>NW_023416307.1:56866222-58151222 GCF_014176215.1 Rousettus aegyptiacus | reverse complement strand
GGGTGAGGAAACAAGAAAACGAAGATGGAAGGAGAGAGGGAAAGGAGAAAGCAACCCTTGGCAAATAAAGGGAGTGAAATAGAAAAGGACAGGAAAGCATGGGGGGTGTAGGGGGTCCTGTGCTGAATGATGGGATGAGGAATGTAGAACAGAGAATAAACTTGACAATGAAGTCTAAGATTAAAAGCCAAAGTCGATTTCAAAACTATATTCCTGGCAACTGGCTTTTCGTGCTCGCATCTTGTTCCTTCTTTCCTCTCTCCTGCACTTTCTTTTACAGGATTAAAAGGTTTATTTTCTCTCCTTCTCTTATCCCTTCCCCCTCTTGGAGCCCCCTTATGAAAGATAGATTGGAGACAATGCCGGTATTGAGTGGTCTGGGTGTGAATGCTTGGTTTGTCTTTCCCAAGTGCCAGCCTCAACAGCTGATCCCTGATCCCTAAATCAACTTCACTCTCCAGGAAACCCTCACTTAGTCCCACACATGAGGAATAGTAATAAGAATTATTGTTTAAACTTCATGATGCTGTTACTACCCAAGTTTCCACTGGCACTTTCTTCTCAAAATGTTCATGTGAGAGGAAGGAGATTTGTATATCAGAAAGCTTGTCATTTACAGAGTGACATATAGCACTCCAGTAAGTGGCAGACAGTTTACCATCATTTGTCATTCCTTCTACTTCATGAGTCAACCCAACTGATAAGGGCCATAAGGGGCTAATGCTATTAGTCACTCATGTGAGAGCCCCAAACTATTTATTAGACATCTCCCTCAGTACTGATGCTGAGGATATAAAATGCTAGTGAACTAGCCGAGGACTTCTTTTTTTGTTTTTAAATTGTAATTATTTGAATAAAGACTTTCACATGGTGCAAAAATGAAGTGGTACAGAATGCTGTAGAGGAATTTGTGGTTATCTTTTCTACATCAGTTTTAAGAAACTTATTTTCCTGCTTGGAATTAATAGCTTCAGTTTCTCATACATCATTCCCTAGATATCTAATGCACATACAAGTAGATACACACGCATACATACATGTATAATGCTGCCCCTTTTATTTACACAAATGATTGGCCAATAATATTTCAGATATATACATGTGTAAAAGTCCTTATAAACACACCAGAGTACAAACCCTATGGAAGTACTTACTGTGCTAACACTTGCCTTGTCTCCTCAGAATATTCAAAGAATTTATCTACTGTATTTACTGTGTTTGATTAATTTAAAAGGTAGATACACTCTTTTAGATTGTGAGGAAAGGAAAACTTTTGTTTTTTAAGAAAAGAATTGAAGGATTAGAGATAGAATTGTCAAAAATTCAAGATTGGTGGAGTTAATTGTGTTTGTACAATACATTTATACAAATCAAGCTGTCCCACGTTGGGGCTGATAAATAGTTCCTAGATGATATGCCAACAGTGTTTCACCACTAATCTGTAACTCAGCTAGTTAAAACTTGGAACCCATTTTGCCACAGAAACGAAATAGTTAAATGATTACTTGAACCACAAAACCCCAAATTCTATACTTCCTATTATCAAGTACCAAACGAAGATGCATTGATTACATTAATCTCTGCCAACATTACATAACTCTCCACCTCCGCCCTCCATTGCCAGTAGTCTTGAATATCCCCAGATTTCCCTCAAGCTTTTAGGAATGAAGGGTTGTCTTAGACAAAGGGTTAGCTATATCTTCTTTGGATAGGCAGTGTTTCTCCAATGTCAGGAGGAAGAAAAGGAAGGCACCATAGATTGGGGCTACTAGAACATCTATTTCTATTGATGATACTAGGTGAATGGTGCGACACTGCCACCTCCAATGGGAAGTAGAGAGTCTGAAGGAAAGGATCAAACACATCAAGAGTAGGAGTATAGTACCAATGGACTATATTTTGAATAAAGAGAGAAAGAGGCTTTCTGAGGCAGGAGTGGTAGCATATTATTTGTAGGAGATGCTGATACATGGTAGCTGACTAATGCCTATACCTGCAATCTCAAGTTACCAGTAGGACTCATCTGGTGCTTCCTTGGATGAAGCATCAAGTTTAGCATACTAGGATACAAAATAATTCACACCAAAATAATTCACAACAAAGTAGTATAAATGGCATTTGTAGCAAGTCAATCAGATCTGGAGTTTGTTTCTATAATCGTTCTGAGAAAAAGAATGTATTAAGTTAATCAGGATTGTAATCAGAATTGTAATAGATATACCTAATCTACCTAAGAGGATGAAATCATAAGTACATATTGTATAGACAAGAATATGTAATGCTATTAAAGGTTATTTAATAAAAAACACTTTTACTAAATTAAGTCCATTTCTTGCTAACTTTTGTTAAACTAAATTTACTTACTGTATGCCCTGGAAGACACAAAAAGAAGACTAAATTTTTTAAATTCTCTAAATTAGACTGTTTCATAATTCAGATTGGATTTCTGAACAACTTAAAATCATGAAGATTATGGAAGTTAATTATCTAATATCTCTCATTGACTTCCAGGTTGTACTTCAAACACAACTTTCTAACCCAATCCTTGGCACAGAGGGGAAGTCTGTAATTTATAAATATAAGAATAGAGGAATGATTGAATGCCCAAGTCCATTCGCATAGCTATCTCATCATTTACAAAATAATAAATCTATTTGTGGTTGTACGATGGATTTCATTTTCAATTTTATGCTCTCGGCATCCTTCCCCTTTTCTGGCCCTTAATGACTTCTGGTTTTCTCTCCTCCCTGACCTCTCAATAAGATCTAATAAATTCTAATAAATCCAATAGTCATTATACCGTGATTAACGTATGTCATCCTAATGGTTATGCCCCCAAATTCACTCCAATATTAACTCTCCTGCTTGCTTTCATAAGAAACATAGAGAAGGAAACAACTAGATGAGTGACTGAAATTTATACGAGCTATTTTTCTGTAAACTACTATATACATTCTTCCAAGAGGGCTGGCAAAAGTGAACATACTTTCAGATTATTTGTGAGGCAAGTATGGCTGTTAGCCATGTGAAACAGCCATCATCGCCCAAGTAAGATGATCTTAACTACTACTTTAAAATAACATACTGCCTTTCTAAAAGAGGCTTTAGAAGATTCTGGCACTCTCCAGGGACAAATGCTGCAGGAAAAACAAAAACTAGCTAATGTCTGAGCACCCTATGAAAGGTTTATTCTTTTGTTAGCTTTGTAAGGTAATAGGCTCACAGGAAATCCAGATGCAGCCTGGAATATACAACTAAATTAGCTACATTGCTTGCATTTTATGCTAAACATGTTTATAATATTACACATATATATCGCTCTACATTTCTACAGTTGTAAGGTCTTAATCATAATAATGCAATGCCTATACTTTACTTTTATAAGTGGTATTAGCATTTCCATATGAACTAGAAATGCAGAATTGTTAATACTTCTCAGGATTCCTGTTATAACATTCTCAATGATTTCACCATAATTCAGCAATATTTAAGTATCTCAGTTTATACTCATAAGTATGGCACTATCTTATATGAATTTCCTTTGGAATTTGGCTCCTTGAAATACGGTAGCTTCATTCATACATGTCCTGCTGCCTAACAAAATCAATCCATTTCAAGTTAGTTAAATATTCAAATCTTTGCAATAGAACCCTCAGTGATATAAAGCACTCAATCCATACTTTGCACAATTAAAATTTCACTTCCTTGATTTGATTATAGTTCATAATTTTTATGGTTCATTGTTATCAGATTGATCTACTGCTTCTTTGTTCATTCATTCTATTTTGGTAGGTATCAATTCTTGAATCTGTCCAAGTTTTCACAAACTCTTTGAGATTCTTGAATGGCTGCTTAAGGCCTCCAAAACCAGAAAACTTATTCTCAGATACATGTCTTATTATTTCTTAGACATATCCTCACTAGCCACTGGACTGTCTCCTTTTCTAGACTGTCCATTCTATCGACACATACAAGGAGGTGGCAACTGCTTTGTAATACTATATCTGCTTGTTGCCACACTTTTAGATCTTCACATACGGAAAGAGCATTGCTACATCTGGAAATATGGTGGTAGCAGAATCCTCATTACAGCAAGACGTTAATACAAGCAAGTAATCAGGTAATTATATTTTCTATTTGTAGTTCCCTCAATGACTTAGATTCCTACAATCAAAAAGTAGGCCAAGTAGAAGTGAGGAAAAGTGGAAGCAGGTATGGAATTTCATACTCTTGGTAGGTTTGTGATTCATTCATTCAAACAATATACTTTTATTGAAATGGTAGTGAATCAAGACAGGGTAAGACTCTATTCTCATAGAACTTACATTCCTGATGCAGAAATAGACATTAAACAAGTAAATACATATTAACATTATTTTGGAGAGTGAATGCTGTAGATAAAAATGTGTGTGATACAGAGAAAATGGCCTTGTGAGCAGAACATATGTCCTAAAATTTAAGGAGGCTGTCATGTAAATATTTGCAAGAAGACCTTTCTAGATTTTTTTTTTTTTTAAAGGCATGTACGAGGTCCGGTGGCAGGAATAGGTAATTCACCTGGAATGAAGTTTGTGTGTATACTGTGGGAGATAGCTGGAAAAAGCAGATAAGATTAGAAATTGAGGAGGGGTCAAAATGAAAAGATTCCAACATAAGAAAATTAGATTTTATTTTAGTGATTTGAATAGTCAGTTAAAGACTTTAAGCAAGGGATTGAAATAATCTGATTTACACTTCAGAAAGACTGCTCTGTGTACCATATGGAGAATAGATTGTAGGACCCTAGAGAAAGTCAGGACACAAATAGAGGAAAACACTAATCATCCAGCGACAACTTGCTTGGGTTGGGGTAGGGGAACAGTGGGGGTGGCGGGGTAACAACAAAAATGAAGAGAAGAGTTAACTAGACTTGCTCATGATGGGAAGACCTCCCCTTGCAGGCTGTGTTCTATCACAAGAGATCAATGTTTTCCACTTGGCAGCATTCTTCCTCACTGTACTAGTTCCATTCTGGTGTTCCCTTGTCAGAAGGCACCACTCATCAAATAAGAAATGACAGGATGCCAAGTAGACTATCATTTATACCAGATAGTCAGAAACAAAATTGTGTCCCAGTTGGTAATTTTCTTCAGGTATAAACTTTGATTACCCTTTAATATAATTATTACATGTTAATTAAGTGTCAGTATAAGAAAGTGTTTTGTTACAGATTAGGCAGGGCCTAACAAGAGCAGATACAATTTAATTGCTTAACTTTACTAAATATTTTTTTTACATATCTATATTTATTTAGCAGGCAATAGCTTCTGTGCTAAATCTAAATAGAATGCCTAGTTAAATATCTTGAGACTATAAATCATGTAAATAACACTAATATGTTTTCTCAAGAGTTTACGGACAATATTGAGCTGTAGTGCAAATCTAGTGTTAGGTCATTATATTATTCAAAGGGTCCCAGAAGTTTGCCTGCCTAAAAGTATCTTCCTTTCTTATCTGTAAGTCACATTTTCAGCACTCTCTTCTTTTAGTAATGAATGCAGGAGCACTGCCTACATGAGAGGAAGAGGATTCAAAAGATGTGTCTCAGCAGTTGTGCTGCCATGTATAAAATAATTCATTAAAATAATCGATATTCTTGAGACCACCATATGATAGCACTGTACTAAGCTCTGCAAAACAATAATGTACAAAACTGACACACTGTCCTCATGCACTCTTGTAAGGGGTTGGCATTCAAAGCTCCTCTTAGAGAGGGACCAAACATCATCTTTGTACAATTGTAAGGCATGCCTTTCAAACATGCTCTCCAATACACAGCAAGACAAAAGTCAATCAACACACACACCCAATCTCTGTTGCCAAGCAGTACTACAAAACAATAAAATATAGAATTCTCATTTTTAGGAAACCAGGATCTCACAAAAAAGATGGAGATTAACACACATGAAATGGATAATACACTTGGCCAATAAGTAATTGAGGAGTAAATTATTATAAAGGAACAGTATCAAAACACAAAGGTAGTTCAGAAAAGGTAATCAAGAAAGAGATTTCTTGAATAAAATGGTATTTCAGGTAACTCTTAGAAGATGTATAAAAGGAGAATGGGTGTAGAGGATATCTTATGCAAAAGATAACCATGAGAACTAGCCTGAAATAAAGAATGGAATTGGAGGAAAACTTACATGACCAGCAGTGGGAAGGAAAGAGAAGGTTAGAGAGAGAAACTGTGTAATGGAGAATCCCAAATACCTGAATGAGGAATCAATCACACTTTATCTCATCATCTCATAGAAGGTTACTTTAGATTATGGAGGACTGAATGAAGTAAGATACTGACATCTCACTGAGATTGTTCTGATAATAGGGAATTAGAAGTTAGAAGGAAGATGAAGTAGAGAAACTAGTTAGAAGACTAATAAAGTTGTTGGTGACATGATGAGAAAGAAAAGAAATAAACATTACTCGTTATACATGCTACTACTTTCTAATAATGGTGAGAAATGAAGTCCTTCCTTTAGAGATTTTACATTAGTGGTGGAGGTGAGTTGGAGCAAAGGATGTGGGAATAGAGATGGGAAAAAGTTAGAAGAGAAAATGTTTTTTTTTTTTTTTTTTTGTAATTTGGGGCAGTGAGGGTTTTGACAGGCATGTTAATGAGTTTGGCTTTATTCTGTATGCAGAAGGGAGCCATTAAAAGCTTTCAGTAAACAAGTGACATAATTAGACCTGTGTTTTAAAAAGATAAACTAATTGGCAATGGAGTGAAGATGAATTGAGGCAAATCAGGGAAGACCAGTATAAGGTTTCTGAAATAGAACAGGCAAGGGAGGATAAAAGCAGGCCACGGGGCAATGGCAGTAGAAAGAGAAAAGAGGCAAAGATTTTGGAGGAATTTCACAAAAGGACTGATGGGACTTGTCATCTAATTGGATATGGAAGTTGAAGAAACATAAAAGGAAAAAGCGTCCTCTATATTCTTTCCTCAAAGTCCAGGTTGATAAAATGGGAAAGTTAAGCCAGTTTCAGAGAAAATTTGGAAATTCTACTTTTAGAATTCTTCATTGGTTCTTAAACTGGTACTCAAATAGCCTGTACTTCCAGATGGACATGCTCATGAAGCTGTCATAGGAATATGACATTTTTCACAGGAAAGCTGTCTCTGAGTTTTGTAATAAGCTAAACCCAGAAATCAAGCTCCCCCACCCATATTTTTCCTTATGTTTTCTCTTTCTTTCTCTCATTTCTTTTTGTAAATTCAATATGTAAATATACCATTGAGCAAGTGAGATATCTGTCAATAATATGAATCTCATTTAGACTTTTAAGAACACATGCACATAGCAATTAACTGATTCTGTTTCAAGAAATACTATCTGAACCTGTCTCCCTCTGCTGGTTGTACATTAAGGTATCATGGTCTTTTTAAAACAGAGTAATAGTAGAAATATAAACACCCAATAATAATTCGTTATGCACACATGGGACTTTGCAGTTCACAGTACATAGGGACACACACAATTTTATATTTTATCTTCATTGTAGTGAGATAAATACTGCAAGTATTATTATCCTACTGTCAAAAAAAAAACACTTTGAGACTCTAAGCAATTCAGATCTCATATGAAATAAGAGAAATTAGAGGAAAATCAGGAAACATATGTAATTGAAAGAATTGTATAATGTTTAAGCTAGAAAAGACCCAGAAGATCTTCTTGCTTAATTTTCCCATTTCAAAGCTGAAACATGGAAGCTTAAAGTTTATACAGTTATTTGGGATCACTGAGATTAGTATACAGAGAGCACAACTCTCAAAACAGTGTTTTTTCTATTATACCATGCTGCTTGCCTTAGATCTACATTACATCAGAATAATCCATAGCTATGTTAAAATTTTTAGTACATAAGAAACAAAATCAAAGACAATGTATATCAATTGGACAAACAGATAGCAAGTCAAAAACCAATCTCCAATTACCTATGTGAATAGACTCCTGATCTACATAGCCTGAAGCTCTAGAACCACAGGCAAAGTTTGAGTAATATTCAGGAATGCCAGAGCACTATAGATTGTGTTAGTAGAAGAACTCAGTGGAATTTCTCACCTAGTAACTGTCTGGGGCTCTCTTCTTCCCTGTATGCCCTCCACAGAGAGTCTACTACAGCACTATGGCTATTCACCCAACATACTATTCCCCAGTTATCTCCATTCTTAATGGATAGTCTCATTCTCTTAGGGCAAGGGGGGGGGGGGAAGCTGATTAAAATAATTTATACTTGTGCTTGAGTGACTGGTAAATTCCAACCTCTGAAGGAAAATGAACATTACACAAAGGGAATTTCCTAAAGCCAGTAATTCTCTAATAGGTAAAATATGTAAGAAATATGTATTTTTGAATGAGATAGTTCTTTTGTAACTTTTATTTCTTACTGGCAACAGATAAAAATCTTTGGGTCAAAATTTGAAAGTACCTTAAGATATTTAAATAGAAATTTTAAAAAATCTACATGATCCTAACCCATTAAATCATAATATCCAACCCCTCACAGAAGAAAACTTAGCACAGAACATCAACTAACATACTGTGCCTATTAAAAAAAAGTATTTACGAATCATAGATATTTGTCAGGAATAGGGAAATAATAATGACATAGTAAATATTTATACAATACATATATACAGATGCAAACAAATATAGAGTTCTAAACTACTGACAATTTCTAATACACTGGTAAATATTTGCAATAACCATACCAACAATTTATCAGTTAAAGTTTTCACACAATCAAAATTAGAGCCTTTTTTCTTCAATGATGTTCTCGTTTTCTGTTGCAAAAAAGCATAACAGAGTATTGATCTTAGGATATAATCAAATTGGTAAAAGGCTTTAGAAGCTTTTTGTGATGTTTGGAAGCAATGAGAATGAGCTGATGTGAGGACTATTCACTATTCAAGGAAAAACAGGTTATAGGTAGAGCTTTGATCTAAGAAATATCTAGCTTGTATATCAGGACTAGTTTGGGGAGGTAGAAGGGAAGAGAAAATGATAACTAGATGTGAAGATTTGGATTGTGACAACACTAAGTGAATAAGAGGCAGTGTAAAACAACATAGGCAATAAGAGAGAAAGATATAAGAAACTAAAAGGCAACTTGTAATGTGATCAATTATTTCTTAAAATAGAACACTTTTATTCATCGGCTGATATGAAACTGTATAAGACTGGTACCTGTTTTAACGCATATAGAAACCGAGTACAATGATTGTTCTTGGGACAAAAATGACGAGCTTGCTATTCAGAAACAATACTAAGTGATGATTCGCAACTGCTTTCCACTCCTAACAATTTGTTTTTTTGTTTCGTTTTTTAATTTTTACTTTTCAATTACATTTGACATTCAGTATTATTTTATATTAGTTTCAGGTATACAGCACAATGTTTAGACATTTGTATAATTTAAAAAATGATCCCTTCCAATGTCCGATACCCACCTGGCACCCTACATAGTTATTATAATATTATTGACTATATTTCCTATGCTGTCCTTTAAATCCCTGTGACTATTTTGTAACTGCAAATTTTACTTCTTAATCCTTTCCTGTTTTTCACCAGCCCCCTACAACCCTCCTACCATCTGGCAACCATTAGTTTGTTCTCTGTATCTATTAGTCTGTTTCTCTTTTCTTTGTTCATTTGTTTTGTTCTTTAGAAAATACGTATAAGTGAAAACATATGGTATTTGTCTTTCTCTGTCTGACTTATTTCACTTAGCATAATACTTTCTAACCTCGTGCATATTATCACAATTGGCAAGATTTCATTCTTTCTCATGGCTGAGTAATATTTCATTGTATATATGTACCACTTCTTCTTTGTCCAGTTGTCTATGATAGGCGCTTAGGTTGCTTCCATATCTTGGCTATTGTAAATAATGCTGCAGTGAACATAGGGGTATATAGTTTTTCAAGTATTTTGTATTTCTTCAGATAAATATCCAGAAGTATAACTGCTGGGTCATAGGTAGTTCTAATTTTAATTTTTTGAGGAAACTTCATACTGTTTTCCATAGTGGCTGCACCAATCCAACCAATGGTACATGAGGGTTCCATTTTATAGACATCCACATCAACACTTGGTTTTTGATTTATTGATGATAGCCGTTCTGACAGGTGTGAGGTGATATCTCATTGTGGTTTTAATTTGCATTTCCCCGATTGATGACTGAGAATCTTTTCATATATCTATTGGCCATATGTCTTCTTCAGATAAATGTCTATTCAGGTCTTCTGCCCATTTTTTAATTGGATTGTTTTGGGGGGCATTATTTTTATGTTAAGTTTTATAAGCTCTTTGGATGTTGATCCCTTATTGGACGTGTCATTGGCAAATATCTTCTCCCAACTGTAGGTTGTCTTTTCATTTTATTGATGGTCACCTTTCCTGTGCAAAACCTTTTTAGTTTGATATAGTTCCATTTGTTTATTTTTTCTTTTGTTTCCCTTGCATGATGACACATAACAGAAAAAATATTACTAAGAACAATGTCAGAGTCTTTACTGCCTGTGTTTCCTTCTAGGAATTTTATGGTTGGGAGTCTTATATTTAAGTCTTTAATCCATTTTGAATTTATTCTTGCATATGGTGTTAAAAAGTTGATCTAATTTCATTTTTGCATGTCTGACCAGTATTCCAACATCATTTACTGAATAGGATATTTTTACCTCATTGCATATTCTTATCTCCTTTGGCATAAATTAACCATATAGGCATGGGTTTATTCCTGGGCTCTCTATTCTGTTCCATTGATCTATGTGTCTATTTTTATGCTAGTACCATGCCATTGTGATTGTTATAGCCTTATAGTATAGTTTGATATTGGGTAATGTAATGCCTCCAACTTTGTTCTTCTTTCTCAAAATTGCTGTGACTATTTGGGATCTTTTGAGGTTCCACATAAATTTTAGAACTACTTGTTCTCATTCTGTGAAAAATGCCATTGGTGTTTGATAGGGATTGCATTAAATCTATAGATTGCTTTGGCTAGTGTGGACATTTTTATTTTAATTCTTCCTATCCATGAGCATAGTATATGCTTCCATTTATTTGCATCTTACTAATTTCTTTTTTTAATGACATGATTTTCCAAGTCTTTTATTTCTTTGGTTAAATTTATTCCTAGATATTTTTTGATGGAATTGTTTTCTTAAATTCTCTTTCTGCTAGTTCATTATTGGTATATAAAAATGCAACCAATTTCTAAATATAATTTTATATCCTGCTACTTTACTGAATTCATTTTTTCAGTTCTAATATGTTTTTGGTGGAATCTACAGGATTCTTTATAGAATCATGTTATCTGCAAGTAGTGACAATTTTACTTCACTTCCTCCTTTTCAATTTGGATGCCTTTTATCTCTTTTTCTTGTCTGAGTACTGGGGCTAGGACTTCAAATAATATGTTGAGTAATAGTGATGAAAGTGAACTTCCTTGTCTTGTTTCTCATTTTAAAAAAAAATGTTTTAACTTTTCCCTGGTGAGTATGATGTTAGCTGTGGGTTTGTCATATATGACCTTTATTGTGTCGAGGTATGTTCATTCTATTCCCATTTTGCTGCTTTTACAAATAAATACTGTACTTAAAAAAATTTTTTTCCCCTACATCTGTTGATAAGGTCATATGGTTTTTATCTTTCATTTTGTTATGTGGTATATCACATTAATTGATTTGGAGATACTGAATCAAACCTGTATCCTGGAATAAATCCAAATTGGTCCTGGTGTATGATCTTTTCAATGCCTCGCTTAATTCAGTTTGCAAATATTTTGTTGAGGGTTTTTGCATTTATATTCTTCAGGGATATTGGCCTATAATTTTTTTTTTTTTTTGTAATGTTTTTGTCTGGTTTTGGAATCTGACTTTGTAAAATAAACTTGGGAGCCTTACATTCTCTTGAATTTGTTTTAATAGTTTGAGAAGGATAAGTGTTAATTCGTCGCTGAATGTTTGGTAAAATTTGTCTGTGAAGCTATCTGGTTCAGGAGTTTTGTTTGTTGGGAGTTTTTTGATTACTGATTCAACTCTGTTAGTAGTAATTGGCCTGTTCAGATTTTCTGTTTCTTCCTAACTCAATCTTGGGAGATCATATGTTTCTAAAAATGTATCTGTTTCTTCCAGATTGTCCAATTTGTTGGCACATAATTGTTCGTAGTATTTTCCCATAATCCTTTATATTTCTGTGGTGTCAGTCATCACTTTTCTTTCATGTCTGATTTTATTTATTTAGGTTCTCTCTCTTTTTTTCTTGATGAGTCTGGGTAAGGCTCTTGGTTTCATTGATATTTTGTATTTTCTTTAGATTCTATTTCATTTATTCCCATGTTGATCTTTATTATTTCTTTCCTTCTACTCATTCTGAACTTTGTTTTTTCTGTTTCTAGTCCCTTAGGTGTAAGGTTAGATTAATTTTTTTTCTTGTTTCTTGAAGTAGGGCTGTATTATTGCTATGAATTTCCCTCTTAGGACTGGTTTCACTGTGTCCCACAGATTTTAGTATTTTTAGATTTCATTTTATTGTGTTTTTATTTTCATTTGTCTCAAGGTATCTTTTGATTTCTTTCTTGATCTAATTGCTAACCAATTCATTGTTTAGTAGCATGCTATTCAGCCTCCAAGTGTTGGTGTTTTCCAGCTTTTTTTTCTTGTAATCGATTTCTAGTTTCATACCATTGTGGCCAAAAAAGATGCTTGATATGATTTCAATCTCTTTAAATTTATTGAGACTTGTTTTGTGGCCTAACGTGTAATCTATCCTGGAAAATGTTGCAGGCGCACTTGAAAAGAACATATATTCTGCTGCTTTGGAGTAAAATGAACTAAAAATATCAATCAAATCCATCTGGTCTAATGTGTCATTTAAGGCCACTGCTTCCTTGTTAATTTACCGTCTGGAAGATCTGTGCATTGTTGTCAATGGGGTATTAAATTCTCATAATATGACTGCATTATTGTCAATCACTCCTTTTATGTCCATCAATATTTGCTTTATATATTTAAGTTCCTCTACGTTGGTCCATAAATGTTGACAAGGGTTATACCTTCTTGTTGGATTGACCTCTTTATCATTATGAAATGTCCTTGTCTCTATTATAGCCTTTATTTTAGAGTTTATTTTGTCTGATATAAGTATTGCTACCTTAGCTTTTTTTCCATTTCAATTTGCGTGAAAGTTCTTTTTACATCCCTTTACTTTCAGTCTATGCATGTCTTGTGATCTGAAGTGGTTCTCTTATAAACAACATATTTATATTCATTCGGCTTTATCCATTCAGCTACACTATGTCTTTTGATTGAAGCATTTAATCCATTTACATTTAAAGTGATTATTGACAGGTACATAGTTATTGCCATTTTATTATTCATGTTTATGTTCTTTTTTGTTTTTCTTCCTCTTCTTCTTCTTAAAGAAGTCCCTTTAACATTTCTCGTAATACTAGTTTGGTTGTGGTGAACTCCGTTAGCTTTTACTTGTCTGGAAAGCTCTTTTGCTCCTTCAACTTTAAACGATAGCTTTGCAGGGTAGAGTAGTCGGTTATAAGTCCTCGCTTCTCATCACTTTGAATATTACATGCCAATCCCTTTTGGCCTGCAAGGTTTCTGTTGAAAAATCAGCGGACAGTTTTATGTGAACTCTCTTGTAGGTAACTAATTGCATTTCTCTTGCTGCTTTTAAGACTCTCCGTCTTTAACTTTGCCATTTTAATTATGATGTATCTTAGTGGGGCTTCTTTGGGTTCATTTTGTTTAAGACTCTGTGCTTCCTGGGCTTGTATGTCTATCACCTTCACCAGGTTAAGGGAGTTTTCAGTAATTTCTTCAAACAGGTGCTCAATATCTTTCTCCCTCTTTTTCCCCTGGTATCCCTATGATGAGCATATTGATACATTTGATGTTTTCCCAGAGGTCCCTTAATTCTCTTCATTTATTTGAATGTTTTCTTTTGCTGTTCTGATTCGGTTTTTTCTTCTACCTTAACTTCCAAATCCCTGATTCAATCTTCTGTATCATCTAATCCACTGTTGATTTCCTATTGTGTATTCTTCATTAAAGTTAGTATATTCTTCATTTGATCTGGTTTTTTCTTTATGATTTCTAAGTCCTTTTTATGCGTACTCTTTGTTGAAGTTCTCACTAAGTTTCCTGAGCATCCTTATAACCAGTGTTTTGAACCCTGTATCTGGTACGTTGCTTGTCTCCATTTTGTTTAGTTTTTTTTTTTTTTTTTTTTTCCTGGAGTTTTTTCCTATTCTTTCATTTGGGACATGTCTCTTTGTCTCCTCATTTTGGCTGCTTTATGTTTGTTTCTATGTATATAGGTAGACCTGCTGTGCCTCTTAGTTTGGCAGGGCAGCCAAATGTAATAGGTGTCCTGTGGAGCCCAGTGGCACAGTCTCCCTGATCACCTGAGCTGGTTCCTCCAAGTATGTTCCCTGTGTGTGTTTTATGTACCTTTCTTTAGTAGTTGAGGCTTGATTGCTATATGTCAGTAGGTGAGACTGACCATCAGGCTGATAAGATGTGAGGATTGGGCACAACCTTAGCATGCAAGTTGCTATATGGGGGCTAACTTTATTGAGTTTAATTTTTCCCCAGTGGGCTTTTGTGTCTGCCCTGACCATTCTTTGGGTGTGCTTTTTATGGAGCTAGTCAGGGTGGTACTCTGGTGTGAACTGAAGCCAGCCACTGGTTCTGTTGGTTCCAAGGCCTCTTGGGAGGGGCTCCAGTGCAAATCAAGGTCAGCAGCTACCTGTGACCAGACTGGGGATACCTAGTAGAAGCAACTAGGTGATTAGCAGTTGGTAGCTACTTGTGGTGGGTCTAGAGGCGTGTGGGAGAGGTTATGTTGTAAACCAAGGCTAGCTGCCAATAGTAATGAGCTTGGGTCCACTTAGCCAAAGGCAAAAGGAACACCTTAGGCCTGCTGCTGCCTACCAATAAGACTTAATTACAGAAAGAGTATTGGGCAGTATGCAAGTGGGGTGAGGTGGGTCTCTGGGAGTCGCCAGGGTGGGGCAAAGGGTGTTCACCTGGTTAATCCAGATTGTGATTTTGCCATGTATGGGGAAGGCTCAACACAGAAAAAATTGCACTCACCCATCCAACATCTGTGTAGGAAGAGGGTTCAATTCATGGAAAATAGTGGCTGTCCCTCCAGCCCTTGCTATCATCACAACTCAGTTTCTCCCTGTATGTCCTTGATGCCCTCCAAGCAGCTGTCCCTCCACCAGAGCCCAGAGTGCTTAAAGGAAGAGAGACTGTATGTGGGTACTTTAGGAGGATGCCTGAGTTTCCGGCAGCCCTCTGTCTCATCTGAACAAATGGAATCACCACTGGTTTTCACAGCTAGATGTTTTGGGGGTTTTCTTCGGTATTCTGGGCTGGGGATCCCAGAGTGGTGTTGGGAATCCTTGATCCTCAGAGAAAACCTGTGGCAACTGAGTTATCCCTCCAGTGTGTGTGGGGCCAGCCCCATTGACATCTTTTCCCCTCCTACTAGTCTTGACATGGCTTCTTCTTTATAACCTTAGTTATAGGACTTGTTTAGTCTTCAGATGACTCTCCAAGTTGATTGTTTTATTATTTACTTGTAATTTTGATGTGTTCATGAGAGTAAGTAAGTGCAGCATTTATCTACTCTATCATCTTGCTATTCATTCCCCACTCCTACCAATTTGGCTTATGTTATTTTTGATTTGTGATATTATTAACAAGAGTGTTTGGTTATTTAATTAAATAACAAGAATTTATTGATCACTTGCTGTGTAAGTGGCTACTTTGAGAGATTGTGGAAATCATTCAGTAAGGTCTCTATGATAAAATCCATCTGTAATAAGGAATTTATCCTCTTAAGAAAAATATCAATAAATGAATGAATGATTCAAAACCAGTACAATTAAGTCTCAATTTTGAGAAAAGACCTCTAAATGAAAAGAAATTCAAACACGTGGTGTTCACTTCAATCTATGTGTCAGTCAGGATACTAGGTCCTGAGGTCACAGAGAAGCACAGGAAAAGATTCCTGCTTTCAAATAATGAACAGCCTGGAAAGAAATGTAAACAATTAAGTAATGACAGTAAGTATAAACTACACAAGAAACCACATGATGTCTGTCTACATGAAGGAGGCCACCTAACCTAGACTAGAGTAAAGATTTTCTGAAAGAGATAGCTGAGCTGCATCCTAAAAGAGAACTCATCTGAGAGGGCTAGACTTAGGGATGAAGTTCTTAAAGATATTTGGGGTGTTAACAGTTGGAAACAAGTGTGAGATACAGTTCAGGAGGGTCAACAAGAGGGATAAATGCTGAATTAGGAGGCAACATCTTGAAGCAAGGCAATAGGGCAGGGAAGAAAGTGCCCCTGACCAGAAAGTGTGCATGCTAGGGAGTAATAGGAAACTCATTTAGAAAAAAGAAAATGGGCATGGATTATAAACGGTCTTAAGATCCAAAAGGGGGAAATCTAAACTAAATGCACTAGTAAACAAGAAATGTTTCATTTTCTTGAGCAAATTCTTGAAAATGGCATTCAGTGTCGCAGTTGTATGAAATGGAGGGCTCAGATAGGATACTGTCTCAGTAACTCAGGTTTTAAAGGTAATGACCCTACAGAGATAGTAGAGATGAAAGATAACTGTAAGAGATGTAAAAGGAAAGTTAGATGGAATTGTTGACTAAATAAATATATAAAATGAATAAGAGGAAAGTATCTAAGATGATACTGTAAAACCACTGGGTTTCTGGAGAGTAAAATAACCACTGACAGAGATTGGGAAGTTGAGAAAGCAGAGTGGAATGTCTTGGGGACGTGGGAGTTGAGTAATTCCTCCTAAATATCAGTCATGCTACTTGGTTAGCTACTGCTACTGGAGGAAGAGTTCGTTAATAGATTTGGCTTCATTAACATAATTGGTATGAATTTCCCAGATGTGCATAATTAAGAAAGGTAAAAATTATTTTTAAATCCCATATGATCCTTTCAGTATTGATGCTTATTTTATAATTCCTCATAAATAAACTGGCATTAATTATTCTCTAATGTATCACTCTCTAAAAATGTAATACACACTGTGGAACATATTTAAAATATACATAAAACCTGGGTAAAAGTTTGACTGTCCTACACTCCTGTTTAATATAAACCTAGATTTTTTATTACTAGCTCATATTAGATCTCATTCTCAAACTCTGAGAGAATCAAAAATATTCCAGGCTATGCTCACTGAATATGAGTATTCATCATAATCCTCTGCCCTTGAGTTTCTTATATCTTTCTTTATTCCAATCTATTTCTAACTGGGGCCAGGTCATTTTATTTCTAATTCCATATACTTCATAGTGCACTCTGAATATCAAATAATGTTATAAAATAGTTTTTCTAGTGATAAATAAATAATGAGCTTTATGTTGAGAATGTTAGATTTGTTTAAATATTAAAGAAGAAATGTACACATGATAGTTATAAATATGGACCTGGATCCAGTAGTTAAATGCAGATTAGGGATTCATCAAGATCAAGGTGAGAGCTGAAATGCAGGTGTGCATGCATATGTGTGTTTGTGTGTGTGTAAGAGACTGAGAGAAGTAAAAAACAGAGCAGAGCCTAAGAACTCAATTTGATTAGGGTTTGCCATGTTGGAACAAGAAAACAAGGAAGAAGCAAGGAAAGTTGTTCCTGGAAAGCATCAGGTTCTGAGTGAATCTCCTTTCATCTGTAAACCACAAAGTGCTTTCACATTCATTTGTCTTCACTTGACACCGTATTGCACTCCAGAGAGCTCTTGGGAAGAAAGATATTATAAATGTCAAGTATTAAGATAATAAACATAAAAACAATAATAGATACTCAAAACCTTTAAATAGAAGGGGAGTGCTGCCTATATTCATCACTAAGTGATTTGGATCAATATCAAAGGATAATAGGAACCCAGGGTAGAGAAAGCTTAGGGCATCCTCATGTATGCAATGAGATGATAAACACCCTGAGGCAAAGGAGATAGTCTCCTCTCCCAATGTGCTCTTCTTTCTTATCCAAAGTTCCATTAGCCTGCCACAAATTCAACAGATGATTAGAGAGATTCATCAACAGATGAATAGAGAGATGATTGCTACATGTACAATGGGACTTCCATGTTCCCAGGAGAAATTGTAACATCACAGGCCCTAACTTTGCCATTAGGAGATGATGAACCTTTATAAAGGAAATGGCTTAAATACATGTTTGATGTTTTTTCCTAGTAAACAACTGAAATAGAAGCTATTTTTTAAATGCCATTTTATAATAGTTACTCCAATTCGTAAATGCAGTTTGAGATTTTGATATTATCCACGCATTTTATAAATGAAAAAAAAACTGGTAATCAGCAATAATTTATCATTTTTTCCAAGAAACACTTTAAATATAATTTAAAAAGCTAAAGAACGTCACACAAATACTCCCCACATGCACATAGAGACAAGGGTGAGAAAATATGTCTACCACAAATACACCAAATGAAAAATGATGACTTCTTAAGATTATTAACCAGTTAGTTATTTGTCCAGTAAGTCATTATTAATTAAATTTAATCCTAATTATGTAATTGGCAGAGTTTAAATTTCAAGTTTGCATCTTAGTTGTGTTCGTGCTGCTTCCAGACGAGGCAAATGAAGTATCAGAAAACTGAAGATTGAAACCTTGACCTCCAAGTCTCAGAGATATTTGCAGAAGGAAGGATGATGTGTCTAGTACTATCTTTGGTATTATACATAGTTTCTGAGCTCAAGTTTTCATATTTGACAAATGCAAATTCTATAGCTATTCAGATATGAGCAGAAGATTTGGTATATTTCATCATATTTCTGGTCATTCAACTCTTGCTGTCACCTGGAACTTGGGGCTGTGTACGACATGGATTCTTTATCATTTCCACTTTCCTAAGCACAGACAGACAGAGTATTTTAATGTACTATATGTCAATGTCCTGACTCTTAGCAGTGCCTTTTCTCATCTGAAATTCAAGGAAAAAATGTCCTTATTTTTTAAAGAAAAATGTCAAATTTATATTCCAAGAATTTTATTACCAAATAGCAAAAAATATTTAATTTGTAATTATTTTTCCTTTTAATGAAAGGAAATTTTTTACCTTTATAAAATGAAAAATACATACTATCATAGATCATTTTTCATAAACTATTTTTATATCACCTAAATCATGAGATTTTAGATTAAACAGGTTTAACTGTATTCCTCAATTATTTTTTTTCCATTGGATGGAGCCCGAGCTATCACAGAATCTAGCCCTTTCATTTTACAAATGGAGTAACTGAGATCTAGACACTTTAAAGGTCTTGCTCAAGGTCATACAATAGATCCTAGCAGAGCTAGGATGAGAAGGCATTTCTTCTTATTCTCACTTCAGAACCCTACTGAACTATACTGACATAGTGGCAAAGGAAAACAGATATGATTATGTACACAAGTGTGCATTTGTGTGTGTGTATATGCTTGATGATGATGAGTTATCCATAGGGGTTTGCAGAAATGGCTCAATTTCGTTTTGATCATTGAGCAAAAAACCTTATTTTTCAGAGTATATAGTCTAAGAATTATACCTTTATTATAGGCTTCATATTCTACTACATTTTAACTCCTCTAGAATGTTTAGAAAGTACGAGGGCCCAATTTTAGTACTTTATAGGATGGTAGAGGTGGGCCAGGTACTGTTTTAAAGAAGCAACACTGGTCCATGTCCACAAATTTGATAATCTAGATAAAATGGACCATATCTTTGAAAGATAGAAACAGCACTGGCATCTACATTTCCTATTAAGTCTCGTTTTGAAGAAATGGTCCTGTACCATCTCAGGACCTACTGGAACTTGCTATCTCCCTATAAACTTCTAAATGGATGCCTCATCCATTTAAGGTCTTATCTTAAGTAGGTGATGCTTTAGTTAATAAACTATTCACAAACCTCAAGATTTGCTACTGGGGAATATCTGAACTATCACATCTATTCCTATAAGACTAAATATAGATTATTTAGAGAAGGCTACAATTTTGGAATATGTGAATAGAAACCTTTGAGGATAGGACAAGGAATGGCTAGCCATCTACTTCAGCTGTGTCTTCAATGACAGATTGTGGAAGATCATTTAACCTAAGCTATATGTCCAGACCTCCCCAGGCTGAACTATGACATATTTTGATTGGTGTAAAACAGGGGGCAAGGGGTCATTCACACGGTGTTCGATCTGCTTTAACATTTCTGTCTCCACTTCTACTTCTTCTCCCACTTTCCCTACTCTTTGATTCATATTCAATTTAGCTCCACTCCTAAAATTTCCTCTCTTTGTATCACTTAATCTTTTTTTTTTTTGGACTATCTCATTTTTTTCCCCTTTATCCTCATTTTTTAGCCCATTTCCCATACTTGGTCATAAAAAAGGGAGTTGAAAGTTTTAAAATTATATAATATGTATACTGAAAACGTTTTCTGATTTTCTTTTTTTTTTTACTCTTAATTTCCCATTTAGTTTTCAGTCACCAAGCACACTTGATTAGAAGTATTTGAAGAAGAAAACATTAAAATAACCTTAAATATTTATTTTTGTTAAAAGGAACAACAACGAAAAGAGGCCAGATACTATGTTAAGTGCTGGAGGACAATTTTCAAAATTAAAAGTCCTTGTTCTCAAGAACATCATACTGTAGTGGATAAGGCAGATACACACACAAATTGCTTTTTGCTTATGTGTGACCTTAGATTGAATTTCGAATTTCATTTCTGTAAGTCATTCGCTCCTGGAAACTCAAGAATTCGCACTCTGCATTTTGATATATTAAGTAAGATAAAGAATGGCCTATTAAATAGGAATGTTAAATTGGGAACATAAGGTAATCCTTCAAGATCTTTATTAAAATTGGCATAGACTTTGAAGACTTGAGGCATTAGTGAGAAGAAGGAGATTTGAGAGGTTCTAAAGAAGAGCCCCAAAATGGTTAAAGCAGTTAGAAAAATTAGCAGATGCCCATCAGTTTGGAGCCAAGCAGTGTTACTGAATCAAATCAGAATCTGCCCAAGGCCTTAGAAAAATAGTTCTATAAAGTTAATGTTTTTAAGCCATGAATGTCGTCACAACTTCATTTCTTTGACACTGCTTTAATCAGCCTCAGATAGCTCAATACTCTGTCAGCCCCCTTCTAGAATTTCAGCCCTGCCACATTCCTAATAACCACCTCAGTAAAGACAAGATATGATCAACAGTCTTTACTGACATTCTTTCACTCTTTACACTCAGTAGCTCAGCCACAAATACAAATTATATTACATATAATTATGTTACATAATATTATATATAGTATACTATTATACTATAATAATATCACTATAATATTATGTAATATATGTATGTATGTATGTATGTATGTATGTATGTATGTATGTATGTTTATAACTTCTAGGTGCCAGATACTTTGTCTGATGCTGGAGATGTGAGGAGAAATTAGATGTACTCCTGTTCTCATTGTTTAGTAGAATGAGAACTATCATCCAAACTAGAACACTATAAATTTGATATGCTGAGATAGACATTCGCAAGAGAAAGAGCAAAAGCACAATGGTAGGACAAATTATACATTCTAAAGGTTTTGGAACAGGGCAAGTAATTTTAAGAAAAGCTTCATGGTTAAAAGAATGCTGGAACTAATTTTTTTTTTTTAATTAAGAAGAGGAAGAAGTGGGAAAAAAGTCACACATTGTTTTACTCAATTGGTACTACAGGTGATTAGTATATCTATAAGAAGGCTATTAGCAGGAGAACTAAAGAAATACACAGTAGTAAAGGAACAGAGAGAGTGCACTAACTGTTATCAGCATCCAAATAGAAATGAAGTATCGATGTTAGAGGACAACATATAAAATCATACAGGCCACATTTCTTCTATAGCTACACAGAAACTTATTACACATACTACATACCTCATTTTATTTCTAGATTAGGGAGACATAATATTATACATTTTTTCAAAATATTCATTTTAAAGTCTGACTCAGGTCTGGCCATAAGAAAGACTTGAAATAATGAAAAACAGAATTTAACTGCTTCTATTTTCTCCCCTAACCTCTAAGCCTCGTGCCTGTTATTTTCTTCTCCTGTACCTCTTCATATCACATATACACTCTCTCTCCCTCTCATTTCTCTCTCCCCTCACCCCCTCCCACCTCCGTCTGTCTCTGTCTCTCTCTCTCTCTCTCTGTCTCTCTCTCTCTCTCTCTCTCTCTCTCAGATTTAGGAAAGTCAAAGGAAGACCAAAAAATAGCTACCCAAGCTTTTTTATTTAAATTACCTTTTTCCATCCTTTTACTTTTGGTCTGTGTGCCTTTCAATTTGAAGTGAATCTCTTGCAGGCAGCATATGTAAAGGTCTTGTTTTCTTATCCACCGTATCTTTTGATTGGAGCATTTATTTACATTTAAAGTAATAAGTATGTAGTTTTGCCATTTCATTAGTCATACTGTTGATCTTTTTAAAGAAGACTCTCTAACATTTGTTGTAATACTGGTTTGGTGGTGATGAACTTCTCCGGGAAGCTCTTTAACTGTCCTTCAATTCTAAATGATAACTTTGCTGAGCAATCTTGTAATATCTTATTTCTCATCACTTTGAATATTTTATGCCAATCCTTTCTGGCTGCAAAGTTTCTGTTGAGAAATCAGCTGCCAGTCTTATGGGAGTTCCTTTATAAGTAACTAATTGCTTTTCTCTTGCTGCTTTTAAGACTCTTTGTCTTTAATCTTTGGCATTTTAATTTTGATGTGTTTTGATATGGGCCCCTTTGGATTCATCTTGTTTGGGACTATCTACTATTTCTGGGCTTGTATGTCTATTTCCTTCACCAGGTTAAGAAAGTTTTCCAGCATTATTCCTTAAAATAGGTTTCAATTCCTTGTATTCTCTCTTCTCCTTTTAGTAGCCCTATGATTCAAATGTTGGTATACTTGATGTTGTCCCAGGGGCCCCTTAAACTGTCCTCATTTTGAGGGATTTTTCTTACTGCTGTTCTTACTGGGTGTTTTCTGCTACCCTACCTTCTAAATTCTTGATTTGATCTTCTACTGTCTCTAATCTACTGATGATTCCCTCTAACGTATTCTTTATCTCAGTTATAGGATTCTTCATTTCTGACTGGTTCTCTTTTTATATTTTATCTCCATTTTTATGTTTTCTATCTCTTTGTTAAAGTTCTCACTGAGCTCATCGATTCTTTCCCTAAGTTAACAGAGTAATTTTAAAAGCAGTGTTTTGAATTCTGCATTTGGTTGATTGCTTGTCTCCATTTTGTTTAGTTCTTTTTCAGGAGCTTTGTTCTGTTCTTTCATTTGGGATGCATTTACTTTTCTACTCATTTTGGCTGCCTCCCTGTCTTTGTTTCTATATATGAAGTAGGAATGCTCTGTCTCATGGTCTTAGTAGAGTGGCCTTATGCAGTAGATATCCAGTGTGACCCAGTGGTGCAGTCTTCCTTGATCACCTGAGCTGGCTGTTCTGGGTGTGTCCCTTGTGTGGGGTGTGGGTGCCCTCCTGTTGTAGTTGAGCCTTGATTCATGTTGACATGTCAAGGGGAGGAAGTGACCCACAGGCTGATTGATTTTGAGGACTGGCCAGTGACTACAGTAGAGGAGCTGTTGTGCAAAGGCTGACACTACTGAGCAGGATTCACTTTAGCAGGGCTTTAGTGCCTGTCCAGTCTGCCTTTTGGGCATGTGATCCTTGGATCCAGCCCTGGGTGGTGCTCTGGTTCAATCCAAGAAGTTGGAAACTGAACATGGTGGCCCAAGGTCTTCTTGAGAGAGATCCTGCCACAGGCCAAGTTAACCTTCAGCCTGTACCCTGTCCAGAACCATATAACATGAGCCACCAAGCAATCTACAGATGGCTGCCACCCACATTTGGCCAAGTGGTTCCATGAGAAGCCAAGCTATGAATGGAGGCTGGATGCCACTAGTGCCAAGCTTGGGGCTGCTCAGCAAGAAGAATGGGACATGCCAAGGCCAGATATTGCTTATTTGGGTCTTGAGAACCTTTGAGAGATTTTAGGAAAATCCACAGCATGAACCAAGACAGGCCATTTTTTATAGATAAGCCACTGGAAGTGGCTTGGGTGGGATGGGGTCTCAGGAGATCATCAGGGTGGGACAACCTTTGTTAACCAGGTTGATGGAGACTTAGATATGGCTGCTGCCTGAATCTACATCCTGGGAGAGGGGAGGGCTCAGCAAAGAAGCACTGGATTCTGCAAGCACTTCTGTCTGGGAGGAAGCTACTCCTTCAGCCCTTATTCTAAAGCCAGACAACTCAGTTTCTCCCTGGCACCTTTCAAGATGCTGCTCAAGTGCATGAGCTTAGAGAAAATGAGTCCATCAGCAGTAAATCTGTAAGTGGGCCCTTTAAGAGGAGATCAGTTTTCAGCTGCCCTTCATCTCAGCCACAATCTCTGTGAATTTTCACAGCCAGAAGTTGTGGGGACTTCTCGTGCCAGCACTGGAACTCTGGGCTGGGTTCCCAGTTTGGGGCTGGGATCCCTTGCTCCTCCAGGGGAACCTTCATAGTTGAGATATACCTCCAAATTATTAAACACCACGTGTGGGTGTAGGACCACCCCATTTCACATCTCTGCCCCTCCTACCAGTCTCAAGATGGCTTCTTCTGTATGCCATTAATTGTAGGACTTCAGTTCAGCTAGACTTCAGGTGATTCTCAATGATGGTTGTTCTGTAGTTTAGTTATAATTTTGATATAGTAGTGAGAGGAGGCAAGCACCGCATTTACCTACTCTGCCATCTTGATCAGAAATCCCAAAGTTTGGAATTTTAAACAGGTGCCCAACATCACAGTACAGTGTGATAGCAAAGAGAATGCCAAGAAAAGTTTAAACAAAAGAAATAGGCATTAAGCAGCTTTTAAATACCAAGATTCCACTTTCAATTTCATTTGATAAAAGATCTTTGTTAGGGAATGAGAAATTTGAGTCCAAGAGATTTAGTAACATGTTTCAGATCACTCAACTAGTGACAGAACCAGAGTCTTCATCTGCTAAGTATCTTTTCTGTCACTCTACACCCAACTCTTCTAATTCTTTCCATCCTGTTGGCACATATTTATTATTTTTTTAAAAATTTACCCATTCTCCTTTCCTCTTTCATCACTTTATAGTTGTGTCTAGAATAATCTTGGTTTAGTTTCTCTACATATTTTATTAAACATTGTTTCTTATCAATTCTGAGAAGTCAATTGCCAAAAGACGTGATGGGTAATTAGTATCATAAGAAATATGATCATCTTCCACACTGACAATATCTTTAGAGACATTCAGCTTTTGTAGATTTACATATTAATTATATTAGTATAAACTAGTACATCCTTATGAAGTACACATAGAGGGGTATAAAAATGAGAACCCAGAAATGAGAAATGACTTGCCCAATGGCTCAGAACTATTTAGAAGCACAAGCAGACTAGAGTCTTGCTTCCTTTCCATTCTTTTCATTTGTCTACTCCAAATAAAGAAAAGGATTGGTGGTGAGGTGTATTAAATTTCCACCTACATGGGAGATTAGTTCGCTTTCTCTTGACATTTCAAATGATTTAGTTCTTATTAAATCAGTCATGCATACACTTACAAATTATTCCTTCACCTTGTCAACCTCAATACTATCTGGCTATAGCAAGACCAAAGGGTCATACATTCCTTCATACACTTTTCTCCACAATCCACATGGTTGATTGCCTTTTTATCTAGGTATTCTTTCCAGCCTTTAAATTTGGACAATGTTTTCAACACAACTGATCCTATTTTGACCTCTCATCAGTCTTACCTTTTCTCTTCTACTGGATTTTTATTCACATAGGCACTTTTCACATGCTAGAATATTTCATTTGGGGAACAACCCTGTGTAGTATACTAACCAAAACCTTGATCTTATCTTTGTCTCTTTGTAGAGACTCAAAATCCCTATCTGAATTATTCAATCTACCAAGCATAGGAGATTGCAAGAAGGGCTAGAAGGAGCCAAACATGAAGTAGACAATAGAGAGTAACAATGGCAAGAAAAAGAAAATTCCCTAGCAATAGCATATGCATAACTCCGAGGTTACATATGCAGACATCCAATTCGATATTTAAAAGATATGGATATAGATACATATGTAGATACAGATATAGAGAGATATATAAAATAAATCTTATGTAACATCTGAACCCCTATTCATTTCATAATATAATGGATGCAGAGACCAAAAACACCCCAAAGTAGAGGGTGTAATATATCTGTCCCTACCACTGGCATAATTGTCATCAAATTCTAAAGATTTGCAAAGAGTTGCATCCATTTCCTTGATTTTCTATCTGAGGGGAGGCAAATAAATGGTAGTGATACTAATAAATCCTGATATATAGCTCATGCTCTTTACCCTACAGTAGACAATTGAGAGGTTAAAGGTATCAATTTCAACACCTGCTGAAGAGTAAGGAACCTCTTTGTGGTATCAACAATTTAATTTTCTATTGAAAACTAGTGTCCTTTAGAAGTTGTGGTAAAAGCCATTTCTGGGTCAGTCATGACAAATGATTACAATCATGTTTCTTTATTGTTTGATTAGGTCACTGTTCACTAATGTCCTGCAACCACCAGTTTCTTTGAGCTGTCCTCTCATACCTGATACCACTTGTGGTGAGCTTCCTTCTATCTAGTCTGGAAAACCAATTGAAGGTAGAAGGTGGTTTTCTTTTTCTACTATAAAAAGAGTTTTGGGTCATGGGTGGTTGCCTTCTCACTGTGCTTTTTGAAAGAAGAGAGAAAATGCCTTCAGTTTGCTGGGAGCAAAAATATGTTCTTTTTCATCTAAAACCATGCCTTGCATCTTACTAAATATTACTGAGAATCCTACAAGTAGCTTATCTTCTTATCTATTTGCAACAGCAGATGGAATGTATAAGGAAAATCTCTTCAGAATGGTGGAGCCTAGCAGCCCAGGAAGTTTTGGGGAATAAAATATCTGACAGCAGGTGACCTGGGTAGACCAGCTGTTTGGCTGTACATAGGAACTACACTTAACAAATTAGGGCAGCTTGTTCCCATAGCTTGTGGGGAGTTGGACACAATTCTATTCCCCTTAGATATTCTGGGCTGCAATGCATTTTATCATTGGAAAATCCAAGCATTTTATTATGTCCTATGCCTCTTTTATCACATGATTTTAGGTTGTACTTGGACAGAACAGTTTAATATGCAGAATTAAAATTGTCAGTCCCAAGGGACAGCAGACCATTGACTCAGAGTCTGTATGTCAGTAGTAGCCTTCCCCTTTGGGACATGGTCAGTTACCATGGTAACTGGCATTCAAGGCTTTTTAGTGCTTGTTAATGTGTAAAAGTGATTTATAAGCATATTAATAATTGGCAGCTCATTAACAGGTGGAGCTCCTGAAATCAGCCGCCTTTGGCAGTTATCTACAGGAATCGAGAGTTGTGCTCCTATTCTTTGAGCTGCCTACCTGTCTGTCTCAGAAACTACCAACTTTGAAAACAAGGCAAAAAGGAAACAATGTATCAGTTGGGTGGGTAGAGCAGGCCACGTAACTAATGGTGGCCCCTGGCTTAGCAGAGTGCTCAGGGACAAATGGGAGGGAACAAAGGTTGCCCACTTCCTTCAGAAAATGCAAATATGGTTCCTTAAACACTTGTTTCTTGGAAAATTCATTAGTAACTTGCATATAAGTTGTTGTTTATATTGGAAGAGCCCCTTAACTCAAAATATCTCCCTGTACCAGCAATCATCAAACCAAATAGTGCAATAGAATAGATGTACTGCATTATTCTCAGCTGTTTGTGTGTGTGTGTGTAAGGGGTGGCAGGGAAGGGTCATGAATTAATGAGTGAATTGTGTGTTGTTTGGGGTGTTAGAGAAGAATAAGGTTGAGAGAGAAATGGGGTGGTTCAATACTCCCAACAGTAGTTAACATACTAACCTTGCTTTTGATTATATTTTTAATAACTGGAGAGACACAAAAGAGCCTGAGAAGACCTAAAAAAACAGAGCTGAGAATGTCAAGGATTGCAAGAGTTCATGAATCAGAGCCACAGATTTTCCAGGTAGCAATTTTGATAGGCTAGACCTGACTTAGATGATTCTGGGATTTGAGGTTGATTCTCCTCAATCCCCCTCTTTTTTTTTTTTCAATTTTTAAAGACCTTTTTCACTACCTAATATTTTTCTACAGTTTTGTCCTGAATAATTATTACTAACAAAATACATTCATTGAAGACTATTACGCATTTATTTCTCTTATCTATAAAAAACACTTTATTGATAAATGATGGTTGATAATGATGATGATGCTTTATTACTTGGGCTTGAGTTACATAAGAATGGAGTGGGAAAATGGGAAGATTATTGGAAGTTGCCACAATGGGAATAATAACTAGAAAGAGAGACTTTGGAAGGGAAATACTCTGGAGAGGGAAGGAATTTAGAAAGAGAGGGAGAGTAAGAAGAAGGAAAAATTGGAGGCTAAAAAGCTGTTGCATATGATTTCTGCAGCTATTTCTTTTGTTTATAGAAAACCTCAGGAGGCTAGGACCAGCCATGGTCAACCAGTGCTGCTTGAGAGGTGGCATAAAGAAAAGTAAGAGTATTAGCAATGGATTGACCTGTAGGGTATTCAATCAATTTCAGGAGGTGTAGAGACCAGCAGTCATGTATATATCTCAAAGCCAGAGGGGCTGATACCCTTTCATGTTTTTAATGTATTTAAAAACATAACTTCTCTCCAACTCAACTAAACACCTAATTCCACTGATGAAGCACCTAAACTGGCAGTTTGAAAATAGTTACTCGGTTGATTAAAAACTACTCTATGGAATTACCTTTGTTTAATAATTGGTAGTTGCTTTTTTTTTAATTCTACCCTCTACAAAGTAGGGGTAATTATTTGATCCTCTCTCTTGCTGGAATTTTTGAACACATTGTAGTTTTCTTTCTGAAGAAAAACCATTGTAAATAAAACTAAGCACTCATATAATTTTTACTATGTTTTAGGCTCCATTTTAAGTGCTTTACATATGATAACTTATTCATTCGATCCTCACAAAAATTTTATAACTTAGACGTTATTATAATATTTGAGACCTGAGGAACAATATTAACCCCATTGTGAGTATAAAAAAAGAAGATAGAAAATAGGATAGAAAAAATATTTACTAAATATTTAAATATTTAAAGCAATGTGGTAGAAAATGATTCAAAATGATTGAAAGACATTAATACACATGTCCAAGATATTAAATAGACCCCGTGTCAGGTACTACAAAGTAAAACACACTTATGTTCTTCATAGTCAAATTTCTGAAAACCAAATTTAAATAAAATTATTTAAAAAGTCAGTAAAAAAAAAGCCATATTATCTGCAATGGAACGAAAATATGCCAACTAAGAGTGTTAAATATCTCCCTGTCTGTTTATCCATGTCTCCTCTAAAAAGGAAAACATATAAAATCATTTCAGAGATCAAAAATTTGCTTCTGGCAGTCCTGTACTACAACACATATTAAAAGAAGTCCTTCAAGCTGAAGAGAAATTATACCAAATAGTACCTCAAATCTGAAAAAATAAATAAAAGACATAAAAAGAGTAAATATCTGAGAAAATCTAAAAGACTTTTTAATCTATATCTACATATTCATCTGCCCATATCTTTCAAAGACAATAGGGCATTTAAAGTAAAAATAATAACAATATGATCAATGTATAGAAGGATTCTTAGCATTAGCATACATAAAACTAAAACATAAAAAATAAAATGCACAAAGGACAAGAAGGCAAAAAAAACTACGCTGTTTGTTAAGAAGCATAATTATTTAAGAGTAGATTGTAATGAATCTAAAATTCATACTGTAATCTCTAAATCTGTACTGTCCAATTGGGTAGTCAGTAGCTACATGTTAGCATTTAAATTTAGGTAGGTAGTAATCAAAAATAAATAACATTAAAAATTCAGTTCTTTAGTTGCATGAGCCACATTTCAAGTGCTAAATAACTACATATGTATAGCAGCTACCATATTTCATTGAAAAGATATAAATTATTTCCATCTTGAAAGAAGTTGTTTTAGATAGCACTGCTCTAGATAAATCACCAAAATAATGACACAAAGACATACATTTAAATATTAAAAATAGAAGTAAAAATAAAATACAAAAAATATATGATTTACCTCAAAGAAGAAAAGAAAAATGGATAAATAATAGCTGAAATAAATAAAAACCAAAGATGAAGAGAGGATATTTAAACAGAATTATATAAAATATTATATTAAATGTTAATGAACTAAATATTCCATGTGAAAGTCAAAGATAAAAGTTATATAAAAAAGACATAATAACAAAAGTTATATAAAAAAAGATTTTGCATGTAAAGATAGAGAAGTTGAAAGTAAATGTAGAAAAAACATTCCACTTAAACACAAAGATTAATAATCTTAACTTTAAGATTTATATTGTTAATATACCATTTAAACTAAAATTAAGAAATTAGTGAGATTATCTTAATATCAAACTAAGTTGACTTTAAGAGAAAAAATATTACTAGGTAATAGGTGAACATTTCATAATTACAAAGGAGTTTATCTATCAGGAAGTCATAATTATAAATGTGTATGCACCCATTTCAAAAATTTCAAAATGCATGAGGCAAAATTGACAGGCTGAATGGAGGAGACAAATCCCCATTTGCAATAACCATTAACCAAAAACTATGTGTATAATTCTACCCCGACAACTGCACAGTCTTTGCGTGTACATTTGAAACATTCACCAAAATAGACCACATGCTAGGCCATAAAAAGATCTCAAAAATATTAAAGAATTTAAATTGTTCAAAGTATATTCTCTGGATACAAATTAGAAAATAATTTTTAAAAGGCTATATAGAAAATTATAAAATATTTCGATTTAGTGAAAAATTTCAAAATAATCCATAAATCAAGAAGAAATCATAAGGGAAATTAGAAAATATTAAAAAATAAATTATAACAAAAGACAGTATATCAAAATCTTTATGATTCAGCTAAAGCTCCACATTTCTAGTTAAAATGTTTATAGGAAAGAGGACTGGTTTAAATTAAATGACAAAAATTTCTACTTTAGAAACTAGACAAAATTAGTAAATTAAGCCCAATGTAAATAGAAAAAAAAATTAACAAATGTAAGCAGAAATTAGTAAAATATAAAAGAAACAGTCAACATGTTGAACATGAAATCATTAAAAAGATGAATAAATTTAACTAATTTCTAGCACAATTTATCAAAAAAGGAGAGAAACTGCAAATTACTAACATAAGAACAAAAAGGGACATTACTAGAGATTCTACAGATAAAAAAATAAACAACTTTATGCCAATACATTCAACAAGTTAGATAAAATGGACAAATTCCTTGAACAATACACTTACTTAAGCTGATATAACAAGAAATGGACAATATAAACAGTCCTGTGACTATAAAATAAATTGAGTTCGTTATTTAAAATTTTGCTACAAAGTCACTCCTGGCTTAGATGATTTCCATAAAATTTTATCAAGTATTTAAGCAAGAAATAATGCTAATTTGCATATTTTTTTCAAAAAAATGAAGTAAAAAGACATTATTCAACCAATATAATTTTATATCAAAACTTGGCAAAGATATTATAATAAAAACTGTAAAGAAAAAATGTAAAGATCAATATTTATGACTACATATGCAAAATCCTTAAAAATATAGACACATTGAGTATAAATACACACACACACATACACACAGAGTAATGCATCATGAACAAAAAATTTAGTCTCAGATATGCAAAAAAAAACCAATAAAATTTGCCATACTTATAGAATAAAGCTGAATAAAACAATCATAAACCTATGTAGAAAACTACATTTGACAAAATGAATATAGATTCTGAATTAAAATTCAGCAAATTAAGAACAGAAGGAAACCTCAACATGGTAAAAAATATTTACAAAAATCCTACAACTAATAGCAAGCATCCTTAATTGTGAAATTCTGTATGCTTTTCCCCTACCTCTCAGAGTAGGTAAGAATGCCGTCTCTCATCATTTGTATTTGATATCTATTATTAGTGGAAAAATTCCCTCCTGTGCAATAAGGCAGGAAAAAATAAATAAAAGCTTAAAGATCTAAAAAGAAGAATTAAAACTATTACTTGTGGACAAATGATTTGTGTATGTAGAAAACTCATGTGATCTACAAAGAGACTAGAACTACTATGTAAATTTAACAAGATTGCAATGTTTGAAGTCAATTAAAAAAACTCTAGTGTTTATATAAGCAATGAAACAGATAATAAAATAAAAATGAATTTATGATATTATCAAAAATATTAAATACAGAGGGAAACAAATCTACTGAAAAATATGCAAGTTTTCTGCAATGAAATTGTAAAATGTTGAGAAATTTAAAAGGCTCAAATAAATGGAGAGCTACACCTATATTCAGTGAAAAAACTTAATATTTAAAGAATTTTTTCTTCCAAATTGATCTACAGATTTAATACAATACCTATCAAATTTCCAACAGGTCATTTTGAAGATAATGGCAGGCTGATTCGAAAATCTGAGTAAAAATAAGAAGGATCTAGAATAGCCAAGACAATCTTTTAAAGAAAGTTAGAGTACTTAACACTATCTACTTCAAGATTAAACAACACAGTATAATAATTGACTTAAAGATATAATACACAGATCAATGGAAAAGAACAGATTCCAGAAATAGAACCACACAGATAAAGTTAATCGACCTTCAAGTTAAGACACCTACTTCATTCAGTGAAAGAAAGAACAGTGTTTTTAACAAATGGTGTTAGAACAACTCGATCGTTATACTCTATAGACAAAATATTAATTTGAGATGAATCCTAGACTTAAATTTATAAAGCAAAGAAGGAAATTAAAAATAACATTTTTGGAACCTTGAGAATAGACAAAGATGTTTTGAGTATGTTTGAAAGCAGATGTTTTCAAATGATTTTCAAAATCAGCAACTCTAAAAAAAATAAATTGAACTTCATCAAAATTAAAATTACATCTCATTAAAAGAAATATTATTAATAAAATTAATGAACAAAAAATAGAATAGATAAGTTTTCATAATACATATACTTTACAACTCATATCCAGAATATATAGAGAATGCCTATAAAGCAATACAGAAAGGCAAATGACCTAATTATAAAATAGATAACTTCAACAGATATTTCACAAAAGAAATATAAATGGCCAATAATTTCTTGAAAATATGTTCAAAATGTCTAAAAAGAGTGTAAAATAATGCCCATAGCAACTTTTATATTCATAATTATACAAATATCCATCAATAGGAGAATGAACAAACAAAATAAGTTATAGTCATACAATAAAATACTGTTATGTAAAAATAAAATAATCACTTGATATAGGTCACGACATGAATAAATTAAAAAAGATTATGAGGGAGAAAAGAAATCAGCTACAAAAATATATATAACTCAATTATTTTATTTATATAATTTCTAAGAATAGACAAAACTAACCTATGGTGGGTAGGCAGACTGAAGGTTGAGCATAAAGTGACATGAGGGAATTTTCTGGGACAGTGTAAATGACATGATTAAGAAAAAGAATAGGCAAGGCACACACTAAGAAAAAGTTTTCATAATACATATATCCAACAGAAGACACATATACAGAATATTTGTTTTCTGTACAAGTTTGCATGTGGATACAAAAATGCTAAAATCAAACTGAATGCTTAAAATCTGTGCATCTTTTTGTTTATATATTACATCTCAAAAAATATATAGACCAACTACCAAGCGTTAGATTCTATGCAATTCACTATAGATAGAGTGGTGAACAAGGCTCTGCTCTCATAAAATTAATATACCTCAAAATAGCCTTTTTTTTAGGCTATTCAAAGACTTAGACCTCAACTACATCCTTCTCATTATGTTAACATAATCAACTTCTTTTTTGCTCAGTGCAAAATATAGTAAAAATGTGCAACATAAGAAATCAGGAATCTTGAGTTTTATTCACATTTCTGTTCTTAACTGGCTTTGTGACCTTTAGTAACATATTTATCCTTAATATCTTTATCTGCAAAACAGGGGTATCTGTTCAATACCCTTTTAAGCCCTACACATGTATTGCTTTCTCCTTATTACATATGCTAAGAATATCATCTATTTACTATGAAGCTGTAAACTTGGGAGTAGGGGAAATTATTCATCATGAAAGAAGACAGTTTTAATTTCTTGTCCATCTCTTGACATTCTATGGTACTCCCACTGAGCTGATTCTTGCAAGGTAAGCCAAGAGTTTGACAGAGATATTGGATTTTGGAGAAACTGAGATCTGACTAGTCTTGCCTTTACTTGAATCCTAAGTAAATTTCTATGGCTTTTTCAATTATGTAAATTTTGAGAAAGAGTGACCAACCCAGAACTCAAACTTTCAAATTAAAAGACCCCAGTTGTAGAAAGATCTTCTTAGTTTTCCAGATGTAGAAAGATGTTTTTTGTTTTATTTTGTTTTGTTTCAGTTAATTAGTTAAGACTCAGAGATAGGAAGGAATCTAAAATCTGTATGCCCATAAAACATTCTCTCTTGTAAATAATTAGAGAACATGCAAGAGTAAATTGCTCTTTTTATGAGGTCTACAGAGAAACATAATGCATAATTTGCTTTTGCTGTTATTTTTAAATTTTACCTTTCACTCGAGTAATATTTTTTGGTTAGAGAAAATAAATCCAACTCAATACTACCAAACCTTTACAGAAAGACCCCTTTCTGTACACCATGCTTCTCACTTTCTCTTAGAATCTGAAATCTCTACTTTTCACTCTTCCTTCATATCCATCCAATGCCTTTCTTTCTGTGCACCACCTTCAATTTACTTCTAACAATCTTTTTCTCCATCCGCCTATACCTATAACCCCTTAATCTTTTGCATCATTTTAACACCTCTTTCAGATATCATTAATTTATTCAGTGATTCATTCCACAAAAACTTACTGAAGTAAAAAAAAACATATGCGAGATGCTATCTAGTGCTAGGGATACAGTCCCTGTTAGTCTGGAGTTTATAGTCTAAGAGACATTAAAAAAAAATTACAAGTGTGATTATTTTTCTTTGCTAAGTCTTCTTGCAACCTTTTTAATTTGGTTTGTGAATGTGGGCTCAGATTTGCTTTTCAGTGACTCCTGGGTTCAAAGCATCAAAATACACCTAGTTTCTCTTTAAACTGCCAACTATCACTAAAGTATTCTAATTGACATGTTTCTTGCTTAATAAACAGTTTATTGGCATTCTAAAAATACATCTCCCTAAGATCTCCCTTAGTAACAAAAATAAAACAAATAGTGGGAAAGGAATAACAGGTATAGTCATTGTCCTGTTCCTTTTGTGGTTCTCTGCTTCTAACTTTTTGACTTGCATTCTCTCATTCATGTATTCACTTATTGATTTACTCATTCATTCATTTATAAATATGAATTTAGTGCTTACTATGAGCCAGGGAGTATGCTAGATGAATAACACATATTCACTGTCTTAGAGGAGTGAAGATTCAAAAATACTATCTCAAAACTGTTTTGGCACGATAAACATAACTGTCTTGGCCAATCAAAAAAAATGGATTTTTTCCAGTCTGTTTCAAAAAGCTGTCCTTAAAATAGATTTTAAAGAATGTGAAGGTTAAAAAAAAAACACATTTTTACTTTTGAGGTCTTCCATTAAACAGTATTTGATGTGTGTGTGAATGTATATGTAAAAATATATATACATATTTACCTTACATTTCTCTTAGTATCACAGAGGCCTTTTCAAACTACCTTTGATATAAACTACATTCTAAAACAGCCTTTAAAGTACACAAAAGATGACAGAAAATCACTTCCAGACAACATATTCCATGAAATTTTTAAAGCGCAGATTTGAAATGTCTTCATTGCATCTTATAAAAATACAAAATATGACGGTGACACCTACACACACAAAATCATTCAATTTAGAAGAAAGTGGCAATATTTTTGGTTTATTTAATTCATATCAGAAATGATTGTTTTATTGTTACAAATAGTAACAGTTATTCCTATTCCTCAGTGAGTACTTATTATGTTTGAAGTTCCTTTAAGGTAACAATTTATTCCATCAATCTACTCTAAGAGAATATTACTAGTATTATCTATATTTTACATATGAAAAAAATCTAAGGGAAACAGAGGTTAACTAACTTGACTTTAAATACTGAGCACAAAATATCACACAAGATAATAAAATTTGTTATCAAAGCCACAAAACCTTCCCCAAAGAATCTTTAATAACTGACAATTATTTTTAAATAATGAACTGTAGTAAAAAGCTCTAACTAGGTTATTATGCTGAGTGAAATAAGTCAGACAGAGAAAGATAATTACCATATGATTTCACCTACATGCTGAATCTAAGGAACAAATAGAACAGACTCACAAATATAGAGGATAATCTGGTGATGACCAAAGGGGAGGGAGTTGGAGGGCCGGGGGGATGGGGTGAAGGGTTAAAGAAATACAAATTAGTAGTTGATAGGGATGGGGAGCACAGGATAGGGAATGTAGTTAGCATTAATGTAATGACTAGATGGAGAGCCAGAGGAGATAAAGAACAATTAGGGGGATTATTTTATAAACTGTATAAATGTCTAGCCAATGCACTGTATATTTGAAACTAATAAAATAAAATATAAAATAAAATAATAAAATAAAATAAAAAACAGAACAAGGAAATGATTACCAAAAAAAGTTATAAAAAAGGTGCTTAAGGACATAACTTTTATTCCTAATTTTTTCTTGTCTTCACCTTCTTCTTTGCATTTTATCAATTACGAATTTTTCCTCTTCTCCCTTTTCTTGATTTAAAAGTTATAAATGACTGCTGTATTCTAAAGAAGGGTTCAAGTACAGCATTTTAAACTCTAAAGAGGCAGGGAATCTATACTCATTTGAACAACAAAAAAAACACTCATTTGAACAACAACAACAAAAACCCCCTACTTATTTATTTTTATGTAATTATAAATGGTCCTCTAATCTTTTAATTATTAATTGACTGTATAAAAATTTTAAAAATTACGACAATCTCTGCCATTTTTCCATAAAGCATTTTGCATTTCCCTGAGACTTCTGTCCTGTGCCATCCCATGGAGAGTCACTTTGCCCTTTGTTATTTTTCCTGTATCATCCTGCAGATTCCCTCTACCTTTGTTATTTTCCCATGGTGTCCTTATCTACTTAAGCTATATGCTCCTTTCTCCTAATCCTCCTCTTATACCCATTATTTTTCAATATTACTATCCTGGTTTCTTTTGACACAAAGCCTTAAAAGCCACTTCTTATATCTGTCTGTGTTGCCAACTTTTCATGTCCCTGTCATTAGCGATACCTTAAATCTCTGACAGCAAATGTCAAAATCTCCCAAACTGCACTGTAGGCCAACTTCGGCTAAATTTAATAAAGTATTGGGCAACTCTCATTAAAATAATTGGTACCTACGGGACTAAATGGTATCGATGGGGTCTAAATCCAAGATACTGGCTATCTCAAAATACAGGGTTGACTTTGCATATCATCTTCAAACCAAATTAATTGTTCTTAGATTTTGACCAATAATTGTCCACAGATGAATGGAGGATTGGTTTTAGTCTTCTCTCCTAAAATTTTAAGTATTACCCATAGTTCTATCCCAAATAATAGAGTTGGAATAGAAAATAGAAAAGGTTAGAATTTAAAAAGTACTTAAAAGTCTGCTTAGTGCTCCTTCTCTACCAATTACCAGCAAACTTTTGACTTTTACTTTCTAATCTTAATATACTTACATTAGAGAGAAAGTTCTTAATCTCTCCACTATTTTTTATTCTGTTGGCATTTTAAAAATATTCTTTTTCTTCCTCTTTAATTACTAACAAATATTGAATAAATTTCCTTTTGAAATAGAGATTACAGCAGAATTGTACAATTTAGCTATAAAATATCAAAATGATTTTTTAAAATGTTTTGTGAGCATTGGTTTAAAAATAGGTTTTTGTCTTCTTAACCTTTAAAAATGGTTTGAAATGTAAAAGGACAAAGTGATCCTTAAATACAGTCATAGTCACATCTGCCAGAAGCTAAAAATATCTCATTGGTTTAACAGGCTAAAATTGTAGCCACTATGAAGTTCTAATGTTATTGTAAATGCCCTATGATGGGTTACATGGGTAAAGTAATGTGTTTGTAGAACTACATGGTAACTCAAAGAGACACTGATATACTTTACTTTGCACTTTTGTTCCAGACGCCGGAAGGAAACATTTAATCCATTGGATTTGAGACATAAAAACTGTCTTAATAATATTTGTAAGGACTTGAACAACATTTTCCTTGGTTCCAGCTCTTCAATTCAGCCATACTTTATCCTATATTTTTAAACTGTGCCTTTGGAGACATAGTCATAGTGCCTAATGTGTCAAGTTCATGATTTTAAAAAAATGAATTTTGTGAAGTACCCTGTTCCAAATAATTATGACTAGAAATTCTCTTGGCTCCTTGCTGGGCCTTGAGCTGTAAAGCAGATGTTTGAATGGGGACTATCAGACTTCTCTTACCCAATATCTTTCCTAACTACTTTCATCTCCCAAATTCCTACCATAATTCAGAAGTTACTGGGTGTTACATACAGTAACAAAGGCATAAGAATGTAGAACTCAGAGGTTGCAAAGTAAATCAGAGGGGGCCATGAAAGAGTACTGGATAAATAATGGGGCAGATTTAAAGGATGCAAATGGGTCCCCCTAAAATTCATATGTTAAAGTCCTAACCCCCAGTACCTCAGATGAGACTTTATTTGTGAATACAGTATTACAGATGTAATTAGTTAAGATGAGGTCATTAGAGTGGGCCCTAATCCAATATGAGGTCATTAGGGTGAGCCCTAATCTCCCTTATAAAAAGAGAGAATTTGGAATAAACACAGGGAGAAAACCGTAAGAAGATGAAGGCAGTGATCAAGGTGAAGATTCGACAAGTCAATGAATGCCAAAGATCATTAGCACACCACCCAAAGCTGGAGAGGCGCACAGGGCAGATTCTTCCTCACAGCCATTAGAAGGAATGAGCCTCGCTAACATCGTGATCTCAGACTTCTTCCTCCAAAACTATGAGACAGTACATTTCTGTTTTTTAAGCCACTCAGTTTGTGGTACTTTGTTATAGCAGCCCTAGCAAACTAACACAGGCAGCCAACTTGAGAGGATGACTTGTAGACAACTGGTACAGGTACAGATGTCAGAAGAGAAGAACAGCCTGGTATAAAATCCAAACCAATGGCAGGTACCATGGCAGAGACCCAGCTACACTGAATGACCTTTCCTCTCTATGGCAGGGAGAAGATTAGATCTTAATTACTCAGAAATCAAGGCATTCACAAGATAGCGGCAAAGGCTGAGACATAGAAAAGGTTAAGTTATGTGGATAAATACCAAGAGAAGAAGGCAAAAGCAGCTGGCTCCAGAGAGAAAGCCAAGAAGGCAGCAAAGTGAAGTTCTGACTTTAGAGTCTCAAATCTATCACTGACTTTAAGATGTATACAGTGGGGATTATTGGAAAAAATAAGGAGTTAAATACAGAGCAAAGCAGTATTAAGAAGGTTTCTATAGCGACTGTGTACAGAAGTTTGAAGAGAACGAAGGCAGAAAGGGTACAACCTTGGGCTCATTACTTAACTCTAGCTTCCTCATCTGCAAAATGGAACCATGCATTTAATCATTTTATTAGATTTTTGTGAGAATTACTGTTGATAATCTATGTACAGTACCTGATATAGTAGCCCTTGGATAAATGCTAAAGGCTCAGATGTATATATAACTAGAATTTATATATTCCTTCAAATTAAATGTGAACATTAACATTTCTCCTTGTCCCTTCTTGTCAGTTCTTCGAAAGCAGTACCTGTATAACCCAGGCTTGATTTTCTCCCAGAAAACACCCAATTATTATGTAGAATGAAGAAACAGACATCTGAATTACACAGGTGAATTACAAACAAATGATAAGGAAGAGAGGGTGCATGCTGATTCCCTTTTGCCATTCCCCAGCCCCAATGTCTGTTATCCTTTCAACCTAAAGCTGCGCTCCAGACAGAATCCATTGCAAAAGAGTCAAAACACGCTTGTAAATTTGGGTCTCATTTGCTCTAATGAGGCCTTGCTTTTCCTCAGTTTCTAAGGGAACATAAAGCACCAAATGACATGACTCAGAGGGCAGATAACACTTCTTTAATATCTCTCCACATGCTGACCTATTTCAATATTATGCACTTCTCAGGGATGAGAAGCTATGCAAAGACTGGAAGAAAAATACCTGAGAGGCTGCCTCCTCCTGGGACTGTTTCAGCTTTTCAAGATTCTAGGTCATCCCTTTCCCTGATATTTGGAGTTCATTCCCATGGGAAGACCAATCTGTTCATACACACTTTTAAAAACAAAACAAAACAAAATGAAACAATTATTGTTCATTTGCAGTCTAATAGAAACTTCACCCCAAAATAAAGCTTCATATGAAGCTTTTCTTCTTAAATTTCATTTACTAAAAAGAGTAAGGTACATTAACTTAAGGTAATTTGATTAATTTTGAGTTAAATAATTGAGACGTGTCTCCTGAGAAAGGCATCATTTAACTGTTTACAAATGGCCAAACAGAGAAAATGAATGTTGTTGAAATTTGTCTGGAATGGGTAAGTTTGTCTCAGAACTGAGATGAATCCTGTGGTGATAGAGAGACTGACCAGAAAACATTCCTGGCTTTTGGCGGCCTAGCTGCTTCTGGAACAAAGAATATTGCTCTTTGAAATGACTAGATGAGGATTTCATCATGAACTGCCTTCAAGTGTCAGGAAACCTCTTCTGGGTAAACAGATCAAGAAACAGATGCAGGAAAATATGAATTGAGACATTAGGATCAGATGCATGTTACTTTTGCAGAGATGACAATGAGTCTTCATGTGATATGAGTGATCAACATGGATAAGGTGTCTGAAAATAAAGAACTCTTTCCCTAAATTAGGTTGTCTTGCAGGCATATCGTCATAATCCCAAGCAAGTCATTATAGCTTTTTTAATCTTACCACATCTTTGCAGTAAATGTACAAGTTTCCCAGAATGAGGGACTATGTTCGATAGGCTGTGGCCTCACTGAAAAACATTATACAGGAGACATCTGCACAATATAAGGTTTGAAAGAATGAAGTAGCTTCAGAATATGCTTTCAAGATTACCCATAAAGCCCTCTCCTTGTACTTCATTTTCTTTCTGTTTCTTTCAGATTGGAGTGTTTGCATGTTTAGTGAGCCTCTATATGCAGATGTCTTTGTATACATGTGTGCATATGTTGGGTTTGTACACATAGTGTTCATGCGTGTGTTTTACCTGTGTTTATGAATAATATCATTGGCTCTTTCCAGGCATAAATTTCCTATGAGGGTACTGGTTTTTTCTAAACCCTGATATTAAGAAAGACTCTTTCAAAAGCTGTCTATATCTGCTGTTAAAAAAGTAATAACTATCTTCTCAGTCCTTGCTATCTCATTAAAAAGCATATTAAATAGGATTTGATTTTTTTTTTATTTTGAGGGCCTAGAAGTCTCTTAAAACAAGGAAGGAGACTTTAGCACAGCTCACAAACATATTAAGCAATGTGTGCAAAATGCACACAAATGTGAGAGCTAGTTTGCAGCTCGACAGCTATCCCCCTGCTATGCAATAGTGGGGGGATACGGTTGATGTTCATCTGAATACAAAGCTTTACAAAGAAGCTTGGCAGAATTTTCCATTGGAATAGAAAGGCTAACTTACTGAAAGATAAATGGTTCAAGGAAGATACGAAATGGCAGCTGAATCCAACTGGTAAACTTGTTGCTTCACAAGATCCTATATTTCCTATATGTACAAAAAAAAATCTTGAGGAGAAAGAAACTGTCTCAAGGTGGATGAACACTATAATAAACCCACTGTAACAACGTTCTCAAGAGCTGATAGGGGATGGGTAAAGCACATTTAAATATAAGTGATATCAGGGGACCCTAAATATAAAATTGTCTGAAAAAAAAAAAAAGAGTAGAAAGAAAATTTTAAAATAGGAAAAAAATGGCAAAAGAGCCTTGAATACTGCTTCCTGGTGATGTATGCAGATCCCAAAGGCATCTACTACATGTAGCTGGAGGAAAACACCTAAAATAAACCCAATACCTGAGCTCCAAGAAGAAATTTGCATTCCAGAAGCCTTCAGAGGACTGGATAATCCTGGAGTTCTCCCAGCTGGGCATCATTGGGCAGATGTTTAAGTCGCTGGATCTGAGCCTGATTGTGGAGTCCATTCTCGTATTCTACAGGGACAAGCCCATTGACTGGCTCCTGGACCATATTCTGTGGGTGAAGGTCTGCAACCCTGAGAAGAACGTGAAGCTTTGGGACCCACAAAAGGCTTATCTGCGGGTCCGCTTCAGTCTATCCCTATTCCAGTTTGTGGGCACTCAGTCCTTGCTGGTTGGCGGGCAAGATCCAAAACTGAAAGCCAAGGACTTGGGGAGGCTAGCATTGTGGGAAGAGCACTTCAACACGCCGGTGGAGGTGAGCATGAGCCTCCAGACCTAACAGCACTATCCCATGGAGCGGCGTCCCTGCTTGGGCATTCTTCTTGCCCACCAAAGTACGCTGCGGAGGACTTCATCTACTTCTGTCTCTTTTGGCTGTCAGGTCCGGAGCAGTTCTTGTTCCGGATCGTTTCTTGTTCTGCAGCAGGAGTAACTCTGACCACCTGGCTGCAAGCTCTTCAGCACCTCTGTGGAAGTGCTGCCCTTTGATAACCTCTAGTCGGACTAAAGAGATAGGGGTGAGGGCCGCTCAGCCACACTCTGGTGCCTTCAGAGCTCTGATGGCCACCGCCCCTTCAACAGTGTGTGGCAGAGGGCGGGGTGGAGGCTGGCCTTCGGCCCCTGGAAGCACTGCACCTTTCCATCCAGACAGACTCACAGATGTGGGTCATTCTGATTGGCATCTTCCTTAAAAGGGCCAACTAAGACCAGGGCTTCTGAGGGTGCACTTCGCTGGCCTTGACACCCAGGAAACCTGGAGGGCCATGTGTGGCCACCCCAGCCTGAAGGGTTCTGCCTGCTGTTCTGCTCGCAGCCCTGGGTTCACCGCTGGCCTGGAGTCCCCCGGAGCTGGTGCTGCCTCGCCCATGAGGCCACAGGAGGAGGCAGGTGGTCCCCATGCTGTACCTGAGGCTACCATGCCAACTGTAGCCTTTACACCCTACAGCCTTGAACTAGGCAATTTTAGAAGAGCTTTTTCCTGGACGCCTTATGTCTCCGGCAGATCAGTGGAATGCATATACTGCATTATCTGCTGTTTTTATGCTTGCATACACTTGATTTTTTTCACATAAGTCCACATACACTTTTATAAGAGCACAACTTATAATAAGGGGTTAATGAAGGAAAGAATAGTTTCCTGGTAGTCAGAGTATGGAAGAGCTATCTGCCACATCTAGGGTCAAAGTCTTGCATATCTCACAGGGTCCCGGGATGACATCGTTCCTGATCTATGGGCCACTTGGAGAACAAAAACTGTATTTAAAATTAGAAGCTACATCTTGCTAAATCTAAGGTTTTCCACAATCATTATTCTGACTTTTCCTCCTAATTTCCATCTTTTCTTGGTGACTTCTCAAGTCATTTTAAGAAGATAGAGGAAGAGAAGGAAGTTAAGGTTAAATGTAGTTTTCTTTTAAGTTTGAAGTTCAAGAAGGTAGAAGCTGTGATTATTTTAATAAAGTATTTGCATTGTGTTTTTTTTTAAACATTTTATTTGATATATTACACATGACTCAAATGCTATATATATAATTATAAGATTATATTATTTCAGGGGCAAAATTCAACTTTAGCCTCAATTTATTTAGTTTTAAATTTGTGTGTGTTTGTGTGTATTTCATTTTCCCAAACAGATTAGAGAGGGGGTTGGGAAATAAGAAAACTTTTAATTGGTGCATTCAGCCAAGCAGTTCAGCAACAGAACATTAATTTTATTTTAATAATATGATTTTAATTGAATATTTTGCTAGGGCTGCACTAAATTGGGTCTGTGATTCAAAATTACATTAAGAAAGATTACCCTTCCCCCCAACCTCTTCTACAACTAATGCCACCCACACTCCAAAATAACAGGTTATCCTTTTGGGAAAAAGGCAGAATTTAAATTACTATTTCTTGGAAGATTCTTCAGGATAATGGGATAAGTATCAATAGACTAGTAAGTTATTGTTTCAGAGTAAACAAAAATACAATTGAAATACAGCTTCACTTTCATACACGGTGGCACTGATCTTTCACTGTTCACTGAATTCTATTTTCTCCTCCAGTAATAGGATTGTAACTAGGAACCTCCCCTTGTAGCTAGGTGTGTCTGAATGACTATGTCTTGCCAATAGCAAATGTGATATGGTTCACTGTCAAACCAAGACTATTATAAAATGCGGTGTGTCTCCTCCATGATTCCTTTCTACTATTTCACTTGCTGTATATTTACTATGGCATGGTTCTGTGGGATAGTGGAACAACAAGATGGGAGGAACCTGGTCCCTTCAGGACCATTTAGAGTAGAATTTTTCTGTTCAGATGAATACCTATCCAGGCATATCTGCTGTGTTAAACTAATGAAATTTAGATGTCTGCTATTATAATCTAATATGACCCACCTATTACGTATCCCCCTTTATTGTGTTATATTTCTTAATAAGTATAGAAAGCATAAAATATCTATTGGTAAGTTATCTATTTCTTTTGATGTTTTCAACAAGGGCCAGCTTGGTATAGCAGGCAAGCATTCTACCAGTGATTAGAAGCCCAAGACTTTGAAAGTCAGAATCTTTTCCTTCTCAGAAACATTTTTTAAAATGCTAAGTATTTTGACTGAAAAAAACAATACTGAAAAAAGAAGACTATAACCTAGCTTGGTAAATAGTAAATTAATCAATAAATGAACGAGTGAGTAGTATGGATGGGTGAATAGACAGTAAAAAGGAGAGAGAAAGTCTAGGATTTAGGTGAAGATGCAAGAGAATCAACTCTTTTCTCAACTTAGAAGTACAAATGATACAATAATGGTGCATCTTCCCATGAAATTACAAGAAGAGTATGGCATTTAGCATCAGACAGATGGAAACTGGCATTTGTTGAACAAGCACAATATGTCATGCACGGTACTACATGTTTTCACACACAATCTTATACTCACCGTTTCATAAAAACCCTTCAAGGGAAAAACCATTCTATCAACTTTTTACAGTGAGAGAAAACTGAGGCTCAGTTTCCATCCCTGGATTATACTGCAGGTATGTGGCTGAGTCAGAATTTGAGTTAAGTATTTCTGATTTTAGGGCCTATGTTATCCAAATTTTACTTCTTATGGGAACTTGGTAGGTAATCCTCTAACTTTACTTGTCTCATCTATAAAATGAAAATAATATCTATTCACATTAACATAGTAATGTATATATATTTACCTGTATAATTAAAATTCAAAGTGATTATTGTTATCAATACATTAGGGAAAATTACTGTAATTTATAAGCATCAGGACTTCTGTGTTTCATATGAGAGTGTTTTGGATTAGATAATACTATTTGGATTTCAGAAGTAGAAGGAGTAGAAAAATGGGAAGAAAAGTCAGTCTGCACTCCAGGTCCCTCTGGTCTTGCTGGGTTTCCAGAATTCAAATTGCTACACTGCTTCCAAAGCCTGTTCTCTTCCATCCTCATTCTATGTTCTAGACTTTCTACATCTTTGCAACCTCATATTTTTATAAAAATGCTTCTCTTTGTTGCTATTACTTTGTGGCCATGTTCAAAAGTGAGGTAAAAGCAGCTCTTCTAATAAATTAAACCACATAATTGAGTGATGTTGTATTACTATTCAATGTCTTTTTAGAAGCAATGTCTAAAGCCTAAGAGTCATTATAAAGGAGATATTTCAGGTAGTAAGGAGGGCTATGGCAAGCATATTTTGGGACTATGATGCTGACTATGATTAATAATAAGAAATAGTTATTATATATTGAGCACTTAACATGTACCAAGCCATGTATTGTTTTACAGGCATTATATCATTCAATATAAATAATAAACATATGAGGTGGTGTTACCAAGGAAAGAACTGGAGTGGTCAAATAGCTTGCCTGAGGTTACACATTTTATAGAGAGCAGTGGCAAGTCTTCAATTCAATCTGTCTGTCTCCCAAAACCACACTCTTAATCACCATGCTATCCTCTGTTCCGTGGGTAAACTACCTAAGTGTTATTTTCTAGGTATTGAGATTAAAAATAGACTGTTCAAATACTTTGAGCATAGAGAAACATTTATGGGTGAGATAGGGGATGAGGGACTTGTCTACAGAATCTTAAATCCAATGAATAGACCCTGAATAGTAATAAAATGTTGGTGCTAAAGTGTCTGCATGCTAAGAACTTCCATGAAATTTAATAAGATGTCCAAAGGGAACAATAACAACTGTTTGTGTTGATTCCTTAATGTAACTAAAGACATACCAGATCTTCAAAATGTAGGAACAATACTGTGTTCTGAGAGATTGCCATCTTGTGTTTACTTGTTAAACATAAAGAAGGCCTCTGGCCTTTAAAGGAATAGAGACGCCTGCTAGAGATAGGATGCCAAGGCATATGAACGGTACTTTTCAAGCATCTGCAGGGGAAGATTGTAGCAGGGAGCACATATGAGTCAACTTTTGGAAATAAAAACAAACCAAACACCTGGTACATTTTTACTTAATTTCCATAAAAGGTGTTGGTGCCCTATGACCTCTCAGAATATGTACGGAACGGAAATATAATATTGAGATTAAAACAGAGAACTAAAACGGTCCTTGAAAGGACAGGACAAAGTACAATTAACCTCTGGGTTAGAAATGACAAATCAAAAAATAAAACTTTTCATATTTTTAAGGTTTCTTTGATGGGCAATAAGTGAAGATTTTGACTATGTTAGAAACGAAATAGTATTTTAGAACTATCAAGCATATAAGTGGCTTTTTTTATTGATTCGATTTCATATTCTAATATTTTTTCTCTCCCCCTACAAAAGTGGCTAAAATTTACTTTAAAATATAACATATTAAAGTTCGGTCAATAATTCCTGGATGTTTCTTTTATGACCTTTCTTTTCTTTACATTAAACATTTTTATTGCCATTATACCTCTAATATCTGGAGTCTAGGTGTAAAATAATTTTGAAACTGTATTTATATGATTATGGGATACTGGACAGTCCTACCATTAGAGATAATTAACCGCAGAATCAACAAAAAGGATGGGAGATTAGGAGTTAACAACCTAAGCCAAAAAAGACCAACTGATTTAGACAGAAAATGTCAATCATTTCTCCTTTGCAAATGAAGAAGGGTATAGGTACTCTTCCAATAGGACATTAAAACAGAATGGTCTTAAAGATATTAAACCAATAATTAATTATGAAAATACAGTCATTCGTCCCACTAGATTACAAGTATCTTGACAGTAGCCACTATACATTAGTTATGCATATGGCCTTACTATCTGGTCCTTAGGAGTTAAAATTATTGTATTGGATAGGAACTTGGTAATGGGAGTGGGATGTTGTGAATAAAAAAGGATGTGAAGCAGGCTTACTCTTAGGTAAGGAAGTCAGTCCATTTATAGTAGGAGAAAATGACAAAGGAACCTTGATTCTGTGTAGAGGAAGAGGGCTTTATGAGTATTCTTGAGGCCATATTCAGAAACTGCTTAATTCTTCCATTGGTTAAATGGAAGGCCATAGAACAGCAGATAGTTTAGTGTTAGTGAAATAAAGATTACTAAGGTCAAGGTCAGGCAAAATATAAACTTCCATCTAACTTGGAGTGAAAGAGATAACCCTGGAATCCTAACCTGTAGATAAAAATATGATACAGGTTATAAGAGAACTAGAAAGCCAAAATTTTTATTGTTAAACCAAATGAACCTTGGGATAGCTGCTTGAATGTCTCAGTCAACTATGTATCCTGCTACATTAAATTGTTTTATATTTGAGATGAGGGAAATAAACAACTTCCTAAGCCAAGACAAACTAAGTCTATTTTGAGATAATCATTCAGTTCTGAAATCTTTGTTCTTTGAATCATTTAACTCATTACCCTTACATTTTTTTTTTTAATTTAAACTCATTTTTTTCAGGTAAAGCTTAATAAAATTTATTTAAATATTAAGACCATGTATCCACACAGGACTTAGTATATATACAGGGGGATCAGTGGGCCCCTAAAATTCAAATATGGTAGTATCTATGGGAAGGAAGGGACAGTTAATCTGGGAAGAAGAAACCCAGAGAATCAAGGAAGGGAGGTGTCTGAACATTTCTAAAACTTACTGAAGACCACTAGAAGGCACTCAAAAGAAGAAGATACAAAAAAATAAAAAGTAACAGAACAGAAAGAAGACATTGCTGAGAGCAAGGCCCCAAGGAAAAGAAGCAATCCCCATTTTTTTTTTGCAGTTCAAAACTTGGCACCATAGACTGACATATTCTCCTTATATTATGCATTTAAAATGTGCTGCAATGAACTGATTGTGTTTAAGAAAATAGGACAAAGAGGGATAAGGCTCCAAGGAGGAGAGACTTATTAAGATTGTAAAATTGATGATCTGTAGACACACTTCAGCTAGAACTGTGCCATTTTTATTAAGAACTAACATATGACAACCAAGGTTGATTCAGAAGCTACTTAATGAAGTCTAACAAAACAAACAGATCTATATACTTTCAAACATCACTTATTTAAATTGATAATAAATTATAACCACCATCATAATATGCAATACATAATAAATATTAACTAGACATAATGGGTTATAGAGAAAAAATACTTTTTCTTTTCTTAATGCTATTATGAACTAAATGTTTGTGTCCCCCTCAAATTCATATGTTGAAATCCTAACCCCCAGTGTGATGGTATTAAGAAGTAGGGCCTTTGGGAGGCAATCAGGTTTTGAGAGTGGAGCTCTCATGAATGAGACTAGTGTTCTTGTTAAAGGGGTCCCAGGAAAGTCTTTCTCCTTCTTTGTGCCTTGTGAGGATACAAAAAATCAGCAGTCTACAACCTAGAAGAGGGCGCTCACCAGAATTTAACTATGCTGGCACCCTGATTGAAGACTTACAGCCTCCCAAACTGTGCAAAATAAATTATTTTTTTATAAGCCACCAAGCCTATGCTATTTCATTATAGCAGCCTAAATTAATTAAGACATTAACTTAACAGAAAAATTTCAGTAGCACAGGCAAACTCAAGAGAGTCCAAAATCATGTATGTATGTATGTGTATCAACATATATGTATATATGATATACATGTATACTTACGCATTTATATATTATATGTATTAATATGCCTATGGATGTATATGTAATATTAAATTCAGCAAATATTATTTCAAAAAGAATTTTTTAATTAGAAAATTAATATTTGTTTTTCACAAAACATTTTTTAACATTTCCTACATTCCTGGGATAAATTCTTATCTCATGGGCTCTTTTGCCATATTTTCTCTACCTCTCCTCAGACTTCCTCAGACACATTTAAATGAACATAGAATGTATAAAATGAGGGCTCTTAGGGTCACTTACTTGAACCAACTCCTTTCGACTATCTTTCTCTTCTCTTACAGTCTCTATAGTGTGCTGGCGTGATGTTGTTAGCTTTATTCCTCACTACTTTGTTACCGCACCAACCAGTCTGCATGGCGTCTCTTTCCCCCTTACTTTGTCTCCTAAGAAATGTTGCCTAATTAATCTATGAAATTTAATTTCTTGTTTACAATCTTCCATTAGCTTTCATTGCCTCTGGAAAACCAAACACCTAAGTCTGCCATTCCAAGTCCTCCCTAATCCGGCCCTACTTTACCTTTTCCTCAGTTTTATTTTTTATCTCACCTGCACCATTTCCCAACTTACAAACTGACTCATTAATACACTTTTATCTCTGCCGCATTTTCTCAATACATTTGGCTCCATTAATACACATTCACATTCCCCAAGTTCATGTCTTTGCTTATGGCATTCCCTTTGCCTGGAATGCCAGTTTCTGTTTCCCATATCTGTATCTGTTAAACTTGTATGTTTTCTTTAAAACAGTTTAAGTGCCATCTCCTTCAGGACTGCTCAGAGCTAGAGATGACTGCTTTCTCTTTCAGGTTTTTTGAATTTTTTTGATTATAACATTTGAATATTTATCACATGTTGCCTTGTACTACAATTCTTAGTGCATTTGTTTTTCTTCAACTTGGTTTATGAGCTACTTGACAGTAGTGACTTTAATTTCTCATATTTGACCCTGACAAATTACACATGAGAGATACCTAAAGACATTTATGATGAATGAATAGATCTTTGTAATCTCCTGTTGTGCCTAAGCACGGTGTCTGACACCTGGTAGTTATTAAGAATTCAAGTGCAAATTGGAAAACTCTTCAGAAAATGAAAATCTGTGTTAGTGTCTCTATTATAAAAGAATTATGAGAGCAGATGCCTTAAAATGCATGTTTTCTTGGGGTGCCTAAGACTGTTTTATACAGACATGCCATCTAACTCTCATGTTGTTCTTCTAGTGAATTAACTTCAGAAGTCCATGAATTGTACATTAGTTGACTCATGTGACAGTACAATTAAATATATTAGATGAGTGACAGAATAGACTTTTATCTTTTTACTATTTTGGAGGTGTTTATTATGATTTCAAATATATTTTATATTCTCATTTTTACGTTATATTTTCCTTGCTCTGTACTTTATAACTAAGATGGCATACTCTATAAGAAGGCAAATTTTAAATCGCTCAATTTCTCTAAGTTTGTATCATAAAAAGATGAGAAAATTAATGATTATTTACTTTTTCTTATTTTTAATTTAACAGGCAAGGCAATCACAGTGGTAGAAAAAGGAATGAGCGAGTGTTCAACAATAGTTATGTATGACTTGAAATAACACTTTTAATTTTTGTTGTTCGGCTACTGTCCTACAGGATTTCCATCTTCAACATTTGGCATTTATTGCATTGTTACTGAGTAAGTGGGCTTAGTTCACTACTAAGAGAATCAGAAGGAATTGATATAGTAGCTTCATGCCCTCGAGAAGCTTATAATCCTCTGTGTGAGACATGTGTGTGTCACCCTAATTACTGCTATAGATTTTGCTACCTCATTTACCATATATCAGATTCAGCAAGACTTCTTTAATGTAGGTCATTGTTCTATGTTTACATCTACCATCTTTTAGCTTATCATTACTTATTGTCCAATAACAGGTCTAGTTGAAACTATCTTCATATTAACAATGATTAATATTGAAGTGGCCAATACTGTACTTTGTTTCTAGGTCTCTTTCCAAGGGAAAAAATTTTGTTTAAATTAGTTAAAGTCAAAGCTCCAAGAATCAGTTAAGAGAAAAAAGTTTTGAAGTTTCAAGAGAACTGCAGGACAATTTGCTTACAGACTTGGATTGCTATGTTTTATCTCTTTTACTCAAGTGGAATAAGGTATGCAAAAGATAAAAATTACTGTATCGTGGAAAGGCCATGTGCGACATGGAAAAACAAAGTGGCTGTGGATTGAAGAGGAGAGTAAAATAGAAAATGACAACACATAAAAACAGAGAAATCTTGAATGATGTCCTAGTAAAGTGTTCTGCTAGGGATTAAACATAGGAATAGTTTTTAGGATAAGTGAAGTGACTGGTGTATTAAATCAAAAAATCAATAAAAATGTTTCTCATCTAATAGGCAGCCCACATGTGCATACACACACAGCACACACATACACTCTTCACAAATAATTTGTTTAAATGTATGTCAATAGGAAAGGTGATAGAAAAACAGCTACAGGTAGATGACATATGCTCATAGAAATGAAGATAAAATTAACAATATTAATTTTTTTGAAGATGTACAAGCTGACACTATATAATAATGTTGGAATCAAAAGAGAATACTTCTCTACATATATCATGCCCTTATAAAGTTTGATTAAGACTTCAGATTCCTCTGTTTATAAATATCAACAATAACACTCTTTGACCAGGATAGCTGATCAGAAAATTCTGGAGGATTTGTAGAAGCTAAATTCCCATTGAATCATAGCTTAATCATATGACAGTACAATCTGATATATCAGATGGGTGACCAAATAGATCTTTATCTTTTTACTATTTTGTAGATGTTTATTATGATTTCAAATATATTTTATATTCTCATTTTTACATTATATTTTCCTTGCTCTGTAGTTTATAACTAAGATGGCATACTCTTTAAGAAGGTAAATTTAAAATTGCTCAATTTCTCTAAGTTTGTATCATAAAAGATGAGAAAAATTAATGATAATTTACTTTTTCTTATTTACAATTTAACAGGCAATTCAATCACAGTGATAGAAAAAGGAATGAGTGAGTGTTCAACAGTAGTTACATATGACTTGAAAAACACTTTTAATTTTTGTTGTTCAGGCGGTGGTGGGGAAACTTTTTGTAAAGCTTCACAAATTAAATATTTTTGACTTTGCAGCCTACAGGGTTTCTGTTCCAACTATTCAACTCTGATGTGAAAGCACAGAATCAGAGATGAACAATACACATGTAAATAAACATAGCTGTAGTCCAATAAAACTTTATTTACAAAAACAGGTGGTGGGATAGGTCTGGTTCATGGGTTGTGGTTTGCCTTCCCTTGTCTAAAGCAAATAATGACGGTGGATAAGATTTTTAACAGCAATGTCAATCATTATTAATTTCTCTGTAAAAAGAACCAAGGAAATAAATTCTCTATTTTTTAGCACTATAAATAAATAAATAATTTAGTTCAGACATTTTATTTTATATAAATGTCTTACCATCTTTGGTTTTCCAGCTCACTTGAAAGAAAGTAGCCATGATTATGAAATAGTTGGCTTACTGAAAATAAGAAATGCAATCATGAATACTTTTTTCTAAATATATTTGAACTTTTAGATAAGTTTACTAACTCTTCAGGAATTAATGGTAAAATTAGTTTATAAGATTTAAGAAAAATAAAAAATAAAATATATGCATTTCTGACATAATAGTCTTTCCTAGCCATCTGAAATTGTACAAGGCCAAAGACTATGAGATTCCACATAGTGGTAGGTCATTAACTAGTTTGTGAAAAATAAATCATGAACTTTTTTAAATTTAAAAGTTCAAGATTGGTAGAAGGAAAGGCTCCTGTCATCATTGGATTTACAGAAGGAACATATCATAGAACTCCAGAATTAGAAATATCCTTAGTCAAGGAAAACAAGGCAACATGTCTAGAGGTCTCTTACTATAACAAGCTTCATCAAAGTTTATTCTCTCTTCTGTACAGTGGTGATGGGTCCACTTGTGCCAAAGTAACCTGAGAGCATTGAAGGAGTGTCTGGTTGGTATTGTGTTAAAGAACATGTTTCACTGATCCATAAGGAACCATGGGAAAGTTTGGGCTTGGCTCCTTGGAGGTTCATTTGCTAATACAGTTTGGAAGCTAGGGAGGAAGGTTCTCATTATTTTATTAAAAACAGTCATTCCATAGTCATGACCCTAAGATTGGCTAAATGTCAAGCACTCTGTTGGGTACTTTGGAAGACATAAGTAGATGAAAAACTAGTGACATTGCTTCTTTACATGGATAAGGGAACTTTCTGTTTTGTACAAGTTTATGTAAATTTTATTTATTCTGTACTAAGGAAAAACTATCATGTCTTCCTGTGGTTATTTTAAAGCCTCACTCACCAATGGTAGATCTGAAATCATAGATTTTACTGAATTAATCTTAGCTTATTAAGTGACTTTTTCAACTATTTTTCAAAGGACTTGCAATTTATTTTTAAAATAGTCTATTGTGATAGGCAATATGTCCTATAACTATTGATAAACAAGTTCAATTAATTAATTATACCAAATGCTTTCTTCATCTAAATATGGAAAACGTAAGCAAAACTTGATGACTTTTAAACTGTATTTATATTTACTCTTCATTTTTGCCTTTTAATATTTTTGCACTTTATAGTCATTTATATTTATGTTTCCCTTAATAGAGGAAGAACTTTTAGACTTAAACTAGAGTGGAGAGAAAGGCCTGTGATTGATTGAAGATAAGGCTCTGCTATTAATGGGTAGTATTATATAAATGTCTAGGTTTTAGATTCTTTATTTGTAAAATTAAGTCTCTTAATGACTTCTAAGGAGCTTTACATCTCAGAGTTATGTGAAATATTTTTGATATTGAAATCCCAGAGGTCGGACATGGAATAAAGATGCTGCAGAAAAACTAATTACTTTCTCTATCCTTCTTCCCATCTTTCTCTGTCTCTCTCTCTGTCTCTCCTTCCTCCCTCCTTTTGCTTCCGCCCTCCTTCTGCAGAAATTCAATTATCCTACCTCTATAGAACTTGTACCAAAGATAATGTCAATTTTGTGGGGTTCCCAAACTTATGTACATAGTATACACTATACTGGATAGGTAGATGATAGCTAGGCATATAAATAGATGATGGATAGAGATGATAGATAAATAGATAGATAGATAGATAGATCAATTGATTGACTGACAGACCCACTGACTGACAGACCAAAAGACCAACAGAAAACAGGGAAAGTGAAGATACTGGTGAAACTTTTGGAACTACAAGTCTTCTACCCATAATGCTGGCACAAAAATCAACTCTTCTATGATTCCAAGAGATTGCTGTTTCAAATTTCTTGCGCAAGAGTGGGTAGATGAAACTAGAAAGTTAATCTATTACTAAGACCTTAAATAGCTTCACTGTATGTCCAGAATTCTTTCTGGTTATGTTATAGGTCCATGAAGAAGATGATAAAGGATACTCTGCTGTGTTGGTTAATGCCAATGATTAATTTTAGGACAGGCATAGAATCCCTAGGTATATTTTGTAAATTCTGAGATGTTGGCCTTGACAATCAGAGATTAGGATTATATGCCCAAAAATTGAAAACTAAAATTGGAATGAGGTGCAGCAAACATGAGAATCTTTTTAATATGCTCTGTATAAGTTCTTAGAGGACTGTGGATGCAATAAGTAATGGGCAGTAAAACCTTCTTAGAGAGTCTAGAAGAAAAAGAATCTCCTTTAAAAGACAAGGAGGAAACCACTGGGTTAGAATTGCTTTTATTTTTAAATAATAAAACCATAGACAACAGGAGGGAGCAATAATGGGAATCTGCTTCAGTGAGTATGTCTTTTGTGAGTAAATTTTACAAATTTGAGTTGGATTCAAAGTATCTGAAATTCTGGAAGACAATCGTTGTTTAGCCATTTCCATTTGTCTCATATAATGTAATACTTTCTTTATAATATAGATCTTTTTTAAACTATGCAATACTTTTATGATTCATGATCAATAAAAGAGCACTGTTATCTCATTGATGATGCAATATGAGATTTCTGCTACGTTCTGAATATACTTCTGTGGTTTTAGTCTGTAAGATTTGCATAGTTTGGGTCTTAAGTACCATAGCTATTGTAACTTTATTTCCATTTTATCATTATAAAAAAGTGACTCTAGCTAATTGCATCTAGATTTAGAGGACAGAAAATAGGTAATTTTCCACCGAGATGTCTATTCTTCCCACCTATTATAATAAAGAGATAGCTATTTAATTTTCATAACATGAAACAAAATCTGTTTATTTAGCTTGTCTTATTTTCTTGTATACTTTTTTTGCTATGTTTTTACCCTCCTTATTCTTATTTTTCATATACCATGCATCTCTCTAATGGTTGCACAGTCATCTGGAAAATACGATGAAAGGGGAAAAAAGCTTCTACCACATAGAAGGTAAATGAGGTTAAACTGCCCAAAGAGACAAAATAATAAAATCATGTACTAGATGAGACCTTAGAAGATATTAATTTAAAATGGCCAGTGCCCTTCAATTCAGATTACACCTAAAACACTTCTAGAATAAAATTACTTGTGATTTTGAAAGACTTGTAGAAAAAAAAATGGAGGCCTACAACCTCTTCAAATTGTTAACATTTTTAGAAAATGATAATGTATTTCAGCATGGCAACAACTCTTGTTGTCAAGACAGTCTTCCTTATGTTCAATTCAATTCTGACAGCCTATTTTTTGTGTGTTCTTGCTTAGTAAAGCCAAAGTATAGTTAGAATTAATATTTTGGGCTATATGTCATTTTCATAGTGCCTCTTATCCTGCAGGAGCAGAGGAGAAGAGTAAAAGAAGACTCTTTCTCCCTTTCAAGTACATAAAAGAAGGTATTCACTGCCTTATGAGGAAGAAGATGCAGTGGAACCTTGACCCTACCAACAATCAAGACTCTTACTTCCTCAAGAGGAGGCTGAACACTCAAGGGTGATGTTCCTCAAACTTAACCATGATTGATATGCTATAGGAAGGGTGACCTCACATCTGATTTTGAACCCAATATTCTCCATACCACCAATATCTCAAGAAGGAATAATATTTTAGTTCTTAACACTTCCTGAAACTCAAATGCAAGAGAAAAATTTAGAAGGATCCTATATAGGTAGAACTTCCAGAGAAATAGGGTTATAATCAGCAGGGTTAGAACTTGAAAGGTGATAGTTAATTCTAATGCCTTCCTTTGGGAAAAAAAAAAAAAAAATTATATCACTGGATTGACTGTGTCTTAGTTCTCAAAATGCAAAGTTTATATTTTGTTTCTCTAGTGTTAATAGTTTTTATATAGTTCTAATTATTTCATATTAATTAAATTTCATTGGTCTATATGTTCTAATTACCCCATGACCTAGAACCTAGTATTGTCCCACTTTTCTCTCCTATCTCTTTGAATCTTCAGGTGATCTCATCCATTCTTCAGGCTTTAAATGCTATCTAGTACATCTCAAGTGTATATGTCCATGTAACACCTCTTCCTTTACCCAGAATCTTATAGCTTCCTAACTGACATATCTATACTGTTGTCTAATAGACATTTGAAAAGGAACACGTCTCAAACAGAACTCTTCATTTTAATCCCTGCCATCACTCAATCTAAATCTTCCCTGAATTTACCTTTCTCAGTAAATAATATTCCGTTATAGTTGCTTATGTCAAAAACAATGGAGTGATTCTAGAGTTATATCTTTATTTTACATACTACATTCAACCATGCACAGACTGTGCTGTCTTTTCCCTCAAAATATGTCCAAAAATTGACTACTTCTTACAGCCACCATAGCTACAAACCTCATCCCAGACATTATCTTACTTGTTTGGAATATAGCAATAATCCCGACTGGCATTTCTCTTCCCATAACAGATTCCCTAGCCCAGAGTGTATTCTCCACTCAACAACCAGAGTAATCCTTTAAAACTATGTTAGGTTTTATCATTCTATTTAAAATTATTCATTGGTTTCTCATTTCAGTAAAAGTCCCACATTATTTACCTCTTACTACCTCTCTCTGACCTCATCCCCTATTAATATTTTTTTTTTCCATTACACTGTTTTCCAGACACACTGGCCTCTTAGTTGTCTTTGCTTTCAGACTCAAGGTAATGTTATTCACTCTTTTCTCTTTCTGGAAAACTCTTCCCAGGTATCTTGCTTCTTCATCTTCTTCAGATCTCAACTCATATAATCTATCAGAAAGTTCTTCCTTGAACATCATGTTTTAGTTATGTTGTCCCTTCACTATCTACCTTATCCCACTTTATTTTTATTCACTTTTTACTGTATGACACTTTTTACTATATGACATTTTATTTAAATACCATAAACTGCTTACTGCAGGGATTCTTTTGTTTGTTTTCTACTGTACTTGCAGCACCTAGAACAAAGCTTGAATGAATTAAATGGTATTTGTGAGATTTTCTTAGGCATTACGTCTGGAATGAAAATGGCTATTTTCGAGCCATAGTTCTGACAAAGTGTTCCTCAAAATCATTAGCTACCTTTCTCTGCATGAAGCAATTCAAGCAACAAATGAATCCTATAACTTAAACTTGTGATTCTGAATTTTGTAAACTTGTAATTCTGGAAGATTGGAGAAGGATTATTAGAGGTAGCCATATTCTCTATTGCATTCACTAGCTAAATAATTCATTTACTTATTCTTTCACTCATTTAACAAATATTTATTAAATCTCATTCGAACAACATGACTTGCTCTGGAAATATGTAAAGTTGATTCAGAATTTGTCCTCAGAGAGTTTATTCATCTAAACAACAGTTGCGATTTACAGTAATCTGGTTTTACTTCACGATGACTACTCATTTTTTAGATATTCCTAACACAAATCAGTGCTCTAAAGATAATGAAAACCCAGGACATGTTATTAGAAAATGGTAATAAAAATCCTCAACCAGATTAGAATTCAAAAGAGAACCTACACTTAAACTCCTAGAATGATGAAATTTCCTGAAATTGTTTAGTATTTTTATTTGCCATTTACTAATTAAAATTATATTAAATGCATATAAAATATTGCTCTTGATTACATATTTTTTTTCTAAATGGTCATGTTACATAACTTTTTTTTTAAATTGGGAGGCATGACTACCAGCCTTACTTCACCTTTAAGAATTTTTGAATCCAGCAATAACAAACGCCATATCTGTAATTTCTTACTGAGCTATAGGATATCAATAACAAAATTATGTTATTTAGCAATGATTTTATTGTGAAAATATAGGACTTATACTTCAAAATTAGAGATCAGAACAATCTTAATTAAATCTTGTAGAAGTGGTAAAAGTCAATTTGAATTACAGAAATAAAATAAAGATGTATAGATTTAGTTTAGAAATGGAAATCATATTTTATAAACATTGAAGTGAATCGTTTAGGGAGATAAAACCACTGAAAACACTAAATCGCAATTAGAACAAGATAAATATTTATTAACTGTGACTGATTTATCAGACTGTGTTGAGCTAAACCAACGTAATTTGATATCTGAACCATATCTTATTCTAATATAGCCTTCATTAAACCTGTAGTCTTGGATTTGAAGAATATCATTTTTTAATCTCTTTGAAAGACCAGTTTGATACTTAGGAAGACTCTGAGAGTCACACATTGAAGTTACTTGGTTATCCATAAAGTCATTCTGTTCTGCTAGTACTGGCCAGAGAAGACAACCTGTCAACCTCTATAAGGGCAGTAATCTTTGTCATTATCAAGGACCTAGAATACTTCCTGGCATATGGTATGGACTCAATAAATGTGTGTGTGTGTGTGTGTGTGTGTGTGTGTGTATTACATGTATATTGTGTGTGTGTGTGTGTGTATAACATCTTAATTTCTTCAGCTCTAAAATGAACTGGTTAACCATAGAACTTTTTCCCAAAATGGTATCTAAGGTTCACTAGTTAAATATTAAAAGTCATTCTCTGAGAAAAGTAGATTCTATGTTTGGGAAACAGAGAGTGAAACAAAACTGGATTTCTTTACTGAAGGACTTTTCAGGACTTCTATATGTAAATATTCATTGTAAATATCCAAGAGAAAAAAGCACATTTAGCATTTCTCAAACTTTTCTTTTTCCTATAAAGCATCTGTAAAATTTACAGTACATAAATTAACCTATCCCCCACACCTATTGACTTATAAAAATGGTCTCTGCTCATTGATCAAAAATCCTATCCTAATCATACTCTTCCTCATCTCCTCTATAGCCACCTGGACTATATAGTAAAATTTTGACTGTTGTTTTTCTGTTCTTACCAACATGGACAAACTAAAGTTGAGATTCAAAACAATCCTTGAAGTAAATGTAATACAAAATCTCCTGAAGAGCAACAGGCTTGCTGCCCCATGTTCAGTAAACATGGCCTGGATGGCTAGGACTGCTCTTTAGTTTTCTTACTGAAAACAAACTAGAAGTGAATCTGCAACTCGGAAACAAGCCAGTGGTAAGGAAGACAACAGGCCTGGTCTCAATGAAAGAGCTATTCTTAAATTGCTAATGACAACTAGGAATTCCATTTATTTGATACTAAGCAAGTATGTACAAATATATATATATATACATATATATGTATATATATATATTTAATATGTATATATTTACTTAATTGATATATAAGATTTTCTTGAATATCTGACTTTGATGCCTAGACCCAAGGCACTCTTCATCCAATATTCATCATCTTTGGTTATGTTAGAATTTCTGGAAATGTCTGAATTCATCCTTCTCTTCTCAGACCCAGCTACTAAAGCATTGTATATTCTAGCTCTTCTCTCATTTTGGAAGAATCTGTCCATCAGCCACATTCACCTGGCTTCCTAAGTATTAGGACTCTTTTGTGACTGTTGGTTCTGGAATCAATTTGTCTGAGCAAAAATTCTAACTATACCATTTATTCTCTGGCAATGAATCTCTCTGCCTCAATTCCCTCATTTGGAAAGAGATAATGATAGTTCTTACCTCAGAATTATTGTGAGATCTAAAAAGAAATGGCATAAGGAAGGCTTGGTAGTGAGTTTAGCACAAAATGAGTTTTCAGTGACTATGTATTATTAATAAAATCCTCTCTAATAGCCCTTCTATTCCAACTCTGTGCTGACCTCCACCCCCAGGGACCTATATTCTCTTAATCTACTATTTTCTAAGATGCAGAATGGTATTGCCTTACTCAAATTAGAGGCAACTGTTGTTACTTCATTATCATTTAGCTGTAGTGTTTACCATCCATAAATAAACTGACAGCTTTGATATCTACCAAAGATAGCACATATACAGGCATGTGGAAAAGATCACTGGGGAAGGGAAAGCAGAAAGTGTGGTAGGTATTGAAAAATGCTGTATTTTCCACACTGATGGTTTTCACTGATTAGTCACCATTTAATTATTCAGTGATATATTTCATTTTGAGTCCGTAAACTCAAGTTTTTGCAATGTACATACGACATGGCTAATCTGCAGCAGCATAGTTCTTTTTCTTTTCTTTTTTACCATGCCATATTAATAAGTGATAGCCAAACAATTAATCACAGCTAGACTATGATATCTGAACAAGCTGTCAATGAAGCTAAATAACTAGACCAACTACAGCACAATCTGCTTATTTTCAGTTGTCTAAGCATGGATTGAATCTCTCATTTCATACAATTTTTTGTTAACTCTTTACTTTTCTGGAACTTTGTTTTCTTATTTTTATTGAAAAATTAAGGGAAAGCAAAAGAAATAGTGGTCTAAAAAAAAGTTAAGCAGTGTTACTTGCCAAAATGGTATGCCAAATACTTAAGAGACATGGCAATTGGTTGTATCCAAGGGTAGCAAACACACAATGCACCAGCACTAGCCATCAGACTCCCGATTACAACTTCTAGGTACAATAATGACACATCTGGCTTAAGTAGCTAACGAACAGTATTCTTTTCCTTAGTAAAACCAAAGTGACAAATGTAGATAAGGACTAGGCTGAAATTAGAATGACAGTCACATGACAAAAATAGAATAATCCTAATCCCAATATATAGAGAATCTAGAATAAAGAGGAAGGAACTTTGCTTTTAGTTTTCTGCAGCTGGACTAAATAATGTTCTTTTCCCATCCTCAAATATTTCTCATAGGGAGAAACCAACATGATTAGAGGAGACAGAGACATTGCCTGATCAATGTTATCAAGATGTCGTTTTTATACATCATCCTCTGCCCATTTTAGAAGCATCCATAAAGAAGCCCTTTCTTTTTTTTTCCTGAAAAATATTCTTCCTGCCAATATGGTTTATTTCATCCTTGTAATACATAGAATATCATTTTTATTTATATTTCTGTCTTATTTTGACTTTTTCAAGACATACTCTCTGATACAAAGATTAGAGTAAAACTAGTTTCTTTGGAAAGGCCAGGGAACACTGGCAAGTAAGTGGTGAAGTAATACAGATAATGGAAGGAGATGAAAAAGTTACCAGAGTGGGCTACTGAAGCTTAATTACACAGAGGAACCCTGGGAAATGATTAAAATAGTAATAATAATAATAATAATAATAACATTTCAGAATGGCCACTCTCAAGTGGTGGAGGAGTAGGAATATTTGTATGCCAACTATGGTGAGTCTTTGAGGCTGCTCTGGGATATTAAGTTCTCAACACTTCTAACTGCTTTTTGAAGTTCTAGGGAAAGAATCCTACACAGAGGTGCAGGTATGGTCATCTGAATCCTGGTGGGAACATAATAAAAGTTGTAGGAAATGTGGCCAGAGCACTGACAATATCTGTTATAGTTACTGGTTTCGTTTTTTTGTTTGTTTGTTTGTTTGTTTGTTTGACATCTATAAAGCACAGAGTAAAAACGATGCCTATATCTAATACCTATGTAAAACCATATTTTATGTATTTTTGTACACTTGTTTTACCCTTTTTTCTACTTTTTCTTTGTTTTCATTTTCCCCTTTCCCCATTTTGATAGATTTATTTTCTACTTATATCCTTTATGTAAAGTTTCTCATATAATTTTTAGAATGAGACTGGGTGTAAACCAACAAAAAGCTCAGTGATTAATTGAATGACTATATATTAAATACCTACTATGTATCAGGCATCATTACTGGCACTACAGACAAAATTATTGGAAAAATACCTTTACTGGGGTTACAGTCTATTTAGAGTTTCTCCCAGAGACTAGAGGAAGTGATATAATTCAATTAAATAAAATTTACAAAAGATCTGTATAATCATTCCAATATCTTCCAAGAAGGAAAATACTAAAAGTTGCAATACTTTCACTTCTTCTTTGACAGCTGTAACCAGTTAATATATAAAGTTATATAGAGATTTTAAACATAAAATATAAGTCAGATATCCACAGTCCATCCAGAATTACTCTAGGGAGTGCTGGCTAATTTTGTCTTAAATTGTAGTCTTTTGAATCTTTTTTTTAAAATTCATACAAAAAACATGAGACTCTACTTTTTCAGGCATTAAATTATACTCTGGAGATATGAAGATGTATATGAAGATTTTTACCCTCAAGGAGCTTACAAACTATCTGTGAGAATGACAAGCAAAGAGACAAGGATAACAAGAGTAGTGCCAGAGTGAGTATTTGTAGTAAACTGGTATATACCTACATTGTTATTTATATAGTTATCAGATATTATTTTTATCAGCCCAAAATTTGGGAAGGCAGTATTTAAAACAGAAATATTTACTACCTGTGGTTGAACTTAGCTAGCTTTGACTGTTCAAAATGATATGGTCCTGTCTGAATACTTATAGATAACCCTTTTTCAAACATCTGTCTTACTGGTACATATACAATAACTTGCCCCTACCTTTTTTACACAAAAATGAATTCAAAACTACCATAAATCCTTCAGCCTTACCATAAATCATTCTCCCTAACAAGTCTCTGATATAACACTTAAATGTAGAAAGATTGCAAAAAACTCTGTGTTATACATTCAGTTAAAACATTATAATTTTCATTTAGAGAGCCTTAGGTGGTGTCCAGGACTGACAATATTAAGAATTCAAACCAAAGCGTGGCATTTTAATTAGAAGAAAGTGTTACATCAGTGTCACCTCTGTATCTAGGAAAGGATCATGCCATACCCATAAAAATAGGGTTTACTGTTTTTCCAGAAGTACATATCCTGAAATCAATACATTTCAAAATAGATATAGGATCAGCTTATAGGCATGCTTTCAGGAATTATTTGGCTAATTTTTGGATAAGCACATTAGGCAGAACATTTACCCTGAGTTTGACATATTTGTTTAACTTACAGAGTCCCTGAATAAAATTTAAGAAAGAGCCCTTAACGATTTTAGACCTATAGTGAAAATGATTGCCTTAGCTAAAGATCCCAGGATAAGATCTCAATATAAATACTCATTTTCAAAACTGACAAAAGAATTGGAGTAGTAAGGGGAAATAAAGCTCTAGATCAACTATCAATTTGTGACTTTGGTCAAATCAAAAAGCCCTTTTGTGAGAACTGGACTAAATGGTTCCTAAGATGCCTTTGACTCTAACATTTTATTTTTTGCTGATTTTCAGTACAAAGATAGAAAAATCTAGATTAAGGATATTCATGTAGAAAAGAACAGTTTCCACTAGTAGAAAGTCCACACTAGACCTAAATTAGAAAGGTGAAGGCTGATTGGTAAAGAATCTAAGCAGTATAGCTCTCCGGAGAATCTAATTAGGATTTCAATTTAACTCAAGAAAATAGGCTTTCATAGCTTAATAATCAAAGAGAAGAATAAGAAAATGCTGTGCCAAACTCTATGAAGTATTTCTTCATACTACCTCATTTAATTCTCATAAAGGGTGAATTTGTTATTTCCATTTTACAAGTGATAAAATCAAGGCTCGAAAGGGTTAGGTAATTTACCAATATCAGAAACTAATAAATGGTAAAACTGAGATTTAACAATGGTGTGTTTCCACTTATTACAACCAAAACCTTTCGATAAAACAAAAGAAAAAGACCCAACTATCTGAGGAGTAGAAAACAAAACAAAAGCAGGCAGAATGTGAAGGGGAAACAAACTTTGGAGATGTAAGCTGCATGAGGATAAGCTTCCTGTTCTTTTCTTTCTTTTTCTTTTTTCTTTTCCCACTCATAGCTCTTCCGCAAGAAAAGAACAGTTTCCACATCATGTGAGGAGAGGTATGGTTAACTAATTCTCTGATAAAGAACCAGAACAGCTGGATAAAACACAGCATAGAATCTGAGAAGTTGGAGAGTAAGGAGGAAATGCTGGAAGAATTAGACTAGCAAAAGAGAACCCTCAAATACTGTACAGAAACCCATACAAACCTTAGCCTAAACCATGAACCACACATGTATGGACTAATATGATACAACATAAAAAACGCTCAAAGAACTGAACTGAAATATGAACAACATCCCACTGAAAGAGAAACCAAATTTATAGTCTCCATCTAATCAAATTGTCGTAAACACAAAGACTTCAACATTTGCCAAAGGATCATAACAAGACTCAGAGCCTATTCAACAACACAATAAAAATTACTCACATGTAAATAACCAGAAAAATATGACCCATTCTCAAGAGGAGTGACATTCAAAAGTGGTAAGATAGAGCAATAGAAATTAATATGAAGACAGAAAAGAAAATAATTTTGTACAATGAACAGAGGTTTAAGGATTGGTGAGACACAACCAAAAGGTAAAAAATGTAATTGGAGTCCCAGTGGGTATGTACAAAAAGAGTGGGGTAAAAAATATTTTTTAAATTAACAGTAACTCAAGCCTTCTCAACTTATAAAAGCCATAAATTCATAAGTTCAAGTAACTCAATAACTCCACATAGGACAAATTAAAAAAAAAAAAAAATCATGCCTAGTCACACCATAGTTAAACTGATGAAAGTCAAAGCTAAATAATATCTTAAAAGCAACTGGAGATAATTCACATATTATGTATGGGGGAGCAATGTTTTCAATAACAACAGATTTAACAGATTTTGTTTAGGAAGAATAGAGGCCAGAACACAGTAGAACATTTTTAATTACTGGAAAAAAAAAAATTTTAAACCAATCAAAGTTTAAACTTTGCACAATAGAAATGTCTTTTAGTAATGAAGGTAAAATAAACACATTTCATGTAAAAAAATCACAAAGAGAATTTGATGCAAGTATATCTGCTCTACAATAAATACTAAAAAAGTTTTTCAAATTGAAAGAAAGTGATGTGAGAGAAACTTTCAACTCCAGGAGCAAATGAAGAGCATCAGAATTGGTAAGCGTGGGATAGATATAAAATATTATTTTTACTTTATGTTATTTAAAGTACCTATAAATCCTTAAAGCAAACATTGTAACTTTGGTGGTGTTTTCAATATATACAGATATAATACATATGACAACAATAAAATAAAAGAGAATAAAGATGAGAGACGGGAGACAATTGTTCTTTATGTTGGTAAAATTTCTACATTTTACATGATGTAGTACGATGTTAACTCTAAGCAGACTGATGTTTACACGTGTATATGTGTATATACAATCTCATCTATAAATGAGAAAGATTATCTGTCCTCCCTCCAGTATTGTAGTATATATATATATATTACAAAGACATAGCCAAAAGCCAATAATTAAGTTACCATGTAATGGTGAAAATATTTAAACCTTCTAAAGAAAGGTAGTAAATGGAAAAGGGAGAAAAAAATAGAGAGGAGAGGTCAAACAGAAAACAAATAATAAAATGAAAATAGAAGGGCTAAATTCAACAATATCAGTTAATGATCTAAATGCTTTTGTTAAAAAGTATAGATTACCAGAATGGATAAAAATACAATAACCTAGATTTTGCCTCTAAGACACATACTTCAAACATGAAGAGACAAAAAGGTTAAGAGAAAATGTACATATATTTTAACCATATATATATATGAAATTTTAATACAAATACTATTATAAGAGATAAAAAATCATGATATTGAAAGGGTCATTCATCAAGGAACCATAATAATCTTTAATATGTATACTCCTAATAATAATTTCAAAATCAATTAAGCAAAATTTAAAAGAATTAAAGAATACGATAGATAATTACTATCACAATCATAGCAAGAGATTTTTAACAACCCCTTTAAGCAATTGATAAAATAACTACTGAAAATTAGTAATTGCATGGAACTAAATGTATAAAAGTGAATAAATGCATAAAATATCTGAACAATAATATCAACCACCTTTATCCAAGTGACATTTATAGAATAGAACATATAAGAACTTCAAAATACAGATATTTTTCAAGTGTACTTGGTACATTCACTAAGATAAGATATGTGCTATACCATAACACAAATCTCAAATATATACCCAGAATATCCTCTGACCATATTTGAAATTAATTTAGAAGTCAGTAACAAGATATTTAGAAAATTCTATCTGAAAATTATTAATATCATGGGTTAAAGAACAAATCACAAGATAAAATGGAAATAAATGTTAACAAAATGGAATTAAATGTTAATAAAAATACAACATACACTAATTTGTGACAGGCAGCTAAAGCAGTAATTAGAGGGACATTTATAACCTTAAATATGTATTTTAGGGGGAAAAAAGTAATCTAAAATAGATGGCCAATATATTCACGTTAAAATGTCAAAAAAAAAAAAAAAGAGTAAGTTAACCCAAGGTAAGTAGAAGTCATAAAAAGATAATTTTTAAAAATCAAAAGATCATTAAAATCAACATATTCTTAGTTGGAATAAGCAAAAAAAAAAAAAATAGAGAAAACACAAATCGCCGATATCCTCACTAAAAAATAAGTTACCACCAAAAATCCTATACGCAAAAAGAATAAAAATGACATAGTAATAACTTTAACCACACATTCAGTAACTTAAATGAAATAATGTATTGAAAAAAAATTTATCAAAATTAACACAAAAATAGAATATATGACTAGCCCTACAGCTATTAAAGAAATGTACTTTACCAAAATCTTTCTTAAAAGAAAACTTCAGATTCAAGTAGTCTCACTAGTGAATTCCATTAAACATGCAAGGAAGAAAAAATATATATAAGACATATTTTCAGAAAATAGAGGTGGAATAAACACTGTCAACTTGTTTTATGGGGCCAGTATAAATCTAACATCAAAACCTGCCAAAGACATAATGAGCAAAAACCCTACAGGCCAATATCACTCATGAATATAGGTATACAAATTCTTAACAGAATATTAGCAAATTAGCTCAAACTACACACACACACACACACACACACACACACACACACACACACACACACGTATATATTATATCATGCACAAATGAGGTTTGGAGGTTTATTCCAGAAATGTAAAGTTGTGAAAATTTTTAAAAATGAATCAAAGCAACCTACCATGTTAACAATATAGAGTAGAATGACTGGAAAGAAGAAAGTAACTATCCCTATTTGCAACTAACTGATAGGATAGTTTTCAGATGAAATCCCTAGGAATCTATAAAATGATTTCTATAACAAATAAATGAATTCAGCAGTAATCAGAGGTTGATAATTAATATAAAAATCATTTATATTATTATGAATTAGAAACAATGGGAAAGAAATTTGCTTTTAAAATCCTATTTATAATAATACCAAAAAACTAGCATCTCAGAAAAGTGTCCACCCTTTCTCTATACACAAAACTATCAAACATTTCTTGGAAAAATTAAAGATCCAAATGATAGAGAAACATGCCATGATTATCAGTGGCAAGACTCAATGTTTTTAGGATGGCAGTTTTCTCCAAATTTATCTTTAGAGTCAACACAATCTCAATAAAAATTTCAGTAAAATTTTTTTTTGGTAGAAAGTGACAAGTCAATTCTAAAATTTATATGGAAATGCAATGGAGCTAGAAAAGCCAGAACAATTTTTTAAAAAGGAAAACGATGTTGAAAGACTTATCCTACCTGAATCCAAAAATTATTTTAAGGTTAATGATAATCAATGTAGTTTGATATTTGTGAAACGAAAGACATATACATTAATAAAATAGAATAGAGTCCAGAAATTAACCTATACATATATGATAAAATGATTTGCCACAAAGATTCTGGAGCAATTCAGTAGAGAAATATCTTTTATAGAACAACTAGATATCTATTTGGGAAAGGACATTAACTCTTACTTCACATGATCTACAAAAATTAATTTGAAATGGATCATAACCCTAAATATAAAAGCAAAAACAATAAAACTTTTGTATGAAAACAAAAGAAATAAGCTTTGTGAACTTGGACTTGATAAAAGTTACCTTACAGAGAACACAAAGAGCATAAAACATAAAATAAAATTTGTTAAATTGGATTTCATTGAAATTAAAAACTTATACCTTAAAAAAATTTCATTGAGAAAATAAAAATGCAAGCCCTAGAATGGGAGAAAATATTTGCAACACAAATCAGGCAAAGAAATTATATGTAGATTATATAAATAAATCTTACAACTTCATAATAATAAAACAGACACATTGAAAAATAGACAAAGATTTAAATGACCATTAAATATAAAAATTTGCTCAACATCATTAGTAATTAGAGAAATGCAAATAAAATCACAATGAGATACTACTACACACCTATTGAATTAGTCAGCACATAGAGCAACTGGGATTTTCATTTGCCGATGATGGAAATGTAAAATGCTACAATCATTTTAAATAAAGCTTTGATAGTTTCCTAAAAAGTTGAACATATGCTTCCCATGTGATACTTCCATTCTACACATACGTATTTTACCCAGGAGAAATGAAAACATATGTCTGCATAAAGCCTTATGTAGAAATGCTTATAGTAGCTTTATTTGTAACAGATTAAAATTAAATCAACCCAAATCTCCACCAATAAGTGACCAAATAAACAGATTATATCTGTATGTGTCCAATCAGCAATTTAAAAAAAGTTATCGATAGTCATAAAAAAACATGGATGGATCTCAGAATCATTATGTTGAGTGAAAAAAGCCAGACTTCCTCCCACCAAAAAAAAATACATGTTGGATGAGATCATTCATATAAAATAGTAAAAAATACTAATTAATTGATAGTAACAGAAGGCAGATCAATGGTTACCTAAGAATGAGGATGGAGAAAGGAATGTATTGCAGAGGAGCAGGAGGAAAATTTTGTGGGTGATGGAAATGTTATTTAACTTGACTGTAGTAATGCCTTTGTGGGTGTGTATATATACCAAACCCCAACAAATTGTACAGTTTAAATATGTACACTATTAAAAGTCAATTATATCTCAAAAATTCCATATGAATTCGGAATCAATATTGTCTCTTTATCTAATAGATTTTGCTGGTTAGAATATACTCAGGATTTTCTGAATAAGTTTGATGTTCTCAAAAAATAATTTCTGTGAAAGTTCATCGTAATGTTCTGGTATTATTTCCATTTTTAAGAATCAAATATATATTTTATAAAAGTTTTTTTAAAAACATGCAAGCCAAAGTTAAGATTCCAAGCAGATAATATTTTAGAGCTAGCTTCTTAAAAAGGATAATAATAAATATCTGCATTTCTTCTTACTAATTCTTATACAGATGTTGCTGAGGATATGCTTCTTCATAATTTATTTAGAAATGTAAAATGACATGAACCCCTGCCTCCCTCAACTTCTGGGCTACAGAGAGAAAAACCTCAAGTGGTTTCTTGTTAGTTGTTTGAGTTTTACTTTCTTTGTATAGGGGATTTTTCTGCTTATCCTCTGATACAGTATGAGCCAGTTAAGAACACCAGTCAGCAAAAAACATAAAAAGAGGATAGAAAAATATGAAGACACTCAGAAAATGACTTAGGGAGAACTGGGAAATATCAAAGAACTCTAAATCCTAGGTATTTTTGACCTGTGCTTTGTGTTTTATGGTGCTTTCTTTAGTACACACTGGAGACACTAATGGTATTGCCCATGACTTTTCTGCCACAACCAGTAGTTTTAAGGGCTTCCCTAGGCCTGAGTTTCTATTCTTTTTCATTTTTTACTATGTAGTTTTCCATAAACACATATCTATTTTGTTATTATAAAAATTATATATGTATATAGTTTACATGAATGTGTCATATGTGTATGTATTTATTATGAAAAATATGATGACATAGAAATGTAAAATTTATCAAATTTAAATCCTCTATAATTTCACTAAAAATCATTTGTTTTATACATCTTCATTTTTTAATCCAAATTTCTGTTTTTAAAAACAATATATACATACACACATATGCACACATACTTTATCTTATTTAATGTTACAAGCTAAGACTATACCTCCTATTCTTAGTTTGCTTCTTTTCATTTAGCAATACTCAGAGATTTATTTATATCTGGATATAGATCTATCTTATTCTTTATCAACTATATAGTAGTCTATTGTATGCATCTTCCAAAATTTATCTAATTAGCCCCTTATTTATTGAAATTATTTATAATTTTTTGCCATTATGATGAATGCTGGAATGACTATCTTTATGTATGTGTGTGCATCTTTGTGTACTTTCATGACTATCCCTGTGTGACTATTAAATAGTGGAAACTGCTGAACCCCCCCAAAAGACAATATTAAATTTTAGTAAGTATATTTTATATATTTAATAATTATATTTAAGTTGCTTTCAAAAATGTTGTACCAATTTACGTTTCCACCAACAGTAAAAGAAAATGCTCATTTCTCCACATCACTGTTTTTGATTGTTTAGGTGTATAGTAAAACTCAATAAAGGTAAGCCACTGTTTTCTTTTGTGACTTTTACATACCATTTAAAGTAAATCAAACTCTTCTGATAAAATGTCTATCACACTGCATACTTGAACTCTACAAAATCCACAGGTGGTGATCCTAATGTTCAAAGAATACCAAACATGGCCTGAGATATACGTGACTTCCCCCTGTACAATCGGTTCCTGAACACCAAATGACCTTTATCTTCTTCTTGCTTCTTTTTTAAAAAGTCTATTTCATGTACTAATATATAAAAGAACTACCAAATTCCATATTTCACATCAAAGTACATGGGGTCATTAAATCTTGCCTTAAACTTTCATCCTTCCACCTTTTTGACACACACGAAAAAGAAAGGATTCAAGTAGTGTTATTTCATTAGCTTCTCTGCTGGACAAAGATGTCTTTGCTGATGGAGCGGAAATGCTTTGCCAGCCCATATTCCATTGTCTTCAGAAGCTATTCTGAATAGGAGCCACTGCCATTATGTGAATAAGTCATGCATGATCCCTGGGTATATTATCAGCCCCTTGTGGAACATTTTTACCAATGATGAAATGTTATTGTTGTCAGTGTCAGACATTCAGTCTTTATCAGTCTCTCTCATGACAGCCCTCGTTATTCAGGCAGACTTGGGACAACTTCAAGGTGAGAACTTTCAATACAAGGTCAAGTGGATCAAATTTCTTCCCTATCCACTGCTCAACAATTTCCTTTCCTTTTCATCACAACTCAGAGATCAACCTCTCTTTCTTAAGGACCCCAGTGGAGAAGTATAATGATAACCTTGCTCTGCTGGGATCCTAGGATGATCTAAATAGTAGAAATGCATAACTTCTCACTGTCTTCCCTAAAGAGTTTAATTATGTCCTTAAATGTCGGCAAACATCCTTATCCACAAAATTCCCGTGGAAGCAGTGCTATGCATTAAAAACACTTGTGAATTTTAAAACCAGAAATACCTCTTTTTTCCAGATTCCAACTATATAAACTTTAGTCAGCTACTTAACATCTCTGGGCCACAATTCTCATATCCAAATTGAATCGGATGCTATCTACCTTGCAGAACTGTTGTGAGATTTACATGTGATAAAGCATATACATTCCCTTCTTGCTTCCATTTATGGCAAATACTGACCCCAAAATTAGTGATATCTTTGGGAATGAAAAAAGCATAGTCTTAACCCAGGCATTTCTTGTAGTTTCCTGAAACCTGAAGCATACATATCAGAGGTTAAGACCCCAGTGTAATTGCTTCCTGCCCCATACTCCTTCTTTTGCCCACCTAATTCTGATTCACAGCTTCTTATGGATTACTCAGTAGCTGTGCTCAGAGGTACCTGCAGGGTTTAGAGGACCGGCTGGAATACACACATGAACGTACCAGAATGTCAGCTCTCCACATTTAGACTGGCAGATTGGACATGCATTATGTGTAATTACGCAAGTATTAGAATGATGATGACAGCCCTTCAGGCTCAAAGGAGCAAAGCAGGATTGCTGGGGTTCACAAAAATAGTATGGGGCTGAATGGAAACAGATCTTCCATGGCAAAATATCTTTCATGGGAAAATACAGGACCAATAAAAACATTTATTTTTTTTCCCATGGTATATGTGTTCCACCATTTTTCTACTCTTAATCATCAAAAATAAACATGTATATTATAAACCTAATGGTATTTAGAACTATGTTCTCTACAGGAAGCTTATTACCAATGAACAGATGCACATACCAACAAAAGTTTGCATCAGAGAAAATACTTAAGCTTAACACTAGTAAATTTAGTTAGCAGAAATCTAATTTAAGAGTATATTGGCTAAGAAGGAAAATATTAAGAAGCAGTATCTGAAAGCAGTGATTGTTACTATTACCCTAAATTAGTTGATATAATATTAATGTCATGCTTACTACATGTGGGCAGTTTGTTGAACACTTCACATGGATTATGTTAATTCTCACAGCAAAATTTGAAATAGCTCTTGTGAGCCATTCATGAAGGGAAGATCTAAAAACTGATTCTGATGGAAATTGATTATCCACTACTACCCAGCAGGCAGCCATGAGTTTTGAATCTACATCTATCTGATTACAAAGGATTTTTAAAATTGCTAAATTAAATGTATAACCTGATTAAATTAATGTTGCAGCAACAGTTGTATTATCTAAGGAGACAAAGGATATAGTTTTCTTAAACTGCATTTCACAGAGAAAATGCTAGAATTTATCTGTCACTTATGCGATTTATTCATTCATGAAAATATTCTTCGGCACCAACTGTATACAAAAGACCCTAACAGGCATTTCTGAGTTAGAGCCAGAAAAACATCCAGGATTAACAATTACAAATACTCAAGAGAAGGCATAATCAAAATGTTCTTAATGGGAAGAAAACATAGGAACGAAACTCAAGGACCTTGGACTTAAAGAGGATTTTATGAATTTGACCTCAAAGGCAAGGAAAGTAAAAGCAAAAATAAATGAATGGGACTACATCAAACAAAAAGGCTTCTGCTCAGCAAAAGAAATTATCAAGGTACAGAGACAACCATCAGAATGGGAAAATATATTTGCAAGCGATGTTTCCGATAAGTACATAATATCCAAAATATACAAAGAACTCATACGACTCCATAACAACAACAACAAAAAAACAAACAATCCAATCAAAAAATGGGCACAGGACCTGAATGGACACTTCTCCCCAGAGGACATACAAATGGCCAAAAACATATGAAAAGATGCTCAACATCACTATCTATTAGAGAAATGCAAATCAATGCCACAATAAGATACCATCTCACACATGTTAGAATGGTTATAATCAACAGGACAAGTAATAACAAATGCTAGAGAGGATGTGGAGAAAAAGGAACCCTCATACACTGCTGGTGGGACTACAAATTGATACAGCCACTATGGAAAGCAGTATTGAGTTTCCTCAAAAAACTAAGAATTGATCTACCATATGATCCAGAAATCCCTCTACTGGGTATTTACCCCAAAGACTTAAAAAATCACATCCATAAAGATATTTTCACACCGATGTTAATAGCAGCATTATTCACAGTGGCCAGGACATGGAAGTAACCGGTGTCCTACAATAGATGATTGGCTAAAGAAGCTGTGGTACATATATACAATGAAATATTACTCAACCATAAGAAGAGATGAAATACTGCCATTTGCAACAACATGGATGGACCTTGAGATAATCATGCTAAATGAAATAAGCTAGACAGAAAAAGTTGAAAATTATATGATATCACTTATATGTGGAATATAAACCTAAAAGGAACAAAGGAACAGGAAAAACAAACAAAGACTCATGGACATGAACTATAGACGAATAGTTACCAGAGACTGAGCAATAGGAGAGGAGGGGGGAAGGAGATGTGGTAAAGGGGGTCAAAAATAGAGGGGTAGGAGGAGAATGAAGTGGATAAAGGGGATCAAATATATGGTAGCTGAAGGAAACTGGACTTTGACTGGTAAACACACAATAGAATACATAGATGTTAAATTATAATGTACACCCGAAAATTATATAAATGTATTAACCAATCTTACCCCAATAAACTTAATTTAAAAAAAATAAAGAAAATAAATGTTCTTAATGCTCGAGTATTTTGGTTTTCTCATGTGTTATTCATTAAAAAACAATGAAACAAACATATGCTTTGGTAAATATTATTATAACTGTTACATAATGATAACTACACTATAAATGGATCTTGCAAATTTATCACATAGAAATATTTCTATGGCACTCGGCAATCTGGCAACAAATTTAGAAATAGTATTGTGATTCAATTCTCCCTGGTGGGAAAAAAAAAAACAAAACAGTTTTCTTATATCACTCAAAGGTACCTGTATAAAGGGTATACTCTCAACTACACTACAAGAAAATGAGTTGAGAAACAGGGTCAGCAAATGGTTAAAAACCTGGGCTTTAAACCCAGCCTCTGGGTTTGAATCCTTGTTCTACCATTACTGGCTGCAAGACTCTGAGCTAGTTATTTAAACTTCTGGGCTTCATTGAAGGTTGCTGAGAGGATTAAATGATTCAATATATTTAAAGTGCTTAGATAACACTTTAAATAACAGACACATAGGAAACAATAGATGCTAGCTGTTGCTGTTGTTATTCTTTCCTTAAAATCTTTTCCTTGCTAGGGATCATAATATTATTCTTTATTCTAAAATATCCCTTACCCACAATATCAAATAAAATGAAACAGCATCCCCTTCAATGGACATAAATTACTTGTTTAAGCAGAAAAAAATATATACAAATTATATATTTAAAATGTTGTTTCTATTTAGCCTATCGATTTTTCCCCAATAATTGAAAACTCAGATATGCATTAATCTTAATTTAAGTTTATTCTTAAATAACTTACAAGCCAAAAAAAATTTTTTCTTGAGTTTTCTGTAAACAGGTTCTTAAGGCTACTATATTTATCACTTTCCATAACATGATATTGACCTTAGAAGTCTTAATCTCACCTGGAATTATAATACAAACATAGAACAACCGAAGTCACTTTTTCAGAATATTTTTAATTGTTGTGTTTCCTACCTTTTCCTACCAATCCTTACTTTCCCCAAAACTTCCACCCATACTCACCAATCAAGTGAACAAGGACATAAAGAAATGGGTTGTTTTAAGCTGTTTCTCACCTTGAAGAACAGAGTATTCTACAATGTGATCAGCAGTGGAAGGTTACGACTGCCACTCTCGGAAGAGGCTCTTTTCAGAAGATTGCCACTTTAGAGGTCACCTTATATTCTTTTTTTCTATCTGACTGGTAACATGTTCTCATTCTCTCCAATAAGAATCATAAGATATTCAAATGGCCTGAATTGTCATCCCTGCTTTCCCCAGATAATTGTGAACTGACCTAAGGAGATAGAAGTACAAATGCAGAGTATTACCTTATCTCTCCATCCCAACTTAACAGAGCCCAGGATGCTCCTCTGCACTTTTCTAAAAGTCTCTGCTTATTCTCAATAGAGAAAATATTTTTGAAATCTTGTTTCACTCGGGATACAAGAATGCAGGTAATTAAAATGGCCTATTAACACATCGTACTCACTCAGTGCAGCATGCTGTAAGTGCTATCTAGTCATTCACTATCTTCACAACAAATCTATGAACACCATCACTCTGTCCACATGGATAATTTGCTTAAGGCCATATTCTAGTACATGGCCTAACTAGGATTCAATGCCAAGCGGTCTAGTTCCAGTCCTTAATAATTACGCTATACTGAAGTGGGCCTGAGAGGATTTAGTTCACATGATAGAACTTGGATTCAGCCAGAAGTTTTGGGATAGTACTTTCATTGCTGAGTTGTTCCCAGAAAACTCTAGTTGAGAAAATTGTAATAAAACATGCATTAGCTCTCTGGTAATTGCTTGTTTCTGTGGACCAAAGTTTCGTTCTCTCTTATCTCAATATTGAGAAATTCTTTAGAAATTCAGCAACCAAACTTTTCCTCACCTTTCAACATCCATGAAAATGGTGATATTAATAAAAGACAAGAATAAGATTTTGTAGATGGATGAGAAAGAGAGACAGAGAGAGAGAGACAGAGAGAGAGACAACATAGTGGCTGACATACAAGAGGTTTCTATAAATATTATTCATCAAACACAAATACAAATAACCATGGAAGGCGGCACAAATTAAGCATTTAGGAGACATAGAATGTGAAATATGGTTCTTGACCTTAAGAAATTCATAGTCTCACAAATCTGAAGAAAGTCAAGCAGAGAACAAACTTTTTGAAATCTAGGGGAGTACTTGTTAAATAGGATCCATTTTATAGAGTAGCTATTTTGAGTTCAGCCAACTAATCATACCTCTATAGTCTCCCTGTTCTGTATAGTTTATAGCCCAGAATTACATTATCCTATTGATTCTTTGTAGGCTATTATGGCATCAAATGCAATTTTCAGACTTCTCCCATTGATTGGATTTCCAGCTCATCATTGTGAGAACTTATACCTCTTAATAGTCTGGAGCTATTTTCAGATAGATTTCTCATACCCAATAATCTGAATATCTTTTAATATGTATAATTCACATTTATATAGAGCTCCTCATAGAATTATCTACATATAATGATGATTACTATTAGTTGCAATTATAGCTATTGGACTCTGACAATTCCAAATGGTTTATAATAGTAAATTCATTACATTGCATATATTAGTGTTACATATAGGATATTATTTATATATATATTCAAAGTATATATACACACATATATATTCCTTAATTTTTATCATATACGCTTCTCAGATTCTTCTTTTGTTTTTCTTCCTTTTAAATATCTTGTACATGTATAAAACACTAGGTTATTGAATGTAAAAAATACCCTTAAATGATTGATGATGAATAATTCCTGGCTGCAGCACACTCAAGTTTAAGGGGAATAAGTCTCTATCTTTGGGGTTTTTAACACCTAGAGAATTTATTTCCAATGAAAAACCACTCATTACTTCTAATGAAAATCTATTCTCTTCCTCCAGGAATTTTCAGTGGATTTTGTAGAATAGGGGTTTCCTACTTATTCCTGTTTATAAAAGATACTGTACTGCTAGATTTCCATGATGAATTCTCCCACTTCTGAGTTTTGAGTGATTTCTAACATCTTGATATGGAAACAAAGAAAGCAAGTGAGGAAGAATTTTGAAAAAAAAAAAAAGGTTATGGAAATAGCTAGAGTCTTCCTGCTGAGCTATCCCAGAACTAGAGTTTTGAATAATGCATGTTCCATAAATCTAAATGCCCCACTATGCCATGTTTTAGAACAGGGAGAGAAAATAATGGCTACTGTCCACACTTATCACCAATAATAAATTGCAGGGCTCCTGTGTGTGGTGGCGATTAATGCAAAATGCAACCCAAAACACATAACTAAATAAATAGATAGTTTGACTTTCGCAGGGGTTATCTCGCTTTCTCCTTCTTTTTCTCTCTCCTCTCTAAATAGAAAATACATTTTTAAAAAATCTCTAGAATTCCTACCCTATTCTCTTTGAGACAGACAAATGGGCTCTTTTTTCCAAGCAGGCAGGTGAGTGTGTTTGTATGGATGTGTGTGTGTGTGTGTGTGTGTGTGTGAAAGAGAGAGAGAGAGAGAGAGAGAAGAGAGAGAGAGAAACAGAGAGAGAGAGAAACAGAGAGAGAGAAACAGAGAGAGAAACAGAGACCAAGAGATTCAGGCACAGAAACAGAGAGACAGAATGAAAACTTGCTGGCAAGGAGTTGCAATGCTGCAGAATTCGCAAGCACTAATTGGATATAAAGGGAAAATGGTAATAAGCAGAGTGATTGTACAGCTTTGGGAATCAAAAAGAGGCATGCAACAAGCAAATTTTTAGAGGATGAATCTGCAAAGAAACATCAGCACTGATTGCTCTCAGATTTTGAAAGATCTCACATAAAAAGCATACCCTGTAACTCCTTTGGAAATTAAAAATATATTAAAATTTACATAAAAATTAGATATTGATCATGCATACAGACAAAACCGTTTTAGAAGGTGAGAAGTTAAACTCCATCATCAATAACTATTATCAGTTTTTAGAGGATTCCCTGAATGCTGCTAATACTCCAGATAGAGCCATTGTGTATTGAGACCCTCCAATTTGTGGGCATTCTACACCACCGAGTTTATATATTAGCTTATTTAATCTTTTCACCAATGCTTTGATAGATTTAGTATTATCTCTGTTGTTTGAAGGAGGAAACCATCTCAGAGAGATGAAGCAAATTTCTTGAAGGCACACATCTGGTAGCAGAGTTATGATTTGAATTCCTCTTCTGCTAAATGGCAAGGTCTATGCTCTTTTCACTTTGCCATATTTAGGATTGCCAGATTAAATACAGGCCATCCATTTAAATTTAAACTTCAGGTGAATAACAAATTATTTTTAAGCATATGTATGTCCTAAGTATCGCATGAGGTGTACTTACACAAAAATGTATTACTATTTATTCAAAACTCAAATTTAACTGGATATCTTCTTTTTATTTGGTAATACTGGCAATCCTTGCCATGTATCATCTCTGGATGCAGCTTTCTATTTTTGAGAGGGAGCAAAACAGTAAAAGGGAAAGCCATTCTTTATGAAAGAGAAGAGGAAATATTGCGACACCTATCTTATTCAGTGTCAGCATGTTCCTGTGTGAAGGATTTCAATCTAAAACGGAACTAGAAGATATGAAGTAAAGAATCTCATGGATTCACCCTCAGAAGAACAGAATTTAGGAATGAAGAGACTAATTTCCATTTACAGAAGACAGGCCTCTTCTGACCAGTGAACATCTACCAAGAATCTCTCCCCATTCTCAAATCAATTAACTTACTGCTTGGAATATGGTTGGACTTTCCCCTCCTTGCCTATAAATATAGCCCACCTCAAACCCTCAGTGGACTCACTTGCCTGTAGCTTGTCATACCATACATTTCTCAAATTGCAATTCTCCTGCTACTCCAGAATAAATTTAATTTCTGGTACCTCAGTTTACCTCCTCTATTTAGGTTGACACCCTCAAGGTAAATTGTGTTCTTAGGAAGATTATCAGAGTTTGCAGAATAATATCTGGCATTGAGGACAGCAAAAGTATGCCAGTTATACCATGAACTGTGAGGAATGACTGAACTGATAAGAGTAATCCTGAATTTCAAACCTGCCACTCACCAGATGGAATTGGGTAAACATTAAACTTTAACAGCTCTTACCTTCTCTGATATACATATAATGAATCAAGGAAGAAATTGGTGCCCAAAGATTCATTTGTTTCCACCCTATTCCATCCCTTGAGGATATAGATGAATGTTCCAGCTCCCCATTCACAGGAAAGAAACAAAATTACCCCTTTCTTCCTGGAACCATTTCCAAGATAAACATTACTGGGTATTTGAGTGCAACCTCTGGCTACACAACCTAGACTTCGATATTGCCCCTGCCCATGCCTCCTCTGCCCTGGGCATCATTTCCTATCTCAGCCTGCTATCACTCCTAAGGTATGGGCCATTCTTCTTAGATTTCTTCCTCTCTTCAAATTCTACCAGTCATAATCTATTTGTCCTCTGCTTCACTTGCCTAGCATTTAGCCTTTTTGCTTTTTGCTAGGGAACTAATAAACATAGTGCCAGCTAAGGCGTTAATGACTATCAAAGGGCTTATCCCTCCCAAATAACATCTGCTGCCTTAAATGCTATGACACCAAGGCATAAGTGGGCTGGTAGTAAAAATATTGTAGGTCAAGTAGATATTTTCTTACCACCCCACTTCTACATTATCTACATTATATCAAATCAGCGGCGTCCTGCCTCACTTTACTTCATACAGTGATCGACCAAGGTATCTATTTCTTTATTCCACTATTCAATTTATTTAATCATGATATAAAAGGAAAACCAGTTTCCTCCCTATTCTTAATTGAAGTGTAGATAATTGAATGGAAGTAGCCAAATCTGGTATACAGAAGCCTTGTTTAGTAAAAAAAAAAAAAATCATGAACAAAAATGACTCTACCAGGAAAATAAATTACTGACTTTTTCCCTTCATGCTTCACTCTCATTCTTACATATTTTTAAAGAATCGATTCAGGTTCATCTCTCTCTAAGATACCTTTTCTTACCCTCAACAATTTCCATCATTTATATCCTTATTGTACCCCATGTGTTTTTCCATTAAAATGACAAATTTAGGAGCTAAATGGCCTAGGTGCAAATCCTGACTCTACCATTTAACACTGCGTGACCTTGGAGAGATTAACTTAATTTCTCTATATCTAAATTTCGTATCTGTGAAATGAGATAATAATCTCCCTTTTTTCATAAGTCTTCTCTGAGAATTAAATGAGTCTATACACGTGGTGATATATAGTACATAGAACACAGTTGGGCACACAGAAAGCATGGCATGCATGCTTACTGTTACTACTTATTTTATATGTGTGTTCATACATCTGCCTCCCAATACCATAAGGTTTTGGAGGGCAGAAAAATTTGTACAACTCATGTAGCATTTAACACCCTGTCCCTAGTAGGGACTCAATAAATTCTTGTGTAACAGATATAGCCCTGAAAATGATTTTAATGAACAATGTGAAAACAGGGTTGGGCTTTTATTCTGATGCGAGAATGCCAAATAACTGGCAACAGAATTCAAAAATAACATTCTTTCCTGTGAAAGTCTCAAGGTCTAATGAAACTTCCAAACTCCAAGAATAAAAGACAGTTGTTTAGCTGATTGACTGGCTTATTTATCTATTCTTAAGGAAAGTCTGGCCTGAAATGGTTGATTTTGACTGTGAGTCACTTCGCTTCTATGTAGAAAATCCTTCTGTAATCAATAATCGTTTCTTTTCATCTTATTATTCCTTTTCAGTCAAATTCTTACCCATTCAAAGAAAAATATTTTGAACCCTTATTATCTATGCATATGTGTAAATATATATAATGTGTATGTATGTATATATATGTATTACATGCATGCATGTTTGTATATACATCTATAAAACAGTCTTTCAGATTCATATTTTCTCTTCAATATTTATTGTGAAAAACTTCATAATAAAAGATTCCACTTGATATATTTCCTAAAACTAAGTTCCAGGATGCCCACCTGGGTATAATTAAAAAGTAGATCATGTCTGTTTTCCCTGTCCCCTTTGCAGCCAGGCTTTATGTCAGTGAGTATTCAAGGCCTTCATATTTTCCTTCTCTTTCCCTAACCCCTTTGCCTGACAGCTGCTTCAGCCACTACTGCAATAGTCCAAGATCATTATCTTTTTTGGCCTAGTCTTTGGGGTTTTCTTTTTCAATCGGAAATTTAACCCAGTATTGTGATCTAATGTGCATATGGCTGACACTTAGTCTTCCCAGATAAGCTACACATTAAAGTTTACATAATAACCTAATCACATTTCCATCATAAAATGGCAATTGGATTTCATCCTAAGTGGGAGAAAAAGAAGAGATAAGAAGGGAAATTAAAGACCTCAAATAGCCTTAAATTTCATCAAAGCAGTTTAAATTCAACAAATTTGTATATGTTCTCCATGTTAGGAAGGCAACAATGACTCCTTGCTCTCCAGGAGGTGGGCACTTAGTGGGTACCAATGGCTTTGACCTGGTATACTCAGGAAGCAATTTAGATCCAATCCAGAGTGAATGACACTATCTAATATCTGCAACCCAAGAATTTACGCTCATATCTAAGCACCCTACTATGTCCATTACTCTTCATAGGGGGTGTGACAGAGGGCAAGGAGAGAAGTATTGGGCAAGATGTCTACAATATGAAATTATGGATATTTCTTTTGTGAATATCAAGGGTGATCTATATCAATATTTCCTAGGTTTAACTCCCTCCACCAAAGTCAGAAAAATGAAAAAAAAATATGCTTTAGGTATTTATATAACCCCTCTAGGACTGTAATCTACTCATTTATGATAAGGACTTAATTTGAATGACTAGTCTGGTATGTTGTCATTTATGCCTATATCTAGCCTTTCCTGACCACAGGATACTCCACTTCATAGGATGAAATGACACACAGTGCCCTACTAGTCACCACTACAGAGAAAGGTTTTCTTCTCTTGTAAAAACACAACTGAATGTTATACAGTTTTTTACAGTGAATAGTAACAAAGAATTAATTCACTCTGGGATATTGGGCACAGGGGCTTTTATAAGATAAAATGAATAATAAATTTCTCTCATTAAAGGGACTAGAAACAGTTTATTTACTCCTGAAAAATATCAGCAGTGGACAAGCAGATATATATATTTATAAAATCTAACAAGAAGAAAATGATAAAATGATAAAAGATTCACTACAAAGAGGGAACCAAATAATTCTCAGCCCATTAGCCTATGAATAATTATGCTGGGTCCTGAACACATTTTATAATTCTGATTTAATCTCAGTATAGGCAAACTTCAACAGTTTTATTTATAACAATTACAGCAACCTGGTGTTTTCTAACCCCTAGCTTGGGAAGCACAATAGAAAAATCCCCACATTCCTTTTAAGGCTGAGATATTTTGAGCCATTTCCAAGTAAGTGAGCAAACAACCTAAGAGTTATCAATGAGATTTTCTTCTCTTCAGCAAGAGCTCATTATTCTTTTCTGGTTCACGTACTCTAATCAAAGATACCACTCAATAGTGCACGATGTGTGGAGGGGACAGAAGATGGAAGGAGTATGAATGTGAACAAGTATCTTTTGTTTTGTTTTGTTTTGTTTTGTTTTGTTTTGCCCAAGAGAAATATAAAGTTGTTTGTCAGATCAGTGATTTTTGTGCTGTCATATGCTACGACTGCCAAGAAACACACAGACACACACACAATATTCCATAGTGTAGTATGTAGATACATCAGGAGGACTGTGATTGAGCAACTATAGCTAATCACAAGCATTTGCCAGAACAGCATTTGCATTTACACTGGTACATCAACATTATATCAAATATGTTATGAGTGAAGGGGGTCATGGAATCTTAGAGGTGAGATTGAGAGAAAGACAGAGACAGAGAGAGACAGAAAGTTTTTAAAAATATATACCATACATGTATATGTGGTTTTTTTTAAACTGTATTTGTACTACAAACTGTATTTGTGAGCATGGCAGTATTTGGTACCAACTGCCTTTTGTATATATTTGCCCCTATTTTCTATTTAGAAGATGTAGACCTATATGGATGCTATCAGTACTACTAGTAATATAATATTGGTATAGAACTCACATGATATTTTGGTTAAAAATATTTAGTTTTTAACATTGGAAAGGATAGATGACATTTTTTTTTATATTTACTATGAAAGTCTCCCCCTCTAGTGTGCTACTATTTTCACTCTAATTTGGGTGAGTGAAAGAAGGAAATTCAAGTAACTTGTAAGGTTTACTCTTCTATAGTCATCAGGAAATGTAATTTCTCTTTATATTAACAATCCTATTTATTAAACAATAGTGGGAAGCCAACAAAAAGCATCAGGATATAGAGTTCTTTAATGTCATAATTCACTCATTCCTTTATTTTTTTTTTAAGTGTAATGTGAAGATTTCATATTTTGAGAGAAAGTCTTTTGTGGTGGGAGCGAATGATTTGCAACTGATGGCAGGTGGTGTTTACATTTATAATTTCCTTATTTTTCATGTTTGGGAATGGAATCAAAAAAAAAAAAAAAAAAGAAAAAGAAGAAGAAGAAGGCTCAGGCAACAGTTGCAGCCCGGATATCCTTTATGGCATCTTTCCTGAACATGTAAAATTCGCTTGTAAAACATCATCCTGCTCATTGGTGAAATGAGATCATTTAGAGGCAGAAACCAGAAAAGTGGGGGCAATAGTTCAATGTGTTGATCAGTAGTCCCTGGAACTGAGACTACTGAAGCTTCATCCCCTTAAGTAAAGACTATGTGTAATGGAACATTATTTGTTGATGACTAGGTAATTTTGTAAAATAAAAGCTGTAAATCCTAGATATAAATCTGGCTAGTGAAATTTTATATGAAGGAGTAAAAAAAAAAAAAAACAAATACAATAATTTGAATCTAGACACTAAGGATATGTGTTTTTAAATAGTTAATGAGTTTTTTTTACTAGGGTGTTATAATCTTCAGAATCCAGAACACACAACACCTCTAAACATCTGGTCAACCTCAAACTAACTAGGTTGTTTGAGAGTCAAGTGCTATCCTGTGGCATTAAAAATCAGACTATATCCTGCTAATCCTATAAGAAAAAGGAAATCTGATGGTTTCTTCCAATACAACCTGAAGTAAATAGATGTACCTTGGGAACTTACAGACTTCCTGTTTTTTCTCTGATTTGTGGTCAAGGGATATAATTTACTTAGAACACTTTCATCACCACAGAGAGAAACCCTGTACCCTTTAGCTATCACTATCCTGTCACTAATTCCTCACCCCCAGCATTAAGCAATCACTAAGCAGCTTCCTGTCTCTATAGCATTGACTATTCTAGATATTCCATATAAATGAAATCACATAATATGTGTTATTTGTGACTGGCTTTTTTGAACTAGCATAATGTTTACAAGGTTCATCTATATTGTAGCATATATCAATCAGTAAGTACTTCATTAGGTTTTATGGACCAATAATATGCGTTGTATAGCTAAAGACATCTTCTTTATCCATTCATCCATTAATGGGTATTTAGAATGTTTCCATCTGTTGGGTATTGAAAATAGTGCTGTTTTTAACATTCATGCACAGGTTTTTGTTTGAATACCTGTTTTTGATTCTTTTGGGTATATACCCAGGAGCAGAATTATTGGGTCATTTGTAATTCCATGTTTAACTTTTTTGAGAAACCACTTAATTGTTTTTCCACAGTGGCTGCACCATTGTACATTAACACCAAAAGCTCTCTTTTGAAACTAGAAAATTAATCATTAATCATATCAGTGCAGGTAAGTTTAAAATATCGGCCTTTCCCTTTTTCAATCTAGGCAGTATACATGTAGTTTTCATGGATTCTGGTGTCTTCTCTGACAAGGAGAATATTTATCTTTATACAGAAAGGTTAAGTTATAGGTTTGGGACCATGGAAGGGTCTAGGACTTGCAGGATATATAATAAAATGGAAAATAAGGCTAGAGTAGTCATAGATGGGGGACAAAAAGTAAAGTTGTCAAACCAAAGTATTTTATCACCACTATATCTTGAAATGGTTCAGAAATGGAAAAAACAAAAACAAAAAACTGTAAAGAAATGATAGAAAGCAGTAATTTGGCTATGACGCTGGAATTTAAACAAAGGCGACAATATATTAAACATTATTATATATAAGAAGAAAAATAAACAGATATGAACCCATATCAACTTTTTACCTTAAAGCTACAAATGGCCAAAATGCCTACTGTCAATGCCAATGTATTGTTTGGAATGTTTTATATCTAAACAATGAATATAGTTTATTGGGCCTATAATGCAATTTTTTTTCACTCAGAATATTTTTAATAATGTATGTAAATGCAGTTTTAATTGAAATAACAGCATCTCATTATTAAACCTTTTTAATAATCTTTTTTCATCTATACATTCCATCCATTGCCCCTGAATTTTGCTAGGTGATTTGGGAACTCAATGAAAATGGCAACACTGAGGACTTTTTATTTTAGATGGTACACTGTGGAAATACTTATATAATAACCCAAGAGTTACAACTAACTGACAGAATAATTGATAAAGGCATGACTTATGGGATTCCTTTGAGAATTCCTGATAGAACAGGTTTCATGGAAGAGAAAGAGTGGCTTTTGTTCAATGTTTATAAGCAATGGGGAAGAGGCAAGGAATTCAGATCCTGGGCACACCATGAGCAGAATTCAAAAGGCAGAGGGTGAGGATGGAATCTTCAGTAGACAATTTATAGAGTACTCTTTCTAAAATGAAGGACTCGTGTGGGAAATTAATAGAATGAAAGATTGGAAAGACAGGCTGTGGTCCGATAAATTTGGGCCTTACATATTAGGTTAAAATAGTCCACCAAAAGAACGGGTCTTCTCAAAAGCTTTAAAAAAAAAAGGTGGACTATCACAAAAATGTGTCTTTTAAATGCCAGTTAAATGGAAGAGCACAAAGAAGTGAGAAAGAGACAGAAGACTGGGGTTCAATACAAGAATTCAGCACTCTGGTAGTGAAGGCCAACTTTATGGAGAGAAAAATGAAAATGGTGGAGTAAGCAGGAAAATGGCAGCAGTTGTGGATGGATTCAACATAGTGGGTGGGGAAAAAAGTCAAGATAATTCAAATTAAATAATGATTATTAAGAATAGTATTGTAGATATTTTGAAATTGTTATAGAGTAGAATAAAACTGATCACAAGTCATCAAAGAGATAACATCACTGCAAAAGTGTTTCATGAACTAGTAACATGAAAAATAAGTTTTAAAAAGCATCTCTGTGCTACTTCTATGTATATTTACATCGGAAATGCGCAAAAACTTAAAGAAAGAAGAATAGGGTGCAAACAATCCCAAAATAAATTTTGATGCAAAAAAGATGGTTTTCTGTTTAAGTCCTGAATACATAAAACATGTGTACATTTTTCTAAGATATAGGGCAAATAATGACTTTATGTCCTGAAATCCTCAAAGAAGTCGCATAATATTTCCCTATACATCTATGTAGGATAATGTCAACATCTCCCAGCAATTATTTGGTGGTAATTTTATTTTATTTTTCCTTTTCGAATCTGTTGGGGATTCTTCAGAAAATACTATGATATTCCTAGGAGACTGAAATTTTTCCAGAATTGTCAGAGAGTGTCTGGGGACCATTCTTTCTTCACACATTGGCAGTGGGCTTTATTGATGTGTAGAAGCCTTATGCTCACTCCAGCTCCAAAGATAATGAAAAAGATGTGGTTAAGAAGGAGGAGTGCACACCAACAAATATTTTTAAAAATTAAAAATTGGAAAAAAAAAAAGCATAGTCTTTGGGGACATTCACCATCTTCCCTATGTCCTTAAATAGATGTGTTTCTTGTGTATTCACCCATGTTCATTCTTTGACAGCCAAGAGAAAGGGCAAGAGGTGAGTTTCAAGGAAAGAGAAGGAGCAGAATTTTGAGAGATGTGTTGGAAAATCTCACAGTGGGGAGCACAATTTTAGTCAATGTTCTGGTGCAATTAAGGACTAAACATGCACAATCTCAGCTTCATAGGAAATCTTGACAAGGGGAGGGAGGATGCACTTTTCCTTTAGTGGCACCTTGGGAAACTATTTTATTTTTCCTTCCCATAAAGGACAGAATTGATACTTTAAACTTTCCTGCAGCAGAATCAATGAATCCCTACCATTGGTATAGTAGTTGTGATCACTTGAATCCCTTGAATTAAGTCTTATAATCCAAGTCTTACTTAACATTGTTAGTGTAATTATAAAATAATTGCAGAAAACACTTAGTTTTTCTTTTTTCTTTTTCTTTTTTTCTGAATTTAGACTGAGAAAGTAAAATATACACATCTCAATGAGTAAGTTGCCTGATTTTCTAATTGTTGTATCTTGAACATTTAGGGATTTAGGTAATATTTGCATTACATCTTATCTTTTTCATTAAAAAAATACTTTTAAAACTGTAGAAAGTAAACCTGAATAATGTACCCAACTGAGCATCTGCTCTGAATGCAGGTCAAATTAACCTTCTAAATTAACTTCTACTGCATTTTTGTCTGTCTTTCCCATTCTGTTAGAAACACCTCTAAACGAATTTGAAAAGAATAATCACACACAAAATATGCAATTGCAAACATTTTTGGTAAAGGGCGTTTTAGCACTAAATCTAGAGTTGTATGGTATATAACTATTTTTGCTTCAAGACTAAGGAGAAAGGTACAAAGTTGTCAGTCCCAAGTGTTCTGAACACTAAGAATAACAAAAAAGCTTCCACACGGCTGAAAATTTGGCATAGTGCCAAATGGACAAAGTTAGTGCTCCAGTTTTTTCCTTGTCCCTAAAATCCCTGCTACCTCGGAAGCAGACTATATGAATATAACCGTCAAATGAACCAGGCTATTATAACTCTCATATTTACTTTGGTCCATCAAAGATACAGAAATGCATGTCATGTGTAAATTTAAGGACTGCAATTAAGATTAATCTTTACTTCTTGCTGGATCTGAAAGGGCGTTCATATTGAATTCAATGGTCAACTCAAGCCCCACAATAAAAGGACTTCCCCATTTACAACTTCATCTATCATGCCTTTAATTTGGAACATCCCTGGAAGATTAAATCGAGCACAAAGATATCTAGTACCTATAATTACTTGGGGCTTTCAAGATCTCCTAGATATTGGAGAACGTTAGAACTTTAGAAATGTCCTTCCTTCATAAGTTTTTGGGGGAGAATTTATTTTTGGCTTCCAAGAAAAAGGAAATTGTCTCTGCTCAGCTTTAAAGTAAAGTAGCATCAATCTTAAAAAAAAAAAAAAAAAAAAAAAAAAAAAAAAAAAAAAACAAAAAACCTAGGATCAAAAACACAGGAGCTAGTTTTATTTCAGATTCCCAATAGTAATTGTTATGTATGTATAATGAAGGTTATGTAGAAAAGCATGGATAAGGAACAGTGTTCATTATATTTCAAATTAATACTCCTTTGGATTCTTTCAACATGAGTACTGTATGAGATAGAAAATAAAAGGTGTTATTGTATTATATATAACATTTTTAAAAAAGTTTTGTTATTTTTATACCAGTGGAAAATTTTAACTAGTTGGAAATCTGGGCTTATTCTATTCATAAGTGGGAAGGAAGGGTAAATGGAAATGAAGTATTAATCTACTAACACATTTATTTTTTTCTCTATTTTATGTACTTTTTTTTTGTCTTCAGCCAACTGAAAGGACCTCTGTGTCAGTGTCAGGAAGAGCCTGGTAATGATTAATCGATTTAGCTGTCAAACTAAGGCAGCATGTGTATAAGCAGGAGAATAGTGTGAGGGATACAGGCCATGTTTTTATGGGGAAACTTTGCTTGGAGCCCCTTTGTAATAAAAAAGGAGTGGGGGAGGTTGAAGAAGGAGAGATGAATGACTATACAAATTCATGTGTCTACAAAGAAGTGCATTATTAAGGGAGGTTTCAAGCTTCCAAATATCTCCTAATCTTTACACATGTGGGCACAAATTTCCTTTGCTTTTTCAAAATTACCTCTTAGCTAACTACTAGAAAACTTAGAATGTATCAATTTACTTTCTGAAACTGTCCATTAACTCTTTATCTGCCTTGGCTCACCTGTGAGTTTGGGAAAGTTACTAAGATGCTATATTCTGATTTTTCTGAAACCAAAAGGGAAACTTTTCACAGAGGGTTGCTATGAAGAAATACACAAGCGATAACCTGATGCAACAATAATATTTAGTCATGCAAAAGTGGGGACTGTGTAAAATTTTCTCCTCATGTGTGAGGAGGAAGAGCTTCCTAACAGATATAGATCTCCATACGGCGGGTCTGCAGTTGTTAACCTTCTTGCCGTAATGGGAATTTAGAACGATGGGAGAGGCAAGAATTTTGCTCTATTTTTGCTAGGTTGCCTATCCCTTGGACTTACAGATAAGATTGCTAATGGATCCATATTACAATACCAAAATTTCTTTCCTTAAAAATAACCTTGTTGTGAAAAGTTGAAATGCAAATTCTATATTACCGATATGCTAAAACTCTTCAAATGCAGGGGCCAAGGTAGGGAAAGAGAAGAATGCAAACAAATCTTAAGTCTAATATTCTCTAAAGCTATGGTCATAATTCAGGAGTCTTACCAACTCAAAGAGGGGGCATTCAAAGCAGTCGAAATCCTGACAGAGGGTTCAAACCTTTAATCATATATATGGAACTAGATCAACTTCCACATTTCTGTGATCACAGAGTTAATTCATTGTGCTTACCCATTGGCAATGGAAAGTTGGTATTGCTTGAATTTAACATTTTCTCTTAACATATTGATGGATTATGAATCTGGAACCTTATCAAATACTTACTCATTTAAAATTTAACATAGAAAACATTTACTTCTAATATTCAATTTCATTAAAAAAAAGTTCATCATAACTGTATTGTATCAATTAAGTCACTGTTACTGCCTTAATTTTTTCTGTACTAAAAATACTACCTTACAAAAATTATGAATTGTATATAATAATACATTTATATAAAGTGAGGAAATAATGTGTATAAAGTATATGAATATCAAATGTGTGAGCATATGGATACCTGGTACTAACATTTCTAGTAGCATCTCTGTGATTACAGATTTAGTCCTCAAAAATTTTGCTGCTAACATAATGGTCATGTTATTACATTGCTTCCACTAATGAACTTGGATCCTATCTACTCTAATGATGATGATAGCTAACATTTATTCGGCAGTAACTTATGCCAAGCATTTAAACTTGGAATGTTTAAGCCTCATAGCAGCCCTCAGAGGGAGATTTCATTTTCCACGTGAGGAAACCGAGGCTAAGAAAGAATACATTAATTGCTTTAAGTCACATGACAAATTGCTGACCTGGAATTAGAAAACAAGTCCATCTGATTCTAAAGCTCATTCTTTACTGGCCCCTGCCCAGGCATCCTTCTAGTTCAGTCTTCTGTGACTTCTACTTTTAAGTCTCTAGTTTTCTGTGAGCAAACATAGCTGAAGATTTTTCTGCTTCATATCATTCCAATTCTTTGTACAGATAATACTCATTATTAGAGAGTTCTACATATCTCTTCCAGGAGACGTGCTGCGTTTAAGGATTTTGTTTTATATGGTTTCATTTTCTTTTCTAATTTATTTGTAGTGCTTTTTTTTTTTTATCAATACTGGATTTATACCCTTGGTACTCTGTATTTAATTTCCCATTGAAAAACTCTACAACATTTTTATAAATGACTTTAAAATTTGATAAAAATCAATGAACAAACTAAAACAAAACAAAAACTTAAGGCAGTTAAAGTGTACTTGAAATAGGCTGGGAACTCGAGGTAGAGGACTTATTAAAGTGCAGTCCATAAAGTAACTAAGTTAAAAGAAGACAGGCATGTAAACAAATAAATTAGAATACAGGTAGTAAATACGATGGTAGGAACATGAGTAAGTGTGGAAAAGGCTTTGAGAACTGATTAATTTTATGGAAGGACAAAGAATTAAAAAATGGCATCTGAGTTAAGTTCTGAAATATGAGTAAGAGTTTTCCTGGTAGTGAAGTGGAAGCTAGAGATGGTTATGGGAAGAGGAAAGATTATGGGCTGAAGGTAGATATATCATGAGTGATCTAGCTATGTAGGGTCCAAGTTCAAATTATAATTTCCCAAGGATGAGTCTAAAAATTCACCTCTCTCTGAAGCCATCATTTCAAAAATGCCAATGCCCATTTATACACCGTCTTCTTGTTAAGAGCTCAGAATACCACAGTGGCAATTTAAACACTATATACACTTATACTTTGCAGGTATACATTCTATATATTCTCTGAAGATCTTATTTGACCATATTATTCATTTTTGTTATTTTATAAACTAGTATTTTTAGATTTGCTTATATTAAGAGTATCTACAGAAAAGGAAGCATGTTAGTACTATTTTTTGATAACATATATTCATAGGAAAAGCTCCAAAGCAGTGCTTGATTATCCTAACCATCAAAGATTAGAGTTAAGTGGAAAATTACCAGACTGGACTATAGTGCTTGAGGGCAAGATATAATAGCAAAAATACATTTAAACAATTATTGCACACAAAGCCTTTCTTCTAATAAGCAATTTACATGCATCTTGTCTCTTTTAAGGTTAATTAGCAAATTATTACTTGATAACAACTACTTTTTCAGCTCAGTTTTTTCAGTGCTGTACACTATAAAGACAAAGGCATAAAAGTCAATCCTGCCTTCAAGAAGCTCACAATTTCTTTGTAAAGATAATATTAATAGCTAAAAAACTGAAAAGTATAGCAAGATGAATTACAACAGCAGAAACAAAGAAATGATAAACTCTTTTATAAATAACAAAAAATAATTAATTTCATTTTATTTGAATATGTTAAGACAATTTTGATTACCCATTGAGTTTAGAATTCTACAAAAGAGTTTAAAATCTATAATTTTAGGGAGTTTATAATCTAGCTAAGGAGAATTTTTTCATCTACATCAAAAGAAACAGCAACACAAAGAACATTAAAAAAGCGAGAAAAGAATTAGTTAAGAAACATTGATCTATTCCCCATTATGTATATAATTTTATACTAGGCATAGCAAAATGCAAACCATTTTGTAAATGAGGTCAATGATAAGTTTATAATTTAACAGGAAAAAAAGAAAATATACATATAGAACTCCTGGAGAAGGACTGCGGATAACAGAGCAACAATAGAAAATTAGTTGCCAGCAATGTTGATACATAAAGTAAAATGATGCAAAGTAGAAGAATACATATAAAGGTATAAGACAATCTCCAGAAACACTAGAAAGGCAAAAGTTTTGAGCCACTCATAGAAAATGAAGTGCATGCATTTGCAGGGTACTAGCAGGACAATATGTGCAAGTGCATCAAAACACGATGAAGGAAATGAGTCAATAGTTTGAGGGGTTTGAGACAACTGGACTTGGCTGGAATAGAGGTAGGCCACGAGCAAAGGGTAACAAGTGAAGTCACTGGGAAAGAATGATATGAGCAGTTAACAGAGGATCTTGAATTCTGGACTTGGAGCTAAAATGTGGCTCACTAGGCATTCAGGAACCATGTTGGAGGGTTGGGGTAGGGAAGAAAAGAAAAGATTGCCTAAACAATGGACTGTATGTAGGAGAGACTGAGTTTAATAACAGAAAGTAAATGGACCCCTAGACTAAAGTAGACACTGAGAAATAGAGATGGAGATGAAGGCGAGAGAGATGTAGAGACAATTGAAGTGACCAATTAAAAGTTACTAAGACAGTCCCAAATTTGCTATTTCAAATAATATGAAAAGACCAAGGGAAAACATAGGTGTTAAAAAAGAAGGTAAAGGCAGATTAGAAATAGGATAAAGGGGATGAGGAGATAGAGGAAGAGAGCCAGGTATAAAACAGAAAGAATTGTGTTTGTGTGTGTGTGTGTGTGTGTGTGTGTGTGTGTGTGTGCGCGCGCGCGTGCATGTGTGTGTGTGTGTGTTGTGATTCATCTAAAAATATCATCATACTCATAAGTAGTGTCAGAAAATCAATTCTACAATATTTTCTTTTATCTTTCAATTACTGCAGTAGTAGTGGCTTAATGTTTATTTTACACCAACAGTATACTGGATACTAGTAGAAAAATATCTCTTTCTCATTGTTGGCATTATCATTAGATGTATGCTGTACAAGTACAACCAGCAGGTGCTAATCAAATGAGATAATATTTTTACTGTGTATACTTCCTTCCGAAATACCAAGAACATGCAGATTTTTTCCCACAGGTATTGCAGATCCTTTTTTTCTTTAGGAAATATGTGTTGCCTGCACTTAGCATTTCTCCTGAATATCTCTAATACTCATTCACAATGCATTAGGTGTTAACTACAGCCTAGATGGGTACGAGCACACTGTAAATTGTAGCCTTTATAGAATGCCTACATTTTTCAAGTCCCTGTAGCATTGAATGTGAGGCAGGTCTCACTCTACTCTATCCATCTCTTGACAATGCATGCGAGGAAAATAGAAAATGATGGCCTCCCAAATCTACACATTAGTGAACACAAACTCAGCCACACAGTGACATCTTTCTCCTTAAAAATAATGATGCAGTCTGTCTCCATTACTTAAGGAAGCCAGAGCTCACACTGAAAGGTGTCAAAAAACACTGTATTATCCCACTTTGCCTGCAGCTGCCTTGACAGCACCTTTCCTGCCATAAGAGTAGATTACAGGCAGGGTGGTAATCAGCCAAGAAGTTAGTAAAAATAGGTTCTTTTAAGAGCAGGGTGTGAACCTGTAAACATAATAAAAAGAGTTTACCACCACACTGACTAAGGGAACAATTAGGCCCCTGCTGCCTTAAACTATCCAGGAACAGCATGACCTCTTGCTACAGGTTGGAGAAGGGCAGCAGGGAGTTAATTGGTCCTTTGATGAAAACAATGATGAATACTCTACAAAGCCTACTAAGTAACAACTATGTTGAGCTCTGAGGATCTTCGATGAAGGTGCCATAGGAATGTGCAGAGACAAACCAATATGTGAAAAAGTGAGAGACAAACAGATGGAAAATCAAAGAAAGTGCCGCAAGAGAGGAACTAGATAATGCTTCAAGCAGTCAACAGAAGGAGAAAGCAAGAGTCAAAGACAGAACAGGAGAGAAAAAACTGAATTCAAAGAGCGTAATTCAACAAATTCAACACAGTTTAATTCAGTAGGACGTCTCTGAGATGTCCACCGACTGTGTACAACTGAAATGAAGGATGATCTCCAGGTGACCATAAAACAGGTCCCCTAAGGGCCCCACAATAACAGCTGTTCTATTCTTTCTCTCTCTCTCTCTCTCTCTCTCTCTCTCTCTCTCTCTCTCTCTCTCTCTCTCTCTCTCTCTCTCTCTCTCTCCCCCCCCTCCCTCCCTCCCTCTCTCTCTCTCCCTCCCTCCCTCCTTTTTTTTTTCATGTACTCCCCTAATTAACTCAGTAACTATCACCAGCTAACACTGAGATCCAAATAAGATGCAGATCTCAAGGGAAACCCTAGGTTAAGGAGAGCTAGTGTTGACTCTTAAGTCACTGTATTATAGAAGAAAACTCAGGCAGGAAAAGAGCAGCACTGGAGTTCATTCTGTCTTTTCCCTTTTGTGTTAGATGTGTTGGTTTAGAAGAGACCAGCAGATTTCCTCTGGTTCTCCAAAGAGGATGAAGATGGCTGCCCTTATGTTGGCCTCCAGGAGATTACATTCTCCTTTCTACTCTTATACCTTTATGGTACAAACAATGATTATAGCTATTCTTTGAAAATGTACTTGCTCTCTGCCACTCGTGCTCAAACTGTTATCTCCCTTAATTCTCACAATGATTTTATGGGGAAGGTGTTATTATTAGCCTCATTTTTCAGACACTGACTTTGAGAGTTCAGAGAAGTTAAGTAAAATTCCCAAGTCCAGGTAGCCTGACATTCAAGCCCAGGTGTGTGGACCTCAAAATCACATTTGCTCACTCATCCTCTATTACCTCTTACTTTTCAGTAATAAAAAGTTGAAATTTTACTAAGCAACACACTCTTTGAAGTAATCATAAAAATAGATTAAAAGATTGATTTGCCAAGGATAGAATTCATAAAACTATGGATTGGGATTACCAACTTGACTGGATAAAAATACTAGTTCACAGAATCTCAGGTCTTTTCCTCATCCAATTTCAACTGGTTCCATTTTTTTTTCCCCCATCATACATTCACTTCTTAGGCACACAGGATGTTCTCACTTTATAGAGAAAGTTTGCTTCTTAGTCCATGCTTTTAATTTAGTATTTATGCTCAGATGGGGAATTCCCGAGTTCCCCTATCCGAGGTCCTAGACATCGACACCTTCTGGTCTCTAAATTCTATTCCTTGCTAGGACTTTCCATCTATTTTATCTAAGATATGCCCTTAGATGTCAGCTCAATTGTATAACAAACACGATTGGCATCCCTGAGGAATAGTACGGCCTTTTTAAAAATTGAGTTATATACATCTTCTTGCTCTCAAAGACTGTCACTTTGAAATACACCAAGAATCTGACCACTTCTCATCAACTTCACTTTAGCATCCTATCCATTAGTCAAAGCCACCATCATCCCTTGATGGATGATTTCAATAGCTTTCTATTGTGTTGTCCTGCTCTCACAATTTCTGCCTTACTGTCTGTTCTCCACAGAGTGGAAAGCAACCAGAGTAATGCTTTGACATTCCAAATCAGGTCGAATCTTTCCTCTGCTCAAAACATCCCCTGTTTTTCCTTTTCACTCAGAGTAAAATCTAAATTTCTTATCATGGCCTAAAAGACTCTACAGGGTTTACTCCTGGTCTGTTTCTCTTCAGCCACACCCACCTGTTTGCTACCCTAAAACATGTGCATTCAAAGCAGAGGCCCACCTAGGAACTTTGCACCTGCTCATTTCTCTGTTTAAATGCTCTTCCTCCAATAACCATATATCTCCCAATTCTCTTGGGTCTCTGTTTAAACATCACTTTATCAGTAAAGTCTTTCCCAACAACCCACAAAGTATGCCATTTCTTTAAGATTCCCCTCCTCCTTTTAAAAATTTTAACATCTCTAAGAACTAGATGCATCTTACAATTACAACTGGTAGCTTGTTTCTTTTTTATTGGTAGATGACTATTGGTGCATATTTGCAATTGCTCGTGTCTTTGGTTTGATGAAATAGGGTAATATAACCCTACCTGCTCTCTTCCACATCACCATTTTTTATGCTAACTATATTTTCCTCCACATCAATCTGTGTGATACTATATATTTATTCCTTTAATTGTTTATTTTCTTTCTCATTCAACTAGAATGTTAGTCCCATGAGAGGAAGAGCTTTGTTGATTTGGGTCACAGTTGTATCCCCACATCCAGAAATGTACTTGACGCATATTAGACATCCCATGAAATCCTTGTTGAATGAAAGGTTCTCTTTAATATTACATTCAGATATGAGCCCTGCCACCCTACCTACTACTGCCATATCTACAGTAGTAAGAGATAGTTAATAGAGAGACACCAGATTACTGTAGATAGTAACAGGGGCATATATAAGCTCTCCCAAAATCATATGCATAAAAGCTAGAAACAAACCACTAATCATTCAGTATAAAATCATAGGCATATTTCAAAGTAATAAAATCTGAAAATATCCCTATAGTATAAATGGGGAAAAAGTAAATATCAAACATGCTAATATCACAATTAGCTCCTGAACTTGAACTAGACAAGGGACTCTGTCAGATCATGAAAAATGTTTTTTCAAGAACCATCCCTAAGGCCATTCATTCAGGAATTTGGAGAACAATTCCATTGTAATACTGATTTCCATTTGCAATGTGTTTCTGAAGATTTCCTGACTTTACTCAGAACACCAGCCACGGCAGAGAAGGGCTCCTTCTGTGTGTGTGCGTGCATATGCCAAGAGCGAGGAAGAGCTGCTAAAACCCCGAAGCTGTCCAAGTGCATCCATTAGCAGAGGATCGAGTCTATGCACAGATTTCTAAAAGGTGAGAAATACTTTATGCTATTTATATTTTATGGGTTTTAAAGGTTTTTGCAGTAAGCCTCTGTAAAGAAATGATTTACTATTGTAGCCACTGAACTGCAAGATCATTCCCTTTGTTTTTGTAACTCAGTGAAAACTTTAAAATTCTATGAATGAGGTCCCCAGAGAGCAGCTCCCAATTTGTTCAAACAAAGGAATCTATAGGAAATTCCATGAACTCATCTTCAAACAGTCACCGAAATTTGCTGTTTCATATGTTCTTCTATGGACATGAACATTTTAGCACTTTATAGACGACAGACTTGCCTGTGGCAATACGGTTACTTTGAGTGGCAGATGTCCCCATGAATGTATCTCCCTCACTAAGGTTATATTTTCTGGCTTCTAACTTAATAGCCAGACCAATTTTAAGGAAAATTGGGTTGAGAGAAATATTCTGAGACTGAAGCTTTCTGTGTCAAATACAGTACCCTGGGGTCAATTATATGGCTAGGAGATAATGGGCATGGAATATGATGACTGACAGACCCTTGGGAATGAGAGTGCTTTTTGAGTGTCACAATCAACCTTATCTATTTTGTCTTTGCTTTAGAGACCCTTAAAGAGAAACTGCCCCACTCAAAACAATGTACTTATGGTGATTCCAGAAGACACTATTGTCCTTTAAAAATGAAAACAAAAATCATACCTCTCTCTTTCAACTCAGGTCCCCAGCTGTCTGGTATTTGCACTTGAAAGTTTTCTAACACCTTTGAAGTGAAAGACGAGATTTTTCTGGCTGCTTAGACTGCATGGTTTGGTAGACCTCAATGATCCTAGGATGGTTGATCTTTCTTCCTGCTCTTTCAGTCACAGGAAAAACTCCTGTGTTACAACTCAGTACCATGTCAGAGACATACTGCTCCAGTGACCCCTTTCCTCCTGTTCATTGGTTGTTTGAAATCTGGTCAGAACTAGAAGAAGGCTTCTTTCATCTCTTGTCTCTCACATGATACACAGGAGGAACAATGGAAAAGTAGACTTTTTAAAATAAATATCTCTGCATATTTATTATTTTTTTCTCCAGGGAAAATGAAAACAATTTGAAATAAAGTTGCAGGTGAATCAACTAGACATCCAAAAAATGCAGCTGAGTGGAGCAGCTGGGTTTGTTTGCATTACTGGTTGATGCTAAGAAAGGTGTTATGTAAAATGAGACATGAAAAAATCATCTGACCCTCCAAGAGAAAAAGATCCCTTTTAATGAATAGATCATTCTGTTTCATCGATATACTCTTTTATGCAAAATACAAACAAAATTTTTTCAAGTTGATGTTATGCTCAACCTTGATAGTCAACACTCTTGTGAGCAAACTGGCCCTCATGTCCCTCATGGGAAATACCTACTGATATATAAACCTATTTATAAAAAATTATAGAATAGAATCTCTATCTCTAGAGCAATTGTCATCAAACTATATAGGTTGCTTAAGATTCAGCTAAGATCTTGTTGCAATAACAGAGTCAGAATCTAAGTGGAGCCTGGGAGACTGAATTTGATCATATATTATGGATGGTTCAGATGCAAGTGGTCAGCTGGCCAGACTCTGAGAAGTCCTGACTCCAGAGTGACCCTTCCATGGGAAGTTGATGGAAGAATCCCACTAAATTAAAGATATCATCCCCCTTGGACCTATCATATTATATAGTAGACATGTTTTTATTGAGATATTGGGGGGTGCTGTCAGGCACTATTAAAATATGACTAGATTAACTTGAGAAATAATACATTTAATATATCAGGGGCTATTAATACACTAAGCATAGAAAACACTTTGCTAGATGTCACCCAGGAGGAGTACTCAGAAACTAGAACAAAGATGAATTAATGGGCAGGCAGAAACACATAGAATGAGTCACTGCAATAAGAGCTCAGGCATACTAGGGAACGGTAGGAGACCACTGAGGAGTAGGAGAAGTGATACTTCTAACTTGACTAAAAATGATATAGCCACCATATTTATGAATCACCTTCCAGTGAAAACAGTTTTCATATACACTTTTAATTTTATGCTTATGACCACCTTCATAAAGAAATTAGTAGTATCGGAAGTAAAAAATAATGATTAGCAAAAATATTTCTAGAGTCAAATTGCCCCAGGTTTAAATCCTCGTCTCACCACTTCCTATCTTTGTGGGTTATACAGAAAATTTAACCTCTGTGTCTTGGTACCCTCAGTCTATGTAGTAGGACCCATGATAATGCCTACTTCATGGGCTGTGTGGCAAAATAAGATGAACACAGGAGATTTGGTCATCACAGTGTCCGATACTTAGTGTAAGATCAAATGTGAACTTTTCCTATTTTTCATTTGAAAGGGAAGCTAAAACTCAAAAACTTAAATGATAAGGTCATTATATACAGTGATCACATTCACTGGGACTGAATCTAGTGTTCCTAGCTCCTAATGCCACATCCCTACTCTTTCCTCTGTACTATCTGTCTTCAAAAGGAACAATTGGAGATCAAGAAATGAAGACCTCACTTACTTCACAGTTACTTTAAACAGTACATTGTATACAATGTATACCTGGGTTACTGTGACAAAGTCTTCTGGGGAACTGAAGGGTAGGTTGTCTGAAATATGTCTGAAATGTGTCAATAATTCTGACTCGCAGAGTTTGCAAAACACCCAGATCTGTGTGACTATCCAACTGTTGTTTTCAATGTAAAATTTCAAACAAATCTTTTCAGTATAACAAGACAAAATGAAGTCCTCAGAGATATCCTGCAGAGGTCAAATTAGAATTTATTCTAAGCAGAGAATAAGTGTTCCTCACACATCTGTGGCTTAGATCTGTGGTGACATATCTCTTGTTGGCACCTGAATCCCTGGATTTCTGGTTCCCAGGAACTGCCCTAGAGATGAGGGACTCTCGAAGAACAAACGAACCACCCTAAGCACTGTTTCACCAGGAGCACCATCAGCTTCTCTTCGGAAAGAACCCAAGAAAAATACAGTAGACAGAGCTTTACTGACTCAGAATCAGTCAGATGATATCCTAAAGCAGGAGACTCACTTCAGGTAAAGGATGGCTTGATTTATAATTGAGCCCCCAGTTTCCTGTGCAGTGTTAGATGTATTAAAGCTATCAAAACAGACTGCTAAATAGTCCATCAAGTCCTTTCTGCAATACATACAAAGAATACATGTGTATAAATATATTATAATTCAAAATTTAAAAAACAGTGACAATATTATCTGTTTATGGCAAATCAGATTGTATAGACTCTATAGCAGTTTGTGACTAAGATTTCCACAGACCTACATGCACTCTCTGTTCTTACCACCACTAACTCCACAATAATTATGCAGAGTATGACACTTCCTAATGCATTAGCCATTGACATCTACTACCTTTTCCATGGAGAATAAGCAATGATAGAAAAAAAATCACCTCTAGCCACTCCTGCAAAAGCAAAATGCACCAAAGGTGTGATTGCTGTAAAGCTTTTGATCTAAGTGTTAAACAACTATGGTTATAAAATGTAATGTGAGATTTTCCTCCTCTCACTCTCCTAAGTATTGAACGCCAAATTACCCAGTTAGCACGTGGAGCGTGTGCTCTGCATTATGTATGGAGGAGAAATATTGACAATGAGTGCACTTAACTAAGCCCACCCCATGCTCTGAGGTTAAAACCAGAGAGTATCTGTGATCAATTCCCTCATGGAGTTGTTAAAAAGCCAATGTGTACAAGACTCTGGTTTCCAAATGAGCCCGACAATATGCTTATTAAATAAATACAAAACAAAACAAAACAACAGAAAAAAACCACTGGACTAATGTATGTCAAGTGGCTGGGTACAAAATGAATGGGATCTGGAAAGGATTTTAACCTCTGGTCTGCGGTGTCCCTTTTGTCCTGTGGCTTTTTAGTTAAAAGCTCTGAAAGTTAGGCACTGCTAGTCACCTTTTTAAAAAACTAAGTAGATAGTTTTGTTTTCTTTAGGCTTGATTTTATATTCACAAATTCAGGATTCCTATTTATCTCATGCTATTTATATGTAACTCATTACACTCAGTACTGCTTAACTCATTACACTCAGTACTGCTTATGGTTAAATGGTTGGAGTTGGGGGAAGAGAAGTAATGGTTTAAGATGAAACTTTAGATGCCTAAGCAAAAGTCTGTAAAGGACCTACTTTGCCCACCTCCAACTATAGTCCTCCGGATAGAGATAGGACTATTTCTTGCCTTAGAAAAGGAGGTACTGCAAAATTTTAGTACAGCTCATATAACGTAAGCACTAAACTTATGCTCATTGATTTTTTTCTGTAACAGTAGCTTCAACTCTCAGTATTTCTAGCAAAAGTAAGTCTAACTTCTAGCTGCAGACATAGTCGTGCTGACTCCTGCTGAGTATTCCTCTGGTGTTATCACTTCCTGGTAATGTAGGAAGGAGGCATGAGAATTAAATGTTAAATCAAGCTGTATTCAGAGGCTGCAATGTGCTCACCAGCCTTATGGCTTGACCTCGAGGAAACCTACAGAACAAAGGATGATTCCTGCTGAGATTACAAACAAACCATTGACCCAAAACCTGAAGAAAAAACAGTCTTTAAGTCAAACCCTACACAAAATAAACCCAATCATTCATTTCCTAATGGCCAAAACCACAAGGAACCTATGGAACAAAAACCAAGATTGCTAACATACCTTTCACACTACTTACCCATACCATCAAAAGAAAATAGGTAAACAAAGGTTTTGCACACCGATGTTCATAGCAGCATTATTCACAGTGGCCAGGACATGGAAGCAACTGGTGTCCTACGATAATGATTGCCTAAAGAAGCCGTGGTACATATATACATTGGAATATTACTCAGCCATAAGAAGAGATGAAATACTGCCATTTATGACAACATGGATGGACCTTGAGATAATCATGCTAAGCGAAATAAGCTAGACAGAAAAAGTTGAAAATCACATGATATCATTTATATGTGGGATATAAACCTAAAAGCAACAAAAGAACAGGACAAACAGATACTCATAGACATGGACTATGTACTAGTGGTTACCAGAAGAGAGGGGGCAAGGGAAAGGTAGATGGGGTAAAGGGAGCCAAATACGTGATGATAGAAAGAAATCTAACTATGGGAGGTGACACACAGTGTAAATATAGATATGCCTTACTTTTAAAGGGTACAGCTGAAACAAAGTCTTTAAACTGCAATTAATAGAAACTAAGCTGGACATATAAACTAAATTTCCTGAACACTCTCTCTGGGTCTTTTCTCTCTGTCTCTCAGTCTCTCTCAGCTCTCTCATTCTCTGTCTTTGAGAGGAGACCACACTCTGTGAAGAATTATTCCTTTTCTAATAAACTTTCCTCTTGTTTCTAACCCGCATTGACTCTCAGTACAAGGCTTGAATCTCCACTTAGGGGTGTTCACTCTATCCTGTATCATTGGGCTCTGAGTTGAAATCATCATAAAAAGTGCTTTCCTGTCAGTTTCTTAGAACATGGTGCAGGGACTGACTTGTAGCAATAGTGATAAGAACACTTAAAGAGTCAGAAGGGACAAGATTAGCAGGTCCAGATTCCCACTGACAAGACAGCCAAGGCCACAGCTAAACTAGCTTCTGGTTTGACTTGTATTAATGTAGGGAGGAGGCAAAAGTATTAAAAATGTTAAATCAAGCCACATTCAGACAGTGCAACATGCCATCGGCCCTGCAGCTAGGCCAGGGGGACACCTGCAGAACAAAAGAAGATTTCTGCTGCGATTGCTAACAGCCCATTCCCCACACCTGTGAAGGGGGAACAGGAAAAACAAGAGTCTTTAGGTGGCTGCCCTATAGCAAAATAAAATCATTCATTCCCTGTGGCTAAAACCACAGGGAACCTATGGATTAAAGGCTGGGAACTGTCAGCAGACTTTTCACTCTACATATTCATACCTTTTCACTCTACAAACTCACTCTACATATTCTTACCTTTTCACTCTACATAGTATTCCCTGTCTCCTTGTCACTGTATGTCTATTTGAAAGAAAATGGGAACTAAAGAATAACATATAAACTGAATTCCCTGAACACTCAGGGTCCCTCTCAGTACCTTTACTCTGTCTCTCTCATCGTCTCTCTCACTGTCCCTTTCACTCTCTGTCTTGGAGAGAAGACCACGCTCTGACTGTGTGTGAAGTGTTGTCTCTTTTCTAATAAACTTTCCTTTTGACTCTTCCTTTGGCATATGTGTTGAATTTTTTTTTCTACAGTCTCCACCAAAGGATGCTCTTTTTCTCTCGGTGCAGGGCTTGGTCTCCTCACCACTCAGGGAAATTTGCCCTGTCTTGCATCAGTATGGTGACATTCTGGCTGTATTCTAAAAACCATTTAAAGGGCAAGCTAGTTTCTGGAAACTATTGTAATTTTCATTTTGTATATTTCTTTACTCAGATTTAGAAGTGAAAGAATCTCAACTAAAACTAGCTTAAGATAAAAAGTATTGTCAATAAAAGTCCAAAGATAGATACAGGATCAACTATATCTGGCTCTATCTCCTCAAATGATTAATCCTCTCTCTCTCTCTGTCTGTCTCTCTGTCTCTCTCTCTCTGTCTCTCTCTGTGTCTCTCTCTCTGTCTCTCTCTCTCTCCCAATCTCCCCTCTCTCCTACTCCCTCCTTCCTTCCCTCCCTCTGTTTCTCAGCTTTGTTTTCTCTCCACTTATTTCATTCTCAAGCATATTTTCTTTATTTTCTTTCCACATAGAGGGCAAGTTTGTTACATGCAGTTCTAGGAAGCATTTTCACCTCATAGTCTTCATAAAGGGACTGGTGCACACTCAAAGTCATGAGGATGGGTCACAGTGATATAAGGAAGAAGTATGAAAATTACACACATTGACTAAATATTAAACCAGGTTTTACTCTGAGCCTGCAACAAGCTGCAAGATTTGGGAACCAGGCTGATCAGCCCTACAGCCAGAGCACAGGAGGAACCTACACAACCCAGGAAGTTTCCTGCAGAGATTACTAACTGTTTACTCATACCATTAACATTTATCCATATCAAGAAAAGAGAAAAACAAAGATTATAAACTGGACCCTATAGAAAATAAACCCAACCAGTCATTTCATTCTTTACTTCCTAGGCTACCACAGGGAACCTAAGGAACAAAGGAAGATTCCTGCTGAGATTACTAAAGACTATTCACCCCTACATTTAGTGCTGCATACCCATACCCTGAAAGAAAAAACAGATATAAGACCAATTCCTCAAACACTTGGGGTCTCATTCTCTGACTTTGAGAGGAGACCATGTCTCTGTGGAGTGTTATTTCTTTTCTAATAAACTCCTTTGTTTAAAACTCTGGCTGGCTTTTAAATTCTTGCACAGAGCCATGGATCATTTCTCCAAGGGCTAGGGCTTGAGACCCCACTGTGGGGGCGTGGGATTCTCCCTGTGCTGCATCAACATGACCACACCTGAACCAATCACTGTGGCCAGGGTCGGGGCGAGGTGTTGTAATTGGCCCGTTCTGAGTCAGGTAACTTCTGCTGGGCTTGTATGGGTAAACAGAGTTATGAGAAAACTGGACATTACAATTCTTCAAAGAAAGAGATAGTTGACAGGAAAAACAAATTACATTTCACTTTACTGGCCATGGTCAATCAGTTTATCACCTCCAGCACTCAGCCTGGATTTGTATCTCAAATAGAAACTGTGCTTTCTATTGGTTTTCTCTTAGGCAGGTTAGTGTACAACCTCCATTTTCCTCAGTTATACATTGAAGCAGTGTGCTTGTTTTCATGTTTTGGTACACAGATACTACTAAAGAGGCCTTTTGTCTACAGACTCCCTTGGCGAAAAGTCTCAAGGGTTTATATTGCTGTTCATAATCTTATCAAGCTAGAAAGTTTTCCAACTGCACAGGGAATGTGTTCTAGTGTTGTTGTCCTAGCTTCTTGTGACTGTAGTACAGTGGTGTAAGTACTAGCATACTAATGAGTCTATTGTGTCAGTGCTCCACTTTACTAATTATGGGGACAAGGCAGGCCTGAGAGGAGCAGCACAGAACAGAAAAACCATCCGGTAGCTTTGGCGAGGTTCTTGGGGCAGGTCAGCTTGAAGGAGAGCTATAGTTTTCCAGATCTTGTAAAGGTCTCTAGACTTTAAAAAGTGAATTAGCAGAGTGGGTTAGTCCTTCTATTTTTCTTTAATTGGAATTTAGGAGAAAATCACATAGTAAACTGTAGCTAAAACCATTCTGTGATTCCATGGGTTTCTGACTGAGAGTGTCCTACAGAAGTCTATTAAGAATGCTAAGTAGGGTTTCCCATGGTATTCAAAATAGGACATGATTTCTGTCCAATTAGTATATTAGACTAAGCCAGTCAGGTTTGCCGTGGTGTTGGTAATTAAAATGAAATAATAAGGTTGTTCTAATATTAGATATCTACAGCTTTAGAAAATTTTGATTTTTTTTTTTCTATTTAAGAACCAGATTGCTGAGAGACAGCTCCGTTTTCAAACGGATGAATATCTACATATTTTGAGACAAGTAGGGCCGTGTTCCTTATCAAGAACTCTAAATTTTGTGCATATCATAGTCTAATTTCTTTGTAATTCCTAAGGTTAAGCTTCATTCAGTGTTACTCCCACCATTCTACATTTATGTAGAAGATGGATGAAGAACAGAACAAAAGAGTTCATTCTAGACTTTTAGGTAACATAGGTAGATGGTTTTCCCTGTTCCAAACGTCTCTCTACACACTGTCCCCTCCAACCCTCCAGCTGCCCTCACCTTTGAATACTAGCTCTTACTAAAAAATATCTTTTAAAGTATATAACTAGAATAGAATCTATCACACAGCACTGTATATGGACCACATGAATGTTATTGCATTTACCTCTATGATACAGGTAGAAACTGTCAAATTCACAGGTAAATGCAGTGAAATGTGAGGGGATAACTCTATTACCTTCATTAAATGTGCAGAAAGTTTTTATGCATTCAAGTTGGTGAGTATTGTTCTCTCCAAACCTATAAGAAGAACAATACTTGTTTTTGTCATATTTACAGTTACAACTAAGATCAGCTGCCTGCATGAGAGTCACAATCACTGATTTACCATTTTCACTATTTATAGTTCATTCAGATACAACTACTAATTAGCTATTGTTGGTAAATTTTGATGCATGCACAGATCAATCCCTTGCTAATCTGGCTCTTCCTATTTGCTGATTTCTGTAGTTACAGACATATCAGAAACAAAATGTGGTTTGGTTAGTCTCTGTTCCAAGAAGCTAAACATTCATCAATTAGAGTAACTAATTAGAAAAGTCAGTTTAACACCAAATGTAGTCATTCTATTTGAGAACTGGCTTATTTGGGTAAATAGAAATATTTCACACATGCTGGATGTTGGTGGCTGACATCTCAATGTAAAGAAAATATTGGTGACTGGGGAAAATAATTCAATTTAAAATTATTTCATTGAGATTTAGTTTATGACAAATTTTGTGAGTCAATTGTCCAATTTTCTTTCTCCCTTCCTTGCTAAAAGGCCCAAATTAGGTTCAGAGCAGCACTGTGCTTAGGTAAAATATACCCTTGTCAGTCCCCTTTGCACTAAAGGGCAGCCACAGTACTTTCTAGTCAGTGAGGTGGAAGTAGATTATCTGCTGGCGGTTCCTGAGAAAATTTTTGTTTTATCAATGAACCAGAATATTTGTGGCTGGTATATTCTTACTCTTCTCGTTGTCCTAAATAGAACCTAATATCTGAAATTGAGGCCATCATCCTACAATCATGAAAAAAAAAAAAAACAATACTACTGCAGATACATTAGCTCTGGCAACAATGAGATATTGAACTAAGAGCTGCAGCCTCCAGATCTAGGCTTCTTAATATATGAGAAAAAATAAACTCTAATTTAAAAAATCACTCAATTTCTTTTTGTTACTTGCAACTCAACACATAGAACTGACATATAGACTTCTCTCTTTATCATACCTTCGAGGCACCACTCAAGTCTCTAAGTGAAAGGGTTCCACATTAACCAAAATAGTCACCAAACAATCTCTTGAGTTCTATTCAACTTAAACCTATAACAATTACATGAACATTTGAGTTATAGTTTTCAGGTATGCATTGTATACCTGTAGATTATTTAACATTTGAAAGCTATAATTAACTACTAAAGAAAACTAAGGGTGAGAGAGGACAAATAATATTTTCAATGACACAGAGCTAATAATAAATGCCTAAGTTCAGACTAAAGGTCAAGGTTTCTGATTCTAGGTCTGTTATTTTTGTTTGCTTGCTTGTTTGTTTGTCCCCACCTGCCTCACCCCTGCCATTCTCTCCCAGCTCCACCCCTGCCCCATAATACAGTACACCTGAGTCAAAGAGGAATGGCAATGAGAATGTAGTCCAGATGTCAATACCAGAAGTGGAAAATTTTGCCTACTCTAAGATAATGTAGTTCTATGAAAGATGGGCTGAAATAAAAGGGTTGGAATCCAGGTAGGGATGCAAAGGTGTGTGTGTGTGTGTATGTGTGTGTGTGTGTGTGTGTGTGTGTGTGTGTGTGTGTGTGAGTGATGGAAGACTAGCTTTTTAATTTAGAGCCCTGGGAGTTCACTGTCTTTGAGTCTTAGTGGTTTTATGCACTTACTTTTCAATAGTGTGACCTCTTCTATGTGTGAACCCCTGTTCATTGGAGCAGTACAGAAAACACTATTGACTCTCCATCTCATTTATAACTTGAGCTGAAATAATGCTCCATATTTCTCAGTTTCTTTTCTTTTTGGCCATTATTTGTTATTGGAGAAGTTAACTACATTATCGAATTCTGGGAAGCAGTTTAGAGAGGCAGGTTACATAAATGTAAAAATAAATCAAACTGAAGTACAACAAATTATTTAAGAATTTTCTAGCATTTGTGACCCAAGTCATCAACAGATATTAGAAAGCATTTATTGCATGCGGCAGTCAGATGCAATAAGCTGGGTAATTCTGTCATGCACAGAGGGTTTTTAAGTCATGATTCTTGATTTATAATACCTGTGCTTTACCCGAGAGACAAGTAAGTGACGATCTAAGGACATTCAGTATGATGTGTCAACCCAGTAGCTCTCCTTACAACAAATCATCCTGCATTTATGGTCATTTCCTTAATTACAGTGTGCTCATCTCACTCATAGGCAACTTTGGTGGCCCTTAGCTGCATATAATTTGGAGAATACCCTTCCATTGTAAACTGGTCCTGCTTCTCATATACTTTTATGTCAGAAATAATAGTACCATTGCTATTTTGGTCATAAAAATTTCTTTGGAAAAGGGGAATATCTTATAACTGTATCTTCTATCACCTCCCTCATAGTGTCTTGCAGTACGGGTCCTAAATAACGGGATAAAGTCTAAACAAGAAGAATGAGATAGAAGAAGAAACCAAAGAACAACTTCAGACTTCAGCTATTTTATAGTTTTACCTAAGGTTTACTCAGGCTAAGAAAAAAAAAGACAGCCTTCTGAACCATTCCGGTCCTGTGTTTGGGCTGAGGCAGAGTAAGATACAGTCTTCCCTTTGTAATTCTGTTACCTTGTGTGCCCGGTACTGACCTGAAGACATAAGGAGGTTGTCAAGAATGGTGTCTCTCTTGTAGAGTCACATTCCTTGAATAAAAGGGATAGAATGACTGAAGGTATGGTGATGAGAATGAAAACAAACAAACAAAGAAACAAAAAATATAGCTGCAACCCATGAGAAAACCTCTCTGCTGCAGACATTTCTCTATCAATCTATTTAGTGCTACTTCTAATCCACTTGGTCTTATTTCTATACTAAGAAAGGAAGCAGCTACGCTGGAGGAGGAGTATTCCATAGCATTAGCCAAATACCAGTTTGAATGCTTAATGACATATAGGTTTATTAAGAGTACTTCATGCACTACACAGAAGCACATTAATTATACATTTCTGCTAGTGATGTCACCCCAGATCTCTGTGCCATTTGAAGTAGGCAGTAGATCCTTCTTCCATTCCTGTGTGAAACATTTATGTAGTTGTGTATCTGTTAAAGAGAGACTATGTTGTTTCTTAGAACTGGCTGCATGTCAGAGATATAAGTCTAAAATAGAATATAGCAGATCATCTGCATCACTTAATTAGTGGTGTATGAATCTAATTTGGAACACAATTTGGCTATGAATCTTTAACATGATTTCTCCAACAGAATGAAAGGTATTGTGTTAATGACATTTTAATTAATACACAAAATGTATTGACCATTTTATCACCCATGAATAAAACATTATTTTATAGATTATCTATATAAAGTGTTAACTCTAGACCGAATCCTCTTATCACTTAAGTTGGCTTCTAGGTCATTCTTCCTGCTTTCCCTTGTTTCCTTCCTCCTAATAAATGCCTACTCTTTAGGTATAGTAATTTATTTTAAAACCAGCTTTGACCGTTTAAAACTGCATAAACTCGGGCAAGTATTTTAGCCCCACAGAATAACTGTAATCATCCAATGGCATCATGTATGTGAAGGTGTCTTGTAAAATGTGAGTGGTCAATATTATTGCTAACTTCTATAACTGTGTGGAGTGGTTGTTAAGTAACCGGCATTATGCTGAGAACTCTGCATATATTATCTCATTTAATATAATTCTTATAACAATCCTGTCAGGCGAGTACTATTATTACTCTAGTTTTACAGAAGAGAAAAATCATACTGAGGAAGGTTAGGTAATTTGGCAAGTATGATACAGCTACTAAATGCTAAGTGATGCCAAACCCATCTAATAACAGTTAAGAACCAAAAAACAGATAAAACTTTTCATTAGTCACTGTTTGAGATTATCACAACCATTATTCCCCTCCAAAAACATGGTGATCGGAATTCTATTTAAATAAACTCTTTTTATTCTGAAGGATTTCAGGAAACTCAGAAATGAAGAGTAGATCTATCTTCTGGTCTTTGTGTAAAAATGGAATCTACCAGCTCTCAGGATACACTCCTTGGGAGTAAGGTTATGGTAGGCTATGTGATCTCAGCCTGCTGAAAGGCCACCTAGAGCTGGAAATAGAGACACACCATCTTTAATCATGCTGAACCTTCTCCCAAATAATCTCCTAATTCCTCATTCAATGGCTTTACAGTTTTCAGCTAAAAAGCCTGAGTAAAAATTTGGATGGCCCTAAAGCTAAACAGCATAGCGATTCTCTTAGATCAATAACTCATCTCACCTAATCTTCTCTATACAATTACTTTCCTTCTTCCAATGTATCAACTTGTTATAGATGCAAAATAAGCATAAAAATCACAAATGATTGAAGTCATCATCTCATCCTACCATGTCCAACACCTGCTGGCTCTGCCAACCTTTCTAACATTATGACATACTTGTCTTTCACTGCTCTTAGAACCCTGGCCATCTTTTTGTTCTTCAAATACAACAACCTCTTTCTGACTTTAGGACTTTTGTATCTAAACTCTCCACGTCTGCCCCCTTATTGGTTTAGATGATACTTTGTCTGAGAGGCTTTCCTTGAATACCCAATCTAATCACTCCCCCAGAATCCCCTCAGCCCTTCATTTTCTTACACATACATTTTGTTTGTTTGTTTTCTTCATAGAATGTATAACTACCTGAAGCTACTCTATTCTTTGACTGTTCACCAGTATTTTCCAATGGGATACAAGCTTTTTGAGAGCACTTGACCACTGTATCCCCCACATCTAGTTTCTAGCTAAGGTAGTGCTTCCTAGTTTTAGTGTTCAATATATATTTGTCAAATGAAGTAACAAACTGGTTGATACAACTAGTTCAAGTTCTGGCACGGGAAGATTAATAATTTCCCTTATCTACTGTAGTATGAGGTTCGCTGGGTACAATATTACAGTATGTGGAAGAAAGTTAAGCAAAAAATTGTATCAAAAGCTCTCTTAGTTATTTTTGCCTACAGAAAGCCCAGAGCCCAAGCTTCAACATTCATTTGGTAGCAGAGTGCTACACTAAAGGGAGATGCACTTTTGGGCACCATGGACAAACATATTATAATTACTTTTTAAATAAACCTCAATGTAACAATTCTGGGCCACAAAATAATAAATTAATTCACAATCTAATCTACAGAGAAAAAATGTTTAAGGACTACAGAATTAAAGCCCTGTCAAAATAACTATTCTTAACAACTTTTAAAAAAAACCTTTTAAGTTACTCCACAGTCATGGCATTCTCATTCTATCTTGTTGAGGAAGAGAGACCTTAAGGTCAGATTCAAAGATTCAGTCTTTAGTCTGAAAAAGGAACGGCAAATACTGAAGAAAATACAGGAAGATATAGAGGCCCAAACAATATTCAAAGCATTCGAGAAGAAAACAGTGGGTGGCTACTAAATCAGGATGAAGAAAGAATGAAAGAAGAAAGTGAAGTCAAAGAGGGCAGACGGAACATCAATGCTATTAATAACTTATGAACAAAATGAAGAACCGAAACATCTGAGTTAACGATTCTTGAGACCTCTAGTGATTATATATATACATCATCACTATATATATATGTGTGTGTGTGTGTGTGTGTGTGTGTGTGTGTACATATATATATAAGCTTATTATTGCTAAATGTACTAATGTACTAATTGATACTGGTGATGACTCCTTCTCTTCATCATATTCCCACTGTCTCTTTGATCTCTAGTTTAATAAGGAAGGGTGTAATTTTCATATAAAAAGAATCCTGCTAAAATGAAATGTATCTGATGTGCCAGTGTCTCAAGTTCCTCTTAGCTCTACGAGTGTGGAGTATTTAGAAACATCTAATCTCTGCAAAATCCCAAGCAAAAATGATATATTTTATAATTTTATCATCTTTCTCAAAAAGTAATCACGTTAAAATCATTAGCAGGGCAATTCAAACACTCAGACACACACACACACACACACACACACACACACAGATCACATCACATCACATCACATTACATCACATCACATCACATCCTGTAGGTCTTATGGACACATAAAGACTCTGAGAGATGCCATAGGGTATGCCACCAATGGATAGCTTAATAATAACACTTTTAATTGTTTCCTTTTAATTATTATTTTCTTATAAATTCAAAAGATTTTTTCAAGGCAAAGTTTTGTTGCCAAACAAGTGAAATGTTTCTTTTCTGAAGAGAAGAATTTGCTGGGCCTGTGTATAATATATATAATAGATCCAGGCATCGGTTCTTTCTTTCGAAGGATGAGGTATGTGAAACTTGCTTCTTATCTACCTCTCAAAGACTATGGGAGAATAAATGAAATTATATCACTAAAGTTCTCTTAGCCGCTGGTGGTATCGCAAATGTGAGGCAATATGTAATTTTGCTCGTCAGAGTAGTTAATTCTCAACAACCATGTAAGATATCAAATGAGTTCCTATTACATGGGGGCTCCTTGGAGGCCAAGAGAGCCATTTGGTTGCTTACCTCGAGCGAAAACTTGTGTTGGAATCTAAAAGAGAAAAGAGTCTCAAGAAGCAGTAATAACTAGAAATCTGCCCAGGCCTGTGAGGCATTTGTACATATATCTACTTGTGCTCTTCTGGGGGCTTCCTTTGGATTATAACAATGCAAAGAAAGCAAATAAAGAAGGGCAAACGCTACTTGTCAGAACACTACACTAGAAAGAAGGAATCAAGAGACAAGATCCACGGAAGGCAGCTGATCTAATATGAGAAAGGAAGATGTTAAAGAGGTTTCTTTAAAAAGATATTTTTCATGAAATGAAATGAGAAACTCCCTGCCTAACCTGCCATAGCCAAAAATTTACAGAAGTTCTCTATAATAATTCCTTGGAAATTTAGCCCTTGCATTCATTTTAAAATTTTATTTTAAAATAATTTCAAGCCATTTGCAAAATTATTATAGAGAACTTCTGTATACCTTTTCCAAGTTTTGCCATTTTGTGCTACTTGCCATCTTTTCTCTCTCTCATTAAATTGCAGTTGAACCTTGAACAACATGGAGTTGAATTGGGCAGGTTTAGTTATATGTGGATTTTTTTCCAATAAATATATATCTAGGCCTCCGTATCCCTGGGGTTCACATCTGTGGATTCAATCAACTACTAATGAAAAAGAGTATTTCAATCTGCGACCTATAGTTGGGAATCAGCAGATGCAAAGGGCCAACTATATGCATTGTTCTACACAATTTTATAAAAGAGACTCGAGCATCCATGGTTTTGGGTATGCATGGGGGAGGGAGGTCCTGGAACTAATACTCTTCACTTAGCAGGTACTCCTAGCAGGTAGTTAAGGTTTTGAGGAGTCAAAAATTTAATGTATATTTTCCACTGCATGAGGAAGTGGTGAGGGGACCCTAACCCCTGCTTTGTCCAGGGTCAATTGTAATTTAATGTAAATATATGTCATATATTTATATTAAATTTATATATATATGTGTATCTTAAATTCACAAAATATAACAATAATACGGCACTTATTTAATCTACAGCCTATATTCAATTTTATTGAATGACCTAGTTATGTCTTTTATAGCATTTTCTCCAGCAGAATAAGATCCAGCAGTTCAGTTATTTATTGCACTTAGTTGTCACATCTGATATTTACTCTAAATCTCATTTATGTAAAATATACACCTGATAGGAATACTACCTAAGTGATGCGTCCTTTTTAGAGTGTTGTATCTGAGGGGACCTTTTTCATTTGCCACTCGTTGTGATGTTAATTTTGATCACCAGGTCAAAGTTTTGTCCAATTTCTCCACCGTATAGAAACTATTCTTCCTCTTGCAACTAATAAGTAATCTGTGGGGAAAACAGTTTGGGATTATGCAAATATTCTGTTTCTTGCCAAATTTTCTTCCTAGATTTAGTATCCATTGATAATTCTTGCCTAAAACAATTTGTTCTGTAATGGTTGTACATAGTTTTTTTTTCCAAATTCATTATTCTCTCCTCATTTATCAGTTGGCATCAGTTAGAAAGAGCCTTTTCTTTCCCATTTATTTATTTGTTCATCTATTATTTATCAGTATGCATTTATAGATTCTTATTCTAGGAGTTATAATCCATTATACCTCTCAATTTCAAATGCTGAAATTGTCTCAGATGTATAAAATAGCAGTTCCTTCAGGCTGGCTCCTCTGTCCTTTTAAGGTGACGCTTTTTTTTTTTTTTTTTTTTGAGCACTTCTTAAAAATAAGATGTTCTGGGCTCATATTGTATCTTCTCTGTCCTAGCCCTGGACTCGCCCATATCTTCAATTAGCTCTGGTTCCTTTTATGGGGAGTGACATTTAGAAAGCAACATCTAGGCTTTAGGTATACTCATTATGCCTGAGGTGTCATCGCTTCTTACAGTTTTAATGGACACAGTAAATATAAGTTCCTACTGATCTCCAACTCCAACCCAGCCTCATAAGTTTTTTTGTTGCCTTCCCATATCATGTGAAAATCTTAGCTTCTACCAACATCACCACATTTATGCATTTGTTAGTCCTGCAATGCACACAAACTACCCTCAGAATTGTTAATCCACACCACTACCAAAAACAAACAAAAGGGTAAACAAGGGTTTAAGATTTGCTTGTAGTTTTTCCTCTAGATTGAGGATATACAGTCCTGTGTTTAAATATAGTTGTAGACAGTTAAAACTGTTGAATTTTATTGAATATTAATTATTTTAATAAGTATATAATTATATTAAAACATTTGGTTTAGTTCTTTGTTTTATCCTTTAAGTGTGACTAAGCTCTTCATTTAAAAAAATGGTTGGCATTCTTTGTTTCTGACTGTAGCTAGTTATCAGGTTTTTTTTCTTCCTATTCTTATTGGTTTAACTTCTATTTTTGAATATGTAGAACATTAAGAAACTTCCAAAAGTACAAACTGTACAAAAAATTATACTGGGAAGTGTCACATTCTCCCCTACTCCTCCTAACTCTGTTGACCCTGCCAATGCCTTTTGCAGATATGAACAATTTTAGTTATTTGGTTCTTATCTACCACTATATTTCCTTTGTAAATGTAAGCATGTGTTTTCTTATTTCCCCTTTTTTTCTTACACAAAACTTAGCATGTGATATATGTACTTTTATAATAACCATAAGACAAGAAATTGCCTGCTGTTATGCAAGTATTTTTCCTAGGACACATTGCCTAAATTAGATAAAGACACAAAATGAAAAAAGTTCTTATTGACCTATTCTTCAATTCTAAAGTCTTCTATCCAGTGATTGAACTCTGGTATATTTGTAGATTATATTCTTAATAATTAGATAAGCAGACTATATGTTACTTTATTTCATCTTCAACTACACTTGCTCGATATCTTCCTAGTTTCATTAAAGCAATGATTTTCTCTAATTTCCCCCACCACACTTCTTTTTTAAAAAATCTCCACCCAATGTAATCCTGGTTGTAACTCCTGAGTCCCTAACCAGAAAGCCCCTTTTCTTTCTATAGAACCTCCCCTCAACCCTTAACCCCTTTCTCTTTACTAATATATTTGTCCTAATTTTTAGGATCACTTGGGGGAGGTCATATATACAAATTAACTGCTCAGGTCTAAAATCAATAATCACCCCTCCATTGCCTTATAAATTTTGTTTTTCTAGATATTGTTTTCTGTAACATCTGCTATATACAGATTTCACATTCTAGTTAACATTTTGGTTAGTGGAGAGAAAAATTCTGGACAAGGAGCCAAAAAAATATTTTTCTGATGCTTTGTTCCTTCTTCTAACATATTTGAACTTCCTTAAACCAAGTCAGCAATCTGGGCTGTGCATGTATGTGTAGTAAAGTATTTGTCCTCACCTAAAGAGAGATATAGCCATTGTCATAGCTCCTGGGAGGTAACCTCTACACTCATGGAATTTCCTGAGTGATAGGTGTGTCTTTGTTATTAATGGTGGGCCTCTCACCCACATCTGATAATCTGTGTGAACCAAGTGACTCATAGTGAGTCCATAGATAGTTTATGCTAAGGAGATGACTCAGGATGAGAGTCAGCCACTCCGGAAAGACCAGTCATGTGAGGGTTAATGCTCAGGTGGTCAGGGTGGGAGGCTGGGGACTTAGTTCAACCACATAGGTTATAATTCAATTAATCATGCCTATGTATTGATCACCAAGTAAAAACTCTGGATATCAGAGCTCGGGTGAACTTTCCTGGTTGGCAGTACTCCATGTATTGATGTTTAGAGGATAATACATTGTCCCTGAGGATGACAGAAACTTCATATTTTGAAATCTCCCAGATTCCTCTCTATGCATCTCTTCCTTTGGGTGGTTCTATTTTATATTTTCACACTATAATAAAATTGCAATCACCAGTATACATTTTCTTGAGTTCTGTAAGTCATTCTAACAAGTCATTAAACTCGAAGCTGGTAATGGGAATCCCTGACCTTGTAAATAGCTGATCTGAAATGAGAGTGACTCTGAGGGCCCTTGAATGGTGGTTGGTGTCCTTACTAATGGCAATATCATGTGGACTGTTCCTTCAGACTGTGCAATTTGCCTAACTCTTTCTTAGGTATAAAAAAAATTAAAATATAAACTTTAAACTTCTTTACATCCCTAATATTCTAATTCTATGGTTCCATGCTGCTTTCCATTTAGATTCCCATTTTTCCAATTTTTTAGTTCATTTGGAACCTGAGGAAAATGACCTATTGTAATATATACACATATACATTTTCAAGTAAACAAAATCAACAGAATGTCCATATAGCACGATTTTGCTCATGAATACAGAAATGTACCCCCCAAAATGGGACAAAGAGTTAGAGAAAAGAGGCTTTGCTTCCAAATCATGTTGACAGTTTATAAATGATCTAAAGTGGTAAAACACATACCTTTCAAGCGTGTAATTTCCCGCAAGTGTGTGTCTGTTAAATGATATCACCACTGCTCCCCCAAAATTATGAGCCTTTAATTATTCCAAGCCTAGAAACAAGGGTCCATTTTCTGTCTAGTTGTGACCTGCCTGTGTTAAACATTGCCTAGGACCATACTCTGTTCTGCATAATTACTTCACAGTGAAAAGTTAGTAGATGAAAAAACTGAGAGATCCGCTTTTCTCCAAGCAATTCAAAACCTGAAAATTAGATGTCAACGTTCACTCAGACCCAGCTCTGTTTGCTGCAGTGCAGTAATTACTAAACGAAAAAAAAAAAATGCATTTTTTTTTAATTCACTGCCTCATACCTTTTCTAAAGTCATCCACAACCAAGGCAGAGAAATGAAACATAAAGTGAAAATATGTACTAGTAGCTATACTAGAAAAGCTCCCCTTGCTAATTCAAGCCCCTTCCCCAAAGCAAGCCTTGCTGAGATGCTTCCAGGTGGGCTCCATCAGGTGGAGCATGTGTCAGGGATTCTAGATTGCAACCACCTGCAAGAAAAGTGGCTGAGTAAAGAAAGCAGCAAGATGTGGAAAAAACAATGAATACAACCATTTTTTTTCCTTACCAAAGATATAATTATGGTAAGGTTCACACAAATTGGTGCTAATTACTAACCCTCTTCAGGTTATTGGCAGTTCTAAAAATGAGGAAGATAAATGACCAGCCATATATAATCAGTACTTTTCTGAAATTCATTCATTCATTTTTTCTTTCACTTATTCTACAATATTTTTTTTTTTTGGATATTTACTCTGTTCCAGGCATTGTTTTGGGAATTTGGGAATGATGGATACATAGTATTTAACTAGATAGACATGTTACTCCCTACCGATTATGTAAGTAGTTTATGGATTATTGAATGCATAAGCACCCCACAAGTGAACGAGTCCAGAGGAAAGAAAACAACAAGTAATTGACCTTCGAAATTTTCACTGGTAATTTTAAGGGTAGGAACTTCGATTCAATGTACAATCTCAGAGAATAGACAAGAGACTCATCATTTCAGTGTCTTGGAGGGTCTCTATCACATTGTTTTTTTCTTATGTGAGATGTCCGAATTATACAGGGAAAAATAGTGAAAAAGCTTGAGTAATATTCCTCTACCCTCATATCTATTTAAAAATAAAGTATTAAGGCCTGCTGGAAGAAAGAATACAGGTGGAAAAAATAATAGTGTTGCTAGACAGTTCTGAAAGCAAAGACATGAAGTCAGAGATCAAGTCTGTCTTATTCACTGTTTTGTGCCCAATGCCAAATATAATGCCTGAGATGCATTAGGAGCTCAATGATCTCTTGTGGAATAAATGAATTAATAAGTGAGAAAAGGAGATTCATAGTGTTTTAGAAGAAGGATATGACACAGACAATAAGGTAAAAAAAAAAATCTGTATCGCCTAAAATAAAGCCATTATATGTGTCTTCCCATCGCAATTGAAGAAGCAGCTTTTTCCCATGAGCCACGTTACATTAAAGAGTATTTATAGGCACTAATAAATTCGAGGCATCTTATCACAGACACTAGGAGGATGATATGAGCACAGTCACTTATAGAAGTGTCTTTATGTGAATTGACAAGGCTGAGTGAGAGGTTTATTATTTTTCTGAAGCACTCATCCAAGAGGTGATGCTGTGCCTCCCAAGATTCATCGAATCCATTTGACATCCACTCTGTTAATTCACATTGGAACAAATGATTGAGCCAGAAGAAACCTGGAATGTATCTTTTGTGACTTTGACCTTGGGGAAGTCATTTCCTATTTCCAGAGTTCATGTTCCTTATTTTCAAAATGAGAGTATTGATGCGAATGATATTTAGGGTCTCTTCATGAACTTCAATCCTATGCTTTTAAATCTGAATAGCAATTATAGTACAAGTAGAATTTTCATCTACATTTAAAAATTATTGTTTTGGAAAAGATTTTTGAATATAGATAGTTAAAGTAAAAATTACTCTGGGTGTTTCAAAGAAAAAAAAAATCAAACAGCAGCTTTTAAAACCAAAAATATGAATACTTAGAAAGCATACAGTACATCTCACAGAGTGGAAAAGAATTTCTACATGGAAGAAGACATAAAAATCTCAAAATGATGAAGAAGAATGCTCATACAGTATCAGATATAACAGAGAACTACAGAGTTGATAGAGAAAGGAAGGAAAAAAAGTGGGATTGGTGGGGAACTTCCACTGTGATTCCCCAAGAATAAAAAGTGACAAACAATATTTATGACTTAAGATCTTATTCAATGTACAAAGTGTGCAAAATAAAAAGAAATCTTGAACGTTTAATCAAAGGATTTAAATATAATCTTAGTTTTTAGGGAATAAAATCTATGATGAAAATATAGAAATGAAAGAGAAATTTTCTGATCTGGCAACATGGTGGAAAATATTTTGGTGGAAATAACTTTATTAACTGAAATAACATTACTATATGCATATATCTCTGTTATGGTGTATATTACATTGCATTGTAATCACTATTCAAATACCAGTTTCCTCTACTAGATTGCAAGTTTCACAATCATCAAAACTTATTTCTCGGGACTTACTATAGGTGCTAGCACAGAATAACTAATTTTTTTGTGGAATTAATGTTCAGCCAGTATTAACTACACATCAATTACTTGAATGCAGACACAAAACATGAACAAATATTGTATGAGTTCACATATATGAGGTCTCTAAAGTAGTTCAACTCACAGAAACACAAAGTAGAGTGGTGGCCACCAGGAGCTGGAGTGAAGGGGAAGTGGGGAGTTGTTCAATAGGTATAGAGTTTCTGTTCTTCAAGATGAAAAAGTTCTAGAGGTCTGTTGTATACCAATGTGAATATATTTAATACTACTGAACTGTACACTTAAAGGTTAAATGGTAAATTCTATATTATGTTTTTTAACAGAGTTAATCTTTTAAAATTATTAAATAAAACAGAACCTAATCTATAATAAAGCACTTGACCAAAAATATCTAAATAGGTCAAAGATGAACAGGTCATCTTAGAAGCCAAAGAAAAAATTATTTATTCAGAACGTTTATAAACTTTTTTCTATAACCGCTAGGGGAGCTACGTTTAAAGAATGAGTAGCATTGGCTGGCTAGACTAAAATGAATCCTGGAAGCGTACTTCCAACATTTCAATGCTCAAGGCCGCCTGCCATCTTACCCTCTAAGGAGGCATGGAGAATCTCCGTGAATAATGCACTTTCCATCCTCCACTCTGCTGACCTCTAGAGCCATGAAGGGTAATATGTTTGTATACAACTCCCTTGTGGCAACTGGACTCCCATGTGTAAAACAAGCTGAAACTCAATTAAAGAGGATGTAATGCCTGCGATCTTTTATTAAATCCTTTGGCAGCAAACAGAGCTGTAGGCATTCCTTCTTTTCTTTTCCCTAAGAAACACCTTCCGGATTTTAATTCTGAATAAGGAGAAAGAAAGAGAGAGGATTCCCCATAATTCTGTCCTGAAAAATAAATTCTTGTACTGAAATTTAGAGAACATCCATAAACAACTTCCTGTTCTTGCAGGAAACTGAAGAAAAATGGATCTGATTGCATTTCCTATCGATACTATGAAGGAGAAGGAGGGGCAGAAAGGGGGTGGTAAGTTTGACAATAATAGTTTTCAGCAGGTCTGACAAGCCAAGAAACTTCATCTGTTCATCACATTTTCCCCTTTCTGCTAATTTGAAATGCAAGCCCCTTACTTCAAGCCTGACTGACTTTTCTCTTGATTAAGAGTAATTGGGATCCTCAGAGGCTTCCCAGAAAGAAACATTTCCTGGGTATATCATCCCTAGGTGTGTAACACTAGACAATGTTCTGACTTATGTTCAGTATCTTTGGGTATCACATTGGGGACTGAGAGTGTTGAGCTGCTAAAACCCGAAAGCCCACAATAGGGAAAAGTGCAGCTTTTTCTCTCTTACCTAGATCATCACCCATTTCAATTACATCATGTAATAGAAACCATGATACAGTCTGAAATCTTAAGACACATCGAAACAGTCTTGAAATATCTCCAACCCTTCCAAACCATGCTACATGTGTGCATGTGTTGATATATGAAGGTATTAAATACACATTGCAATTACATTGATTACGACTTGTCATCATTACAGATGGGCCTGCAGAAGTCTAGGATTTTAATGAGCCAGTATGGATTTCATTTTCCTCTTTCAGTCTGAGAGACAGCAGTCGTTCCTCTCAGTCTGGAAAATTTAAGGTCAGCTTGTTTCCCTTTGGATGGGATGTTTATCTTCCTAAATGGACAAAACACAAGAATTGGATCATCTTTAGGGTAAAGTAGAAGGAATAAAATAATGATTTTTTAGGGAACCTGATTTATTGGAGAGTTAGCATGGATAATTCAGAGCTTTTTCATTAACAACTTTCAAATATCTAGCTGCTTCAGCTCTTCTCTTCACTTTGTATGTAAAAAATATTGGAAGAAATATTACTTATAACATCTTTCAGTCTCCAGAACACATTTTTAACTTAGCAGAATGCTTTTCTTTTCATTTACCTAATCACATATTTCAGCAGTAATATTCATGTGGATATCATCGCACATATTTAGACATAAGAAAATTTTGTAGATGTAAAAACTCATCACTTTTGTGTTTGTCTAGTAATTCTAGAAAGTCAAAACTCTACCCACTGCCAACTTGGTGTGATTGCTCTCTCACTATTCCTTCCTTTGTGTTTGTTTTCTGTTTTTTGTTTGTTTTCTGTTTTTGCAAACAGTTTAGTAGAATTGATGAATATGTCCTCATCCTTACAGTGTTACAGTAAGACTAAATCTGGAAATGTTTCAGCACTGAGAGAATATGTGCTAAGTGAAACTGTTATAGATCATGTGAGCACATAATACAGAATTATATATATCTTTCCTCGAAAAAGGAGTATACAGATGAGGTAGTGTAAATTTCTATTATTCAGGAGCCTAGGGGAATGTGTCTTTGACTGAGAGCCAGCAATCCCAGATCATTTGCTTCTCTATGGCCCTAGCTTGCTTAAATTTGAGAAAGAAGAGCTTTGTATTAATGAGAGCAATTGTCACAGCAATCAAGCCATCAAGAGGTTGTTCTTTTTCCTTAAGGGGAATAAAAAGGGTATGAAACTTCCTATTAAAAGTAGTACCAGCTAAGACTTGAAACAAAAAAAACTTATATCAGTCTGAGTAGTCCTGTAGTTTTTGGCCAATGCTTATAGACCGTGGTATCGTCTTTCCTCTGGCTTTTCCAGTTACCATGCCTTCAGAATTTTTGTCTCACTTGCCAAGTCAATTTGTCTCTCTTTCTAAATTTATTCTCTAAAATTAACTCTTCTACCTTTTCCTTACTCTTCCTCCTATTTTGTAAGCACATTTTAATTAAGGTAGAAAAATATAGAAATATCTTATCTCTTATAGGAACTATGGAAAGAAGAGATGCAAAATAAAAGTCCTCAAGATGCAAGTGCTCTTGTCAATAAGTTTCAGAGGCTGTCAGAGGTAAAAATGGTGAAAGGAAACCAGGTTGTTTTTATTTCCTATTTCACTTGGATTCAAAATACGAGATGAAGGGTCCATTAACAACTACTAACCAGTAATCTGGCTTTTGGAATGGAGTTTTAAATAAAAGCTCAGGAGAAGCATTTGGGGAGAGAAGCAGCAAAGAAATAAGGGTAGCAATAATGTTTATTTTATTGATTCTAACCATGAAAAAAAAAAAGATGTGTATGTATCTGTGAGTGTGTGTGCATTCTTACAGAGATGTTTGGTGGAGCAAAATTTACCATCCCAAATTATGCCACTTTGGCATATTGATTATTTTGAATTAAAGTTGCTTGAGAAACAGCTTGTGCAAGAAGGACATTCTAACCCTCCTCTTTGTCTTCCTGAAAGCAGGACATAAATCTCCCTTGTGTAAGGTATCCTTGATGCACCAGGAGGTAAAGAGACATCCTTATGGACATGCTTATAGAAAATCCAGGGCTGAGAAGGTTGTGCGAACAGATTCTGCTTAGCTTCTTTATTAATCAGTATCCAAGCCTAACAAATTTATTGTTTCTTTACCTAAAAAGTATAAAATTTGCCTACTTTGATCATTTCTTTAGGCCCCATATCTATGAGACCTCCGTATATATAGAATTAAACTTGATTTTCTCCTGTTAATTTGTTTCATGTCTATTTAATTCTCAAACCAGGCAGAAGAACCTAGTAGGATAGAGGGAAATGTTTTTCTCCCTGGAAATTAGTTAGCTTAGATACCAGGATGTTCACTGACACAAAACTGCTTGCTCCTGGGACTGCTGCAGATAAAGAGACCCTGGGATCTCTGACCAAACCAAACCAAATCAAACAAAAGAAACAAAACAAAACAAAACAGAAAATACTAGCAGAACGTAAGAATTCTTATGACATTAGCCTCCCAGATTTCTGTTTTCAGGGTTCAGTGGAAGTAAACGTGAGTCCTTTTTTAAATTTTATTTTATTTTTCCTCTTTCTAAATTTAGATTAGCTAGAGAAAATATTTGTGGAAATAGTTCTTTGGGCATAGGGGCTCTGGTAAATTTGGTAAATGAGTACTCTCAGTTTTTATCGATCCTTTTTCCTGCCATAGATGGTCACTGTTTTTCTTTGTCTCTTTCTGTTGTGTTGTCATAAGGGGAAAAAAAAACACAGGGGAAAAACACAGGCACAGGCCCTATACGCCTGCTGTTTGAACTGGCTTCAAACGTGGGTGAGTTCATGATTCTCACAAGGCCAACCTCTGTTTAGACAAAATTTGCTATGGGCCCCTTATGTAAAAAGTAGATGAGGTTTTTCCTTTTGTCTTGTCCTATGTCCTGAGAGCTGTGCTTTGTGACCAGTGATAATATTCTCTCTGGTCTCCACCATCTGGAAGATACACTTACTGGGCTATAACTTGGTGGCCAGTCAGATGGACTGGAATTCTGAGACACAAAGTCATAATCAATACTCTCTTTATCCAGCCGTGCCAGCTCTTAGGGGAGTTTGTCATAAGGGGTCCCAGTCTGTAAGGGGCCTTTGGCATCTCAACCTCCATTGCTTCGCTAGTGCTGGAAAAGTCCCATTCCAGCATTGACTGCCCGGTGTCTCAGATTAGCAGGTTTATGACTAGAGGTGTTTCATTTTCCTATGAGGAATTAAAGATATCATTTTCACTAGACTATGTTCACTGCCTATATAAGGAAGGCCTTGCTTTCTTAGACTATATTTGGGAGTGAAATTTCTGAATTTTTTGAGGGATATTTTTTTTTCTTAAACTCTTTTTTGGGGATGCCTCTTTTGGCCATGGTTAAGTCATAAAAAGACTTACTGGCTTGAGTCACTATTAAGATCTTATTGTTCAATGGCCAGATGATAGATCCTTTGAATTGAAAAAACTTCTAAATTGAAAAAATGTTTTAGAGAATTCTCTATCTTAAACAATTGTTTTATTGGTACCTATTGAAAGATAAAATTAAAAATGAATGCAAAGAAATATAATGACGAGCATTTAGGGACTCTCTTAGGGGTTTCCCTAAGTTTTCAGAAATTAAATTTAGAACAAAATTGAAGTTTACCTCTAATGTAAATACTCCTTCTCCACCTCTTAGTCACTTCCTCATTTCCAAAAACTTGCCCCTGACACTTCAGGAGATTTTCAGGGTCACTCAGCCCCTGATCTCACCACCTTGTCATCCCTGTCAAAACCTAGCTGCATCTCCTCATCAATTCTCTTAAATTCTAAAATTCCTCCACTTTTCCTAGGAAAAAATCTTTTAAATATCCAGCTGTCTATTGCAACTCCCCTTTCCTTACAAGATTTATACAGAACACTCTAGTCTAATCCCTAGGCTCAAAGTACCTAAAAGTCAGAAAATAAATTCAGCAAAACACCCTGGATGAACAGTAAGACTAGATTTGCAAGGCTCTATAATCAGGCTCTGCCAGCTTCAGGCTTTCCTACGCAATGTACTTTACAGGTACCCAATTTTGTGACTATAGCTTGAAGAAATACAAAATAAAAACAAAAACAAACCCTCAAAAGGCAAACAAACAAACAAAAAACAACACAGTTCTTAATTTGCAACCTAAATCTTGAGAAAAACAAAAGCATGAATCTAAGAGTAACTAAAAATTTACTCAGACCCCTTCTTATTTGCCTTCAGACATTTGCAGATTTGTCAAAATCAGAACATTGGAATTATAATTGTCCTGCACTTAAAACAGAATAAAAATTTAAATAATAATTACCCCAGACTTCTGATATACCCCAAAAGTCTAAGGAAAATACAGGTTTTACCATACCTTTGAATTATAAATACCACAGTTCGTAATTGCCTGAGACTGAAAGAAAAAATGAAAAGAGGTCCTTTAAATATACACACCGTTAAAAAGGCTGAATTGCTCAAGTTCTAGACCTCCTTAAGATTACTTCCAAGGGCAAATACAAATCTTTTTTTTTCCCCAAAAAAAATAATTGAAATCTTTTTTTTGTGACAAATACAAATCTTAAAACTCCTCTCAATAAATAGCAATAGTGTTAGCCATCTAAATCAACATAACTATTCCTATTTATAAACTAGTGAGTTTTACATTGTTTTGAAATAGAAATGGTAATATCTCTGCATTTGTCTGTATGTATGTATATGTAGATACATTATAGATATGTCCTTTTTCTATCTCTGGATGATATTATTAAAATTAATTTGTAAAAGAGCTCTGTTTAACTGGCTTAAAAATAAACTGGCATGAATTGATGTTTTCAAATTCACATGATTTAGGGTGATTTTATGTAAATAAAAACTACAACTGACCCTTCAACCATGCAGGTTTGAATTGTGCAGTTGCACTTACACGTGGATTTTTTAAATCTGCATTTAAGTGGATCCAAGCAGTTGAAGCCAATTGGATTGTTAAAGGGCAACTTTATTTTCAATCTGGGGTTGGAATTTCACGTTTGTGGAGTACAGATTTAAGTTATATGTCAACTGTGCAGGTGATTGGTTTCCCTAACTCCCCTGTTGCTCATGAGTCACTGTAGCTTAAGGTTTGTAGGATTAATTAAGTGGACATGCCTTCAGAGTTATCAGAATTAAATATAATGTAGATAAATAACTTTTATTCTTCCTGGGATTATTCATCAAATAAATTCATGATATCTTTGTTGCAACATTTGTCAGTCAAAATAAAATAACTTAAGATGATGACTGACATTGTCTAACATCTACTGAAGTTTTTGTAGGTACTCTAGTATGGTTGTTACAAACAAGTAAATTAAATAGATGTAGGTGGGACAAAAAGCTTTTAGGTAAATGTTTTAGTAATGATTGTTTTAATAATATGTCTGCTTAAAAATAGTTTCCCAAAACTCTTGGATAAGTTCTACTCTTAAAATTTTGCTCAGTTAAATTAAATGATGGGAATTCATTAAGTTTATGGATCACTGACAAATAAGATAAAATACTGAAACATTAATTGGTCTAAGTTTATCTACTTTTGACCTCTTTTTAGAGAGGAATTAAAGATATTCAAGTCTGTTAATAAATATGTCTTGTGCCACATTGAAAAATACTATATAGAAGCATATGCTTTAGAAATAATGAAATGTATTCATAAATTTGCCAATCTAAAGAATACTGATATAACAGTTCACAATTATTTATTTCTTAATTTCTACTAGATATTAAGATTTCTTAGGTTAAGAATTCTAATATATATGTAATTAAAAGTACTAGAAATAATAGGGAAAACAACTTTGAATGAAAGATAAGTAGGATGTGTGTTTTCAATAAAAGAAAAAAATGGAAATAAATACATTTTGTTGAGGGAAAAGAAAAGCAATTTTGTCTTAAAGAGGAACAGAATGGGAAAGAGGAAACACAGGACAAAATTTGAATGCAAAAAAGAAAGTTGTAAAAATTTGTAAAAAATAAGAAAAGCTTGCAAAGAAAATTTAATGTGCAGCCAAGCTGGCTAAGAATAAAATGTATTTGAGTGAATGAATTTCAATCTCAAAAGAAAGCTTGTACAAAATTAGAATTTTGCTTTCTCTCTCTGTTAAAAGAACAAAGTTTTCCTGGACTATTGATATGCAAAATGTTTTCTTTGCCATTTGGGTAGTTTGCCTAGAAAGCAAAGATTTTGTATTTTAATAAAATAATTTTCTGTTTATCATGTCTTTGAGTGGTTTTGCTTACAACTATGTAACTTTCTATATTTGCCTATGAAGTTTTTAATTTTCACCATGGTTAAATGAATAACTAAGTATTGTTTCACAGTGGCCTATTATCCTATTTGATCAAATGTTTTAAAACCTTTTGATATTTTGACAATCTTCCCAAAATCAAATCCTAAATTAAGTCTTTTTAATCTCAAACTAATGGAGGTTTTTCAGAGTGTCTTGAAATATCTCAAAGATTTGCTTTCTCTCCTTTTAAAAAGGGAGATATTAAACTAATTAGACTTATTTATGTTAAAATTAATGTGAAGCATTGCTAAATAATAAGTAATAATAATACATTATATTCATATGCATATATGTTTTTAACATATGTAATCCAGAAGTTATATACAATTTCTAAAAAATCAGATATGTAACATTGGTCATAATTCCAGGTATTTCCTTAAAATGTTATCTATCACAGAAAAAAATAATTTTTTTTGTCAATTGAATTATATCAAACTCTTGTGAGATCTTTAACAATGGGCATTTTTAAAAGTCCTTTGTCATTTACAGACAGTTATTGTTTTAATGTGCTGCATTGCAAAAATATGTTTCTGTAAAAGTGCTTCATCTTCAAGATTTATAAAAAGGACTTCTGACAAATACAGGTTTCTGATAACTTTCAGATCATACCACTGAACTGAGTAAGAATTTACAGAACTCAAGAAAACACTGTACTTGTAAAACGGCTATCAAAATATCATGAGCAATAAGAACTAATAACAGGACTGAATGAACTGAGGAAGATCATTATAACTTTATAAGTTATTTGAAATATTTCTGGTTCTTTAATTTTTGATTTCCAGATATAAGAAAAACTTTCTTCTTAGGTTAACTATGATTGCAAAAATGTGGTTAGTTATACATTTGTAAACAGAACTGAAACATTTATCTATCTTTTCCTCCCTACAGATTCCTCCAAAATTTGGGAAATTAGTATTCTTATTTTCATGGCAGTTAAGTTATTTATATAAGTTCAGTAAGAATCTGTTCTTCTTATAACAGGACATAATTAGTTTTATTACAAAAGCTTTCACCGGAATGTCAAATTTGAGAATGTGCATATGTACATACAATTCAAGCTAACATTTTCAACTTCTCTTCCACCCCTTTGATCTAAAATCATTGGAGACCTATAACAGTCCTTCTTTTTCTTAAACTCTGCAAACTGAAGCTAGACGACTTACTCTACACTTCAGAGAAATCGTTACAATATTCCATGTTTAGAAATCTTGTACCTATAGTGTGGACCACTCAGAAAGTTTCCCAGAATACTTGATGACATCGTCACATATGTTTAAACTACAAAAGATGCTTTAAACCTGACTTTTAGAAATCTTTTCCACTGGCTACCCTCGTAGCTCAGAAACTGGTTTATAACTAGCTCAAATCATTAAACATTGGTTTTGTTTTCATAGAAATGTCTCTTATTAAATGCCTGATTGCTTACACCATAGGACTAACTTTGCGAGCCCACCTACATCTGTTTAACTGAACTTACCTATTGTCAGGTGAGAGACTGGTTCGGTGAGATGAAACAATCTACTAACTCAACTTCAGGACTATGAAACTTGGGGAAGTTTCAAAGGTGGGACTGTAGGGGAGCAAAATTTGCCATTCCAAAATATGCCACTTTGGCATATTGATGACTCTGAATTAAAGTTACTTGGGAAACAGTCTGTGCAAGAACGACCCTGATCCTCTTCTGTATTTCTGAAAGCAGGGCATAAATCTCCCTTGTGAAAGTTACCCTTGCTGCACTAGTAGGCAAAGAGCTGTCCTTATGCCCAGAAATAGGAAATTCAAGGCTGAGAAGACTATGTAAACAAACTCTGATCAATTTCTTTACTAATTAGTACCCAAGTCTAACGAAGTTATTGTTTCTTTGTCTAAAAAATTATAAAAGTTGTCAGTTTTAGTCATTTATTTAGGTTCCATATTTATGAGACCTCTGTACATATAAAATTAAACTCAATTTTCTTCTGTTAATTTGTTTTATGTCAATTTAATTTTCAATCCAGTCAGAAGAAACTAGAAGAGTAGAAGAAAAAAATTTACTTTTCTGACAGGTGTATGCATCTATATCTGAGACATAGTGAGAGAGATGGATATTAACTGACAGCTAGCTGTAAAAACAGCTCTTAAGTGTTGACTGCTTACCATCAATACCTTTGTGATCTCTGATTCTAAAATAATTTTAGAACTCTGAAATGGGAATAATTCTCTTTACATTCCTCTCGTGTCTTTGCAGGCACTTTATCCTTTCCCTTATTACTCAGAGTTCCCACTTCAGCTTCTAACTAATACCCACTCTTTCTTGCCCATGCTAAACACTCCAGAGTTCTGAACCTTTGGATTAACATTTGCCTTTTCATTGTCTCATATATCATGTTTCTGTTTTCTAAGGCAAATTTTGTCCAATAAAATAAACTAAATTTAAAGGGAATAAAATAGATCTAAATGGAATTGCTTAAACAGACAATGTAGTTTTCACCACTTGCCTAAGACCATCACCAGAATTTCAGATGAAAAACTGTGGAATCTCAACAACGACAACCCTGTTGGTAAATTGTGTTGAATACGGTGAATATACAAATAGGCCAAGAATGTGTCATGGCCTGCTTGGAAGTGCAATATTACTAATTTGCATAGTTTGCAAGTTATCACTGAGATTTGATGATTTGTCCAAGTAAAGTGCTTTAAAATATAAAAGTTTAATGGGTTCATAGTCCATTGCACTTTCTGACATTGCTTGTTGACACATCCTGGTATATTTTAATGCTTTTTCACACTTGACATGGCACTACTGTAGAGTAATTAAGTTCCCATAAATATGTTCAGTAATGATTGCTATTTAAACTGATTAGTCATTGATTCGTTCATATCAATTCAACAACAACTCTGCTTTTCAAATTAAACAAGTCAACGAGATTATGACAGTCTTAACTTACATCATTTAATTTGAAGTAGAAGAATGAGAATATGGATATACTAGGACAATATGCTTGGCACTAATGACTGTAAATTCATTTATAATAACTGTCGAGTTTTATACAATGCATGTACTTAAGTCTTTTTGCATTACAAGGATCGAAAAATCAGGATTCATATGAAAAGTACTCAGTTTACAAAATGTCCCTAGGAATTCAGAAATACCCTGTAAAATAAATGTGAATGGCATATCACACAGATTTCTTTTACCTCGGAATATTTACCTTGGCTAAGCAGATCAGATGAGTTTATGCTGTTCTACATATATATAACTATTAAGATTAAAAAAAAAAAAGTAAAGGTAATTATTCTGCCCGAAAGTAGCCCTAACTGCTTCCCTTCACTCTGAATTCTTTTGAACATGCTCCTATCCCTCAAATTTCTATATAGCCTAGAAATGATATCCAAACTATATAACCTGGCATTTGGAGACTCATATATTTGGTTTTCTGGCCTTGTCATTTACTTATCTCTAAAAATGAGCTCTCTTTCAAAGGATCTTGTCTACCTGCTCTCTTCCCAACAAAAACTTCTCAGAATCCCCTGCACAACTCACTCTGATCACTAAATCCTTTGCTTGATTTCTCTGTGAAAAAAATATTTTGGAATTTTCCAATGGCTATGATTTTTTTATTTTTGCCTTCCTCAACATGAGAGTGTAAATCATTCAGAGATGATTCACTTTCACCCTGAGCTGTCACAAATGGTCACACATATTTTATGTGGCACAACTCTAGAGGATGCTACTCATAATGACCACAAAGTAAACAGCGAGATCCACAGATCTGTCTGCTCCCACCACTTGTACCTCATAATCAACAACTGGCTGAGCAAAGGTTGGACACATATCCAACACTGGGAAATAAACATTGGTATCATTTTAAGTACCAAAAACATAAACAAAACAAAACAAAAAATGAATAAAGAAAATGTTGACTGCCCACGTATCTCTCCAGGTCAGAGAATTTTCTCATGTTCACGTCCAATTACTCTGTTTCAAATGGTTTAATGGTGATTCTGCTTGATGAACCAAAACACAGATATTTTAGCGGTTGGAGCTTCCCTTTTATCCAGGGGAGGTATCTTGCAACTGGGAGTTTGGCCTCAGTTATCTTCATAGCCTGCTTTTTTGCATTCTGACAAACTTTTGTCAACTTCTTTTGTTTGTTATTGTTGTTCTTATGAAACAACAATATTTCTAATATTCCTGATAAAAACAGAAAATTGTTTTAAACTCCTTTCCTACTTAAGCCTCTCTAACACTATATGACACTGTTTCCCACCACTGCTCCCCAATCATAGGATCACTCCCTTTTTTTAAAATCTTTTGCTCTTCTTTTTAAAAATCCTTTTCTGGTTTCTTTTCTATTTTACTTCATCTAATGATCATTCTTTAATGCCCATATCTCCACCCTCTGTTTATCTGTCTACAGCCTGTCTCAGACAACTTCCAATTATCAGATTGCTCGATGTGGAAGATGGACAATAATATTTATTTAATTATATATCTCTGTGACCCTTTCTCAAGCTTCACCCCCATATTTCTAATGCCCCACTGATCATAATCAGTGGGATATGATACCATCCACCAAAATTTAATGTGTCAAACAAAATGTTACCTTACTAAATTCTTTCTTCCTTCTCTGTATCTGTTAATATATTACCAGTCTTCCTTTAAACAAGGACTGAAACCTTGACACTATCTTTTTTATTTCTTCTACTTTTCTCTTCTACCTCCAAATCCATCAGTAATTAAGGCATGCTAATAATTTATTCAAAATTACATCTCACATCTGGTACTCCCTTTGTGTTCATACCATTACCACAGTGCATATCTTTATTAATTTATTAATTCACATCTGGGTTCAGATTAAGATACAAAAATCATTTTGTGAGCACCCCCTAAGTTCCAGATACTAACTGCTTTTATAAACATTAAATGTTTCTCTAGATTCTGTCTTCCAAACTACCCTCAACCCAACTTTTACATTATATTCAAAAAATGTTAAGTTACTCATCTTTTCTTTCTCCTGGCAAAATCCTTCCAGTGGTTCATTCACAATTATCCAACAATACTTCTTAACTTTGTTTTAACATTAACTCTACTTCACCGAAGGTACATCTTTTCTCACTGCTTTATATACTGTAATATATTAGTAAAATGGCCAAAGACTTTTCACATCCTTATATAAATACCACTTTGTGATGTGAATTTGTACACCCTCTAATCAAAATATGGCATCTAATTTTCCAGTCTGTGTTGTGACTAGCTTTGGCCAGTGAGGCAAGAGCAAACACGACTCAAGCAGAGACTTGAAAAGTGGTTTTGCATTATGATTTGTCCACTCTGTTGAATTTGGAATCTTGAGAATATTGTGTTAATGATCCTAAGCTAGCACGTTGGAAGAACACTCTAGCTGACATTGGAAAAATCCCTGGACATGGAATGAGGCTTTTCTTAATTACCAGCAATCAGCCAAACCACCAGCTGCCCAGAAACCCCATGGAAATCAGCAGAACCAGACTGTCCACAAAATCATAAACTAAATAAATTAGTTGTTTAAGCTACTAATTGGTGTGGGTGGGTATGCAGAAAAAGTCAATCAATACCTTACTCTAGTTGTCTTCTTTTTGATTCCATTCTTAAATACTCTGGTTCCATGATGCTCTCTTCTGAGATCTTATGGCATTCTGACTACACTAGCAATTCCAGGAGATTCTGTTATTTTCTCATACTGTGACACCAGTGTCCTTTTCATGGGAACAACTGGTCTCTACCCTTTAACAGGCACTTAATCACATCTCATTTTAGTGTTCATATTTTATAAGTTTAAGTCTATTTTCTCTAAGTAGGTAATAAATTTTGGTATCTGTTCAGAACTCGTCAGCACTCCAAGGCTAAAGTAGTGAAATAATTATTGATTCAATGAAAAATCCTTCCCCAATTAAAACAAATATTACACCATTTTAGTGCAAAAGTGGGTTGGATAGATTATATGCCTGAAAAGACACATATTCAACTACATTGTACATTTAAGCACAATTTTCTTCTCTGCTCTCCTCCTGTGCTCATTTCAGAAATGTGACTTGAGAACTCCCTGCCCAGAGAGATACAAAAAAGCAAAACAGGGAAAAGAGTAAGACCCTGGCTTACTCTTGATATGTTTTTCTAATCCTTCATAATAAGTAGTAAGATGAAAGTGGTTTATCTTATTTATCTTACAGCTTTATGTCAAATGTGCATTGTGATATGCATAGGCTATACAATGAAGCTGAGAGTTTTCTTCTGCAGGACGATTAAGTTAGAAATGTCTGGCATTTATTTTCTGGAATGCCTACAGCATTTTTACTTCAGTGTTGCATTAAAGTAATTTTTACATTTAATATGGAATAAAGGCAAAGCTGTTTCACAATGCCCTAACCACAGGTACGTGGGCGAACAGTTGTCTACAGATTAGAGCTTGGAAATAGATTCAAAGGAAAGCTAAGAAAGGCAAAACAACTCAATTTGGAATGTGAATCAGCCTTAGAATTGGCATGATTCAGTGAGAATGATGTTTCTTTCTTGCTTCAGAGATGGTACCCCAATACAAATTCTGCTTCTAAGATGGAAGGGGTCTTCCATTTCAATACAGAGAGGTTTGAGGCTCCCTGAGCACAGAATCAAAAAAAAAAAAAAAAAAAAAAAAAAAAGAGCATAGTATATGTACGCATTTTCCTTCAACCTGCAGTTAAATATAAATGCCTGCATATAATTATCATTTCCAAGTATTTTATCTACTGCGTGCCTATCAACTTTCATACCTTAAAGTCCTGGTCCATGATCGTCCGGATATGGGGAATTTTAACTTATAGCATATGAATAAAATTATAATGTAATCCTTTTGTAGTTATTTATGATGGCTATAGGTTTGGCTTGTTTTTCCATTTTATATCTAATGGGCTTTTATCCATACATTCTTTAAAGCAAAGCGTATGATAATGCAGGCTTCTTAGATTTCTGATTAGTTTCAGGTTATGTATAATAATTCTGCAAGTTTTTCTTTTTTGTTTCAAAAGCTACACTCCTCAATGATAAGCAATTTGAAATAAATTCCCAGTTAAGTAAGCATAGGGTTGGCAAAAAGAGAAGTATCACAGAATCTAGGTAGAAATAAATGAAAGGGGTTAGGTTCTTTCTCTTTTCTAAATATTTGAGACTAGGGATGTTATTTTGCTCAAACTCCATCTTACACTTTACTGATCAAAAATTACTGTGCCAAAAACTAGATGCAACAAGATGTTGCCTCACTAAGTGAATAAATGAACTGTGGTATAGCCACATAGGAGAATATTATTCAGCTATTAAAAGGAGTGATTAAGCCATGAGAAGACATGGATGAATCTTAAATGCATATTGCAAAATGAAAGGAGTTTGTCTGAAAGGCTATATATTATATACGTATAACATTCTGAAAAAGCAAAACTATAAAGGCAGTAAAAAGATCAGTGGTTTCCAGGCATTTAGGGGTGGGTGTAAGTGAATATGTGAAACACAATTTTTTTTAGGGCAGCAAAACTATTTTGTATAACACTGTAATAGTGGATATATGACACTATGAATTTATTAAAACCCATAGAACTTGAAAGCACAAAAAGTAAACCTTAATATATGCAAGTTAAAAAATCACTTGCGAGGTCAGGACTCCCAGATGGAATAAAGAATGTGAAAAAAGGAATTTACAGTATTACAAATGTATGAAACAATCTCACTGAAACGGATGGGAAAAAGGGTGATGACCTATGCAACTCAAAGTTCATAAAGTTGCTTCCCATGGAGGTACAGATTAATAATTCTCAAACTGCTACGTGTGTACAGTGGAACTGAAATGGGAAATTTAATGCAAGGTAAATGGAAACCTTCTGCATTATTTTCACAAATCTGCTCTAAAACTGTTCTAAAACTAAGTTTATTCAAAAAATATCATGCACGTACTTTGTTATGTGCTATTCTAGTAAAAAAATAATAATCGTCTTGAAGTTTACAATCAAGTGAAAAGGATATAGTATAGTGACGTTTATTGAGCATCTAACATACTTTTATGACGTTATTTGATTTAATCTTGTATGTTATTCTCTCCATTTTACAGATGACAAAAATGAGTCTTGAGTCTCTACATAATTTTCCAAAGACCAAGATTGGAACTAAAAATCTAATTGACTCAAAGCTCAGACCCTTGCACTACTGAGAGTTCTCCCAACCTAAATAGATAGAATATGTGTTCAGGCCATGGAATTCCAAACAGCTGGTATCAAGTGCTATGAGTGGAACAAGAAGACAATTCTGATGAAGTTCAAGGAGGAAGAGATTACTGGGCTTCATGGTAGAAGGAGATTTTGATTTGGATATTAAGAAGCAAATAAGATTTTGATAGATGAGGAGAAGGGAAAGTAATATCATGAGAAGGGAACAGATGGAGCTGAAGTCCCATGAGTTAGAGTTGAGGAATTAGAGATTGTCTAGTTCTAGACAGAGTGTAGTATTTATGAGAATACTGAAACAAAACCAATGAAAAAATTTCTTTCCTTTCATTATCTTTCTTCCCCCAAATCCGGACTGAGCCTCAGCAAAACATTGTAACATGGAGATCCCTTAATCCTTCAGTGAACATAGCCAGGTCCTTTACGAAAGACCTAATAGAAGTGATAAGGGCAAGCACACACACATGCGTGCACGCGCACATATACACATGCAGCTTATACACATTAAGTTCTTACCCATTAAAGGAAAAGTAAAAGTGGCCATTTATTAAACTTCATTATTGTTAGGCTTGTTCCAGGACCCTTTAAAATCATCTAGCAAGTATCTATGCTAAACCAGGTACTATTTCAGGCAATTAGATCCCAATGACATTGTTTCTTCTCTTTTTTATTGTATTATAATCATTTGCTTATGCCTATATTTCCTGTTAGATTTTGAATTCTTAGAGAGCTTACAAAATATCACTGAGGAAGATAGCTTTCTTCTTTGACACTTAAAATACTGCCTCCTTCTATTGTTTAGACATAATTAGTCAGAAAAATAATTATTTTATAGAGAAGTAAGATTATTTTTCTTTTCTGCCTTAAAACAAAATATTTTAGTCTTGGACTAATTATCACTACAGGCAGATTATTCCTGTGAGCTAAGTTTGCTTAACCTAAGAATATAGAAAAAGTTGGATTCAAAGATTTTGGAAGAGAAAAGAGAATATGTATTAACCTTGCATTTCATTCTCTTGAAAATTACAGACAATCTGTATAAATTTTATATACTGAAAAAATATCATGGCCCATCTACTATGTGTCAGGAACTGTGCTTCATGCTATAGCCCCATTTATGGAAAGATACTTCATCTATCCCTAGTGAGAGAGGATTACAGTGGAGCAACAGACACACACATAAACAAATACATGTAAATCAAAGAACTTTTTTATTGAGTCAAGACTGGGAGGGGATGAGGAGAGGACTGGGGAGAGAGGAGGAAAGCAAGATAATGTTATAAATGCCATACACTGTATATTGAAATTTATCATATATGTGATTTGTGAGTGACTGCAGAATTTTTATCTTGTATAGTAAATTGAACAGGTTCACATTTGAGAGGAAAAGAATCACTGACAGAGTTTGCCACTTGGCATCAGGGAAGCCAGTTAGGAGGATAGCTCAGTGAATATTCCAAGTGGGAGATGATATAGCTGAATCTAAGGGAGTGGTAGGTAATGGTGGTGATGTTTCATGGTTAGAAATAATAAAAGCTAAATAGCTAACATCTGCTGAGTGGTACATGCAAAGAACTAAGCACTTATTAACTATCTGCCTACTAATTCTATGAGGTCATTACCAATGTGATCTTCACTTTACAGATATGGTTTCTAACTTGCCTGAAGCCATATAGCTAGGAAGCCATATAGCTAGGAAGAGGTAGAACAATGACTCTAACCAAGGCCTAATTCTAACTCAGGCCATCCAACATGTGCTGTATTTACTAATCTTCAGTGGAGCCAGATTTTCTTAGTAAACAAAAACAAGCGGGTACAAATTAGTGGCAATTTTAAAGAATGTGGTCTCAAAAATTATTACACAAGATCTATAAAGGAAATATAAATGAAAGGTCATTTTTTTTTGGTATATATTTTTAATATACAGGTTGCTTAAGCTTGACAAATGATAATACTTAGATACAATAGTAAAAGAGAGGAAAGCATTTGGAATGACTCCAGAGTTTTTACATTATCCAGGCATTAAAAAAATTGTGAAGAGTAAGGGTGCAGTGAGTTGTTAAGTCTAGTTTTAAACATAGTTGCCTTGAGTGCATTCTAGGTAAAAATGTCTAGTAGGCAGTTGAAGACAGGAATTTAGATTTCCATAAAGTTCCCCGAGGAAATTAAAAAAAAATTAAAAATCACCTATGGTCAAATCACGAGTGGCTTACAGAAAAACAAATGTAGTGACAATTGTCCACATCTGTGAACATCTGCATTTAGAGACCAAATAAGAATGTGTATATCTCCACATTTTTGCCATTCAGAGCTATTTTCACAGTATTCATTATCAAAGTAAACAATATTCTATCTCTCCATCTTTCTACTAGTTATATAAGCCAGAAAACTTGGAGCCATGCTCAATGTCTCCTTTTCTCTTACAAACCACATCTAATCTATTAACAAATCTTCCTGGTTTATCTTCAAAACAAGCCCAAAATTAGACCTGCTACTACTGCTGTCCAAGCCTAGCACTTGGATTATTTTGATAGCTTTTTTTTTAACAGTTAACTCAGTTTCTTCCCTCTGGAACCTTCCATGGTATACCGTCAACACAGGAATGGGTGATCTTTCAAAAACATAAGTCATATATGGTCAATTAATGTTCAACCAATCACTGAGCCAATACAATGGAGAAAGGAAAGTCTTTCTAATGTATAGATCTCTACCTGGAAAACAAAACAAAACAAACTCTTTAATCTCTACTTCATTTTATATACAAAAATTAACCTGAAATACATCATAAGCCAAAATATAAAAACTAATATTATAAAACTTCTAGAAGAAAATAGAGAATAGTTTTATGAACTTTTGAAAATGTGTTAAGCAGGACATAAAGTACTGATCTGAAAATAACCAAAATGATTAATTGGATTTCATCAAAAGTAAAAATTTATGTTCATCAAAAGATTCCATTAAGAAAAGAAAATGGGCAAACTACGCACTGGGAAAAAATATTTGCAATACTATATGTGAAAATAGCCTTTTTTTCTTTGAGAAGATATGAAAAACTTCCGCAAATCAACAATACAGATAAGTAGCTCATTTGCAAAGCAGATACAACACTTGAGAAACAGCACATCGCAAAGGAAGATATAGAGCTGTCCAATAAGTACAGGAAAGGTGCTCATCATCATCATTAGCCAATTGAGAAATGAAAATCAAAACAACAAAAACAGACCATTTCACACTCACTTCTATGAGGAAACTTGAAAAAAATATTAGCAATACCAGTGGAAAGCAACCACAACCCTTATACGATGATGGTGGGAGTGGAAAATGATGAATTGTTTGGCAGTTCACTATAAAGTTGAACATACACATTCCCCATGACCCAGCTCCACGGCTAGGTATATACTCAAAAGAAATAAAAAAATAAGTCCTCAAAAAGACATCATAGCAGCTTTATTCATAACAACTTACAGTAGAAACAGTCTAAATATCTATCAACAGAAAAACAGATAAAGTATGTAAACAAATAAACATTAGAATACTACACAACAATAAAAAATTTATGTAACAAAAATAGTCAATCACATAAATATTTTGTTGAGCAAGAGATATCAGACACAAAAAAGTATATACCATGTAGTTCCATTTCTATAAAGTTCAAGAACAGAAAAAAGGGAGAATTGAATGGAAAAAAAAAGCCTGAGGGAATTTTCTGGTGTGATATAAATGTTCCATATCTTGTTCTTGGTGGTGGTTACATGGGTATTTACAAATATGTAATTGTCAAGATTTTCAGAACTGAAAACTTAAGATCAATGCATTTTAATGTTTGTAAATTGTACTTCAATAAATTAAACCAAAGAAATATGTGCATGTGTGCAAGCACACTTACACACACACACACACACACACACGCACAGGCAGATCATGCAGAAAGTCAACATTTTTACAAAGGTTTAAGGGGTCTGAACATGATCTGCCTTTCCTTAGCCCCACCCTGTTACCTTCAGACCTCATGTCCTACACACTCCCTTCCTTCTTTCTATTCTAATCACTCTGGCCTACTTGCTGTTCCATAAACATATCAAGCAAAGTCACCACTTAGGGCCTCCCTACCTGCTATTTTCTTCTGGAAAGCCCTTCTCCAGAGCTTCATAATTTGCTCTACTTCTTCCTGTAGTGTCTGTGCCAACATTATGTTATCATGAAATCTTTCCTGCCAACTGTATTAAAGATAATTCCACACACCTATACATCCTCACAATACCACCACCATAGGAATCCTCATTCCTCTTAATTGCTTTATCTCTGCAGCGCTTAACACCATCTTATTTACCATAAAATCTAACTATTTAGTTTTGACCAATTATTTCCCCTAAGTATAATGGGTGCTTATTAGGGCAGAGACTTTGCATTTATATTTCTTTATTCCCAGTATCTAGAACAGTGCTGCATAAAATAAGATTTGTTGAGTAAATATTGCTTCATTGTAAATAATTCTTTTAAACCTTAAATAAATGTGAGATCCGGCCAAAGAACAGAATAGACAGGTTAGAATATAAGTAACTACATAAATATGGAATTAATAATAGGACAACTAGAATTTTACAGAAGTTTGTGAATCAGGTCACAGTCTAAAAGGGTGAATAAGCTAACTTCATAAACTAACAACTGTCCTAGTTAGAGAAGCTTCATCATAGCCTTGCATTTGATTATATTCAATGTCTTAAAAGTCCTGTTAATTGTGTCATAATGAGTCACTTAATGGGGCCACTGAGAGGAGGTGTTTTAATTTTTAATCCATTCAAGATTTATTCATGTTCATAAGATAGGCATATAATAATGCTAATTTTAGTAAAATGAAACATTTTAGATCTAAACAGAAAGTACATTTAAGTCTATTTAGAGCTTTACTTTATAAATAATTATGTATTATTTTAATTCCCTAAATTAAATTATGACTATTATAGTATAGCTAATTCATCTTTTTTCTTAAGATTTCAGGAAGAAGTGTGCTTCTTTCACCACAGTTCTGTTTCATAATGGGAGAAATAATAGGGCAAAGCAAATTAGAGACTAAAATTTTAAAAAGTTTCATAGAAAGATGATAGATATCAAAGATAAAGGCATTAAACTGGAATTTGAGAAAGAAGGTCATTATAAAAACACTTTATAGAAATGCTGTGAAAACATCTCAGCGAATGTAATTTTTTCACATCCTTTTAGTTTATTCAACAATTAAAAATAAAAGATAGCCCAGAAGTTGCAAGGAATGAATTAGAAACTCTGTATATATAGTAGGGGGCCAGAAGTAGTTACTGAAATATACAGATTTGAACAGCTTAAAATTAGAAGGAAGTTTACCAAAAAGAGGCCTGGACTGGGTGACCTGCCAATGTTACACCAACGTTAAGTTTTGTCTGTAGCTGTCCCTGATTTTAAAAAGACATGTAGGAGAAAGAAAGGTCTGTGTCTATTAGCTTCTAAGTCGGAATTGCTACTGGAAAAGATTATGCATGACAGGCCCTGAATGCCTGAGACTTACTGCTTCCCATTATATATCTCATTATGCAACTTAGCTCCCATGTAATGATCCTCACCTCTAAGTTTGAAATTCATAAAACCATACCATATGCCTTATGCAGGTCATTAAATATCCTTAATAATCAAAGAAAAATACTTATGATACCTTATATACAAATACTTAGGTAAATTCTAATATATGCAGACAGATAGGATGAGAACTGAAGGTGTAGAAAAGCCACAAATATGACAAGAGGAAAGCTAACATTGACTGTTTTCTATGTGTCCTGTACTCTTGACTGTATTTGTTTTATTTCATTCAATAAATATAATGATAAACCTAAGGTTATCCCTGGGATCTTGGCCATAAATGGTTTTTGTAGATAAGAGCATATTTCCTTAAATTTTTATGATATTATTATAACTGATCTACTTAGCTAGAGTCATAGATTTGGTCTTTAATACCAATTTATTCTCATTGTGAATTGTGAAGAGGAAAAGTTCCAGCATGAATACTGTAAGAACCTCAAAAATGCACTGATATCACCTTCTGATAAGGCATAATTCATCTGAGTTCACAGTCTTTATAAGCTTTCATCCCTATGAACAACAACGACAAAAAAATGATACAGGATATGTATTTCCCCTACACAAAGTAAGAGAGTAGAATAAGTAAGTTACCTGATAGGTGGCTTTTTCTTTTCCCTACTCTCAAGCCAGAATCAATAAAACAGCAAGTAACACTTGTCTTAAGGATTTGGGAAAGAAGATAGATTTAAAGATTCAGGAACCAGAAGAATTCTTGTAAAATCCATATCAGAAGAAAAGTTTTATTTAGAATAAACAAAATAAAGCACAGCCCAATATGAAGATAAAAAAAATGAGGAAATATTTTGAAACAGAAACTTCTAACCTTATGGACTTCTTAGTCTTGAATTTAGATGTCACTAGTCAAAAGATAGAGCCCCGGGGACAATAGATGGAAAAGACCTAAATGAGTACAAGGAGAAAAGATGTGTTTAGGTAGAGAAAAAATAAAGTGACATTGAGTGGAGGCTGGAGGGCTGGTTAAGAGGAGAGGTGGAGTCATGAAATGTCATAGCAATAATGCTCTGATTGTGCTGAAAGCAGCGTGTACATTCAGGATACTGGAAAAAAAAAATAGGGAAACTTCTTAGGGTAAAAGTAGAATATGATTGCAGAACCAAAAAGCATAAGCAACCTACATATTAGGATCATTTAATACCATTACAAGGGGGCCATCATTGGTATTTTAAAGAGGAATTGCTTAAAAGAGTTTTCCTTCTTTATAGTTATCTTATAATTAAGTACTATAAAATAAACAGACTAGTCTCTGGTCCTCACTTTTTGCCTACATAAAGCTGGTAAATTATAAAGTCTTATGGTTTTGCCAGTGCCTAAGTATACACTAGATACTCACTCAGAAAATATCTGTAATTTGACATCTAGGTTATGGGAAAAATTTCATAATAGAGTAAAATTATTTCAATATAGTTTAAAGGGCTTCTTATTTCAGGTGAGCAGAAAATATTATGAAAAATCAACTGAATTGAAAAAGAGTGTGAAGTTTTTCCAATTAGGGAAGCATTAAATATCAGCAGAGAACTCAAAGATCTCAGAAGTCAGCCCTGCTCTGTTGACTCTACCTTTGTAAAGAGTGCTGTATATATTCTTAGGGACAGAAAGGAAAGATTATCTGTCATGTAGGATACAAATCATGCTTACTCAGAAATGCTGTCTTAATAGTAAATCAGTAAAAATTACTGCCTGGAAGAAGATATTATTCATTTTCAACAAGCTATCATTTGCAGGTGAGAACATATTTATCTTATTAATATGTACGGTACAAGTGTAATTCACCTTACTGAAGTGTTTATGTTCAGGCATAGGCAAAATGGGGATCTTCACAGCTCCCTCTTTTTGTTTGAAACACCTTTCATACTTTCTTCACTCTTCAGGTCACTAAACCCATTCATTCTCTGTTCTCAACTCTAAGTTTGCATTTCTACATCCAGGCCTGCCTTCGAGTCTAACACTCTGGTCCATTTGTACTTAAACACATAACCCCTAATTCTATCTTTTTACATATCAACCCACTAATGTTTGTCTCCTGTCTCTTTTGGTAGGAAGGAAATCCCAGGTTATGATGAATAGATCCAGGCTAACCGGTTAAAACCTGATAATGGAAGCTTAATTCTTTAACTGAAAGGTAGAATTATAGCTATATGTGGCAAACTAGAGCAGAAAACTTTTTGTTGCAGAACTTTATAAAAGAATAAGATCTTTCTTAAAGAGGGGTACATCTTTGAGAGCTGGGGGTATATCTCAAAGGGATACAATTTTTAAAAATAGTAATAAGGCAATAGGAGTTGTGTTTCAAAAGTAAATTTTTATCTTATAACCATTTTGAAAGTAAACTCAATGGTCATTAGCAGTGTAATCATGCTTGGTCTGAAGTTAGGGGTTTCTTCCTATGTCTGTACTGGCAAACTTCTTAATACATTAGTCAAAATACTCTTGGCAGTTTCTTCACAGACAGACACTCTCTCCTCTCCAAAAACAATTATTGATGTATAAAATATATAAAATATCTAACAAAAGTAGAGAATCTACGGTAATTTACCTTATCAAAGTTCAAGCATCTCTCATTATTAATTTTATTCATTCATTCATTCAGTCAGTCAGTCAGTCTCAACTGACACTAAGATCTCATTATATGTCCAACACTGAGCTTGGTGCTGAATTTGGAAATTTTTCTCTTAGCGCTATTTTAAAGACCAAAGTTCTATTAAGGAATAAATACATGCAGAGGGTGAGGTAGTCATTTTTAGTCATATGGGAAATGAGCAAGTAAATGATAGCAAAAAAAAGAAATAATTTTTAGAATGTCACAAGGATATTCATTTTTAAAAAATATAAATAGGATGGAGCAAGAAAATACCAAAAAAAAAAAAAAAAAAAAAAAAAGAAGAAAAAGAAAAGAAAAGAATAGCATCTATTTCCTAAAAAATATCTCAGTTAAAGTTATTATTCCAAAATCCAAGTACAAATTTTGGGGAAGGTAGACTTTGCTAAAATCGATTATAGAATTTCTAAATATTCCATCAACACAAACATTTTTAGAAGTCATTCAGACATTTTACTCACTCTGGGTTGTCCTGAGTACTTTGTTTATGGTTTGCATCATATGAGGCATCCTGTTCAACACAACAGCACATTTGCTATCTATGTTTTATATACATATAAAATACATTATTTCTTTTGGCTTTAGAGAAAGAGAGCCCGAAGGTGGGTAATAAGATAGGGTAAATAGGCAGTCAGTCAGATCAAGAAAGTGAATTCTATATGAGGAGAAGATAATAGGTGATTTCTCAAGTGTAAGTTAAGTCCAAGTTGAAATAGAGGCAAGGAGACCAACAGAATTTATTTGTAATGACAAGTGACAAGTGATCACCATAATTTTCCTGGAATGGAGTCAGTTAATCTCTCCAAGTCTCACACCAACTGCTCTGGATCCTGTAATGCTCTTTGAAATGATATGTGTGTAAGCACAAGCAACTATATTCTCAAGAGAGAATTTTTTCTTATATGTTTAAAAGAAACAAAAGAACTTTTGGTTAGTCATGATTAATATTTGGAAAGAGGAATGTTTATACTTTCATTGTTATTTTTATTTATGATTCAACAAATGTTTTAGACGTGGATAGATTTGTTTGTGCAGTGGGGAATTGGGGTGGGGTGCCTCCAAAATAAGACTGCAAAGCATCTTATCTCTGACTCAGAAAAATGTGTTTCCTGAGAGAAAAATCTATTTCATTACAGATTTTATAAATGCCTTAAAACAACAACAAAAATAAGAATTTAACTGCTCGCCTTCTGCTTGCTCACTTTGAAGTCTCTTCCAGAGCCAAGAGAGAAACAGTAAATGAATATTTAACTAAACTATTCTGAACAGATGTATCTCTTATATCCAGAGTCTTAGCACAGAGTTGCCATTTTGCAGACCTCACTCTTATTACCTGGCAAGTCACGGCTGGTCAAATGTATTTGACAGAGATCATATTTCCTGTCTTTCACTCCTTACTTTATTCTTTATCATTAAGCAATCAGTTTTAATCATTCAAGAGTCAGCTGCAATGTTACCTGCTGTGTGAAGCCTAGTCAGAATCCATTTCTTCCTACTCAGAATTCTCATAATAATTTGCTCATGCTTTTCTTGACACCTTGCTACCCATAGCAGCTAGAGGACAAAGATGACCCATTACTCTATTATTATATCCCAAAGAGCCTAGAAAAGGGGGGTAGAGGTTGAAAAAGGGACTGAGGGAAGCAGAAAGTGCTAAGAAGCAAATATTAGTAATAGTTAAGATATACATTGTCAAAAAATGTATTAAGCATTTTGCATATTCATATCACTTAATTAAATGATTTCTAGCTAGTACCAAGCACTTTATATATATATTCTTGTTTTTAGTACTCCTTAAATTGTAGTTATTAATATCACCATTTTAAGGGCAATAAAAGGAACACTCAGTGTTGACCTTAAATAGCCTACCCAAAGTCAATCAAAGAGCAAGTTAGAAAAAAAAATATGAAGCTGAGTCAGACTGATTCCAAAGTCAGTGATTTAAACAGCTATGAAACATTATTAATTTGTGGAGATTTACGGAACCTGGCAGATGTAATCTGACTGTTAACAATACTCACTCTTAGGATAGATGGTAATGGTAGCAAGTAGGATAAACTGCCTAGCTTGGAGACTGAAGAGATGAAATGCAATGATGAGACAAATTAGGAAAGATGCTGTATAGGCAGTGACAAGATGGAGAGGTTATTTCCATGTGTGATAATAGATAATAACCCCAAGTTTATAGAGTATGATTCAGAGTTCATTTTAGCATGAAGCTTAGTTCCAAGCCAGTTGTAATTTCACTTTCTCTATACACTAGTCAGAACGGTGGTCAACTCAAGATATGAGCTCACTCTGCTGTGGACCTGCAGCTATGAGGCAGTAACAGAACCTCCAGGGCTAGCTTTTGAGAGTCCGTTGGGTCTCCTTAAGACAAAGGAAAAACCCAAAATGAGTGTCACCCAAATATCTCCAAGTAGCCCATTCTCTGAACCCTGCTAATTCTTGGCCAGACTAAAAACTCGTTCCCCACAAAGAATGTTGTTCAAAGATCACTAGAGGGTCATACATATTGGTGCACATTCTGAAGGTCCTACAGCTCCTTCCTGGGAGACAGAATCAGAAATAGAGTGTAAATCATGGAGGAACCCCCTCTCGAATGGGAGATGCCAGCCCTGGAAGTGAGGTGAAGTGCTGCTATCTGGGGAGCATCAGGATGCCTGTTGGTGTGTGACACGCCAGTCTAAGAGTTGCTAGTCATGCAGGTTTCCTTCAAGTCATCGTTCACATTTCCCTGGGAAGTCTATTATGTAATATAACAACTACAACAAAATGACAAATGAAACAACATTAACAACAATAGCAGTGACACTAACAGTTATTGAGCAGTCACCACTGTCCAGGGCTTCTTTATGTGCTTTACATCTATTAACTCATCTAATAAAGACAAGTATATACAGATGTAGGTGTATAAATATAGACATAAACTATACATAGTTCAAACTCACATTAATTCTCACATATAACCTATGCTCAAATCATCCAGTTATCAGACAGAATCCAGGAAACCTGAACCCTGAAGTCCACAGGTTCCAGGTTTGGGGATACTTTTGCCTATCATGTGACAAAACCTGATGTAGTGTTGGAGCAAACCTTTCAGGATTTCCCTAATGTTGGACTAGGATTGTTTGATTCACATCCAGGTAAGAAAACACACTCCTTGGGTTTATACACAAAGGATCGAGAATTCTAGGATGCAGCTCAGGAGGAAATTAAGCGTGTAGCATCATTGGTGAGTTTTCTTTGTAATCTCAATAAAAATTCATTTGTGCCAATGATAATCTTTTAATTTCCCTATCTATACACAATACAACATATTTCATATTCTTACTCTCACTTCCAAATATCTACTCTGATATCTCCTAATATCATATCTATTTATTTCATGCTTATGGAAGTCCTAATAACATTATTGCCATCTATTACCTATTCTAAGATCAGTCTCATTCTTTAGACTCATTTTCTAGGCCATGTATACTTACTTACAAGTTGGCCTCTGACGTCTATCATAGACTTAAAGTTAGACTGTTAGCTCATGTATACAGATGTTATGTGCAACTACTTCACCAAAACTCCAAACACAGACAAGCCTTTAGAGATAAGAAAGCAATGCTCGAAATATATTGACCCGTGGTTGAATAACACCTGAGATTCTCATTTATTTGTTCCTCACATCAAGTTTTAAATAGGATTAATTTTTGTCTTATTTTATGTGTGTACATATTTATATGATAAGACTGCATATATTTGACATATGCATGCACATATTCATACCTACACATATACATATACCTGTGCCTATATGTATGTGTATCTCTACTTTTTTTTTAACTTACAAAACTGAATTCAGTTGGTAGGTATCTTGAAATTGCTAAAGAAGAAAGAAATAACTTCACCAATTACAATCCCTGATTTTTAAAAAATGACTTCCATAAGAAACGAATATTTCAAAGCTTGACCTGGAAAGATGCCACCACTGTACAATGATACTTTTAGGCGTTAGATATTATTTGGAGGAAAAGAGATCTTCAGTGCCTGAATTCACAACAACAACCTGTCTTCCTACATGTATAATAATTCAAGAAATGTAGGATATCAAATGAGTTCAAGGACTAGAGGGTTGGGTTGACAGCTGTCATTTCCAGTTGTTTCAACCAAAACCCTTTTTAAATCCCCAGCATAGCTTAGCTTTTCCAAGTTATAGTTTTTAATTTGTAAATCGGGATTTAAAGTGTTTAACCTCTTTGGTGGAATATTTAACAATTTCCAGTGACATTAGATCACTATAATTAGTATTTGTAAAGAGATTTGTGATTCTGGATGAAAGCAGTTATAAAAATGCAGAATAGTAACATTTCTGTATATCTTGAGACAACCTTAACAAAACAGAAATAGAACAAAGCAATAATCTAAGAGGAATTAAAGAATCATAGGTACATTAAGCCTTCACCTTAACAACAACAACAACATTTTTTCCACTCTTGTTTTCAAGCAGAGTTTATATTAGCAAATAAAAAAAAAATGTCAAATATATTAAGTTAACATTTTTCTTGACAGATACATGTGGGTTTTTCTTTTTGTTCCCTGAAAGAAGGGATTAGGCTGAGCAGCTGTAGCTGTCTGAACCTCAAACTCCCTGCCTCCCAGAATGGGTACGTGTAATTAAAAGCTTAGTTCACCTTATCCTTCCAGTTTCCAGGCGAAAAGTCAAAGCCTGCATTTAACTGCATGTATATGTGTACGTGTTTCTAAAACCAAAGCTTTAAAAAGAGTCAATGCTTAGGAGGCGAGAAGACTATGCACAGACAGATATTTGATACAGAATCAAGAATAAAGAAAAATAAAGAAAAGGAGATGATGAGACAACAGTTTCCTTTTGGTTTGTTACCAGCTAGAACAGGGAGTTCTTGCTGTTTGGCATTTCTATTTAGATAAGCAGCAAAAACAAACCAACCCAAGTATGCTGTATTTGCCTGAAGACTTGCCATAAGCATTTTCTATTTTTTGGTCTGTGTATTTAATCAGAGTTCTGTCAGAACTGGGATTAGAATGTGGCAGAATCATTAAGTTGAGGGAAAGCTAGCAGCAAGTGTGTTCAGTGGAGCCTGTCTGTGGCATGGAAGTAAGGCTGGGTGGATCATTTAGAGATCAAGACTGATCAACCTACAGAATGCAAATCTCATGAACTCTAGGCCAAAGGCCAAAGTGTCTTTTTAAGCAGAAAAAAAAAGCGGGGGGTAGCAAGAAAAGAATTTACAATAGGCAGAGCTTAAGAGGCAGGGGAGCAGAAGTAATGATCACCATGGGTGCAGGGGGGCAGGGTTGGGGCAGGGGACTGGAAACTAAATAGTAAAAATCCAGTCTTTGAGAGGGTCGGATATAGAACCTTTAATCCTCATTGAGAAATAAGGACTCTCTTGACTGGATACAGAGGTCATACTATGATTAGCAGCAGTAAACTGGACTCAGTGATGAGGCCTGCCTTGAGCTAAAAAACAATGCCTGAGGATTATAGGTCAGAAAGGGAGGTAAGGATTACCTAGACTCACAATACCTGACACAGGTAGGTTCTTAGTAAGCTACTGCTTGATAAGAATGAGTGAATTCTCGTACAAACTGAGAAACTTAATTTCGGATGTAGAGAGTGACCTGCCAAAGTTAAAATGTTAATGCATTATCACAGCTAAAACTCAGCTCTCTGCCAAGGCTACAACACTTAATACTATACTCTGCTACCTAAACCTAAAGAGCAATAAGGAGAGTTTCTAGAGCTGAGAGTCAAATAAGTCCTGGTGCTGAGGTCAGTGGAAGTCTCAGATAGGCTTTTATGAAATGATGCTGGAAATGTGCAAAAGACTATTCAGTCACCTCTTTATCAAAATGACTGTAAAAAATGCTCTGGTTATTATTGTATGTGTGGCAATGAAGTTTTCTGAGCCGTAGTTTTGAAAAAGATGCTATTCGAGAGCTTAAACCACTGACAAAGCATAGAGTTTTAACTAGGAGTCATTGAGGTGGAATGTGCCTACAGAGACCAGAGCTGCAGAGCACTATTTCTATACTGGAATAAGTGATCAGCCCAAACTGGACTCCCAAATTGTATATTTTAATTTCATATTTGGCCTCTCAGAGTTTCTGTGATCCCTAGAGATCTGGCTTGATTGACCTCTGGCAAATTGCTGAAGTAAGTAACTTATTTCCCCACTCAGGGTCTCAACCCTCATCCAAACATTGAGCCTGCTGAGGCCCCTGCACAGACTGCAGCAACTAATTCCTCTAAGGTATTTGCTGGTGAGACAAAAGTATTACCTTTTATTTGAGACCTTTCTTCCTCCCTCCCCCACTCTACCCCTTTCTCCTTTCCTTCCTCCCTTCCTCCTGTCTTCCCTTCATCCTGTCCTTTCTTCTATCTTTTTTTCCTTCCTTCCTTCCTTCCTTCCTTCCTTCCTTCCTTCCTTCCTTCCTTCCTTCCTTCCTTCCTTCTTTCCTTCCTTCCTTCCTTCCTTCCTTCCTTCCTTCCTTCCTTCCTTCCTTCCTTCATTTTCCCTTTCAAATAGGGTTTGCTTGACATGTCACAGTCTGTTAATAGGCAAGGAAATGAATCTATAATTGAGACAATTCAGTCATAGAATGAGTAAACACATAAAAATGAGGAACAATATAGTCCTTTTATGTTTCCTCAAATCATGAAATGAAGATAAAATTCTACTTCCTCTTAGCCCTAAAACTATGGAGCTCTATAAAGGGAACCCTCTTTCCAAGACCCAGTGAAGAACTGGCTTATTTTTTGAGGTGTAGAAGATGAACAAATTTTCACTGAACTTTAAAAAAAGTTGCTCTACTAAATTCCAAAAGAGCCAGAGGCATTCCTTCCTTTACAGCACCACAATTTGGACAGCAAAACATCTTGTTAAGATGCCTTAACCGAAAACCTCACTTGTGACTTTGCATAAAGTCATCTCTTTGCTTTAATAACAATTCTCATCTTAAATTCTGCATTAAATCTCAGTTTTCTATCTCATTTCATAAGTTCCTTCTTCAGAAAATTATCTTTATTATTCTGTTCTCTCTCATCCTCTTCTAAAAACTCGAGATCTTGTCTGTGAGTAGTTTGCTTAGCTCTTTCTAGTATATTCTCTGCTATACAAGGGCATGCTATCACTTTACTTTTAGAGAATGTAAGACCACAGGTTTATTGATTTATAGTTGCTCGGCAAGTGTCTCCTAGCAACTGTTTAAGATACAGAGTTTTTTCAAGTCACAGAATATCTTAGAACACAAAATAATATAGAATTTAAAAACTTCTTTCAGCAAATAAAAAGGAAACCACATCAAACATTAGAAAGAGGTTGAGGAAAAGAGAAAACAAGAGTAGAATAGAAGGTTTTCCTCACCTAAGCTCTGTGTAAGTTTATCTTCTTTGGTTGCCTCTGTGTTATGATGGCCATGTTATACAGAAACATGGCTCTTCTTTTGATGTCTGTTATAGAGCCAGGGCATGGACTGATAGGTGAGGTCAGGGAAGAAACTACCAACTGTTGGGGAGGGGGCATGCATTTAGTTAGTATGTGTTGATCTCTATCAATTTGTACTTTAGAGAATTTTAGTCCTTACACGTATAGGGATCTAGTGTTGGTGCTAGCTAATAAGATGAGGAATGACTCAAGAAAGTACAAATCATTTTTGAAGAAATTAGCAGTAACCTAAGACAATAAGATATGGTTTTTCAGATCAGATTATCTCCAGCAGAGATTCTAAGATTATTATTTGTGGCCTATGCATGGACTTAAGAGAATACATGAATTTTATTATTTAATATACAAATGTTTTACTGATTATATGTAGTTTAATCAGTAAGAGAATCCATGATTTACATTAGCTTCTCAAATGTCTCTAATAGCACAACAACAAAACCTGCATCCTTTGTTGATTTTCCTTTAATAGTGCTTTGCTTGAATATTCCAGACTTGGCTCAGCTAAGGTATGGGTATGAAGTGAAGAGCTATTTATTTGGGCAATGACAAAAGTCTCAAAAAAAGAAATCAAACTTCATGGCCATTTTTGAAACAACAGCATTATTAAGGAGATTCATGGGGAAGTTGGCCCTCAGAGACAAAGAGGCATTGCAGGGTCTAGTTCTTCTTTCTCAAAAATAAAACATCTCGGCAGCACTGCATTTAGAAATTTGAGGTTTTTTTTTTTTTTACCCCAAAAGATTTTAGTTTTATCCTAATAAGTACCAAGAGGATTTTTGTGCACAATGACATCCAATGAACTAGATGTAAATAATATGCAAATGAAAGGCCAGTTGGCAGTAGCTAATTTTTTTAGCAGAAATCAGTTTTTAATAGATCTGAACTATAAGAATGCTAAACCATCATCCTACCTCCACAAAGAGATAGTAATAAAGGGCAAACCTCAAACAGCACTCACTGAATCCTCAAGGAAGTGCATGTACTAACTTGCCTCAGTGTACTCAACTGTGTATCATAGCTGCCCTGCATACTTCACAGATTAAAGGCCAAATGATTCAGTGAATTTGAAGGCACTTTACAAACACCCCTTAAGAGAGTTTCATTACTACTATGTACATATGTCAGCTCCTGTATTCATTAAGCATTCTACAAATGGAAAGAAAAAAATGTCTCAAATATTAGGCAGTCTAAATACGTACTTTATTTGACCCCATGATTCAACTAAAAATATAATACAGAATTATATATCAGGGCATAATCAGATTAATAATAAAGTTGTAGTTTTAAAAAGGTCCATGAGTGTCATTTATAAGAATGTAAAACTTAAAGAACAACAAGTGTTGGCAAAGAAGTGGAGAAAAGAAAACTCTCATAATTGTTGATGGGGCTGCAAATTGGTACAGTTGCTATGGAAAACAGTCTGAAGTTTTCTCAAAAAATTAAAAATGGACATACCTTTTGACCCAGTAATTGTGCTTCTGGGTATTTTTCCAAAGAAAACCAAAACAGTAATTTGTAAAAATCTATATACCCCCTATGTTCATTGCAGCGCAATCTACAATAGCCAAGAGAGGGAAGTAACCTAAATGCCCATCAACAGACTATTAGATAAAGAAGTTATGGTTCACATATACAATGGAATATTACTCAGGCATTAAAAAATGCAATTCTACCATTTGCATTGACATGGATGGATCTAGAGGTTATTATGCTGAGTGAAATAAGTTACAGAGAAAGATAAATACCATATGGTTTCATTTATATGAAGAATCTAAGAAATGAAAAGAACAAATTAATAAAAAGCAGACTCACAAATATATAGGACAATCTGAGGACAGCCAGAGGGGAGGAGGGTGAGGGGCTGGCGGGTTAGGAGAAATGGGTGAAGGGTTAAAGAAGTACAAATTAGTATTTGGTAAATGGTCACGGGGTTGGGGAGCATGGCATAGGGAATGCAGTTAGAATTAATGTAATGGCTTAGATGTAGAGCCAAAGAAGAGAAAGAGTAATTAGAGGGATCGTTTTATTAACTATGTAAATGTCTACCCAATGCTTATCTAACTGTATACTTGAAATGATAAAATAAAATTTATAAAAATGTAAAACAACATATCAAAATGTTCATTAGTAAGTGGTCAAGAAAATAATAATATTAACATACAATAGGATTCTATACAACTATGAAAAATTATTATGTAGGTCTATCTTTGTTGACATAGAAATTTCTCCATAATTGCTGAAAAGAGAAAGTAAAATATGTCATATAAAGCCGTTTTCTCCAATATTAACAAAAAAATATTAAAATATATATAATCCAAAATGTTAAGAGTGAATGTTTCTGGATAACGGTCTTATATGAGGTTATTTTACTTTATTTTTTATTTCTCTGTACCTATTCATGCTGGTATAATATGTAGATGGATTGCTTTGATGACCATAAAAAGTGAACAAAACTGTTTTCATTTCGAGTGAGAGAGAGTACACTCATTAGAGTTTTTAGCTCCTCAAAGACCCAAATAGCTAGGCCCAAGCAGCTCCTACCAACCACTGTCAGGATTCAACTGCGAAGGAAAAAAAATTGTAACTATGTAGAGTGACGTATGTTAACTGGACTTATTGTGGTGATCATTTTACAATATCTACAAATATCAAATCATTATGTCGTATACCTTAAATTAATGTTTATGTCAATTATACCTTAATTAAAAATATAATTCAACCTTAAAAAAGCAAAGTAGTGCAGAGACACATGTCACACGCTTTATGGCTTTGGCTGAAATTCAAGATGCTTATATCATTAAAGTAAGCATTTCCCACACCCCATCACATTTCCAGATGCAAAGTCAACATTTTTTCTTCTTTCTTTCCTCTTCTTTCTTCTTTCTCTACCTACTCATTTTTCCTGATCCCAGAAAGATTCTTGTTATACTTTTACATCAAAGGAAAGACTGTTTGCTGGAAAGATTGGAGAGCCATGTATTAGTAAGTTTCTCTTACTTGGACTTAAATTCCATTTCTACCATATTGATGTAGAGGGTGGGGAGAGAGAAAGAAGGTACATGTTTTGAGCCCTGAAAATGTGCCAGCTCTTTTAATGTAAATTTTTTTTGTTTAAAGTTCAAAATTACCCTAAGAACTAGCTCTTTTTTTCCCCCTTCAATTTTTTTTAAAGACACTAAAACAAAGGCATAATAAATTTGAGTAACATGCTCAAGGCCACAGAAAATACATGACAAAAGCCATTTTTGATCTTAGGGGTGTATGACTCCAAAACCAAGGAGTGTTCATTTGTTAATTCAAAAATTCTTATTAAGTGTCTACTATACACCAATCATTACATTAGTTTTGGGGAATACACACCCATGGTCTTGGCCATCAAGAACCTTACAGAATTTGTGAGAATAATAGCATGACACAATAATTTAGACAGGTTCTTTACACAATTTTCTATAATAATTTGCTAAAAATAGTACTTGTCCTATTATGAGATCTTTCTTTTACAAACATGTGAACTTAGAAAAATCAAAGAACTTCTCAGAGATCACAAATCTGGCTCCTAGGTTGGGAGGACCTAAATTAAGTAAATGCATGTAAACTCATATTATTTGAACAGTTTTACCTTGCATATGTAAATTTTGTTGTGTCAATTTGTTTAATAAGGTAAATATTGATAAATTTGGTATTAATATTTACTTACCTAAATTTACAATTTTATCTAAAGAAGTTGGTTTGAAATAAAGGGCATTTTTTTTTTTTTTTGGAGAAACATCCTTTAACTAGGGAAATTTTGAAATCCAAGGAATGTGGTTTGAGGAAATAAATATATTAATCAGCAATTAGAAATATATACTCAATTTTCATGCAAGGTCATGGCACTATAGATTATGCTCACTATACTACATTATAGATTAGTTATAATATGCCCCCATTGCAAATTTGCAGCTTCTATTTTATAATGTTCATTCAAAATATTATAGAAAAATACTATTCATTTATGTGTCTTTCTTAAACAATAAAGATATAAGAAATAATATTCGTGAAATATTTATCTCTTACATATGGTGCTAATCTCTTTATTTTAGACTTGTGGTGGCATTTTTGCATTTCGTACCTGCTATTTTAACAACATTAATGAGAAGATATGAAATTTTCAACAAAAGAACCTCCATTCTCATTTTTGCATAAATGAACAACTATCCATGGAAGAATAAGAAAACAAAAGCCTATAAGTACTTATCATTTTCTCTTTTTCGAAGCTTAATGTACAGAGACAAAATGCAAATGAAGATAGGGACCTGGGTAGCGTACCCCCTCCTGAATTTGTAGCTGCCCAGTACATCTATCTGCCTGTCATGTCAGCCAGGGGTCCCCACTGTGAAAGCATTGGACTGAATATTAATGGTACTCAAAACCTAAGTCCATTCCTTGTTCTTTTCCTTCTAAGTTATGAATATATTAGCATCTCTGGCTGACTGAGTACCCAGCAGCAACCTTGTTGTACATCCAAAGCAAAAATTAAACCATAAAAAGAGTACTTTTGAATGCTATGTCAACAGTGTTGCTTGCCTACATGGAGGGAATGTTAGAAATTGCACCTGGAAACATTATTCACTATTTCATTTTCTCCTTAAATGTAGTGCCTGTTGGAATGAAAGTTGTTGTGTTTTGCTTAGACTTCTTACCACTCACAGAGGGCCTCATTGAGCCTGACGCAGGAAACAGTGCAGACCCAGAATGCACCAGATAGAGCAGGAGAGCTCTCAGCTGCTATCAGATAAACTCTTTCCTTATTTAACAGTGCTTCTTAAACCCAGACTGCTAGTGTGATGTCTCTAACTGCTCAGTGTCAGTACATTGTCAAAATGACTGGTACTGGTTGATAACTTTTTAATTTGCAGCTTTCTAGAGCTATTTGGGACTTGGATTTTTAAAAATATATTATGCAACCACTTTCCCATCACAATGTAGTTTTAATTTCATTCAAGTGGTGTGAAAAGTACAGTTTGTTGCTCACAGGCTAGGGAGCAACATCCCACAGGATGACAGTTTAATCACCACTCTCCAATTCAGGATTCTATCAGGTTTGAGTCTTATCAAGTTCCAGCCAACTCTTGGGCTGCACGACTTTTACAAAGGCAGAAGGAAAAAAGGGGTAAATGCTGCAGAATGATTTATCAGAGTTGTAATGCTAGGACAGCACAAAACCCCATAAATATTCTTCTTAATGTTTTATTTTATATGATAGCCTTCAAGTGATATATTGTCTGACAATTTTCAAGATGGCTATATAAACACATTTTTTTTTTTTTTGATGCAGACTAATATATGATGAAGTCTCTATGGGCTAATATATGAAGCCAGAGTGTGTTCTAGTATACACAGCCCTGATAAGAGATTTCCATACCTAAAACTTCTATCTTGACTTTGTACAGTGGGTTTCTTCTTAGCATCTCAAAAGCAAAAAAAACAAAAAAAACAAAAAAAAAAAAAAAAAAAAAGTCAAAAAGTAAAAGCAAAAGAGTAAAAGAAGAAAATAGTCAACTACATGACACATGTTCCCATTCTCACTCAACCAACCCGAGTATCTGTGGTTTTCTGCACAGAATTCACAGCATTAGAATGTCCTTCCTCATCTTTATCAAACGCTATACCATAGCCAAAAGTTTTTATAGTGTCTTTAAATTAGATGTTTAAAATTAGATAGATGATTAATTTTTCTGGGTAAGGCAACCATCAAAGACACTAAAAGTATAATAATCCTGCAGAAAGACTCCTACCCATTGAAATGAGATACTATCACACAAACAAGTATTATTATTCTATTTCTGAAAATTGGCCAGAGTCTGATACTCTACATAATCTCAGCCTGAACCATACTGTGCCTTATAATAGAGAAGTGGGGAGAGGAAACTATCTGGAAAAAAGGAAATCTAGGCTCAGAAGAATAATCCTAGGGTAATTATGCTTATTCCAAGGGAAGAAAGTTTGAAGTCAAAATACTAGATCCAGAATAACACAGGGAATCCTCTAGGTTTGGGCCAATTTCCCAAAAGGTCTGACTCAAGAGAAACAGGGCAGGCCAAAGGAGAGATTTGCTTGATACCTGGCAGTAGGTGAGTGAACTGAGCTCTGCTGTCAGGGTGTTCCCCAAGGGTTAAAGCAGGGCAGCAACCAGTGGTTGATGATGCTAGGAATGGGATCTAGACTCTGGAGAAAGAGATCCGCAGGAGCTAGAAGGAGGCTCAGAGCCCTAGACAACTGGGCTCGGGCTTGGGCTTGGGCTTGGGCTTGGGCTTGGGGTTTGTTTCAAGGGGCCTAGAAGGGCGAGCGGCTCAGTAGAATGGAATGGAAAAGCAGAGGGGGGTGGGGAAGTGATTAGAGAAAGAAAGCTCAGCTTGGTGCTGATGCAGTCCTTGGGAGAAAAGAGACACCTGGCATAGGCTACAGACTGATTTTCTTATTCCTGCTGGTAGAGAATTAGTTTCTAATATACCACCAGGCCTGAATCTTAATGATTCAGGAATTAGGCAAAGCTGAGCAATCTGTTGGGAGCTCTTCAGTAGCCACAGCTGGGAGTACAGTGGCAGGAACTGACAAAGAAGTCCATACATAGCAGGAATCTTTTTTTATTTTAGAAAATTTAAAATAAATGGGAGAATCCTTTTAAAGGGATGCATTCAATGTTTCGAGAATACATAAAATTTAACTATTTAGAGGAAGAGAATCTGTGCACAGTGATTTTTCATCGGTTGCAATATAACAGCCACATGTCCAAGAATAACTCTGTAGGGTATAGCATGCATTCAGTCTGGTCTGAGCACACTTAAAGAAAACATAGTTCTAGGGGAAGTCTTAATGTAAGGGCTGTTTTCAGTACCAGAAGAAATGCAGCATTATGACTACTTTCTCACTTGTAAAATAAGAACTTGGGAGAGGAGGGTGTAGAAGCGTGAATAAGATGATCTTTGAGGTCCCTTCCAACTTTAACATTCTATGATTCTATGACTCGTTTATTCGTGTAGCACATTTGGCACTACCAGGGGCTATATCTCTAAGAAAAAGTAGACTTCCATCTGCACAAGAACTATTTGTAGAGGAGAGACACTCTTTGATGCTTACTTGCTTCCTGAGTGGTTATCCAACAGTAAGGAGCCTGCAATTCCTCAATCCTTCCACTAATCCAGACCGTCCATCTGTCAGGGAGATGGTAGAATTTACTATAAAGAAGACAAACTACTCAATACCAAATCAGATGAATTCTGCATTAATCTATAGTAATTGAATTAGAATCTCTTCCAAAGAGGCAGAAGAATAGCAACTGAGTCTGAAATGGTCACATTGCTTCCTAATCTCATCTATGTTGCTCAGACTAAAATAGCATCATTTCCCTTTATGAAGATAAGCTCGGTTTCCCAAAGGCCTCTAAAGAGAAAAACATGACTTTTCCACCAGCAAATCTGGCAAAACTACATAAGCACTGCTGATTTTTATTTATTGGATCAATTAAATATTCTTCAAGAGATTCTTGGATGTCCTATGATGACTTTGATAGATGTTATCATTTTACATAGCTCTAATTCAACACCCAGTGAGTGAGCAAAAGAGATCTGAAGTGGAAGAAAGTAATAGTATCTGCTCTCATAGTATTTACCATCTGTATCTGTACTGTCTAATACAGTCGTCACTTGCCAAATGTGGCTAATGAGCACCTGAAATGTGACTGGTCTGTATTCAGATTTAATTTAATGTTAATTATACATCAGGTTTCAAAGATTTGGTACAAAAACTAAAATGTGAATATATGCCATTAATTTTTTATAGAGATTATATATTGAATTATAATATTTGGATATGTTGTGTTAAATAAAATATATTATTAAAATTAATCTCTTTCTTTAACATTTCTTTATATGGCTACTAAAAATGTAAATTACATATGTGACTCACTTTAGTGCCTTGCATTGTATTTTTATTGAAAAATCTCGTTGAGATAGAACAAGTAAACTAAAAACCTATGAGACAATATGGCAAGTTCTAAAAGAAGTTACAAGTAAAATATTATGGAAATTTGGAAGAAGTTCCCCCAACTTTCATGAAGGAAGTTCCCCTAACTTTCTTACCCCAACCTGTACATACATATTGGGGATCCACACCTAACTTTCTGTCTTTCTTGTTGCTACAAATAATTAGATTACTGTCTAAGGCTAATACCTTCTTCTCAGGGATTTATTTAACGAATGTTTTCTCTCTCTTCTGTATTTTTAACTTAGCTTTGACCTATCTATGGGACCTTTCTCTATGCTATTGAAACATACTCTCTTTCATAATTTAAAATATCCTTTCTTTAACCCATATTTACTTTTAACTATCAATGTTCTTCTTTTTACTCCGTCACAGGCAATCTTTTCTTATAATAGTTCTCACTTGCTGTGGCACCATTTTGCCTCCCACTCACATTTTAACCCAAGGCAGTCTTGCTCTATCCCCATATATCTCTTGAAGATACTTTTGCCAGAGTTCCCAATGATTTCCTATTGGTTATTTTTAGTGAAAACATTTCTCATTCCTTAACTTACATAGCTTCTTAGGTGTATTTAATTCTATCGATTAGCCTTGCCTTATTTCTTGCTGGCTGATGTGCTCACTTTTCCGGCTTTTTCTGCTTAGACTCCTTGACCATCCTTAAAAATCAGTATTCTTCAGGGTTATGTTTTAGGTTTCCACTTCTACATACTAACCTTTTGTGATATCATACCTTGTTATTGAGTTGATGAACATCAGCCTAATGAAGATTCTCAAATCTAAATTCTCAAACTGTATCTCTCTCCTTTCTTATTCTGTAAATTCAGTTTCTTTTTTTCCTATTATAACTAAATAACAACAGTTATAAGCCCATACTTTCATGGCAGTATCAGCTTTCATCACTTCTTTGATTTGTTCTATGCTAAGGTCACCTGGAAATTCTGTGTATTCCTTAAATATTCTGCATCTTTTCTCACCGTTGGGCTTTAACACGTTTTCCATCGGCATGGAACCTTCTTTATTTTCCTTATTCATTATCCTGAAATGTGCTATATTCTAATTCCAGCCTTGGCATAGATGCCCCGTTTTCTTAGAATCCTTTTTTGATTGCTCTAGACTGAGCTAAGTCCCCTTTCTATGTAACCTTATAGAACCTTTTGGTTTCTTCATTACATCAGCCTTTGCACATTGTTGTGTTTCTCATTTACCTCTTCCTAGGATTAAAAACCTGAAGGCACAAAACTCCTATTGGTAAAATATTAAATGTTGTATTTCCAGCAACTAATGTTGTATGAACATATAGTGATTTATCAATAAAATTGTATTGCCCGTGGAGAGAAGAGAAGAAGCCCAGATGGACAGAATGGATGGTTTTCTGGCAGACATGGCATTAGAGCTGGATATTGAAAGATGATGACATTTTATTAGGTGAGAAGTTATTTCAGACATTGGAAATAATAAAAGCAATTGACAAAACATTGATAGGGATCCAGGAAACACTTTATAGGCCAGGTAAGATGCAAATCAAATGTAAATGGAAAGAATAATATAAGATTAGAAAAAAATTTTTTCGTGAATAATCTTGAATATTAGGCTAAATTTATACTTCATTTTAAAGGTAATGAAGGGTAACAGGGGATTATAAATGATTTTTGAGAAAGGATGACATGATTGGTGATGTTTATAAAAAAAAGCAAGTAGTAGTGTCATATAGTGATACTTTTAATGTTTTAATAATATTAAAAGCTAAAAATCTCTCACTATACTTTAAACATCTGGGATGATAGAAAATGGAAAAGGAAAAATTGGGTGGTAAAGATAAACAAGAAGAGCACTTAGCATCTGAATGAGGGCAGGCAAATAAAAACCAATGAAATCAAACCAAAATTGGCTTTGAATATAAGCCACAATTATCTTCAAGTACCAATGATCACTAGGAACCTCATAATCCTGCTAATGTGTAAATATGGCCATATGTGTTTGTAAAAGTAAACAGTAAGCCTGGCTCATCAGTGTCTTTTGCGGTGGTATCAGCACAGAGAACAAGAAATTTTTCTCATTTAGAGCAAAAGAGATTCAGTCCAGAGAGGGCAAGCTAAGTACCATTTTCATCTAGGCATTTGAACTAGATTGATGGATCCTCAGAAAATGGAAAGTGTTGGTCTTTCTCCCTAGAAGAATGAAGGGAAAGGTGAAATGGTTCTGAACAGTGCATCATCAAGGACAAGCCATTTTCTCTATATCCTCTTGAAAATCAAACCATTATGTAGAATTATATATAGGAATTGCTGGTCTGAAGAACAGTACATAATGGCAAATGGCAGAAATTCTCAAGGGTCATTCAAAAACTTTTCTCAATTGAAAGTTGGGCTACTCTTTTCCAAAAAACATCCATTAAATATGCTTCAATAGCTCTACTCCCCTCAAAATGTTTACCTTTAAGAATTTATCTCTCCATTTTGACATGATAAAGGGGCTTCTGGTTTTAAATAGGAAGGGAGAGGAAGAAAGAAAGCCCTACTCCATCCTGAATTACTTTGTTCTTAATTTCAAACCAGCCATTAAATATACATGTGAGAAAAACAGTTCTAGGAGGGCATTTTACTATAAGTTAACGAAATGAAAGACATAGGCAGCAGAGGACAGGGTAGGCAGGCACAAAGCCTAGGTTGTAGTACCCATTCTATTTCTCCCACACAGGTTTTGTGATCAAGGGTGAGCTAACTTTCTCTTATAAGAGTGCTATAATATTTAATATTCATAATATTATGTAGTATTTAGATAATACTATATACTATTTAAGATCCAACTAGATTTAATATTGTCATTTATTTAAAAATGTGTTTGGTCTTTGTCTCTCCAGTACAGAGCTTCTAAAACTTAGAATCCCCCAAGTGATAAAAGTGTTTTCGTTATTCATGGACCTTTTGGATCACACCTGAGATTACACTAATGGGACTGACTCATCATAGGCCCCTTGATAGCTACAGGTTAGGAGTTGGTCACCAGCAAGACCAACCACATTCTTAGAGAGTTGGAACTCTGACCTCTGGGAGAGGAAAAGGGGGCTAGAGATTAAATTTAACCACGCGGCATATGATTTAATCAATCGTGCCTATGTAATGCAACCCCAGTATAATCTCTGGACACTGAGGCTCAATAGAGGGTCCTGGTTAGTGGATACATTGATGTGCTAAGAGGGTTACACCTTGATTTGATGAGGAGAAAGTGCTAATGCTCTATATTTTAGACCCTCCCAAACCTCAGTCCACCTGTCTCTTTATTTGCTAGTCCTGATTTTGTCTCCCCTATACTAAAACTCTAAACATAAGTAAAGCACTTTTTCAAGTTCTGTGTAATGTTATAGCAAATTACTTAACCTCAGGGGTTCATTAAACCCCCCAAATTTGTAGCCAGTCAGCTAGAGTGTGAGTGTCCTGGAAACCCCAATGTGTAGCTGACATCTAAAGTAGGGACAGTCCTGTCAAGATCATAGCCTGAAACTTGTGAAGTCTGACACTAACTCTGGGTGTTTAGTGCCAGAATTGAATTTCAGTACATGAGTTGTGGTCAGAATAAAGAATATTCTCAAAAAGAGGGGACACCATTTTTTTCATTTAACTTTAGCACATAGGCTTAAAGGGAAGTATGATTAATACCAGAATGGTAAATCCTAAGAAGTTCAGGTTAAATATTTGACTACCGATAAATCTGGTGGTATTTCTGACCTTAAGTGAATTAAAAGGAAAAAGAGTATTATTGAAGCCTTGTAAATTTGTTGCCCTTAGGGTCTTTAAAAAGATAATTTGTTGTTAGTACAAACATTAGAAATACCTTAAGTAGATTCTAGGTCAAGTTTGTTTAATATAGCATGTGATTTGTATCTCACAGACAATTTGAGGTCTGTAACATAAACTATTTCCATTTTCTCTCTCATATAAAACTTGAAGAATCATATTCCAAATTCACAAGGCTTTATTCTCATTTTGTCCATAGAGTTTGGGTAAAAAAAAAAAAAAAAAGGAAAGAAAAAGAAGGGGGGAAGGGCTGGACATGGTATTAGGTTTCTGGTCTCATGTTACCTTTTCAAAAGGCTCCCATATCAAACAGTAGTGAGTGATGAGAAACAAAAAAAAACCACTATCAGGTCTCTCTCTCACTAAAGAAGTTTAGACTTTAAACATGATGAATTCTCTTTGATAGAAAAATAAAGAGATGTGTTGTCTCAGAGGAGGCTACTGGGGTTCCCATGGTCTTCACAATAGGCAAAGCACTGGCTACCTATATCTCCTGTTTCCTCTTTATTTTGTCTCTTCCACATGGCAAAAATGAAAGACACAGATGTCCAATTCTCCTGAATATTTTCTTTTAAACTACAGAGATAGACTGCTACCTCCCTCCATTTGAAGGATTGAACTTTGTGAGAAAAGAAATCACAAAAGACAGTTTCGTTAGAAGCTGCTGAATAATGAGATCATGAAGTATGAACGAGACATGTGGCCCTTTAAACATCGTCAGAAGTATCCATGCTGCAGGCATACTGCCATTTGTGCAAAGGAGCAAACAACAGGTCTTTCAGTGACAATATGCTCTTTCTTTCTCTCTTTCTCTAAAGTTTTAATTAATCTTTACGTGATCTCAGGAGCTTACGTGATCTCAGGAGCTTGAGGAAATTCAGTCTTAGGTCAGTTAGCGTTCACTTTCCTAGTGAGAAAATAAGTCCCCATGACTGTTTCTAGATCCAGCAAGAATTGCCAAGTGACTCCTGTGTTTTACAGGGAAATTACTCATATCGTGAAGTCTGAACTGTCCTTGGAATCCCAGTTATTGTTACTTTGAGGCTTAATGCGTCCTAAAAATGAGAATTAAGAATTGAGAAGTCTGGCTGCCTTTCACTCTGTAAGTATAGCTATTGTTTGGAAAATTTTTACCCATTCCAGTTTCCAGTTCTTTATTCAGCTTCTTTTTGTGCAGTAAAGCACAGGTCTAAACACATGCAGACATATTCACACATCATGTCTAGCCAAGGTATGTGGTAAACTATCTTCACACTCTATTCCTTTACCCATTAAGTTTCAAAACAGTCATAGCATTTGTTAAGTCACAGTTCCTGGATTCTTGTTTATACCAGAAAAACTTCAATTTCTGGTGTGTGTGTGTGTGTGTGTGTGTGTGTGTGTGTGTGTGTGTGTGATAACTTATATTAATTGGGTGGGGAAGGAACAAGCTTTCTTCTGTACTCAGGGTTATTCTGGCTAGTCTGAAAATCAAATAGACATGAGATAGATTGGCAAGAGTGAATAGAGCATAAATAAATGAAAACTTTTTAGAATTTACAAAATGGATTTCACAGGAGCCATGACAGTAATGTCAATTGACACATAATGGGAACACCCTTCGGATTTGACTGAAACACCCAAAATCACAGAAACATCAGCCTGCATCCGCAGGAGCCAAAAAAGCAAGAGGATCCTACCTTGCAAGGTCCATATAAACTGAACACCTTAACCCAGCAGTCTCCAACCTTTTTGGCACCAGGGACTGGTGCTCTTATGAGAATCTAATGCCTGATGATCTGAGGTGGAGCTGAGAAGGTGATGCTAGCTCTGGGGAGCAGCTGCCAATACAGATGAAGTTTCGTTTGCTTGCCTGCTTGCTCACCTCCTGCTGTGCGGCCCAGTTCTTAACAGGCGGTGGACCAATATGGGTCTGCAGCCCGGGGATTGGGTCTCCTGCCTAAGACAGATGATGCTCAAATCTAACCTGATAGCATCACGAACTGGTGTGCTAGAGCCAAAGACTCTGACCTTCTGACCTGTTATAGCCATTGTCTTAGGACTGGCACACATTCTCTGCGCTGTCAGTCAATAGAGCTGTTTAGAGACACTAAGATTTTCATTCCTTCCCTCTGCCATGTAGGATTGTACTTCCCCTTTTGTGTGTTGTGTGTTAACCTGCCTGAGTACCTAACTGGTTCATCTGGGAAGGTTCCATTCATTAAACCTAGCATCGTGGAAAGACACAAATGCATTCAAGAGTGTTACTTTGTTAGCAGCTTTTTTTTGCTTGCAACAAAGAAAATAACCAAATTTAATACATGCATATGTATAGGAACCCCATGTACTTGAGAGATTCAGGGATAGAAAGGAGAATTGAGACATTCTGAGCAGCTGGGGATGAGGTAATGTACCTTGGGGACTTCAAAGGCTCGTTGCAGGATGATAAGAACAGATTGTTTACTGTGCCCTATCCATGGGTTAAAAGAATTTATATCTGATAATCTCTTATTATGGCCTAGGCCCCTAATTCAAGTTCTAGATAGTATAAAGGGGAAGATGTTTCTTTTGAGCCTGAAGCTAAACTTGCCTCTAGCTCAAAGTAATCTGCATACCACTGAGGCACATGTTGAGGTGGCTCATTCTGAACCCCCCATGATTGCATCAGTTTACTGGGTGTCATATTAAATTGACTGTGCCTACAAATATGTCAGAATAGCTGATGGTCTGTCAAAGCTTGGACTCAGATTCTAATAGAGTGGTCACGGAATGTCTATGCATGCCAGTGAGAAGTTCTCTCTATGCAATTTCCAGTCTCCGTACAATATCTGTGCATCTTCTGGATGGCAGCCATGTTGTTGATTGGGAATCATTGAAATGGACATGACAACTGTTCTTAGTCTTCAGCAGTGCTCAGACACTAGCTCATGCACAGAGACACTGGCCATTAGTTTCTTCCCTGGGCATATCTTCCTCTTTTCTTGTATGATGACAATAGTACATAATTTAAACTCAAGCAAATCCAATCCTGCATCACTCACTTGATATCAAGTGATCTTGGATATGCTGATATTTGATGTATGGTATCACCATGTTTTACTTTCTTCACTGTATTGTATGGAGTAAATAAAAAATTATATTTAAAAGCTCAGCATAAAGGTGGGCTCATAACAAGTGCTAAAACTATGTCAGATTCCTGTCCATGCAGAAAAGTCACGAGCCTAAGGCATTGTCTGAATAAAGAAGTAACAATTTAGAATATTTGAGCCAGGTCAGAAATGTTTTCTTTCCAAAGCGAAGAACTGGTGTGCAGTAGTGTGTTAACTTTTTCTTAGTTCTCAACTTCTTGTCAAAGTTTTAAACTGTTCCTTAGATAGCCATACAAAAAAAGAAAGGGTAGGGAAGAAAAGGAAATACATGTTATCCTCCCTCTTCTACTACACTGTCATTTTGGTTTAAATATCATCATTTGCATACCTTTTATCTGAACTGAGAAAGGCTACCTTCTCATACCTAATCACCAGGAAGCAGCAAGCAGCAGCCTTGGAAGCTTTTATCAATACACCAATTTTTATTTTAGTTTATAATTTAAAAAGTGAGTGTGAAGTGACAATGATGGTATCATTTCAAAGGTTTTTTTTTAAAAAAAAAAAAACATATCAAAAGGCTCTCTCTTTTTTGAGACAGAGTAGGAGGAGGGAAAACATGAAAACAAAATAGAAAAATAAATGAGAAATAATCAGGACCCAGAGGAAAAAAAAGGTAGCAATATCATTGCCCCACCCCCTTCTGCATATACACAAACTATTAGAATGCCTAAGGAACATAATGTTAGATGAAGCAAAAAGGAAAATTCAAGGGGCGGGGGATAGTTACATAATAACTCATCAACATAACGCAATATGAGTGGACCAATATCATCAAAAGAAAGGTGTCTTTGTCCACAGATGTACTACTCTGAGGATTAGATCTTTCAGAAACATCTACTGAAGATGTATAATAACGACTTGATTCCCTCTTCCAGGATAATCTTATGACCTGAAAGACCGTGAGATATGTTTTCCTGGATGAAGCTAGAACCCACTGGCAAAGATGGGGATAAAAACAAATGACCAAAGAAAACATGAAGAAGTATAAAAAGAAAGGTTGATCCTAGAAGACACTGTAGATGCTCTTTGTCTCAGTTGGAAAAATAAAAGAAAAAGAAGATTATTCAACATCCTTGGGTTTGTCTACCAAATCCAGTGTTATTCTGCATTCTCATCTTGCTCCATGTCTTAGTTTGAACTGCTACTTTCTGGCTTCCATGGCGTCACCTTTTCTGGTTGCTCTTTATCAATCTCCTGTGCATGCACTAATGCCTGTACTTGCCCTTTACATATTGGTGCTTCTCAAATCTTGGTCCTGATTCTTCTGTTTCCTCACTCTTAGAAATTTCATAGGACAGTTCTTTCTAGTCCTATGGCATCAATTGCCACATGCACGCAGATGACTAACACACACATATACCAGATGTCTCCTGAGCTACCAGCATGAATTTCCAACTGCCTAATTAAGTGCTTACACACAGGCACTTCTGAAAATCAGCATGTCAAAGCTAAAATTCTCTCTCTCAACAAATCTACTTATCACCATTCCAGTAATTGCACTACTATTTAGTTGTTATTCTTGACTCCACTCACTCTGTTACCCACCTCAATCCAATCAATAAGTGAATCCCATGGAATCTAGACCATCGATCTCTGAAATCTTTCTATTTCTCTCTTTTGTTACTGTTCCCACTGTCATTCAAGATGATATCATACTTTTCCCAGAGCACTAAAATATGCTACTAATTGGTTTCCTTATCACTGGTGTTACTCTCCTTAAATCTAGTTTCTCCTTTGCAGTCAGATAATATTTCAAAAACATATAATTTTACATGGCATTCCCCTTCATATGTCTTTAATAGCTTTTCATTTTATTTCGAACATAGTCCAATCTGCACTCCCCCAACACACACACTGCTGCCCTTCTCATGTTTCCAGCTCCATCTCTAGTTTCTCTCTTACTAACCATATACTCAAGTAATAATGAATGCATTGTATATCCTCAAAAACACCCTATAGTCTTTCTCTTTTTGCTTGGAACATTCTTTCTCTCATAGCATCTAAATATTAATGTAGCAATCAAAATGGTAAGGTTTATTCAAGGAAGCCATACAAATGGCCAACAGGTACATGAAAAGGTATTCGGTATCACTAATCATTAGGGTAATGCAAATCAAAACCACAGTGAGATATTATATTACAACTGATAGAATGACTATAATCAAAAAGTCAAGAGATAACAAGTGTTGGTGAGCATGTGAAGAAAAGGGAAACATTTTGCACTGTTGGTTGGAATGTAAGTTGGTGCAGGCATTATGGAAAAGAATATAGAAATTCCTCAAAAAACTAAAAATAGAACTACCATATGCTCCAGTAATCCCACTTCTGGGTCTATATCCAAAGGAAATGAAAATAGGATCTTAAAGAAATATCTGCACCCTCATGTTCATAGCAGCATTATTCACAATAGTCAAGGTATGGAAACAACCTAAGAGTCTGTCAACAAATAAATGGATAGAGAAGGTGTGGTAGATATCTCATAATGGAATATTATCCAGCCATGAAAAAAAAAGGACATCCTGCCATTTGTGGCAACGTGGGTAGGACCTGAGTACATTATGTTAAGTGAAACAAATAAAGCAGAGAAATGTAAATACTGTATATTACTTATATGTAGAATCTAAGAAACCCAAACTCACAGAAATAGAAACTAGAATGATGGTTACCAGGCTCTAGGTAGTGGGAGAAATGGAAAGTTGCTAGTCAAAGAGTACAAACTTCCGTTCTAAAATGAATAAGTTCTGGGGATCTAACATACAATATAGTGATTAGAGTTAATAAGTTAGAAATTATTATAAACTTGAAATTTACTAAAAGAGTAAATCCTAAATGTTCACACCACCAAAAAGAAATGATACTTATTTGATATGACACAGGTGCTAGCTAAAGCTATGGCGGTAATCATTAGACTGATAATTTAACATTACAGCTTCCAATTAATATTGGTTTAGTTTTCACAAATTTAAAGATAATGTTATTTTAAAGAGCAGTAAAAGATTAAAACATATGTGTAAAAGTATTCTATAAACCCTACATGTTATTATAATTTACTATTACTATTAAATATATGTTATATATAATAACATGAACTATTATTAATTTCTTTATTTTATATCAGACAAATAATATGTGCTCCATAAATATCCTTGAATAGGTTTATGAATTAAAGACAAATATATTACTTGTCAATGTTCTATAGCCAAAAACCACTAGAAACACCTATACTATTAAAAAATTAGGTTTACGAAGTCATTGCAACAAAAAAATAAAGGCTATGAAGAATTCTGGTGTGTCTTAGAGTAAGATTGTGTCAGAAAGCCAGGCTTCTATTAGGTGATTTGGAGAAATTTTAAGTAAATGGCATGTTCTTAGAATTGGACACTGTCAGCAAGTTTTTAATTTGTCTTATTAAATGTGTTTTTGTCATTTCATTAAAAGTATGCTCTAAAACACGTATATTGTACTGTTTTCACCTTGCTTTATTTACTAGGAGGTGCAGTAAAAGAGAGAGAGAGAGAGAGAGAGAGAGAGAGAGAGAGAGAGAGAGAGGTCACCTCATTAAATAAACACAGGTGGAAACACAAAATACCTTTTAAAACCACACATTTAAAATAATTATGTTGTTTTTTTCTGATAAAAACAATATTAATAAAATTTACTTGTAAATAAACATACTATATAAGTCTGCATGAAGATGGCAGGGTAGGGATTATTTTCTGCTCTCCATAGAGCAAACTGAAAACTGGAAGACAAAAAGAAAACTCTGTCTTCTGTGGAATTAGCAGATACCAATAATTTCAATTCAAAATTTAAGAAGAATATATCATTGATCGTAAAGCAAAAGCAATCTTCCACTAGATCCCTCACTTGTGGGCCACAGGACATCCTGGGGTCCCTGTCTTTGGGAATGAGGAAATTAAAAAGCAGACAGACACCATTCAGGTGATTGGTATATCTTCAGAAGGCATGTAAGATAGTTTCAAGGTGAAATGTGGGCAGAGAAAAGATAGAAAAAAAGGTAGGTAAAAACAGGTGGATACATATTATATCACCACGCAGAAGGTTGTGCATTTGCCAGGTTAATAAGGAGCATGTGCAGCTCCTGCTGATCAAGAAGGCAGAACCTTAAAGAATGAAGATATGTCACAGTGACAGAGAGCTTGGTGAATTTGATGAGAAAACTGTTCTGAAACAACTTATCTGAATCGAAGATTTAAAAAAAATTATTCCGCCTACCCCACTATTTTTAAACAAATAGTTACTTAATAAAATCATAATTATGAAAACATTATGTATTCTATCCAAGGCATATGAAGAATGCTATGCTTGAATGAATATTTGTATAATTAAATTCTTACATTTAAAAAAATAAATAAAAATACATGAATTAATTATTCAACTCAAGAAATTAGAGCAACAAAATATAATTAATGGAAACAAAAGGAATGTATTAATACAGATAAAAACTAAAATAAAATTAATACAATAAAAACTATGAGATCGCAAGTCAAGATAGCAAAGCAGGAAAACACTGTTCACCTTCTCCCTTGACTACAGCAAAATTACAACTAAATTATAGAACTACCACCCTTGAGAACCACCTGAAGACCAGCTGAACAGATGTCCTATAACTAATGCTATACAGGGGGAATTGTTTCGAGACTGGCAGGAGGAGCAGAGACACTAAACAGAATGGTCCCATACCCCACATGTGGTGATTAAAAATTGGGAGCAATATCTCAGCTGTGAAGGTCCCCTGAGGAGCAAGGGATCCAAGCCTAACACCAGGGTTCCAGTGCTAGGGAGAGAAGTCACTATAATTTCCAGTTGTGAAAACCAGCAGGCTTGGTGCCTGAGTGAGACAAAGGCCTGTAGGAGTCCCAGAAGTTCTTCTTAAAGGGCTGAAGGATGGACTTACTCACTGAAAAGCTCGCTTGCTCTAAACTCCAGGGCTGAGCAGTAGCTCGAAAGGTACCAGAGACATTTAGGGAGGAACTGATTTGTCTGGCTTCAGGGCAAAGACTGGAGGAGCAGCTTTCTCTAAGATAAACGTGCTGGTAGAAGCCTCTGTTCCTTTGCTCAGCCCTCCCTATGCAGGCAAAAGAGGACCCTATATCTGCATCTCCATGAACCTGGCTAACACTGTTTGTCTCACCCCAGTGATTCCCTGAAACCCTGCCCCATCTAATCTGCAGGCCCACCAAGCTACTTCTAGTGGCTTTTCCATACAAACAGCCTGACTTAGCATCTGGCCTCAGTGTGCCCCATACCTCTTGCTAAGCAGCCCCAAGCCTGACTCTCATGGTAACCAGCCTCAGTTTGCTGCTTAGCCTCTCCCAAAGCATATCCTAGCCCAGCACAAGTGGCAACATCTGCAGATTACTTTGTAGCCCATACCAGTTGGCCCTAAACAGAGCAAAGGCAGAGGCTGACCTTTGATCCTCTCCCAAGAGGAGAAACAACATACTTGGTGGTCAGCTTTAGATCAAACCAGAGCATAACTCAATCATTTTCACAAATGACACAACCGAAGGGTAAACTCAGCAGGCACCACAATCTAGCTAAAGTATATCCTGCTCAATGAGGTCAGACCTTGCACAATAGTTCCTCCACTATAGTCATGGCCAGTCCTTATAGCCAATCAGCTTGATGGTCAATTCCTCCCATTGTTGTGCTAGTAACAATCAAGGCTCAATTACAACACATAACCCACACAAGGGACTCACCTGGAGCACCCGGCTCAGGGTTTCAGGAAGACTCCGTCATTGAGCTCCACAGGACACCCACTACATAAGGCTATTCTACCAAGACCAAGAGACATAGAAGCTCTACCTAATACATAGAAACAAACACAGGAGGCAGCACAAAATGAAGAGACAGAAAAAGATGTCTCAAATTAAAAATAAAAACAAAACAAGACTTCTGAAAAAGAAGTAAACATAATAGAGACAACCAATCTACCAGATGCAGAGTTTAAAACACTGGTTATAAGGACGCTCAATGATCTCAGTGAAACTTCAACAAAAAGATAGGAAACATAAAAAATGAAGATAGAAAACACCCAAAAAAAGAATAGTCATAAATGTAGAATGCAATAGAAATATAAAATACATTAGAGGGAATCAATAGTAAATTAGATGAGGCAGAGGTTCAAATCAGCAATTTAGAAGATAAGGTAGCAGAAAAAAAAAATCAGAACAGCAACGAGAAAGAAGAATCCTGCCCAAAATGAGAATAGTTAAGGGGCCTCTGGGACAACATCAAGCATACCAACATATGCATCATAGAGGTACCAAGGAAAGAGAGAAAGCAAAAAATTAAAAACTTATCTGAAGAAATAATGATGGAAAACTTACTTAACCTGGTGAAGGAAGTAGACATACAATCCCAGGAAGCTCAGAGAGTCCCAGACTAGATGAACCCAAACAGGTCAATATTAAGAAGACACATCATAAATAAAATGCCAATGGTTAAAGACAAAGAGAGTATCTTAAAAGCAACAAGAAAAAAACAATTTGTTACCTAAAGGGGAGGCCCCATTAGACTCTAAAGCTGATTTCTCAACAGAAACTTTGCAGGCCAAAAGAGAATGGCACAAAATATTCACAGTGATAAAAAAGCAAGGACCTACAACCAAGATTAGTCTACCCAGCAAAGCTCTCATTAGAATCAAAGGACAGTTAAAGAGCTCCCTAGAAAAGGAAAAGCTAAAGTTCATCATCATGAAATCAGTTTTACAAGATGTGTTAAAGGAATTTCTTTAAGAAAAAGAAGAAAAAGATAAAAAATATGATTAAAATGGCAATAACTATATACCTATCAACAACTACTTTAAAAGTAAATGGATTAATTGCTCCAATCAAAAGACATAGGGTAGCTGAATGAAAGAAAAAAAAAAAAAGACACATATATGCTCCCTACAAGAGAGTCACTTCAGATTGAAAGACACACAGAGACTGAAAGTAAAGGGATGGAAAAAGATGGGAATGGAAAAGAAAATAAGCTGGGGCAGCAATACTTAGATCAGACAAAATAGACTGAAAACAAAGGCTATAACAAGAGACAAAGAAAGACCCAGCAATTCCACTTCTGGGTTTTTATCTGAAAATTCGAAACACTAATTTTAAAAGACACATGAATCCCTATGTTCATGGCAGTGTTATTTACAGTAGCCAAGATATGGAAGTAATCTAAATGTCTATCAATAAACAAAGGGATAAAGAAGAGATGGTACATATATACAATGGAATATTACTCATCCATAAAAAGAACAAAATCTTGCCATCTGCAACAACACGGATGAGCCTAGAAGGTATTATACTAAGTAAAATAAGTCAGAGAGGGAAAGACAATACCAAATGATTTCACTTGTATGTGGAATCTAAAAAACAAATAAATAAACAAATAAAATAAACAAACATGCAAAGCAGAAACAAAGTCATAGATAGTCATAGATACAGAGGACATTTTGATGGTTGCCAGATTGGAGTAGGGTTCTGGGGGGTGGGAAAAAAGGTGAATCAATTAATATGGGCAAATTGCCAGTTATAAAAATAATCATGGGTATGTAAAGTACAGCATAGGGAAATATAGTCGATAATATTGTAATGACTATGTATGGTGTCAGATGGATACTAAACTTATTGGATGATTACTTCATAAGTTATATAAATGTCTAATCACCATTTTGTATGCTTGAAACTAATATAATATTGTATGTTTACTGTAATTGAAAAATAAAACAAATATTTGAAAAATAATAATAACAGATACAATGCAAAGTTAACTTATACATGGTGTCGTCAAAAAAAAGGATAAAATGGCAACCCACAAACTGGGAGAAAATATTTGTGACACATTTATAATAAAGAGTTCAGAAATTGTAATCATACTATATAAATAATATCTAAAATCAGTAAGAAAAAGAAAATTCAATAGAAAAACTTGGCCAAATGATTTAACAAAACTTTATAGAAAAAGCTATCTAAATGGTCAATAAATATGTTAAAAGGTGTTTGATTTCATTAGTCATTCCAAAAATGTGAATTCAAGCATAATATATAGCAATATATCCATACAACAGAATGACTCAAATTAAAAAGAGAAATTACTAGGGGTTGGTAAGGAATTAGTGCAAATGGAAATCATACACTTTTGGCAGAAATATAAATTTGTATAGCCACTTTGAAAACTAGCAGTATCTTCTATACCTGAGAAAACAAATTCTGGCATGCAGCAATTCTATTTCTATGTATATAGTTAAAAGAAATGAATTAATAGTTTAGAGACTGATACTGGAATATGAAGAACAGAAATATTCACAAAAATCTTCAATTGAAAACTACTCAAAATGTTTATCAAGAGAAGAATATATAAATTACTGTGTGATATTTTCACAATTTTATATAATGGAATACTATACAGCAATAAGAATAAATAAATACAGTAATATGAATGAATCTCACAACAATAATGTCAAGAGAAAGAACCTAAGCATGATGAGTATTTAATTCCATTTACATGAAGTACAAAAATATGTAGAGGTAATTTATGATGATAGCAGTAACAGCAGAGGTTTTCCCTGAGAATGAAATAGCAATTGGAATGGGTACCGAAAGGCTTCTTGAACGCTGGTAAAATTCTGTTTACTTATCTATATACTGGTTACAAGTTATGTTCAGTGAATATTCATTGAGTGGTACCTTAAATAAAAAATATATATATATCAACCTCACAAGAGGTGGAGAACCTAACAAGCTGTTTGCTACAGAAAAAAAAAAATGAAAAAGTTGTCAAAAAACTACTCACTCTTTTTCTCATGAATTAGCCTTCTTCACCACCAACAAAAACTAACAAGCGAACAAACAAAACCCCCAAACCAACAAACAAAAAAATAATAATAACACTTCCAGTCTTTGCCATCCAGGAGAAAATTCTTCTGATGCTATGTAACTGCTTTTGAGCATCAATGAGAAAAGAGCTTTCAAGTTCTCTTTACAAGTCTAGCAAAACACTAATATTACAATGTGTCAAACCAGTGCCAAAAAAGACAGAAACCACAGATAAACTATGGATACAGAGGCAAAATACTAAATAGAATATGGCCCCATAGCATGTAGCAGAATATGACCAGAGGTTCATAGCAGAATTTCAAAGATGTTTCAATTGGGCAAATCTATTAGTAGTTCATCATAATAGATCAAGTATAAATATATATTGGAGAATGTTAATCGTGTATTCAAAAATATGTATGCCTTTCTCATTAGGAAAAAAAAAAACTGAATAAAATACCTGGACAGAAAAAAAAAAAAAACTGAAGAAAATACCTGGACAATGTTTTTTAATCAATTGAGATCATATGTACTTCCTGTCAATTCCTTTTCCTTTTTATTGAGGTAAAATTCACATAACATATAATTAACTATGTTAAAGTATATACAATTCTATTACATTTAGTACTTTAACAATGTGTTGCAATGAATGAACCAACATTCAGTTCCAAAATATTTTCATCACTCCCCCGAAACACCCTGTATTCACTAACCAGTCATTCTTCATTTTCCCCTCCTGGCCTCTGGTAACAACTAATCTGCTATCTCTATGGGTTACGTGTTCTAGATTTTGTATATAAATGAAATCATACAATATGTGACCCAACATGTGTCTAACTTCTTTCACACAGCATACTGTTTCAAAGTTCATTCATGTTGTAGTATCAGTACTTCATTCTACTTTATGGCAAAATAATATCACATTGTATGGAGATAACACATTGCATTTACCCATTTATTGTTTGGTGGACATTTGTATTATTTCTACCTTTTGTCTATTGTAAGTACTATTGATATAAATATCATGTAGAAGTTTTTGTTCAAATATCTGTATTAGTCTGCTAAGACTTCCGTTACAAAAATACCATGGATTGGACGGCATCGACAACGGATATTTATTTTCTCACAGTTCTGGAGGCTGAAAGACCAAGATCAAAGTGCCAGCAGGTTGGTTATTCATGAGGTCCCTCTCCTTAGTTTGCAGATAGCCAATTTTTCACTGTGCCCTTACACAGTCTTTTTATTGTGGGCATATTCCCCTGGTGTCTCTCATCTTAAAAGGACACCAGACATATTGGATTAGGGCATATCCTTATAACCTCATTTAACCTTAATTACCTCTTTGTCTTTATCCCCAAATGTAGTCATATTGGAGTTAGAATGACAACATATGAATTGGACAGGGGAATAATTCAGTTCATTAAATCTTTAGATTGAAAATATCTCACATACAGAAACGTTGTGTTGCAGATATATACCTAGGAGTGGAATTGCTAGAACATATAGTAATTCTATATTCAATATTTTTTAAAAACTACCAAACTATTTTCCACTGTGGCTGCACCATTTTACATTCCCACCAGCAATGTATGAGGGCTCCAACTTTTCCACATTCTCACCGACATTCTTATTTTCCATTAAAAGATTAAAGCCATCCTAGTATGTATGAAGTAGTATCTCATTGTGGTTTTGATTGTATTTCCCTAATGACAAATAATGTTATGAATCTTTTCATGTGCTTATTTACTATCTGTATATTTTCTTTGGAGAAATGTCTATTCATATTCACTGGCCTATTTTTTTTTAATTGGGTGGTTAGTCTCTTAGTTGTTGAGTTATTGTTGGATTTTTGTTAATATTGAATTTTATACATGCATATATCTTATAAGCTCATATATATATACACATGCACACACACATAGAGATTCTCTCAAACTAAAAGCCAATATCATGTTTAGGTATGAAACATTTTAATGTATTTCCTACTAAATTAGTACCAAGAAAATATTTAATATTTTCAAGACAAGATAAAGAAATAAGGTATCTACTAATAGTAAATCTAAAGCAACATTGTCATTATTTAGAGATACTAGGTTTACGTGCATGTGAAACCAGAGAAAAAAATGAAAAAGCATTAGATCGGTAATTAGAAATTTGACAGAAGTTGGAGTGCAAAGTTAACATATCAAAAGCAATAGGTTTTCTAAATACAACAAATCCCAGTATAAATATACAGGAAGAAAATATCTCACATACAGAAACGTTGTGTTGCAGATACCAGTGCAGTCAAATTATACTTGAAAAGCCAATAACTAGCTTTAAGGTTCAGTTTCCTCATCAGTGAAATGGGTATAATAATCCTCATTCTATCTTCAGAGAGTTACAGTGAGGATCAAAGGAGGAAGGGCTTTGCCTAGTAAGGTACAGAACTGCACAGATGTGGCTGCCACTAGCACATGGCAAAACTGAACTGACTGTGTCCCTTACTACTAATTTCAGTGGACAAACTCACATGCATTTGATCTTTTTTCAGTCTTCAGAAGCTCCTGACTAAACAGACTTTTAGAACTCCAGTTTTCCTCATCAATTAACATGTTGTTTTCTTTCCAGGGGCTATATAAATCATCCAAAAGAACTAAAAGTAGGATTAACTGATATGACAAAATTTAAAATAGCTAGGTATTATAGCAGTAGCTCTTATAAAAGAAAGGAAATATGGCATAGGGACAACTTAAGTAAGAATATTGATTATTATTTATATGTATAACAAAGGTAAGAATGTCTTGGAGGAAATAGTGTGGTTTCATGGTTATGAATTTTTAGGATACGTTTAATTACACAGTTTGCATGTTCAAATTAAAGCATTAATTATTTTCTAGAGTATTATTTTGTCTTCTCCAAGGCTAAAACTATAAAATAGGAGGTAGATAGTGATATTCAGCCTTGGGTCACTTGAGATAGAAATTCTGTGAGTGTACTCAGTTCTGACTATGGACAAGAATCAGTGTTTAGGCTCCACCTCCAGATATTCTCATTTAAATGGTCTAGATTGTGACTAGGGGATTTATCATTTTAAAAGTATCACAAGTGATTCTAATGTGCAGCCATATATGACAGCCATGTGGTCAATGGACCTAAATGGAATACATACTGACTCTACCCCTTCTCCCTTTAACTTTTTTCTAATGCTGAGGCTACCTTTTTTTCTTGAAAGAAATAATGAAATGCTAGAATTTTGTGCCATCTTTCAATTAAGGGATTTAAACATTTTTCATTTAATTTTTTTCAAAGTATGAATTACCTGTCTCATACAACTGATGAGGTAAGTAATGGTTAGGATCAATGAACTCACCCCTCAGAAAGGCCTAGCAGATGTTTAATAGCAGCAACAGAACCTCCACCCAGAAACAGGGAAGAGTGTTGCATCTGAGTAAAATTGTTTGAGGGAATTTAGAGAAGCATAATAATTAACTAGCATTTAGATATATCTAAGGGGCTATAAGACCTGAAAATTATATGCCTAAACTGGATCTTTAATATTGGCAAGCCATCTGGATCTTGACTTTATGTATTATCCAAAAAGCATTGAACCCTTAGTAGATCAAATATCCCTATAAATGAAGAGTATTTATTCATTTCTTCATGTATCGTACAGCCTCAAGTGTATTGCTTACAGTGGGTAGACAATAAAAAAGAGATCCATTCAGAGAACGATTTAGTAATGGTACTGATTGCTGGAAAACCATTTATTCTCTAGTCTTCTTCCAACCAAATTTAGAAGAATTTCAATTTACTATAACTACAAGGCAGGAGCAAAGCCATTACACAGATACAACACACACACACACACACACACACACACACACGCACATGCACATACACACACACTCTTCTTTGTTTTTTTACCCTATAAACCCAATCAATCCAAAATTTGAAGTTTATCTTAAGAAAATAATATTCATAATGAGTGCTTTAAAGAATTCCTCATGCGTCAAATTGTCATATAAAGAAAAGGTAAATTCTTAGGAGAATCTCTCTCTTTCCTGTTTTATTCAGTGGCTAGAACTTGCTGATCTGTCATCACAAATCTGCACTAATTGTTGCATTACAATGAGGCACACTTTACCTCTGCCCGCACAGCCTTGCAGTTAGAACATGTACCTGTAGTTTTCCTTATCAACGGAGGCAGCACTGCTGAGAATCAAAGTGGCTTTCAGTAGCAACCTATCTCAGAACATATTATGTCATTCCAGGGTCTCAGGGTGTAGGTATCCAATGGAACTAGGAAAGCCCAGGGGGTCCTCACCATCTAGAGCTGTCCCTCAGAATTTACTCCAGGTCTGAATTACCTATGGCCTCAGGATACCCTCTAGTTTGCATGCAGCTTTATGGCCAACCTTGAAATGCCAAGCCAGAGGAGGAGGACAGAATATGATGATACCTCCAGGGCTCAACCTCTTACTAAATGAGACAAGTATATAGACTCACAAGTAAATTCCTCAAATTTCCTCAAATTAGCCATTTGGGCCCCAGAGTAGTAGGTACCTTGAATCTTGTTGACTGAATGAGACCTCATGGGAATCAGACTCCTGGAGAGTTGCAAATTGGGTATGATATTAGTTAGATTTCCTGTGTTGTAAATAATAAAATATGACTTCGGTATGCTTTGGGGTGGGGGGAACTACTTTAGAACAATATGCTGACTGGTTTGCACAAACATGGCTTGGGAAAGACAGGGATCCAGGCATAGCCCAGGATCTGATTTGCACACATTTTCAGGAGCTCTTATTTGGGCTCTCTATTCAAACCATTGATTTTCAGCTATTCTATGACTTTGGGTCAATCAGATTGCCATAGATACCTCTAAGCAATCTCATTTTAATCTTTCTACTCTCCCAAGATCCTAAGTTATTATTAGATCATTTTATACTTGAGAGAGATTTACCCAGATCACTTTACTAGTTGGTGCCAGAACAACACTCAATACCATATTTCTCTAGTCCAAATTTTAAATTCTTTAGCTTCTCATATTGCTTTCATGGCTTAGAAGAAAACTGCTGGGAAGACACTGGAATAAATATTGTAAGTCTGTTTTCTTCTCCCAGGAGAGTGTGCTGTGAGATACTGAAAATGCTAGAGTGAGGTTTAGAATGAGGGGAAATACATGGCTTTGTTAAGAGGCAGTATTGGATATAAAAGAGCATAGCTTTCGGAATTCTATAATTACGAGTTGAATTCTGGGGTTTTCTCCTATTACCTATCTGACCTTGGGCAACCTTCTTGCATCTTTAATATAGGAAGAAAAATGACTACTTACATAGTCTTGAAAGAATTAAATGTAATAATGTAAGTCCCCCAGCAGAGTGAATCTAAATGATTTTAATAGAATAGAGGGGAAAGTAGAAAATAATAGAAACTAGTAAAAGAAGAATTGAAATGAGGAAAAGCAAGATGGAAATAGAACAAACCCAACTAAGGAATATATGTTACTGAACCAGAGGCTGGTATGGGGGAAGATAATATGCAATAGAGATAATCAACAAGGACATTAAGGTTTGATCATAATACCATCTTTAGACTGGCTTTCTAAGAGGAAGAGGACATATAACTTTGATATAGCTAATGGGGATTTAGTACTGTGTTTATTCACCGAGGAGGAGATGAGTTTCCATGCTATGCCAGAGATGGAAATATCACCTTAACAAGCATGGACAACCCCCAATGAACTATAAAATTCATTTGGTGGTTGTGATAATTCAAAAGAGCTAGGTGGTACATCAGTAACAAGGGAAGACATAAATTTTAATTCATGAAGCTCATCAGTGTCCTGGTCAGAAAGGGACAAGCCCTCCACTATCCAGCTCAGTAATTCAATCTAATGGGAAGAGAGCATTTTTAAGTGACACTCAACACTACTAGGGAAAATTTTTAAAAAATTATTTCATATAGGTGTGTGTATGTGTGTGGACATGTAGATAAAATTGGTGGCTAAATTCTTGAAGAGGTAGTGGGGGTGGGAAACAATCAGTAAATTTTTATACTATATGTAAGTTAACATTTCTCATTTTCAAGACAATTGTTTCTCTACTGAAAGCCTGATGGCTTTATTACTACCTGAAGAGAAAAGACTTGCTTGTGTAATACAAACATGACTCTGAAATAAAAATATTTTTTCCTTTACTAATATATTCTAAAGAGAAATTATCTTTTTTGAGAAGACACATAAAACGTGACAGGCTCAATTCATGAATTTGATAAGTATTCTCTGTGGCAGACATAGTCCGTGTTGTTTCATACATAACAAACGTTTCCATGAAATATAATGTAAACCTACACATATATACTGAGTGTCTGAGTGTCTAGCAAGTCGCTTGAATTAGGCAGCTGCTCAAGATTTAAGGAATAACTGCGTCTTGTCTAGTCTACCTTTTAATATGGCTTATATCTTCTCTATACTTCTCATTCTCCCTCTCTCATAAATGCTTGGAACAGGCACTATTAGCTCAAAATATTATTTTCAAAAATGAATGAGTCCATATATTACCTAGATAGGGCACAGTGCCTGATATAGAGCAATCGCAAAATGTTTGTTGAACAAATGAATGACACAGAACATATTAAAATTAAAATATGTCTAAGAATCTGCCAATTTGTGAAGAGGTCAAAGCTAGTCTTTGACTGAAGGTCAAATCTCTTCTTCTGTGTATTTTCTCTCTTCCCCTCAGTCTTATGGTTTTGCAGTTAATGATAAAATTAAGTCTCTATGAATTCTCAGGTTGAGCAAGACACAGGAAGACTGAATTGGGAATGGCATAGAGCCTGTTCTGCTTACTTAACTAGCCCATCTTGGTCACAGCATGCTTTTACTCTCCACCCCTTTATAAAACTGGCATGAACCAGAAATTAATAAATTGTCAATATTCTGCTTACATGGGCAATCAATTAACACTCTGCCTACTCATTCTTTTTTGTCTGGGTTTTCTCCAAAAGCTCTAAATCTAATAGACAGTGAGAGAACAACTGTGAGATGATTATCCAAACAATTCAAATGAGAATAATAAGCTTTCAAAAACAGAAGTAAAATATTCAAAAGACCACCCTTCCCCTCCCCAGACACACACTGAGGTCATTATATGCATATTCCAGAACATACTTCATAAAAAATCTAGAGCCTTGTTGAAAATTCTTTAAGAATCCATTTCTCATCATAACAAAGTTACTTTAAATTTATCCAATTTGAAACAGATTTCTTCCTTAAAAAAAAAAATGGCGATCCTCTAGTATCAATGACAAGATATTTCTCATCTTTCTTACTACAATTGCTCTTCTCTTCACAATCTTATGGTTATATAACAATTTTAACTTTTTTTTAAATGCAAGAAAAAATAAGTACAAAAAAATTCTTGGGGAAAAAAAAATGTTAAGAGATGCAATAGCTCTAAAACAATTGACCACTCACTTATTCAGCAAATATTTGAGTGTCAAGTGCTGTTCCAGGGGCTGTGAATACAGCAATAAACAAAAGAGAAACACATCTATGTCTCAAGGACCCTACATTCTAGTTGGGGAGGAGGAGGTGGACATAAAACAAAATTTAAAAAGTTAAACACGTAGTTCGTTAAATGGATTTAAGTATTACGAAGTCAAATGAAGCAAGAAAAGAAAATGGGGAGATTGAATGGAATAGTGGAGCTATTCAACATAAAGTGTCCATGAAAATCTTGCTAAGGTGTTATCTAAGTAAAGATGGCATGGAGGTAAAAGGAGGAAGCCACATGGATATCTGAAGAGCCTCAGATACCATGCCCCGTCTTTGATTTCATAGTTTCAGTTAAAAAGCTGTGTTACTTATAAAAGGGTTTTTTTGACTGAGGCAAAAAATGATTTATCTAAAGAACAAGTTGCAGTTTGGAAGTCTACCTTATCTTCTCCAATTTGTGCTTTCTTTTGTTTCTAGACAATTTATTTTTCCTCATTTTATCTTTATTACTACTTTTTTAAGAAATGTAATGAGGAAACTTAAATTTTTGGATAGAGCTATCATGGGAACAGTTCTACTGTATAATAATCAAGGGACTGGTTTGTTGTATGATTATTAGAAAACCACATTGTTTTTTTTTTTTTTAAAAAAAAAAAAACCATGATTCGACATGCTTAAATTTCTCACAATCCAGGAATAGGTGGTAAATTTGAACATTAGGTGTTCTTTTTGCCCTAAGGCTCATTCACTTCCTTCTCTTAATCTTTTTAAAGAAAATATGTAGGCATAATTATAAGTTAGTAATTAGCTTTGGGCAATTTGTTCAGGCTTAGATGATCCCATGTTGGACCCTTCCTATAATCAACGCGATGATGACCAAGATATATCAAATCATTTTCAAAGAGAAGGTCTGAGATGGGTAAGCTGCTTTAAAAACCCAATAATTATAGAATAAGAGATTATTTGAATTGCAAGAGATTCAACTGAGTTGAATTTCTAATGCTAAAATTTAGCTTTGTAACATAGACAGGGATACGAAGGCATGAGAGGTAAATTATATGTCAAAATTATACCAGAAAGTGAAAGTGTGGACAGTACAAAAGAAAGGGGGAAAATGTGATAAAAGATTGAATGAAATAGTACATAACAAAAAAAAAGTCATGGAAGTTGATCATGTTAATGTGGTATAGTTAAAGCATATTTCACTTAGAAAGAATTAAAAGTTATGGGCTGCTAAAAGAAAAAGATAATCCAATGTTATTCAAGAATATTGTATTTATCACATTATTACTGCATGGTATCCTCCTAAGCTCATTGTCATTCTTCTTTTCTTTCTTCTTTTCCTCCTCTGAGCACTACTGCTTCACTGTTCCTTCTCTTGGCAAACGCCATTGCCATCTACCCAGATGCTAAAGCAAGAAATGAGTTATTCCCAACTCTTCTTTCCTTTGCATCCCACATTCCCACCTTTACTTCTTCAGAGTTCAGAGCCATCTTCTGGTTTTTGAAATATCTCTTATTTTTGACTGTCTCCATGCTCCCAGTTTTGCACTATATCCCAACACCCATCTGTTTTCTATAATGTTAGAGTCATCTTTCTAAAACCCAAATCATGTCATGCTTTAGTACTTCTTAAGACCCTAACATCTACCCATGAATTTCAGGTTAGAACTCAAACTACCAGTATACCAGGCTTTTTATGACAGTCTCCTTGCTAGCTCTTAAAAACTATATCTCGTTACTCCCATTACACACACTGACTACTGCATTCTTGTTAAGCTTTGCCAGTTTCCAGCAGTCCCCAGACTTGTTGGTGGCAGAAATCGGTGCTCCTATGAGAATCTAATGCCCGATGATCTGAGGTGGAGCTGAGGTGGTGATGCTAGTGCTGGGGAGCAGCTGCAAATACAGATGAAGCTTCACTTGCTGGCCAGCCACTCACCTCCTTCCGTGCAGCCTAGTTCCTAACAGGCCACTGACTGAGTATTGGTCTGGGGCCCACAGGTTGGGAACCCCTGCTCTAATACATAGTCCTTGGCTTGCTTACTGTAATCAGATGTCTGCATTGTGTAAATCTGGGGCTGGGTCCTTGGATCCCCCATGAAAGATTTATGTGGAGATCTAATGCTCAGAGAAGACAGCAGGCAAACAATAACAAGCAGAAGTGATTTATTAGGCAGAATTCACTTGGGAGAAGTCCAAGCAGGCACTTTGGCAAAGGATCGAGAAGTTGAGGGTCAGGGATTATAGGGGCCATGGGATTTCTTTATCCCCTTCCATCCCTCTCATCTTCATATAAATCCCTGTGCCTCCTTCTGAGCCTCCTGCTACTGGTGGGACACTCGTGGTGTGTTCCCATAGATGAGAAGTAATATGCCTGCACCATGGAGGGCAGGCACATGCTCAGTTAACTATTTTTGCCTACACCTATTGAGGGCCCCTAGAGTTAAGTCATACAATGGTTATCTGCAGGTAACTGACCACAGGGGAATGAGGGAGGCATCAGAAGCCACCAAGTGTCTTGCTTCTACCTGACTTCTGACCATGGGAAAATGAGGGAGGCGCCTGAAGCTATCAGATGTCCTGTTATATACATTTTATTGCTAGACTGGTCTGGAGCCTCATTAAGCCCTTATTGTCCTTTCCCTCTGGCTCATATTTACCTATCTACCTACACTATCACTTCTTCCTCCCTTTCGAAGTTCAATTCAGGAATCATTTCTGCTAGGGAATTTTTTGTCATTCCCTAGGCTAGGCAAAGTGACTGGCCTACATTGTCTCACATCTCTTTCTACATCTCTCTCCTTAGAAGAGGAACCGTGATATTTATTTCTGTATTTCTAGGCTCTCAAATAATCCTGGTATATAGCAGGTATAAATTAATGTTTTTTAAATGAATAATTAAATGCATGCCAGAAAATCTACTGAACTTCCAAATAACAAAGAAAAATAAAATAAGGCAACTACCTTTAAAGAGCTAACAGTTCAATATATTTCATTGTGAATTTCTTTAATAGTTTATATAATGATTTAGGTTTCTAGAATAAAGATGTTGTTGAAGTAGGATTTGAATGGCCCCAATGTTTCATTTGTATTTAAATTTGAAGGAACTTGTTTATTTCTGAGTTGGATTTGAACTCCATTTTATACTACATTACCAAATTCAAATGATATAACCCACCTTCAATTAAGTAAAAGAAGCAGTGACTTACAGGAACTGTAAACACATTAAAAATGTCACAATCACTTTATTTATAGAGCAACATAAAAATGTAATTCAAGTACTTGAAGAAAAAATTGACACAGACTAAGCAGAGAAGATGAGCCAGAGGGGATTATTTAGTGATCTAAAACTCGGCCCTATAATATCTCGAACTTCAGCTTCAAATCCAGCCTGGGTCAAGACAACCTGTCATTCTCCAGAGACTGAGCACTGCCTATCTCGTAGTTCACTGTGTGTGTTTTTCATATTGCTTGAGGACTCCATGTACTTAAAAAACCTCATGGGATTTTCTTATAAATGATAATGCTATCCCTAATAAGCTTAGCCAAATTCAGAGAACTCCTTGATATGTAACTGGCAGCTCTGGATAATGCCCTCGGGTTGTTAGCCATTCCACAAAAATCAAATTCAGTCAACACATCAGAACTTGAGTTTTCCAGAAAGTTATCTCATGCTATTTTTACACACCTCACCTAAAGTCCCATAATAGAATGTCTAATTACTATTGACTGATTTTGCATGAGTAACAATCTGTTTCTTAAAATCGGTGAGAAACATGTCTTTAACTTTTCAAGTATATGTGGAAAGTGACCTGATTAGATTCTCACTTCTAGGATTTTTTTTTTCACCATTCACAAATGACAATACAAACAGAATAAGAGAAGACATTTACATAACTTGGAAATTTTATGATTGATAAGCTATTATCTTGTCAGTTGAAGGCATTTGCATGACAAGTATTTATGATATAAGGTGGTTCTTAGTTGTAGAGAAATAGAGTTTAGTCTGATAAAGGTCTTTCAAGATTCTAAACACTATTCCCTTTGGGGCCAGTGGTTTAATGTTGATATTTCAAAACATAGTCTTATTACATTCTCAATCCAGTTCCTAAGTGGGAAAAGAAAAGGCATTTGGCTCTAAGTATACCAACACACACACACACACACACACACACACACACACATGAGTGTGCACACATACAGTTAGAGAATTTAGATTAAAGGTATAGAGAGGGCTGTTGAATAGGAACAAGAAGGGTCATCAAGTCTCAAGGGAAAAGAAGCAGATAAATTTAACAATTGTCTGAGTCACCATTCTCTCAGCCAGGTAGAAGAAGTTGTGCAATATTATTGAAGGAGTTTTTAACCATGCTCAAACAAAACTATTTAAAGCTAAGCCCAACTTATGACCTTAGAGGAGAGATGAAGAATCTTAAAGGTAGGCATATATCAATAGGGAAATTAAATTTCAGGCCATGAGAATGCTTGGAATCTGTCAGTTTTCTTGAGGCTTTTCAAGGAAATAACAAAGCAAGTAACTTTGGAAAATCACAACTATCTTAAACCAAAGATATTTGTATTCTTACTTTAAATGCTCCAACCAATTTCTGAAGGTGTTTTTGAACAGTACAGATCTGAGTGTCCCTTTTCATGTCAAGAAGACTGAAGTGAGCTTGCAAAAATGCAAACTTTTACCCATGTGAACATTTTTTAAGTGGGAGACAGCTAAGACAAATCACCTTCATTGGGCATCATAACACGTGAAATCAAGCTAAGTCTCATCTTCAGAAAAAGTCTTTAAGAAAAAGTCCAAGGACAATATAGCATCCAGGGAGTGTAGTTAAAGGTCTTGACCTGAATATGGCTCAGAGAATATTTTCTATGTGAGTATCTGCAGGCAGATATACATGCTGACTGGGGACATGTGAATTAGCCTATAAACTTGCCTATGAACCTCAGGTGGCTTTGGTTTTCCTTCATTATTTCTAATTTCTTTAGTACCTCCCTGCAAGGTTATATTCTATCTTTCAATGCAAAATGCCTGGAAAACATTTGTACATCCAAGACATGGTTTGATACTGGATGTAGTAGGCAGAATAATGTATCCCCAGCCCCCATTCCCAACAAGATATCCTATTCCCTGGAATGTATGAATATGTCACTTTACATGACAGCAGGAGTTTTATAGGTATGATTAACTAAGGACCTTGAGATGAGGAGATTATCATGAATTACACTGATGGTCCTAAAGTAACCACAAGGTTCATAAAAGATGGAAGCGTATGGTACAAGAGTCAGAGAAGGATTTGTGACAACAGAAGTAGAGATCAGAGTGATGTGGGGCCACAGGCCAGTGAAAATGAGCTGCCTCTAGATGCTGGGATAGGCAAGAAAACATTCTCCTCTAGAGGCTCCAGAAAGGGTGCAGTCCTATTGATCAACTTTAGACTTTGACCTGCAGAAATGTAAGATAATACATTCAGGTGTTTTCAGCTACAAGGTTGTGGTAATTTGTTGCAGCAGAAATAGGAAACTAATGTTAGGTAGCTAGTCGGATAAGAATGACAAGGGAACAAAGGGGCCCAGCTCTGTAACCAAAGAAACTTCCCTTGAAGATCTTCCTTAAGCACCTCCCAGAAATACCTTCCTTTTAGGGTTATAAGTTACCCCAAATCCTAGAGGACAAAGGCCACGAGCTGCTGGCTAAACCAGGTACAACACATGCTCAGAAAGTACTGCCTATAAGTTCAGCCTCAAGATACCATCATTATAATATCATAACTATGCCTGGAAGTTCATGAATCTAATTATAACAGTCCGAATTCTGGGTAAGCACATGTGCAGTAGGCAAAAAGTTATATAGCAGCCGTCAGTCAAGGTGACCTCACATACAGATCATCTAGGACTTCCCATCATGACCCAAATATAAACAGACCTTCACATCTCTATGTTGTTACAGCCTTCTTGACTGGAAACCCACCCCCACCTTTTGGGGTGTACTATCTTACCTCTTTGCCTCCTAAATTCCACAGGGCTGCAGCCTTTCTTAGAGTGGCCCATCTCCTTCTAAAAGGTACTTTCAATAAATCTTACTTTTTCTAAATCTTGTCGACCTGTAATGTGTTGGTTCATCGGCAAAGAAGAACCAAGGAACAACAATACACCATACTCCACTATTCATCTCCTGCTCCTCCCCTACACTCCTGGGGCAATGCTGGATTTCACATCACTTCACCGGTGACACCAATATACTGGATGAACCTCATCTCAGCTATGTATCTACAGGAGTACCACACTTTGACCATTCATTTTTTAGCACTCATTTATCATTCATTTCCTCATTTGCCTGGTGACGATACCTGCTATGTTTTACTCACTCTTCTAGGATCTGGTGAGACAAGTATCTGGACACTATCTTTAGGAGTATACAGTCAAATGAGAGTAAATATAGTAAGGATAAGGATAGAAGTGTGCCCAGTCTATAGAGTGAAGGAAGATAAAGGTAAGTTCACTAAGGAAGATGATTGGAAGATACTTTTTGGAAATTTGAAAGGTGTTTTTTTAATTGTCAAGTAAAGATGAAAAGAAAAATCATTCTAGGCAGGGGAGTAGAATGAGAAAAACTCCAGATGCGGAAACAGCTGGATATGTTCTGGTGAGAATGTAGTAGCTATGCTGATAGAGACAAAACTGGAGGCCTAAGTTTAGAATACAGGCTTTGGACTTTATCTTGTGAGTGATGGAGAATATTAATGAGAAAAATATCAATTTTAGATCTGTTTTCAGAGATGCTTAGGTGGAAAGCCAGAGTCAGAGAAACAAAAGGGCATTGCAATGGTCCAAACCAAAAGTAAGGCAGACCAACATAAAGTAGCAGCATAAAAGATGGTGAGAACAATATTGAATTAAGAAATATTAAGAAGGTTAGAATCATCGGATTTGATGATTGGTTGGACATAGTGGGAAGGCAAAGGGAGGAATGGAGGGTGAATTCTGTGTTTGAGGCTTGGGTGGTCAGTGTACTCCTTTCTGAAAGAGGACCTGAAGAAGGAGAACCAACTTGCTGAAAATAGAAAGGACTCAATCTCTACAGGCAAGTCTTTGTTTTATGTATTCTTTGAAATTTTAATTATTTTATGAAATAATATATATGTTGTAGAAAGACGAAAGACCATATTTTTTATCTTTAGCATTTCCTTTGTCTACAATAATGCTGGGCACGTTATAAATTCTTGTCGAATTGAAAAGAACACTTTGCTCAGCGAGAAAGATATGTGTTTTGATTTCAATTCAAAATGTGAAGCTTGGGGTTTGAAATTACCCTGAGGGTCAATCAACATAGCTCTAGGCAAAGGCATATCTCTTAGAAATGGATTAAAGAACTATGGATGTTAGAATTTTTCTTCTGGCAAGATACATTATCTTCAATATTAAGGAAAAGAAACAATTCCCCTTGTATTCTGTTTCTTTGATTTTAGGCATAACTACTGAACATGGTGAAATTTCAATATTTTTATTGATAATCTAAGAAATAGAACAAGTATTTTTGAGCACCTACTGTGTTTGTGAAGGTCCCCTGACACAGAAAAAGAGGTATTTTTTAATCTATTAAAAAACAATTCATATTTGTGCAAGGTTGATCAAATTCTCTGCTGTATAATTAATGACTAAAAGTTAAAAATACTGAATAAGGACACCACAGCTAATTCAGTCACAGTGGTAGACATGACAGAGTGAAAGAAATTTTAATTCCCCTAGAGTGGAATCAACTCAGCCAAAATGGATTTTTATTTGGATTTGAATCATACTCTATCTCAATTCACCAGTTAATATATTTTATTTGAGCTCTGTAGTCAACCACTGAAGGAAAAAAAAAATCCTAAGATTTTTCTATTTTAATATAAAATGGGAGTAAGACCTTCAACAAACAAGCCCCTGTAACTGAATACTGCAAATAATATGCTAGAAAGACCTCAACACCACAGCAACACACTCAGGGACCAAAGCAGGTTTGAGTCTTAATTATATGGTACTGTGCAGAACAAACCTGGTGTCACGGTACTTGGGGAGAACAGCTGGTGAGAATTTTCTAGATGCTTTCATTGTGTTTTCTTGGCATAAAGCAATAACACAATAGCTCAGGTTGTAGGAGTTCATTATTAACCCATGGTAACTGGCAAAGAAAATGATGATATTTTCTGAGGAAGAATATATCAGCAAATATCATTTCAAAGGTTTAATCTTGTGACCAAAACCAGTAATTGCTTCACTATTCCTTGAGCATGAAGACTCAGAGAGTCAATGATTTATTGTTCTGACAACATAGAACAAATTTTAATATTTTGAAAAAAAATTAAGACCTATTAATCCTGGTATGTGTTCCTCTTAAACCCAAGAAAATAAAAAAACATTGATCTAATTTCTGTCTTTCAAGAGTGAAATTATGTATTAACCACAGAGCACTCAGCAGCATACACAACCAGCACCCCTGGAGATAGCCTGGCATCAGAAATGATTTGTGGTTTTTTTGGGTAAGTACTGATCCCCTCTACAGCATTATGCAATTTATTACCAACAAATTACTTGATGCAGTAGCTAAGAAGTCAGATGTGAAGCCTCAGAAAGGAGGTGTTGAAATAAAGGGGAGAGTAGAGGCAAAGGGGCCAGACACAAAAAGGCAGAACAGTCAGAAAGGAAGATAAGGATCATAGCCTTTAGCAGTGCCCAAGTGTTACCTGGAGTTCTTGTCAAATACAAATTCTGCTTTCGTAGATATAAAGCAGAGCTGAAGATTTTGCACCTCTCACATACTCACAGGAGATGTTGCTTATCCCAGAAACCCACTCTGAGTACAAAGAGTAGCACTTTTCTGTGTTAAAGAAAGCTCCAGCCTCCAAAATAATACCTGCATTGCATATGCGCACCCTGTTTTTTATTCTTTCAGGGGATATAGTTTTGTTTCTCTCTAAAAGTTTCATTTATTTTGGGTTTTTGGTCCCTTGTTACGTGTGCTCCATTACATGCTAACCTGGCTTTTGGAAAAAGAATAACCTCACTGTCCTGAAAGCATCCCTTTCTTTACCACTGCTTCCAGCTAGACTGTGAAGCAGCTATTGCCTTGTTTCTCCACTGTCTCCTTTCAAAGACACCTGCATGATAACCTAGAGTGGGACTTCCTACCCTCGAAAAAAAAGGAAAGGAAGAGTAGATGACAGAATTCTACAACACTCAAGCTAGTGAAGAGAAAAAAACAAAATTGCCAGCCTCCAAGGAAGAGAGTACTGTGATTATTAAAAATTATTTTAAAGAACATCATTCATGTCTCAGTTCTCTCATGTGAAAGACTGGATTAGACCAGAAGGTTTGTGGTGGGTGGGGCATTCAAGTCTATCTCTGCTGCTGTCTAAATATTGCTTCAGCTGAGGAAGAAACAGTTCCTGTGAATCTTATGCATAAAAGCCAGACTCTTGCCAACTAGGAAGATGGAGAAAAGCAAGGAGTAGGGTATGAGTAAGGAAGAGAAGAGGCACTTCAGCACCTGTTTCCTCCTTTAAGATGTACTCTTTCTACTAAAAGAGAAATATCCAAACCAGCTCTTTACTTTCTCCTTATACCATTTCTGCAACAAAACAAAACAAAACAAAACAACAAAAACAACAAACAAACAAACAAACAAAAAAACGAAGGAATTTAAGAAATATCTTATTCCACAGAAGGCAAGAGTAGTATAATACAATGGAATTCGGCTTATTGAGATTTGTAAAGTGATGTTCTAAACGTGTGACTTTGGTCAAAAAATATCTAATTTGCTCTTGGGGTAAACATTGCTGTGGCTTACACAACAGGTTCACCCTTACACAATAGAGTGTGGCATACATTCCAAAGGGGGACAGTCTTCATTTACTTAGACAAGGACAGCACAGGCAGCAATGGTTTTGCCACTGTCTGCTTCACAGTCAGCATCTGTAAAATGGGTAATCCTACCAATAAACACAACCATAGCTCTCAAGCAGGAATTAAGATGATGGCGTTTATGAGCAAGAAGTAAAGTATAAAGTATTGTCACCGCCACTATCACCACTATTAGCTATCCATCCTTTTAGACTTTTAAGAACATATAGAACTTGTTGGAATAAGACAAACTTTTTTTGACTCCATAAGAAATATTTATTTAGCATATAGGGTTCTGACACTGAGTCAGGTATTCCAATAGAAACAAGACAAGCGTAAGATAAAATGTCAGTCTTTGTACGGCCAACAATATTGTTAGACAGAATAAACTGATATACAGTGATTTATAAAGTAATTCTAAAATAGCCCTAGATAATATATAATCAAATATTAAATTATAGTTAGGTATAAATACTAAAATAAATCAGAAAATGGAAAGATTGATATAGGCTAAAATGGAAAGACAGTAAAATTTTGTGTAAAGGACCTATTAACAGGAATCAGAATATCTAGTAATTTCATGTAATGTGGGACCTGGGCTTGTTTTTTTTTCACCTGTGAAAAGAAATGACAGTAATATGTACCTCAGAGGGTTATTTCAGAAGTTAGATAAAATGTGTTTATGGCCATGCCACCCTAAACAAGCCTGATCCCATCTGATCTCAGAAACTAAGCAGAGTCGGCCCTGGTTAATTTTTGGATGGGAGACCACCTAGGAAGATCACATGTAAAAAATAAAAACTAAGGGATTGTAAACTGACAAGGTCCTTGCAATCTGTGAGGTCAACTAAGGGTTGCCTCATCTAAAAAAAAAAAAAAAAAAACATTTTAAAAACTTAGATAAAATGTCAAAATTAAAAAAAAAACAACCTCTTTGTAAAGCAATACTCATTTTCTGTTTTATTGGTATTAATAATTAGCCTGTCTTTTAGGAAATGAAGAGGATTTATGCTGCCCTGGAAAGACGACATATCAGCTAGAGAAGAGGGAAAGCAGTTATCTAGGAAAAGAGAAAGAGTGTAAGAAAAAGCAGAGAGAGAAATAAGCATTGGACATCAGAAAGACACAGACTCGGGAAGGAAGGTGATAAAACCACAGGCTGAGTTCATTTTTAAGGAAAAGTAAATAAATCCATTTCATTTATATGGGAGAATGCCAGTAGTATGCATGAGGCAGCAGCGGGGCCCTCAAGCTTTTTCTCCTGCTTTCATATTATCAGGCTCTCTCATCATACATCCCTGATTCTGAGTCTTCCACAAGCTGACAGAAACCAAAACAAAATAAAACTAGGCAGGAGAAAAGAAAATGGGGATGGGGGTGGGGATGGGGGTGGGGAAGGATTGCCTGACTCTCGCTTCTCAAATACAAGGACAGACACAGGAGAAGAAGAGTTTAGAAAATGTATTAAATTCTCCCCTTGCCTCAGGTATGGTGTTTCTGCACATTACTAGATTTTCTCCCGAGCCAGAGAATATACTTTACCCTATGGCCACAAGCAAGGTGGCCTATATAATAAGAGAATTAGGGGATGGCAATTCTGTAGATGTAAAAGGTATGAATTTAAAAGAAGGAATGAGAGAAAATACAGGAACGGATACTAAAATAAGGGATTAGCAAAAGCCAGAGAAAGATAAAAGAATACACAAGAGACAGATGGTTCATTCGTAGAACAAATACATTAGGTTACTCTCTAAAATATTGTCCCAGGTTTCAAAGACTTCAAGGGGACTGTAAAGGGGAACAAGCCTACCAGGTACCTGAGAAGATTATGTAATATACAAAGCTGATTTACAGATTAAGAATAAGAAAATTGACCCTTTATTAAACTCTTACTACGTGCCAGGCATTCTGTCGGGACTTTACAGTTGTGAAATCCATTATTGTTTGTTGCCATCATCTGTAGGATATGGGCTGCTCAGAATGTTCTAATTCTCTGAAATTACTGCCCATTCTCCTTAACAACCTTCACTTCTGCGACAGCCTGAAATTGCAATTGAAAGTTAGTCCTCGATTTCTACTATTACAACATAGGAATATAAACTACGATGCCACATTTTTCAGAAATAATTTCGCCTAGGTTAGTCGTTAGATAGCTGTGAGAAGATAAGATTAGCAACAAAGAGGAGAGAAAGACAGAGAAAGGAGAAACTGGGCAATAGCATTTTCATTATTCAGGATTCAGGGTTCTGAAATAAGCTATACACAGCTGGGGCACCTGTTTCCTGTTTCCTATTCCATCACCTTGATAGGAGCAGGTAGGTGCCAATGACAGGTATGTAGGGGAGGATTTTAGAACTAACAGTAAATATATATCTCTGAGGAGAGAGTTAGAACCATACTTTTGTGATAATTCAGAGTATTTCCAGTACTCTGAAAATGGGGTTAGTCAATTATCTGAAAGTAAAACTAATTTAATATACACATCCCACGAGAATCTGGCTTTGCTGAGATACAAGGATGTTATAGGTAATCCAGTCTAACCTCATTTTATTTCATAGGTGAGAAAACCAAAGCCAATAAGATCAAGTAGCTTTCCCAATGCACGCCGTGCAGCCAGTAGGTAGCGGGCCTGAAATAGATATCTAATGCCATTCATCCAATATCCTCTACATTACCAGATCCCATAATTTATTTTAGGGAGGTATCACCACATCAAATAGCTCTACATAATAAAGAATGTATACTTTGAATTGAAATGAAAGAGAGCCCAGGCAAACACTTTAAGACCCATATGGCAAAGGCTAACAGAATATGATAAATCTCACTTACAATGCAGTGAAAGTATGCACTTCTTGGTCAAATAGAAGCAAAACACGCATAATCCAAAATTATACTTACATTGTATATAGGGTTTTTGCCAATTGTATATTATATATATTTTGTATTATTATATTGCCTTTGTGAGAATTATAGAAAAATGTAAGAGGTCTAGCAAACTGCTGATTCTCCCAAATATCAACAGATTATTCTCTTTGGGGATAAAAAATAAATGATTCTTTTGTTAGCCTTCCTAAATGCCTTCAATTTCTCCTTCCCACAGCCTAATTCTGCTTAAAACCCTTTCTCTTTTTCAGAGATGATAATCAAAAAAAGAAATAAGAATTTTTCCCTGATTAATGACCCACCCCCATCTCACTCCTAGTGTGTAGGAATTAGTCACAAAAAGCTTATTTTGACTTACAAGTGTTATGTGAAGAAGCAATGACAAAGCAAAATATCTGTGGTATTTCTTCAAGAGTCATAGAAAAATACTGAAGTATAAATAATACTGTGGGCACTTACATATTTTATGCAATTGTATCTGTTGTCATGGAAAAGTGTGCAGTTGGAGTTGCTTATTGTTTTACATCCCATACCTCATTCAAGATGGGCATGTAAAAAAAAAATAGTTTGAATTTTGGCTGGTTGTTAAAAAATTCACAAAGTCCTGTTCTTGGAAATACATATGCTTTTCTTTTCTCAATCTATACTGAAAACTGGGAGCAAAAATTTTCTTGAATTTAGAACTTGGTTTTGGAAAACAATAAGGTAGAGAATGAAAAAGGAATATTATTCAGCATACCCTCTGTGCCAGTAACCACTGCAGATACTTATTTAACCCTAACACCTATCTTTGTCCTCTGTCTTCAGGCTCTGTGCTAGCACTGACAAGAATGTCTGGCACATAGTAGGAGTTTAATATGTACTCCTTCAATGAATAAATAAACAGTCCCCCAAGCTAAGCAACACCATCTTCATAGTAATGACAAAACGCTGAGATTCAGAAAGATTACATTTCCTGGTCATAGTCTTAAAGCTAAACACTAGGCAGAGCCAGAACTTAGATCAGAGCTGTCTACCTATGTTGCTTTGGTAAAAAGAGCAAAGGATTAAACTCAATTTATAAAATGTCATGGCCTAAGAGATATAGAGGTGAAGCTTTCTATAGAAATGAAAGCTATTAATATGATTCTCCTTAGTCCATCATGTGACCATCTTCCCTGCCCACTGAACAACTTAAGTCTTATTGAAAACCAAAAACAGGTATATCTCGTGGCCTGTGAACATAAAAGCAATGGCAAATGTATATCTTGAGGTAATTTCTAATGATCAAAAAAAGCACCATCTCTTAGCCAAATTCCTATGTTTTGAGCCTTGGAAAAGATGAGTAGTAGAACCATGAGACTATTTTGATTCTCCATTTCTTCATCTGTAAATGTTAGAGGGTGGAAGAAGAAAAATGTTAGTATGGGTCATACCATCTCTAATATTCTGCGATTCCTTCTCCCTCAACCATACAACCAGAAAGCTCACATTATAAGAGCTGAGAAAATAATGACTTTTGCTTTGCACTCTCTTTCCTTTAGGGATTTTATTCCATTTTCATAATCATTACATATTTGTCTACAGAGTCTACTCAAAGACATTGAGTTGAAAGGAAAAAATGGAATGTTTATCCTTGCCAAAATATATGAACAGTTAAAATTGTTTTCAGTGGTGGTCACCTGTCCAGTCGACATTTCTTTGTATATCTTAATCCTTTATTAATTTTTAAATTATTATTTCGATTAGGTAGATTTTTATAGTTTTATTTCTTATTATTTCTACTTTATGGAATTTTGCTATAGATGAAATTTGTTATGGATGAAAACATGACACATTTGAACTGTGGTTACTGCCACTTAACAGGTTTACTCAGGAATCAGATCATCCCATTGATTTTCCATGACTCAGAATTATGAATTTTGACCATGGTCTGTGATGGAGATGTAGATAATGTTAATAAGAAGGCCAGAAATAAGAAAAACAATGCAATGATAAATAACTTTCATGGCCTCCATGTTGGAGAAGTAAAAGGGACAGGTAGAGACTATGCTAACAAAGACTACAGGCCCTGTGCCCCTTTGCCAGGCATAACTGTAGATCTAGTTTTTAAGAAAAGTCAGGAATCTGAATTTTCATATGAAATGTACCAGTTTTTAATGCCAGCTTAATTTCTAAAAATAAGCAAATAGGTCCAATGTAATATATCCGTGGGCTGAATTTGGCTAGAGGATTACTAGTTTGAGAAATCTCATTTAGAAAGATCTGTCTCTGTGAATTAGTGTTTCCTTCTTAAACTAGTAGAGTATATATGTTTGTGTGCACCTGTTTTACCAGTTAACTTCTAGACACTCAAAAAAAAAAAAAAAGCATATTAATGACATGCTCTGTTACCCCATGAGAAACACAAATGGAGTTCCCATGTCACCTTAGTTTTCTGTGAAACAAAACCTACCAAAGTCTACCCTGAGCTGTCCCTCTGGAAACAGACTCCACATTAAAGACTTAGAGAAATTACCTGCTAGGAGTAGGAAGATGGTTAAGATTAACTTCTGTGGGTAGAGGATGAAGTGTCCTGAATGCTGGTGGAAATATTTTTGGCAGTAGTGTAAACTAGAAAGACCACTCCTAAGTGGAGAGAGCAAGGAATAAGAGAGTGATTTTATAAACCAGGTTGGTTGCATCCCAAGCCAACTCTAAGTTCTTGAGCATGTTTCTCCTAAACAATGATCACCCTATTTAGTATGCAAGTTAAATTTTTTTACACATTTTTAATTTTAAAATAGTTTTCCAATGTTTCAGTGGTCTGTTATACGTGCTCACAATTTTTTTTTTGCATACAATTGTGAGAGGCAGTAATTGAAAAGAGCATAACAAAAAAAGACCCACCCTTCATTCTTCTATGCGAAGGCCACTATATGGAGGATCACAGCTTATTTAAACAAAGAGCTTTGTCACCTATGCCCTCTCTGACACTCCAGCAACAAAAATCAGTGGGCCATGACAAGTAAAGTATGACAGAAGAGAGAAAATACTATGCAGAAGAGACAGTTGAGATGAAAAAAGTGGGAAATGAAGAGGCACAGACCCCTCCTTATTCCAAAAATGTTAAAGAGAATTGATGGTAACCATATATTTGGGTTACGACAGTACAGTGAGATAACACAGCCCTGGCTGGGGCTAGAGTAATTTTCTATCTCTTATTTCTCCACTAAAATGGTAAAAATACCAAATATAAAATCTATTATGAAAGAAAATTCTAAATGTTGAGTACTACTTTTCATGCAATGTGAGTTATTTTCCCATTCTCTACTGTGAGCTAGCAAAACTGACATGTTTGCAAGGCTGAACCCTTCTTCTAAACCAATATATTTTAGGAATAAACCTTGAAGTAAAGATGAAAGAAAAGTAAGGAGGTATGAATTACCTCATAGTGAAACAATAATAAGGTATTGTGCTTTTCTGTGTAGCACTATCCTCACTATTATACCATGCTATTGTCCCTTGGGATATCCCCAATTACCCTAGGAGTTAAAGAGAGCATGAATAATCACTCTAGACTCGAAGGCATTTCTCAAGGTCACACTACTGGGTGAGCCAAACCCAACCTTGATTCCCATGAATTTAATTATGGAGCTTTGTGAATATGCCTATAAAACTTGACCTTACATTCCTAGCTCTCAATTTAGGATAAAGGTATGAAAGGGAAGGTATAAGTTAATAATTAAACATGGCATTTCGATTAGGCCTATATCTAAGAATTGACATTAGTATAAATGTGGGTGGTATGTAGGCTAACACAACCTCAGAAATATTTTCAGGGTTCTAGGAAGTAAGGACCTGTATACTTATTTTCTCTGGCAGCTTACTGCTAGACAATGTACTAGCTCTGAAGTAATAATTTCTCTCTTCCTCCTCCTTAAAGCATAAAGTAACAAATGGGCTATCTCAACTAAAAATGTCAGCACTTTATTGACCAAGCTTTTACTAAATTTCATTGTAGCTGTATGAGAGCTATGATTTCTCCTTTTAGGGACTAAGGGGGCATAATTATTATTTAGGAAAACCTCCCCCACCTCATTCTATCATTTCAAACGTTATTCCATTTTTAAGATCCTTACATTTTTCTCATTCTACAATATTGTCCTATATAAGAAGTATTTCCTTTCTGACTCATAACTCAATGCTCAGACTGTTAGACCATACCACCTGCTAGAGGGTGACATGCATCTCATTAAAGATAGCTGCCATTATTAATGATCAAGCACAGTTCAATGAGTACAGTAAAACTTTAAACATAAGCATAAAGCAAAACGCTAAAGATAAATTAGGGCTGCAATGAAACTCAACTTCAATAAAGCATCTGGCTGAAATATCTATACTCAGCTTCAGTCTAATACACTGGAAAATACTGGCTGTTGAGTATGAACTACGGGCTGTCTACATAACAAATATGCATACTTTAATCTCTCATTCATCCTGCAACTAAACCTCAACTTAAATTTTGAAACCTAACCTAAAAACTTTTAATGGAAACTCTACATAAATATAAATTGGCAGAATTTATCTCTTTTGTGGGGGCACATTTTATGAATTGCATATTATATGCATTAGTGTGGTACAAGGAATATGTGAAATGTTTTAAATTCGTTGATCCAAATTTCCCTTCTGCTTTTATATGGAATAAAATAAAATGCATTTCTCATGATACTATTGTTTATAATTTACCATTGTTTTCTTGAATGTGAGACAGGGTCTAATTTATGGTGTTATGCTACTCTGTTTCTTTATCTTATCAAATAATACCATTTTCTGCCTTTTTCACCCAAATTGCATGTACTACTCACAAAACTAAAATGCATCTTTTAATTAACTGCTGATTTTATTTTCTCCAGGAACAATGAATTGTAGAATTACTTTCTCAAGACTTACTGTTTCCTTCCCCATTATCTCAGGCTTCACTATATATTCAGCATGTCCTCCTCTGAAGTACCAACCATCCCATCTGTCTGAGAAGTGATGGACACAGCTCCTCAATCACACTGCACACTTTGTTCTTGGCACCTCCTACCCAAAAGATATCAACAAATTGGATGGCACTCAGAGAACAGCCAGAAAAATGATTAAAAGATGGAGGTACTGATTTATGAGGAAAAATGAAAACATGAAATTTATATAGCTTGGCAAAGTAACTGGGGTGGCGTATGATAATTGTCTACAAGCATTTGAAGAATGTAAACAGCAGGAGAAGAGAGGGAACTTTTTCGGTTGTTCTAGGGAAAAAGCAAAACGAGAGGATAGAATTGAAGAAATGCGAGAGAGATGCTAAGAGGGAGTGTTTGCTCATCAATTGCAGATTCTGATAATAACAACATGAAGTCTTAAGAGAAAAACCTGAATCACTCACTTTTAGGTCACAGTCAGGGTTGACCTGCATTGAGAAATGGCAAGTATCTGTTTTTTATGTGCGCATTCAATATTTGTGCTGGCCTTTTCAATTTACCAAGTGCTTTCACATGCATTATCTCATCAAATTATCACAATGACCTTATATCATTATTAATTCATCTTAAATAAGAAAAAAACTGAAGGTCACTTTTGCATAAGTATTGAGGCAAACAGGAAAAACACAAGTAAAACATCTCTAACCCTGAGTTTATAATCTCTTAGTTCTTACAACACAATCTAATTCAATGCAATGAAATTGACACCACTCACACAATCTCGATAAAGAATTTAAGGTTATGTTTTAAGCAATGGTCTATTATGTATTCTACCTGTTTTCTTGCTGGAGTGGCTTAAATATAAATTATTACCCAGGCAAAAATCTGTGCTGAGTAATCGTCAATCCTGGAATTTGTGGACCTTTGCATGGACCTTTGCATAAAATGTGTGTCCTTGATCTAGAACATACAAAACTCTGGTCTGAAGGAGTATAAGAAGGTTGGGAATAGGGAGTATTGACCTTCACACTAAAAACTATAGGACTTATTCTAAATATAGGAAAGAGTTTAGCAGGTGAAGATTTTTCACCTAACAGCCATTCTGAAATACTATCACCCAAATAGTAGTATCTATGTATAGCCAGCCCTCCCTATTAGATCTTAGATGACTGCAATTTTTATAGTGTATATGTTCTAGATCAGTATGTCTCAAACTTTAATGTACATATTAGTCGCTAAATGATCTTATTAAAGTGTAGGTCTTGATATAATAAGTTTAGGTTAGGGCTCGAGATGCTAAGTTCTATAAAATTCCAGATGATGATGTTGATGCTGCTGGTCCATGGACTACATTTAGAATAGCGAGACTCTGTAGGGTATTTTCATTCTGGCTGAACGACATCAATGAAAAATGGTTATGAACCAGCCATATACATTTCATGGAAAATTTACATTAGATTTAAATTCATTTCATATGACATTAACAGAATGCATTCAGGCAATAAAGCAAACATTTATTTGTAGTTTTATTTATGTGAAGATTTTATAACATTTTCCTTCTTTTAATTCAAGCTCATTTTTTATAAACGTGTTTCTAAGTCCATGCCCTTATGCTAATCCTATTTTGGAGAAGGGCCTGAGGTAGCATAGCAAGAAAGGTCAACTAGCCACGACCCTAATGATAAAGGCCTCATATGTAGAGACCACTGGTGTTTATCTCAAACAGGGTTAATATAGAGTTACTATATTTATTTCTGATGAAAGCATTAATTTCTAAAATTTAAAATGACAGCATTTAACATTTCTTTCTTTTCTTTTCATAGAGACGTCTCTTCAGGGGGTGTGAGGGGGAAGCCATTGGCCTACTGTGACTTCTGACACATTTTCTGCAAAAAAAAATTTAAGTTATGGCCCCAAAAGTGGTATTTCGCCCTTCTTTCTGAAGGTTAAAATGCAAACCAGGTTGAAGAACCCCCCCCCCCCCCCCGCCCCGTGGCTGCTTTGGAGGGTGGAGGAGGAGCTGTCCAGACACAGTGAATCACCAAGGAAATATAAGGCCTATTATCCTGTGAAGCTAAACTTCAAAAAACAAGCCAAGAGACACAAAGGGAAAAGTGTGACTGTTCTGAAGGCAAAAACAAATAAATATCTCTAGAGGGGATTAGTCCCTCTGCTTAGAAGTAACCAAAGCAAAGAAAGCTGAGCCTGCTTTAACTGGGAACAGCACCTGCCCATCAGACAAGGATGAGCTAATTGAATAGCAAATAACATCTATGTGCAGGACTAATATCAAGTTATACACTTTCACTATTAAAACTGAATTTTCCAAATCCAGTTCTTTCTCCTGGACATTGGAGATCATCCCCATCCAGGCCCAACCCCTCACTGAATGCCACTGTGCCCCTTATGTCCATCCTAGCAGCCTTTCTTCCAGGCTCTGTCTAGCAGGGTATCCCCTGTTTCCCCAAACAGCTTTAATTGTTGGAAACTACATCCTTAAATTGGAGCTAAAATTTAAGTCTAATTTATGAAGAAAGTTTTGGCATTTGGAGAACAAGTTTAATTTCGCCTGTATGTGGGAACCCTTCAAATAATAATAATAAAAAAAGGCATCCTATCTCCCTGAAATAATCCTACTTTCAGTTTAATCATCTCATATGGTGGTATACAGATTTTTTTTTTTTTACCATCTAATTACCATCTCATTTTCAATGGCTCTTTTAAAATATATTGGCTAAACATAAGACTCCAGATGTAACCTAACCAGAGCAGAGTAAGTTTGGATTTTTAACTCCCACAATCTGGAGGCTATATTTCCATTAACAAAGTAGAAAATTACTCTGCTCTTTATCATAAATTTTGTCAACGATTAATGTCTGTTTTTATATAAACTGATATTAAGTTAAATTTCCCCCAAACTCTGTTGTGTAGTGGAAGTTTTAATCTAAGTGTGAGACTTCACATTTATTTCATCGATTTTTAGCTTGTTAGCTGTAACTCACTGTTTAAGCAGACAGTCCTTTGAATTTTTATTTTGTTACGGAGAATATTAGATATTCCTCCCAAATTAGGCTTTTGAAAATTTGATAAGCAGGCCGTCTATTTTGTTATCTAAGTCAACTGTTGAAAATACCAAGTAGAAAAAGTCCCAAAGCAGATATAAATGCAGGTTCATAGACTTTCAGTATATTTTATCAGCCAAGTACAGATTTGCTTAAATGCTTCATCTTCTCTCTTTTTCACTCTCATTTACTGGCCTTAAGCAAGACTCATATTTGGGAAAACACATCAGACCTAAAAGAGTCCTCACTTTGACTAGTGATTTCTCATCCCTCTTTTCAGTTTTTTTTTTTTTTCCCTTCCTAGAGGTAAGATAATACTCAAGACTAAAGATAATACTCAAATACTAAAGACTCAAGACAATACTTGAGATAAGACTCAAGCCAAGAAGGACTTGCTCTAAGCTCCTCCATAAGTCTTAAGGACTGCACTATACTGCTTCCCAGAATATAAGGGATTTCACTGGATATTCAAGGAGGCCAGATTAGAGAGCTAAGTGACTCACGTTTTGGAAATTTAAACAATGACTTCAGACCACCTATTGTGGCAAGAAGCATTCCTCATGGATAAATTAAGAGGTGTGTTCTTTAAACTAAAAACAAAATAAAATAAAATGTAGACTGTTGGCAAGTTTACTTTAAGGGACAGTGTGGTATCCCAGCAAGTCAGCAGTTTAGGCTGTCAGTCTGCCCACAGAGTTAGATTTTGTTGAAGGCAAAATGCTCAGTGTGGTAACTAATCAGCATACTCTCTCCAAACATCCTCTCCCTTTATTTTCAGTTGCTTGTTACTTCAATTCACACCGATTTACCCTCCCTTACAACTCAACCCACAACTTTCTCATTGCCTGACCTGAGACATGGATAGCAATTTTCAGTGTAATCAGCCAGAGGATGTAATCAGTGCAATTAACAGATGGATTGGGAATACTACATAAAGCCTAAATTAAAATTCCACTAAAATTGCTATACTGTATCTGTAAATACCCACACTAAACAAATATTTCTTGGGATGAGTTTCTGGCAGTGGGATAAAAACTTTAATGTAAAACTTCTGAAAGAGTTCACCCCTCATCCTCATCTTCAGTTTACTGACCCAGTGTACTTTAATGAACACCTACAGTTCGCTTATTCTTATGATGAAAGAAAGTAAAATAGGATGTGATATCTTTCCTCAAGAAAGACTGCTGTGTTAAATAAATAAATTTTAAAGTCACAAAGAAATTCCAAAAACAGTAAAAAGACAGTGATAGCCTAAAAATGCAAATAACAAGAATATTAGATTGGGAAAAAGAGTTTCATTTGTTTTTGTTAGTAAGCTGTCTATAATTTTGTGGGTCATCATTATGATCACCTTCAACTTCCTGGCCTTGTTTTCTCTCTATCTTACTTACTTTATACAACCTCCCTTCTCCACCCCCTTTCTGAAACATCTGTCTCTCTTGCCTTGCCTGTGCAGGAACAACTAAATGGTGCCAGGGAAGGGGGTTGGTGACAAAAACATACATCCAGCCTGACTAGTTTCATTTTAAATTATGAGCATAAACTCATTTGAACCTTGATCACTGCCAAAATTCTATTACTTTCTTCATTAAATATGCTTTCTCCCTCTCTTAATATATTTCATATCTCTTAACTTGCCTCAAATATCCCATTTCTACTCCCCTTCTCACTGTAAGTTGATGACCTGCCTTATACTTTGTTAATAAAATGAACTATTACAATGAATGCTTTAACACTCTCAATAACAAATTAAAAAATATTTTGCATTTTTAGCTCTTCTAATCTAGTGTAAAAACATTCCTTCTCTCAGAAAAGAGAAAATCTCTCCACCTGAATACTGAGTCCAACTCTCATATGAACTATCAAGGATTTTACTCCTTCATTTGTTCTTCTTCAACTGTTTGATAAATCTTTTCTTTACCACTAGATTATTCTCATATGATATACAAACATACTCATATTCAAATGTACTCAGTATCTCTCACCTTTACAGAGAAAGAAACAAAGAAAGGAAGGAAAGAAAGAAAAAGGAAGGAAGGAAGGAAGGAAGGAAGGAAGGAAGGAAGGAAGGAAGGAAGGAAGGAGAAGGGGAGGTAAGGGGAGGGAAGAGGAGGGAAGGGGAGGGGAGGGAAGGGAAGCAGGGAAGGAGGAAGGAGAGAAAACACCCCTTGTCCACAATCTCCCAGAGCTCCTTCACTAATTTTCCATTCTTTCGCAGTTGATCTTCCTCATCTTTTACTCACCATTTCACTCACTCTAATCTATTTTCTAACTTTACAGTCTAACAAACTAGTTCTGTAACAACTTTTATGTTTCATATTCCAAGAATATGTTCTTTTTCTATCATAGACAGCATCCCTCACAATAGACTCAACACTCCATCCTCAAAAACTCTCCTCTCTAGACTTTCATATACACTCTCTTGTTTTCTTCCCAGCCCTGTAGTCACTTCTCAGAATTCCTTGCTGGCTTCTTCTCCCTCACACTTAAAAATATTAAAGTATTGCAATATTCCTCCCAAGCCCATTTTTTCTATCAGCACATTCTCTCTATTGATCTCATCCAGATGTGTATCTTTAAATGCATTCTCTATACTGAATATTTCAAAATTATGTCTCCAGTCCAGATTTACTCTGTGATTTCTGACCTGTCTATGTACAACTATCATTAGTGTTGTTGTTGTTGTTGTTGTTGTTTAATCAGAAATCTCTCAGGCTTAATATGTTTACATAGGATTTTTTTTTTTTTAAGTGAAGCAACCCTTGGTTGATCTCGCAGTTTGCAAGGACCTTGTCAGTTTACAATCCCTTATTTTTTATGCCTACAGCACCTGGTCTTCCTAGATGGTCTCCCATCCAAGTACTAACCAGGCCTAACCCTGCTTAGCTTCCACGATCAGATAAGATTGGGCTTGTTCAGGGTAGTGTGGCCGTAGTACATTAGAATTTTTTGATTCCTCATTCCATCTCTAAAATAGGAGAGAGCTATAGAGAGAAATGGATATGTTAAGGAAACAGACGTGAAATGAGATCAAAGATAACACAGTTGGCACAAGGCAATGAGAAAGTTTAAGAAATTTAATTGTGGTTTTGTTTAGAAAATGGGGCTTTGAAATTTAATATGTAAGAAATGAACATTTTAAGAGATGATAAAGTTGAATCCATTATTAATGTGAGTATTGAGAACTGAGGTAAAGTTAATTTGAAACTTATCAGAGTCAAAGAAGCCAAAGTATTAGAAAATCAGAAAGTTGTTCTGGTCAGCCCCATGGCATTTGAAATAAACATAAGATGATACCAGACTTAGGGAAGCATGGCAAAGAAATTGTCTGGAAGGACAGAGACCAAAAAATGGTGGAAAATAGATGGCATGAGACTTGAAAGAAGATTTGTTTTGTTTTGGTTTTGGTTTTATGAGATTAGAGAATGTTGCTTGCGAATAACCAATTGGTTGAGAATTAACCAGAATTAATATGAATCTATCGGCAAAATGATCACTCGCCACTTCTTGAAGGATTTCCTGGGAGAACAGTACTCTTGGCAGTGAATCAGCCTTCAATTAAGGCAAGTAGGGGAGGGAAGAAGTTGGGGGTGTCTGAGAGTTAAATTATTGTTGGTCAGACACTCCGGAATACATAGCAGAAAAGTTGAGAGTGATAGAAAGATAAGGTGAGAAGAAATAGATTATTGAAATAGGAATAAAAGTATGGGGGAGAGCAAATGACTTGAGAATGTGCCCATTAGTAATTAAAGATGACTAAGATATGAAACAAAGTGCATTAAATTCATTTAAAGTTTACAAATACAATTTTAAGTTTATTGTCTCCTCTGATGTAGGTATAAAACTTCCCCATGGTTGTGTGATAGGTATTCAGACCTCAGCAATGAAAATCATGTTCTCTTTTTTTTGTTGAAATTTATAAAACATTTTAAACAATAAACACATGGTGTAGATAAATGTGGTAGGTTCCATTCTCAGCTTATTTTTCTTAGTGAACAAGATGTCTCCTATTATATCAGTAGTCAAATAGACTCATGAGAAATATAGAAGTAAAAGATATATAGAGGATATATGACACTTGATCCATTATTTGTCATTAGGAGTATCATTCAGACTGGTTTGCTAAATGAATGCAATTGTTCTCAGATATCCTCATTCCTATCCCCAGATTATTTTCCTTTAAATAATCAGTGTAAAAATGTAATTGAACACTTATGAATTCAGTTTATTTGTAACTTATAAGATACCCTTTCCACAGCAAAATTAAAATTTAGAATTCTGGAACATAATTTTTACGAAGATTAAGTGAATGATCTAAGTATATCTACTGAGTTAATTCTCTCTAGAATTGAATGAAAGAGATGAAACATTCTTATACAATGTAAAGGTGGCTTCTGAGATTCCTTTACTTAAAAAATGTTATTACTTAAAGGACTTTCACCATCTCATATCCCTAAACAACCAAATGATGTCAAACTCAGATTCTAGCATCTAGCATCCATCTGCCCGATTTCTCAGTTCTTCTAATGCTATGATTCACTGCTCTTCAAGATCTTTATAAGATTCAACCATCTTTGAATGTTTAATTTTCCTTATTATGCCCTCTAACACAATAGATAGTTTTGTCTGTTTCTGAACACTGTGCAAAGGAAATCTTATGGGATTTATGCACATTATCAAGCATTTAGTTATAATTATACTGGCAAATACAAATTTAGAAATAGAAGAATATTCTAGATAAATTTCACAAGGAAAATGTCAAAAACTGCCCATTTTCTGTTCTTGAAATAAAAACTTTTTCAGTCAAAAATCATATCAATATGCTAAGAGAAGAGGATCTTAGTCAGGATACAAGTTAGGCTGCTATTGCAAAGAAATGGAAAAATACAGTGATGTTCACACCAAAGTTTATTTCTCTCTCACATTAAAGTCCAGGTGGATAATTTGGGTATGGTTTCGTAGTTTAATGGTGTTGGGTCATGTCAGTCTACCATCCTTGACATGTAGTTTCCATCTCATGGCCCAAGATGCTCTTTAGTTACCATCATTATGAACACATTTCAGTCAAAAGGAAGGAGAAAAGAGAAAGGAAAGGCATGTCTCTTCCTCTTAAGAAAATAGCCTCACACGTGAATACAACATTTCTGCTCACTTTCCACTAGCTAGAACTTTGTCACTGTGACATATTTTTCTACAAGAGAAGCTTGAAAATGTATTCTTTATTTGGGTGACTATATGCCCAGTGAAAAGCCCTATTACTGAAAAGGAAGGGTAAAATAGATATTGAAAAACAACTAGCAGTTGATGTCATGCATATCCAAATCTTGCTCTAAAACAGAACAGTTGAATTTGTCCTACAAAATTCTACACAAATTGTATTATTGTGCGATCTGATACAAATGTATATGTTGTACAGTTAGTAAAATTGATAATTATGGATTTTATATGTTGGTTTGCTTAATGTCTATCTCTTTTACTAGACTCTAAGATCTAAGAAGGTAGACTCATGTCAATTTTGTTAACTATTTTATAATCTATCACAAATAATTATTTGTTGAATTAATTAATATATAAAGGAGTCGGCAATGAAATGTTGACTCTTAACTTCTTTTCAGAATCTATGGACTCCCAAAGTCAATGGTTATTAAAAGTAATCAAAATAATAAAGTTAATATCATAAGAAAATTTTTACCCTCCAAGATCTATAACAAATCAAGTTTCAGGCCCAAAATACACTCAGTTAGGTCATAAGGAAGCCTGTAAATTAGATTGTCCCCTCACATTTGAAGCTTGGCTCCTTTGTCCTGTTCCTACCACACACTTGTTTCTATAAATTTCAGATTCCTTTTTCAACTGAATGTGCCAATTTGCTTATGTATCCACTCCTAAAAATAAAAATATCTCTGTGTGCATTTGCAAGCCACAATGTTTTATGAGTTCTTTTTCAAGGCAGAAAGTTAGCCAGTAGTTTTTTGCACATTATAGTCATGTCTTTAAAAAAAAGTGTCTTAAAACAGTCAAGCACTGAGGCTTAGAGTAAGTAATGTAAGTGGGGTTATCTTTTGTAATAATTTTGCTATAATTTTCCAAGAAATATATCAAGTGTCCACTGCATGAGTGAGAAAAATTATATGAGAATGCTCCCTACTATATTTACTTCCATTATTTCTAGTCACAGGATTCTCTGGTTTAGCTAAGAAATCATTCTTGCATGTCATTCAGGCAGAGGCTAAAGCACTGCTGAATGGGGAAAAAAAAGAAGAAGAATGCAATGATAACTGTCTTTCTACGTGCTACTGGCCAGGGTCAGACCAAGACCATTTATATACGGAGACAACATGCCTGTTCATCGGCCATTTCAGTGCTCTGTGATGTGGAGAGGTGAAGCAGCAGGATTCAAGGAAGCTATAACTGGACAGTGTTTCAGCCACTGTTTTTTTTTTTTTTTTGGACCTAGATAGCTTTCTATTTTGCTTCAAGGTCTTCAAAACTGAATGTTTTTCCCAGTCCCTGTCATCCATTTGGTCCCCTCTCTGAGAGCCCAGGTAAGATGGCAGAAGCACTGGGCATCCATAGCCACAGCTGGACCCATAATCATGCCAATCAGTGCTTACTACACAAAACCTTTTCAACAACCCCAAAGCCAAGGCCCCAGTAGATGTCACCAGATTTCTCTTTCAACTCAAGTCTTACAATTAGGCAGCTTTGTGTTTTTCACACTTATGCATTATGATGGTTATTTAGGCTGAGCACAATAGTCTCCAAGAATATGCTTCCTCAACCCATGCCTTCCTCCTACTCAGCAATGCTGCTAAAAAATGCAGACATTCAGTGAAGGTCACAGGCAATGCTGGTTCCAGGCAACAGACACAGTTTATTTTCCTCTTGCTCTCTACCAGAAGAAGACCACAATATAGAAACCTCCATGAAACTCTATGCTCTGCTCTAGCCTCTCATCCTGATACACAAAACTTTGAGCATTTTGCTCATGCAGTTGTGCCTCCAAAGAAATTGAGTGATCAAATCCACCTACAAGAAGGCAACATAACCCACCCACCTTATATGGTTAAAAAAAAAATTCTCACTAAAAGGAAGTGGTCATTTCAGTTGCAAGTGTGAAAATAGAAATTTTATTATAGCATCTGACAGCTATACGACAAATGGGTAAGAAAATTTTAAAAATAAGTAAAAGCTGTGATCATCTCCCCACACCATACAAAGTAGTTCTCAAAAGCACTAAATACCCCATAGTCAAAGCGAAAATAAAAACTCAAAATTGAACATGAAATTATAAATCTCTCACCTTCAATGGAAAAATGACACTTAAAAATTTGACACAGGATGTAACATAGCATTCACATTTCTAATCTGTGGGGATAGGTCAGAGGGGACAGAAGAAGGATTTATGTGTATTTTGCACTCCAATTAAGAAATGAATGTTTTTTTTAATTTACTTTTTTGTTTATAGAAATGCAGATAAGAAAGCATGACAGAAGTTGCTACAGATCTTTAAGGAAAAGTAAGCAGAAACAAGGTATTCTTAGGATATTAAGTAATGCAGATAACCAATATTTAGCAGAATATGGGAGGATACAAGCGTCTATAAGAAGACAAAATAATTAATTTTCTTCAAATCATTAAATCATTAAAAGCCCTCCATAAGTGGAATCAGTCCATCTGAGTACAGAAAGACAGTGGACCACAAAAATATGGAACTTACAGGAAGGTATCAGAAGAGTCCACAGTGGATTAGAATTGATCATTCTTTTGGATATGCTAATGAAAAGCCCTCTCTCTTACTTCGATAAACCTCACTGCCTAATTTTCACATTTTATTGTTTGTATAGTCCTGTATTGAATTTGCAATCCAAATAACATTGGCTCAGAGCTCATTCTATCAGATGTAAAAAGATCCATTGTGTTCTCCAAGATTCCTGTGAATCTCTGGACCTTCTATTCTCGTAATCAGAACCCTCTCAGTCTCATGTCCTCTTCTCTGTCTCATGTTCATATTACTTCCTTTGACTTTTCTTGTCTCTCTATTCCACGTAGACTTAAGCATGGAACACGAACCCTTTTTCATGATATGCCAGACATTACTTTCACGAGATGGTAAGACACTAGTCCAGGGGTAGAGGCTGATTGAGAGAAGATGTCACTTCACTCCACATTACAGTATATAACTTAACTATTCCTAAAATCCTTTTTAGATAACGATGACTACATTTAATTTCTCACTGGTTTATTTTCATTCTAAATGCATTTAACCCTACCATGAGGCTGAATGCTCAGAGAGAGGTAAACTACGAAAGTAGGAATGACCACCAAAATATTGCTTATGTCTATCTGGGTGGCTGCATAATGCCAGTACAGTCCCAAGGTTTTCACTCTCAGCTGTACTTGCTGAAGACAGTGAGGGTTGGCAGGCATGGGGGCAGAAATTATTCCTACCAGGTCTCATACAAACACTGGCAGTACTAGTCTTTCTGAATCTTTGACCTGTCCTGTCTTGGAATTTGGCACTGAGACTTAAGAGTACTTATGAATTTTTAAAACAACTCTTGCCCTTCCTTCTGGAATAGATAATAAAATATCAATTCTGACTATGCTGGTGTGTACTATTATAGACTTGGAAATTAAATATACTATCATTAAAAATCCTTCTGACAGAGTTAATCTTTTCAAGGGTTTATTGAGTAGGTAGAGGTAATATAAAATGCCTCAAAAATATGGAAATCGGTTTACTCATTGACAGTGAAATTATCAAGAAGCAAAATAGAGTAGAGTAGTCATCCATAGAAGTGCCAAAGAGAGTTTATAAAATGTAAAGCAAAGCAGATTGAGAAATATCCAGACTTAAGTAAGATGACTTGGGCAAAAGCTTACAGAAACAGGACTGGAGAATGAAAAAATAAAACCTAGTCACGTTTTTTTAACCATCCTGAAGAAAAAGAGAATAGTTTGCATAGGTTCATAAGGAAAGTCAAGGGGCAAGGAAATGATGTCATTGTATCTTCAACATAATCCAGGCCACAGGGTTCCTGAATGAGCAAACATGAATGTGCTGTTTGGCACATTTATCCTTGTTTATAAAATGGAGTGCAGATTGTACCATTATATCTTGAGCTACATTACCACCAAGAAGATCTACCTAAATTGCATTGATCTTGCTCCATGCTCACCAATCAACCTGATTAAAAAACTGACTCTTCATTTAGATTTTCTAACAAAGAAGAGAATATAATGGCAAGCTGACACAAATGTTTGGTCAGTCTGGGGCTTCCATTAACTTCTCTATGCCTTAGTTTCACATCTATAAAATGGAGTTAATTCCTGTGTGTGTGTGTGTGTGTGTGTGTGTGTGTGTGTGTGTGTGTGTGTGTAAGAGAGAGAGAGAGAGAGAGAGAGAGAGAGAGAGAGAGAGAGAGAGAGAGATTGAGAGGGAGAAAGAGAATTTAATTAATACATGTATTGACAGCAGTGCTAGAAATACATTTCAAGTCCAATTAAATGTTAAATCTTATCATTATTGTTGCAAATCATGCTGACAAAAAGCTGAGCTAACGAGGTAGAAGTTAGTCTCCAAGACTTGATGATCTTTGAGTATAGTGGCAAAGCCAAGTAAGTATAATGTTGAGGACCTAAGGTTGTAACATTTGCAAGTTATTTCCACTTTGTGAAGACTAAGCCAAGCTGTCTCTTTCTTATATCTTTTTATCTTCTACATCCCTCCAAAAGAGTTTGTAGTTCGTAGGATGCCATTTTGTTTTTAAAGGGGAAGGGTACATTTCTTCTACAGCCAGGCTTGGTACTCAAAATATGTATAATACTTACCCTAAATAATTTTGTATTTTAGATAAGATGAAAATGAGTTGCGGGGAACCACAAAATGGAAATCAGCAAACTTTTTCTGTCCAGGGAAAGAGGTGAATATTTTTAGATTTGCATGCAATATAGTGTTGGTCACAACTACTCAATACTGAGGGTATCATAAAAGCAGTCATAGAAAGCATATAAACTAATGAGCATGGTTGCATCTCAACAAAACTCAACAAAGGCAGGTTGTAAATTGTATTTGGTCCATAGACTATCATTTGCTGATCCCTCCATGTTGATTAAAAGTTCATAGTGATTAATAAGACTGAAAAGATGTTATTAACTAACTACAATAGAAATCGAAAGGATCTAGAACTTGATTCAGACAAACTGATTATGTATGTATATATGTATGTATGTATGTATCATCTACCCACGCACCCATCTATGGATCTACCTGCCTATCTATAAATTAGGGAAATGTGCATACTGACTGAATATTTGATATTAAGGAACAATAGGTAATTTACAGAATAACAGTGGTATTATGGTTAAGTTTTAAAACATCCCTATCTTTTAGAGATATGTACTGATAGATTTTCAGATGAATAACATGATGAAGATTCACTTCAAAATTATTGGAAGATGGGGTAGTAATATATATGAAACAAAAGCGCTCGTGAATTGATAACTATTAAAATTTATTGATGAATACACAGTGTTCTTTATACCATTCTATCTACTTTTTAATATGTTTGATATTTTCTTTTATAAAATGTTTATTTGAGGTGCTAAAAATGTTACATAATGCAGAATCTCCCAAACATACATGTACGCAAACATACATGAGCACCCACACAATGAGATGCAGGCTGACACTTCAAAGAAAGGAAGCCAAAACAAAGTTCAAGATAGAGCTAGACGGATGGAGTATATCACATAGGATGTCCCGTGTTGACTTCAAAATTATTGTCTTAAATGATGTAAAATTATAGTTTAATGAGAAATGCAATGGAATACAATTCTACTAAAAATGAAGATTCTGATCATAGACCTACTAGATGGGATGCCACTTTCTAATTTAGGGCAAAAGGAATCAACAGAAGATAGAAGGAATGAGCCTAGTTTCTTCTCAGAGACCTTCAGTGTTGGGCTCCAGCCCATGCAAGGAAAATCAACAAGGGAAGTTGGGTGTGGGATGTGGGATCCACATCTAATTATGGTTTACCAAGCAAAATTCCAGGTCTTTCAACAAACTCTTCTCTCACCCTGCAAAGTTTTCTTTCACCTGCCAAACTCCTTCTAATCAATTTAAGCCTTGTTCAAATGTCACCTCTAGGCAGTTTTACTCCCTAATGCTCTGACTGCTTTTATCAGTCATATCTGGTTATATCATAAGAGATCTGTTTACTGGTCTATTATTTCACCCCAACAGTACTCAGAACCCTTAAAACAGAGACAGCATCTTCTGTTGTAGCTTATACAGAGCCTAATCCACTCTCGATTATCAAAAAATGTCTCAAATTACTCCATGTTCATTAACAAAAGAGATAGTACTAGGCCTTACTGACCCTGTATCCACTGGTCACACTTGGTTCTCAACAGATTGCATTAGACTCCTTCCTTTCTCTCTGTAAAATTATAGCTACCCAGGTCAGCTCAATATTACCTCTGTTATAAAGTCTTTTCCAACTGTCATTTAATGGTCCCCTTGTGCAATATCTCCTTGGCATTTTGTGTTCCCGTGTGTGTGTGTGTGTGTGTGTGTGTGTGTGTGTGTGTCTGTGTGTCTGTGTGTATGTGTGTTCTAACATGGTGATTTTAGAATACTGCTAGTTGAGGATATTTCTCTTGTCTTCTCTGAATTCTGATCTTTGGAGGGTAGGAGCTATGCTTAGCACAGCATTTTATGTGGTATCAAATCTCAAATTTATGTGAATGAGTAAATGAATTGGATTGCTTTACCTGTATACTTCAAACTTAAAACTGGTGTCAACAGTTTCCTAGAAAACCTTTTAATCAATTTATCGAGTCTATTTACTAAAACCTCTGTGACCTGAAAAAAGTCTTTAAGAGGTTTCACTCCACTTTAAGACATTTTCAATCCACTCGCCTGTTGGCAGTTAATTTTTTCCTCTCTCGCTCTCTCAATAATCATAAAATAATTTCAAGAATGTCTTCATTTTCTTAGCGCTGATGAGGTGTTTTGTTTTGTTTTATTTTTGTTTTTGTTTTTACTTTTTCGAGTGCCTCCATTCCCACAGTTACCTTTCTTTTCTTCATTAGTTATTTTTATGTTTTCAGATTTCTGTGATGCTTCCATATCAAATTTATTTTTGACTCTTTTCAAATAGATTTTTGTTCTTCAATTTTGGGTTCCTGCCTTCCAAAGTCTAGAGGAAGAAATTCTCAATGTTGGGAATTCAAATTTAGTTTTTACAGTCTAAGGACAATGCTTTTTTCTTAATTAAAAGAAAAGGGAATGAAAGGAGAAGATAAAAAAGAGGAAGCAGGCAATTGATAGAGGCAGCTAAATTACCTGATAGCCTGCACATTAAATTACCAATGAGTTGCACTGCCAGTTATTAATCCCTCGATCTGTTCTTTCATATCACACAGCTATGTTAGTTGGGTCCAAAGTACTATGTAATGAAATTTAGGGGCTGTAAGACACTCATGCAGAGTTGCACAAATGAGAGCTATGCAAAAATTTTGGCAGGAAGACTATGATTTCTAAGATTAAATACTTTTGAGTTGCAACATACAATTAAAATCAATAATATATCTCCAAGTAAGACTCATTTTGGACTTTAAGGAGAGGCTTCCATAGCATAGTGTTTAGAAGCACAGACTTCAAAGCCAGGCTGCTTGGGTTGAAAAGCCAACTCTGCCATGTAGTAGATAAGAGCCAAATACTTAAAAAAAAAAAAAAAAAGAAAGAAAGAAAGAAAAAAGAAAAAAATCTGTGTTCAGTATTCTCATCTATGAAATGGGGTAAAGATAGTATGTATCTTAAGAAGTTATTGTAAAGATCAACAGAGTTAATATAGGCAAAACACTTAGGATACTTTCTTCCATATAGCAAATGTTAGCTATTGTTCCTAGATAATATAAACATTGGCAGATCCACATATTTGGATCATGTGCAAACTGAGGGGATCAGGTTGCTTATCGCCTAAGGGGGTTTCCATATGAGCTGCTGAGGGGTGCCTGCTGCAATCAGTAATAATTGTTACTTGCAGATCTTGTGATCAAATTATTCCTTTCAAGGCAAGATTCTGTATAATTTATTATAATTCAGTTGCATGATGTTCTCTCCCTAGCCAGCTATTGTTCTCAAATTATTCTCATATTGGTTTAGAATAATCTGATTTGACCCTTACTTAATGTTGCCAGAAAGATTAAACTATAGCAGCCAAAAATGCAAGAGCTCAGGCCAATGGTCCTGAACTAATCCCTGTCATTCACAGCCTTAGGGCAGATCTGCCCAAGGAACACCTTGGTAGGCACTTGGCCCCATTCCTTGAAAGCTTTCTGACTATTCTGTTGACATTCTCACTCAAGAGCAAAATGCACCATTAAAGCTTCACTCCAGAACAAATACTTGGCAAGATGAGTTTATTTCTGATTTAACCCCCTGAAGTGTCTGCTTTTTAAGGCTCAGAAAACTGTAGCTATTAAAACAAGGCTTTTTAACCATTGAAACTTGGATAGTATATTCCTAAATGCCTCCAAAGCATGCTTAAAGCCATAGTAATTGAAGAAAAATATGGGATTATAGAAGTTTCGACAAAATATGGGAAAAATAAAATACTACAGCATTGGCGTTTGATACTTTAGGGCAAGCATTTGAAAAACATGCACACCTGTGAACTCTGAAGTATTCCATACCACACATAATGTTTGATTAATCACCAAAGTGATTACGCTAAGTGGCATCCACAGTAATTTAAACAGATATATAAATGGTTTGTAATTACAGGATATTGGGCTCTATAATTCATTGCTTAGCAAAGAAATGTTTGTTGTGTAATTACTGTATCTCTGTGAGATATTTGCTGTGCATTCATGGTGTAGTTTATCCTGAGCTTGCAGGCTACTATCTTTGGTTTCGTCATGCCTACACACAAGAAGTCTTTAAGAAAGGATAAAGCAATGATTATCTTGGCAGATGAAGCTCTCTATACCACTTGAGAAGCTGAGAATATGGAGAAATTTATTACAATATTTAAAAAGCAGATGCAGTTAACATTTGATTTTCCCATACTCTTCAAAGGTAGCAATGATATGACAAACAGCTTAGGTCAAAAACTATGTGCAGTTTAACTCAAGTCATAGCCCACAATGAACTCATTCTGTGGCCTACAGGAATGTACATCAAATATGGCTTGGCAGCAAGAAACTGTGCCCAAGATACACTGAAAAATACATATCTACCCCCCACATAGATAATAACACAGAGTTGAGCTGAAGTGAAAAACTGACAGGGAAGAATGAAAAAGTTTTTTTTTTTATAAAATATAACTTTTTCCTTTATCCTATAAATATAATGAATAGATTTATTCATGCCTATGAAACTAGCTGCTATATAATTGTGTCCAATTGCCATTTCTACTAAGTAGAGAGCAAAATATAAGTGCTATATATGTGTGTGAGAGAGAGAATGAGAGAGAGAGAGAGAGAGAGAGAGATCGCGCGCAAAAGAAAATGTAGATTAAAGATAAGGACAGCTTCTGATGAGTATGTGAGGTTATTTTGTTTGTTTGTTTTGCTTTCAATAACAAACAATAATAACTGAGATCTACACACAAATAATACAGTTTGAAAAAAATGCTAAGTAAGAGATTTACATTTGATGGTAAATATCTCGAGATTCCTGGATTTCTATAATAATGACAGTCCTACAGATAGAGAAAGAGCGCAAGTGGGTAGAAGAATGCTGGGCTTTAGGGAGCACAGTTGGTCTGGAGCAACTTAATATTAGGTTCTGTCTCTGGGACAAAGATCATGAACAGCTAATATTTTCTATATATGAAAATGTATAAAACTCATAATTGTGTTCATATTAAAAAGTTATACATTGATTACATCAAATATTTTGAGGAAATATTCCAAATTAAAGAATAATCGTTAGATATGAGTAAGAGAAGAATGCAGTTAACAGGAATAAAGAACATAATGAATGCTTTCATGCAAAAAAGATGAAGATATTGGGAAAAACTCTTACATTAAGAAATTCGGTTTGTCTGGTTTGGACAGGGTGATAGAGTATCTGGGCGTATTAAAATTATGCCATGCAGGGCATGCATAATGTTATTGTTTTAATTATACACATGGGGAAGAAATGAGTAAATAAATAGAAAAAAGTCAACACTTTCCTGGAGTGCTATAGAAATTGATCACAAATTATCACACATTTTGGATTTTTGTTGTTACAAGGAAGAAAAGATGAAACTATAACAGCTCAATTTTTAGTAAATTTAAAATTCTTAAAGCGAGGTTCATGGTGAAAAGGCACACAGAAACCATTAAGGTATGGGGGATAGTTTGTTTTTGAAGTTTCTAGACATCTCTCCCTTATTGGTATAGAATCCCCTAATATTATAGCCTGACCATGGTGAAGGGCCATGGCGGACTTGTTTAGAGATGGAGAGTATGAACTTAAACACACGATCCAAAGTTACTTGGAGATGTATAGCTAGAAAGATATTTAGATATATAGAGAAAAGGTGCGTGCTAGAATGATTTTCGAAAACACTTTAATTTCAAGTATCCCTTTTCACTGTTTAAGTAAAGAATCCAAATTTCTGATCATTTTTATTATTCTAGCAATTAATCTATATTTTACATTTAAAGCATAAAAATATTTTTTAGATAACACTTTCATTTTAAACTTAAAAATATTACCAAACATATTGCAACTATGTTAAATTTCTTTGAACAATTTTTTAGTTCAATAGTTTTAAAACTTATATCATCAGGTTTTCTTCCTCTGTCGCAGTTTCAACTTTACCCTTTCTACCCATAACTATAGCAGCAATGGCCTCTCTTTTTGTCTGTGCTTAAACATCGCCCTCTCAGTGAGGTCCTCTTTGACTGCCTTTTTAGAAACTGCAAATCTTTTCATCATTACCATCCTTGCATTCCGTGTCCCTCTTCCATGCTCTATTTATTACCAGTGGGCATATTACACATTTTACTTTTTTACTTCTTGTCTGACACCTTCCGCAAAAATGCAAGTTCTACAAGAGGCTGCTTACTTCTAAATCCTTGGCATCTTGAAGACTCTGTGGCATATAATTGGCTTCCATCAAATATTTGTTGAATGAATGGATGTGTTCCATGATTTCAATTGCAATTTTTATATGGTTTGCAAATGTGTTTCTATAGCCTAGGACTCTTTCCTAGGTTTAAAATCCATATATTCAATCATCTCTTTGAATCAACCCACAACATTCAAATGCAAAACTCCCAAGATTGAATTCATTATTTTGTCTCTTTACATCTCTACATTATTTCTTCTACCTCTTATAAGCTTATATAATCTCTTCTGTGATGAATATCAACCATCGGTCCAGACACCAATTGAAAAATCTTGAAATTATGCCACAAATTCTTGTTCCTGGATCTGTACCTATTCATATATCATTCTCCTCCCTTCACTAACCTGTTTTAGTACCTTTGGTGAGGTACCCTTGTCTGAAGAAACACAGCAGGCTCTCAACAGGTCATGCTGTTTCTTTCTGGTCTCGCCTTTCAATGAGCTAGATTCCACACTGCCCCCAATTCAAATCTGGTCATGCCTCTTTCATAGAACTATTCCATGGAAGTCAGTGACTACAAATTAATTAGTATAAGAAAGAGACCCTTCCATGATTTAGACTAATTTTTCTATGTATTTTGAGCTCAAAATCAACGTCAACCTCTCTTCTAATTCACAGGTTGCTTTATTTATCCATGCTTTTATTCGTATCCATCCTTTAGTAAGGAAAGCTGTCCTTCAGTTTGCAATTCCAGCTTGTTTTTATTTTAATATTTAGCTTAAGCTCTTCCTCTTTTTTAGTTTTAGTTTTCTTTGCTCGGAGAGACTTCACAATTCCTTCCTTTATGCCGTGTCCTGTATATACTCTATCATAGCATTATACATTCATTTCACTCATTTTTGTATACTTCTACTTTGTATTACTAGGCTATCAACTCTTAGAGAACAGGGGGCATATCTTACTCATCTTTGTAACCTCAGTGGTCCTCATAGCAGGGAGATGGGAGGGGCAATATCTTAGCTAAATAAATAATGAATGAAGAACTATGAATTTGGATAGAAGTATGAAACAATGATAATGTGGAAGGAGCTTAAGTGTATAAAAGACATGTAAAAGAAAATATAAAGTCAATGTAAGTTCACAAACAAGAAAGTGGCAAAATAAAAAAACTTTTTTAGAATATTTTAATCTATTATCAGCATTAAGATGCTTTAGGTGGAATGAAGACAAGGTCTAACAATTGGGAAGCCACTGAAGGAATCTAGAAATAAGATAGAAAAAACAAATAAACAAACAACAACAACAACAACAACAAACAAAATACCCTATCCCGATTCACCAGTCTGAATTAGTTGCTCCCATTGTATCTCTTCTTATAATTACATTTAAAAGGATTGAAGGGCTCCTGTTCACAATGGCTGATGAAAGATACACAAAAATTTTTGCATGAGTGAGTTAAGAGGGAAAATAAGAGCTCAGATTAGGGTAATTGCAGTGGGAAGGAAAGAAAAGACAGTGTAAAATTTCAATGGAAGAGTTTCTGCCGAGGTAGCTCAGTCTTATCTCTCGATGTTCTAGGCATAAGCTCAATGCTCATTCATTACACGCTAGCTCTTCATTTCATCAGGATGTCTTCCTTTTTCTCCCTCTTGATTGCTATATCTCTGCTTCGCTGGCTTTTTGGTAAATAAGCATTCAATAAATCCTGACTGAACTATATTCTAAGGCTATGCTTTTGACAACCAGTCTTCCTGCTAATCAGTCTAAATCATATCCTTAAAATCTATACTTCTTTTCCACTATATCCACATCCCTCTAAAATGCTTCCTTCAGCTCATCTCTATCTCATCCACTTATATCTGCTTTCAACACCCACTATCACTTCCTCCCACTCCTACACACTCTCGATGCCCTTTTACTCATGTTGTGAATAAATCATTGTTAAATGCTGCTTATTATGATGCTGTGTCAATATTTAGTCAACAAGTCCTTATTAAAGGACAAGGTATTCTGTTTACCTCCTTTTTTTTTTTTTTAACATTGTAGCTTCTGCACATATATCCTCGTGCCCTTGTTGGTTTAGATGCTTTGGGCAAATTCCATGAGATAGAACTTCTAATGCAATGATCTCTAAGATTTGTAGCATTTGAAATACCTGACTATATTAGAATCTTCCTTTCCTCTCAGGTAATTGATGGCAAGAGACTATGGCCAGGAGTTCCCATGGATTACTATCTACCACCAAAGAACTAAACTGAAATAACACCATCAAAAATCGAGATTACATAGATTTTTATAGTGGTTAACATGGTTTATTATGGTTCTTGTTTTGTTTTTGTTTTAGATTTTAATTATGTGGAGTGAAGAGAGATTAGATTGGTTGAAAAGTATATCCTAAAGGAATTTAATAGTAAAAGGGCTAGTTATATCGATCTTCCTTAATTAAATAAATACATGGGTGGGCTGTGGACATTAATAATATCAAACCAGGATGAGTTTTTCCAAAAAACATTTTCAAACAGAAAAACTGGTGACTGCGAGGATGAACTTAATCATAGTTGATTGATGGTTTTGGAGGCTAAGTAAGAAGTTGCAAACTGAAGGATCTGAACATTGAGCATAAATTTTTAATTAAAGAGCACAGGATTGGGTTTTGTGCAAAGTATGTCTCCAATTCATTCACAAAGACTAATTATTGTAGTCTTTCTGACGTATCTATTACCTCATACACAGAAGCTTAAGGCTTAAGTCAGTGACGATATTTTAAAAGAGGATTCTAAAAAATCTAAAATAAAATAGGAATAATAAAGAAACACAAAAAGCACCACTGAAACTTAAATTCTCAAATACACAAATGTCAGGAATTTCACATTTCTGGTGCCCACGGTGAGTATAATCCAGCCCCACTGTGCATATATAATACTTTAGAGTTAAGTGCATATTTGGTAATATGAAATGTTACACATGCTCAAGAATAGAAGAGTTATGGTTGCTGCGGGAAACAGAACTCTGAATTTCCTGATTTTTGTGCCATGAAATCTCAGCCATCAGGTTGCATTAGCATCATTTTCTACATTTAATAATAGATTGTTCCATTGTTGCTTTCAATAGAGAAAGCCCTTTCACCCGCTTCTCCTAATATATTTAAAGTGATGGGATTTATTTTAAATTGAATTAACCAGAAAACACAGGTTCTTTATCAGATATAAGTGACAAGCAATAACCCTGCATTCTGCCTCCAATTAAACAATTTAATTGAAATCATAGTTAAAGGGTTCTTAATCTTTTAAATGTGAAGTATATATCAAATGGTTTGGTAGACGTAATACCTATAAATTATCTTATTCAAAAGATATTTAAGCATATTATTTTAAAAAATCTTTCACACAATACCCTTTCCCCAATAGCAACCCATATCACCATAATCTATAGTAATAAGCAAGTATTTTCTGACTTCCCTGTATAAGGGAGTCGGCTATGGCTGTGACTGCATTTCAAATCACCACCATCCTCCTCTTTATCCTCAAAATCGTTTTTCTACATTGAGGAAACTAGGACTTACAAAGGTTAAGTAAATTGCTCACAGTCAGAGAAAAAAGCTGAAATTGAACACAGACAGGTCTGAGGGATCCCCAAATCCATGCACTTTGTATACACACTATAGCTCCCATTCTGCCTTCCTGCACTTGACCTGACTCAAGTACCAATACCCACAAAAAACAGATAATAGTAATACTGATCATCATCATAATAATATGCCAAAGCTTTCGTTAACACCAACAGTAGTGAATTGGCCATAGCATTTCTATGCAAGGAGATAGGAAGTTTGGTGGCTTAATGCCTAAGCTGCAGTACAGTTGGACTGAGGATTAAGTAGTTTATTTTGTATCATGACAATGGATTGGCATAGCATAAGCACAGTTTGTATCACATAGGGCTTACTGTGTGTCAGGCAACACTCCAAACATTTTATAATATTAACTCATCTAAGTCTCATGACAGCATTATGATGCAATAATTATAATTATCCTGATTTTATGGATGAGAACTCTGAAGCACAGAGAGGTTATGTGCTTAATACTCACCCATGTAACATGCTTAAATACCCACAGTTATTAAGTGGTAGAACCAGAATATGAATGAGGCTGCTTGGCTTCAAAGTTGGTGCTCTTATCCACTATGGAAGAAAACATGCATATTGTGAAACACAGAAGGAGAACTGCACATGGACAAGTGTATGCCTTTTCTATTTGTACTTGGACAATCATCTATACCTGCCCACAAAGCACTTCTGTACAACTTCAAGGTTATATAAGATCTTAAAGAAACACACACACACACACACACACACACACACACACACACACACACACACAAACTAATTTTGACCACCATTCTTACCTTTAAAGATCGGTTTATAAAATATCAGTTTTTAAGCCCTTCTGTTGGTAGTGATTCCACAAGCTGCTCTCAAATCGCTTTTATAAAAAACTTGTTTTTCTACGTCTCTAACAGTCCATGTATTTCTTTTACACTCAACTTAATTATATGTTCTCTTATTCTGCTTTCCTAGATATTGTGACCATCTTGTCAACATTTCCTTAAAACAACCTATTATATGCCATAATTGGAATACCTCCTTGAACCTCAACTTTCTCTTCTGCAAGTATAAATGCTCCCATGGATTTCTGGCTTCCTCAATGAGACACATTTTGTAGAGATGGTCCCGAATATTAGAAAGAGATACTGCTAAATCAAACAATAGACTCTAATTCATATTATGATCTTTGCACTAAAGAAGAAATTATTTTCCCCCTTAAACATACAAATTTATTAAGTCCTGAGAAAAGCAGAAAGGAAGGAATAATACATCATTTTTTTATCTTAATTTAAAAATTCTGAAAAATACCCCCCTATCCTTTTTCTTCCACCCTCCCAAAATTTTCAATTCATCACTTGAATTAGCTTCCTAAGCACTGAAGCCATCAGATTAGCTGAGGCACTATCTAGTCCATCAGCAGAGCCCAGCCGCTCCAATGAGGCAGCGCTGAGCCATGAGCGCAGGGCATCGGCTGTGTGAGCTTTGATAAGCTGAGCAGAGTCTCCCCCAGACGCAGCAAAGCAATTAAAACCGCAAAAGGGCTTTTCTCCCCCCTTTTCCTCTTTCTTCTTCCTCCAAAGTTGAATAAAAATGATTTGATAAATTATTCTTTTCAGAGTTAACCATTCAAGGGGAAAAAAAAGAAGAAAAAAAGGGAAAGTTGCTCTTGAGAATTCATTATTAGCATAAATTCCCAGAACTCTAGCAATCATTAAAGATCCACACAAGAGGGAAGGAAATAGAATAAAAGGACAGAAGGGAGTTTTATCTCCAGACATACAGGAAAGAGGGAAATGTTCTCCATAGGCTCACAGCCTGGTCAGCATTGGAGGCCCTGTTATCCTTCCTGTCTTTGAAAGGCAAACCCAAAACCCTACGTGTGATCTCAAACCTTGTCAAGAAGGAACAAGCCTCTGTATTTTCCACTAAGACAAGAGGCAAACCCCGAAGCCTGGCTAAAGCAGTACCTTCACAGTAAGTCAGAGCTGTGGGTAGAAGTCAAACATCAAGACCTCCCTTATGGGTAATAGGAAAGAGGGCTCTAGCAAGGTTAGCAGGGACTCTGGGGAGAGCGGGAAGGTTCTTGGACTCAGTGCAAGCCCCAGACAAGAATGTTAACAAAACAAACAAAACAGGGAAATTGGAGAGAGAGAAAAATATGAATTTGAGACATCAATCAAGCACAAATTTAAAAGGTGCTTCCATAAATATATTTTTCATGAATAAATAGCTTTCTTGCTAAAATTTGCATATAGGAAAGTGAGATTTGTGTAGCCTGTATTGTGTGAAGATGCAGCAGAAATGTCTCTGCTGGCATAACCACTGGAGGTGTCATAACAACCACTAAAAATATTGGCCATAGTTGAGGAGATGAAAAACTAAGGATTAACTCTCTTTGCCTTGAGAAAAGAACAGAAAGGGCAACTTTTAGACTCTAATGTTAACTCAGTGAGCAGGAGGGCTGAAAGATTACTAACAATCTAAGTCACTTAATCAGCTAGGAATTGTGATTCATAAATATCTGATATAAAAGCAAATAACAATCGTCATGCGATAGCTGTGACATAATATTGTTATTATGCCATAAAAGCAATCTTTTCCCCCAAACATTTTTCTCCCCTATACTCAATTATACTTTACCTCACCAATCATGTCACTCTTCTATAGTTAGGGCAAACAAAAAAATGTTTTATATTTTTGCTTTTATATTGCTTTCTCTGGTCCGAAGCAATTGTGATACTTTGTGAAATAGTGATAAGAAGGCATTCCTTTTATAGTCAAGTTTGAAGTGTGATGGTAGCATGCTATGAAAAAAGGCCAATTAAAGAAGATGTGGACAAAAAAAAACAAGAGAGAAACAAGGAACGTGAGTGTAACTGGGGAGGAGATACAGAATCAAAGATTCTTTTCCTCTTACAATGAAAATGGTTTCTTCTAGAACTCCAGTTATGTAGACATCCAATGCTGCTTGGAGGATGTTACTCTTCTTTCCTCCTTACTACATGCTTTCAACTAGTTATGATGTTTCAGTGCCTTCTGCCACCTGAATATTTTTAATATCAGGGTCAATAAGAGAAGCAATTCAGTGAAGTATGGACTAAGTGACAAACCCTTGCTAGGCACTAAGGCTATCAATGCGGATGCAACACAGTAGCTTTCTTAAAGAATGTTTATCCTAATTGAAAAACTGAATATATAGAATGTATATATAAATAAGAATTTCAATAGTCCCGGTATGGTAGAAGCTCACAGGGATAGCACTTAACTCAGACCAAAACAGATAGGAGAGGATGACAAGAAAAATTTACAGGAGATGAAGTTCTACAAGTTGAAGATAATGAAAGGCACAGAGGTTAATTCATCCTAGGTGAACAAAAGGAGAAAAAGTTCATAGCATGCAATAACAACACAACTGGGGACCACAGTTACTTGATACTAATAGAGTGTAAAGGTTTAGGAAGAGCAAGATGTGAGAACAGAGAGGTAAGCAGAGGTCAGATTACAGAATAATAACTGCACTTGGAGATGATCTTGACTATAGACATCACTTCCATTCGTTATCCCACTGCCCTGAGCTTAGTTAAAGGGCTAGATGTATCTAAAAGGGATGCTGGGAAATGTAGTCTGTTGTTAAGCAGTCAGTGTTCCAGAAACAAGGGAAAGGCAGAGATTGAGAGAGCACAACCTGCAGTCTAGGATATATTTTATCCTATTGACTACAGAGAGCTACCGAAGGATCTGAAATTTGGAAATGTCGTAACTATGTTTGAAACCCTCAAAAAAAAAAGCGTTCTTATAGAAATATGAAGGATCATTAGACAGTATAATGGAATCAAGTAAACCAGCTAGTAGAAGGACAGAGATGGCAAATGGTGGCCTAAAGTCATTAAGTTCATTTAATGAAAAAAGTTTCATTTTTTGTAAGCTTTGTTGATTAAGATTTACCCTGCCATACATGTATTCATTGTTACAAATTATTTTTGCCATATTAAACTCCTTAGACATTACTAGTCAGGGTTCCAGGCAAAGGCAACAATTTGTGTCAAGATGTAGACAAGAGATGAAGAGAATGGCTGGTATCAAAGAACCAAAGATCTTATGCCTGGTGCAGATAGGTACTGGTGAGAAAAATGTAGGAGTGGTAGACAGGCTACAGGTTTTGCAGCCTCTCTTAGGCTATGCTGAGGTTTTGGAATTTATCAAGTAATTCAGGAACATGGCACAGGGGTAAACAAGAAAGTTGCATTATTATTATTACTATTATTGTTATTATTATTATTACTATTATTATTAAAAGATCACCTGGATGCAGAATAGGAATCAGATGGGAGGAGAAAGGGGGTGAAACTCGAAGCAGGCAGAGTAGGTGAGAGACTATTGTAGTAATCTAAGGATAAGAGAATGATGACTGAAATTAGAGAGTACATGATAAAATTCCCTCCCCAAACTGAAAAATAGGCAGAATTACAAGTCCTGTAAGTAATTTACAGTCAAGGTAGGAAGGAGGATAGAAGTTTACTGCAAACAAAAGCAGATGACCTACACTAACTCAGGAGACAGCGGAAGGAAGATTATCAGAATACTGCATGAAGGGAGTAGCTGAGAAGGGGTGAGTCAAGGGTACTGTTTTAAAGACAAGACTCTGAAGGGCCATCCATCAAAAATAGCTCAGCCTTTCAGTCCCATTGCTAACAGGTGATGAAACCTGATCCATAAAACATTCCCAAGGTGTCATTAAATTGAAGCATTAGAGGGTTTTACTCACTCCGAATAAGAAATCACTTCCAGTGCTTGAATTTTAAAAGATTTTCTTTACCTCCCACTTCACCCCCTCCAACATACACACCTCTCTAAATATATAGCTGCATTAACTATAGGCAAGGTGGTGAGAGACCACGCATATTCATATCATATTTGCTGCTGTCATGATTTATTTACTTATTCAATTATTCATTTATTTATAAGTTCATTTTTGGAATTTATATAACTCGTTTAGGAAGTTTTAGGTACTGCAGTGGCAACAAAAGCAGTAGACAATACAGGATCTCTTTTCAATGACCACTGAATTTAAAATCGTAAAATCCCAACTTTGGAAAGAACATTAAAGGTTATCATAGTCAATTCCCCAAATCATACATGATATTTTACCACAATATTTAGCTGTGTTGTATGGACTAGCCTGTGAACAATTCTTGTGATAACAGATTTTCTACCACCAAGTAGCTTATCAGGAGTTACTTATTTCTTGAATCAAAATTTAGTTTCTGAATTTTATCTGGTAAACTAATTTTTGCCATTTAGAAGCAAACAAAAAAAAGTTCAATCTCTCCTCATATTATAGCATCTCAAAAATTTGAAGACTTTCTCATCCTTCCATTACCATTTTAATCTCTAGGTTAAATAGTCAATAGTTATTTTAGTATTTCTTCATTATGAATTTCAGATATCCCACTATTTCCTATTTTTCTTTTTTTAATTTTTATTTTTCAATTAGAGTTGACATTCAATATTATTTTATATTCTATTTACTCTTATCAATGTTCATCCTATATATGTTAAAGTTTCTTTTAATTATGTAAAGAGAACTGAATATCATACTTCAAGAGTGGTCAGAGGAGCTAGAATAGAGCTATTATTTTGCCTCTATTGCTCAAGAAATTTTACTTAAAGAACTACCATTTGGGGCAGTACGTCAAACTGTAAACTTTGAGAGAGGCAGCTACGACAACACGACTGTATTCTAGATAAATTACAAGAGTACCTTTAAAAACTTGAGCTAAATGTCCAGTTCAAAGTGCAGGAAAAAAATAGCATTGGAATAAACCCAAAGAAAATAGAAAAAAAAAAAGATTTTAAAATATAGGAATTAATAAAATAGGAAATAATAATAAGACTTTCAACAATGGCAAAATATATTTATATAAAAAGACTAAAGACTAAACAAAACTTTGTCAGAACTAATGAAGGAAAATAGAAGAAATAGACATACAGGGATTAAAACTATAATAAAGCATGTGAATACCTTATTAAAGTAAATTTGAAAATTTTTAAAAATTGCACACATCCTACACAAACAAAGCATATTAAAACCTTTTTAAGAAGAACTAGAAAGTTTGAATAGTCCTATAATCAATCATTAAAATCATAATAAGCAGTAAAAAATCTTCCTAAAAGGAAAAGGTTTATCATAGTCTCACAGAAGATTCTATCAAACTTTCAAGAAAGAGCTCATTCGAACCTCATACATTTTTTTCTAGTGAATAGGAAAAAAGGAAACTTGCTTGATTTTAGGAAGCTAACACTGATACCAAAACCAAACAAGGATCATATTAGAAAAAATATATAAATTAAGCTCAATCATAAACTTATATGCAAGACTCCTAAACAATATATTAATAAACAAATTCAGAAATATGTAAAGTGATTTTATCTCAGGCACCAAAGGGTAACTCATGATTAGGAAAACTATAAATATAATTTGCTCTATTCCTAGATAAAAGGATAACAAATATACAATTATCTCAATAAACATAGAAAAAGCATTATGATAAAATTAAATATTCCATAAGAAGAAGAAATGTTCTTACTCTGTCATAAGCCCAACTTCACACTAATTTCAATATCAATTAAAATTTCTAAATGTTATCTGTATCTGGTACTTTTAAGCCTTTTATCCCTCCAAGATCTTTATTCTAAACTTCTCTGACTTTTAGAAAACAAAAGCCAGCTGGATGAAAAACATGAAGGGATTAAGAAGTATAAATGGGTAGTTACAAAGTAATCACAGGGTTGTAAAGTACAGCACAAGGAAAATAGTCAGTAGTATTGTAATATATATCATGTATGGTGTCAGACAGGTAGTAGATTCATTGGGGTGATCACATCGTAAGTTATGCAAGTTATGTCTAATCAAGGCTATACACCTGAAAGGAATATAATATCAAATGTCAATTGTAATAGAAAATTAAAAAAAATTAAATATTATTATTATTATTATTATTATTATTATTATTTGCTGTCAACAAACAAACAAATAATAGAAAAGAAAAGCCAGGGAAAGACATCCTGATCTCCTCACTGCCACAGACGTCCCCTAGCACAAGAGAGTACAGAGCCTGGATACTTGCTTGAAAGAAGAAATGGAAGGGTAAAAACATACTGGGAGAAAAACAAAAATAATACCTCAGAAAACTGGCCACATTAAAAATTAGAGTTAGGTATTTTAGGCAATGAGAAACAATTAAAAAGCTGTTTGATTTTTAACTAAGTGATACTAATAAAGTGAGATCTTAGGAAAATTTGTCTAAAGGATGAAAGAGGTAGAAACCAGAGATGAGGGAAGTATATTATAATAAATGGATGAACAGAAACCCAAACAAAAATTTTCCTTTTTTTTTTTTTTTTTTTTTTTTTAACTTATGGGCATTTTTGTCTCTAATCATTCACACTTTTGCAGCTTTTGTCAGTTTTTCCCAGTTCACTGGCTGTGATGGTTAATTTGATGTCAGCTAGACTAGCCTTAAGGTACCCAGATAAGACATTATTTTTGGGTGTGTCTTTGAGGATAATTCCAGATGAGATTAGCGTCTGAATAACAATGTGTAGGGTAGATTATTCTCCCCAATTTGAGTTGGTACTTTCAATCCATGGAAAGCCTGAGTAGGACAAAAGACAGAGAAAAGGAAAAAAAAGTTGTCCTTTTTTTTTTTTTTTTTTTCCTGCCCTACTCTTTGAGTGGAACATCTCATCTTCTCTTTTTTGTAGAAGAAGATTTAAACCATTGATTTGCTCCACTGATTCTTAGGCCTTAGACCTAATTACACTACTGGCCTTCCTGGATCTCCAGCTTGCAAATAGGAATCATGAGATATCCCAGCCTTCATAATCGTATGAGCCAATTCCTCATAATAAATATAGATAGATAGATAGATAGATAGATAGATAGATAGATAGATAGATAGATAGATAGATGATAGATAGATAGATGATAGATAGATAGATAGATGATAGAAAGAAAAAGAGAGAGACATACACAGAGAGAGACAGAGAGAGATAGAGAGAGAGAGAGACAGAGAGAGAGGAAGGATGGAAGGAAGGATAGAAGGAAGGAAGGAAAGAAGGAAGGAAAGAAGATAGATAAAGTAAGTAATACTAGTTCTGTTTCCCCGGAGAACCCTGAGTAGTTCCACTGACCAATACTATAGAAATGTGGTTAAGGTAATGTTGATGAGGAAGGTATAGACAAGCCTTGCTTATAATGGGAATGTGAGAGTTGCAGAGTAGCAAGGAGAAAAGAATGTTAGAGAAACTTCTACAAAGTGGAATTTAGTGATAGATGTAGAATGTCAAATATTAGTCACTGCCTCTTAAAAAATATTTTCCATTTTTGTGAAGTTTTACAAACACTAATTTCATATATATTAGAAATCTTAGCTACCACAAATCCAAATAATCACTTTATCTTTAAATGATTGTTTTAAAATGTAAATGGTTGGTCTTGTGGGAAACAAAGTGGAAAAAAAGAATAAAAAGTGATACCTAGTATAATTGCCTATACTTATTAATGGCTTTCAAGTTTACATATGACAGCCTATGAATAAAATTCTGTATATATGAAAGGAAAACACTCCATCTTTTATTTTCCCCCAACTCTGATGGTGGCATGTCCATCCTGCAGATCATCCGAGTTCAAATCCTGCACCTGAAGTCTTTTTCTTTCTTACGTGTAGCACATTCAACCAGTCAGCCAATTCTTCCATGTCTTAACCACGTTTCCCTGATTTTTCCATTTTTTTCCATTTCCATACTCTCACATTTCATAATCAATGTCTGTATTCATGAACCATTTCCTGGTTGGTTCTCCCCGTTCCTCTTTCTATCTTACCCATGGTGGCCAGTTGTAATATAATGTTCAATTAGCTTTTTTAAAAAAACAATCTAAATGCCGTCTTATGGACTTGGATCCAAAGCCTTCTAGCAAATGATTCCTTCTTATCTATCCACAATCATCCCTTTGTTATTCTTCAAAAGAGTCCTTCCATTTTAGAAAATAAAATCCAATCTGCTTGATGCTCTTAACTTATTAATTTAGACATCTATGCCTTTTTCTTCTGTAACAACACCTTCGCTTTCTTCCAATATTTTTTTATTGTCCTTCAAAATTCATTTCAGGGAGATTTTCCTGACTCATTCGGTGCTAGCTAGACACTCTTACACTCTACTACCCTGTTTCTATATAATCAGGTATATTTGCATACATATTACCCATATGTGTTTAAGCATGCATATCTATATACATTCAAAGTTTTCATTATGATTTATCTCTAGTTGCTTCATTCAGGTCTCCATGAAACTTTAGAAGTCTTTTGTTAATGTTTTTATTAACAGTTTCATTTAATAACAACTCAAAGCTGAAACAAATAGCTGTTATAATTGATAGAAAACTTACGATTAAATATAACTTCAATGGAATAAAAACATGGCAATGCTTTTAATAAATGAAATTACTGGAAAAAGATGGAAGTACTACATTTGGGACACAGTAGAAAGAGCACCGAAGTTGTCACTGAACAGTGTGTAACCTTGGCAGGTCTACGAACTAACTGAACCTCAACCTTCCTTACCTGGAAAGTAAAGAGATTGGACCAAGTGGTTCCTATTATTCCTTTTTAGTTTAATCTTCCATCTAAAAGGTGACAGACATGTCATCAGTAATTTTCTTTCATAGAAAAAATATATATATATGGACCCAGATAAGAGTCAACAGGTTGTGAATATGTTACCTTACCTGGCAAAAGAAGCTGAAAATGTAATTAATATTACTAAAAAATAGACCTTAAAATAGGGAGATTATCCTAGATTATCTGGTTGGGCCCAATATAGTCACATGAACCTTTAAAAACAGAAAGTGAAGTCAGAGATTAGAACCACGAAGAGGTTATACCCACTTCTGCTACTTTGAAGATGGAGAAGTCCACATAGAAAGCATAGAAGGAAGTGAATTTTTCCACAACCAGTGAACCTGAAAGATGTCCATGAGCCCCAAATGAGAACCATAGCTCAGCAGATATCTTGATTATAGTCTGGTAAGACTCTGAGCAGAGAATCCAGCCATACTGTGCTGAATTTCATACCTACAGACTGTGAGATAATAAATTTGTGTTGTTTTATGCTGCTAAATTTGTAGCAGCAGCAAGGGGAAAATAATGTGCTCTGTAAGAACAGGGTAATGCATTTCCTGTTTTTTCTACACTATACTGTAAGCAACATAGAGTAATCTTGAAATTCCCAGAGGGCAGCTGGACATAAAAAACTGGAGCTCATAAGCGAGAGCAAAGCAGAAGATGCTGACTTTAAGTCATCTAGACAAAAGCAACAGTTGATTCTACAAAAATGGATGCACTTACTAAAACATTTGAGTAAACCTCGGGAAATTAAAGCACTTATGACTAAGTCTTTAGGAATGTCCATATTATAGCTATGGAAAAATAAAAGAGACGGAGTTAAGGAGACAGAGAAGAAACAGCCAGGTTGAGAATAAAAAGTATGTACTTTTTTTTAGAAAGGAGAGGTGGTCACACCAGATGGCTTCCATCATTTCAGTGAAGCAGGAAGCTAATTCAGTTAAAATTGGTGCTTATTTGAACATTGAGAAGAAAGTTCTGCAGCATTCTTTCAGCGAGGGTTCTAGAACATCTGTTAGAACTAAAGTAAGGGTGCCTCACTGGAGGCAGGACCAGAATGATTTTGTGGTGAACCAGGGGCATAATCATGTTTGCATCTTTTTCCAGGATATTCTGTGATTTAGACCCAGGTGATTTTGTTCCAAACTTGAGCAATGATACATTGGGTACAGCAGAAGATCAGCATAGGAACATTCGACTAGAACAGTGGCTGAAAGAGAGACTAGATTTTGGAAAGCTCTTATTACAATAAGGAGCAGTCTGTATGCTGGTTGAAGTAATTGATACCTGACAGGAGGGGTAAAAAGGCTTAGTGGTGCTCAAGAATAAAAGAGGTGACAAGCAGCCTGCCTTTCCGACTACAGCACTTTCTGACTACTGATCATCATATTTACTCTTGTCAACTTGAAAGTGGGTACTATTTATGTTCGATTTGAAGATACTGAAATAGAAACCCCAACACTGATTTGGCTTATCTAAGATCACATAGCAGGTAGGGGTGCAGACCTCGGGTTTGAAACCTTTGCATCTGCCCCTAAGTTCTGCTGGAGGTGAAGCATCTAGAAAGCACTGCAGCAGGGATCAAAACCTCTGACTGCGAAACCTATGCCCTTTCTACATCATCATATCACCTTTCAAAATCACACTCTTAGTTACATCCAAGTTCTTTCATGAGCATTTTTATATGCATTACTCACTTATTCTCATGGTAAACCTTTGTGGGGGGTGTGTGTGTGTGTGAAGATTTTTATTTCCATTATATAGATTGAGACTTAGAGAATGTGAAAGACCTAACCACAGTAACACAACTAGTCAGAGAGAGTTATCTCTCTTATTCTAGCTTTAACCCCTTAATTTTATGTTTCCCCCTTAACTGTTTTAGCTTCTCTTCCTGCCCTGGTTCATGTATATCAAATCCCAGCACAACTGTATCTATTTTCCACTTTGCTCAATCAGAGGCAAGACAGGTGACCAGCCATCATCGGTTTCCTACCTGAGCTCAGAAGCTAATCATCTTAGAGATCGTCTTCTCTAAAATCAGCAGTGGGATTTGGGGAGGTCCTTCCTCACACTATTTCAAGTCATGTGGAATTGATGCAGGAGACTGACAGCTTCTGTAAAAAAGCTGACTAAGTTAATTTGTGTGCGAAATGGCAGAATGCCTTGGAGAATGTGAAGTGATTAGAAAAAAACAAAGAAGAAATAATAGATGTCGTAAAGAGGAGAAGAGAAAAAAGTGGAAAAGAAGAAAATGGGGTAGAGGAATATAGAGCAAATAAACAGAAAAAAAATAAGAGAAAAAAATGGAAGCATGACACAAGGAAATAAATTCTATGAGAACAATTAAATTATCATCATCATCATCCTCATCATCACCATCACTATTCTTTAAAATGCAGGCTAAAAAAGAAAAACATGCCTTCTCTTTTTTCTATTCCCTCCTTTCACGTATAAGTAAATTAAGTAAGTAAAATGCAACTAAAAAAAAAAATAGTTAACTAAAGTTTGCTTTTCCTTAACTGGCATTAGGATATTTCTTTATCCTCCAAATTTCGCATAATGGTAATGTAACTGTATAAGTGTGCATATTTTTATCCTTAGTCCTGGTATATATCACACTCTCCCTTTAGGAATCAGAAGAAATGAGAATACGGGAGGAGGCAATCCATTGACAGTTAGTTGGTATCATTAGTCACTATATTAATGAAGCCAAGGGATGTCACAGCACAGCATGGGGGAATAAAATGTCTCAATAATGACCAAGATAACACTTGCAATTTTTAATTTTTGAAAAATATAATGAATTGGAGGCAACATCTAACACTCTATTGGATTTCAGTAACTTTAATTTAGGTAATGAACAATAATGATATACATTCCTCTTTGCAACTGGGCAATGAAACGCTTTAAAATAAGAGCTCCCCCCCCCCCAGCCCCTCTTCCCCAATACACTTGAAGATAGTTTGTTTTCCTGGACCTCTCAGGGCTCCCTTAGAAAACAGGATTTCACACCTTCTGTGGTAGGAGGCTCAATTGTGAGATGGAGGCTCCCTCTAACGGCCAAATGGTTAGTTGCAGGCATCAGTCCTATCCTGCTTTAAATTGTTAATTCCTTGTGACTAGTGTATGATTATGACTAATAAAGTGAGCACCAAGGATAATGTCTAATTAACATACACACACAAACATACCATCCTCCTCTGAAGTCTAGAATGTAACAATGAATAATTTAGTGTCATTTATTCTGTAACCTCTTTGTCATTGCTCACTGTAGATACCAAGCATTTTTTTTTTCTTATTTTTGTGACTAGATGATAAAATTTAAGGGTTGGGTTTTTGTGTCATGCTGCTCCAAGTTCATATTATAATGTTCTACTTATTAGACTGAAAGGATGATGTTTTTCATCTACTATTTGTATTACCTTGGGTAAGTTAATTAACTCTCAGAGCTTTGGTTTCTTGATGCTGAGAAATAAAGAATAGGCTTTCTTAGGCTTGTGAGAATTAAAAAGAACATATATCAATATATACATAACGTTTTCTGGCACAGTAAAACATGATTTTTCTAAGTAATTAATACATGCTAATTTTAGGTTCCTTAGTTGACCTCTTGTGGCTAGGTCAATGGATTTACTCTAGAAACATTTGATTCACAGAAACTAAAATGGTAAGAGGTGAATTTGCTTGAATATTGATAAATTCTACCCAAATGAACAAATATCTGTCTGATAGCTTTTCTGACCAAGCAATATACTAGGGGCCTGGCTGCAAAAGTGACTGAGACACCACTGCAGGATTCTTCTCTCATTCTGTCCCAGAGCACATGGAGAAAAGAAAGGTCTAAGTCCTGCCTGGGTCTCGGTTCCTACCCTGAGGCATCTCTAGTACTGCTCATTCTTATTGCTCAATAGGTGCTTACTGAAATAAACTTTAGTCATCTATTCTGGTCTCCACCTTCAACTGCATGAAATAGAAAATGCATGAACTTCCCATCTAGGGACAGCTGCCATTAAATATAAACTTATTTTCCTATTCCACATCTTTTTTCCCCATTCCCTTCTCTCAACCCTTCGAATGCACTGTAATAGTGCTTATGCTGGAAGTTCAACATATATTCTATTATTAATCCACATGCTCTATTGTTAATGTTTCTCCCTTTTGGTGTGTCTTATTCCACAACAGAGACCGTTACATACCAACATAGAGAAATAAATATGTGAAGTTAAGATTCATTCAAACCTAGAGAACACAGTTTATTCTCTTAACCTATCTGGAACAAATACCATCAAATACAATTAAATCCATGAAAAAGAAACAGGAAATCTCTGGATTTCTGTGTTGCCTCCTGGATTCAAGTGTTTGTAATGTCTGGAGGAATCAAAAACATGGTAAGCAATTCTAATAACACATTTCATTCCTAGTAACTTTCTTTAAAAATCAGTGTGTTGTAAAAGCCAAACTAAAACTAAATAAAAATTACAAAAAAATTACATAAAATGTACGCTCTGTCACACATCAGAATAAATCTTTATCCACAAAATGCCTTTAACAAATCAAATAGCTTTCTTCTATGGACTGAATGTCTGTGTCCCCTCGAATTCATATATAGAAACCCTAACTCCTATTGTGATGGTATTAGGATGTGGGGTCTTCGAGAAGTGCTCAGGTCATTAGGGTGGAGCTCCTATAAACTGGATCAGTGTCCTTATAAAAAATAACCCAGAGAGCTCTTTCACCCCTTTGAACATGAGAGGACACAGTTCAAAACAGCCTTATGAACCAGGAAGTGAGCTCTCAGCAGACACCAAATTGCTGGACTTCCCAGCCTCCTGAACTGTGAAAAATAAATGTTTCTTGTTTAAGCCATCTGATCTATGATAGTTTTCTTTTATAGCAACAAGAATAGGCTAAGAGTTTCTTTCCTTTCAACTTCAAACGTGATAATATGAACTATGACTCTCCAAAAGAGGATAAAGTATATAATAGTTATTAATTTAATTAATCCCAGAGCCATTTTTGTTATACACTCTACTTGAGCTGAATTTTCTTTATTGCTAACATAAATCTTTCTAGAAATTACAATTTAAATACTACCATGCATAAGCTTCATGAGGGCCAGGATGGTGGTAGTCTCCATTTCTAAGGCACCCCTAGTACTTATTACAATTATGGATACATAATAGGCAAATACTCCATATTTGTTAAATTCAATTGAACTAAACAGAGAAACTTTCCTTAAAATGTTTTTTTTTTTTTAATCCAGGTATAATCGTGTGATTATTTTAAAAGCAAGATTCTGAAATAAATCAGTAGAAGCCCCCACAGCTTCAAGATAATTTGAATCTATAAAACTTAAAAAGGTTTGGCTTTTAAATGATGCCATCAGTGGCGGGGGTGAGGAAAAGAATCGCTGCTGTAATGATTTTCTGTCATTCCCTCCCTAATGTCTTTCTTTCTTCTTTCTGGCTCTTTGAGTTCTTATATTTGTTTTTCTTAGGCACATATAATAACTAAAAGAGAACAATTGAGTCAGACATCCTCTGCCACAGTTAGAATTTCAGCACAGACATACTTTCTATATGGTCCCGATGAAGAGGAAAATATTTAAGAGCACAGTTACTCATACTATTCATCTAAGTCTTCATCTCACTGTACTCCTGTAGATTGACTATGTGTCTTTTCTGATGTATCCACCTACTAACCTTGCTTTGCTGGAAACTATTTTATTTTCTGGCATTTTATCACAACACAGAAATCATAAAGTACCTTCCTTTCTTATTCCTCACCTTCACAAAGACAAGATTTAGAGCCAGGAGAATCAGGGCAGGGGCCAGGCACCCCACAAGAATATCTGCTGTGAAGATACTGTGAATGAGTTTAGAGATCTTGGCAGGATGAAGGACACAGTGGACATAGCAAAGCCAAGAGCCCAAAGCCAGTCGAAGAGCTGTGGCAAGATCCCAGGTGAGTATTAACAAGGCAGGATACAGAGACTTTCACATAGCAATTAATTTGAAAAGAACTGTTCTAAACTGGGTAACAGAAAACAGAATTAAGAGGGTAACATCCCACACCCATCTTAGATTCACATTGATATTCTATTGAACTTTACACTGATATTCTCCCTTTCCTTTTGTTTTTGTTTTTGCCCTCCTAGCTTGATACGATTATTATTTTTTTAAATTTTATGCTTGTCTCCCCTCTTCTCCCTTCTCCCTCCATTCTTCTCCTCACCTTCACCTCTCTTATCTGGATTATCTGTGTATTTCTGTGTCTTCGTGTGCTTGTATTTTGTGGGGGAGGCCTTTCTTCCCAACTTTCTCAATATATTCTTGATCATGCAGCAATCATGCCACCCTCAGTCTCAGGCTGACAGTGGTAGATGCTAATACTTTTCTTGAGACATTCAAACGGCTAGAATAGCCATGAATAAAAAATAATCTGAAGACCTCATAGAGAACAACCTCTGTTAATTAGAAAAGGAAAGGTATGGGCCTACAAGAGAGACACCACTATTGGCTGGCTCATTAACTGTGAAAAATTCCATCAGTATGATAACTGAATATTAAATAAGGGAAGTAGGAAAATGATGTATTTGCACTGAGGAGAAAAACATTATCCCTTTAGACTCTATCAAAGTTACTGTTTTTTATTCTCAGAATTAAAAAGAGCTTCTATATGCAGTGGAAATCTTTGATTATCCAGATATCTTGAGCATTGAAACATGTAGTTCCTGTGGCTGTTGACGTAGGGAGATATTAAAGGTTTTACCTGTAATATACAGGTGAGCCCCTATATCCAAGTGGACATGTCACACACACACACAAAAAGGCAGTTTAATCTTGATTTTAGTTGAAAGCTGAAGAAGAAAATGCAATGTCTCGGTTTACACACAATCTATAAAAAAACAGATGAGTGGGTGAGGCGATCAGATAAGAAAATGTAGTATGAAAAGGAAAATGGATGCTGAATTGAGGTCTGAGGCAATTCAACATTTGGAAGTTGGGAGGAGATAAATGAGCCAGCAAAGAAAACACAGAGCAAACAGAAGATGCAAATAAAATCATGGGAACATAGCATCAGAGAAGCCAAATGAAGACAATGTTGCAAGAAGAAAGGCAAAAGCAATTGTGTTTGCTAAAAGCTGCTTAGAGGTAAAATAAAAGGATTGAAAAGTGTTTTTTGAATGCGGAAACGTGTGGGGCGCTGCTGAATTTAGCAGGAAACATAAATGGAATGGTGGTGGGTATAAGCCAAATTGAAGACAGAGAGTAGGAAGGAGAAAATCATTAATGATTCAAATTTAAAATAATAATAAAAAAAGAACATTGGCAATAATGAATGGGAAGGAGAGGCTGAAGGACAGCATGAACTTTTTTAAAAGACAATGAAGGGTGGCAGGACTGTAGCTTAAGGGCATGATATTGAAGGGTCAAGGGTTTGTATTTGCTTACCTTGTTTGTTAGACTTTATTTAAATGTTGATGGAAAGGTATTAAAATGAGAATGACTGAAGTTGAGAGAGAGAGAGAGAGAGATTGAGAGATTGAGAGAGAGAGATATGATGGAATTGTAACTCTCAGAAAGAGGATTTTAAGATTCAGAAGATTTGGTGAGATGCACTTTTGGAGGAGGAGAGATCACAGTAACTAGAGAGGAAAGAAATAATGTGATTGTAGGTGAAGGCAGACTTGTAGATTAGGTAATGAACGGGAAGCTAGATAAGGAGAGCTGTCCTGTTTGCTCACTTGTACTTCTCAAGGAAGAAGCTGCTTGGAAGAGTGCTCTTATTTTCCCGTAAAAGCACATGCCGATACCTCCAATACAGGCTACAGTGTCGTGTGAATAAGCAAAATAAGGTTACTGGAAATTCTAAGTGGCTGGGATGTGTATAATTTAAAATTTTGGTTTAGGCATGTTATCAAATGATACAGCAAAAAAAAAAAAAAAAACATAGTACAATAAATGGTAAGAAATATTTAGCCTCTAGATGGCAGGACAGTTTTTTGAGATTTTCAGTTTATTTTTGAGCCCAGTTCTCCCCTGAAGTTTCCCCGCACTACATCGGCGTCTTTTTTAGTGGTATTGTCAAATGCTCTTCAAGTAGGTGCCAGTTACCCACACTGCCCTTTGGTTTCAGTAAAATAACAGCATGCAGTATGTGCACATGCACATGTATGTATTTTTAAATCATGTGCTGATATTTCAGCAAACATAATTTTAGTACCTGGAAACTGTAATCATAGTGCAATAATTTCTGCTTGTAGAGTGTGTATTCATGGATGGATTTGTTTAAATTTCCTAGATTTGTGGTTACTATCACTTTACCCAAAAAGAACAAAATCATGCTATTGCTTGTAATGCTTATGATACAGAAACAAAGTTAGTCATTGTTAATGTTTTTACATTTTTATGTTTGGTGATATCATCTACCTATATCAGAGGATCAAAGTATTATTCAAAATATCCAATAGTTTTGTAAATAATATTTCATAATGCAAAAATTGTGGTATCATTGAAGATGAGACTTTAAATGTTACCTAATATCTAGAATTCTATTTAAAGTTCAATATTAAAGATCAGTTCAAGAATGGGAAAACTACCCAGGCCTCATGCTTACAGATAATTCTGATGAAAATGGTACTGACGATGATACTGGAGATGCTACCGCTAGTGATGATTATATACATGTGAAATAAGCTCAGAATAAACTCTTTTTCCAAAACACTCTCATAAAATTGCCAAGTGTATTAAAGGGCACTCCTTTCACATCCAAAGCACAGTCTCCAAGAAAATGAGACAGAAGAAGAAGGTGGAGCCTCTCCCTGTGCTATGTAGATTTATAGGTAAAAATATTTTCATGCTGCTAACAAAAAACAATTGCTGGCCCAAATGATAAAGAAGACCATTTCTTTTTCTAGATGACAAACACATCCCCTAAAACAAAGATACTTTAGTTTTTGATTTAATACATCCTTCTTTAGAAAGGCTGCCCCAAATACCACCAACCACGTACTATACCTGGTCTTTCTCTGTTGCGCAAATATGGGGAATAAGTGACTGGCCAAAAATTAGCTGATAGGAGAAATATTTCCAGAAAAACTTAGGATCGGTTCTGAGACAATGCCAATATCTATACCTAGAGAAAAGTAGATTCAGAGTCCCGACATTGTCATTTTTGGATAAAAATGAGAATAAATTTCATGCAAAAATGCAATTAAAATATTTTATAACATTTATACTGAAAATGGCAGAATTCATATGTCCACTGACAAAAGAATAGATAGATAGGTTGTGGATATTTACCCCATGAAATATTATACATTGATGAAACATAAACAAGCATAATCCTAAGTGAAAATAAAGTCCCATAAAACTACATGTATTTAGTATTATTTTATAAAGCTTAGGAATAAGTAAATAAAGCAATTTATTATTTTAGCACACATATGTATACATATATGTGTAAATGGTATGTATATGTGAATATGGTATGTATGTACATGTATGTATATATGTACATATATAAAATAGCTCTCGCATCAAAAAGCAAATAAATAGTAAATACAAAATTTAGAAAATGGTTATCTCTGAGGAGAGGAAAGGGGATGAGATAACAAAGGAGGATACAGGTAGGTGCAAATTTGGGCAATACCCAGTCCTTGGGTTGGTTATTCATTATAAAATATTGCTTTATAATTTACATTGTATATATACATATGAGTATATAAACATAAATATCTATATATCTATAAATTAACCAAAAAGTAAAGCAAATTAAAAGCCTCAGCATTAATAGGTATAATTTCTCCAAAATATGAAACTAAAGTATGTTAAAACACTGTAGTCGCAATTCTCAATAACTGAGAATTTATTGGATAGGAAGCAATCAATGAGCACATTGCATCTAGAAAGTAGCATTTATATCACGCTCCATGTTTTGTACCACTCTGCTGACCTCTTCACCTGAATGTCTCAAGTATCCAGTACACAATACTTGGTACTACAAAACAATACCAAATCTATGTACGCTTCATTGATTCTTCTGATGAAAAAAATCAGGTAATCTAGATATTGAAATAGAATATCCTTATCTATTTATTTCATTAACCATTTATACATCGATATTACATAGTCCAGGTTGTGCCATCACACAGCTGCAAGGCTGTGGACTTTGTTATTTTCTAAAACCCATAGCATTCTGGTTCCTAACAAGTAAAAACTTATAGCAGAGTAGAATACATCCCAATAACTAATTAAGAGTTAAGATAAACTAGACTCTGCTGCTATGTTGCCTCTCAGAAATTCTCAAAACTGGTGATCATACCAAGGAATGTCAACCAAATGTGAATTTTTCAGTGCTTCCTCATCTCCACCACTGCAAGACTCTATCTCTAAAATGATATAAATTGTTGCTCAAATTCTGCTGAGAGAGCCATAATAATTACCACTGCTTCTGCAGAGTTACAAATCTACTACATCGATTTCAGCCGAAAGATACATGATTCAAAAAATCACTTCTCTTCTATGCAAAGCTTTAACCCAATTATCCAGGAAGACTAGCTTTCCCTTGGTGGAGAGTCAGGCACTAGCAAAACTCTTTCAGGCTTCTAGTGCAGTAGCTTTAAAAAACTGGGGTAACTCTTTCCTTTGAGAATGTGCTATACCTGTCTTTTCAGTAAAGTACACATACCTACAGGCATCAAATGTGTTTTCACCTTCAAGGAATTATGTATTTCTGAAATTCATTTCTAGACTAACATTGTGAATCGCATGCTTGATGCCCACATATTCTTTGGGTCAACATGAGTAATAAGGATGAGATTTAGATTGAGTTTTTATCATCACTTGTCTGAATTACCACAACGATCTCCAATCTGGTCTCTCTGTACACCATCAACCTCTGTCCTCTACACTGCTACAGTAATGATCTCTTGAAAATGAAAATTTAATCATTTAACATATACGTAGATCCACCACTCCCTGGTGAAAGTTTTTCAGAAGTTATTTATCACCATCAGGGGGGAAAAATTGCTTTGTAAACTATCCAAGGTCCTTGATGATCTAGCCTTCACCTACCTTTGAGTCTCATTTTTGCCCATCAGGCCCTGTGCCCTGTGCATTCTGCCATGCAATCTCATACTCTGAGCCTTTGCACATTTGTTCCTTCTGTGTGGAATATCATCCTAGACCTTTATTTTCATGTAAATAACTATTGTTAACCTGGTTTCTCTAGAACTCAGAGTGAATTTCACCTCTTTCAGGAAGCCTTCTCCAGACTTCCCATTGTGTGTCAGATGCTTTTCTATTTTGCTTCTGTATAAACCTAAGCAATCTCCTATTAAAACATTTATCCAAATGCCCTATAACAGGCAGTCTTCCTCTCCAGGCTGTGAGGTTCCTAATAATATGTACTGGATTTTTGTTACTTTATCTACAGTGACTGCAAAAGCAAGCTAATACATAGTTAAATACATAGTTAAAACAACAAAAACGTTTATGTGGAATGAATAAATGAAAATAGTAGCTGTCAGGAACAATGCAGGGTAGAGGAAAAAGATGTGAACTGGTTGTCTGAAGACTCTTTCTGGTCTGGGATCTGCTAATTCATTGCAAACCCTTGAGAAAATCATTTCCTTTCTGAGTTTTATTTTTCTTTATGGAAAAAGTGAAGTAGTTGACCTAGATGCTCTCAGGAGTCCCTTTCAACTCTACATTTCAATTTTTATAAAGCTTTCTGTTTAGTTTTTCCAGCTATCCAAGATGTATATTCTTGATATATTACATAATTTGAAGAGAGAGGGAGGAATAAGAAAGTTTAAATTGCATATAGTCAACCAAAAGACATCCAGTAATGTCTTCTGGTAATATTGATAATAAGCTTTCTTTTCAGTTACTTTTTCCTGCTGTGAAGCAAAAATAAAAATAAATTTTCATTATACTTTTCTATGTCATTTTTTTTAAGTTAAAAGCAGTAAGCAGAAGACGAAAATGTAGCTAACCAGTTTACATGCCTTGATTCTTTTTTAAATATTTATTTAGGTTTTTAAATTGGTATTTCTAACAGAAAATAAAATAAGAAAGCATATTTCTATCGTAAAGCTTTAAAATGAGGACAAAGTCTTGTCTGTTTGACTCATCATGGTTATCTGTTACCAGACACATATTGGTTGCTCAGTAAATATTTATTGAGTGGCAAGTATTCACCACTATTCTTTTTAAATGTAGCAAGGAAACCCACCCAGTTCAGGTGAAATAAGCAATGCAAAAGAATTTTATTAATTTGATCTCCAGCATTTTAAAATATGTATTTGGATAAGGGCCAAATAGAGTGTTCATAAAGGATTTGCTTACCTGGCTGCTAGATGTGTTTCAGAAGACAAGTTTAAAAACAATTAAGGAAAAAAAAATCAATTGTTATTTTTCAAAGTACCTATTTACTTACAAATGATCAAGATATATTTGATTTTAACCCATTTACTAAAACAATCACCCTAAAGAATTTTCTTAGAGCACTCTTTAAAACCTATTTCTATGTAAGATGTTAGTATGTCTTTCTTTCAGCAAGGTTTTTCGTTGCACCCTTGATTTATATAAAGGATAAGTTAAAGTATTTTCTTTATAAGTGTATTTTCTATAAATGTTATGTTCAAGTTACCAACAAAAATAGTTCTTTAGATTTATAGGGTGCTAAAAGTTTAGGTGCTTGATAGAATATAAGGATGAATGAGTCATTGTCTCTGGTCTCAAATACATACTGTATAGGAAAATAAATGACAGATATACTAAAGGGATAAAATGTAGCATATGCATGGCAAATATATGTACATCTATTTGTATAGAAGGCTAGATGAGTGTTGGATCTCTTTCTTGGCATGATATTCAGAGAAGTTATTAGAAACAAGGTAGGGTATAAGCATGTCCTTGGAGAATGGATACAGTTTCAGTAAGTGAAAGGGGAGGGGAAGGCATGTCTGGTTGAGAGAACTACATGGTGGAAGTCTGGACTCCAGCTAACACAGAGCATGCATGAGGGACAAGCTCAGGTACAAATGAGATGACAGAGTGGGAGTTTCTGCCACATGGACAAGAACCAGCCCTTAGAACACACTGAAAGCCACCTTCAGAAGATTGACTTTCATTCAGTACTCTGCAAGCATCAAGTGAGAATGGACTACAGAATGGAGAGATCAGGGCAGAAAATTGAGTTACAATGTTGTTGAATAACCTAGTGATAGATCAGGATAGAATTATAGTGGTCGTTGTATGAATGGAAGAATGATGAAAGGAAGGAAATTTGAGAAGAATCAATGTAGCGTAGAAATCTATTTGGAAAGCAGATACAAAAAAAAAAAAAAAGAGTAGAGAAAAATAAATCCATTACTGAGAAAACGATGCTGTCATAGAGAAAAAAGACAAGTCAGGAGGAGAAGAGGATTCACTAGGAAAATGATAAAGCTGTTTTGCTCAGTTTTTGAATATTTATTTTCAAATTGCTGAATTTCAGGTAACAGAGGGTCAATCAAAAAAAAAAAAAATGCCAGTGAGAGGTTATGAGTTTAATTGTAAGTCAGGGCTGGTTATACCCATTTTTCAGAGATTTCTGACAACATGCTTATTATCACAGCTTAGGATCACTTATTATCACAGCTTAGGATCACTTGTCCTGCTAAAAAAAAAAATTTTAATTGAGACTTATCCCCCCTCACATCTACCACCATATTTTCCCCCTTCATCACTAGATTTTGGTCTAGGCCAGCTCAAAACATGATAAGCCCAAATTAATGCTTCATAATTCACCACTTTGAAATAAAGTATACATGCAACATTTGAAAAGTAAAATTATGAATGACTTTTAGGAAAAATTAGGAATTGATTGATCACTTGAGGTGAATACCTGAGACTCTGAATGTCTGGCTGCTCTTAATGACAGCCCAGTTATAGCCAGTTAGTTTAATTCTATAAATTAAGGGCCAATGTTTACCTTTTAAAAGCAGCCCAAGGATATAGGCAAAGATCTGGTTGCTTCCACTGTTATAGCCCTTCTGAGTCCTCTTGGAAATAATGCCGCTCTTCTCCTCCTTGGAAAGGACTGACATAGTTGCTTGGGGTCCCTCAGGCTGCAGCAAGGACTCCCACCTTCCTAACCCACAGTCTATGTAGTAAAAAATTACCTCCTTTCTTCCCATTGTGTCTGGGGCTGGCAGGAGTATCAAAATGCTTATTTCCATCTTTAGACTTAGAAAGTACTAAATCAGTTTAATGTTGATTTCTTCCTAAAAAGCAGACAGGAGAATTAGAGAGACAAATGAAAAATAGCTATGAGTCATTCACTTATCCTTTTCAGAGATTTTTATCATGGGCCTGCAACATGCCTATTAAGAACTTAAACCTCTGTTGACTCCCTTTAGCCGCCAGTCTGGAAAATGCCAGTGATAAGTAATATTCCTTGAGGAGCTCAGGGTGTATTTTTCTTCTCATCCTTGATAATTCCACAATATCATGGAAGGGGCATAATATCTACAGTAATGAGGGTAGCTTGGGAAATTGCTAAACTTTATAATTCACAAGAAAACACACCTTCATATCTCCTAACAGCCTCCTCTCCTGTCTGCTATGAACAAACTCACTCGGGGAATCTCAAAATGCCATCACTTTTCTGGCCAGCTGAGGGCACAATTGCTCTGTCTTTGCACATTCCTAAAGCATTTATTTGAAAAAGAGAAGCCACCAAGCCATCTGCAGAGAGGGGACACACTAATAAAAAGGGGATAGGGAGGCGGGGGAGAGTGGGCAGACAAATCTAAAAGCTGCCACACAGAGCAGCCCCAAACAGTTTTGAGAAGTATGAAAAAAATGATATCTAATACATAAAACTCAAGAGCTTTTGTGTGATGAACTATTAGATTTATAGAACAAATAGGGTGATATTTTAGTTTTATCCATGTGTGGGTAGGTTTAACAATTATTTTCTGTAATTTTTAATACCTACCTGACTTCCACATAGCCACATAAAATAAAAAGAAAAAAAACTAGAAGACTGACTTTGAGTTTCTCAGTTGACTAATACATTGATAGGAGCTGTAAGGGTTTTGTAATTAATTTCTTATCTTCACTTATGTACAAAATAAAGTGAAAAGAAAATCATAGTGTTTTTTGGGAGTACATATTTTCTCTCTCTTTGAATGCATATCCAGACCATTCATAATTCATTAATATAAAGCTAAAATAGCAACTTGCCAGATCTTACCAAATAACTTTATAATGTAAGACACCTAAAATATTTATTTGTTGGATTCCTTTCCTATAGGAGAGTTGAAGGTTATTTACAGGATGTCAATATTTGCCTAGTATATACATGACTTTTTCCATCCTCATATTCAGTTCCAAACTATAATCTGGAGGAACTTAAGCTTGATAAAAATAGAATCTGCTACTGGAAACTGCATATTTTTGCAGAGTGCTGACACCTCCTGATTTTTCTGTTTCAATACTTTTTGAAAGTTCATGGTATACCTGTTGAGTCATGAAGTATATATATATATATTGCTTGTCTAGAGGGTTATAGAGTAGACTAAACATAAAGCTCTTATAAGAAAGATTATATATACCTGTCATAATCTTTCTTATAAGCCCTTTATGTTTAGTCTACTCTATAACCCTCTAGACAAGCCCTTTTTCATGGACTCTACGTCCCTCTCTCATTGAAGAAAGCAACACTGACCAAGAAATTTCTGCAAGTCTCAAGGCCCAGGAAGGGTAAAAGTCTACAAAGATACTAATTCATCAAAATTACAAATGTGAGACCAGAAGTGAGATTATAGACAAATCAATTTATGTGCTATTGCCAGACTAATCTTGTTGAGCACAGATCAATTCATTTTCCTTCCATTCCTATTTGTATAGCATAAAACTCATTCTCCTTGGCCTAATGTTAACAGCATTTCTTGAACTGGCACCAGTCAGCTCTTCCAACCTTTTCCCTACTGTCCCTTAAATATTAGTCATACTGATCCAAGGGAATTCCACTTTTATATTCCTCCACCCTGAAGCCCGGGCAGGTGAAGAATGACCAGATTTTGTAAAAGCAGTTCATCTCCCCAACTCCGCACATCTATTAGCATCTTTGCTGACCCAACATAAATATAGCTTCTGCTGTAAAGTTTCCCTAGTGTCCTCTAGAAAGTGTCCTCTTTCTCAACATGCATCACATCTTATGATATTAAATTAGTTCTACCACAAAATGTAGGTCTTATGAACATACATTTTTCACCAGCCATAAGTTGATTGAAACTAGAACCCATACCTGATGCATCTTTTTATCCTCTAAAACATTTTCTACAACTCCCAGTACACACAGGCACTCAATAAATGTTTACTGAATGAATTAACAAACAAACTAATTCAAAGTTTCTGCTAAACTAAAGTTATTTTTAGAGAGGCATCTGATAAATCTGATGGTGTTCAAGTAGTTTCCTTCTGTACAAAAGTAACTGCCAGTCAACCAACCAAACTCAGAAGACTTCAGACCTTGCTGAAGAGCAGTTGCTTAATCAAATGGAAAATTGGTTATGTGGTTTCTTTTAAAGGAGAGAGCTCAAAATATGAGAAAAATGTCTAAGAAGCACCTTTACTAGAAATCCTCAGCTTTCTTGAAAAAATAATGAGGAACTTTAATGAAATACTTCTTGGTTCCCACAAATGCTAACAATACTTCAGTTCTCAATCATGGAAACAGCAAGAGTTGCCTACTTGAAAATGCTTTTCTCCAGGTCCTTCCTTTGTTTGGGAAACAAATAAAGTCTCTAAAACATTTAAGATACACACACACACACACACGTCATACATATATATGATGTGCATGTGTGTGTGTGTGTATGCATATATATATATAAATTTATTTAGATATATATACAAAATATTACATCTTATGTGTATTTATGATAAATATTTGTAATGAAGGCAAGAGGTTCGGTAGGATTTGAGATTCAAACACTCTAGCTTTACAAAAGTATACAAGTAGAAGAGCAGATTTTAACTGGGCAGTAAGGCTGAGTTTTGAAGTTGTTTTCAAGTCTTCCTTTACTATTTTAAGAGAAATTGAATAAGTATTTACTCTGACCCTCTATCTTGCTATTAGTCAAATATATAGTTTTGTGAGTTTCTCTATGACCATTAAACTAGACACATGTTTGAGCATGTAAAGACAAATAATCCATTTTTCCCATTCAATTGTTATTTTAGATGTTGCGATGGGTATAATGAATGTAGAAGGTATGGCCTCAGCCCTCCTCATTTAGAAGGGAAAAACAATTATATCAAGGAACAAATAAGTACACATTTATGCCAATATACAAAAAAAAAAAAAACATTGCAGATCAATGTGTATTCAGAAAAGGATGGGTTATTGATTGCTTCAAAGTTTTTAAGAAATTCATTGAAATTTTACCTGAGTCAAGATGGTTCCCAGCTGGCAAAGATTGGGTAAAAATAGCCTATTTATAAAGTGTGGGCAACTAAGCAAGGACAGGTAGTAAGGAAATTGAACTGGCATATATTAAGCACTTACTGAGTATTTACAATATGGCAGGCATTGTATTAAAGCATTTGAGTGTTAGAGTTAGTGTTTGTTTTTTGTTTGTTTTGTTTTTTGTTTTTTGTTTTTTTAACAGTGAAAATTTTTAAATTTAGAATTAGTCAGTTGGAGTTGGACTCAGTTTAAATGATCTCAGTTTTGTTGACAACATCCAAAGCATCATCACCAGGAGCCAGTGGAACATATACCTTCTTCTCTCCATCAGGCCTAATTAGGGGTTGACTTTGGCCATGTAAACGTCATAGAACTTCTTCACAGCCTGTTTGATCTGGTGCTTGTCGGCCTTGACATCCACAATGAACACAAGGGTGTTGTTGTTTGTTACCTTCTTCATGCTGACTAGGTATCAGGGGGAACTTGATGATAGCATAGTGGTCAAGCTTCTTTCTTCTGGGGGTGCTCTTTCAAGGGTATTTGGGTTGCCTTTGGAGCTGCAGTATCTTGGGCCAATGGAATGTGAACGACATGTCTATCTTCTTTTTTTGTGGCTATGGACACATCTCAGCACTGCTTTCTTTGCCTTCAAAGCCTTTGCTTTGGCTTTAGCTTTGAGAAGAGCAGGGTCTTCCTTCTTGGCTTTCAGCACCATCTTTGTGGGGAGGAGGGATAGCAGTTCTTAAAGTGTGGTGTCCCTAAGCTGGCAGCATCAACAACATCTGAGGTAGGTGCTGCATCTTCTCGGATCCCACCTCAGACCAACTGAATGAGCAGTTCTGGGGCAGCAGACTAGGAATCCATATTTTAACAAAGCTTGCACATGATTCTGATGCTCACTAAAGTTTGAGAACTGCTGTATTAGAGGGAAGGAGGAGATAAGCCTGACTAGCTGGTGTAAGGCCAAAACTCCAAGCAGTAGAATTGTATTAGATGTGTTAGAAAGAGAAAGTCACAGACTGTTTTTAATAAGAACAGTGGCAACAAGAAATTGATGTTTATTTTGTTCAAGTCACTCAGAAGAATTATTGGCAGAGGTTAAAAGTCTGAAATAATTATTATTGGGAAGTCTGAAATCTATAAAAGTTCTCTTGAGCCATACGGCTTCTGGAAAACAGGAGATAAGTATAATATAACAATTCTATCTTTTGAGAAAAATGAGTCACTTTTAAAAGAAGTTTCAATAACGTATTTATCTAATTTCTCTTTGGTTTGTATTCTCTCTACCTTCTCTAGAGCCTAATTCAGCAGAATGAAGAACTCTGTGCTTTACCTAAAAGAACTATTAGGTAGAACATCTAGCATATCATCTTCTTTAGTGTACTTGACTTTTTTGTAAACATCGATTTGAGCTACTAGTATGAGGAGAAAAAACTTACATTACACTGCCTAGAACACACACACACACACAATTGAAATAAATCCAAATCTCACAACTATTTATTGCAGATACCACTCCCTCTTTATTTTATACATGTGTAAAGTATGTCTATTTTTCACTTTATTATATATATATGTATATATATAAATTTGTAAGTATGTATATTCCTCTATTTTATACACACACATGCACACATATAGAAGTTCATAGAAGATTTTCTACTTTAAAGTGCTCTGAGGAGGATGAAGCTCTGCCAAGGGTACAGGGCTGAGGAGGGCACCCTTCTAGAGAAGCACAAAGGATAGGTGTGCTTATTGATTATTTCTGGTAGAAAAAAAAAGCAAGGTTTAAGATAGTAATAGGGAAACTCTGAAAGGCAATGATAAACAAGACTTTAGACATTTAAGTATGAAACAGGAATTTAGAAAGCTAGAAGCTTAATGTTATTAATACAAGATCAAGATCAAATCAATTGTATCCACAGAACAGAGGATGTTTCCAGGTACACTGTTGTCTGCAGTGCTGGATGAACTTTCTTTATTGGCTCCAAGCTATTTGCAGAAGCCTCTGCCCCTTGCCTGAGTTTTCTGGAAGATAAAGGACATTGACCAGATCATACAAATCTATGAATGAGTAGAAATTGTCTAGGAGCCGGTACTATCTGGCCTTTTAGTCTAAGTTACAAATTGCAATTGATTCTCATTATTTGGTAATTTCATTATTTGTAAATTGGCCTACTCACTAGAATTTATTTGTAAACATCAAATTCATACTTGCTATACATTCATGGCCATTCATGGACATGCACAGAGCAGTGAAAAATTTGAGATACCCGATTCACATACATGTTGCCAGCTGAGCTGTCTTCTTTATTTGGGATTTGGTTCTGATACTATAAACAAACAAATATATATATATGTATATATATATATATATATATATACACTTAGTGCCACATTTTTCAAATTTTTGTATTTTTTGTTGGTGATCTTGTTGTTTAAAATGACCCCCAGGTATAGTGCCGAACTTCTGTCTATTGTTCCTAAGTGCAAGAAGGCTATGGTATGCTTGCAGAAAGTCAATTAGATAAGCTTCATTCACGCATGAGTTATAGTGATGTTAGTGTAAGTTCAGCGTTAATGAATCAACATTATAATCAATAAAGTGTCTTTAAATAAAAACACACATAAAACAAGTTATGTATTGATCAGTTGATGAAAATGTAGCGACCAGATGCTTGCAGAATCCTTATTCTGTGTTTACCCGAAGAGCAATGATTCAGTATTCACTAATTTAGTGCCCATGGCAATTTTATAGAACATAATTAATGTGAATAATGAGAATCAACTCTATGTTTCATATAATTTTAGGTATTAACTCAAGCGATAAGTGCCCCAATTATATTTGCCCTCAATCTTGTTTCCTGTTATGATTCACAATTCTTTGGGGAGAAGGGGCTAGGGTAGAAAATAGTGTGTAGGGAGTGACTTGCCGACCTCCATCTAAGTGTTTTGAGCATTAAGAATTAAAATTTTGCTACGATGATTGGAAGGGCATGGAGGCTCAAAACATTATTTATGTGTGCCTTTGTTTATAATTAACATCTTAATACCTCAACCAAGTATTAGTAAGGAGGAGCCTCTGAGAGTTTTTGATTAAAAAAGAAACAAAGCTTTGATACATCACCGCCTAGAAGGTAAAACAAATCAGATTACCTTAAGAATTTACCACACACAGTCCAGTCAGGACCATTGGTATCACAATGAATTTGGGAGAAACACCTTTAAACATTTTCTTGCATGTGCCAAGCAGCAACTCATAGGCTGCTTTTTGTATAGAAAAAATACAGAGGGATGTAAGCATATTCTAACATGATTAAAAGAAAAATCCAGGGAGAAATTCAGCTAGGTTCTGCATTAAATATATAGAGAGTCCCCCTGAGTTTTATCTTGATCAGCATTTGAAGAAATTACAGTGTGGCAAGCATTAAAAAAGGGAGCAGGCCCACCCCTACAGCTGATACACTACCTACAATTTGAAGGCTTCTCATAGTAGGCCAAATTAGGTGCATTTACACCTCGAGGGCCACAGAATAAAGGAAAATAAAGAAAACAAAATAAAACTACAACCTGTGTCTATGATACTGGTCAATTTCCTGTCCAGGAAAGATAAGAAATCATGCAAGGTAATTTTATTCTTTTTTCTGTCTTACTTTTTTGACTCTATGTGAACACATTTGAAAAAGTGACGGTATTCAAATTGAATTGTTTCTCAGTAATACCTCTGTCTCCATACTCTAGCTTTTCTAAAGGTGTAGGAAACCAGAAATTGGCAAGACAGGGCTCTGTGTAGGTATGTATGCATCTCTGTCTCTATCTCCCCTCTCTCTCCAGTCTTCCCCTCTTCCTGCTTTTCTTCCTGTTCCTCCTCCTCCTCCTCCTCCTCCTCCTCCTCCTCCTCCTTCTTCTTCTTCTTCTTCTTCTTCTCTCTCTCTCTCTCTCTCTCTCTCTCTCTCTCTCTCTCTCTCTCTCTCTCTCTCTCTCTCTCTCTCTCTCTCTCTCTCATTCATACACATACACATACACATTTTTATACCATCTTTGCTATCAGAAGTCTGCAGGCTAGCATAATGACATTAAGAATCTAGCTCAGTTAATACTGTGATTTAGAACAGCAGTCCCCAACCTTTTTGGTACCAGGACTGGTGCTCCTATGAGAATGAAATGCCTGATGATCTGAAGTGACGCTGAGGTAGTGATGCTAGCACTGAGGAGCAGCTGCAATACATATGAAGTTTCACCGGGCTTGCTGGCTGCTCACCTTCTGCTGTGTAGCCTGGTTCCTAACAGGCCACAGACTGGTACTGGTCCATGGCCTGAAGGTTTGAGACTCCTGAGTTAGAGCATGTGTGTGGAATAATGTTGCCTTTTATGATTTACCAATAAAAAGAAACTTGTAATATAAATTAAGCTGCAAAATCAGAGGGTTCCCTCACATTAAGAGAGTAAGGATAGTGGTGAGAAGAGACAGGGTTAATGACACTCTGCCTCATGTTGCATTAAGGATGCTGAGTCAAGAATACCTTAAGGCTTATGCCAAGTATTGAGGATCCAAAGTCAGGGGTATTAAAAGACTACATGGATATGTTTACAGGGCTTTGGGCATTTATTTAGTCCGCCAGGTCATTTTGTGTTGGAATGAAACTCTCAGGATAAAAAGAGACTTTTGAAATGATTAAAGAGGGTGATTTCCTACTGAAAAAGTTTCTTTTGACTACATTGCTAGACTATGTTGTCTAACCTCCTGATACCTGCTGTGCCACTGAGATTTTACAGGACAGAAAGTTAACTTACCAGTAAGTACTAAGACAAGAGGAGAGATTCCTGGCTTTATAATAAGTGATGACACACAGTGTCTAAGGAACAGCTGCCGCTCTCTGAAGGCCAGAAAAGGAGCCATATATACTGGTAGAACAATGCAGCTCAGAGAGTAATTTGCCCCTCAGGAGGTAGAGGTGTCACCCTCATTGGAAAAAAAATGATATCAAGAAAGCCATTCTCCACAGTGGCCCAGGGGGAGTGAGGCCTTTGAGGTGTCCCAGATAAAGAGAAGAGTCAGCTCATTAGATGGAGGTGGGGAAGGGACAAAGAACCACCTCAGAGCACTTACATCCCCCCTGGAGAGGAAGTCAGACTACCTTTGGGCCACCCTGGCTTATTAATAGAGATATGTCACAACTGACGACTTGGCCACCTAGATCTGTTTCAGAACTCAGGCTCCAGTGTTTTTCAAGCAGTAGAAAAAATTCATGATTTGGAGAAAGGAAGTAGTGAAAAGTGTCCTTGAGACAGATTCTTAATTTTTTTTTTTTAATCTTGTAGGCTTTCAACAATGACAGAATAAAGGAAATAACCGAAATGGGTTTCTCTTCTACTCCACGAACAACTCTTTTTCCAGAATATTATAACTATGTATAGGGGACTTCTTTCGAAAATGCATTATTGATTGTCACATAATAATAGGTGTTCTTACTTTACAAAAAAGAAATATAAGAGAAAAAAGCTAAGAAGCCTATATTTGAGAATAATTTTTACTCCTTGTAGTTTAAATCTGAGGTCTTATAGACATAGAAAACTATATTTGAGAATAATTTTTACTCCTTGTAGTTTAAATCTGAGGTCTTATAGACATAGAAAACTATAAACGCACACATTTACATAAGTGGTTCATGTATGCTTAATGCAGTAATTAAAACAGACATAGATTTCATCCTTAAGGAGATTATAGTCTAGGCCAATATATTCTACATAATAGACTTTTCCATTAAAAAATCCTAACAACATATTTTTATATTAATGAGGTGTATCATGATAGGATGCTTTGACCTATGAGTAACACAAAAATAAATACTCAACATTGTTCTTTAAATAGTCAGTTGGAGTTGAATGCATGAATCATGTCTAGTTGGTAATGTTTTAAAATAAAATAAAAGCAAAGAATTTCCACATTTAGAGGAACAAGAAAGAAAAGAAAGGAGGTACGAGTAACTGTGAATATCAAAGGGCAGGTGATGAGTGGGTACACACAAAGACCAAGGAGATAAAAGGGCTTGGTTGGTATAATCATCCCTGTGAGAGGTTTTGAAGGTGAGGACAAGGAAATTGCTCTTAATACATTAGGCACTGGAAACTAATAACAACATTTTAAAAGGATGGAGAGAGTTGTAGGGCTCTATAATGCCAAGTGGTGAATAAGAATGGAAATTTTAAATATTGTGTTCAAAACAAGAGACAGTTTAGATCTTTAGATGTAACATATGGATATATACAGAGACATTGGTCTAGAGCTACAAGGGACTCCGGCTTCATCTATCCCAAAGGACTCATCTCACAGATTAAACTATTGGGCCTCAGATGAGTAAATGGCTAGTAATATGAGGTAACAAAGCCAACTCAAGGCAATAACAGGACTATTAAATATTTTAGAACCAAGGACCTTTTTTCTATTAAAAAAGCTTACACAGGAATTAGAGATGTAAGACAGATGACACCTTGCTTTAGTTAAGCAGGTGAGGTGACTATGAGGGTCCGAAGAGGAGTTTGGAGAGGAATTAGAGCCCCTTAACCCCACTGCCTCTTTCAGGCTTTCCTCCTCCCCCCGCCCCGCCGAGGGTTTCCCAAGTCTCTAAGATAGTTGAAAACCTGAAACATAAGACTTTTCTTCTGTCTTCTGTTCAAATGAAGAATAATAAGCCAGAATACCTTAAGTAATAGCTTCTGAAAAGTATAAAGTCTTTGAGAAAATAAAATTGTGTTAAAAAATTGTGTTAACGATTAAATAGTACCACGTCGCTTTGAAAAAAAATAATATACAGAATTTACCTATTCTTTTTCTTGTTTTGAATTTTCAATTAGTTTGTTATAGTCATTCATTCATTCATTCATTCATTCAACTGACTCAACAAACATATCTTTAGCACGTATTATGTGCCAGACTTTGGGCCAAGTACTTAAGAAATAAAGCCAGGTAGTCTTGCCACCAATAATTTTATATTGAAACAAGTCTATAATTCAGAGTGCTAAGGGCTGGGCCCAAGGACAGAAGAGAGTATGCTGGGAGAATAAAGGAGAGGACTTCAAATAGGAAAGGCTTCCTTGTATAGGTGATGCTTGGACAAGGATTTGAAGGATATGGAGAAATTAGCTGATTGAAGAAGAAGGGGACCCCATCAAGACAGTCAGGGTAACAAGTGCCAAGCCATGGAAGTAGAGAAGACACAATGTATTTGGGCAGCTTGCAAATGGGAGGCAGGCATGGAAGCCTACATGTTTCAGTATTGAATACGATACCGAATACAATCAATAAGCACTGAAACATCACTGAATAAATTAATTAATGACCAGAGGTTAAAGAAATTAAGGTAAAGGGAGTCTTGACTCAATTTCCTCTCCATAAAGGGCATAAATGATAATAGCATTTATCTCCCAATTATTCTAGGAGATCTTTTATATAATCTCTTTCACGTAATGAGAAACATAAATTGAGACTACAGAGTGATGCTAGTTTTTTCATTTACAACTTTATGTGGACAAAGAGATGAGTAAAAAGGCACTTGTGCATCACTGGCATGGAGATAAATTGTACAACCCTTATGGAAGGTAATCTGGCAATATGTTTCTTATTTTTGAAATCGTACAAACATTTTAAGCAATTTCTCTTAGGGAATTATACCATAGATAGACTCAGATATGTGATAAATGTCATAAGTCTCAACCCATAACATGAGTAATATCTTGATATTGTTTAACATTTTGAATTGAAACTAAAAAAGACACTAGAACATCATTTGATTGACTTTTGTCTCTTGGTATTCTGAATCTTATAACTCATTCATTATGTTAAAGAATGCAAATAAGTCTTAGCACTGGAAACTAGGAAATGGTGAGAATTCAATGTGCAAAATCTATATGAAAATGTCTAGCAGGGTTTCTACCACATAGGTTGGGCTCAATAAAGGATATTATTGATAGCTATTAGATACTAGCTAAAGCTGTTAGGAGCCACTTTGTGATTTTAAGCAGACAGTGATTCAACAAGCTCTGGGCTTCGGGCTTCAGAATAATCATTTGGGCAGTAGTGGAAGGATAAGGTGGAGACAGTTGACACTAGTAGTGAGGAAATTAGTTTTAAGGCTATTAAGATCATCTAAATAAACTACAGGGCCTGAGCTAAAGCATTAGGGACAGAGAAGGCAAAAGACTAGAAGATGTTAAAGATAAAAATTCTTCAATATGTGAATCTGATTAGAAGAAAGAGCAAGTGAATATGAGAGATATTTATATATCCTATACATATTTTATAGGCAACTTTAACATCGAGGGAAAACATGGGGAACAATGAATAAAATTGAATTAAATCAATGGGTTGACATCTTTGCCAGCATTTTTGCCTGGTCAGGATTTTTAGTTAAACTTCTGCTCAGACTCTTTCTAGCCACCATGAAACTCACACCCATATCACATATACTCATTCACTCATTCACAGAACACATTCTCTCCTTCGAATTAGGAAGACCCTGGCATCGCAACACCTCAGGATCAGAATTCTGCCAAGATATGTCTTCTCCTCTCCCTCTAGCGGGGAACTCTTTGCCTCCAAGGGACAATGCACTTGTGACATTCAGCCACAGATCCTAAATCCATAAGCCAAGAAATTCAAGTAGGTATGTTTTGCCAATATCATCATGGACTGTTACACAATGTTTTTTAATTTTGAGCTTGTTTTATTCCTAGTGAACTTCCAACAACAGGCACCAACTATGTCTGCAATATTTAAAAAAATAATTCCACAACATTTTAAAAAAATATATAAACACGTGACTTGTTAAAATAGTAATCCAATCTACCCACCCTCAAAATCAGCCCAACTAGTTAGGAAATTGTCTTGATGATTTTATGAAATAAAAAGAGACTTACTTCTATGTTTACTTTTATTCCCAATCATAATTTTAATACCATCCTCAGAAATATATTGCCTTGATTACTTTCTAACTCTTAACTTTCCATATGCCTCCTCAAGCAAATTCTGCAGTCTTTAACTGGCTCCAGGTAGAGTATGTGTGACAAGAAGGCAATGTTAATCTCCCACCCAAACCAGTCCAGAAACACTTAAATAAGCTTTTAACCCATAAAGATTTGCATTCAGAATGAAAAGCCTCCCTGAGCTAAGTCATGTCAGGAATAGTATGGTTCACAGAAAAGTACAGAAGCTTCAACCAGACTGGGCCTCAAGAGGGCAATACACTCTGGGGTGTTTAATCAATACTTGTTGGTTGACTGACTGCTGGCCTGTTTCCAGTACGGAGGGGCTACTGTCATCTCTGAGCGCATAAGCAAGAGGAGAAAACAAACCATCTAGAACCCTGAGCAGCAGGGGCTGGCCTCCCAGGCATATGGAACAGTCATTTGGCTCTGCAATCTGATTAGACAAGGGCTGCTCAAAAGACTACTGCCCCAAATAACATTCTCACCAGTCTATTTGAGATCTTTCACCACTAGAAATGTGTATTTCTTAGGTTAAGGATCTAGGGCCTGAGTGTCTTCTGTCATAATGCAGAATCTCTGCAGGTGTCACATTTTAGGTTGCAAATACTCCTTTGTGCTTTAGAAGCAGTGCTTATCAGATTGCTTTCTAATATGACCACTGCTTAGCCAAAGTAGGAGACTGACGAAGCTACCATGTTGGAGGTGGATAAAGGGAAAGACTGAACTTTTTAGGTTGTTGCCAGAAAATGCAAATCAGTTTGAGACCCCAGAAGTAGCATGGAATACTACTAGAGCTGTCAATTGCTTCATCATTTTGCTTTAACAGTATAGTTTTGCCAAATGCATCTATTAGCAAACAGATCTAACATATGAATAGTTATATTTAAGCTGGAGAGGCTATTACTTTTGTCTCTCCAATTACATTCCCTAGTGTAATAGGGCAACATTTTTTGTTTCCTAGGGTAAGAGTCCATGGTGGGAGAAATCAAGTACTTTTGTTGCTGTTGTTGTTGTTGTTGTTGTTTGTTTGTTTGTTTGTTTTTAATAAACAGCTAATGTCATATAATTTAGGAATAGAGTTTATAAAGAAATAGCCATAAGGCAAATCAACATCTATATGCCTCTCCTCCAACCCTATCCCTGATACGTATATAGAAGTGTTTTGTTTTGTTTTGTTTTTTGTTTTGTTTTGTTTTGTTTTGTTTTGGAAACAAAGCACTTCTGGCTGCCTTTATGGGAAAGGAAGTCACAAAAAGTACATGTAGCCAGAGAACTAGATGATGGGCAGACAAATATTAATTTAGTCTTGGTAAAGGTGGGGTTTACTCAATTACAGGCCAGCCTTGGAATGATTACAAAGGTCCTATGTATTTTCTCCCTCACCAGGTAGAGCTGTCAGGAATCACCCCTGCAAACATTAATCAATGATCAGGCCTTGAGTCATTTTCATTTACCTTGGCTTCCACACAGTATGGCCACCAATGCATTGTGTTTAGACACTGCTATAGACTATTTACTGATATCTCCCTTCAATCAGCCAAAGAGATTTTCTAAATATATAAAGCAAACACTGCTATTGTCTAGCATAAATCTATGAAAGGTTCCTTATAACTCTTAGAATAAGATTTTATCTGCCTATTATGTCCTACAGTGGCCTTGTTGGGTCAGCCATCCTAGAATCTCCAGGGTCTCTCAGGCCACTCTCCTCTTGCCCAAAGCCCTCTAGACACTTAGGCCTCTTTTCCTTCCTAAAAATGCCGAGCCCATTTCTTCTTCAGAGCCTTCTTGTTCCTTTAGGCTTCAGGCCATCTTCCTTCATTTCCCATGCCCAAGTTCTCATCCACAATCAGGTCTCATCTCCTCTGAACAAATGTTGACTCTTCTTAAGTGACTTATACCATCTTCATCCTTATTCTCTCTGAAGTCAACTTGATCTTTTCATTCAAATATTTATCAAAATTTTAAGTAGCTATTCATCTACTTGTTTCCTGTTTAATTTGTAGCTCCTCTTATTTAATTGACCTAGACCGTAGCAACTTAAAGGCAAGGATTCTTATCTAATTAATCTACTTCTGCTTAGGCAGTGTCTCACACAAACCTGGTATATCCTAGTTATTTATTAATTATTCGGCAAATAATTAATCAACTCTCCTTTTCTAAACAACTGTTCTTTATGGTGTTTGGTCAGAATACAAAAAGTTAAAAAAAAAAAAAAGCATAGCACACTGCTCTCCACAGACTGAGCAACCAACAGAGATCTTGGAATTATTTTTCCCAAATTTTGCATGTTATAGTCAATTTAAGACAGATTCTTATTAGCTTACATCCCACACCCAAGCACAGTAATTTCTATTCTGCTCCTTTGTTCTGAGTTTTGATCTGTGACAGTTTCAGATAAAGGGAAAGAAATTAAGAGAATAGAAGAGGCTTGGTGAGAGAATAAAAAATCATTTTCCTTACCAGTCAGCAGTTTATAGATACCTTTAAAATGTATGGTTTTCAAAAGCTCTTCATTTAAAAAGTGCAAACAACACAAGTTAATGTCAAATTTTCTAAGTAAGTCTGATGTAATTCTTAAATATATATTTATGCCAATGTTTTATGATTTTTATGTTTACACAATGTCTTGTTCTGTATAAAAGTGCATTTTCGTGTATCAAATTTGCATAAAGTGAAGAATAACTGCAACAAAAAACAAAGTAAGACTTGGGATTTTACTGAAGTGTGTTTGACCTGGCTCTTTACCCTGTTGCTTGATGGTTACACTATCTTGAACTACTAAGTTCTAAATATCTGTGGTTAGTTTCAGGTTCCTGGGCTATAAAAGGTTAGCATTTCCATCTGCCTCACAGAGTTATTGTGAAGTTTAGATATACGATTATGTAGGAACATTCAGACCAATATCTGGTATATAATGGGTGCTTAATAAAGGCTAATTCAATTTAAATCTAAATCTCTTCCCACTTCCCAGGAGTTTTTAATTGGCCCCTCTGCTAAAAATCACCTCAGTCTCTCAGTAAATCCAGTCATGTGTTTAAATTCCTTTGAGCCTCTGTATCCTTAATTGGATAGTTCACCCCAAGGTTTATTATAAAAGCCTGGAATCTACAATCAAATTATAGATCAACCAACAATTACAAGGAAAATAATTAATGACCGGCAATGGTTTTGATTATACAACTGCAGCTTTGCCTGCTTTGCTTTCTCTGACATCAGATTTGCCCATCTGAAGTGTCTGCAAGTGCTCAGAATGTTCACCAACAAGATTTGTTCATAATATATTTCATCTAACAGATGAAATAGGAGGGGAAAAAGACCTGTGTTATCATTGTTGAGTGTTTTGAATGAAAGGAGAGCTTCAATGATATGCTGTGCCACTTGGAGAATGTGCCACATTCTCAAAAGGGGCCATATCATCTTCAAGGGGGTAAAAAACATCCTCACTATTATGATAATTTATTGCATTAAAATTTCAGGGGGGAAATGTGTTTAAAAAGGCTTTTTGGGTGGTGTGATAGTGTTGAAAAGCTTGGGAAGCACTGCCTTAGAAGAATATCCTCTTCTCCTCTTGGGATTCTCCTTTTCTTGAACATTATGAATGCATGTACAGCAAAGCTCCTTACAGAAAGTGGAAAGATACCAAAGACCTAAGGGTTGGCCCCACTCTCCTTTTGAGTCATGGCAAGAGCAGAGTCACTGGAGTCAGGCTGACCTACATTCGAATCCTGGATCTGCCAACTCCAAGCATGTTACCTTGGATGTGCTATTTAATGTCTCTGTGCAATGACACTGACTATCATTGTACAAAAAATGCAGGGCTAAAGGAGGGATAAGATATATCCATGCCCTGTGCCTGGCTCAGGGTAGGCATGCAGTAAATGGTTGCCATAGTTATTTTCATGACTGTTGTGGCCACAGGTGATGAGATAGATGGCTAGAAACCAGCAGCTCAGAGTTCTGTAGGACGAGCAGCCTGAGGTAACTCTAGGTGGGAAAAGGTGCTAAAAACCTGGGCTTGCCTTGCTTTCTTGATATTTTCCTTTGTGACTTAGTATAATTCAACAGCTTTAGGCCATGAAATTACTTTGTTACTCTCAAATAATTATGTTTTACCATTCCTTCCTCTGGGTCTATAACCTTGCCACTGTGCTAGTTTTATAATTGTGGTGTTGCTGTATATTGCATGAGGATATTATTTGAAGCACTCATTCCTACCCAAGGCTACAGCAAAATAGCCGGAGAAAAGCCATCACAATAAATGAGGCGGGGTGGGGGTGGGGGGCTGCTAGCATTTCCCGCACAGTCACCTAAGAATTGGAACAGTGCCAATCTCTCAGACATCTTCCACAGAATGATTTATAGAAGACACACATAGCATAGCAAAGAGATAAATTTCATGCTTAAAAGGTTAATTCTTGATTTGATTTGTTTTAGCAGTCCTGGAGATTTGGTGGAGGACAAGAAAGACAAAGAGAGGAATTACAGGGCTCGTGCTCTTCAAAGAGAATAATGGGAAGAGATAAAGAAATGCATGGAAAGAATTATTTGGTGTTACTGTAAATTTATCTGTTTAATTTTCTCATAATCCTCCTTCAATACTGCTTTTCTTTTGCCTGTCTTCCCTGCTTGGGTACAAGGTATTCTCTCTTTCCATTGTCATTTCTCTCCAATTTCTCTCAAACACAGTCATTTTCATAAATATATCTTGTTGAAGGGTGAAAAAAGGAAGACAGACATAGGAAAGCCAGGAAAAGTGAATTTTTATATGTAATATAAGGAATACATTCCACAATGATAGCAAAATACAATTCAAATGCTTTAAGTCTCAATTAAGGATGATGAGTACAAATTACCTGCAGAAAGAGGTGTGCACAGATGCCTTCAGTGAATTTCAGAATGCATTCTTCAAGAGCTACTTTAAGTGATAACAGTCATAAAAAAAAAAAATAGAACATGCTGTTACAATCACCACTAATATTTTATTTATGTGTTTACTTCCTTGCTCTGGGAGTAACGGTACCACTGGATATTTTGATTGTAGAAAGAGCACTTTTTCCCCCCTAAAAGGCCAGAGGTTGTGCTATAGATTTTCACAGAAACATGGCAGTGACCTCACATCTCTACAGGATCTTTCAACCCCCTGCTTGTCACATATATTTCTTAGCAATTGCATTGTTGCCTCCATGAATCCAAATGAAGATAGTAAGATAGGCATTCACACTTTCCTATAGTAGAAGGAGAAGAATTTTTTTTACCTAATTGAAACTGTTGGGAGAAATAAATTTCGAAAACCAAACAGAATTTCCTGCCTTGGATTTAAGCCGAGATATTGGACCATGTTTCTTCCTTCATCATAAGTCTTAGAAAAAGGACCACTGGGAGGAAGAAGGCAGGGTGGAATTCAACATCATACCTGAAAGCTCACTGTCAAGTGCACTTAAAAGAAAAAAAAAGGTTCTTTTAAAAATTTACTTTCCACTATTAATGAAATCAAAATGCCAAAAAATGCAAACATATATATGTACATCTTTCATTGTCCTTGATGTCCTTTATTAGTTAGCAAGCAGCATCTCAAAGTTCTTTTCGAGGAAAGCTTATCAGCAGCCTACAGCCAATTTTTCTGTTTGGGATCCAGGATGTCAGTGGCAGGGCCTGTGGGAACAGCCTGGAGGCCACTTTTAGGTACACTTCTAGTAAGCAAAGCAAAGATCATCTGAGCTATTTTCTTACAGATTGATGAAAGAGTGGCTCTATCCTCAAATTCCTAATGAATGCATACTCCCCTGATCAGATGGTAGTTTTTGAAGTCTTTGTAGACTGAAAAAATGTCTTGTGTTCCTCTCTCTCTCCCCACCGCCTCCCTCTATTGAATTATCATTGCAAATACTCTCACTGGCCTAATGAGTTTAGATTTCTTGAAGAAACAGTTTAGAAAAAAACAAAGTAGACTTTTTGTTTGGGAGCTTAATGTTGAGAGGTTGACTTATGCTCTGTGGGTTATGACATAGAAAGTGTCCTTACATACGACACTCCACCTTGTATACCGAGTCTGGGTCTAAATCCTACTTATGCTATTTGGGCAATAGTTTCCACCTCACTGGCTCTCAGACCTTTTTCTATAAAATGGAAATCATGAGACTACCTCCCTCCTACTGTTGTGAGAATTAAACACAAAAATGCATGTAATATGCTTGATATAGGCCTGGTATGTAGTTTATTTCATTATAATTATTATTTTATTAATATTTGTTTATGAATTATTTATATTACTAGCATAAACTTATAGGCCCCTTGTTTTTGTTCCCATAAAGCCATCTTGCATACAATTCTAAGGAACTTTAGGGGTTACCTAGGACACATTTAATAATGTTACTAAAGTAATAGTCATTTAAGACCTGCCATGAACACTGCTATAGAAACATCAAGGACAATTAGATGCTTCAAACTATATGTGAGCCATCACCTTAAGTGAATAAAGGATCCTAAGCTATTTCTCTACCACCACGATTGTTCCACACGCCAGTTCCTTTTTTTGAAGTGGGGAATGTTATTATTTTTTCCATATGCCAGTTCTATATTACAGTTCTCAAAATAATCATCCACTCATTTGTCATTGAATCTGAATTGTTCACTGAGTCAAAGTCCTGACTCTTCTTTCTCCATCATTTCCCTCCAGTCTCTCCCTTCTCTAGCTCTACTCTGATAGCCTTAGTGTAGCTCCTGAGAGGATTTCTTTAGGTTATGAAGTCTTTTGCATTCCTTTTTATTTAACTGAGTCTACTCCTTCAGCTCATAGAAGCAAATTATATTCATCCCAGCCTGGTTCTGGAACTAAGGTATTTCAACCTCAGCTTAAACAGAAAGCAAGTTGAAGAAAGAAACATTTACCAACTGCTCCTCACATCCATCAGATGCTAGAGCTTTATGGCTTTTGAAATTCCCTGAGTCTAAAAACTTAACAAGATCACTTCTCATCACAACTGAAATTTAAACTTCTTCACAAGATATCTGAGGACTTTTAAAGGTTACTTCTGCATAGCTCTCTAACTTCTATGTTTAATGCTCCCTCACAAGTTCATAAATTTGTGTATCCTGGTATCCTGCTGTTTAGAAAGACTCCTTTTCCTGAATCTACCTCATGAGTTCACTCTTTGAGACTCTATTCAGGTGCCTCCATCTTCGGGGAAACCTTTCAGGACTCCTCAGAAACAGTCACAGTTCTTTCTTCTCTACCTTTGAAACACCTGATTTCCATCTATTATTACATAGTGTTCATTGTCTTATTGTTTATGTATCTCCCATGAAAGGCTCAGAGTTACTAGAAGGTTTCCAAGTTTTATAATATCTCTATTTATTTAGTATTTACTGAACAAAATAATAAAAAATGAAATGGAACAAAGAATGACCTCTCTTTTTTTTTAATTAAAAAAAATTTTTTTCTAAACCTCTTTTTTCAATATTCCCTCATAATTCCACTCACTTGGTGTTACCTTCTCCACAAATCATTCTGGCTTGGAACATATTTATGATCTGCCTAAACACATATAAACCGAACTAATATGTTTCTACAACAACCAGTCTGCCTGCCATACTGCTTAACAGAAGGAAGAAAGACTTTGGGACAGGATGAATGGCCAAAACACAGGGCTGAGATGGACCCTTAGATCAATTAAGTTCAACCTTCTGCTTTCCATCAGGATTAATGGGAAGAAAGTTTCAGCACCTCTTAGCTTTATAAGTAGGAGTCATAACTACTTAAGAATTTTGTTTTACTGCCTTAAGGAGATTTAATGAAGAACAAATCCAATGTCTCCATTAGCTGATGGTGTTTATCTTAAAAAAAAAAAAAAACAGATAAAGGATTTGTTGGAATAAATAGAAAAGTACAGTGTAAATTAAACTTGAAAAAAATGGCTAAAATGATCCAAACTGAACAGCAACCGATATCTCTTCTAGTGATGTGTGTCTGGAGTTTGATGAGGTGGGGGGTTGGGAGCGGGGGGACGCAGAAAGGTCTGAAAACACTTTGCTTAGCTGTTAAACACTTGTGGAATTTTTTTTGCTTCCCCTCATTATGACAGTAAATTACAGTAAGGCGAGAGACCATTCTCAGCCTCACAGAGTTGGCTTCCTGCTAGTCACCCTAGTCACAGCCACCCCAATTAGTCACCATTTAAATGACTATGTAACCACAGACTTGGTTAAAAAACAGTTTTCATCTCAAGAGTAATTCACAGCAAGAAAGATTCCTCTCCTCATCTCATGACCTTTCAGAATGCCATTGCTTCACAGAGAATAACACAGGATGGTATCTGCTCTTGCTATTTATCTTATTCTGGATGTCAGGACAAAATTTGGAGAAAAGTAAGGTCACTGGTTGAGTGGCAATGGTCCTTTCAATTTTCAGTCTCATTCTAGGGCATTGCAACATTGTGCTTTGTGGATGCAGGAGGAATTGAGTAGATATGGAGAGCATAGAAGAGGACTGCTGAAAAAAGGTATATCTTTAAAAGTGTGATTTAATGGTACCCATCCAAAAATAGACACATGACTGCCTACATATGATGCAAGATGCAAAGATGCAGAGCCAAAAAAACAGGATGTGAGCTCTAGCTTTTCAACTTACTAAATTTGTAAACTTGAGAAAGTCATTTAACCTCTCTGATGCTCAATATTTTCCTGTATATAAAATAAACACAATTACACATCTTCTGTCTTCCTCGTAGGGTTATTATGATGATTAAATGGAAATATACATACATAATATCAGTAAATTTAAACTGTAAAGAGCTATGCAAGTACCAAGAATTTTTATGATCCTTCAATACAATGTCTCACCACCTACTGCTACTTGTAATGTTAAAGTTTAAGGAGACCTCAGATACAATCTAGCAATGCACACTAGTGCACACTCCCTTCTCTAACATAGGTGAGCAATAAAAATCAGCCTCTGTATAGACCACAATTCACCACATTATGAAAGAGCACTTCCATTATTAGACACTTTAAATATTGGATTGTGGCTCAATACAATTTAATTTTTTAAAGACATACTTTCATTTCCTTATACTTACTATATACGAGGAAAGGACTCTACTGAGCAGTTTATGAATAAGATGTAATATAGTCATCTCAACAATCATAACAGAGTGTATCATTTTAAAATGAGGGAACTGAGTTTGGAGACTTGAAATCATTCACCTGAGATCGCACATTAGTGAGTGCTAAGAGATGTAAGGTTTTTTTGATTATACAAGCTCAAAGAAAAAAATAATGCTGTAGCTCCAGGGGTCTGATGAAATGTTAGGAGGGGTATGCAATTGTTCCTTTCTTCTCCCTGTCTCCCTATTTTCAGTGTGAACCTAGGAAAATGTCCCTGTGTTTCTCTTCCTCTCCTTAAAAATGAGAAAAATAATACTTTCTTAGAGCCACAGAGGGATGCCTGAACAAATTAATGAGTTAATATTTGTAAAGAACATTGTGATTCTTTAATAAAAGCATGTCTTAACTGAGAACCAAGTATTCTATTACATGAGTGGTTAGGCAGATAGCTCAAAAGCAACACTATAGTCTAGCTTTAAGTTTGGTTTTAATAATAGCATTGTATTAGGTTAACAGAGAACAAAGCACCCGCAGGAACAAAATCAAAGCAATTAGTTAACATAGATCTTAGGAAAACTGAAATAATACAACCACAGACGCTCTCTGTAATTTGTGTTGTTTGTGGGCTCTTTTGATGCTTAAACCATAGATGGCTTTTCAGACCTATCCATACCTCAAGTTGTATACTACCTTGGGATTTGGTAGAGGAACACATGTAAAAATATGTGCCACTTGACTTTTCAGTACAAACGAGACCAAATGCTTCTATCCTGCTCTGGCTACCCAGCTTTATACTGGCCTTTGAAGATGTCATGAGACCAGCCCATTACAGTCATGTAGCCAGTAGGCTATAAAAAAGTGCAGGTAATTGGGACATGATCTATATTCAAACTGGGCTTACGTTTCATGTCAAACTGAGATTAGACTGTCTTCTAGCTTTTAACATCTACGTGGAAAGAAGTCATTGTATCATTCCCTCTCTGCCTGCTATATCTTTAAAAATCAGAACTCTTTTCTGATTATTCTAACAATGACAAAAAATATATTAAGGGAGGTTGTCTCATGTGTAGTTCACCACGATTCCTGATATTTTTCTGTTCAATTATCTCTAAAACTGAGCATAAAAAATTCATTCTAATGTCCTCTTTGCTACAGAAAAACTTAGAATTAAGAGTTATCAATTTGGATAAGATACCGCCAACACAATTCAGGCTTCATATTCAGCTCTGACTCTCTTTTTCTGGTTTCTCCTCAAATTCACTGAAATATTCAAGGCTTGACAACAACAAGGATAACAATGACAACAATGCCTGTATAGGAATAGTTGTAATGATGAGGTTTTAGACAAAGAGAAAATAGAAATATTTATATAAGGATATATACAATGTGGAAAAATAACTTATCTTTCAGTGCCTCTTTAATTATGTACCTCTTTCTCAATATTATTTAGAATCCTAGATATTAAAAATTAGATGAAATGCACAATAGAACAAAATCATGAATGACATAACATTTTCAAAAGGCACTAGAAAGTAACTTGTTCTTTCAAATTAGAATCAGGAAGCTTGTTAAGCATCTATTGTATGCCCACCAAATAGTAGAAACCACAAACATTCACATTTACAGAAATAAGCATGAGGCTACAAATAAATTGCTAAAAGAGAGGAATAGGAAAGAAGAGCATTACTCAGTTTGTAATGTTTTATTTATAAAAGCAATTAGAAGTAAATATGACAATCCTAACACATTAATTCTGCATGGTGGTAGGAATTTGTGATATAAACCTGGCAATATCTTATACATAACTAGAAATACAGAACTAGAGTTCAGCTAAAAACTAGGATGAGATACTTATTTGAAGAAACTCTTCTATTCTCTATTATCCTAATTTTTCTACTAACATGTACTTAAGTCCTAGGATTCCCAAATCAATGAAATGGCTGTTTATAATTGAAAGTCACATATTTGCCTAACATTGAATTTACTCAAAACCTACATATGATAGACATAATTCTAATTATTTACATAGATCTCTTCTAAGAACTGAACCCTTCTCGATCTCATATCTTTGATATATTTTTCCTAATGGGTGATTTTGAAGAGGGAATATCCTTCTCAGTAAGCTCTTTGACAAAAGACCATTAGGTTTACAAGTCTTTTAGGCTCCGCATTTTTCTTTTGATACATTATCTTCAAAGTTTCCACATAAGAGAACATAAGAAAGCAGAGATCAACAGATTTTTGAAAAAATAAAAGTAGAATGATTAATCTTATTTTTCTGTGCTTGAAATCATGAGAACTACATTCTATTCCTGACTCATCTACTTTACCAAGTGACTGTAAACCTGTAATTTCATTTATTTAGGCTATATTTTTATTATCTATTATAATAAAGATGTTATACTAAAGGCTTGCTAGAAATTTTTCAACTCTAATTTTGATTTCCATAGTATTCAATCTGTGCTTATTGAACAAAGAGTGTGCCTAGTTTTCAAGACAAGTGTTAGCCTCAGAAAACACTTTCAAGGGTTTCATGTGGCTTTTTGAAAAAAACAACAAAAAATTGACAAGTTGAACTTAACTGTATTACTAACTTTTTGAGGTGAGAAGTCGTGAGGATTGTATTTAATGCTCTAGCAACCCTACAAGGTAGACAATATATTCCATTTTTTTTAATATATATATTTGAGAAAGTAGGCCCCTAAAGCCATTACCTGCGTAATATCCCACAGCTCAGAAAGGAACTGCTGGGATGTGAGTCCAGATTTTAATTTTTATTAGATAAATGACTGGATAAAATAAAAAACTTTATTAGAGCTAAATTTTTTTCTGTTACTATTCAAAGGCAATTTTCTGTTGTAAGGAAGGAAGACACAGAAAGTTGAGATAATCTCTAACATTTATCATTCAAACGAAGTCCAGCCTTGAAACTAAGAACCTGAAGACTATGATAAAAAAGCCTAAGAAAGTAATGGAGACCATCAAATACATAAATATAATCTTTTTATTATTACTTTTTTTTTCAATGGTTTAACAGATTAATAATCCCTTTAGACAGATGAAAACAGCAATACTTATTTACCGAATATACTTTTCAGTTATCATTACAGAATAAAGTACTAAAAAGCTGAAGACACAGGGCTGTTTTTTTTTTTTTTAGAAACAGCAGTATAAATATAAATTAGAGACATCAGAAGAGAATTGAAGATGATAACTCTGACCTCCTAAGTAAAATTTCTGGTCAGAAGAACAAATATGCAGCATGTTAGCTAAGAAAAAACACTGAGCTACAGGCATAGGCATGCTGTGTAATGTACAGCATCTAAAGTTTCTCCAGCTTTGGCTTTATTCTTGGAAAACTGTTTTAGACACAACTCTACATAAAATAAAATTATTTTAATATATGTAATATGCTTAGCGATTGTTTAAAAATAACAGAATTATTATTGAAAAGCATGGGTTTGAATGATGCAGGTTCCCTTAAACATGGATTTGTTTTTCAATAAATTTACCATTAGCCTTCCATATCTCCAAGTTTCACATCTATGGATTCAATCAATCGCAGATCGAAAACAGTATTTTCCATATGCCGCTGGGAATCATGGATGAGGAGGGTTAACTGAATGCATTGTTCTATTCCATTTTACATAAATGTCTTGAAGATCCACAGATTTGGGTATCCCCAGGCATCCTGAAACCAATTATCCAATCCTCCGCAAATGCCAACGACTGACTGTATTTGTTAACTAATTCTAAGGAATTACTATAATACCTTCTTAATTATGTATGATTTTTAAAAAGATTCTTTATTATATCTAAATAAAAGTGTTTTTTTTTTTCAAATACTTCAGCATTCAATGATTAAAATATCGAATATTTATATACCTATTACAAGCCAGGCATATTTCTATTTATTTAGATATATTAATTCTTTCTATTTTCAAAACAACTGTATGAATTTTTTATCCCCATTTTATAGATAAGGAAACTGAAGCACAAAGATATTAAGGAACTTGTCCAAAGTTACACTGCTGCATAGTGCTGAAATAGATTTAATCACGGGCAGACCGATTTTAGAGTTTCTGCTCTTAAACACCACTGTTTGGGGTTAGGTGATTTGTAAAGTCCAGGTGTTTTGTTCTAGGGTACATGGTCAAATATTTTAGGGACTGAGCGAGGAAAGCGAAAAGTGTGGCTTGGTGAACTAAGAATTTAAGACAATGGAGAAAAGTCTTACTAAGACAGTGAAACAAAATTAGTTTTAAGGTAAACTATATGCAAAGAACTCAGCTAAAAAATGAATATACAAAGATGAATGAATTTTCCCTTAAATTTATAATTTATTTCTCAATGACTCGATAAACCAATGGATGAGCTTACATTCTAGTGGAAACAATTAACTCGTTGCCAAATATGTATTGTTAAACTCTTATGAAGGGTGCAGTATTAAATCGAAAAGAGAATGACATGAAGTCAAGATTCTTAAAATCCTAAGACTGTATATGTCTTAGGATTTTAAGAATATTTAATATATTTTTATAGACAAACATATCTCCTAACAATCTTTTTTGAACTAACTCATTGGGTTTCCCCAAAATGTCCTTTCCCTTTCTGGGTCTTAGTCACGAGGTTTTCTATCTAGGGTGATTCTAAACTGCCTTCCATCAAATTTCTATCCACCTTCCAATGCTGGCTCACAAGTAATCATTACATCAAGTTTTCTCTAATTTTGCAGCTCAAAATATAATTTTCTCTTGCAGTTACAACACTCTACTTATTCTTTGTGTATACATGTTTATGTATTCTACACTTATTATTTTTATATATAGATGTTGCTTATCTCCACCACTCTATTAAGGGCCACTTGGGAACATCTTTATTTTGTTTATCTTTATATTTTCAACGATGTTTAGCATAGTTCCCAACAATAAAGGAATGTTTATTGGGCATTCCTGATTAAAAGATGGTCTACCACAAAGTTTATTTTTAATGTATAATTCCACCAGTATTACATAAAGAGGAAAAACAATTGCATTTGTTTATTTAATAATATGAAATAATTTTGACTATTGGCCATTTTAGTTATTCTACCTCAAATGTGTATATGTTATAATATACATAGATATATATAAGTATGTAGAGATGTAGGTATATGTTATGATATATAGATACATTCCATTCATATATTAAAGCATCGTATGTTTAGAAATTACCTAACTTCTACGGTTTTAGGTTTGCCACTCAAGACTTCATTATTATAGAGTTTTGCATTTGTTTATAAAATTAGATGCAAAAATATGCTAATGTATCATTAAGACTGAGATTATAATTACACAGGAGTCAGAGAACTCTCTGTTACAGTTCCCAAAGCAACCATAATTCTCTTCTTTTTAAAATATCAGCAAAAATATATATTTTTGAATTTGTTCTCCTGCAGTGTTAAAAGCCTAAATACAAAAGAAACTTAAGGTAGTATTTGAGTAATAGGGAATAGTGTAAAATCTAAACATGGAGAAATTTCACTATCCTGAATAGTTAAAACCTTTTTAGAAAAAGAAAACAAATTATATATTTGATGAAAAGCCCATCTGAATATAAAATGTCAAAGTTTCAATAATGCAAGGTGTTAATAACTAAAAAAAGAATTTCTAAGATATATAATTTGGGTCTTGCCTAAGACCTTCGAGCTATAGAGTTGCTATTGCAATGCTACTAAAGAAAATTAATGTTTATAATTAGACCCAAGCTTTAATACCATAAATCCCAGTACGGCTCTTCATTTTCAAACTGTTAAGGATCTGTGGCTATTTTCAGGGCTCAGTAATTTACATTTGTATTTCCTCTGTTTCAGGCCCACGATTTTGGCAATCTAGCAATTGTTCAGTTAACTCCTTTTAATGTTCTGATTTTATTGGACCCAGTCTCAAAAGACACACACACACACACACACACACACACACACACACACTACTAATGAAAATGTGTTTGGGGGTTCTGTACTTAGAAAAACTGCAGTAAGTGTTTTAGTTTGTTTACGATATGACACATCAGAGCAGAATAACAGGACATTAAAAATCTCCATTGGGGAAAAAAATCCCTATAAATTATAAATCTCCATCCTTTACTTTTTGTGATTTTTTATATTCTTATAATGGCCATGGTTTTATTCTTTGAGAGTTATTTAAGTAAATATGTGTTCGTTTGTCTGTCTGTCTATCTATCTATCTATCTATCTATCTATCTATCTATCTATCATCTATCTATCATCTATCATCTATCATTATCTATTATTGAATCTTATGTTTATAAAAACAAAGTGAAATAATAAACCGGAAGATATCAGAAGGAATCATTTAACTTAAGAATTGAAAAGAAAAGGCAAAAACATTTCTAAAATGTGTAACTCATATTTGTATCAGATAATAATCATACGAAGATTTTCTAATCAGTCAACATGCACCTGAGACATTATTCTGATAAATGACAACCATAATGACAATATAGCTATGTAACTTTGGCACAAACATATGACCTATATTATTGCTCCATTGTAAAATTTGAATACCACCATTTTGTATGGCTAAGTATTAGGAGGAGAGTGTTATTTAGTTTTGAGACCTCATTAAGATCTGTCAGACAATGTCCAGTGAGAAACTCCCAAGAAACTGGATAATAAACACAAATTATGCAAATAAACATTGCAGTTTTGGATAATTGTCTCCAAATGACCATCTGCCTTATATAAAGATTATACCATCATACCTTTAGACTCTTAAGTAAATAAGAACTCTGAACTCTGTTCAATTAAGTCTCTAGTTAAGAAAAAATAGGTAAAGAGAAGCAGTTACCTGAAGATGAAAAGCAGAGAAGCCATAATAAAGTAGTAACCCACCGCATAGTGTTTTAAAAGGAGGAATGGCAACTTACCTAAGGAGAGAATGAGAAAAAAATATATATATAGGTTACCATAAGAGAATTTTAAAAACACCTTAGGAGAAGTATCCCATATGTTGACAGGCAAAGCCAGGTCTATACACAAAGAGAAATTACCTAAGTTTATTATGTGCTTTCACTATAATTTTCTACTCTTTAAGTCCCTTTACATGACCCTTATCCTCCTATTCTTGGCCTCCTTTCTCCTATCCACCCTCGTGTCACAACAATATTTGTAGGCGTCTCCTTGTTAGGCTGGTTTAATTACAGTAATAGTGAGATGTTTCTCAAAAGTGGATAATTTTATTCAAAAAATAATCAGGAAATTTAGACTAGATTTCAGACTTTGCCTCTTACTAGAGCACCACCATTTTCAAGACAAAATTAGAATTCTAAGTTGTTGAGAGAAAGCAACCAGAATGGTCAAAATAAGTGATTTCTAAATAAAAATATTAAATTTAACAGCTCTCAGTTGGGATAAAATTTGGGAGACAGCTCCTTCCCATGTCACTTGCCTTATTTTAGTACCTAAGATTGACTATTCTGTGTGTGGGCAAGGCTGATTTGACAGCCAAAACTCTGTGCTTATAAAAGGCTATGAACTGGGATTTATACAACTGCGATGTCATCTGCGAAAGATATAAAAGTAGGATTGGAGGGAAAAGATGAGAGGTAGAAATGAACTGAGATGACACAGTAAAATGGACTGAGTTGTCCCAAGATCACTTTAAAACTTCTAAGTTCAAAGGCCAATATTGCTCAGTGCACTTGTCAGATGGAATACTTATCAGCACACAGAGGAAATTTGTGTGCCTGCAAGGATACAGAAGCAGGCAAACTGTGGTGCTGGGAGCAGGGAAAGGGCTGGCCTCTCCTGGGCAGGTGCTGTAGTGTTTGCAAAGCACCTAATGCCACCTCCATTTTCTTGGGAAACAGTTTGGAAAATTCTCTGGGTGCACAACCTTAATGTTTCTCCTGCTGGAAGCTGAAGTGTTCATTTTATGCATTGACTAATTTATGAGTTTAGTGAGAAATTCTTTGTAAAATAAATTCTAGAAAAGAGAGAGAAACTGAAAATGAATTCCCTCTGCACAACATGTGTGTATGGTCCCATTAGCAGTTGCACAGTGGGCAATCGATTAGGGAGGGAAAAATGGCTTTTTTTATGGTAATGGATTTTGAGCCTCCTGGTGATAATTTATTTACTAGAAATTTTGCAGAGTTGGCTAGCACGCTGATGAAAACCCTCTGAACATGTTCATTTAAAAAGAAGAAAAAAAGTGTCTTGGCTTATTTTTGAAAAATACTGTTATTAAATCATTGGAAACATATTGATAAAATATGCCTGAAAGCTATAGTCCTGTAATTTATAATACAAATTACATTGCTATTGACAAATGGCAATTTAATCCTGCAATTAACTTTAACAATTTGAATTTCTGGTGTGTGTGTGTGTGTGTGTGTGTGTGTGTGTGTGTGTGTGTGTGTGTTTTAAGAAAAATCTTAAAAGACATTCAGTAATGCTGTGCTAGGATTTCTTTAAAAGCAATTTCTACCCTCTTTGTAGTTCTTTGTATTGAGTTCTTCTATCCATCTACAGACCAAAGTGTAAAAATAAGGTCTTTTTACTCTGGCATCCAACCCCTCAAGAATCATGAAATGAAAGAGACTCCTTTACTTAAAATTTCCTTGATGCAGGAAGAGAGAATGGCAGCTTAGATTAGTTCAAAGAATGTGAACTTCAGAATCAGAATGATCCATAATTTTATTTCACATTGATCACTTATTGGCTCTGTGGCATTGGGTAAACACAGTTTCAACATTGAACCTCAGTTCATTTCTAAATGAAGAAAAATAATACTTATTTTGGAAAAGGTGTGGAAAAAATGAAGTATACACATGTACCATATGTAGAGGCTTATGCTTCCTATACATTTAGCCCATATCCTACATCTCCCTTAAAACAATGAGACATTCCAGGTGCTGGCATCTTTCTCTATTTTCCTTTGCAGGGGACCTTCTATTTCCCACTCTACTCAAAATATGGAATTGCTCATTAGTAAGGAAATTAAATATCCATTTTTTCCCATATATATATGTGTAATCTACTCCCTGACTTGAGAAGCACAGGAATATTGGGCAGTAGAAGGAAAAAAGTTAAAAATAGTTATCCATAAAGTTGCTTTTCTGGTTGACTTTCTTAATATCTGGCTATGAAACTATTATAGCAATGGAGCTGAGAAAGAGCAGAATGATAATAAAGGCTCCCAAATTTGAATATTGATGAATTTTATGCAAGTAAATACATGAGCCAATCAAAATATAATAAAGGACAAAAAGAAATAGTATATAAAATATATTAAAGAGATAAAACAAGCATAAACATATGTGTACCTAACTATATGTCCTCCAAATATATAAATAAACAAATGCCTGAAATTAGAGAAGAAATACATAAATTAACTATTTGGAGATTTAAACCACACTCCCCAGAAACAAACAAAATAAGGAGACAAAAAAAAAAAAAAAAAAAAGAAGGAAAGATATGAAATATACTAGGAACATGACTTAAATAGTTTCATTTAATAGATACAGAACTTTACCTCCTATAACCAATGGATACATATTCTATTTAAGAACACATGGAACATTCATAAAAACTGATTAATACACTAACCAAAAAAGCACAAAAAATTCCAAAGATTCATTATTCAGACTATATTCTCTGACAAAATTACAATAAAATCAGAAATTACTTATAAAAGGAAAGCTAATACACCATAATTTGTCTGGAAATGACACACACAAAACCCCCCTCACTATTTCTAAGTGACTTTTAAGATCATAAGACCTTTACAGAGAAAATCTTAAGACAAATTAGAAAACACTTTAGTGGCATTTAAAATAGTATATTTAAAAACATGTGGGTAATTTGTAACATTAGAGAGAAACTTGTAGCTTTAATGGCTTTCATTTGAAAACAAAAAAATATTGGAAAATAAATTAGCTAACCATTTAAACTCAAGAATTTAGTACATCCAAAAAAAGAAAAATAAAGAAAATAATAAAGATAAGGTCAGCAATTGTTGAAATGAAGGAGATATAATTAATTAAAACAAAAAACTGGTTTTCTGAGAAAATTATTAAAATAGAAATACTTCTGACAAACAGGGAGAGAGAGAGAGAGACAGAGAGAAAGAATAACACAAATGGAAAGTGAGAGACACGACTGAGAATGAGAAAAAAGTTTAATGTCTATAAAAAATTATATAATAATAAATTTCTAAATCTAAACAATTATGTCAGAAAATTAGAAAAACTCTAAATTAGAGAAAGAGAAAATAGAAAAATTAAACAGATAACCAATTTTTAAATATAATAATAAAATATTTTCTTCTCTAAAAGATTAAAATAACCTACGTTCAGGTGATTTTACAGATAAATACTGCTAAAATTTCAAAGAATGGATAAATTCTTAAAGTTTAAATTTATTTTACAAAATGGAAAAAGGGTAATAGTTTATTTAAATCTAAAGAATCAAAAACAATATAAGAAATAAAAATTATAGGTTCATTTAAATTTTTAATAAAGATACAAAATTTTAAATAAATGATTAGCTAATCAGATTCATAAGTATACTAAAGTATTTATTCTGGCCCCAAAGCGTTTATCCCAAAATATAAAAAATTAGAATTTTAATCTTAAAACTAAGATTTAAGTTTAGAAAAGTAGAAAAAGAGAATATCCTTAGCATAAAAAGTATTTTATTCCAAAAACTTATGGAACCTTTATGATGAATATAAAAAACTTAGAAACATATTAAGATTTTAAGACCTTTACAGAATTAATTTTAAAACTATCTTAAAGAACATGATATAATAACTGAATAAATTAATCTCAAAGGTAACATGAATTTTTATTAAAAAGATTTTTTCCCTTAATTTCGCCATTTAATTAAATAAAATTCCAACAAGAATTCCAACACTGTATTTTGCAGAATCTGGTGCGCGCGCGCACACACACGAACACATACGCAGTAAGAAATAAAAAAAATAAGTAAGACCAATTTTGAACCAGATGAACAAGGAGGATTTTTCCATTAAGTAATGAAACACACTAAAAAGATAGTATTATACTAATGAAGAAACAGAGTGATACACCTCTGGAACAGAAAAAAAAAAGTTTATAAGATTGGGAAATTGGAAGTATTATAAAGCTAGCACTACATAGCAGTAGAAAACTAACTCATTATTTTGTAGATGATATTGAGAAAACTGGTTTATAATTAGGGAGAAAAATAAACCTGAATTCCTTCCCTATATTATGTTGATAAAAAGACTGAAAAGAAATTGAAGTCTTAAGTATAAAAGATAAAAATATAAACCTAAAAGAAGACAATGCAGGGGTGATATATCTGTGTCTTCCTTCAGGATAGAGAAAAACTTCCTAAATAAAATCTCAAAAGAAAACAATAAGATAAATAAATGAATGGTTTTGAGTACAACAAGGAAAAATTTAAACTTTTATTTAACAGAGTAATTCTAGTACAATTAACAGAGAAAAGAACGGGACAAGATAGTTGTTCTACATAAAATGATATATGACTAATATTTTGGATACTCAAAGAACTCTAAAGTCAACAAGAAGAAAGAGAGAGAGCCCATAAGACAAATGAATGGGGAATAAGCTCTTAATGGTTAAAACATGCTGAGGACATATTCAAACTCTCTTACAAGAAGAAAAATGAAAACAAAACTTGAGCGATCAATTGACACCCATGAGACTGGCAAAATTTAAATTTGGATAATTCCAAGCGTCAGACAGAAAGTAGAAATAGGGAATCTTGAGTATTGCTGGTGGGAGTATAAACCAGGACAGGGTAATAGAGATTAACTTGGCAGTACTTAGAGTAATTAATTAAACACATAGCCTCTGATGGAACAACTGGATACACACACACACACACACACACACACACACACACACACATAATCTGGAGAAGATTTTTCACAGATTAGAAGGGGATCTGAGCGAGAATGTTTATCTCAGTATTGTTTATGTAAGTGCAAAATTAAAGCTAATCTGTATGTTCATCAGTATAAGAACAGATAAATGCGATGAAGTAACCTAGTACAATATTATGCAGTTATTAGAAGAAATAAATTAAATGTATACACACACAATGGAAGGAATAGATTCTAGGAATGGCACTAGGAAAAAACCAAGAAATAGACTTTTTATCATAATATCATTTATGTAACATGACCCATAAAAACAGCATTTTTATACAAAGACAGATAAATATTTAAGAAAACACATGTAACCTATTGGTATGGATGATTATGTCTGGGTAGGAATAAAGGAAATGAATAAGGGAAAACATAAGAGAGAGGTCATGTACAGATCAAGGCTGAAAGTGGTTCACAACATGAGACATATGATTAGCTGAATATTCTGGTCCAATGGTTAAGAGGCTAAAGAAAAACAAAAATGGAAGCCACAGTTTGAGTATACCCCTAGATCAAACACTCTTAGTCAAGTAATAAAAACTTAAAACAGCCCTGATTTCCCCAAAATCCTGACTCTTAAGTTAAACAGAACTTAAGCTTTTTTATGTCAGTGTGACTTTATAGCATTCCAGCTAATAAGAGACAAATGATTAAGTTTATTCATTGAAAATAAAAAAAGTAAGTTTCTAGTAATCAATCACAACAAAAAATTATTTACTCATTCATGCTTTATAAATTGAGCTATCACTACTCAGAATCTAGGTTCTTAACACTTTTGTTTGGAAGTCTTCCTGTTTTCAAATAGTTGTTTTCTCTCTCAATAAACTATTCATAGCAAGTAAGGCTTTCTCTGAATTTTCTTTTGACAGAAGGGGGAGAGTAGGAGGAAGAGAGAAACAGGAGGAAGGGAGGGCAAAAGAAGGAAAGAAATTAGGAAAATGTTTGGCAGTTATGTAAAAAGAGCTCAAACATAACTAGACAAGTTTAAGTATTTTGTATATGGTGTGCTGGTTAATGATAGGGCCCAAGTTTGGCTCAACGAACTCAAGATTTCTAACTAGTGTTACCATGGTCAAATGAGAGGTCCCTTGAGTTTCTGGAATTCAGGCTGATCCATCTCTGATTCCCAGAGCCTCAGTGTGTGATCCACATTAAACTTCCATGTGTTTAGGCTTTAGAGCCTTCTCAGGTTTGGTGAGCACTCACAGACACAACCAGGTCCCTTTTCTGCTCTTTTGGAAGCAGGTGTTGAGAAGAATTCTGAAATTACTAAGTGTGAAGAGCCCTCTAAATTAATGTTTTTAATGATCCTTAATACTGGCTCTGCATCAGAATTATCTGAGAGTGTTTAAACTACACATATCGAAATCCTATGTCAGCTCTATTGAGGGAGAATCTCCAGTGATGGGGACTATGTATTTGTCTTTCTGTAAACTTTTCCAGTGATTCTACTGTATACAGACTGGCATTAGTAGGACTGGACTTTGGGAACCATCCATCTATTTTACCTTCCACACAATACAATGAAACTTCTCAGTAGCTATCCAACTCCTTCTAGAGAGATTCAGACAACAATGGAAGAATAAAATGCCCACAATTTGAGAGGGGGGTACAATCTTATATTCTTGTTAAATACACTTTCTTCAAGTCCTTCCATGATTAGGTTGCCAGTAATCAAACTTTACTGCCACTTCTCTAGGTAATTGAGGTTGTCTGAGGCAAGAGAGATATATTTTGCCAGATCGTTGCTAAATTCCAACCAATGTCATGTTCACAAACAGCCATTAGAAAGAGGAGCAACCAGCCCTTTAGAAGCATCTGGATATGAATAATTAGGTAGTAGATTTGCTGCTTCTTGTCCTTAGCCTGCTACTGACATTTTGTCTAATATAAGTACTGGCTCCTTTAAATGACATCAATAATAGACATCGAATACTTAAAATGCACATAAAAAATGAAACTATTTTGACAGATTTACTCAAATTGTATGCAAATGTAATGCATATTTAATACAAATATACATGTGGTTCTCTTAACTATTTCTTATGCTTCATTGTGCCCCTCAGTAAAATGCTAATGCCTCATCTGTGTTTCCTTATTGTATTCAGCAATTAATTGTTACTATAACATGTGGGTTCCACACAATGGCTAAAATGAAAGAAATGAAAGAAAAGGTCCCTGATCTTGAGAATATTAAATTCTAGTTCTGGAGAGAATAGATGCCTCCAAACCACCTAAACCGGCTCATATTCATGAATTATCTATCTTTTTTTTTTTTCTTTTAGAGTATAGGAAAATAGGGGTTTTTTTAAATTTTATTTTATTATTAGTTTCAAGTATACAGTACATTGGTTAGACATTTATATAGCTTATGAAAGGATCCTCCATATTACCTACCTTGCTAATGGCACCACTCATAGACCTCTGTGGACTAAGAAGAAATGTTGAAAACTATCTCAGATTCCTTTATCACCTCATTCTCATGTCTAATAAATCCCCAAGCATCTGTATCTTTCAAATCCACTCTTTTCCTTATTCCAAGACTTCTTTGTTAGTTCGGCTTAGTAGGAAATAGGATAACTGTAAGAGCATCTCAATGGTTTCTCACTCTCAACTTAACCCATGCTCTGTTTCTACTAACAGAAAGATCTTTCTAAAACTCATGGCTGATCCAAGCTTAGAATTCTTCAATGACTTTCACAATAATACCTCAAATTCTTTGTATAATATTTAAGCCTTTCCTAATTGTTCTCTGATTAATTAGCTCTATTGTCACTTTTTTACTGGCATCCTATTCTCAGCTCATAAGCAAAGATTTGCAGTCCTTTTATGCACCAACAATAAAGCTTCTGTTAATGACAATACTTCTACCTGTAGTGGTTTCCCCTGAAACCTTTTCCCTTCCTTTTACCTACTTGGTGAACTCCTACTAATTCCTCAGGAGTCAGCTCAACTGATCACTCTTCCCCAATATCGACCCACATCACTTCCCAGATTGAGATGGGTAGACTTGCTTTTATATATTTCCAGAGAATTCCATAAATATCTTTTTGTTGTTGTTGTCCCAATGGAGATAAAAAGGACATAGTATGCAACCCTAATAATATGTACTCTCCTTTATGCATGTACCTTCCTTTAGTAACAACTTCCACCCAACCTTCATATTCATTCAGAATAAGGTAGGAAGCTAGTTTAAGCCACACATATACCCCAAGTACCCCAGGTAACAAACTCTCAGTATCTACCCTATTATTCTCTAACTCCTGTTGCTCAGTGGCAAGAGAGAATGTAGTCTGCAGTTCATTTTTAAGCCCAAGCTGATGAAGTACAACTTAAATTAACACCGCCACCGCCACCATATCACCACTGCTGCCACACCACCACTACTAACATTATCATCTCTGAGGGTCTTTTTCACAGAAAGCCAGTGTTACCAATGAAATTGTTTTCTAGCCCTCGGGTGAGTAGAAGGGCACAGCAGGGTGTTCCTATGGCCCTCCATCAGTTTAGATATTTCTTCAGAGCATAGGCTGGGCTTTTTGTTTTCATATTTTCCCAGAACTTAGCAGAAAGTTGGGCATATACCAGACTTTCAGTGGATGTTGGATGGATGGATGGATGAAGGTTAATAAAATATTAAGCAACGAGGGAACAGTTCCAAAATTCTAGATACAAAGGTGATGGGGTCTGCCTGCCGAGAGAATTGATTACAAGGGAAGGATCATGTGGCATAAGATAATTAAGGAAAGATTTCTTAGAATAGTTGGGACTTGAGCTGGATCTTACACAAAAATAGCAATTAAGTAGACAAGAGCAAATTAGGAAAAGTATTTCAGGCTAATTTCAGGCTAAATATATGATTGGATACAGTGTTGTGAAAGGCAAAGTCCATATTGACTATAATAAGGACTGTACAGGATCAAGAGAAACTATGAGTAAGAATCTCAACTGCTGGGTTGAGGAATTTATTTTGGTCTGGAATAGGTAGCTTATAAGAAGTCGGTGTAATGATGTCAGTGTTTGAAGACTTGATATGTAAATCTTATATTTCATTTCTAAAATCAAGGGAGAATGAACTATACTGAGTCTATTATACAAGCAGAGAGTTATGCCCTTGGTTTGTCATAATATACCACCAGATATCCCAAAGGTGATGAAAAGCACTTTTTCTTTTCTGTATACTGGGATCTCTTTACTGGTAACTGAAATGTTAACACTAAGAGTACATTAGGATCATTGTTTAACAGGCAGGAGCAATACTGTGCAACAGGAAAGAGCAGAATTTGAAGGTTCTCTAATAAATTGATTGTGCAATAAAATGTAGAATGTGCAATAAAAAGAATTGGTAGGAGACTAACAGTTCAAAGCCAAATATCAAAGAATCTTAGATGGCTATAAATTATTACCTTTATTTTACAGTTCATTTGAAGGAAGAGTACCTTGAATTACCCCCTTATGTTGTATTTGAGATCTAGCTCAGAAACAATTCATTAAAAATCACTGTTAATTGAATTACCTTAACGTCTTGTAGGAAAATTTGTTTTTTAAAGTGATGGCCTTCTAAAGTACTAATACCAAGCAGGATGGGGACAGAAGTACAATTGGAAATAGTAATTATGCACGATTTTACTTATTATCATTAGTTCTTGGCACTTATCAAGCATAGAATGAATGTTTGCTGAATGAATAAATGAATAAATCAGTTGTATGGAGACAAGTGGGATTTGAATGGACCACAGGAGAAACTTAAAACTTAATATTGACTTACCTATTAACCATCAACTCAAATATAAAAAAAAAATCTGAAATAAACCTATCTGTGAAATGTGAAGAGTCTTTTTAAATGTGATTATCAATATTATGAATAAGTCAAATGGTTGAAAAGGAACACAAATAAGGAAAAGGAAATTCTTTCTGCAATTCAATCATTGATGATTTTCAAGATCACTATAATTCAAATAAGACAAGTTACATTTGGGATTTTTCTACTTTATTCATCACAGAAAGATCCACAAACTGCCCATGACAAAGATCCACTGCACATCCCTTTCTATCTTGCAATTTAGACAAAGTCTTTGTAGAAAATAAAGGCAACATAAAATATGCAGAGAACATCCTTATCCCTTCAGGCTCAAGATGAGTTGAGCATCTCTAAAAATATTATGCAAATGCAAAAATGTTTTCCATGGTATAGGCCATTTAGCTGGGGCTTTCAACACCTTGAGTCTGGGATAAATAGTTAAATCAGATTTATTTTCAGTACATGCCAAGTTAGCATGCAGCTAATTCTACCAAAGACATTCTCTACCAACCCTTCCCATTGGCTGCTCAAACTTTCAATTTTAATTATAAAATAATACTACTAGGAATGTTCCCATTGTTATGAACATTATATTAGAATCTCTACCAAAGAGTACATTGGGCTGTGATATTGCTAATCCATTAATTTCAGCTGTTTCCACAATCTATCCTGATGTATACAGCCCAATTCATCATTTTATGATATGTATTGATTGTTAAGATTAGGCAGACATCATTCATTCTTTAAAAGTAGGCAGAGCCACAAGCACCCTCCTGACTAATACAAACTATGACGATGACAATCTCCCCAAAAGAAATGATTTCTGGTTTTATTTCACCAGATTGTCTGACTCTCATTCAGGCCCACTAAGGTGTGGAGATACCTAACTCTGTCAGGAACCATGATCTGGCAGGGCATATATAAATCTCTTATAAAGCCAGAGTAAAATGTTTTCCATCTTAGCATACTATTGCTTCTTTGGTGCAAGAAAATAAGCACCAATACTCTTCTCCCACTAGAGAGAAGAAGCTAGGGATTTGTTCTTCCCATATTCCTTATTAATCGAGAGCTAAGGAAAAAGCCAAAGCCTTGAGTCCCCTACACTTAGCAGAGTCAATTTCATCCTCCATGGTGTCTATTGAGTTCCGACCTAATGTATAGATTTCTTAGCTGAGAAGCATTGTATACATTTAGAATCTCAAAACTGAAGAGTTACAGATTGATTTTAATCGTGCCAAAAAGAACTGTTTTATGATAGTGGTGGCTTATGCCTTTATTTGTCCCTTAGTGCAACTGTTCTCAAATCATTAATTATCATCAGTCCTCAGATTACCCCTATCAGGCGTATCCTTATTTATAAGATCTGGGAGAATATCACTTCACTGTGAGAAATTTCACTTGACCCCATTAGTATGTAACAGCTTTCCTTATACACTTTCCTTGTACAGTTAAAATACGCTAATAATCTTCTAAAAGGAAAATAATAAGTATTTTCTTTGCCCTGCATAAAATTCCTTCTAGAGAGAAATTTATTACAGATCACAATTACTTTATCATGTTGTTACATTTTTTTAAGAAAACGACTTATTCTAAATTACAACTAGTAAAGACTACTTAGTATAATTAATCATTTGTCACCAAGAATTATTTACTTAAAACCAGAATTTACTGAGAAGCGTCACATCATTTTTTACTTGTGCCACCAGAGGTAATTGTGTAATTAGTAACTGGTTTATGAAAGCATGTTTTTCACATAATGCTGATAACCCAGGTCTAAATTGCCCTTTCCACGCAGGATCCAAAGGTACTTTATAAATCATCGCATTTAAGTCTCTACTCACACCTGTTCACACCCACACATAAACTGCAAATAGGGTATATTTAAAGAGGCCATTTAATTCTAGGATAACTACTGCAAAGAATTCTCCACTGGAGTCACATGCAGCAAAGTTTTAACAGATGATCAGGAACAATAGACACCAGTTGAGGTAAAAAAAAAAAAAAATAGAGAATGTCACCTCCAATTAAAACGACAGGAAGATTTAGCATGGAGAAATGTAATTACTCATTTGGACTTTGGCCAGGATACCAGAACTAAGACCCTTCACATTAGAGAAGCTTTTTTCTAAAGCTTTAAAAACTCATCCTTTTTGGATGTGTACCTTAATATCTCAGCTAAAACCAAGTTTTCAGAAATTAAAAGACAAATAGAAGTGGTCTCCATTACCATATCAATTTTATTTATGATGTAAGGTATACCCCAATCAAAAACATACACATGCTTCAAGAGATTAAGAACAGGAGAGGGCAGAAACATTAGACCATAGGCAGGGAATTAAAGCATGGAGCAAGGAAACGGACCTAGAATCACTAGACTGACACACAGTTTGCAGGAAAATGGTTGATACTGAATTAAACTAATCAAATATCCCTTTGCTTTCTAATCCTGCACTTCGTTCTCATTTCCAGCATCATTGTACAGATGGCTTGCTAACACGTTAACTATAAAAATAATAATGGCAAACCTGCAAAGAAACTTAGGAATTATTCCTGGTTTCCTGAAGGAGAAACTGAGGTCCAGAAAATAGAGGCGAGTGCCCAAGGTCACACATGACTGTAGATAATTCCATGATGTACTCAGACACTTCCATTTGGAAAATTACATGATTATGACCAAGGTCCTTGGACACTTCAGATAATTCTAACCTTTGTCAAATGTCTACAACTGCTTAGCTCTGCGAGGCAGGAGCCAGGGATATTATAAGGCTTAAGAGTAATCTCTTTTCCACCTTATTATTTGTAGGATCAAAAACTACTCCCCATACTTTTGACTAGCAGATGGTGGGGAGAACATGAAAGCACAAAGTGACACGAGGAATAAATTAGAGAGAAACATTCATAATAACTATGATTAGAAGAATTGAGCACAGTCCATAGGAAAATGCATGCCTGCCAAATCCAATTCTACTTTTACTTCAACCTCCTCTTCCACCTCCCTAACTATAACACGCAGAGTCCTTAAACACTGACTTGGAATTAAAATGGATTGTTTGCAGCTGCTCACATGCAGGCTTATTGAGTTGGCCCCGCCCAGTGTTTACATGTGGCTTCCCTTCCCAGCCCCAGTTCTTGCCAGGCAAGGCCATTTGAGAAACAACAGGACAGCAAACTGAACAGAATGCATTTTATGAGTCAGCTTGATTCTCATCCATGGGCTGAGAGTTCATAGCGTTAAGCCATTAGCCCCACTGTCTGGTTTTTAAAGAACTTCCTATCTTTGGTTATCCCCCTAACAGTGGTAGCTGCAGGATTCAGGCTTTTTGCTTCTTCAGTTTAGTTTCTGCCAAGTTTCCCCTTCTTTCTGCCCATCTTCTATAAATTCTGAGATGGTTGGGTAGAATTTTAGAGCTAAATAGGAATAAAGTACTGCATTATATCTGATTGTAGCAGCTATGAGTAATTCCTAAAACCCTGTTTTTACGCAAGTGAGAATGAAATTGTTCTCGCATCTGGCCAAGGGCAGCCTATGGGAGAGTCAATGAGATAAGACTGGACTATGGCAAGAACCTGGGCAATGAGATGCCTCAGCAGATGCTGATTCAAACAGGGGTGAAAATGCCAGTCTGAATGTGGAGGAGCCTCCTTATCTTCTAAGAATAAGAGCCCCCTCAGCCTAACTGGCACTTCACTTAGCAGAATTCCACCAGCAGGTGAGAGTATAATTAGTATATCTCTGGTTGAAAATTAAAAATCATTTTGCCTCCAGCTAGACAAAGAAAGACATTAATGAAATAAATTTTAAGCCTTGTTTTCTAGGTGTTCACTGTGAAATGACACCTGGACAGAATTGTTGCTATTGTTGTAAATAAAGAGGGAGTGTTAAAAATGCTTTGCTTATGAAATTTTATTCTAGGATGGGCTTGACATTTCCCTACACTTGCTCATTAAAACAGGAGGAAAATCATGCCTAGTGTTTTTTCTCAGTTCTAAATTGTGGAGCTAATAGTCACATATTTGGATGCTGATAAAATCTTTTTTTTTATTTGACAACAGTTAAGAGCCTTATTCTTTCAGGAATGGCAATCATTTCATTTTAGGATCAACTAATAGCAGCTAATAAAGCTGGATGGTTAGATCAGGTTATACCCTTACCTAACTATTTTGTTTCAGGGCTTTAAATAATTTTCCAACAAGATCTGAGCCCATAGAGATAAGAAAATATATTCTTGGTTCCCCACCATTAGGTTTTTATTTTTAAAAAATACAGAAAACTTCATTGTGATAAAGTAGATAAAAGATAGTTGTTTAATCTGTGAATATTAACTAAGCACATATCGTGGGAAAGCACAGTATTAGACATAGAAGGCATAACAAGAACCAAAACAGTTTGGAATCATCCGACAGAGGTTGGGTTGGAGCCATCTGTTTCCATAACTGTGTATGCATGTTTCTCTTATAGGCATAGCCCTATCACACTTCACTGTCAGTTTGTCTTTCTCTCCAGCTGGACTATAACTTTCTTTATGAGATCTTGATAGCTTCCATCTCTGTATCTGTAGAATTTACCATTATGCTCACTATATTGGTAAGTAACTAAATTCAAGGTTGTTAAGCAGATAAACATGGGTGGAAATTAGTAGAATGTTCATCAGGTTTCTCTTTAATACCAGACATTCAGAGAATGAAGGATGAGGTAGGTAGGCCTCTTTCCTGAAAAAGATTGTGATGACAATAGCCTGGTATAGGGGCACACAATGTAGATGAAATTTATTCCGAAATATTTACTGAGCCTAATTTACCCCAGGCATTTGGCTGGGTGTGGGTAACTATAAAGCCATGTAAGGTCAACTCAAATATTGTCCTCAGCATTTTATAATCTAATGGAGAAGACATATAATAATAGACAAATTTGCCTCTTAGATGGAAACATTTATAATGCTAGAAAGCAATATAACTAGAATTCTAAATTATTTTTTCAATCTGGACTTTATATCCATTTGAATCTCACCTTTAACTTGATGAAGTTTATCTTATCTGCAATTCTTAATTCATATGCATTACCATGGTCTCTAATACTTCCATAGTTCTGATTAATTTTTATTGCATGTTACTATCATTAGTCTATGGGAGACCCTGTGAGGTTTCTTGCCATAGTGTGGCAGGTAAGAATAGAGACCACTGGGTCAAAAAGACTTAGGCTTGAATTCTAACTCGTAGAGCTTAGAAAAATTGTTCATTTCCTCTAATTATTAAATTCTTTATCAGTTACGTATGAGGAAGTACCTCTATAACGGAGATGTGTGCTGATGAAATGAGATAATGGATGTAGAAACTTTAATACAATGGCATGCACACATGAAGATAAAGCTGTGTAAATGTTAGCAACTAAAACACATGAAGAAGCAATAAAAGAGAGGAAAATCTGAAGTCCATATATCTTCAAGTTCTAAAAATATATACTGAAAGAGCAAAAGAATTAGATGGGATAGGTGGGTGCCTTCTGAAAACGGAACTAGAAAAGGAGAAAAAATGATATACTATTTCTAACTATAGTCCAGAGGGAGAACAATAATAATTACTTATATTTATTGGATATCTATGTACCAGTCACTTTCCTAGTACATAACAGCTGTCTGAGGTAGGTACTCCTGCTCATATTCTCATTTAGAGATGTGAAAACTGGGCTAGAGAAACAGTCTTCTCCAAGGTCTTGTCCAATTAAATGGTAGAGCAATGTTGAATCTTGAATACAGGCAATAACTTCATATCTATATGCATGTATATCCTTATAGTGAATCATGTATACATATATATTTATCATAAATACACACAAATATCACATATAATATATATATATTTAAACATGTTTATAGGCTCTGTTCTAACCTTTTTCAGAAAAATATTTAATATGTATAATAACTATAATATAGTTACCATTATTATCCTCATTTTATAAGTGAAGTAACTATAACTGAGGCACAGATAGGTTAAATAACTTGTCTGAATTCACGCAGCTAGTAAATGGCAGAGCTAGACTAAAATTCAGGCAGTCTGTCTTCAGAATTAGCTAGCTACAGGACTACTCTACTCTCCAGTTAAAAGTAATTTTAACATTCCAGCTTCATCAGCAAAGACATCTCTACTGTAAAAATAACTATAGGGTTTACTCCAGACTTCCAGGAGATTTTTCCCAGGGAGAAAATTTCTCTGTTTAAAACAAAAACAAAAACAAAACAAACAAACAAAAAAATCCTGTATTTGTTATAATCTGGCCATGATTTGTGTTTCTGCATTGTTCTACATATAGAAAGACTACTTGAATGTTTTAATATTTTAATTCTTATGACACAACTACATTTATCAAGGATAAATAGTAAACTGGCTATTCTGGCTCTATATTTCTTTCTCTTATTAGTTCGATTAATGTGAGTCATCTCCTGGGATATCAGGTTTCTGAATCTAATGGACTTTTGGCCTTATTATTAAAAAAGCGGTAAATTCCCTAAGGTAATACCAACCTATGAGGCCTTTATGAAGCATTTAATACCTTTTCCCATGTTACATTGCTCTACTAAATCTCTATTAGCTATAAAAATGAAAATCTGTTTTCTTATTAGTACTATTGCTGCTAGGAGAAGATTTACAGAGAAAGTTAAAAATGATTTTAGAAAAAAACTCACCTTCAGTTTGTTAGATTTGATTAATTCTGGGTAGCTAAGCAGAAACCATCGGTCAGAACATGTTTCTTGGATGGCCGACTGCTTTTAATTGTGTACATTGTCTCTATATCTAGGCACAGATACTTAATCACTCTAGTTCCAAGGATTTGTTGTGGAGCCAAACCTTTCACTAAACTCTAGAATAATCCTCTTTCTGAAGTCTGCTCTCCATCTGTGTTCTTAAGTTTAAAACTTTCCCCCTCCATCTGTTAAATTCAATGACTGTAACACCAAGCAGCAGGTAGAACCAATATGCTGGCTCAAAACTGAATCCTGAAAATGAATCAGGCATCCCTGCTGCAGAATCATCTGTGTTTGCTGATCTAACCCCATTAATCTCCAGGGAATAAGAATGAGAAACACTGCAACAGACAAAGGGGGGGATTTTTCTAATTAATTGAAAACAACTATAGCATAAACGTCATCAACCTTTCACCTGCATGAGAACAGTTTTTCAAAACAAGAAAATAACAATACCACAGCTACAGCTCTCAAGTTGGACGAGAAAGTGCACAAACGCACATATGTACACACATTCCCAAAACACATACTTCAAATTTTCAACTGAGAAACTTAACAGGACAAAAATTTCAACGGTCACATTAGTGATTGTAACATATAGATATAGAGGGTGCAATCATAAGTACATTGAAATGAAAAGTCAAGAGGTTATTTAAATATTGTACTACTAAAACTTCATGTTTCTATTAAAAAAATTTTCTCTTAGAATGACCATGGGAAACACTATCTTTTATTCCTGAAATGCCTGAATCATTCATTAATTAGATGCTCAGAATGTGTCAGCACATTTACACTGTCTCTCCCAGCTGTTTGATGTTTTAAAGCCATAAATTGTTCTTCTGGTCTTGTAGATAAATAAAGAAGTTGCTTCTGAACATTGTTAGGGGCACATTTAAAGCATGTATTCGCTTCCTTTTTTTCTGACTGTGGCATACTTTCGCACATTATGTATGTTTTCAAAAGGAGCCTTTTTGCCACCAGTTCTTCAAGTGAGAGATTAGTAGATTGAAAACAATACAGGAAATAACCTAAAGAGACAGATTTCTTCTGCTGTTTCTCACACAATTTTCCCTGAATTTAGCCATTATTCAGAAATACAGGCTTAAGTATTATTTACTGGTCACTCAAATTTTAGCAAGCTTCTTCACCTTTCCTCCCACTTTCCTGATTCATAATTCTGACTCTCTCCTGTAGTGAGTCACTTACCACATCATTTATTAACATTGTTCCCTCCCCCTTCCTCCTTCAAGTAGCCAATGACTGAAATTGTCCTGGACTCTAAACTTCTAACTTGATTTACAAGCTAACTTATTTTATTGTTTTACTGAAAATGTATTCATCCACCTTCCCTTTCTCCAAACTTCATCTCATTGCATTAATATGTTTTCGTCTTCATTTTTTTTAAAATCTCTCATCACATTTCTTTCATTCCTTTCTTTTCTAATGCCAATAATAGCACTTCAGATGCCAGTAGGTAATAAGATATTTTGGATTTATATCTAAATTACATGTAAACCATTAGCTACATAAAATGCAAGCATATTTAAAATGTGCTATAGGACTCATAAACTCTAGTTGTATGTTAAAAGAATGTAGAAAACAAGTGGTATTCTATATTTCTAGTGTGATAGATCTGTTATTTTTCTAAAACTAATTTGTCTGTGTTAATTAACTTAATTAACAAACTTGATTTAATTGACATATATAGAACACTGTACGAAACAACTGTAGAATACATATTCTTTTCATATGTATATGGAACATTAACCACAATTGACAATATCTCGGGCTATAAAGCAAATGGGCTAAAAAATATATCAAATTATTGAAATCACAGAAAGTACTGTCTCTATGTGAATGTAAGCTAGAAATCAAGTAGAAAATTCTCATCTGTTTGCATAATTATTAATGCATTTTTGCATAACCCGTAGATCAAAAAAAATAGAGTGGAACTTAGAGAACATTTTGAACTAAAAATAATAAAAGTATAACATATGAAAACTTTTGAAAAACAGCTAAAGTTTTGCTCAGAAAATGTATAAACATTTCTGTCTACTCATTAGAAATATAGAAAAACTAAAACCTAATGACCTACTCATTCCTCTCAAAAAGTTATTTAAAAGGAATAACAAATGAAACAAAGAAATAAAGAGAAAATAAAAAGAATGGAAAGTTTAAAAATAGGAAAATAGGAGTTCAACTAAGACAAAGGTCATTTCTTTGAAAATAGTAATAGTATTTACATATCTTATTAAAGCTGTCCAAGAAAAAAAGAAAAAAATGCATTATCAATGCCAAATGAGAAAAGTGACATCATGGGAGAGGAGAGAAGATGGCAGACTAAGTCAAAGCAGAGTTCGCCTCCTCCCAGGTCTGCACTGAAATTACAACCAAGTTATAAAATAATCAACATGGAGAATCACCTTAAGTCCAGCTGATTATAACATGTAGGTCTGATAATATAAAGGAGCCACATCTAAGCTGGGAAGAGGGCAAAGTCTCAAAATGAGTTGGACCCACACCCATGGGTAGTGGAGGAACACTGGGAGGGGGAGCAAGGCCGCAGGGCCTCCCCTTAAGGAGGGAGGGGTCCTAGCCTCATTCAGAGGCTCCCTAGCTCAGGGTTCCAGCCTACTGAGGAGCTCCTGAGGGGCCACTGAGGGGCCACAGACACTGGACCAGAACAGAGAAACTCCTGACTAGTCTCATAAGTGCTATGCACAAAGGGCAATCTTACCAAGTACAAAACCCTGCTAGGGCAAACCTCATTCAATGGTGTCACAGCAACTCTTACAGTGCGGGCATAGCCAATTCCCAGTTACCCTGAGCGTTAATGCCATCCACTGATGTACACCAATAAAGGCTTAGCTACAACAGAAGATCACACGCAACTCACACAAAGATCATGTCCAGCGCCCTGGCATAGGGGACCAGGGAGAGTGTGCCGTTAGGCCACACAGAATACCTTCCACAAAAGGTCATCTGGCCAAGGCTGAGATAAAACAAATATTTTGAACACAAAATATTTTGAACACATAAAAACAAATACAGAGAGGCTAATAAAGTGAGAAAAACAAAGAAACATGCCATAAATGAAACAATAGGGGAAAAAAATCCAGAAAATAAGCTAAATGAAATGAAAATAAACTACCTACCAGAGAGAGTTCAAAATAATGGTCATAAGGATGCTCAATGAACTTAGGGAAAGAATGGATGAGCACAATGAGAACTGAATGGATAAGAAAAAAAGACCCCTGCATATGCTGTTTATAAGAGACCTACTTCAAATCTAATGACATTCACAGACTGAAAGTAAATGGATGGAAAAAAATATTGCACACAAATGGAAATGAAAAAAAAAAAAAAAAACCCAGAGTGGTATTAATTATATCAGGCAAAATAGACCTTAAAATAAAGGCTATAATAAGAGACAAAGAAGGGCATTATATAATGATAAAGGGATTAATAAGCAAGAGGACATAACCCTAGTAAATATATATACACCCAACACAGGAACACCTACATACATAAAGCAGTTATTGTTAGACATAAAAGGAGAGATCAACAGTGATACACTCATAGTAGGAGACTTTAACACCTCATTGACACCAATGGACAGATCTTTGAGACAAAAAAAAAAAAAAATCAACAAAGAAACAATAGGCCTAAAAGACACACTAGACCAGATAGATTTAATAGATATTTTCAGAGCATTTCACCCCAAAGCAGCAAAATATACATTCTCCTCAAGTGCACATGGAACATCTATCCAGGATAGACCACATGCTAGGACACAAAACAAATCTCAATAAATTTAAAAAGATTGAAATCATTATAAGTATCTTCTCCAATAACAATGGCATGAAACTAGAAATTAACTACAAGAAGAAAACTAGAAAATCCACAAACACATGGAGGCTAAATAACATGCTACTAAACAATGAATTGGCTAACAATGAGGTCAAGAAAGAAATCAAAAGACAAATGAAAATGAAAATACAATGACTCAATATCTATGGGAGGATGAAAATAAATAAAATCAAGGATGAAAAGGGAGAAAAAACTACAGACTCCACAGAAATACAAAAGATCATAAGAAAATATTATGAGCAATGATATGCCCACAAATTGGACAATCTGGAAGAAGTGGATACATTCCCAGAAGCATACAATCTCCCAAGACTTAGTCAAGAGAAACATAAAATCTGAACTGACCAAGTACCACCAATGAAATCATATATCAGTAATCAAAAATCTCCCAAAAAACAAAAGCCTTGTATCAAAGAAGAATTTACACCTATTCTTCTCAACTATTCTAAATAATTCAAGAAGAGGGAAGACTCCCTAATTCCTTTTATGAGGCTACCATTACCTTGATTCCAAAACCAGACAATGACATTACAAAAAAAAAAAAAAAAAGAAAAGAAAAGAAAAGAAAACTATAGGCAATCTTTTATTGACACAGAAATCCTCAACAAAATATTAGCAAACTGAATTCAGTAATAAATTAAAAACATCATACCATGATCAAATAAAATTTATTCCTGGGATGCGAGGTTGGTACAATATCCACAAACCAATTAATGTGATATACCACATTACCAAATCAAAAGATAAAAATCATATGATCATACAGTGGGATTATAAATGTTAAACTTTCAGAAAGAAAATTAAGAAAAGAATCCCATTGACAATTACATCAAAAACAATAAATACTTGGGAATCAAATTAACCAGGGAGGTAAAAAACCTGTTCTCAGAAAATTATAAGTCACTAAAAAAAGAAATTGAAGAAGATACAAATAAATGGAAGAATATTATGTGCTCATGGGTAGGGAGAATCAACATCATTAAAATGGCTATACCACCCAAAGCAATCTATAGATTCAGTGCAATCTCTATCAAAATACCAATAGCATTTTTCAGAGAGCTAGAACAAATCATCCTAACATTTATATGGAACCATAAAAGACCCCAAATAGCCACGGCAGTCTTGAGAAAGAAGAATAAAGTTGGAGGTATCACACTACTTGATATCAAGCTATACTACAAGGTTACAGTAATCAAAACAGCATGGTATTGGCATAAAAACAGATAGATTATTCAATAGGATAAAATAGAGCCCAGAAATAGATCCATGCCTATACACTCACTTAATATATGACCAAGGAGGCAAGAATGTACAATGAGATAAAGACAGTCTATTCAATAAGTGGTTCTGAAAAATTGGACAGATACATGCCAAAAAAGAAAAAAAAGAAACTGAATCACTTTCTTACACCATACACAAGAATAGACTCAAAATGGATTAAAGATTTAAATATAAGACCCGAAACCATAGAACTTCTAGAAGAAAACATAGACAGTAAACTTTCTGATACTGCAAATAGTAATTCTTTACAGATATATCTCCTTGGACAAGGGAAACAAAAGAAAAAACAAACAGATGGAACTACATCAAACTAAAAAGGTTTTGCACAGTAAAGAAAACCACCAACAAAGCAAAAAGACAACAGAATGAATGGGAGAAAATATTCGCTTATGATACATCTGATGAGGTTAATATACAAAATATGTAAAGAACTCATACAACTCAACAACATAAAAACAATCCAATTAAAAAATAGGCAGGAGACCTGAACTGATATTTCTCCCAAGAGGAAATACAGATGGCCAATATACATATGAAAAGATGCTCAAGGTCACTAATCATTAGAGAAATGCAAATTAAAACCACAATGAGATATCACCTCACACCTGTCAAAATGACTATCATCAATAAATCAAAGAACAATGAGTGTTGGCAAGGATGCAGAGAAAAGGAAACTCAGCAATTGCATTTCTGGATATTTATCCAAAGAAAATCAAAACAATAATTCATAAATATCTATGCATCTCTATGTTCATGGCAGCACAATTTGCAAGATATGGAAGCAACCTAAATGCCCATCAACAGATAATTGGATAAAGAAGATATGGTTCATATATGCAATGAAATATTTATCAGCCATTAAAAAAATGAATTCTTACCACTTGCAATGGCATGGATGGACCTACGGGTTATTTTGCTGAGTGAACTTAAGTCAAACAGAGAAAGATAAATACCATATGATTTTACTTATATGCAGAATCTAAGGAACAAACTAATCAAAAACAGGTTCATAAATATGGAGGACAATCTGGTAACAGCCAGAGGGGAGGGGGTTTAAGAGGGCTGGGGAAAAGGGGTGAAGGGTTAAAGAAGTAAAAATTCATAGTTGATAGATGGTCACAGGGATGGGGAGCATGGTTTAGGGAGGGAATGCAGTCAGCACTAATGTAATGGCTAGGTGGAGAGCCAGAGGAGAGAAAGAGCAATTAGGCGGATCATTTTATAAACTATAAAACTGTCTAATGTACTATATACTTGAAACTAATAATAAAATAAAAAATTTTCACAAAGTGACATCGCTACAAATCACACAAACATTATGTGAACTTATTTCAGACAAATTTATTCCAATAATTTGATAAGAGAGCACACCCGGGGCCCAGATCTTAATTTCTAATACAACTTTCCAGTAAAAGAAAGCAAGATTCCCTATAAAAGTAGCTGATTTTAGGACAGGGACAGAAAATATGCAAGATGAGCCTGGAGTATCTTGTAATCTCAGAAGATAAAAAAAATTCTTAAAATACAAATAAACAAATAACAAATGAAAACCACATAATGATGTTAGTATGTCAAAGGGATATAGCAGCCAACTGAAGGTATTCCCAACAGTCAAAGCTGAAACAATTTGAGCAACAAATAAATTATTATCATTATATTATAACTCAAAGTATAAAATAAATATTCTTGAGACCATGCAGATATAAATAAATGATTGAATAAATAAATAAATGGGGAGAATAGACAAGTCTCCTATGCAGAACAATTCCAGTTTATGTAGATAATCCACCCTTAAGGAGAATAACTCCATACTTTTTAAGCATGGGTTGCACAACCGGCATTTTTCAAAAAGTTCAATATGTAAAGAGAGGAAAATGTAAAGAGAGAAAAATGTAAAGAGTAACTTTACCAAGGAGAGTCTTGACGAACACTGGCTCAAACCAGGTGATCGAGGTTAACATCAATGGTGATAATTCACACCGATGGACCTTTCATATGAGTTAGTGAAAATGGTATTTTACTTCTATGGTCTTCTTTCCAAAAAACATATTACCTCAGTCTAGTCACGAGAAAAACATCAAAAAATTCTCACTTGAGAAATATTCTCCAAAAACATAACCTGTAATGCTCAAAATGGTCAGTCATCAAAAACAGGGACACTTCATGAAACTGTTACAATCAAGAGAAGGCCATTGAGACATGCTTACTTAATGTCATGTAATCGTCTGAATAAAATCTTGGAACAGAAAAAAAGAACATTAAGGAAAAACCTGAGGAAATCTGATAAAGTATGGGGCTTTAGCAATTCTAAAAAATCATGGAGAAAGTGGAAGGGAAAAAAGATAACTGTAGAAAACAATGATAGAATAATAGAATAAATCACCGAATATGAAATAAAAAAATTTGTGTGTGATGGAACACAATATAGCTTATATCCAATATCTCTGATTAGGAAGGAAATATCTATGAAGAGCCTCATAAAGATAACACATGATTGAGAATCTTAGAAAAGTTGAACATATATATTTTTTGCTCTCAATAAATATTAGACATCACATCTAAAGTGGAAAACAACTTCTTTATAACACAGAGAATAAACCTTTGTCTTTTATTCCATATGCATTATAAGCATTCCTTCCTTTTATTTTAGAACTGTTGTGGAGAGTATTAAAATAAAATTTCTAAAAAAAAAAAAAATACACCCCACAATAGAAAAATCTGAATAGTCTTATACATTTTCTGTTCTGATGTTCTGATAAAAATTTCACTTACTCTACATAATTAAAATATATTTTATTCTATAAAGAAACAAATTCATTAAAAAAACACTTCCCTGCAAATTTAGGCTTGATAGTTTTATGATTAAAATATTGAGAAATTGCCCAACATGTTTTATAAAGCTGGCATAACTCTGATATTATATCCCCATATACATGCATATATATAAAGTTTATATATAGTTTTTATAAATAAAAGTTTTATATACATTAAAGTTTAAATATATGATTTATTTATATAAAATTATATAAAAGCTAACAGAACTGATATCTGAGAAGGCTACTTCAAGGAAGAAAAATTAAAGGCCAATTTCTCTCATAAACATAATTCAAATGAAAAAAATAGCACACGATCTAGCAACATATAAAAATAATAATACATTATGATTAAATTATATTTATTATGAGAACGTGAAATTGATTTAACATTTGAGAGCCAATTATTATAATTTATCATATTAATAAAACAAGGAGGAAGAGTGCATAACTGTCAATAGAAAAAGAAAAAAAAACAAGTGAAAAAATTCTACCTTTTTCACAAAAAATGATCCCAAACACTACTCCCCAAACTAAGAAATAAAAGGAAGTTACTTAATATGATAATGTATATCTAAAAAAAAAATAAAGTAATTATTATAATTTATGTTGAAATACTGGCCCTTTATTCCAAGTTTGGGAACAAGAAAGAATACTAGCTATTACTATTTCTATTAATTATTGGAACAAAGGTCCTAGATGGGGCTGAAAAATAATAAAGTTACTCAAAAAGATTAGAAATAAATAAGTAAAAAAATTATGATTTTTAAACAATGTAATTTTGTATTAAAAAAACCCAAAGGCCTATTGAGAAAAATGCTATGTTAAATATATGAATTTAGCAAAGTGACTATGTACAAGGTCAACACATGCACACACACACAACAAATATACATACAAATAAAATAGAAAATAAAAAACCCTTTACAAATGTGAAAAAGTCAAATATCTAGGCATAGCCCTAGAAAAGTTATATATAATTCTTCTACACACAAAACCCTATATGAATATCATAAAACCACTCCAATAGAGAAATAAATCTATTTATAAATTGGATGATCTAATATTGTAAAGGTGTGAATTTTCCCAAAATTGTTCCATAATTTCAAAGCAGCTGCAATAAAAATCCTAACAAGGGTGCATGCATGTGTGCATAAATTGAAAAGCTGATTTAAAATTTCATGTAAATGCAAAGGCCCCCAAATAGGCAAGAACTATAATTTCTTGGAAAACAAGTCCAAGGACCTATGCAATTATATATAAAGTCTTATAAAGATACAGTAATCAAGACATGGTATTGTGTAAGGAAAGATAAGTAAGCCAATGGGAAAAAAATAGCCCAGAAATAGACTCAAACACAAATGAAAAAAAGATGAGTTTTTCAATAAATGCTATTGGGTCAATTGGATATCCATAAGCAAAGAGAAATAAATCTTGACTTTTATACAATATATATAAACTAATGTAAATTAGATTACAGATAAAAAATAAAACAATAAGGCTTCTGAAAGTAGGTATAAGTAAGTATTTTCTTGACCTTGGGGTAGAGAAGTATTTATCAAACAAAACAACTAAAAGTACTAATCATAAAGAATAAGACTGAAAATTGTTATTTTCTTTCCCTTATCATCCACCATTAAGAGAATAAAAAGGTATTAGAGGTACTAGCTAATGCTACTATGGCAATTATATTGTAATATCAAATAAATATGTTGTGCACCTTAAACTGACATAATATTTTATGTCAAAAATATATTTTTTTTTTAGAAAAGGGATTAACACAACAAAAAGACAAGCTACAAAGTGGGAAAATTCATGTCACTGGAAAGGGGCATTGTCACAGTTGCTATTGCTCCACAATTTAATGGCATAAAACTCCACATGCTAATGTATTTGGTTGTTAGAAATTTAGAAATGACACAGTGGGGAAGGCTTGTCCCTGATGCTCAAAGTTTGAGACTTCAGCTGAGGAAACTCAAAGGCAGAGCGAGTAACTTGGTGGCTCAGGGCCACAATCATCTGGTGATTCCTTTACTCGTGTACCAAGTGCCTAGACTAGGGCTGCAATGCCTAAATGTGACCTCTCCATGCTTACAGATATCCTCTATAGCATGATAAAAGTAGTAGAACTTCTTAAGTAGTGACTCAGGGCCTACAGGCTTACGTGGCATCACAAATGTTCCAGCGAACAATTTGGAAGCTAATTTGTCATTTATAATCTAGCCTCAAAAGTCACATGATGTTATTTTTTACCATATTGTATTGATCAAAGCAATTATAAGCTCACCTAGAATCAAGGATAGAAGACAAAGACCTTGTCTCAAGACAGGAGAAATGTCAATAACTTTGTGGTCATTTATTTAAACTAACTCGGACTCAATTATAGAATACATAAAACACTCCTTGTATATCATATCACAAAGACAGAAAATCCAAAAGAAAGAAAACAGCATAAAGACTTGAAATTATGAGAGTAAATTACTGTTATACTTTGTATGAACTCTATTAACCTACTTCTATATTCAGAGATATTTAAAAGGATATTAGACAATAAATAATTTTAAAGTGTTAACAGGGAAGATAGTTAAGTAAACTGGATGTTAAGAATGGATAGAATTTGGAGAGGTGGAAGAAAAGAAATGATTTAATGTCTAGCCTCTTCTCCCCAGGTAAAGATGGGCCTTTGCAGCTATGATCTGTGCTTGGGAATTAAGATTGAGCAAGTATTAATAACACTAAAGGACATCTATTAAGTCATCTAACCAGGCTTCATAACTTTCATTTTCTGGAAAAAAACCCTCTTTTTCTGGAAAATGCCCCATATCCGTATAACATAGATTAAAGGTGAGACCAATATTTAAGCTAGAATAATCATCTATCTTTTCCTTTAGTTGGACCAATTGGTTATTCTGAATTGAGCTATGTGTCATCTTTCTTTGTCTTGTTGAGCAGGCTAGGAACCAAAAAACTCACAAGCAACTGTCAGCCATATTTTTCATTTTGGATTTACAAGCAGAGAAAGTTAGCCTGAAAAGATGAAAAATAATGAAGTAGGTACAAATATTGGAACAAAAAATGAAAGATATAGAAAGAAAATTGAGAGTCATCAAACCCCTGGGTGAGGATTTACTTTATGCCACACATTACTTCATTTAGTCCTCCCAAATGATCATACATATAAGTAATATCCCACATTAGAGAAGCGAAAACTGCCGCTTAGGGAACTGAAGTAATGTACGCAATTTTACACTAGACAGTAAAAGAGCTGATCGTCAAACCTAAATTAGACTCCAAAGCCTTTGCTTTTTGCTTGTATATTCTAGTCCCTTCATCAAATCCAGAAGACTAAATAATAAGCAAGAACTAGATTGGAAATGAAAGGTGAGTAAGTTGTAGCCTGGAGAGCTTCTTGAATCTAAACATACACTTTATAAGAAAGCTTTGCACAAGCCTAGGGGAAGGAGAAGCTATTAAGCAAGCCGAACCTGATTAGGTCTTTTAAATCACACTTCTAAAATTATTTTTAGGCAGAGCAAGTGACCTACTCAGCTTCTCATCACTTTTTTTTTGAGGGGGAGTGGGGAATGATGATGTACCCATGTACAATTTCAAAAATTTTATATACATTTGGAAACAGGGGTATTGTATATTCATATTTTAACTGCAACCTATGCATGTCTTAAAGTCTAGTAATTAGATAATTATAAGCCAATATTTTTGATGATATCAATGTGCATCATTACATACTGTAGGGTTAATGAATCCACTCACAACAAGCTAAATTAAATATGGAGCTAAATTAACAGACTTCTAAGTAAAAGCAAATATTTTTCTGTTAAAAATGAAAAACCATAAGGAAATAACATTGATTTTATACATGTAACGACCACTCTTAAATCCTTCTGTAGTATTCTGAGCGTTTCAACTCTCTGTTTCATATGAAACAGGAGCTTTACAATGTTGACAAATATAGCATTCTTGATAAAATAAAATTATATCATAAAAATAATATACAAATGTCCCTAGAAAACTATAGTAAGTTTCTTACTTTTCATTTAAAAATTCAAATTACAATAATTCTGAATAATTCAATGATTTTGTGATAACATTAAGTAAATTGAAAATTTTAAAAAATCTATGGAACTGGCCATTACTCACCCAAAATATAGAAAAAACTTATATTTGTGGGATATTTCACAGGCTGTCAAATGTTAATAAGTAATCCTTGGTCTGAAATTCAAGTATTGCACTTTCAGATGTAAAAATCATCATGACTAGAGCATAAAGTGGAAATAGACATTAAGATATCTTAACAAAAGTAGATACTATGTAATGGAATTGAGTGGGAAAGTATATAGAGTCAAAGGACTTTTGATGTAATGCATATATAAGAAAGTGATTACAGGCAGAATCCTGCTTCCAGGGAAAATGTTAAATTTGAAGTAACTATAGAAATTTCAATAAATACATATTTTAAGCTAAAGAAATAAGTGAATGAGGACTAGGGTAAGTGTTCAAGACTGAAGATATAGATTAGAGTTAAATAATGATAGATATGTTAATTGAATACCTGGAGAGTAAACATATCAATAGGTTAAGTGTATAGAAAGATGAGATTTGAACATATAGATTTGGGAAATTTCATTGTTAATAAGTAGAAGAAAAGAAGGGGCTCTTGAAAAAGAGAACAGGAAGGAAGGGCCAGAGTTGGGGAGAGGGTAGAGAAAGGATCTATATGCAAAAGCCAAAAGAGGAAAGCATTTCAAAAGAGAGACGGATGGTCACTGATACCAAATGTTAGAGTTCAAAGGAAAGTAAAGCCTAGAGAAAAGAGAAAGACATTTTAAACACCTTGCTAATGAAAAATTTGAGCAAAACATAGAAACAGGAAATTAAATATGGGGGCTTCAGAAAATAAGAAGATAGGGTATGGAGAAAGAGATACAAATGCAAGTTTCAACAGAGAGACAGTCTAAACAGGAGTTACAAAGATAGAACTGTATTAGCAAATATTATATTTAGAAATGTTACCTTCTAAACACAAAAGGTGCTGCAATAGAAGCAAGTTCTTTATTAATTATGCAATGTCCTATTTTGTCAATTAGAGTTTTAATAAGACAATTGTGAGAAACATCTTGACATTTCAGAGTTTGTAAACTAATGTTTTCTCTTTAGGGCAAAATAAAAATATCAATGGCTGGAGGAGATATTCCTCCATGGCATATTTAGTAAAATGGTATCTTATTAACAGCTTCATTAATCTATGCATCCAACCATCCTATTGAGTCTGTCTCAGTTTTTGTCATTCTGAATGAGGGCATCTGTTAATTTCTGCTATCACAGAGCTATTTTATATTTGTAGTAAATGGATTTTCTTTTCATCTTTTCGGCTTTAACCAATTTCTCAACTTTAACCAGGGTGTAATGTGTGCTGGTCCAAACTCACATCATGTTATGGTGTCCTTACACTTGTTTCATCTTTAAATTATGCTTTTCATATATCTTTACTGAACTCTATGAGTTGTTAATGGCAATATTCATTAATATTATACATATTTAGAGGTGTCTTATTAGAAGCTGAATACATGTCCCTTCAGTGGCAGTGACCTATCAATGATTCCTAGAAGGGCTATGTTAAATTATATTTCAGTGACAGAATTCCAATGGTTGTCACTTCTTTCAAATCAGTATTGTTACTTTCCCTCTGTTAATTCTGTTAGACCTACATCTCATTTATTCATTTGCTTTCCATTATTGCACAGGGAAAAATGAATTTATTTGGCCTGATTTGTTTGCCTCGAACATATTTGGCTTCACAGTGATAGCAGATGGGTATAAAAATACATGCATGTATACATTTTGCCTCTCTTCTTGGCAAGTGAATTAGTTCACAACATTTTCTGTAGCCCATCTCGCATTTAATGTCACAGAAGGGATTCATCTTTTGGCAGTGAACGTTAGTAGCCTGAAGAAAGGGGGTCATAAATTCCATTTTCATTTTTTATTAAAATTATACTATGGCAGGGTGTAATTTTCATTTCTTGATGCAGTGTAATTTATTCAGTGACCTTGGACCATGTTCCTTTGCTAATCTGTAAAGTTGAATCAGCGTACTAACGATTTCTGCAACTTTACACAGTTTCTTCTAATATGAGACCTTACAAAGCTCAGTTTTAGCTGCATACTCATTGAAAGAAGGAAAAATGTTGGTGAATTTTAATAGGAAAACAGAGGCCAGTGTGAAGTTTTAAAAGTGAACTGAAATCTGTGAGATAAACAAAAAAATGAATGTTTATTTTTCACTTTTTATGATTCCACTCTCTTCAGACTATTATTCTAGTATAACCTAATTTAATATCTTTAGCCTCTCAAGTTTCAATCATTGATTATCTTACTATACCTAATTCCTAAATAAGAATAAAGAAAAAATATTAAGAGCAATGTATAATAAATAAATCAAACTTAATAGTTCCAAATAATAATTTCAATATTCTTTCTACATAAATCTTTAACTATTACTAATGAATTTTTGTCTAAACCTATCTATTTATGCACATAGATTTTGATGCAAACTAGTTTGAAAAGATAGAGAAAAGGCAGTCACTTTGGTGGCTGATGGTTGTGGTTGCATAATGTTTCCAAACTGTGGCCAGTGTGGTCCATCTTGTTACCACCAACACTCTACCACATCCAGCTCTGATTCACTTCGAAGTTTAACCACCTTCTGTCAATATCCTGCCTTGTTTCATGTTCATCTCCTATATTTGGCAAAACCTCAAACCCAGATTAATCCTTCATCCAGCTTTCCTTTCTAATCCCAAGCAACTAATCCCTGGGGGAGAAAATCATATGCACTATGCCATACATCCGTAGTTTTACTATAAATATAAACCAAAGAGCTAAAATTAGATATTTGTATGGGTATGCATATGTGTTTCAAAACTATAAGCTATGTTTTTTAAACTATAGGTCAAACTGTTAGTAAGTTGTGTAGTTAGTAGTTAAGAATGTGTTTTTTATTTTTTGGTAAAATATAAAATAATAGAAAATAGAAACCAGACTGCCTTACTTGTAGTAAACCAAAGTACTATTAGCTAAACGTTCTCAGTTATGTGTGTACATCATGGGTTTAATATCAAACAAAATTCTTACTCTGGTTCATGATCAAAATAGTTCACTGATCTGGAAGTACATAGTATATTGGAGAGAATGAGAATGCTGGTGGAAATGATGGTGGGAATGCAAAATGGTTTAGCTGCTTTAGATTTAGAAGAAATTAGTAGTTTCTTATAAAGTTAAATATGTACTTACCATATTACTGAGTAATTTTATTTCTAAGTATTTACATAAGAAAAATAAAAAAATAATCACGAAAAGATTTGTACTTGAATATTCACAGGTACTCTATTTGAAATAGCCAAAATACTAGAATCAACCCAAATGTCCATTAACTGATGAACTGATAAACAATTCTTAACATTAAATTTCTGAGTACTGATACATGCAACAACGCAGCTGAATCTGTAAAGCATTATGCTATATGAAAGAAGGTAACCAAAAAGACACAATTTGTTGTATTATTCACTTATATGAAATTCTAGAAAAGGTAAACCATAGTGACCCAATGATCAGTGGTCGCCAGCAACTGGGGGTGAATAAAGGGTTTTGTCTACAAAAGGGCATAACGCAACTCTTAGGTTAATAGAAATGTTCTACCTCATGATCACTGTTGAGAATACACAGCTATATATACTTCTCAATATTCATCATAACATACATCAAAACGAGCGCATTTTATTGTATATAAAGTATACTTCAATAAAGACAAGATTAAAAACACTAAGAAAAAGAGATTTTTTTAATAGATTTTTTAGATGCTGGTAATGATCAAAAATATATTCCCTGATAATTACAGTACTGCTAGGGTTTCTTACCCCTTAATATTAAATATAAGTAGTGTATAGTACTTTTTGCTACACGTTATATAATTTTCTACTACTTCAGCTCAGGTTCTTAATTCATTTTCCATTTATGTAAATATAAACATACTACATTAAATTAAACCATAACCATTTCTGAATATGGCAAAAAGAGGTGATTTAAATTTTTTCTATAATGTATTTTTTCTAAAATCAAGAAAACCATTGTTTTTCCTTTTATTTGGAGTAATGTTTTATGGGTTTCTTTATACTTGTTTGAAAAAGTTGCATGAGATAATATGAGTTAATATAAAAATTAGTCTTCTGGAGAGAAAATGTTATTAAATAGATTTCCTATGACAATTAGTTGAAAGGGTAATTTTCTGTTTATTGATCTTTTCAGAAAGAATTTCTTTGTAATTATTTCCTCCTTTCCCACTGAAAATTGCTTCAACCTTTCCTTTAAAGAGTTCCTTTGAGCCTATCAATCTCCCACCCACTTCTCGTCCCATAACAACTGATTCCAGTAGAGTCTGAATAGCTGACTAAGTAATAACCATCCTTTAGCAGTGGAGACTCTTTACAGGGGAAGATCAGATCAAAATGTCAGCTGAACATTCAAATAGAATAAAACAGCAGCATCTGCCTTGAATAATAATAATAAAAAAATCTGGGCAAACAATTAACAAGGACTCATAATTACAAATGGCTTAGCAAAAATGTGAGTAAAATAAGATTAAATATATAAGCCATGTAATGATTTGTATGTCTTAAAATTAGGTATATGAATATATGTATGCACCATTTAGCTGGCTTTCCTTTTTTTGGTCTTTAGTGTGGAATCCCATAGCCTCAGACTGTGATGTTGACTGCAGTTGTATCAATGTTCATACACTATGGAGTTTCATCTGTCAGTCATAAGAAAGATGCCATATAGAACTTATGATAGAGAGTTTTGATTATTTTAATATGCAGTTTATGTTCTGAGTCAATGCCTCTGTGTAACATTTTCAAAGAGTCTATAAGAACACATATGTCCCCAGAATACTGAATAGAAATTTTGTTTCTTCTGATTGCTTATACAAGCCTTAAAACACCAGATGACACAAAGTTGGTGAGCTATGATACTGGCAACAAATGTGTGTGTTGGGGCATGAATGTTCTCTAATGACGGGTAGGTCATCCTGCTTTATGGTCTCTGATAAACATTCCTGAATCTTGATAGTGTCTGCATCTATGTGATAGAATGAACTAGGAGAAAATCATTTTTTAGACCTTAATGCCTGGTATTTCCTTTCCTACTCTTTTTCTAAGATATCTGGGAAGATGTTACATTAATTCATTCCTTGATCATGCTTCTAGAGATTTAATTTTTTTAACCAATTGGCCAAATGATAAACATTCCTGAGTCTAAAACAATGCCACAATTTTTTTTTTTTTGTATACAATAGGATAACTTCTTTTGTGGGGGTTATGTTTACATAAAGTAAAAATTAATACATTTATAAAGTACATACATGACTGAGAGAATGTAATCTAGCATGGTCTTTCTCTGAAAGGAAAGAATGAAAGCCTGAACAAATATCTATGTGTTTAAACTATTTGTGTCAGTAAGATACCTTCGCATCCCTAGGACTTAGTAGTAGAAAAATTCCTGAAAGGTTTATTGCATGTTTCTTAAATATCGTGCCTCCCTAACTTTAACACATTTTAATAGATGCTGCTATGAGGAATAAATGAAACATGAAGTTCTACTTTATAGGAATTTAGACACTAAAGTCTAGGCAACCTAAGAAAAATTATACGCATAATTCTGCTCCACTGTATTTCTCTTTAATTACATGGAAGAGAAAGTAGCTTGTGTAAAAATAAGAACACCAAGAATTTGTATTATTGCATTTTCAGTCATAAACGGAGTCTTGATCAGGTAGATCTACAATGAATAAGTACAGTAGCCATGGAATTTTGCTACAGAATCAAGACTCTAATATAGAGTTAAAAGATTTTAAAGACTAAGAAGCACAACCTAGAATCAATATTACATTTGTCAATAATTAATCAAAGTAATAGCAAACTGCCTCTGGTGTGATATGTTCTACGATATGATAATAGCTATAAAAATTATTTGAATGTTTATATATTTTCTGCAATCTTGAGTTTTAGATTTTTTCAGAAACCTCATTTATGAATTGTGAGAAAGTAGGTCTGATACTGCAGAAAAATGTATCTCAGTGAAAGCAACAGCTCTCAATGAACAAGGTGACAAAAGCAGGAGTAAGAAATGTCAAAATGGTGAGCATACCACTTCTCAGTTTGATGTGTCTGCAATTGCACCTCGTTTGTCCAAGAAGCCCCAATCTTTGGACACACATGGCCAATCCGTTAAATCATGGTGGCTTTAAATCATAGCTGATGGAGCACTTTAAACTGCTCACTTTAAATTGGTCCTAGTTTAGCTATCTTCTCTTTTGCCATTGCTACCATCAGTTTCATTTTTCTCCCACCTGCTGAGTAATTTACTACTGTTGTCTCAGATTTCTAGCTTCAAAACACTATCATTAACAGTAACTTAACATTTATTATTATTATCTTCACATTTATTTATTAACAATATACTATGACATATTTGTTAATAATATTAATTCACTGATATAATTGATAATTATTAATTATTAGTATTGTATAGTAATACTAATTTCTTAATATAATAAATGAGTAATGATATATATTATTTGCTCTGGTATTGTACTGACCTGCAAGTTAGTTTCAAAGCAATTGTGAGGTTCCCGTGTTTAATTGTGGGGGTTATTAGGGTGGAGTACAGAGTTGGTAGTGTGTGATGTGTGCTACTATCTGTATCAATGTGATAGACTGAACTATGAAGAAATTATTTTTTAAAATTTAATACCTGGTATTTTCATTAACTTCTTTTCCTACTCTTTTTCTAAGACATTTGGGAAGATGTCACATTGATTAATTCCTTGATTGTGCTTTTAGAGATGTTATTTTTTAAAAAATTATCTTCCAGGATACTTTTCTACCCATATTCACTTCTAACATAAAAATAACTCACTAGCACATCTTCCTAGATATGAAACCAGGTCACTGTTTTGCAGTCAAAATTGTCTAGAGTTTGAGAAAGTATTTGTATTTAATATGGTCAACTATGGTCCATATAGGGCCCCAGAATACAGCTAGATTCATTAAAATGTTATACATTCATCACCTTTGAAATATGTTCTTATCACTTCTTCCAATGGATATATCCTTTTTCTAACTTTTTGCCTTGGATTCTTGGAAATTCACTTGGAAGAAACAATTACTAAATTTATATTAAGCAAAATCCAAGGCATTATTTTCTAATTTCTGAGTAATAAGAATCATATGTTATGTTGGAAAGCTGAGCAATGCTGCATTTGAGTATTATAAAATCTTATATATGGGAGAATCTCAGAATTTGAACATAGTCACTTAGATATTTAGCAGTAAATTCCTGCATGGGACTTAGGTTGGAGTTATTGTTACTATATTGGCTGCCTCTCAGAAATTTTTGGCATGAATTCAAAATAGTTATAATATGTTCCAAGAGGAACTGAAAATAGAAATTGTGTTACCTACTATTTTAGCCTATTTATGAAAAAGAATATTCTCTCTTTTTTTTTTTTCTTATCTCTTTTAGGGAAAGTTGACCTTGATTCAATATTTTCTCTTTCTTTCCAAACTCTCACATTTTCTTTCTTGGATAGTCTCTTTTCCATTTATTTCTACTTGACCTAAACTTCTGTATTCCTTTAATTACCTTTAATTGTCTTTTGGTTTTCATCCTGTTTGTATTTAACTTTCATTGTTGGTACAATTTAAAAAAAGATGAGTTTTGAATCCACAAGAAGCCTAACACACATAGCTTCTACCATGAACTTCTTTCCCGACCCACACCAATGTTGTTCCATAAAATTGAAGCTGCCAAGAATAGAAATGAGAACTTTTAAAGTGTTCTGAGTGACTTAAGAATCACTTTTTATCCCATATTTGAGGAACTCATTATTTCATTTCACTTAATAAAAATCATGATGATGATGATGATGATGATGATGACAATAGTGATGGGTGATGGTGACAATCATGAAGATAATAACAGTAGTAGTAATAGTAGTGTCAGTAGTGATGATAACTGATGGCAGCTGTGGTAGTAGTATTGTAGTAGAAGTGGTGGTGGTAATAGTAGTGGTGGTGATGGTCCTGGTGGTGGTGATGCTAGTGCTGGTGGTAGTGATAATGGTAGTGGTGGTAACAGTGATGGTGGTGGTGGTGGTGGTGATGGTGGTGATGGTGGTGGTGGTGGTGGTGGTGATGGTGGTGGTGGTGGTGATGGTGGTGGTGGTGATGGTGGTGGTGGTGGTGGTGGTGGTGGTGGCGGCGGTGGCAGTGGTAGCAGCGGTGGTGGTGGTAGTAGTAACAGGAGTAATAGCAGTCCCAGTGGCAGCAGCAAGTACTCAATATTGAGTATTCAATCGTGTCTTTTCTACACCACCCTATAAAAATCATTTTTATTAGGTCGAGTCATACATTAGCTTGTCAATATTTAACCAATTTTGAACTACTAAATAGAATTACCTACACAGATGAGAAAGTAAGATGTCAAAAAAATTAAATAACTTGTATGAAGTTACCTGGAAAAATAATTGACAGAGTTCAGACCTTGGTATATCTGATTAAAAAAAAAAAAAAAATCCGTGCTCTTAAATTACTTTGTATCTTAAGTTCTAATGTTTTATAAGCTGTTTTAACAAGATTTTTCATTCGTATAAAGATAAGAAAGTACGTTATGTCTTTCCTTTTTCCAATGTTCCTTAAAGATCCCAATATTTTATAATAAACTTTTCCTAACATGTCCTACATTAAAAGAGTGTTTAGTAAAAGGGGCAGTCCATGTCATTCATTTTTATATGCTTCAGGAAACCTATTAAACACCTTGTACAATAAATGGTCACAAAATTGGACTGAATTAGATTATTGGGAGAACTGAATTGCTCTATAATTGTCCACCCTGTTGGAATGTAGTACTTTTAATATTCAATTAGTTGTTCCCCACATCTCAAAGAAGGCAAGTAGACAGTGTTAATGACATGCTAATAAATGTGTACGGTCCATTCTTTACATTTTGTTCTGATAAGTAACATTGTCAAGTAATATAATCTGTTCACTTTGGTAAGATTATTGGTTTCTTTTAAAAATTAAACCTTTTTTGTTTGCTTGCTTATTTTGTTATCAGTGATGAGGTCTGAGATTGGGGGATTTTTACAGAGAAAGAAACAGTTCCCAAGAGGCAAGTCTAGTTCAAGGAAAGAAGAAAGATGAGGTCCATCTGTCCACAGCAAAGCAGTTCAGAATTAAGCCTACTTCCCCAGCTGTTAAAAGCAAATCGGCTACAGGGACTTGTATATGTAATGCAACAATTGCTGTGCTTTCTTGTGCCTTTGCCAAGGAATATTAAAGTGTTGGACAAGTATTGATCCCTTATGATATACATTACAGCAGCATTCATAGATATGTATGATATATCCCTGTACATTTCACACATGGGAAAAATAATACAATACAGAATGATCAAACTCTACAGCAACCCAGAAGTCAAGAAGAGATCTAGAAGAGCTCCTGGTCATAAAATAACAGTATACCATGTGCACACACTCAGTCCTTCATTAATTATGTCTGTTGAAATTGCTTTCAACGCACAGTCTCTGGCATGAGATGGGAGGGAAAAAAAAAAAAAGGCAGCCAGCAGGAAATAGAAAACCTTCCAATTTAATTATGTTTTCTTAAAATAAAAAAAGTTACAATAAGCAAACTTGAAAAAAATTATACAAACACAGAAAACAATTTCCTTAGCTACTTATTTTCAGCCTTGTCCCTGTTATTTTAGTACTGAGTTAGAAAACAGCTTCTTTTTTTATTCCCTACTTTTGTTTTGAGCTGGATACTAAAGTCATGGTGTTATGAAGTAGGGAGAAGAGGACCTACTGTTGTTAAAAAACAACAACAACAACAACAACAACAAACCACAACCCTAAAATCTAACCTTTGATCACCAGGTAAAAGCACACAGAGTGGAGTCCTATTGTTAAGACAGTTTCGTCCTAGGGCCTCAATTTATAGATGACAGAATTGAGGTCCAGAAAAATTGACGGCTAATTATAAATGCTCTTTGACTTATGATGGGGTTATGTCCCAATAAACCCATTTTAAGTTGAAAATATTGTAAGTCAAATGGATTTTGTGTACCTAACATACCAAACACAATAGGTAAGCCAAGCCTACCTTAAACATGCTCAGAACACAATATCCAAAGGGAAAAAAAATGCTGGCAATACAGTACACTACAGAGTATCAGAGTATCAGTATAACGCGTGCCTGACTAGGACCTGTGGCTCAGTGCAGCTGTCCAGCATCACAGGGAAGTATTGTACTGCGTATCACTAACCTGGGAAAAGATCAAAATTTAAAGTGTGGTTTCTACTGAATGTCTATCGCTTTTTTTCCATCATAGATTAAAAAAATTCATAAGACAAACCATTATAAGTTGGGGAACTTCTGTCGTGTGCAAGCTAGATTAATGCTGTATGTTCCATAAATATCCCAAGCTATTGGGAATTAACTTGAAATATTATTTAAAGCCATAGATCAAAAAAGGGTACAGGGACACAAAAATGCACCATTTCAGCCCAGTTCTGCCTCTGACAGAAACACAAAGGATGGTTTCTTGCAAATCATGGTATAGTCCTAATAGCTCTGACCTCTGGAGGTTGTGTTTTCTTCTTAAGCCACTACGGATACATCATCATATTTGAACGTGATTAAATTTTTGACTACTCTACCTCTTGAGGTAGTCAAGTATTAATAGCTAGTTTCCCAGGAAACTAGAAACTAGGGGAATAAAGATAAATAATCAATCCTTAGTCCTTGTCTCAAGGAATTCATGCTGTGATGTGGAAACAGATTATTATAATAGAGTGAATTATGGGAATTAAGAAGAGAGCAGTAACCTAGGGGGCAGGTTAGGAAAGCTGTAGGACTGTGTTTATTTTGCTTAGATTCACTTGTTATAAACCTCAAAAAGCTAGTACAAACGTTGGGTAGTTTGGACCTATGTTCTCCCTAGGAAACGCCTTTATTGTTTAATAGGCTAACGTCATTTATTCCTATTTGACTTTCACAGTCTTTTAGATTAATTCCACATATTTGAAAATGTCAGTTCTAGAGAAGCAAGAGCTTACTTTTCAGAATGCTCTCCTGTTCTCTGACTAGGCCTTGCAGAGTTAAGAATCAGTTAAATCTTTCCAAGCGAGAGAGCTGCATACCTTTATAAGAGGAAGGAGAAAAAAAGCCTTTCTCTTGTATGGTTTCAGAAGGTCTTTAATTGCACCCTTTTAGTAAGTTGGAGGATTTTTATAAACATACTGACAATGGGTCTGAAACAGGTGTGTAAAACATGTAATTACGCAGAAATCTGACCATATTTTAACCAGTCATCTGATTGCTTGTTTGTTTCCCATCATTGTACCCTCATACTAAACTTTACAGTCAGGATTGTGACACAAGATATACTCAAAATATAGGCCCAGTATTTTAGATGTGCTCTGTAGAAAAATAGTGGAAAATAGAACGAAAAACTCTACAAAAGATCAGTTCAAATATTTAAATGTTGAATGAGCCATGATTGACATTTCATCTAGTCTAAAGACTTAGTTCCAAATTCCAGTGCATTTTACCAAAAGAAATCAATTCAGAAAATATTCAATGAATTCTCAGACTGCCTGCAACTCTATCACAAAGCCCCATCTTCAGAAAGGTCACTTACTATGGGCATCATTACAAAAATCTGCTTTTTTTATGAGTGAAGTTTAAATATATTGAAAACATCATTTTTAAAGAAATAAAAGAAACTCCCTGTCTGTTGAGATTTCATCTAGAATGGCCTAAATGTTGCAGAGTATTATTCCTAGGGATATTGCTTCATTGGCTTTTCTTTGGGAAAAAAATTTATTGGTAAATCAGTAGTGGCCTTGAGATATGTTCGTATAACTACCTTTTACTGAAAGCTTAATATGTACCGGGTTCTTTGCAAAGCACCTACTTTATATGCTTTTTTATCATTGAATCCTCTTAACAATGTTATAAGGTAAAGTTTTATTACCTCTACTTTATTAGTGAGGAAATCAAGACTTAGGAAAGATAAGCAACTCATCCTAGGTCAGATATTCAGTGGCTATTTGGTGGTGAAGGAATAATTTAAAACAAGCAATTCGACTGCAGAGACAGTGTTTGTAATTTCCTCTCGCAGTCATGAAAATAAAGAGGAAAACCTCATTCCTAGTAATGTTGTCATGAATGTTTGTTCTTCGGTGATCAAAGGAACCCCAGAGATGTTTTTGAACAATGTCCTCATTTCACAGGTGAAAAACTGTTTTTAAACTTCGATTTGCATTTCTGTTGACATAACAAATTACATGAATCTCTATGACCGGATGTTGACAGTAAATACTGTTTAAATATTGTTGTTTTAAAAACATTCAAATATATAAAAAATAAAATAGCTTCCTAAGTAAACAGCTATTTATGGGGTGTCCTCTTCCAAACTTTACATATAACAAATAGTATACACAATAGAGATGATGATAGTATACTGTGTATTATTTTTCCCACAGTATATAGTTTTCTATGTATCTGGATACTCTGCACATTCATCGTTTTAATGGCTGCGTAATATTCTATCAAGCTAATGTAACATAAAACTAATTCAATGATTTTTATAAAACATTTGACTTTATTTACTAAATGCTAACTAACTTTGTGTGAGCATGTATTAGAAATTGCTATACATATTTTTCAATGAACAAAATCTTTGAAGAAATAGGCAGATTGTTATCTATGTTCTACAAGCCGAATTTGAGAGAAATACTTTAATGAAATTCATAGAGCTTTATTTATTCTTATTTGAAATGTTGAGGTCTGGAATAGTAATTCTTTACCTGTCATCTGAAATACAGATTATTATTATTATGATTATATATGAAGCTTTGTGGATGTACCCTGCACTTTGTGAATATATCATAGAGATAAAGTATGTCTCTATCCCAAATGCTTAGGAACAAAAAGGAAAAAAAAAATGAGTAAAGTACAGATAATTGTGGACATTGAACAGAGATGTGTTTTAGTAGACAAAGACTTCATAGAAAATATAAGCTTTGGAGAATGATTTTAAATGGGAAAGAAAAGATCCTAGATAAAAAATAAATTTATAGTGATGACATCTCTAGGTTTATTTTTAACCAGCCGATGGACTTGATTGAGTGAGTCTCTCAAGCACATGATTTTACTTCTGCAATTCTCCATTATCTGAGAGGAGCTTATCTGCCTGAAGTGGACATTTTAACTCTCAAAGGACTAGCTTTTCTGTTTATTTATCTTCAATTAGACTTGTTTCTACCATCCCTGAGATATTAGTACCTGTGATACTGAAGTCAACTTTTGTTTAATGTGTATATCAGTAGCTATTAATCTTTCATAGAATTGTTTCAATTTCCACTTGCTGAAATTTAAAATGTCAGGGGAATAATGGAGAGGATGATGACACTGTAGTCACTGAGACTGAGTGATAAGAAAGTATTTCATAAAGAAATTAATATTTGATCTGACTCCTGAAGGACAATTAGGATATAGAAAACCCATCGAGGGAACAGGACATCTCCCACAGGAGAGCATGGAGGCGTGAAATATCATGGGCATCATACATGGTGTCCACAGTGTCTTTAAACACAGTGATTATGCAAATAAGTATTTACAAATGAACTACTGATATTACATTAAAATACATGGCATATTCGAAAACATCACATGGTATGTTCCATGTGAAACCCCTTTTTAATGGTGCAGTTAAATGGGCTGTATGAATTGCAATGAATGTAGTGCATTAATGAAGTATTTCCATCAATCCTTATGTGTGCATCTATGATTCATTGCCTTAGATGAATTATACCTCTGATTTTCACTGAATAAAACATCGCACTTAACATACTCTGTAAAAAGTAAGCCAGAGTGTTCAGAAATAAATATTAATAATAAAAATACTTTTATCTATGTTGCCAGATTTTATGGGAATTCTATAGGATCTAACACTACCTTCTTTGTCTTTCTAAAACCAACACATAGTATTCTTATTTCATCTTTGCTGTGAGAGCTTCCTTGTATTGTGCTAGTTCTGCAAAGAACAGAACTAAATATGAAGTGAACTAGACTTTCAGTCTTACATTTGCTGCACGCTAGCTTTGTAATTTTAAATAAGTCACTTAAACTCTCTATGCCTCACTTTCCACGGGTTTGTTTGGTCTACTTCACAGATCGATCTTAAGGAACGAATGAATCAATTAATCAATCAAACAAATTAACTGAGCACTAATGATGGCTTTGGCTATGTGCTAGTTATTTTGAAAACTTAGAAGTTATTTCTAGACCCATCTTCATAAGGTATATCCTTTGTCTTATTCCATATTGGCTACCATAGACTGGGTGGCTTATAAATAAAAGAAATGCATTTCTCACAGTTCTTGAAGCTAGGAAGTCCAAGATTAAAGCACTGACTAATTCAGTGTCTGGTGAGAGTCCACTTCCCAGTTCATAGATATCCTTTTCTTTGTGTCCTCACTTGGTGGAAGGAGCAAAAGATCTCTCTAGAATCTCTAGGGCACTAACAATTCATGAGGCTTCTGCCCTCATGACCCAGTTGCTTCCCAGAGGTTCCTCTTCCAAATACCATTACCTAGGGGGTAGGTTTCAACATATAAAGTTTTGGGAGACACAAACATTCAGCTTCTACACCCCTGCTCCTGACACACAGAGGATTCTTGACCCTGGATTAGTAATAATGTCCTAGAAAAAATAATGTACCCTTCAGGTTCTGTGGGAATAGTCCAAAGTGACTTGTCATAAACACAGACATTATTTTAATATTTGCATTTAATATTGACAATTCATGCAGAAGTATGACAGAGAACACAATTTAGAATTTTCCTTCTAAAAATATACACAAATTTGAGTAAAGGGGTTAAAATGACAAAAATCCTCTCAATATTCAAAGACAGAATAATAAAAGGGGAAATAACAATAGTTAAGACAGATCAAGAAAATTTTGGAAGCTAGAAGCAGATGGACAAATCTTAACCGATTTAACAGATGAAAGAAGAGTGAGCATTTTTTAGAATCCAACAAATAAGTTGATTCCTGTTACAGAACCCAGGAAAATTTCTAGAATTACAGGCAGCAGATATCTTTAAAGATTCAATGGGGATAAAAATGTAAAGATTAGTTGAAAGGTCACATGTAGTCAGATCCCTGGATCCACTTCTGCATGCATGACAATTAAACCCCCTTCTAGTCTTCCTCTTTTCTTTCTTTCTTTCTTTCTTTCTTTCTTTCTTTCTTTCTTTCTTTCTTTCTTTCTTTCTTTCTTTCTTTCTTTCTTTCTTCTTTCTTTTTCTTCTCTCTCTCTCTCTCTCTCTCTCTCTCTTCTCTCTCTTCTTTTCTTTTCTTCTCTCTCTCTCTCTCTCTCTCTCTCTCTCTCTCTCTCTCTCTCTCTCTCTCTCTTTCTCTTCAGAAAAAGAGAGAGCACATACTCTCTGGAGTGTTTGAACAGGAGAGCTTCCCCGTTTGGTTCTCAACCAGGTTTAGTTTGTCTCCCAAGGGACATTTTTTGTTTATCTCAAAATGTGGGATGGGGGGTGTTATTGGCATCTAGTGAGGAAAGGTCAAGGATTCTGCTAACATCCTGTGATTCGCAGGATAGTTCAAACAAAGACCTACTTGACCCCAGGCATCAATAGTGTGGATGTTGAGAAACTAGAATATCAGAAAAAGTCGAAGGTGGGATGAAATACTAAAATCAGAAAGATTAAAGGAGCACTTACATATTAAACTGTGAGATCTATATCTAAATTATGAGACTCTCCTCATGCCTTTTATTCATCTAGCTCAGTTCTGAGAAACCTGACAATTTGTTTTATAACCTCCAGGCAAGAGATCAGAGGCTTCCTCCCAAGGAAAAACTGTCTAAGAGAAAAGATCTGTAAATACCAACAGCAGGAGTCTCCCTCCAGTTGACTACTCTAAGGAAAAGCCAATCAGAATTGTGACACCTTGTACTTCAATATGAATGGACAGCAAAGGATCAGCAGATATTGAAGAAGACTTAGGACCCAAAAGATCTATATATTTTAGTTCTTGAGTTTATACAATAGGAACAAGATGCTATAAGAAAAGAATATTCAGAGAACAAAATTCATAGACAACATAAAGGAAATTACCCAGAAAGATTAAAGACTGAAATTTTGATACTGCCACAAATATCTGCCAGGGCTTGATCTTATGACTTGGCGGCTGCTGGTTTCTTCTTATTTGTTATATAAATATTATTTATATTGTGTTTATTTATATCTCATACTATTCCACAAAGAATTGTATGCGCATAAGTCATTGTACATTTTGCACAAAAAATTACAAATAACATGTACTATGTAGATTGGTAGTAAAGAAATAGAAGGAAAATCAGTACAAAGGAAAATAAAAAAGACTTTGACTAAATCAAAATAAGTTATAGTTTAACTTCAAATTTCTTTCAGACTTTCATTAATTTCCTCATTAATTTTATTAAAAATGAATGTAAGGGCAGTGATACAAATCATTCTTGTTTGTGAAAACATGGACACCAGAATTTCCCTTCTATTCCTTGTAACTATGTTTACTTAGAAAAATATCAGATATAATAATTTCCATAGTTTTTTTATTGTAATAGGGCTGAATAATATAAGCTTCTTTAGGGTGTTTAAAGGGTGCTTTACTTTGTACTGATTCTACATTCATGTGACTTCTCAGTACAACTCTGACATACAGCAAAGTACCCCTGTACCAAGATGTTTTTCTCAAGCTAGTGTTTGACATAGTTTCCATAAAGCTCTCATAAAGGAGTTATGATACTTACATATGTCCATTTGTCTGACTCTTTTATTAGATGAGGGCTATCTATAATTAACCTTAGGCTTTCTGAAGGAGCCAGTAAGTTCAAAGAAGACTGGACTATGAAGAAATGATGTATTACACATGAACCTAAGCTCTGTACTTCAATAATACTGTTTGTAAGAATCCCAAAATGTTGCAATTTAAATGAGTTAGGCCCCACAACACTCTTTGACCTAGAGAAGACTCATTTTTTGAAACAGAAAATCTAAGAAAGATAAAGCGTCAGTTTTAAGTTTAAAAAGTGAAATAAAAAAATCACCTTTCTCTTCTTACCCTCATTTTCTCTTATGTCCCATCTCCTCTTCTCTTCTCTCTTGCTCCCCTTTCCTCTGCTTCCTCTATACTCTTTTTCTTTTTCTACCCCACCAACATCTTTGCTTATCTCAAACATGAAGAACTTCTGTTTAATCCAAACAAATGTCTGAATCAATAAGGGGGTGGAATTAAGAAGAGGGACTCCCTTTTCCACCCAACTTTGCTAACTCCATTTGGAAAGGTAGCTACATAATCTTTTCCTTCTGCTAAACTCCCTTTTCTGCCCATAGTCCTATTTGCTAGAGGAGAAAGCAGAGTTCCCTTATGAGTTCTGGCTTCTCCTTTCTCCTCATTGTCTGGTATTTGAATATGAAGTTCAGGCCATCTGGCCCTCCCATTGTCAGTGATGAGAAGAGGTTGTCTGGGGATAACAAACCCAATCTCAGATCCTTTTAGTTGTCCTGTTCTGGTCCTTAAGCCTTGGGGTTAGGTGAAACACTCAATAACTAATAGTAACTTGAGATCAGAGTACCCTTGCTTTTAGAAAAAAGATCCCACTCACTTTAGGCTGAGGAGAAAAGATTCTCTCCTAATTCATTGGTATGCAAACTATAGTGGGCCAAATCTGGCTGAGGCCTTGTGATGTTTAATTTGTCAACCTGAAGGATATTTTTGAATGAGTTTTGCATTTAAGTAAATGGATTCTGAGTAAAGCAGATTGCCGTCTATAATTTGGGTGGACCTTATATAAATTATAAGAACAAGATCAGACTTGAACTACAGCATTCACTCTTCCCTGGGTCTACGGCCTGCTGGTTCACGCTGCAGATTTTGGACTTGCCATCTCCCATAACTGTATGAGCCAATTCCTTAAAATAAATTTATATGCACACACACACTCACACATGCACACACACACATACACACACACCCTATTGGTTTTGTTTCTCTGGAAAACCCTGACTAATAAAGGCCTGTTTTTGTAAATAGAACTCTATTGGGAGAAAGCCACATCCTTTAGTTTATACATGGTCTATGGCTGCTTTCTCACTATGATGACAGAGTTGAGAACTTGCACTAGAGACATCAAATGATCCACAAAGCTGAAAATATTTACAGTCTTGCCCTTTACAGAAAAAATTCCCAACCATTGCAATAGTTGATCCTATCTCTCTTCCCACTAAGAAATACTGGATGATTGAAAGTTGCCCTACCTGCCCTCAACTGCTAGCTTTCCCTTATTCATTTTGCCTCAGAGCCCTGAGCATGCAGTCCTCTCGCTGAGCTACATACATTATCTCATTGAATTGAAACAACAGGTCCATAACGATCCCCATTTTGCATTGCAGAAACGGAGACCCAGGAAGGGTTGTGACTTGCCCATGGTTGCACAGCCAGGAATCTGAGTTCAGACAACCTGACTCCAGAGCACAGACTCTCATCTACTACAGTCCTCCTTCTCCCAATGTATAAAACTGCACCTGAGAAGCTCTGGGTCCACTTTAGACTTGATCGCATCGTTTTTGTGAGATCTAAAAGCTGTTAAACAAAATCAGCATAAAACATATTTTAGAATTCAGGGTATCTGATTAATCTCATTAATGTAGTCTCATTAAGACAGCCAACCTAATAGCTTTCATCTTTACAAAAATCTATAGTAAAAACATTTTTTAAAGAAAACTGAAAACACATCACTTTGATGTCATTGCTAGGATTCCCTTTTTATTATGCAGTGTGGTGCCTGTGTCCTGTGTTCTAAGGACTGCTGGTGTCTCTCAGACATAGCCGATGATCACAGGTAACCTCATGAATAGAAAGGCCCAGCAGCAACACAAATTATCACAAGCCTCATTTCTTTTCTTTCTGCTTTATGACACCGTGGTGCTGCAAACAAAGTACATGAATAATTATTTACTTTTTGGTTCAGGTAGTTCCAAGTTGTATTAATTTGATTTTAGTACATCAGAAAAATCTTCTGATTATTGGAGTCATTGGACATGGAAAAAGGCATTTACTGCAACAAGTGACCCTGGTCCTGAAAGTTCTGGTTGATGCTCTAACAGTAATAAGGAATTACCAGATCACATAAAACACTTTCACCAATACATGTGAGGATTATAAAACAGGACAGGTTTTTTCCTTATTTTTTTTTTTATTTTATTTTTTTATGTGGCCTTTGGTCTGCCACTGTTACTGTGGTGAAAGGAACAGACATTGGGTAGACAACAGTAGAAATGCATGCAGCCTTCTTGGAGCCTCTGTAATGCTGTTTCTACTGGCAATTCTCACTCATTTTTAGGGCTGGCCCCTAAAAGCTAGTCACAGCAACAGGATGATTTCCAAACCCTGTAGTAGAACTAGTAGTAGTAACTACATTTCGCTGAGCATTCTAGGAAGTCCCTTTGATAGTCTCTCTCTCTCTCTTTCTCTCTCTCTCTCTCTCTCTCTCTCTCTCTCTATATATATATATATATATATATATATATATACACACACATACACACACACACACACACACACACACATATATTCATTCCAAGAGGAAGGGAATCTCTAATTCCAGGAAATTTTATCATCTATTATACAAATGAATAGTTGAGGTTCAATAATTAAATGATTTCTCTAAGACCACATAGCTAATAAATGGAGGAAATGGGATGTGAACTCAGTTCTGTCCATTTCCTAAGTCTGTGCTCATTTATTATTCAGAGGTTTCCAGAAAGGACAGGACAGTCAAGCTCTGGTTCCTAGAAACAGAAGACACCATAGGATTTACAAATGAATCTGTTTGATACTTCATGTTAATTCCTTTTAAATGCTTAAAGGTTTCAAAGGAATCAAATATCTGTCTAGTACTCTGTATATCCCAAATATCCTCAGAGTAAAAAGTTACTGTATTACCAGAGAATCAAGAACTTATCTTTTAACTTTCTCTTCTGGTAACACTGTATATCTCAGATAAGGAGAAATTGTCTTTCTGCCTGGGCCAAAGGTATCCAGTTTGGGGGTATAATTGTGAACAGCTACAGGGAAAACAGAAAAAAATAACTAGAAAAGTTCATAGTTCCAATTTCTTTACTTACTATATAACTCAGACAACTGTAATCTTTGTGTGCCTTCATTTTCAAAAATGAAAATGAAAATAATAATAATAATAATGGCTCATAAAATAGTTAAGTGAGATGCAATAGTATAACTTGATAGCTATAAAGTATAATACCAATGTTAGTTATTGCTACTTTAATTTCAATACAATTTTTATTGTATTAATATACCATGTGCTTTATGGCTAGGCATGAAAGTGTCAAGGAGACCAGAGAAAGTGGGAGTTGACAGAAAAACATTACTATAGAAGAATATTAAATTTAATTCACTTTATTAAAAATTTAAATAATACAGTTAATTTGTCTTTCCACAAACAGATTGATGTGCCAAATTTAATGTCATCAAGAAAATTTCACTAACTCCCAGGGTCTGATACAGTGCCATGAATGTTCAGCATTGCTAAGATCTCTTGAAAAAAGTACATTATTTATGGAATGCTCTTTAAGCAAAGAAAAGTATCATTAGCCTTTTTATACATGAGTTTCCTGCTTTCTTCAAAAAAGGTATGTACTTTAAAGCATATTGAAAGAAAATATCTCCAGTGTAAATAAAATTTTAGGTTTCTTTCTTTTCAACATCCCTTTCTAATGTTCTTTCATGGAAAGCTCTAAAAAGATCATCCTTTTAAGTTGGGAGGGAAAAAAAAAGATATTCTCTGATAAAGCAAAGCTTTCACTAGTAAAACTTTTTGTTTAAGACAAGAAGCTCTTATTCTCCTAGGTGAGTTTTGGAGGTATCGTGGGTACATTTGTTTGGGGACTGGACATGGTTTTTAATATTGCGGGTCTTTGTCCCAGATAGAATATACTCTTGAGCTGGCTTTGATCTATTAATTCTTAGATTCAGAATACCTCAAAATTTTAGAGTCTACTGCTCAAGGGAGTTAGAGACCACATTGTTCTTTCTTCCCTCTGATATTTAAATTTCCTCTACAGCATCTGCCAGTAGTTGGCTTGTCTATGCTTGACCACATCAGCAGACAGCATTGATCCATATGCATATTCACTCATTTATACTAGAATCAGTATTTTCCATGTACCTAACATTAACATGAGGTTATAGGAAATACAACATAAGGAGAGGATGTAGTCTTTGACTGTAAGTGGATGAAAGGAGACAGGTCAGTTTGCTGCTTCTAGTTCCATGTAAATAATACCACTCAGTCAAAAACTTATTTCAGCTTCCTGTGATTTGAAGTTCACACCAACAAGTGATCCTTTCTTTTATCTTTCTAATGTGGCATACACTTACACCTATACTTAACGATTGTCTTCTACTTGCTTAAAATGATGCTTTATGCTCTCCTGCACATTAGCTTAATTAATTATACCTTTCATATGCACTAATTTTATCTGAATAACTATAAAGTCTCCTGTCCCTTTTTCCAGACAATTTCAACATCTGTGTGGTTGATGAATGTTGCAATGTCTTTTCATGGCTTCTCATGTTCCCACTGATTTCTGCTAATCTCACTCACAAAGGAGTTTGTACATAATTATCATTAGAATTTGGAGCCCTGAATCTGCTCCCTTCTTTACTCTCCCTTTCTCTCGCTAAAATTTAAGTTCTTCTCAATTGTAAGTTTCATTATCTATATTCAGGCCTTCAAGACCTTTCAAGTTACAAAGTGTTCCCTTCTTTCCATTTACTTGAATATTAGTGATCCTTATTCTCTCATTTCCCACTCGCAAAGTTCTTGCCTTCCTACACTTACATGGAATCCAGCTATCCATTCTCAAACTAATCCTCTCTCCATGAGACCATCTCCAATTATCAGTGCTAAAGACCAACTGCCTCTCAGGAAATGAGTCCAAGCTTAATCCCAAGAGAAGGGCCTCTGTTCTTCTGTCAGTGATGTCCTTCACATCAGTTAAATCAGACCTTAGGTATATCATCTTTAATGTCCCTTTGAAATTATCTTGCTCCCTTTGATTATAAGTCTCTGATTTGAAAAAGTCTTCACCTGAATTGGTGAATTGGCTCCTGATCTTTCTAAGAACTACTCAAATTCTCTCCTTTGTACATACTTTATTTCTACCATTGTGGCAAAGTAGTTTTCCGGAATAACCCTATAGCCAAATACAGTGGTCATATCTCAGGGCCCATTTTCACTTCTTTCTGATACACTTTTTAAAGTGTTATTTGCCCTTAACTTCTTAACTGAACTTTAGGTTTCCAAAAGACATTGTTTTCTCTGTTCTTCAGGCTCCCACTTTTTTTTTTCTTTTTTGAGTACCAGAAAGAAATAATAACGTGATTATTATAATAGCCATCATACATTTAGTTCTTATGATTTGAATTGCTTTTTACAGATAGGCATGATTTTATTTAATACACATCCAATTTCAATAGTATGTAATCTTATTCCCATTTAAAGTGATAGAATTAAGTTTCAATGGTGGTAAGTAATTCACTTTACATTTACCTCAAGGCCTAAGTGTATATTCTCTCCTCTACCTTTACACTTTCTTCCTACTCATTCCCATATATTAAGTTCCATTTATATGCTGATGAAAAACAAATTATTATCTCTAGCTTAGGCTTCTATGTTAAAGATAAACCTTTTTTTCTACTTAATGTCTTGAGGCATCTCAACTTTATAATAACATATTCTTGATTATTCTCCTGTCTCATCTCAACTTCTTTCAGACACAAGAATACAAACTTGTTTCTTCCTCCATTTTTTTTTTCTTAGCAAATGGCATCACCATCTGCTCACCCATCTGCTAAAGCCAGCAGCCTAGAAGTCATCTTGATTTTTCCTTCTTCACTTCCTAACCCTAATAACTAGCAAATTCTATTGGTTCTCCTTTCAGGCTAAATCTCTTAACTGTCCATTTTGTTCCATCTTCCATGCCTTCGCCTTAGCAAAGACCACCCTAATGTCTCATTTAGACTGCAGGGATGGATGTTCAACTGATCTACCCACTTCCCTTTTTGTCTTTATCTGTCCTCTGCACAAAAGCCAGAATGAGACTTTTACAATACAATAGATCCTGTCCCTCTCTTGTTTAAAGTCTTTAAATGGTTTCTAACTGGATACCTACATGAGGTGGCCTCTGTATATGTCTCCTATTTTATCTCTTATCTTTCTCCTCTGACTCACTAGGATAGAGATGTTTTTGGATTATTTTTGGTTCCTGGTATACTCTCAGCCCTCATCGGTCTCTGGCCCTTTACATGTGCTGCCAATTCCACTTCAACCTACTAATCCCAAAACTCTTCAAATGGAAGGTCTCAGTTTAGAGGTTGATTAACCTTCCTTAGATAAGAAGATTATCAAAGCCTGAGAGAAGCCCTTGTTAACCTTTCTATCTAAGGTAACCATTGGTCGCCATCATCAATTTTCTCTCACAGCAATCTCTTTGTTTCTTTACTAATATATTACAATCTATAGTTATATTTTACTTGTTCATCTGTTCATTATTTCATACTAGTTTAAGTTCCATGAGAGCAGATGTATTTTGTTCACTTCTACATGTCTAGTTTTAGCATAGTGCAGAGTATGTGTATGACTGTTCTAAAGATGCCTTAACAAAGTACCATAAATTGGGTTGCTTAAACACTGGTACATTTGTTGTATTATGGTTCTGGAGACTAAAGGTCCAAGGTCAAGGTGTTGGCAGGGTGGGTTCCTTCCGAGGGCTCTAAGAAAGAATCTCTTCTATGTCCCTCCCCTAGCGTCTGGTAGTTTTCTCACAATTTGGCATTCTTTGGCTAGTAGAAGCATTACCCTGATCCCTGCATTCATCTTTACATGGTGTTCTCCCTGTGTGTATGTCTGTGTCCAAATTTCCCCCTTTTATAAGGACACCAGCCATGTTGGATTCAGGCTTGTGACCTCAACTCAATTTAATAAATTATATCTGTAATGACCCTATATCCAAATAAGGTCACATTCCGAGGTACTGGAAGTTAGAACTTTAACCTATGAATTTGGCAGGGGATGGGGATACAGTTTAATATGTAAAAGCACATGGATGTGTTCGACAAATACTGACAACTAGGAAGTGGCGAAAGTAGCATATGAACTCATGTCCATCAAACATCAAGTTCTTCTTTTAACCTTTGACTTCTACAGATCCTCTCTTCCCTCTTCTGATAATCTACATCTTGGCATTAATTCTCAAATCTCATCCACATCAAAGAGAATATGAATATAGTCCTAAAATGTAATATCTGGATCTGTTTGTTATCCAGAAACAAAGATTTCCTCTAAATAAGTCAGTAGCTCATAGTATCTATGTACCTTACTGGTCACAGTCATTATTTAAAAAAATGTACTATGTTACATCTTGATTCCTAAAGCTATAGGAAGTTTATCAATTAAGTGTTTTTAATGATAGGAGGACTAATATAACAGTCTTTAACAGGGTTGGCTTTTTTGAGAGAAGGCCGCCTTGTAGACGGACCTCTGCCGGCTTGCTCATTTTAAAGAGTTCACATATATGGCTAATTAACTGCACACATATTTGCTTTCTGTTAATACAATTTTGTCTCATAGTTGCTTTAATTGTAAAATTTTGGGAATTGAGATGCAAGTATCTTAAATGTCTCTCTTAACTAGGATTCTTGAGAAAACAAAGTCTATGGCAAAACTTCCATGCTACTCTTTCAGGAACTTAATCTCAGGAAAATAGAAATGAGGGGGCAAGGAGCAAGAAAAAGAAGGAAGACAAATATAAGAAGAGACATTAGTGACCTGGCAATATGAACTATCTCTATGTTAATAAGAGTATATCTCAGAAGAGTCTCTCCCAGAAAAGATAGGGAAATGAGTTTATTTGCAAGCTCCCTTCCTGTTCCCACCTCTCTCCCTTCCAGCACAGTTCTCTTTAGGGAGCATTAACTTTCCTGCACTTCTGGAATGTATTACATGGACTCTCCAAGCAGCTGCCTTCATAAATCCAGTCTAACCAGCAAGTTGGCAAAGTATGAACTCTTAGGCAGCACTCTATAGATCTACACTGATGAGGGAAGTGGTCATAGTGATCTGGATTTAGGACCAAGGGAAAAGTACAAGCTGCTGCTTACCAAGAACTGTGAAGGGTCTGAGATTTTACTCTACTTGCCAGCTAATAGGCTGCCTGCCTCAGTTTCATCGATATTGGCAGAAGACACAATACTGATGGGCAAGAGACAAAGAACTCTGTTTCTGACAGCAAGAGCATTAACCAGAACATCAACATTTGTGCATTTTCCTGAGCCCCAATTTCCACAGGGTGACGTGAAGAGGGTCAGGTTACACAATAGGTTGCACTTTAGAAAAAATAGAACATAACTTGTGGATGAAAATCTTCACAATAAGCAGTAAGCTTGCCTGACCTTTGCCCTGGAGAAAGATGGTGTGGTCTTTATGACAATGGTCACTAAAAAAACTTGCCTTTTGCTCTGGAGGGAGAAGATACTACTACTTGTGAATAAACACAGACAGTATTTCTGCTCATAAGACTTGCAGAATCATCAGAGGCCCATGGATAATAGTCTTCCAAAACTGCTCTAGTGAGAAAACAAGAAAAATGTGTATTTGAGGGTGCTTTATAACCTGAATCTGGTATGTCTTTTCTTTTTCAGAGATTTACCTTTGTAAATGTCATGACCAGGTACTAAATATGTAAAAATAATCTTTTATACCCAATTTCCTTTTGACTTTCCCCAAGTAATTGTAGGTTGGCTAATACATTTTCTAAAGTTTCAATAACCAGTTTAACTAAAAGAATATTTTGCTTAGTTACAGTGTTCTTCTTAGGCTAATTTTTCTATTAGTGTATTTAGGTAATCAGAGCTATAGAAATTCTGAGATAAATACTACCTTCATTCTATAGCTCTAGAAACGGTGCCATCTGCATGTAAAAAGTGCTATATGTGCATATGTTACCAAGGATCAGGATGATGTGCGAAACATAACTAAACTACAGAAAAGAGCATAAATATCCCTAATTTCATTTGTAACTAAGGATTTAAAAGCTCCCTCATTTCATTTCACAGATTAGGAAAAGGAAGTACAGGAGAATTATGCGGCTTAAATGAAGAAGAAGCCACTATTAACCTCTGAAGTTTAAATTATGCCCAATTTTATGTCTGATGTTTACAGCTTCCCTCAAGAGCATATGAAAAATTAAAAAAATACATTCTAAGATAAACACTACAAGGCCTCTCCATTTTTATGTTTTGGCATAGACCATGATGTCTAGATGAGGTTAAGAAGGAAAAATAACTCTTGGCTTTAGTATTACGTATAAAATTATCTTCGAAGACTTACCGAGTAAATTATGTATTGTCCTTAGTTCTGATCATCCTAAATGGTTCATTGGAGTAATGCAATATGAAGGGCTCTAAGTCCTGGTGTGCTTCACACCAGCATGCATTCCTGTGGGTGACTGTTGTAAATTTCCAGCTTTATCTTGCAATCTTTTTTTTTTTTTTTTTCATGAAAGACACACAGTTCACTGAGTGGAGCTCAACTGTAAACATTTTACTGTCTGAGTGATTTGTAGGCACTGAGATACACAGTTTTCAGAAATCTAAGAATATTGGAGCTAGGGGGAAAGAAAGGGAAAGAGAGGGCTTGTTGTCATGCCCACGCCATCCACCACTTAAAATCTATTTGGAAATCTAAAACTTGTAATTTAAATCAATGATTTTTCTACAAACCAGTAGAAGAAAAAAAAAAAGATCTGTTTGTTCATCAGTATGTCACCAGATTGAATCAACACAAAGGGGAGTCCAAGGGGGTTTATAAAGAATTAAATGTATATAGCGCTATTCAGAAAGCAACCTATGTTGCTGTAATACCAGACTGAATGCATGGAATACATTTTTCTGAATGAAGTATAAATTATAAAAGTGTAGAATTGCCATGCAAAAAAGGTAGAGACCCTTGACCCATATCTTAACCTATATCACTACTTTCTTAAATCCCAACCTTATTCCTTTTCTCTGTGGTTGCCTTGGAAAGGCTACAATTCATAACCTTTCCACCCAGCTCTCCCCTGGCTGCCAGTGGAAAGAAAGAAGATGAATGATTTTAATTCTTATTGCTGTGCTGCCCAATGCAACTCTGCTGCCAGCTGGTCTTGCTGCAGCCCTGGTTACAGGAGCTTGGGTTTCCATGAAAGTTTCACACAGGGATTACAGAGATGAGGGAGGGAAGGCCAGTATGGGGAAAGGCTTGCTGTTCATGGAGTAAGATTAAGGTAACACAATAGGATAATAAACATGACACATCAAATACAGTTCTACTTCTGAGTGTTCTATAGCCAAAGGAGATGAGAGGGTTGAAACTAGCGCATGAAAGAAGCCCAATTGAATTCCTTTTTTAAAAAGTGTAACACATTCATACAGGAGCCTATTTTTTAAAAAGTGTATGAGAGTGTGAAGTGGCCTGATGAAAAGGATCATTCTAAACTTGATTTTGTTAATGGATTTCTCAAGCATGAGGAGAGTCAAGTGCTGAGCTAGTTTGGTGGGAAACTGCAAATACAATATTCCATGGAACAGTCTGAAAAATCTAAGGACAGTTATAGAAGAAGAAGGAGAAGAAAAGGTTAGTTAAGAAAACAGCCACAACCAGATGACTCAACTTACCTGATTGGAATCTCATTATAAAAATTTGCCAGGTCTTTGGAGTGGAATCAGTTCTTTGTTCATAGTTGCTCTTAAAACACACAGTCACAGATATGCACATTATGAGAAGGAGGAGATATAAATGTTAGGTGATTGAATGTTAGTTGTTGTTGTTGTTGTTTAATTCTAGAGAAAGTATAGAAAGGGGAAAAGCAAGAAAAGGAAAAAGGCAGCCACCCAAGAAGGAAGTCAGACAATGACAAATTGGGAGTTCGGTGTGGGGTTGTTACTGGTAGGAAAACACCATAGGAATCAGGACCTGGGCACTTTCTTTCAGAGTATAAACATTTCCCTAAAGCAAACCTTTTAAGACTTTGAACATCAAACTGTCAAGGCAGAGGGCAGCAGGGAAGAAATAGTTTTCTCAAACCCAGCTTAAAGTACCCTGTAAGATCTGCTTTTTGAAAAGTCTTTGTAAGACATCTCGATACACAAGGGGCACATTTCTGTGATCTCTGTAAAATCTGAGAACAGGTACTTTTCTGCTTGGAGCTCAGAACCTCTAGGTTCCTTTAGACAAGTTTAATAATAACGAAACCTAAATGCCTGTCTATCTTGCATTCATGCATTATACACCAAAAAACTAGTGATGCACACAAAAACAGTGTGTTCAAACTCCAGAAATGCACATCAGAAAAAAAATCAGGTCCTGATCCTAGAAAGTGAAGCTAGAAAGTTTGCAAGGAGTCCTCAGATTTCAGCTGACAGAGAGAGGGGGGCGGGGGGGAGGGGGGAAAGGGGGCAGGGTAAAGAAGGTAGGAAGAGGAAGGAGGAGGAAAGAAGAAAAAAAAAGAGAAAGATCTTGAAAATGTTCTTCCTTCTTTGATGACTTAAAATATTTACATTTTCATTTCCTTTTCCTGCCTATGCTATTTCCCTCCTGCCCCTTTCACCCATTTCCCTACATCCTCTCTACATCCCTAACTCCCACTCCTGAAAAACTATTCTCTTTTTTCGGTGATTTGTTGCTGCCTCCTGCACAGGTCCAGCTGCATGCTTTTTCTTTCCTTTGCAGGCTCCCTCCCTCCCTCTCCCTTTCTCCATCCTGAAGTGGAACATACGTGCATGCACAGCATACACACAAACACACAGCTGTCCTGGCTTCTCTCTGGCACTTTCCAGTAATGGACACTCCAAATGTTTAGCACAGCATGCAGAAATGTTGATGTAAAAATGAGAAGCTCTTCACCTGAAACGCTAATTAATCGTAAACAAGCTCTTTTCAAGAGAGGAGTTCTAGCAATGTTAGAGGAACAAAGATTCCCTTCAGTTGCTAGGTGGCAGTGTTAACTCACTAACAGGCACAATCCTGTCTTGGCCAAGTCACACATATAATTCAGTTTGAGTGAGACTCACATAAAAGTGGAGAACTCAGAGAGATGGGCTGAAGCCAGGAAAGTAACTTGCCGTGACTGTCCGTGAAGGAGTTCATAAACATGGAAAGCTAGGAGTTACTTTTTAAAAAGGGTTCAGCAAAAGAAAGTTGATATTTTAAGAGTGACTTTTGATCTCAGCATCGAGATTCCAAAGCAATGTTGTCTTTTTAAAATATGATACTCAAACAGAGATACCTCAGATGTTTAATATATTTCCTGTTTCATCTGAATTTCCCATTTGAACATAGTGATTAGTATTCAGAGCGACTAGAGAATGTCTGAACACCAAGCACTTCTCTGACCATGAAGGGACTTCATGGGTCAGTTCTTAGTCTTTCTCCACATGATCGCCCCACAATATACCTTCAGTCCCCAAATGCTCAAGATAGGATCCTCAGGGATGTCCTTTACTCTTTCTCTCTCACACACCCTGATCAATCACCTAGACTTCTGGATTCACTCAGATAAATATTACACAAATTCACACTCAACTCTCAATTTCCATTGGAATCTTCTTTGAAATATTTGGATAGCCACAGAAAAACCGCAATGACTTCCTATCTTTGCAATTTGTCAGCTAGAGACTGTCCAAAGATACCTTTTTGGTACTTCCCATTTCCTTCCTCTTCCCCCCCTCTTCTAGCACTCTGTCTTTATTTCTGCTTATCCTATTCTCTCCTACCCTTTTCCCCCAATAGTACTCCCTCTACAATTGTTCTTACTAACACTATCTTGTCAAAACTTTAGAAGTTGCAACCTGCAGTAAGGAACTCTACTAGTGTGGCTTCAGTAACTAAAAGGATAAACAGAAGTTTAACCACCCACGGAATATAAAGTGAACTAAAACTATAAGCAAGCGTGGGCTACAAAGAATGTGATATTCCCCACATATCATAAACTCAAACTGAAAATGAAAGTCTTCAGCTTTGTTCCAAGTTCTATGACTTGGACAAACAATTTTATAAACAGAAAACGGATACAGGTGAAGATAAAATAGTCAAGTGTTTTGTGTTCCTGAAAGATTTTTCAGCCTGGTATACACAAACTGTAGGTGTTCTCCAAAAGTGAACTGATGGCCTGCAGATTGCACCATAAACAATTATTACGGCATCTTCTTTTAGCATTCCTCAACCCTTCATGAGGCTCTCTCTGTGAACACCTTCATTAAATGCCAAAGGCTTTAATCTAATATGGTTTGTTCCCATCCATGGCAAAATGCTTCTGTTTATTTTTCCGATAGTGCTGCTTTTGTAATAACACCAGATTATGAGACTTTGGGCGCGGGGTGGGGAGGAGAAGTGAAACAAGAAAGAGAGAGGTCACAAATTTTAAGCCATATGGGGTTTTTTATTGTTATTTTTGAAGTGTGTTTAGCACAGAGACAAATTGTACATTTACCGCGAGTCACCAGGACCTAACGAGCTCCTAATGTGTCCCATACTTCAAAGTTTTTCAGAACAGGCCAGTAACTTAGCAACCACAGCTAAACCTTGACAGGAATAATCATTATTTGTGTTGCAGCTTCAGGCTTCCCTGCTATAGGTTTCTTTTTTTCTTTTCTTTTCTTTTTTTCCCCTTCTTGTTGTTGTTTTTTTAAAAGGACCCCAGAACAAGGAAGAACATCTAATGCTGGGAAGGGAGAATTTTCTTCCTGTTGCTTTAGGTCATAAATGGCTTAACTGGTACATGGGCCTGGAGTTAAGAATTACCTCCCTGAGACGCTGTGAAGGTAATGGGGAAAAGGCTAGATGTGGTTATTTCAGGTGAATTCCAGATATGTTTGATACCTAGTATTTATGAATTTAATATTTGTGGTGCTCACAATTCGCAAATCCACAGGACATTTTCTGATGTGTAAAATGTTTTAATGTTGCTGAGATACAAATTTGTGACAGAAACTGATTGACACTAGCCAGTTCCATAGTCAACTACACTAGGCCAAGGAAATTCCCTTATATTGTCATAGCCCTGGATAGCCCGTTTAATCTTAATATGTGATCTTCATGAAAAGGCAGAATGAAAGGCAGGATGATGCATAGGACTGTGAATAGTTCTGAAGGAACTACTGCAAATATGAATGCTAGTTCTTTTTTTTCCTGAAAGGAGAATAATTATAATTGTTTTCAGCACAAGCAAGTGCTTGTGGGACCTCACTACTTAATGTATTCTAAATTCCCTATTAATAATTTAAAAGATTGATGCTTTGTAAGTTTGGTTAAAAAAATTTCTCCTGCAGATTCTCCTGAAAAATAAGCTTTGGTAAATGCTAGCATCTGATTTTCATATGTATATATATTTGGGGTAATCACTTTACTGTCATGTAATTATTTATATGAGCAGTGGTTAAGAGATAGTTGATAAATAAGAGACTTTTATCTCTTTCTGGATATAATTTATGTTCCTATGCAGTAAAAATAATGGATGGAAGTTGAACTTAGACAGATCAGTGGGAGGTAGAGGGGAGTTAGAGAATAAGGAAAAGTCTAGGTGAAGCTCAGCATTAGCTACATGGAGGACATACATCTTGAATGAAATAAAGGAGAGAAACTGAATACAGTGAGAAAATTTAGACTTTCAGGGTGCCTGGCAAAAGGTACCTAGACATTGGCAGAACTTGGAGATTAGACATCGGTATACAGACTGAAGAAGCTCAATCAGAACTGTCCTACAATCTGAACAAAGTTTTATTGTATTTGTCTATGCCCCCACTTAAATGAGACCATATTGTTTATATCCTTGCAAAGATGTTCTTTTACATATTCTAGAGGGTAGATACTTTCATTATATTCTATGAAAATGGCTGTGCACCACACACACACAGGTGTGCAATTCATATAGGCCATGCTATGAGTGGGGATCCCTGGAGTGTGTAATATGGAGAACCAATAGACTCTCTCTACGTACACATTTCTGTCTCTGCATATAAATGGAATGTAGCCACTATTTACTATAAGAAAGGGTTGAAGACTTGGGGGTATATGTGTGATGGTGGAAAATGAGTGGGAAGACTGCTATTCTTAAATCCATGGACAACAGATAGAGCTACTAGCTCTCCGTGAATGACAACAGGGCTGCGGCTGAGCTGCCACAAAGGAATTAAGAGAACAACTCATGGGAAGATGAGAGTCTGATAAAAGGGAGAAGACACTGGGAACTTAGAGTACAATTATGTAATGAACCTGAGGGATGGTTCCTCAATATTATCTGTACTCCAAACTGTAATTTGATGACAGAATTGATAGCAATATATGTGTGGTCTCTCAGAGAGGAAGACAGAAGTCTTAGAAGTCTTAGATTGTGGTTTATTTTAATGTACCAGATTTAGTCCCCAAAACACAATTTAGAGTTCCACAGACGGGATAATGATTATTCTCTAATTTGGGAAATTGTGGCCTTCTGGACTAGGACAATACACAAAAAAGATACAAAATAAACTTTCATCTGCTTTCATTCTTTTCCTTTGCCAAGGCGAATTCTGAGAAAACAGAAATATGGCTCCCTCGTTTCTGTATTTTTCTGAGAAATATAACAAGAATACTAAAAAGAGATTGCTATGAATTTATATGAAGTGAAATATATTTATCCTTTGTGTTAAAGGAATTTTCTTTGGTTATTATCTCTAAATTATGGGAGTTTGGGGAGGAGGGAAAATTATTTTCAGATAGTATCAGCCAAGGGCAATGTTCAGATCATATTCATTAAAAAAAAAAAAACAAACAAAAACTAAATGTTGCCTACGTGTGGTTGGTTTATGTAGTGGCTCCCATTTTATATGAAGCTGGTGGCCTTCAGCTTTAGGGTACATGTGTTTAAACACATTAGGCAACTAAGATGTTATAAAGTAAATAAATCCAAAATAAAGATAATTCTGTTTTTACTGACTCCAAGACAAAAATTAAAAAAAGAAAAAGAAAAAGAATATTGAAAACATAAGCAGTAATTCATGGGAAGAAGAGTTTAATATGCTAGTTTGACCAAGAATATTCTTTGTGATTCTGTTCTGGAACACAAGGCTGTACTCTCAGGATCTTCTGATTTTTCCTTTTCACCACAATCACCTCAATTGGATTTTCTCAGTTCAATTCAATTTGATAAGTAGTTATTGAGCACTTCATGGTGGAATTGGGAGCATACTGCTCTTGATTTCAGAATTCTTGGATTTGGTTCTGGCTCTGTTATTTACTCGCTATTTGACTTTTACTAAATACAATTACATCTCTGGGCCACAGTTTTTTAATGTGTAAAATGGAAGGTTAGACAAGTAGTGAAGCCCTTTCAGGTGTAAAGGCATTAATATGAGTAATACTTTACTGAGATTTGAGAGGAATGCAAGATAGATATATGATCTGAGACTCTCTGTCACTTAGATGGCAAGATGACATAACCTGCCCTGCCCATCTGCTGATTTGTCTCAGATCTATTACTTGTTCCTTCTCTGCCCTGTCTACATCATATTTCCGGTGTCCTTTGGTTTTTGGCTTCTTGGATATTTGGCTAATGTGAGGCACTGTTGGAAGACTGGAGGGCGGGATAGAAAGTAACATCAGAATAATTCTGTGTTCTCTCTCTCTCTCTCTCTCTCTCTCCTTCCTCCCTTCCTCCTTCCCACCATCACTCCCCCCTACCCCATCTCTGCTTCAGGTAGTATCCAGGCAGTAGCTCCTGCTCCTGTTAGACGACTTCTCTTCCATAGTCCCAGTTGCCAGAAAGCAGGCAAGGGGACCATCCAGCTTCCACCAGGAAGCTCCTGGGCTCCAGTAATACCACCTATTCCCTTTGCTGGAGATTAGTGGTAGCCATGCCTTGCTTGTGTTACTCTCTGGGCTGCTTCATCATATTCTGTTTTGCTTTTTAATTCTTCTACTCCCAGTGCAATTAATTCTCTCCCTTTGAAATATCAGAGTGGTTTCTATTTTCTGACTGGATCCTGAATATTATATAATGAAAAGACTATGGCTTTGTAGAAAAAAATAATGACAAGTTTTAATCTCAAATATGCCCATTTAACTAGCTAATTGATTGTGGGGGAAAGTTATTTCATCTCTTTAACTTTAATTATTGGAATAATAATACTTAAGTTGCAAGATGTTCCTAAGGATTAAATGAGAAAACACATGTGAAATGGTGACTGGCACATGTTAAGTGTCCAATAAATGTTAATTTCTTTCCTTTTACTCTCATGGACTACTAAGGAAGAAAAGAAAAAAAAAGGAGCTCTTAAGAAAATTATAAAATAACACGAAGCTATAAACATATACAAGGATACAAGGAAGTGCTATTAGAACATAGCTCATCAATGTTAAGCACCCTACAGCTCCAACACATAGTCTTCCCCCTGCTATGGAACCTCCTGCTTGCATTACCATAACAAAATACCACAGATTTGGTGGCTTAAAAAAACAGATATTTACTTGTTCACAGTTCTGGAGGCTAGAAGTTTATAATCAAGGTGACAGCCAATTTGGTTTCTAGTAAGAGCTCTCTGCTTGTAGACGGTCACTTTGCCACTTTGTTCTCACATGTGCTTTGTAGATATGTGTGCATGGAGAGGGAGAAAGAGGGAGAGAGGAAGGATGCGGGGAGAGAGAGGGAGGAGGGAAGAGTAGGAGAGAGAGGGAGAGCGAGTGTATGAGGGAGTTCTGATGTCTCTTTTTGTAAGGACACTAACTCTACTGGATTAGGGCCCCACACTTATGACCTCATTTAACCTTAGTAACTTCCTTAGAGACACCATTTCCTGACACAGGCACATTGGGGTTAGGGCTTCGGCGTATGAATTTTAGAGGGATGCTAATTAACATTCAGTAACACCTCCTCATACACTTTTATGTTGTTAGCTACTAAAGCTTCCTTCTCTATTTTAAATAGTCAGTAGGGTGCTAGTTTGCAAACATGATTTGGCACATATTCTTCAATATAAAATTTTCACATATTTTTACTTTCAGGTTTTATAAAACCAATGTGCCTTACTTTATAAATCTTGAAAGTTTATGTCTACGTCTAATAATGTACCTTCTCTCTAGCCTTTGAACTCATTTTTATGTTAGTGCTACTTTTAAATTTGGAAAAGCTAGAGTTGTTTTGACTTTGGGGGCCAGGTTAACAATATAAAAATAACCGAAAGAAACTAAGCTATCTTTTCTTTTTTAAAGGGTTTTTTTTTGTTGTTTGTTTTTTGTTTTTTTTTTTTTTTATTCAAAGAACATCATACTTCCCTTTGGTTATAAAATTTAATTTGGCTAGTTACACATAGTTACTGAAATAGAAGAGTCTGAGGTAAATGAGTGGTTATAGAAATCATCCCATAAACCAAATGTGAGGTCTGGTAGAACTGGCACACTTAGGGCAAGCTACTTTGTCACAGAAAACTCAGTTCCACATACCTATAAAAGGAGGGATATAAAATAGTCTAACTTTTCAGGGCTATTATATTATTATTAAATTTCTAAGATACTTTCAAGATCTATTATCTTTATATACATAGATAACATTTGTATTAACTAATTCATTATTTCATTTCTAATCTATGAAACAGTTGGTATAACTTCATCCGATTGTAAATGCTGTTATCATATAATATATCGGTTTCTATAGCTGAAGCTCCTAAAAGGCTCAAAAAGAATTTGGGGCAGTACTGTATTTATGCAGAGGCTGTGAAATTCTTGGTAAAATTTCAAGCGATTACCTGAAGTAAAAGCATAAGTAATGCCTGTATCAGATTATCTATGAGAAGATACAATGTGAGTGGTTAGCCAGGCATAATAGATTTTTCAGATGTTTATTTAAAGTTTTGTACTGGATTTCCCCAGGTAATCTTCCCTGGGGGTGGGGGGGGGGGCGACTTAAGAAGCCTGGTCATTGAATATGACTTTGAAAAATCAATAGGAGATAACTTTCTTATGCAAAATAACAACCGAAAGGCATCATAGGGCTTCCGAACCTAACCTGCTGCTATTGTGCTGCACCCACTGCCACTATCCCATGTTAAGGAAAAAAAAGAAAAAGGTCTTGGAAAAGGCCATCTGACAAAATATATCAAGAGGCTTCGAAAGTGCTATCAACTTTGAATAAATCCTTCTCTACAAATCCAATCAAAGAACCTATGAATTAAGCCCTATATACAAGGATATTCATTACTCTGATTATTTTTAATGATGAAAAATCAAAGAACCTAAATGTCTCACAGTAAGATAATTTTTAAAATTATTATTCAATGGACTATTATAAGATAATTCAAATTTTATTAAACAAAAGTGACAGAAGAGCAAGTGTTCTCACTTTTTCTATCATCTACTTTTCCTTCACTTTCATTTCTTTTAAACATTTGTTTATTTATTTTAACTAGTTTCAAGTTTACAGTACACTGGTTAGACATCTATATAGTTTATAAAACGATCCCTCCAATTATTCCCTCCCTCCCCTGACCCTCCGCCTAGTCATTACATTAATGCTAACTGCATTCCCTATGCCGTGCTCCCCATCCCTGTGACTGCCTATCAACTACTAATTTGTACTTCTTTAACCCTTCACCCCATTGTCCCAGCCCCTCAACACTTCCCCTTTGTCTGTCACCAAATTGTCCACCTACTTACTCAGAAAGGTGCTCTCTCGGTTAACTGTTCTGTAAATCAGGTTTACTGTGAGGGTTACATGAATTCATATGCCACTTAGAACAGTGCTTGGCACATAATATTCAATAAATATTAGCTGCTTTTATTATTAATAATAATAATTGCTATTATTATTATACATGTCAGACCCTCTATGTAATTTGTTAATATTGAATGATATTCTGATAGTATTTTGTGTATTGAGGAATAATAATTCATTGTATTTTTGAAAAGTAAAATAATGATTAAGGAATCAAGAAAACTGTTTGATGATATAAGAGAATTTGAAAAATGTTTAGCACAAAAAGATGTTCATCAGTTTCAACTTGCATAAGTTATACATTCAGTTGCTGGTCAATGGGAAATAACAACAAGGAATTCTGGCATCTCATAATTTGCTTCTTCCACCAGGAAACACCAGACCTTTATTCAACGCAGCCATTGAAATGGCTCTGAAATGTACTGGAGGGGGAGAGTGGGAAGCAGAACATGTCTTAATAGCAGATGAAGCAAAACTGGGAAAAGACTCTCAGCATATTATTATAAAATTTGAGGTGAATGAGACAATCTCCCTTTTCATTTAAAACTGTTGTCAGATTCCACAAACGGAGCTGCTAGCTTAAGTGCAAATGGACACCTGTTCCTCATTGAGAAAATATTTTAAACATCAGATGTAAATTAAAATGTTTCACATATTTCAAATAGAGTATAATTCATAAAAACTGTTTATATGTTGCAATAAAGTAAAATCTTAGCTTGGCAGTTTTGATTTGTTATTTAACAAACATCTCTGCATAAATTTGGTTTGGAGGTATACAGCTCTACTCATATTTCCTAGTGTTGAAATGATTTTGTCTTCCTAACACTAATTTTACACTAGAATAATACTGAGTTTTTGCTTTGGGTCTGGTCATCAGAATTCCTTCTAACTGTTGAATAAATAACAATTTATAAAATATCACAGTCTGATGTTTTTGTGCAAAATAAAAATTCTAAACCTTAAATTATGAGGACACTATGGATTTGATCCTTCTTAGTGTTTGTGAAGCCTTGAAATAGTTTAGGGAATTTTATTATGCATTTCAAACTGCATATTTAATATTTCCAACCATGAAATGATAATAAAGCTTATTCCCAAATTTGCAAATGAAACCCAGGAAGGTTCTTGGAGGGCAGCACTCTGGAGGACAGTATTTGAATTCAAAATGACACTGTTAAATTGGAGAAGTAATCAGAAATCAGCAAAATGAAGCTTTACAAGGGTCAGTAGAAATCATGATTTAAAAAAATGTGGAAATGAGAATACTATAGGAAAATGCCTTGTATTCAACTTAACAGATCATAATATAAACAAAAATTAGGCAAACACTAATGGAGCCTATTTCTTTCTTCCTTTTTATTCTGTTTTATTCCTTAAATATATTACTAGAATGTGTAAGTTCTTGCTTACCCAGACAACTTGGTCCTTTCTTGAATTTTTTATTATTCTTTGTAATTTCTTGCTCTCCTCATCCTCCTTGTTCAACCCTTGCATTCAACTTTTTTCAGGTTTCCTGCTGCCTATAGCAGTCATCTGGTTGGTCCTGATTCTAATGGCAAAAGTAACTAAATAGAGAACAAGAGTCATTCTGAGCTACAGCTGGAAATGACCTGGCAGTCTGTTTATATCGCAGGTTGATAATCTTGGTTCCTGGAGGCTCAATTAGGGAGAAGCTAAGAGTACTTTGGCACAGTTCTCTATGTGAGAACTAATATCCCCCACTCCCCAGTTTTAACTGGGGCCTTGGCCTTTTGCAAAAAGAGAGGCACATTAATCAGTTCCTGGTAACAAAAGATACAGTCAGTTTTATCTGTGGCCCTGAACAGTATCAAAGACCTGGGCTGCTTCTCTTACCAATAAGATGTGGCGATAAGAATTAAAATCACACTCCAGATAAGACATATTTCATATTATAAGAAACAGCCAAACCATTCGCAAAAAATACTTGTGCCATTTTACACATTTTCAGCACATATGAGTTGCTCAACATCCTCAACATCATTTTATATTTTCTGATTTTTCTTTATTTTTAGCTATTCTAGCAGGTGTGAAATGATATCTCATTTAGAGTTCAATTTGCATTCTTCATTGAGTTTTCAATTTGCATTTCCAGGATGACTAATGATGGTGAGTACCTATTCACATGCTTACTGGTCATTCATATATCTTCCTTTGTAAATTGTCTTTTCAATACTTTTGCTCATTTTTAATTAGATTGTCTTTTTATCATTGATTTTTAGGAGTCCTTTCTATATTCTTGACACAATTTATTTATAAGAAATTTATTTTGAATTTTTTTCCAGGCTGTGGCTTGCCTATTCATTTTGTTAATGATGTCTTTTGATGAGCAAATGTTTTTAATTTTGGTGATCTCCAATTTATCAATATTTCTTATTCCCTTTTATGCTTTATTGTTTTGAGGTTCTTTGTAAAAAAATTTTGCCTTCTACAAGGTAACAAATATATTTGCTTATGTTTCTTCAACAACTTTATGATTCTAGGTTTCATGTTTAAATGTTTGATCATTTTAAATTTGAGGCATGGAATAAAGCAGAAATAGAGGTCATTTCTTCCTTCATTACTACTTCCTTCAGAACTACTAGTTAAACACACTTTCTTTCATTTAATTAACATAATACCTTTGTAAAAAAATCAGTTTTCTCAACTCAATATTAATATAGTAATTCTTTCCAAACCAATGTATGAATTCAACATAATCTCAATCAAAATTCTAGCAGACTTTTTAAATAGAAATTAAGAAGTTGATTTTAAAATCTGTACAGAAATGCAAAAGATCTAGATTAATCAAAACATCTTTAAAAAATGACAAATTTAGAAGATTTAATGTACCAAATTTTAAGACTTACTATAAAACTATAGTTATAGAGATAATTTGGATACTTGCAAAAAGACAGGTAGAGATCAATGGAACAGAAAAGAAACTCCAGAAATAGACAAACTCACATATGAATTGATTTTTGACATAAATGCTAGAGGAATTCTATGAGAAAAGGAAAGACTTCACCAAATGAATACCTGTATGGAAGAATGTGAACTCTATCCTAGTCTCATACAATACACGAAAATTAATTCAAATTGAATTACAGTCCTAAATATAAAACCTAAGCTATAAAACTCTTAGAAGAAAATCTTCATAATTATAAGGTAGGCAAAATTTCTTACAACACAATAGCATGAGCCATATCAGAAAAAAGTAAATAAATAAATAAATTGGATGTCATTAACATTAAAAGCTTCCAATCTCCAAAGACACCATTAAGTATACAAAAAGGTAAGCCATAGACTGGTAGAATATGTTTACATATATCAAAGAGCTTATATTCAGAATATGTAAAAGAACTTTTGAACTCAATTATAAGAAGGCAAACAACTCAATAAGAAAATGTATAAAAGATTTGAAAATATATGAATGGCCAATAGCACATGAAACGATGCTCAACATCAGTAGCCTTTAGAGAAATGAAAATTAAAAGCACAAGGAGATACTTCCTATATATAGATTATAGAGGCTAAAATTTAAAATCCACCTCTATTATCATTACCACACACACACACACACACACACACACACACTAAGTACTGGTGAGGATTTGAAACAACTGTAACTCTTATACATTTTTGTTGAAAATGCTATAACCACCCTGGGAAAAGTTATGAAAATTATTGAAAAGAGTTTGGTAGTTTCTTAAAAAACTAAATATATGCCTACCATACAGTCCAATCATTTTGTAACTAGTTATCTACTTAACAGAAAACAAAATGAATATTCACACAAAGACTTTTACAAATATATTCATTGTAGCTTTATTTGTAATAGCTAAAAACTGGGGGAAATCTAAATATCAACAGGTGAATATACAAGCAAATGGTGATATATCCATACAATGGAATACTTTTCAATAATAAAAAGGAAAAAATTATTAGAACATATAACATTGTCTATTATCAAAATCATTATGCTGAGTGAAAGAATTATGCCAGGAAAAACAGAGTGCATACTATGTAGTTACATTTATATGAAGTTCTACAAAATGCAAACTAATTTATAGTACTGGAAAGCAAGTCAGTGGTTCCTGAGTGTGGGGTGTTTAAGTATGAGTAGATTACACATTGGCACAGGATTGTTTTGAAGAATTATAGAAATATTTCTCTTGATCAAGAGTATATACTTATGGCCAAATTGGTCAAATTATATAATTTAAATATATGCAGTGTAGTATACTTCAGTTAGACCACAATAAATGAGAAACATTAATTCACTGTATATATGTGGGTCTAGAAGTGCCAGTCCTAAGGTTTGATCTAGAGAAATAAAAACATATAACTACATAATAGATTTGTAAAAGAAATGTTCATAGCAACCTTATCCATTATAGTTAAAATCTGGAAAGAAGCCAAATACCCATCACCCTAAGAAAGTAGGAGATTCAGTAATAGAGAAGAAAAAGCTACTAATAGGAGGAGGAAGGGAGGAGAATAAAGGTGGGAAGGAGGATAGAAAAGGGAGGCTGGGAGAAGGGAAGGAAGGGAGGAGGAGAGAAAGAAAGAAAAAAGTCAACTCAAACACTAGCTTCTCGCTAAAGCCTCCCTAAGTTCACAGCTAGAGGTAGCATCTTAAAATAAATAGATAATACATAGATATAACACTATTCTATATCTATTGCACTATTCATCTGGCTTTCTTTACTCTAAAAATAATAGTTTAAAATATTATTGCACAATTTGTGGTAATAGTTGATAAGGAAACTTTCTTCTTTATAGAAGAATTTTAGGTAAAAAATAGAATATAATAGAATATCTAGCTCTACATTTTATTGAAGAAAAAAAAACACCAAGCCTTGTGAAGCTTTTCAATACACACACACAAAAATCATATAGCTAGTCAGGATAATAGCCTAAGGCATCCAAGCCACATTTTTTTAAGTCAACCATTAGACCCTGATATTAGCAATGGCATTATTGATCAGCAACACAGAATTTTCTATACAATAAACATTTACTTACAACTTCTGAATCAAATAACCTGTAAAAAAAATATGATATTCTACTTGTTTCATCTGCTCTCCTTCTTGATCTTTCTCTAAAGAAACAGTTCTCAAATCTTTGGCTTAAACCCCCTTAGAGATGAAGAAGAGTATTTTTTTTTTTTTAAATGTGAGGTCAAAGAAATCTGTGGTTTTAAGTTTTAATTGTGTGAGCTGAGAAGGGAAGTGGGCCAACCCTCCTGGGGGATCCCATCTGTCCTGGTTCCAATGACCGACTAAACTGCTGATTTGACATTCCAGGGAATTGGGATGTATTCTTCACTGGAGAAATCCCAATCTGCCTGACAAAACCTAAAGCATCTGACCTTTCCATTCGTATGTCTTTCATTATTTAAAATGAAAAGAGAAAAAGAAAAATGAAAGAGCAAGCAGAACTATACAAAAATTTGCTTATCAGACTCCATCTCCAGCAGTACCTTAAACTTTTTTGAAATGTGAGCACAGAATTGTTAACTTTAGGGTGAAACTGGGCCAAATTGAAATGCAAACTCATATTTCAGGGAGTCATTTTTGTTATGGGCCTCCAGGGGTTCACTGGAACTCCAAAGCTTAGATATGCGTACATGCAGGTATGTTGCTGCTATGGGTAGGAGAGGGGTGCATTTGAACATTTCTCTAGCTTATTTTGTTTCTAAGGGAAGAAATGAGTTATGCGATTCCTGAGGAAAAATAAAGGCAGAACATAATAAATAATGTGAAACTTGAAAAAAACAAGATCTAAATAAAATCTAACATGTTATATCCAGCAGATTTTATGATTCTGGGAAGATAAAGAATACTAATAGACTAAATCCGGTCAAAATCTCTTCAGATTTTTATATATAATTATTATCTATAATATATAACTGTAATACACTTATATATTATATATTTTATAATATATTCCATGAAATTAATATTTATATTAAATTATATATAATGAAATATAAATATATTTCATAAATTATAGGTAGATATATAGATGTACAGATATGAGAATATAAAAAGGACTATCTGGTGAATTATTTAAATTTTCTTCTTTACTTTTGCCATGTAGACTAAATATCAGTTGTCACTTGGAATATTTATATTTGTTTAGATACACAATGGGAGGATGTATTGGATCAGCCTATTAGAAATTACAATAATTTTCCTTTGTAATATAGTAAACTACATTTATGAATCTAGCATTCTAGTAGATCGCCCAAATATGAAGAAAGGTAATGTATATGTTATTCTTCAAGGGTGCGACTCATTTTTCCATTAAGTATTCTCTGAATAAAGTGACTTTAGGTATAAAATTGACCAAGCTGTCACACACATTAGCTTTTGAACAATAATAGTAACACTCGGCCCTGTATTTTAACCTGCCTTTTCTTCTATTTAGGAAGCTGTGTTGCCAATTAATGATCTCCATCTAGCCTTAAAATCAAAATTGTTATTTTCTCATATAATTTACAATCAAAAGAAGGAAGCAGAGCAAGGTAGGGGGACAGCAGCAGCAGCAGGATGGGGAGGATGAGGAGGAAAAAGGAGGAGAGAGACTCATACAACATTTATTTATAAAAAGTATCTACCCCCACTAAATTAACATATATGTCTTCTGTTTTCCTGCCATCCTTAAATCCTTGCACTTCCCTACTTTTTTGTCAGAGATTGTCTCATTCTCTACACAGGGAACACTCTAGTTGCCCTCTTTACTTTTTAAACAATCTGGCCTCTCAGATATTTGAGTCTCTTCCAGTCCTCTTTAGCAAACCACTTCCATTGCCTCAGCCCGGGCTTTCTCCCCATCACCACCTACTCTCCACTCCACCACTCTGCTTTGAACTCACATATTTCACTGTCTTACTCCATTTACAAGCTCCTATTTTTTACCCATCCTCTCTACTTTCCCTCAGCCTCATTAAATCTGCTACTGGAGCTCACTGAGACTTCCAGTCCTTTGATACCTCAATTTTCTATCAGCTTTCTCCCGATTTCAATTCCTTATACCACAAGCCTAGATTCATTCCTCAGAGCATGCTATATCTCTTGCTCCCCTACTTGTCCCACAGTTTGTATCTCCGTGTAAACTCTCATTTATGTGCCATTTTTGCAGAAACATTTTCTGTTTCTACAGCAGGGTTGCTAAGTCCTGCTAAAGAAAATCATACAGCCATTTAGATGTGTGTCACTGCTCATTTTGGCTTTGAGTATAAGCTGTAATTCATTGTCGAGTCAATTCTACTATATTACACTGATTGCCACTCTAGTACCTTTTCTAATTTTTTTCCACAGCTTTTATTTAGCCCAAATTTAACTCCTATTCTTCTCCCTCCCAGCAAATAATCTACAAAACAATAACGAGGTGGTCAACTCATCTCTTCTACTTATGAGATTAAGATACTACAGTTTTCAGGAAAGTGCTTTGGTCCAGAAGAAGAGAGAAAAGAGAGATGAGGAGACTGTTGAAGCAGTGACCAGATCTTTTGCTTCTGGGCTTTTTCGGGTGTGAATTGAAGCTATTGTGGATTACCAATGGAGCCACAAGATACTACTATCACTGCTTCCTTTAACATTACCATGACTAGTACTGTCACCGGGGCTTATGCTGCTATATCGCAAACTATTATATGCTCCCCCAACTTGTGAAGGAATTGCACATAAAATATATTTAATTTTAGTATTGTCCTCAAAAGACCTAGGAAATGCAAGGTGAAAAAAAGACCCAAGTACAAAAATGCAACATTATGAAAATAATAGAAATTGGGCCATTTGAAATGTCAGATCTTCCCTAATACATGTAAAGCTTTATATTAAATTTTTGGTTTTTTACTTTTTCACTATAAAATCCACTATCTGATAATACTATATCTTTCAATACCCATCACCACAGCATCAAAGAAACAAATAAACCAATAAGTTTCAATTACCGACAAGGGAAAATATGTATTTATTTTCACTTTGATTTTAGCCAATTTCGATTTATCGGAGAATATGTTTACAACTGTTTATCTTGTTCATGACAGAAATGTTCTGAAATTTTTGCATCTGATTTCAAGCTTAGTGAAAGCCTCTGGTGTCTGTAATTGTATTAACCTCATATAACTTCATATACAAAGTGAGATAAAGGAGAAAGATTCCACTTGATTTCAATTCCAAATGTAGATGAAAAAAAAAATGTGGATAATAAAACCAAACAAATAGGATTGGGTGGATTTAGATAATAGTAAACATAACATGGACCTACAAATAATGGGACTGTAAAAAAATTCTAAGGAAAATTTGGATGCCACAATAGAATGGTAGTACCTAGAATGAGGGAATTGATCATTTCACTCTCACTCTACTCTGTACTTGTAACACCAGACTCAGAATTTTCAGTATGCATAGTGGTTAAAAACTTGAGATTTGGCTCTAGACAGTCCTGTGTCAGAATCCCAGACCTATCAGTTTCTGGTTCTGTAATATTGTATGTTGTAAAATCTCTATGCCTCAGGTGCTTTGTCTATAAAATGTTTATCTCACAGTAAAGCACTCAGCATTATACATAGTTTTCAATTAGTAAGCACTTACTATTATGTTACATATTATTTAAGAGGATAATTAGAAACTGGTGTGAAATCATAGTGTGAAAGAGATTTGAAAGCATGTCAAATAAGGCAGAGTTGAAAGGTGTGGTGATATTTAACCTTAAAGGTGAGGAGATTATGTGAGACAGCATAGACACCTTCAAATATATGAGTATCTGTCATGAGGAGGTGCATTTTAATTTGTAATCTATGCTGTCAAAGACAGGCAGCAATATATTGTAGATTCAATTGGTTAGGCATTTGGGGTCAGATATTACCAAAAGCACCACACTAATATGATTGTATACCTGTCATACGGTTATGTAAAATCTCTGGCTATCATTTATATTTTTTAAATGAGAGTTACTGTATAGATGAAATGAAGTCAAATGTATAAAGAACCCATGGATGAAAACTATCAAAAGGCAATGAGCCCCATCCATGAGATGTCCCTGCATGGGCTCTGTGATCACTGAACAAAATACTGTGGAAGGAATATGATCCTTGGTCCAATTAGTGATCTAAACGTCCTTTTAAAACTATACCACTTTTTTAAAAAAAGTGATCCAGCACTCACTCTTGAACTCTGCCTATAACAGAGTCTATCTCCTAATAAATATTTATTTTAAAATTCTTTTATTTCTTATACTGAGCTCAATAATACATTCTGAAACCAGAAAAAGATCAAACCAACGAACACGCAAACAAAACAAATAAGTTTTTATTTTTGTGGCCTTTTTGAAAGGAAGATAAAGATGACATACCACACGCATGGGTAAAAGAACCAGTAAAATGCTATTAATAAATAAAGTTTTCAATCAAAGACAAAAAATCTAAAATACTGTAACCATGCCCTTGAGGTCTATGCCTTGTTATAATGAATTCATTTCAAGCCTTACTAAAATAAGATCATTCTTTTAACAAGGTTATATGGTACTTTTTATATGAGATTGAAGCATTTTAATCTTATAATTTTGTTTAGTAATATGCCACAATATTACAAGTTCCATTCATGAATTTCCTGAAACTAAATTTTATACTCATCTGCATATAACTATTTTTTTTTATCTAAAACAAACCCCAAACCTTAAACTCCAATAATAATATATAAAGCTTTAATGATCACGGTGGCTTCAATTAGCTTAAATATAATTCTTTAATTGTCACAAAAATAGAAATTTAAGTAACCTTGAAGCATTAGATTGCATTTAATTAAGTATCAATTTTTTGACAGAACTCCCACTGTTGGCAAGGTTGTGGTAAAAATGAAACACTAATTCATTACTATTGGCATTATAAGTTGGTCACCTCATGTATAAAAAAAAAATGTAGCAAAAAACACAAGGACAGTCTATCTTTTGATTCAATAATTTCACTCTTAGGATTTACCTTAAGGAAATAATTAAGTGTGCCTACAAAAATGAACACTGATATTATCAATAAAACTGAAAATAAAACTAGAAACAATCTGAGTATTTCACATTAACAAAGGGTTTAATAAGTTATAACATGTTAATGCAACAGAATGATTTATAGCCAATAAACTGATCAATATTTAGACAAATGGTAAAGTATTTGGTCTGTTAAGTGAAACTTACAGAATATACACAAGAATAGTCATCTTTTGGGGTATATAAAACATGTCTAAGATGTAGAGGGTAATTTTTAAAATTAACTAAATAATTTATGAAAATTTAAAAACTTAATTTTTAATTTGTCATTTCAATAAAAAAGATCCCAAATTGGCAGAAGATATAAATTAGGCAGATTTAAACTGACAAACAGTTGACACCATTTTTCCTTATATTCTCAAACAATGTGAAACTCCAAATTCTTGAAGTCTAAGGTCCATGATTTGAAGTCACTTTATCCCAATCACTTTGCCTTCCCAACTTCTCTAGCTTTTTTTATATGTTTTTTTATACCTCACTAAGAAGAAGGTAATAATGATCAAAAAATTTTTATTATAAATGTTAAGATTTTTAAGTATCTTGAAAATGAAAATACCTAATCAAATACTGATTAATAAAAAATATTAGTGGAAGAACAAATAAAGATTTCCAAAGAAGAAAGATTCTCTCCTTTGTGAAAAGTTAGATAATGCCTGTGCATTAAGAAAGAAGTGCTCTTTTCCCATGTGGCTCCTAAACTAAGTGAGACGAACTTCTTGCTTACAGTAGTTAATTAGAATTACCTGGTACCACATATTGATGGATCTTTACTTAGTCCCTTGGTTCTTAACAAATAAAAAAATCCATTTCCCTAGGCTGACCCATTAATTGAAGTCATTCTTTTGATTGTGTTTTGCTTTTTTTTTAAACATATGCAATTTTGTCACAGTAAATTTTAATTTCCCAAATGGCAAAACATTTCAGAATATCTCTAAGGCACTTGGAACTCAAGATCAGTCACAAAGGTATTACAAGTGTGGCCACACTTCTCTCTGAAGTCTATCAAGGCCCTTCTAATTAGCCTTTTGCCTCATGACATCTTACCAACTTCAAGAGAGTTAGGTTGTTAATCCTCCATCAGCAATTGCATTATTAAGATGATTGAGTTTGGAGACTGTTGATAAGTAAGGTAGACTTTACAAATCACTCTTTGGGTTATGTTTAATGGAAATTAATTTGGGCTATTGGGTGGGTTATGCTAGAGTTAAAGAGCTGAAACATTCAGACTTTGTTAGTCAACTTTTTCTGTTTTACCTTCTCCCTAAATCATTTCTTCATTTTTTCCATGTGTAAAATAGAGTTAAAAACATCCATCAAAGCAACTTGCACTTATAAATATTTGATGGGTAATTAGTTAAAGAGGGCATTCTGCCTTGCTGGGCAAGGGTAAAACAGAAATAAATACAAATGAACTTGAACATCCCCTCTTGTACTTATTTTCCTACACCCTTTGTTTACTATTTGAACATGGAGATTTGGGATTTCTTATATAAATCATTTGACATTGACTGCCACAGTTTGTGAACTATTTATTGTATTTTATTTTATTTGCAGTGGCAAATTATATACCATGTAGTAATCTTTTGTGCATACTAAACTAAAACTATGACATAATAATAAAGACCTTGTATGTCCAAAGAGCTTTAGAGATAGAAGTTAATTATTTTTCTTTCTCACTGGAATACAATGCTGTCTCACAAAAGCCCAGATTATTCAGTATTCTTGGAGTTTCACTGAAACTAATCCAATATCTGATCTGGGAACACCTTCTAATAGTCACTATCCTTCTTTGTTCCTATAAAATCTAAAATAAACAAATTTTCTATGGTCTCTAGAAAGTAAGTTACATTGCTCTTATTTCTTCAAAGGAATTTGAAAGAGCTTTGGTTTTTAAAAATCTCAATATTTATTTATATTCATAAAAAATAATGATAAATAAGCCACTTTATTGAGAAAATAAAATAGTGTTCACTGCAGAGTTATTGAATTGATATACTATGTATTTCTCATTTATTAGTTTAATTTTGTTGTCAGCTCTCCTACGGTAACATTATATTTCCCATGGGTTCACATGAGATTTCACTTTCATTTTTTAGCTACTTTATTACTAGGTATTTCCTTCTTATCAGCTATTTATTTAAAGCTTTCGCCATACCCATTTGATCTGAATAAATTTATTGAATATCTGCTTCCTGTTTATAAGCAAGCTCAGCTTTAGATGGTATATTTACATGAGATTTGTATATAATATCAATAAGATTCATAATTTAGAGAATGACCTAGATTTCTTCTGATTTTTTTTTTTTGTAGCTGGATGAAGTGGACGGTACAGAGAGGGACAATTTGTGTAATTTTCCTCTAATAGCCACTATCCTTCTTAAAAGAAGTTCTGAAATGAGAATTCTTTAAAAAATAAGGTGTAAGGCCTCCTTCCTCACTATTAATTTAAAGCTACAATTTGTGAATCACTGGATTTTATTATTTTTTGTGTGTAATTTGGGGAGATATGCAGAGCCAGATGTTGAGGCTCCTGCATCAGGAATCTGAGAATTCCTAAGTCCGTATTACCCTGTAGTTACAGCAACCTACTTCAGCATAGTCACAGCTCATATTATTGCTCATTCATATTTGGTAACCTAACCTACAAGTCCCCCTCTTTGTGGGAGGATTGTATATTCCCATCTTGTTAAGGTAAGACATGGCCACATGATTTGATTTTCCCCACTGATGGCAATGTTTCATCATGGATACTCCATCAACTGGAGTCCTGAGGTGAAGATGACATGGAACACAATCACAGAAAACCCATGATAGACATGCTGAGTGAGGTGAAATAATACTTTATTACTCTAAGAAATTAGGATTTTTTTTTTGGGGGGGGGGTCATTTGTTATTGCAGCATACTTTAATTTCTCATAACCGATACAAGCACTAATGCTGGGATACTTAGGGGCACCAGGCTGCAAAAAAAAAAAAAAAAAAAAAAGCCACTCTTCCACAATCAAACAAACAAGCAAGCAAACAAACAAACAGTAAGTACATTACAGAACTTTCACAAGAAGCAAGCTCAATTCAGTCCACTTAGGTTAGATATAGAACTAAGAAACTCAAAAAGTTTGAGAGACCAATGTCAATGTTATAATAATTACATCCAGCTAAAAACTCAAAGCAGATTCAAATATAAAAAAATAATGATCACATAGAGAAATCTTGAGGCATTGTGTCCCAGGAACTGAGCCAGACTTAATTAATTTCTCTATAAACTGTGTTAAGACAATGATTCTACATAGATATTCTACATAGCATTTAGGGAGAGAAAGAAGTACATGGCTAGGGAAAACCCTGCTAAAGTCCGAAAGGGAAGGGGTCACGGGAGAATGAATATTGGATCAAGAGATGAGGATGATGCAAGATGTGGAGAGAATTATATTTCAATTGGCTCAGAGGAAAGGATTCAGTACTAACCACTATGAATTTTCAGAGTATTGGAGACTAAAATATGCTATTAGTAAAGGAAAGCTTCTGAAGAATTGTATTACTAAAGCAGTTTTCCCTAGCTTCTATACCTCAAGGGCTCTGCCGTCCTAGAGCTTATGGCTAAATATTTCTCCCAGACCTGATGCCTAGAGAAACATCTGGATGTTGAAAATAAAAGACTACTGATATTTATATTATTGGCAAAAGCGCATGATGCTTACTGCCTGCAATGTAGCCCTGGGTTCACAGATCACTCTGCTTTAACTAGGAATGCTACTTTCAGTATCTGCAAGTTTGTGCTGCAAAATTTCCAATCAAGTATATGGAAATTGAACATGAGACCATGCATGACTCTTTAATTAGAGATCATATCAATAGAAAAGTCCAATGTGTGAACTGGATCTGTCTAGTTTAGTTGGAACTATCTCATTCTACCCTCACAGTAATCAGCCTAAGGAGGTATTATAGTTAAGCTCATTTTGCAAATGAGGGAACCGAAGAGGTAAAATAACTTGCTTTAGACTACATAGCCAAAAATAGTGGGGTCAGGTTTTGAATTCAAATGATCTAGCTTCAGAGCCTGTGTTTTTTAACCACTAGCTAAATGGCAGGCTGTATTACTGTTTAAATCTATTTAGTTGTAAATTTCTTTCTGATTTACCAAAAATTATGGTAAAAAATGGGATAATATACTTCAGATATTTTTCATGTAGCCCCAATATCCTTCAGGTTCCCCTCTCACACTTTATTTGCCTGTGAGAGATACAGTCTAATTGTGTAATGAAATAATCAAGAGAATCCCTGTTCAGTATTCAAAATAAGCCAAAGTATAATCTTAAATTTAATTAAAGTTATATAGGAATTTAGGTTATATCTCTATAAAAGGAGTTAAGAACAGAAAAGACCACCTGAATAATTTGGCAGCAGGGAGAAGGAGGATGTTCTTCCTCTCCTTCCCCTAATTTATCCAGTTAGCTGACAGAAATTCAGGTGTTGTCCTTGAATAATTTGTGAACATGTGCCTATTCTTGACTTCATGTGGGCTGATGGGACAGGATTCTATTTGATCCTCACCTCGTTATTCAATGGCAGTGCGCATCCTGGGTCAGCAGTCAGCAGCCGTGTGGGGTGTATGGGTGAATGGCTGGCCCATTACCACTGATAAGCCTTTTACCAAAGACAGCTCACACCGAGAGGAGAGAGCAAGACTCCAACTGTCTACAAAGTGGGTTACCGATAAAAACTCATTACTCTCTAAAATTTAACTCAAAGACCAAAGAGTTATCCTGAGGAGGCTAGAGTAAGTTCACCTAATTATCAATTACATTGTATCTTCCTTCCTCTTCTCTCTAATTTAATCTCTTAAATTCATCTTTTGAATGCTAACAGCTTGAATATTTTTGATCAGAAACACAATCAACCATAAAATTTTAAGGGAAAAGGGTAAAAGATAAACTGTCATAGAGAGCTTTATTATGAAAAAAATGATCTCTGATGTGTAATCCATAGAGTCTAGAGATTACTGGGAAAGAAAAATGAAAGATAGCAAGGCAATGAGGTCTGTCTACAATTGCACCCTGCAGGGAGGCTCCATTATCTCACAAGCCATACATAAGGTTCAAAATATGATCCTTAGTTAAAAAAATAAAAAGTAAATATGTGGAAGAAGCAAACTGATGGCAAGAAAAGGAAGAGGAAGCTTTTTATTTTATTTTTTTCTTGTTTGATGCTAATCCTTTGTATTGAGATGGAGAGCTGTGTGTAATTTTCATAACTGAAGAATAGCTTTATCATTCTTAGCAGGAGGGAAGCCTCTATCTGATGCCTTTTTAAGTTTTTTTTTTTTTTTGAGAAGCAGGATTATATAATCCTCTAATAATTTCTGTGACCCTATTTTTTGCTAAAGTTTCACAGCACATGTTGTTCAATATTGCAAAGTGTTGAAAGTGGTATGTCAGTCCAGGATTGGGAACAGGATTCAGAATCTTCCTCAAGATTCCACAAAAATACATTTTCTCCTTCTCAGAAACTGTTATTCTCATGGATGGTATCCGTTCAGCTATCAAATCACTCTGTCCAAAAGAGATGACTAGCCAGACAGCCCCAATAGGTGGTCCTCCTGCCAGAATAAATCCCCAGGGCACCCAGCAGAGAGAGACACCCTTGCCAGCCTTCTGCCCTCTGATTAGTTCATGAAAGGAAAACCTCTCACTGAGTTCTCACCCCAGAGTGTCCGCAAGGCATCAGAAGCCTTTGGAACTTCCTTTGGCTTCTGGAGGAACTGGAGGCAGCAAAAAAAAAAAAAAAAAAAAAAATCTGGCTATTTTTTCACAGCTAAAGAAAAATCTCCTAACTCAGATCAGAGAGCATCATGAACTGCCTGTAGCAACTCAGATAAACACCAACAGATAAAATTTCACAATATAGAACCAGAGGCTCTGCCTAATATGTCCTGTGGCTACTGCGAGTCAGCAAGCCCTGCAAGTATATGCACTGAAATCAAGGATGCAGCACTTTCTCCAAAAACTTCAATGGAAATGGGAGTGGGGACATGCTAAGTTCGATTTCTTTTTCAGGCTCTGTGCTAAAGGACATTGTAATACATCTAGCAGGTGAAATACTCTTTGTACACAAATACAGAAAACAACCAATACTTTAATATATTCATGCAATGTCTTCTAATTCCTCATATAGATACTCAAACTGCTTTCACTACATCCTGGCTGCTTAAGAAAAAAAAAAACTGGAAGAAAGACTTTGGACTATTCAGACCACATTACCTTTGAATAATTTTCAATGTGCCAGCTCTGTAGAGCATATCTGCGTGTGCAGTATTACTAAGACTTACGAGAAAAACATGAAAAGCAATCATTGCTTTAATCAGAAAGATTTTGTTATGCACATCAGCCATGATGGATGGGTCAAAACCAGAGAATTTGAGATGGCTAGGTAATACAGTTGAAAATATCTGTAGAAATGAATTGAAAGATGGATGATTCTTATTGGCTGTGGCTAAAAACAAGCAAACAAAACTAAAACAAGAAAACAAAACAAAACAAAAGCAAAACCAACCAAAGCAAAACCAAATCAAGATGAATATATTTAAGTGGACACAATTGTAGCTGCCTGATTTTAGATAGGTCCCTCTCCTCACTGAGACTCATGCTCCTCGACCTTAAATAAAATAAAGATAATACTTGCTTGACTTATTTTACAGAGTTATTATGAGACTTGAACAAGACACTGTGAAAACCCTTTATAAACTGTAAAGTATCGTTCACCTGTTAATGAATACATGTAGTGTTGATGCACATGTGAATAGATATACATTTGTGTTCCCTCAAAATGCAAGTTCTTAAAGAAAAGATTGACATTTTATGTCATCTGTAAAGAACTGAAATTCAGGATAGCCCCCTGAAAAGAAGGTATCAAGTGGTTTTATGGCCATTCGAGTAACTGTGAACATCAAAAAGGGTCTTCCATTTTTTTGTGTGCTCATTGACAAACTCAGAGTATGTCACAAAACACTCTAACAAAAATAAAAGTGATCTTCAATTTTTTCATTTGCTTTCCCCTGTGGTTGTTCTCTGTCAAAACATACAATCCATGTATTGTTAGTTGCTCAGTGGTTGCAAATTATTTTACAATGCAGGGCAGGAATAAATGTAGCTATATAGAATAGATAAATTAGATGAGCTTAGCCTCATGTGGCTAAAGACAACAAACACAACCATGTTTAACTTCTTTTTCTGTTGTGTTGAGGCTATCATAACTTCCTTAGAGAATTCCAACCATTCTGAGTCTCGACTTCAATGCCATCTCCTTCCTTGAACCTTTCTTGGTTTCTCCCAAAAAAGAATTGATCTTGGCTTCTTCTGACTTTCCGTATAATTCTGTCTCCAATTCTCTCATGGCGCTAAATTTATCTAATATTTTATATCTTCTTTAGGAGCAGAGACTCTGTCTCTTGTCTGTACTATGCCAGCCTTAACTTCACACGTAGTAGTTAATAATTCTTGATTAATAAATGAGTGAATATGTGAATAAAAATATAAATACATGTGTGCTTTGCTTTTACTATTACATAGAAAACAGAGACTAACTAGATGTTAGAAGATAAGTAAGTGATAAAAAGTCCACCCTAGACTGGCTCTTGGCTGGGGTGTTACTGCCAGTTCTCTTTAAGAGTCCAGGCTCTGGGAGAGTGAGCATCAAATCTCTACCTCATCAAACTTCCAAGCTCTGCATACGTGTGTGTGTTGAAGAGAAATAGTTCATGTGTGGCGTGGATTTCTGATCCACCAAGCTCCCGGGAAACCTGAATAGTCAAATAATGAGGCTTCTGACATACTCATTCACTAACATCACGACGTTTGAGCTTCTTTTGTCTTTCCTTTTTCTCTTATATTTAGCCCTAGTTCCATAAATGCTTCCTTTGTGTTCTGCTGTGGCTGCTGCCTTCACTAGATTTTTTTGCTTTGATTAATTATTGAGCCCTCAGTGCAAAGGGTTTTCCACTCTCCCGTTCTCATTACTGAGGTCTTTCTGCAGTGGTCTGTTCTGCTAGCCTTGATGTGGGGCATGGCAAATGCTCCATCCTGAGAGAGTTTCACATGCGCATAAACAGCTTTTTCCAGTGTGCTTTTTTGCATGAACATGGCAGGGACAGGATTTTAAAACATTTCCTCATGTATGTGTGTGCACACATATATATACACACATACACATGTATATACACACATACATGTATATATGTTTATGTATTTATATGAAGACATATATACATATACACACATATTTTTTATTTAAAAAATTATATATATATGTGTGTATATACATATATTTTATGTGTGTGTGTATGTGTGTGTGTGTGTGTGTGTGTATATATATATATATATATATATATATATAGTTTTTTTTTTTTTTTAATACATGCCCAGACTACATCAAAGCATGGTAGACAGCAACACTGGAGCTGGGATTTTCTTTGGTAGTTTCTGCTTGACTTTTTTTCCACTTTAATTCTATGTGCCAAACTTCTGACCATTTTACTTTTGGAAGAGAGAGCGATTTTCATTTATTTATTGTTGGTATATTGCTTATAATCAACTGCTGTATCCACGTGCATAGTCTTTGGAATTTCCTGGAGCCATCCTGCTACGCTATGCACCACCCCCTTTCCGTGGCTCTATGAGATAAAATTCACTTTCGTGACTTTAAAATCACCTAACATGATTCTTAGTCTTATTTACAGCCTTATAACCAATTTTCTCTCCTCTTCTCTAACCTGCGCCTGGCAGGGAATGCCTGCATACTGAAAAAGGGCTATTTCAAGAGAGAATGGGGAGAATTTGGTGAGGTGATGATAAGCCTGGCAGTTCTGACAACAGCGTCCACTTTATCAAACATGGAGCTCATGGGTTTGAGAAGGATTTTTTTCTGTGATATTTCTAAAAACTTGAAAATATCAAGCACTGACAACATCATTTTATCCCAGTGAATCAGTCATTCGGTTAAAAGCTCTCCTTGGTTTTGTTTATGAACAAACATGAATTTCCAATTCTTTTTCTTTTCCTTCGACTTGCCATGCCTCTTTGAAAATCTTGGTGAATATGAGAAAGGATCATAGATCACCAGTGCAGCAAAGTGTGCTCTGTGATGTGCTCCCTCCCACAATGGGTCTTCCTTAGAATTTGACTCAAACCCACGAACAACTGTAAAATTAAATTGAGGTTTGGGTTCTATTACCAATGACTTACACAGGCTGCAGTTAGGTCTCTTTACTTCTCTCAGTATTCATAAAATAAGGGTAATTAGTTTCCGTTATCCTCCCTCACAAGAAGAGCACAAAAATTAATGACCTAATATCTTTAATTTGCTTCACCCCCTGGCACAAAGGTATGAACAGAGTGCAAAGAATAACTGTGACCATTTTGTTTCTGATGATTTGACTTTTTTTTTTTTTTTTAATTTTCCCCACAATGAAAAACTAGTTAATTCTCCTGACATGGAATAGAGTACTTCTATCTGCCATGGTAAGATTCACACCAGAGACTTTTTTTAGCAAGAAGAAATTAACCACAAACTCTTGCTCACACACAGTTCTCCCTGCCCCTCATATTCATCTTCCTTTTATCATGGCTGTTATTGAAAAGACTAGAGAATTGCATCCCACTCAGCTGTCTAAACATATGTCTTTTTTCTCTGTTCTTCTCAAAACCCATTACTCTAGAGGGCACAGCTGACCAAGGGCAGGTCATACAAGTGAGGGGGCGTACTCATCAGATCCAGCACAGCAGTGGGGGAGTGACAGGCTTCAACAGAGCAGGCGCATAGTCATATAGAAGGGCACACAGCACTCAGCAGAAGCATGTGAGCTAGCAGCCAAAAGGGTCAAAGCTTATTCTGAGCAGCATAAAAATGCACCATTTCACAGGTTAAGTTGGTGGCTATCCTAGCAATGATGCTTGTACTATTTATATATCTTTTCAGATTTAAAGGCTACAATGTTGAAAGATTATATTCAGTGCAAAGTAACCCACAAAATAAAACTAACATTTATGAAAACGAGAAAAGTTTAAATAAATTTTAACATATGTATCTTAGCTAGGTGTTACCTGGGTCATGTGGTGGAGATGATTATACTTTTCCAATACTTATATGAGCATATATATAGAAGTGGATAAATTTTTTGAAACAAATGCCAGGAGGAGGTCTCATAAAAAAGAGCAAAGTTGGCAAAAAGTGGGAATTAGGTTAGAAATGGTAGACACCTTCCTAATTGGAATATCAGAGAAATGCTCATGGAACAATTTTTTAAATGATAATAAACAGCACTGAATCTGAAAGAAAATTAGTTTTTTTAAAAGAAATTGAATAAATTGTAAATAAGTAAATTAGTAAATAACTACTTTTCTCTTTGTTACTGTATCTCATTAATGCTTATTACTTTATCTCTGTTGGCTTTAATCAGTTCCGTGGGTTCTAAGTTATAACCAATGGGCCTGAGAAATGTCATATATTTTTTCCCAATCAAAAGATTTGGCCTTGTGAGCTCAGGCTTTGTCAGAGAATAAATGAGACCTCTTTCCTCAAATTTGACAGGCAGATTTATGGTTTGGAGAAGTAGTGTTTATCAACTGGTCACATAGCTCCTAAAATTTGCTTACCACACTTCCAGAAAATTGTTTGACAGATTTTTTTGACAAAACAATGAGATCACATGAATTTACACAATTTCTTACTCATGGCATAGTATAGTTATGTCAGTTCCCTTTGCTCACCAAGTTCCATGGGAGCCACATGGAACTGTCCCAGGCAGGTGCCACACATTCAGGGCTGTGTTACAGCTTGGACATACTAAATTTAGAAAATTCCTAATATGATAAGGGGCTGCTTGCAAACTTACCCATTCTCTCCTCTTGAGAGAGAGATGAGGTTTTTTAACCCTAGAAAGTAAGCAAATCCTCTCTGAGGAACGGTGAGAGACTTGACTATCTTGAAGTTCTCCCTAAATCTCTGTCTTTAGAGAGACACTAACTCTAGCTTCTATTCGTAAAGCACACGCCCTTTTGATGGCTCAGAAGACATGTAGAAATGCCTGATTTATGGAAAATTATCTCTCAGTACTGTAGATTAGTAGTGAAATGCACTCTGGAGGCAGAGCCCTGGGTTCAAATCCTAACTCTAATATTTATTTCAGGACATTTGGGATTTGGGAACTATACGTAGACTCTCTCAGCACTAAAACCCTGCATCAATAAATATATAAATTGTTTCATTGTTGCACAACTCTCTAAAAGCTGCAATAAAGAAGTTAGTATAATACCTAGCATATATTAATTGCTCATTAAACTTGATTACCTCCCAAATTCATTAAGCTTCTGAGAAAACTCATCAACTATATGCTTTGTATTGCTTTTGGTAACAGAGGGTGGATTACCAATAACATCTATTTTAAGGGAAAAATTATTAACATACACAATGTGTTTGTTCTAGGAAATAGACAATTATTTATTAGCTTCCTTGGCTTGGGTAAACCATCTGACCTATTCGAGTCTCAATTTCTTCATTTTAATATAAGAAAATTATTCTAAATAATCTCTAATTACTCTCTTAAATTTTAAATTCTGTTTTCTAAATATCGGGTAGAGTATAATCCTTTTTACTTTAATTTATTTGATATATTTTTCTTAAACTGTGAATTGCCTATTTAAAAATACTTCAGTTTTTTGAATTTCTTTCTGCAAACAACAAAGTACAAACATTCTCACAATCAAACTTTTTTTAACCCCCACTTCTTTACAAAGCAGTCATAAATATACATATTAAGAATGTCTCTCTCCTTTCCATAAGGTTTCCTTAATATGTACATATTTATTGCAAGATTAAAGAGGTTTTACAAAAGAACCAGTCTTCAAAGATTCACATGAGCAGAAGGACAAAGTAATGAGTATAATCCAAAGTGACACAATTCATATAACTGATATTTGATACAGGATTTGTTTTTTTGCTTGCTTTTGCATATAGGTATCCTTTGTGTACTGGGATTGCATTTCAAACAAAAAGTGAAGTCATATTGTAATCAGGCCAAAGAAACAGAAAACAGGCAGATTTTGCTGCCCAAATAGGATTTGTGGCAGGCCATTTTACCCTTGAGCGTAGACGATACCTCCTATCTTGATCTGCTTTGACAAACTCGACTTCCTAATTTCCCCCTAGGACTTCGGTATTGCTTTTATGTACAAATTTAAGATGTATCTTTTATCAAATACTTGCATATAATTCTTAATCTAGTTCAAAGTTGAATATTATCCAAGGGCTGATCCACAGAACAAAGATAAAAGGTGAAACAAGTCTCAAGACAAATTTAGTAGATAAGAAGAACAAAGAGGTTAAATTGTAAGTTAAAGGGGGACAAACTTCTAACAGGTGGTGTCTCATTGCAGTTTTGATTGGCATTTCCCTAATAGTGAAGTTGAACATGTTTTCATATGTCTGTTGGTGTGTTTATATGTCTTCTTGGGAGAAGTATCTGTTCAGGTCCTCTGCCCATTTTTTAATTAGATCGCTTGTTTTTTGTTATTGAGTTATATGAGTTCTTTATATATTTCGGATATTAGCTTCTTATTGAAGGGGTTCCTTGCAAATTTCTTCTCCCATTCAGAAGGTTGCCTTTTTGTTATGTCAATAGTTTTTTTGTTGTTTGATATAGTTCCATTAATTTATTTTTGCGTTTACTTCCTTTGCCTTTGAGGTCAAATTTATAAAATCTTCTCTAAAATCCAGGTCCACAAGACAAGTAGCAACAAGAGTTGAAGAGGTTGTGGGGAAAAAGAAACCATCATACACTGCTAGTGGGAACGTACATTGGCAGAGCCACTATAGAAAACAGCATGGAGGTTCCTTAAAAAAGTTAAGCTAGAATTACCATATCACTCAGAAATCCCTCTTCTAGGTATCAACCCCCAAAATTTGAAAACATTTATCTGTAAAGATATATGCACCCCGATATTCATTGTAGCATTATTCATGGAAATAAGACATGGAAACAACTGAAGTGTCCTATGATGGATGATTAGATAAAGAAGCTGTGGTACATATATATGATGGAATATTACTCAGCCATAAGAAAAGATGAAATACTGCCATTTGTGACAAATGGATGGATCTCAAGACTATTATGCTAAGTGAAATAAGTCAGATAGAAAAAGTTAAGAAGCATATAATTTCACTCACATGTGAGATATAAAATTGAAAGCAACACATGAACAAGACAAACAAACAGAGACTCAGGGGCATGGCCAGCAGTATTGTGGTTATAAAGGTAAAGGAGGAGTTGGGGGAGGCAGATAAGGATAAAGGGGGTGAAATATATGGTGAAGATTTGACTTTGACGGAACACACAATCCAATATACAATTATGTGTTATTGAATTGTATACTTGAAATCTATATAATTTTATTCACCAATGTCACTACAATAAATTCAATTTTTTTTTAAAAAAAGGAGACAAACTTCATCTGGCCTATGGATCTGCTGGGAACCATTAGATATCTATGAGCCAGATTGCTACAGCATAGGCTGCATGTAGAAAGTACTTAGAACTGGTCAACACATAAATATGTCAAGAAACGGAACAATGATCTGGGACATAAATTAATTGTGCTCAAGGATTGAGCATATCTTGTTAAGTTAATTCAGTAAAACATAATTCAACAAATACTGCTGAACTTCTATTGTATGCAAAATATTATCTCAGCCATATCTCTCTCAAATTGAAATCAGAAAGCCAAGAACCTGGCTCTCTCAGCTCTTTTTGGCATAATGTCTACCTTATAGTGAACTGCTCTATCATTAATTGATTTAGACCACACACTCTTGTACTTTTCTACCCATACCACCATATTACATTATTTATAAGAAAAAGAAAAAGGTTCTAGTCATAAATACTAGTTTAAAAATGTAAGAATAAGTGAAATTTTGAGAGCACAATTCTATGAACACTGTTGAATTTTTATAGAGACAGTATTTTCTGAGTAAAACTTCATTAACCAATATCATTTTTTGGTTAATATTCTATATGATGCTTTTAAACCTTTCCATCTTCTTTTCATTTTCACTTTCCCAAATTGACTTCATTGTGATAAGTGCTTTTTCTGTGTAAATTGTACAGTAAATAATTGAAAGATCAAGGTCTTCTGTTCATATTAAATTTCAGCAACTATAGCTTCCGTATTTTACATGCAGTGTTTTTGTACTTGTATGTATGTGTTTAATTCTACCAAATCCAATTTTTTTTAAGTTATTTTTGTAGATCTAAATTTTGTTAAGAATATTTTTCTTTCAATTTTTAATCAGTAACATGTTATTATGTGCAATTTTGGCTGTTCTTAGTTATATTTTGTTTCATTTGGTTTTTACATGTCTAATTTTTCTTGGGTCGATTTTTGTAGTTCTTAGTGTTCCCATGAGATACTATCACTGAGTCAGTTTTTAACCATCACAAACTTTATTATTTGTAATGTTGATTTATATTATTTCTACAGATTTAATTTTTTCTTGGGTCAGTTGTCATACTTCTTTAATTTACCAACAGATGTTTCTTATATAATAAGCAAAGGACCACAGGTACTCTGTAGAATTAAATTATCCTCAGGACCAAAGCAATGGCATTAATACATTCTTTTCAGTTGATGATATAGGTAGCAGATTGGATGAGAACAATCATTTAAAAATATCTCTTTATACTACAGCTTAGTAACAAGGGATGCATGTATTTTTGAGAAGAAAGATAATTCCCAGTCCTAGGACTAGGCCCAGAAATGTTGGTCTATTGAAGGATAAGGTAATCATAAATTTCTAATTCTTCTGCAGTTTCTCAGTAGCTGTTCATAACTAGCCAGTGATAAATTGAAGGAATTTCAAAAACTCATAGACCATTTCTTCTTGGACATTACAAAAATTTAGGGAGATTCATACTATAGTTTAATTGCAGGGTGTCCAAACAAAGGTGGAAATTTAAGAAATATAAGCTAAAGAATATCACATATATATATATATATATATTTTTTTAAGGACAAAAAGTAAAGGAGAGGCAATAAATTTAACAAAACGTTGGAAACTGAAAAGCATATCAGCTAGTGTCAATTGACATAAACTGAGCTGAGAAAGCCAGATTCTAACTAAGGTAATGGAAACCTATGAGACGCTAAATTTGTCCTGCAAAAACAACTTCCTTGTTCAAGGACAGGTATTTGTAGTACCCAAAACCACTGGAAGTGAGGTAAAAGAAGAGCTGAAACAGGAGGATTTTAAAAATTCTGTTTAAGAAGTAGCTAGACTCTCCAATTCCTTCCCCAATTATGTTTAGGAAATGTTTGTCCCTCTTCAGCTCTCCAAAAGGCCTATTTTCTGGAGAGAATAAAACGGAGGCTCTTCATTGAGGAACTCTGTACTGATATAAGTCCTTCTTAAATTTCTGTGAGATGTGAGTAGGCAAGTGTGTGTATAAGGTTATATATAGTATGTACTCTTTTTCAATGATTTCATGAAGATGCCAGACATGGACACATGTTGTGCTAGCTGCAGATATGGTCAAGTGTGCTTACAAAGACATTCTGAAACAAAAACACAGCCTGACAACAGTGAGCACACAGAACCACTCATCCTGCCACACCCATCCTTCATTCTGAAAGATGCCATTAATTTTAGATAGAAATCGACAACCAACCCACACAGACCTGCTGTTTCTGTGATACTAACACTGTAAATTATTTACTGCATTTTATGGAATTTATCATAGAAGTAAAGTTGGAGGGGAAAATACATACAGAAATAAATATTCTCAGAAATTAGGAAGCCACTGTTACACTCCTGTCCTTCATTTTCAAATGCAATCCGCAACAGGTTAAGAGCTGTGCAATGAGGCATAAAAACAAATACTGAATCCATTTCATCTGCTCAGCCCAAAAACTTCAGAATGCAGTGTTCATTAGATCACAACAATGTTACCAGGGCACAACTGAGAATCTGAAAGTTTTCTAAATCTACCATCTTCTAGAAACCCGCTGAACCAGCCATAATTTGCTCACACCTGTCTTTCCCTCGTTCACCACAGCATGTACAGTTTTAGCTAATGGGCTTTAGCTTTGTTCCCAGGCACTCTTATTTATGGTCAATTAATGGTACAATACCTTTAGGTCAATGCCTACAATAGTCCACTCTGATTTTGAATCTAAATAGAGCATCCCATCTCTTCTTCACTCTTCTTTTCTTTCAGAAGCCCTATACATCACTGGTATTAATAATAACAAACAGAAATTCTCAATAGAAAAGGGATGTTTGAGATACAATGAGAAGCAAATTTAATTATTGCATATGAATGCTCTAATTATGAGACTCAGTCTCTCTGTGTACCAACACTGGCACCAACACTTGGAATATTCAATTCTCCAGCATGGTTCTCTCACATGTCTTGCATGACTGTCATAGTCTTTAATGTTTACTGATTTCTGGAAGTGTAATGTGGGCATAATATGATCAGTACTTATCTCTATCAACAGTGATATCCTAAAAGTGTTATCTGGTGGCAAAGAGGACAGAATGTAGTAGCATCATGGGCTATGTGCTCGGGGTCACATTTAAATCCCAGATCTACTACTTAATAGACAGATCTTAAACAAGTTGCATAACTTCCCTACACTTCAATTTCTTCAACTGCTTATCTCATGGAGTTAGTGTGAAGAGTAAAGACCACATGGAGACTATGTGGAGATCATGGGGATAGATATATAGATATAGATATGGATATGGATATGGATATGGATATAAATATAGATACAAGTATAAATTATACAATGAAATTGGTACAGAGACACACAGTAGCTTCTAAAAATCAAATTCCTATTGTTACTAAGGAATAGCTTTGCTGTTGGACACCTTTATGTTGAGCTATTATTGCAGAATTACCATATCTGGCAAGAAGGTGCAGAATGATTTGCAGTAATAAAGAACTTTGAGTCCTTTCTCTTTGAATTTAGGGAACAACAAAAAGAATTATGCATCCAAAAGATTCTCCTCCTCCTTTCTAGCTCCTTGGACATTGTGGTCTGGCTCCCTGCCATGCTCCCACTGGTCACGTTGCTGTATGAATCATTTTATCTTGCCAGTCAGTATAGACAGAAATTTCTCCTCTCAATGTGGCCTCTCATCAGAAGCTGTGCCAAACAAGTGGCATCTCTCTGGCAAGAAAGTGTCTCACTAGGTCCATTTTCATCTTTCAATGTCAGGTCAATGTCAAGTTCATTTTAAGAATCAACCTTTCAAGATTATTCCGGGGCCACTTGCCATCTCCACTAAAGGCTGTCTTTGTGAAGTTTTTTTTTTTTTTTTTAAATAGTGAATTCTTTTCATCTTTCCCTAGAGATATGACACCTTTGAAGTTGACCATGACAGAGTCAGAGATTCAATGTGATACAGAACTTCCCTTGTCTGCTGCTAGCCTTTTGGCCCCCTGATCTTTGACAAAAGAAACAGAGAACAGGGACATGAGAAAGATAAAAGGACCTCCCATTAGGAGTCAGGAATTGATTTATTTTTTGCCTCCTGGAAAGCTGTTATGAAATGTGAGGGTAGAGAGGTTACCAATTCCTTTTCATACTGAGATGTTGTCCTCAGAACTATCACCTAGGGCAGCATTGGTAAATTCAGCACATTGTTGCCTAAAGCCAGAAACCACAGATATGGAAGTGGAACATTCTTTTTTAGGTAAACATATGAAAGAATTCACACATTTTTCTGGAAAAATGGACATAGAAAAATCAACTATTTTGGGGAACTAAAAGGAGGTCAAAAAAAACAGGTATTTCTAGGGATAAGTCAGCTAACTACAGAGCAATTTATAACTAACTGGCTGGACCATATGTAAATGGTGCTTAACAGATAACACAAGAGAACACTCAGACATAAACTTGTCCAGGATACTCAAGACTAAAAGTATTAAAAGTGTGAGAAAGAGAACATTCATTCACTGAGATTCAAATTAATGGGCAAAAGAAACGAACAGATGGAATTTCCTACACTTTTTTCCCCCTTGATTAAAAGCAGGATCGGAATTAGATTTTATGGATCATAAAGCTTATACATTACAGGAAAGGGTTCTTTGAGAAAGTGAATTCAGTATTAGGAATACAACATTACTAAGGTCCCTCACAGGGGCTACAAAGGGGCTTATGAAAATGGGGGTCTTAGGCATCATTAGTCTGACAATAAATCCATCTCTGGTTAAAGCTTATTTATGATGAGCATGCACTGCTGCTTGAATTCTTTCTTTGGGCACCATTGCTGTAATATCTTGCAGTAACTATCTCGTTAAAGTGGGTGCTGGCAAAGAACAACATTGTCAAACCTGGATTGGTAGATCTGTAATGGAAAATTTGATATAAGAAGGGGATTTTATTCTAGTTTACTTCGCCGTGTTAAATGAGATACTGAAAAAAGTAATTTTAATTATGAGCAACATAATTAATAAAAAAATAAATTTGGAAAGTAAATAGAAATAAAGAACACCCACAAGAATCACGCTATTACATTTATTTCTAGTCATTTTCAAAAGCCTGTGTGTGTGTGTGTGTGTTTAATCCAAATTATCCAAATTGTATTCATAATATAGTCACCCTATCAGATATTGCTTTATTCTTATAGAAGAATGGTTGATTGGCTTTTTCTTCTCTATTAGTTACATACATTTTCATATATTTTTGGTGGCCTGATAGGGACTTCATTCTATAATCAAGTTCAACATTAAAAGTTTTTGGTTTTAATATAGAAATAATACAGTTTTAGAATTTTGGCCATCGAAACTATAGATAGAAAAACTATATTTAGATATGTATGCTGAAAAACCTTGGCTAAATTAACTTCTTGAAATCAGATTGCTACAGAAGCAAAATTTTCTGTAAGGCCCAGGGAATCCCTGACTAGATGATTGGCTGGCTTCTGGAATGGGGTCCTGATCTATAATTCCCATCCCTGGCATTTATCATCTGTCATTTCAAGGAAGCAGAAAGAGGGATTGCCTTTTATATTAAAAAAAAATAGCTTTAATGTATCCAAACAAATACTCCAGAAACAGTAAAAGCTTTTTTGGGTGACTGCCATACTGCCATTCTCCAACATAATACATTTCAGAGATAATATTCAGTCATTATTTTTATTTTTTCACATTTGTATGCAAGAAAAAAAACAAGGCTACATATTATCTTTTTTTTTTAGATTATCTTTTGATAGTATTTGAATTCTATTGACTTTCCTCCCAATTTCTTTTTTTAAAGTTCGAGTATCTCAGAAAGCAACTATTTCTTAGAGGCAGAATGGTGTGGCAAAGAGCATATCCATTAATGTAAGGAACCTTTGATTCTTGTCCTAATTCTCTACAGCAAGCCTTCTGCTTTCTTATTTTTTAAAAGATGCAGATTACTCTTACGTAATACTGAATTACTTCCAGATTTAATAGTTTATTTTGTTGCTCTTTTCTTGATGATTTTGAAATGTTATCCTGGCAACCACTGGATTATATTGATTTTCTTTGTGCAGTCGCCATTCCTGAATTCGGCATCCCTGATTCAGCTCAGCTGATGGTGTACTTTAAGGGCAGCAGAGAATACTCATATCTATGTACTCTCTGCAGCCAAGCCAGTGAAATCTTTATGTAGTTTTTCCCCCTGCAAAGATCCTAAGGATTTTCGATGGAGATAGAGACATGAGTTAAAGTTGACATTCATTTGCCCCCCTCCCTTGTTTTTATGTTAACCTACCATATGCCAGGAACCACTGTAGACACTAGGCATACGATAATGAACAACACAGGCAAGTTCCCTCTTTTCAAATTTGCTTAGAGTCTAGTAGAAGAAGCATAGATGGATCAAATCATAAAAATAAATGTGAAAATGCAACAGCTACAAATACCACTGTAGATAACTATACAGTGTTCTGATAACTTTATGGTGTTCCAAGAATCCATAATATTATTTGACCTGTTCAGGAATGTCCAAGGGCCTTCCCAAGGAATTAAGGCTTACCTCAAAAACTAGAAGAAAGAACAAAAGGAGAAGAAAAGGATTTGAGGTACAGGGCATGTCACATGAAAATGCCTTGCAATGGCACATGGAGCTAAAGAAGGTTAAATACCAGAAAGCAAAAGAGAGACTATAGAAGATGAGACTGGAGACACTGGTAGAGGCCTGACTCTGCAAGACCCTTTTGGCTCAGGTAAGAAGTTCTATCTTTATCCTAAGAGCAAAGGTAATCATGAATGGGATGTCAGCATCATGAACAGATTTACCTATTGGTCACCTTTCACTTGAGAAAGGAAAGATATAAGGCAAATTTATTTAGAGTTAGACTCTCAGGAGAATTAAACGATGACGTAATAGCTATTACGTTATTCTGGATTCTTCTCTAAACTGATAAACCTAACTTTCCTTGAATGTCTCACTTCTGTAAAATATATCATGGGACTAGCTGGGATAGGACCAGGGGAACAATCAGAAGCTATTGTTCTCTGGTTTATTTCTGCATTATTTATGTCATTTAAATGGATTTGGACATCTGAAGGACAGTCTTAGATTCCAGAGGATTCCCCAAAAGCAGACTTTTAGCTCTGCCAGATGAGAGGAAACACAGCTCTATGTTTTCCAGGAACATTATTTGATGAGAAACGACTAGCACTTGTCAAAATGCCCAACAGAGAAGACAGAATACTTGGAAATTATTCTGGTACTTTATCCTGGACTCTTGCAATACTTTATATTTTCTCCCATTTTTCAATTAAATGCACACTTATTTTTGAGAAACTATATAAATTCTATGAGAGATTCCCATTCCTACTAACTAGCATCTCACAACCACACAGCTATCATTCAAAAAATGATTTCTTACTATATCAAGCACCAGAAAGCCTACAACCATTCCAGCTTTGATTACCCCATTATTTCTGTGTAATGTTAGAACATCTTATTCAGTACGCTGGACCCTACCTTTCTCCTACCCTAAGGCTGTGGTGATTTTAAATCAATGAAACAAAGAAGGGCTGGATGGGACATAACTTGATACTTATTACTTCAGCTTTTCTGATCTTTATTTTCTAAGGCAATACTAACAGAATCTTTTAAAGAATGATATTACAATATCATAATGTTTCAGATAATAAAAATCATCAGACTCTAAACCAGTTCTGACCCAGGTTTAAGACACATCAGACTCCCAGTAAATATCCAAAAAGGATTTCATTCACCTTGTTCTATGACTAAGCCTACTTATTGACCTGTCAAGGTTGGCAATGATTAACTTGACATTAGGGGAGAGAAAACAGGACAAGAGATAAAATCAAGAAAGAGCTAAATGGGTTTGGGGAGGAGCAGGTAGGTTGTTGGTTTCTGACCCTTATAAAACTGTATATGTTGGCCAGTGACAAGAGTTTAAGTTAATCCTTTATTCCTTTTTGTGCCCCAAAGATCAGAGCACCTTCCAATCTAACTAAAATTGTTCCCTGACAAAATAAACAGTCGGTTAATGGAAAAGAACATAGAGATATTTGAGTAGCTTTAAAAGGCTATAATGATTGTAACCCCATTAGAATACACCACTATCAACAATAAAAAGAGAAAAATGCATGAAGGTTTGATTACTCTGTGCAGGGATGCCCTTTTCCCCACTCTTTTGGATAAAAGAAATTAAAACATAGGAGAGCATATGAGTATCAATGGCAGTGTCTTGCTGCTGCTACCAGAGGTTTGTTCATTTTTCTGTTGTTCCTCCAAATAAGATTAAATGGATTTTATTTGTTTACAGATTGCCTAAACAGTACATTCATCACCTTTTTTTTTCTCTTATTATTCTTTCCTCTCTTTCCAATTTTTATTAAAATGAGAATAGAATGGTTAGTGACTGTGATCATTAGCTTGCGGAGGCTGGCTTATGAAACAGATTGTTAGTGCCATAAACACAGGCCTAAGAATTCTATCATCCAGTCCCTGATGTGGCATGTCAATTCTCAGGGAATGGCTTATCCTAAATAGTGTTTGCTGTTATTCATAAATATATAATGACAGTGATCCTTAAGTAAACTTCATCCAAATCACTCAATCCTGCACTAGTAATGATTGTACATCAGTAAAAAACAGTGTGAGGTAGCTGCTCTACAGTGTTTATAATATTAGCCATTATTCAAATACTGTGTCATTCACCCTCAAGAGCTAAAAAGCTAGTCCCTAGAATTTGAGAGAATTAATTCACCCCTGTGGAATTGTGAAATTTCCAAGGTTAAATGAGAAGATAAAACAATAATATCAGGAAAATGGAGTGAGTAATGAAAACAACCATGTTAGAAGTTAAATGAACAACATTTTTTTCCCTAAGAATTTATTAAAAATTTCCATGGAATTAAAAGTGACTGAATAGAAATACATTGTTTATTCTTGGGTGAAGATTCAATATTGTTAAGCTAGTTTTTGCCCTCTAAATTAATCTATAAAATTAACACAACTCAATTAAAGTACTAAGATGATCTCAAAGTACTAAGATATGGAAAACAAAATTATGTAGAAATGTCAAGATAACTATGAAAAATAAGAATAAAAAAATTGTCACTGCTACATGTCAAAACAATCATCTAAAATATTTAAAATAATTTACGCTGGCTCAGATTATCAGAAGAACAATGAAAAAAGAAATCATATTTAGAGATAAGCCCCTAAGTGGATTTAGTACATAATAAAGGTGAATAAAGGTAAATTACCTAGCAAATGTTAGAAAAATTGGTTAGTAGCTTTAAAAAAAATAGTTGGATCACTTTCTTACCTCCTACATGAAAACAAATCCCAAATAGACAAAAGAATTAAGAAGTATAAAAAGAAGGAAAAGAGAGGAAAGAGATTATATAAGAACAAGATAAAAATATGTGATTGTTTTGTTAAATTCCTGAGGTAAAATATTAAAACTGAAAAAAATCATAAAAATATTAAAATTTGAACCAGAGGAGGAAGGGAGCAATTGGGAGGATAGTTTTATGAACTATATAGATGTATAACCAATGTACTGTATACTTGAAACTAATTAAAATAAATAAATTTAAATATATATATATTAAAACTTGTATAAAAATTGAAAATTTCTGCTATTGTCCAAATGATCCTAAACCAAGTCAAAGGAGAAATGATAACTAGGAAAGTTATTTTGAGGACATACAACATTCTAAGAACTAATACTTTTGATATTAAAATAATTTTATGGATAAAATTTTAAAATTATTTGGTAGGAAGATGAGAAAAATGACATAAAGAATTTGCACAAATACAAAACACCAATGTTCAAATAGTAGAAGAAAACATTTAAACTCACTTATAATGAAAGAATCTAAACTAAAAATCTGACTGTTTCTTACAACAAAAATGGTAAAATTTTAAAACTTCGATATGACCTAATAGTGAAGGGAAATGTGTTGAAACGTGAGGTACATCTTGGTGGAGGTTTAAGTCGATGCTCTTTGGACAGCCTTTGCCAGTATAAAAATGTAAAATCTACCTTTCTTTGACCCAATAATTGGACTTCTAGAAATTTATTCTATAGAGGTACTCACTAATTTTGCAAAATATGTTTATAAAGAGGTTCAATGTAACATTCTTTATAATAGCGAAGTGAAACAGAACAAAACACACAACAAAAAAATGAAACCTTAGAAACAACATGAAGCCATAAAAGAAACTGATCAAATTGTTATGCAGTGATTAAAATAAAGTAAATCTATTTATAACATATAATGTTCTAGCTGCAGTGTTATGTGAGAAAAAAAAAGTAACGGTGTGCATAGTTCAATCCCATTCCTGATTTTCCTCTTAAAAATATAAATTATATATGAACTTATATTGTTAGAAAAGCTGAACAACACTTTTAGCTCATATAACATCCCTGATAAGCAATGTTTGGGAACCTCCAGTTTCCTCCAACTTACAGTCCAAACTTTAAGGCCAACCAGTAATTCCTACTCCCATCTCTCCAAAGCTAACTTATTCAGCTGCAAGGACCCATGGAAGTGTCTTAACTATCCAAGTTTTTGTCTGATTTAATGTTCCCAGAGAGAAATGAGAACATGATACAAGCAAGTGGACTGAATGAATTATTTATACTGAAAAACATATGAGTGTTATAGATCAGTGGATGCTATATAATGGCAAAGATGTCTAAACAGCAATCTATAATTAATTGCAGTGTTAAGTACCCAGGCATATGTGTAAAAAAATAAAATTTATGAATTCTACAAATATATTAATCCTGCTGAGTCTTTCTATACAACTCAATTAATCCAAAAGGCAAACTTGATCAAAGGTAGAAGTGTCCAAGAGGGACAGTATTTTCAAAAAACATGTGCTGGTGTATCTTTCTCCACTGTTACAAGAAAAAAAGTAAAAGAAATTTTGGAATCTGAAGAAATCATGGGTAAAGCTGTAAGGAAGTCATTCTATACTGCTATGCCTAGGTCACTCTAAAAGAGAGGAGCAGAGCAAAGGGAATTTGAACCAACCTCCACAAGATGTTATTTATTCTTATCTCTGAGACATATTTACACTACTTTCCAATTGGATCTTTCTGGGCAGCATATATTGTCACATACTTGTAGGTTCTAGAATACGTAGGTTCTGAAATTTGCCAATTTATTAGGACAAGTCACTTAACCCCTCCAACCTCAATTGTCTAATTGGAAAACTATAAAAGCTCATGTCCTAAGCTTGCTGAAAGGATTAAATGATAGAAAGAATGTAAGATGCTTAGCATGGTGCTTGGCACACACTAAATGCTCAGAATGTGCTATTTTTATACTTCTTTCCAAGACTCTGTTTAAAAACTGTGATCTAATATGGTGCTTCTCCAATGTCTTTTATTCCTACACTTATATAAACTCGGAAACATGACATTTGGCACAGTCTTTGACTCTATATATTTTTGTTTGTGTTGTCAGAAGTCTGTTGGTCCTCCCTATCTCCCTAATATTGTAAGCAATTCTAGTGTAGTGGCTTCAAACACTTTTCTCTTGGTTCTCTTAACACTATCTAGAACATGCACACACAATAAATGCTCAATGAATGTTGTTGCCTTAGCTCTCTGACAGCTGGAGAGATGCAGCGCTTCCAGGTTATAATATTTACTGCCTATGTCACACAACTGAGTAACTAGTTAACCAGCCATCCAAGGAAGAAAATAATAGGCTGATCAGAACTTCTGGTAACAGCTCCTGTGGGTCGATTTCAGAATTCACCTTCTCAGTCAGTATGTTGCACTCTTTCCTTGGGAGAGAGACACTCTGCGGCTACGTGTCATAATTCCTCTTTAGTATATGGGCTGCTGTAAAAATGGACGCAGTAAGTAGAGAAGAAACTGCTTACTTCCTCAGCTTGGTAAATATCATACCAGGAGTGTCATCTTTGCTAGGATATGTATAACAAAACAGTCGGAATGTTCGCAAGATAAATAAAGGTCTCAGTTGGATATTAAAGAAATTAATCTCTATAAAGCCAATAGGGCAACAAAGAAAAATCACTGATTTGGGCCAATGCTTAACTTAATTTATGCTCAGTTAATAAAATAGATGAGGCATTGCTTTTCCTTATATATATAAAAAAAAGTTCAAGCTGATTTTTTAAGAGACTGAGACTCATCTTAAATTTACCATGTCAAGGAAGTAAATGGAACCACAAAACTGGTATTTAAAACCAAATCTATGTATACTTTGGGGCTGGTGGTTGTTTGTTTTGCTTTTCCCATTGTTGGCTCCAGAATGTCGAAATAGGGAGGGATTTCAAGAAGTCATCTGGTTAGAAGAGAAGGACCAAGGACTTATTTTACAGTTGTCTGAGCAGATCAAGCACCCTTTTTGTGCTTTGGGGGTGACCTGTCAAGGAGGTGTTCTGATGGAGAGTCCACTTAGATAACTTGCATCACTATCATTGTCATTTTCACGTGGGATAGAGAAAGTGGGATGGACACAGACTTTCACAAGAAAAGCTTCTAACTGTTACTCTAAACAATCAAAGTTGCCGCGTATAATCCCTGAGTTGCTTCGAGTGAAAGTTCTTTACCATATAACTAAGTTTTCTCATCTATAAAATTAAGGAGTTGGATGAGATCAATTCTGGTATCCTGCAATTCTTTTATTACTAAAATCCCATCAATGTCTAACAACTAGTAAGATTTTATGAAGCTAAATTCTCAGTCTGGAAACTGCTTCCAGCAAAAAGGATCTTCTGCAAAGCTCATGTTGCGGTATTACACAGGAAGGCAGTATAGCATGATGGGAAAGGGTCCGGCTTAGGCACAGCTCTGGGCTCCACACACAGCTCCACCACTCTAGCTGTGTGCCCTTGGGCAAGTCCCTCCCCCTTGCTTTTTAGATCCCTCAGGTTGTTAAATTCTGAATGTCCGCTGTTGCCATTATTAAGGAGCCAATGAAAATAAATACAAAGGCAACCGAAGGGAGAAATTCATACTTTATGGACCAGAAAAGACCTCTTGGAATCAGTACCATATTTACACAGGACATTTCACTCAGATTTCCCTCCTAGTATTAAAATATTCATTTAATATTTAGTAATTAGCAGCAAGATTATTGCAGTAACGTTCCTCTAGAAGGACCTTTCTGTCCTGTAGTTCTGGGGAAAAAAATAAATAAATAAAAAAATAAACTGTGTGCCTGATTAAAAACTCTTATCGCCTCACCAACAGACACCAGTTTGATTTCTCCTTTTAACTGCAGTGAGGTCACACTCCTGTGTTTGTGACATAGCAGTGAGTTGCCATGGAGATGACAGCTTTATCAGCAACTCTGCTTTGCAATGACTTCACAGCAAGGTTACCAAGAAACAGATGGGCTGTGAAGGAGACAAACCCCCTTGTCTAAACACAAATAGCATTGATAATTAATTAGCTGAAGCAGCAGGGAGACTATGAAAATGTGTGAAAGGTAAAAGGATTTCTATTTATTACACATTTGTTAGTTATATTGCTCTTGCCAGAGAAAAATCACAGCCCTCCTCATCTTACACATATTACATTGTATACCAAATAAATATTGCACTAACTGGTTTGAGTATGCTGGAGTTCACCTTCTAGACACATTTATTTCTTGGCTAAACTAGCAAAATATGTCATTTTTTGTGACTGTGTTTTTAAGTTCCCCCCAAAAGATTGTAAAACAGAACAAAACTACCTCAGATTATTGAGATAATTAAAGGATCTCAGTGTCAATATATTTAGATTTCTGACAACCCATTTTGAGTATACAAATTCTGTATTCGAAAATACTTCCTTTGATGACAAAGTCCTTTTTATTAATTTTCTAAGGCTGTGATCACAAAATACAAACTGGATGATTTAAGTAACATTTTCTCACAGTTCTGGAGACTAAAAGTCCAAGATCAAGGTTTGGTTTCTTTTTCTTCTGAGACCTCACTCCTGAGCTTGGCTTTTCACTGTGTTCTCACGCGATCTTTCCTGAGTATACACATCTCTAGCATCTCTGTGTGTTCAAATTTCTTATAAGGATGCAGTCAGATCAGATTAGGATCCACCCTAACAGCCTCATTTTCACTTAATCACCTTTTTAAAGGCCCCATCTTCAAATACAGTCACATTCTGAAGTACTGGGGGTTAAGGCTTCAACATATAATTTGAGGGGAAAACAATTCAGCCTACCCTATTTTATCACTTGGATAAGTATAAATTACATAACATTGTACGCAAAGTCTTTCCTAACCAGATCTCTGCCTCTTTGACAGCATTTACCTCCAGAAATATCACCACAAGCAGCATACAGTGGAAACATACCAGATTACTAGAAGTTCTGCAAATATCCCATGCATCTAAATGTGCTATATTTGCCACCTCTCTTCACCTTCCTTGTAAACTTCTCAGCCTCTTTTTAGATAACACCTCCTCTTTGATGCCATTCCTGACCACTGGTCCCCACTGGTAGAGCTAAGAATCCCTTCCCCCTCTGCACTTTGGACGTAACTTACTAGAGTCCTTCACATTGGTCTAATTGCATGCTAATGCAATTCTATTTCTCCTAGGAAATGGTGAGAGCTGAGAGGACAGACTTGCATTCTCATTAAGGCTTCTACACCCATATTTTCCTCAATGCACAGAGCTTTGAAATGTTTTCTGTATGCCTGGAGACATACAACTTGAAAGTTGTAAGGAAGAAAAAAGTATACACTATAAAAAAGAAATACTGCTCTTGAGAATCATGGGTAGATAGATATAGGTCTGGAAGCTTTTTCTCTCAGATGCTGGTAATCTGTATGTCTGGCTTTTTCCAAGAACACGTTCTGAGTTGGGCTCACAACTCAAAGTCCCCTATCTTCATACAAGCTCTGCTGATGCCTTCATTGTGTGCGAGTTGGGGTTTGAGGCTCCAGTCATAGGCTACTGAGAGTTCATCTCACAAGAATAGCTGTCTCTGACACCAGTGACAGTCAAGGACTGAATCCTGTGCTCCACAATTTTATCCACAGCCCCTTATGTGGACAGAGGCTAAGAATTAGGGGTCACCTCTTCTCTGTCAGCTCATACTCCCAATGCTATGGAGCTTCATTATCTCCAGGACCTTTTGGGTTTTTGGAGCAGAGAAGACAGCTGAAGCCAGTTGCGTTGTCCTGCCCCATCAGACGATTGGAGGATCTGCTGTAATTCATGTGGCAAGGGATGTTGACGTGGCAGTGGTGTTTCGAAAAGCAGGCGAGAGCCCTTTTAAAAATGTCCTATGTATGTGGATTAGAAAAATGCCACTTTGACATGATCAGCCCAAAGTAAAAATTTAGTTAAAACATTACCTATCTTTATTTCAAATTGGAATATAAACTCAATGTGGTAAAACTCATTATCACAAACGTCCGAAGTTCTAATTGATAGCTCTATGTCTTTGTACAGTTAAAAATGGAAGACCAATTTAATAATTACTTAATGTAGTATGTTTGGTATGAAAATATGCTTGCTACATTCAAGTCACTGAGCTAATATTATTTAATTTCCCCCACCTCAAAAGCAAAATAAAACAAAATGAAAGTTGGTGGACAGAATTATTACTTTCCTCACTCTGCCTATGAAAAAGGCTTAACAGTTGGCCTGAGGAGGTGATGTGGCTTTTGTTGATGCCATGATAATCTAAATCATTATAATTTCCCAACTAGTTGATGTACATCCCTACTATTTTATTCTTTATGTCACTTTTTTTTAGAACTGTCTTGTTAAGAAATCAGTAAATTATTCAGCCCTTTCTTTCATATATAGTGCCTACTGGCTAGGTAAGTTCTGATGAAAGCACTTTTTTCCTTTGTAAGTAAAGACAGCTGGATGTAGCTCTCTGAATGTGGTACCCTGGCCATCTTTCATTGCCTCATTTGAAACAGCCTCTATCTCTGCATTCTTGGTAGAGACACCAGGAAGGAGATGATGTATAATTACTTGTCTGGTGGGGTTTTTAAATGTGAATAGCTGTCTATCTACAAGAAGACAATAGCCATTCATTCTTTCCTGAGTTGGTAGATGATAAGAACTTTAGGAAGTGAGCAGAACTTTGAGACAATTTAAAATAAATGACCTAAAGATCAAATGATTTATGCCCACTATCTGCTTTTCTTTGAGAAAATGACTAATTCTCCAAGCCTGCAAACAAAGAAAATGAAATAAACAAAAATTTTAAAGATGAAGCTAAAATCACGCTGGAATCAAAAAAGAATATGTTCAATGTGAGCCAAACCGTAACATCTTTAAACCTTCCATTTGTTGGTGTACATTAGAAAAAGGAAGATAAAACCCCAAATGACATCTAGCCTGCTGGCTGGGTAATTTGATTTTCATGTATTTGTGAGCTGGTGAAGCACGCTTGCCTCTGTGTGTGTAAGCATTGAGGCTGGCAATTAACCCTGTTCCCTTAAGCAATCAAATGTGTTTGCTGAGACCTCACTCAAAGCCACCTCATATGGGGCCCCATGCTAATGACCTGTGCTGGGCTTGAATAACATTGAAGTGGCAAGGATGGCAGTCAGGAAGATGTGGGCCTTATTTTCAAAAACATCTTTATGTACATAACTAACTGGACGGATTAGGAAAACAAGGTTATTGGAGAGATTATTGAAATAGTATTCAAGAAATTTTCTTGGTATGAAATTCAAAGAAACACAGGAAAACAGAAACTTAGAGAAAGATAATAGACAACACGTGAAAAGATCATAAAGATTATTTTGGTTATAAAGTCACCTGCATCTTCTTTCAGGATGTAAATCCAAATTTGATATCCTGCAAGAGATCTGGTGAATCTCCTCAGAAGCCCTTCCCTTGGTCCCTCTCACAAATGTCATTCAGTTTATAATGATCAAACTCTACTCTGCGTTTAAACCAAAATGTGTTGCACACACACACGCGCGCGCATGCGCCAAAAAGTTTTTGAAAGTAGATAACTTGGGAAGTTTCTTCTCCCTCAAAAAAGAAGTAGCAGGCCAAATGTTGTTCCCTTCCTTATTATTTCCACAGGAGAAGCTTCTTTCTTTTCTAGTTCCTTGATGGCTGTGATCATTAATAAAGTACCAATAGTAAAGGAATAAGAATCTGAGCCATACACTTTTTCCTGGTGTGAATTCTTCATACATTTCTCTTGTGTATTATTATTGTGTGTATGTATGTGTATGTGTGTGTATGTGTATGTTATATGTGTGTGTGCTAACAGCTTTATGGAGGTATAGATTAGATATTAAAAATACTGGGCCTATTTAATATATATAACCTAATAAGTTTGGAGATATGTATATATCCATAAAACATCACCACAATCAAGGTTACAAAATATCCATCACCTCCAAAAGTTTTTTTCTGCCCTGTTTTTGTTATTGATTTTTGAATTTTTGTACATGGTAAGATATTTACCATGAATATCTCTTTTTCTTTACACCACACCTTCTTCATCTTATCCTAACTCTTTTGTTTGCTCCCACTCTTAACAAATCAAGACATAGATTAAATTCTGTTATATAGATTATCTATCATCTATCTATCTATCTATCAATTATCTAATCTATCATCTATCATCTATCTATCTATCAATCATCTGTCTACCATCTCTCTATGATAATAGCAAGTACCTGTTCAATATTTGCCTCTTAAATAATACTCAACACATTGGGATTTGATCATAGCTAAAAATTCAGATGGCATATTACCATTTATTTATCCATCCTTACATTTCACAAACATTTATTCAGTATCTATTATGTGCCAAGCAGCATGTTAGGTTCTGGGGACCAAAATATTAAGATGAACCTCTTGCCCTCCATGTATTTTACTGAAATAGAATTTTATGTGTAGAAACATTCATTTGAAATAGAAACTTATTTCTTTATCCTGGTCAAGTTATCAAATTGACCATAATCAAGCAAAGCACACTGTATTCTCTTTGAACTCTTCTTCTCTCTATCATCCCTTTAGAATCTGTCTTTGATTCCAATGCCCCAGGAACTTTCTCCAACCTTCCATATTCCTTGTTTCCATCTTTTTCCTCTGGGTTATTGCCATAGATTTTCACTATAAACAGGAGAATTACCATCCCGAAATTTCTGGAATCTAATTCTTCATCCCTTACCACTCCTCATCACTCTGAGTGGCAATTTCAGTCTAAGTGGCACAACTTTTCTTCTCCTTTTCAGTATTGATGTCTCCATTTCTTCACAGTTTTTAGTGTACCTTGCAAAGAACTATAAGATGATACAAAAATAAAATTATAGAGAAGAACATACCACAACTGTCAAATTCCTCTAAGTTGATAGTAAGGGTTTTGTGAGAATTGTTTCTAAATAGCATAAGAAAACATGGGGCTTGAGATCTTTGACCAGTATGGCTTTTTAAGTATGGGTTTATAGAATCTCAAGTCTTTAGAACTTTAATCCACTTTTACCAGCAAATTTGGTTACTGAACTGATAAGATTCTGAATTGTTCTCTGCCTCTGGCCACCGCAAGTGAGTACCTGTGAGGCAAGAGAGAGGGTCTGGTGCCCTAATTTACTGTTGTCTCCTCCTGTTATAAATTTTTTATACTCAGCCATGCAGCTGCCCCTCTTACTCTTCTTCTGGTGTAGGCCAGGAGAGAGAGGAAGAATATTATGTTGTTCTTTAGTCACCCTGTAGAAAGGACAAAGTAAAATAAGTAGGCTGGTTTAGAGCCTTTCTACTCCAAGTGTGGTTCACTGAGCAGCAGCATCTCCATCACCTAAGAGTTTGTTAGAAATTCACAATATCAAGATCTACCCAAGACGTATTGAATTAGAAGCTCTATTAAATAAAATCCCACCAGTGACCCACAGACACACTTAAGTTGAGACAAAGTTGAGAAACATTGGTCTAGAAGGTGCCTTTGTCCACTGACAAAGGGCAAAGAAAGAAAGTGTCTCATGAATGGGGTATAGAAACTATCTTGGAGACAAATAAGGAGAAAATAATAGAGGACAACGAGGGGAATCTATATGTGTGTGTGTGCGCGAGCGCACGCGTGCATGTGCACATCTCTTCACACGCGCGCACGCGCGCGCGCGCGTGCACACACACACACACACACACCCCTCTCTAAAACTTTTCAGTCTTCTCTGGACTTCAGCTGCTAAGAGTTAACTCTCAACTGATTGCTGGGCATATCTAATATCTGTATTCTACCTGAGATGTTCACAGATGTTCACAGGAGAGTAATCCTTAACTTTCTTTCTTAACCCAAACATTAGGTTTGATGGATGAAGGTAGTGTTCCCGATATTGCCCTCACTGGCCAAAGGTTAGGAAGCTCATTTAAAGAAGTTCTCCTTATAATGATTTGAAGCAGGAATCTAGCAGTGCTATTTTTTTTCCAGAAGTGACACACCTTTTTCTCGATCACTTGAGAATTCTTCTTATGCCATCATCAAACAGAATTGTTGATTTTCGGAGTTAGAAGGAACCATAATAGACCAGCCTGATTTCTTATTTGTTGCTAAAATCTCTGCTGCAATATAATTAGTCATTGCCCAGCTGATGCTTGGCTGAAATAAATTTTTAAAAACCTCAAAATTCATGCTTACATGCCACCAAGTGTTCAGTGCTATTGCAGCTATGTTGCTCATTATTTGAGAATGCAGCATTCCACTGATGACACACGTTACCCTTTTCTCAGTCTAGCATGACTCTCATAAAAATTTAAGCTTCCTAGTAGTGATGTAGAGAGGGAAAAAGTCCCTTCATAAACAAATCCTTTTGCCTAAGTACTCATAAAAATGGTAATTAGAGCCCAGCATGAGAGATATGGATTTCTCACACTAATAACAACAGTAGTAGTAGTAGTAGTTAGTAGTAGTAGTAGTAATATACCCTTCAAGACTTACCATTCCAGAGAAATATTTGCTATTATTATTATGATTATTGTTGTTGTTATTGTTATTATTGTATTACAGCTAATAATAGTGATAGGTTAAGTGTTAAGAGATTAGGCCTTCAGTGTAATTAAGTAAGCATACTTAGAAAGGGCTCCCCTGAAGGCATTTCTTCAATTAATAAAGGAGACTGGCAGATCTCACAGCCTACTGCCAGGTACCAATTGATTAACTCTCTTTAATAACTGTTTAATTTGCTTTCTCGTACTAATCATGTTGTACAAATTGTTGGCCTCTGCCACTTGGTGACAAAGCAGATGTCATTTCACTATGCTGAGTGGCACCGCCTACCAGCCCCACTTCTCACCTTCCTTCCTCCCATCCTCGGCCTTTTCCATCCCTGCCCTGCCCTCCTCCTGCCTGTAACCCAGACACAGATCTGGCCACTCATTGCTCTTGGAAGCCTTGCAATGGCAATGAAAGAGGAAACTGGTCAGACCTTTAGAGCAGCAGCTGCGGGAGGAAAGAAACATCCCTTTGCTGTGTCTCATGACCTCTCTCCATGGTTAAAAAAATTCATAAGCTCACAGCATGAATTATCATGGTCTCATTATAGACACAGAATTAGGGTCATATAAGGTCAAAATAAAAATGAGGTGATTAAAAAAAAAATCAAAGTCCCACAAACAGGGGAAATTGTACCAGGGAGATGGAAGGTGACAGGGAATGGACAATACAGTAAATATGATGAAAACATAGGAGTGGAGTAGACCATTGATACACATCCTATGAAGCATATCGGGTACCTCCAAGACACAGTCACATTTGATGACTGAGAAGTAGATGTTGGTAGTCACCACCCCATCCTGTTACACATAACTTCTGTGTCTCGCCTTTGGATATACTGAGATGTCTAGCATCTTGCTTAGCCATCATCTTTCTGCCTCACAATATGAAAGACCTACAACACATCAAGCATGGAGAAGCATATAGGTGGTTGAAACCACTTATTTTAAAATTCTCAAATGTACCTGGTACATTCATATGTCTACATCTTTGGAGACACTATTCTGTCACCTGGGCAGAATGCCCTTCACAGTCCATGTGAATGATCAAGGATCGTTACTAAGACCCAAGCTCTCATATGAAGCTTTCTATTTCTAACCAGAGGACATAGAGAGTGCTCCTTCCATACAATGCTTTTCCGCTTTGCACCTGTTGCTTGGTAAAAGCAGACCCTTCAGTCCTTCACACAAGCCCCTCCAAGCGATAACCTAAACACAGCTTTCTATTTTACTTTCTACCACTTCTCCACACAGATCTTGCAACCACGTTTTATTAAACTTCATGCTTTCCTCCCCTCTGTACCTTGTCTTTGCCTTTCCTTCTAGCAGGAATTTCTTTTCTATACAGTCAGTGTTCAGTAATCACACAGCCTATCCATTAAAGTTCAGCACTAAAACCATTTCCTTCTTAAAAATGCAACAGGATATGATCTCTCTCTCTCTCTTTCTCTCTCTCTCTCTCTCTCTCTCTCTCTCTCTCTCTCTCTGTTAAACTCTGTATCATTTATGTCATCTGCACAGAAATTTAATTTTTGGAGTGATCGAAAATTATTTCAGGAGAGATAATTTCAAGACTTTCTGCTAAGCCCCATAGAACATTTTTTTCCCCTCATGACAGTAACAGTTTGCTTTGACTGCCTCATGGACATTTGTAATAGGCTTACACAGGAAACTTCATGATAATCTGAAAGGTAGAAATCTTTGTCAGCTTGGATTTCAAACAGGAAGTAACTTTCGACTGCAAGGAGTTTAAAATTCTTTTTTCTTACCCAGAGAGTACAGAGAATGTTGATTTTATCAATGAGAAATAAGCCAGCAAAGAGAAGAAAGATAAAGGATGTTAAGAGTATGTAGAGGTATCATGGTACTCAGTCATTTCTGTAACTAGTAGACAGACAATAATGGAGGAAAGCAAGGCCTAAAGAAGAGTTTTCTTAGTAGAGATTTGGAACTTAAAGACAATAGTGTAAGCAGGTGCTTTTGAACCATAGCCCAATACCAAGCTAATACTGTTACCTAAATGAAATATATTAAAAAAGGAATGTTTTTGGAATTGAAGAGTAAACACCTCAAGATGATGCTCAGTTACTAAAACACTGCTAACACAACTTGCCTTTGGGATATCTGCTGTTTGCTTGACATTGATACTGGGACCAAGCCAGCACAGTTTAGAGGTGGAATACTCTTCAGGAGGAAAAAGAAAAAAGGAAGAAATAAAACTTTGAAAACTCTAATTGGGGGCGGGGGGAGACCAACTAACCAACAAGCAAAGAAAAATCAAAAACAAAAAAAATCTAAACTAATGAAGACTACACAGAAGACTGCAAAAAAGCATTCCTATTCCCAGCTGGCAGAAAACCCCATCCTCACTGGTGTCATTCTAGTTTACATACACTACTATATTTTCTTGCTGGGATTAATGCAATGGTCTACTAACAAGACTTATTCTGAATGAAAAACCATATCATAGCCTTACCATCCCCCACTATACTCTGTCCCACTCCCTCACATGCCCACCTTATCCATCCACTCCCTAAGTATTTATTCAGTCTTTACTAGGCAATAATGGCATAAAATTAAGCAGAGTATGCTGGATCTCTATACTCAAGGAGAGGCTTATCTCGCAATTAACCCAAATTCCTTGATGTGGCATATCAGATTCTCTCTCCAATCTCCTGTACCACTTCCCTTTGGCTTCTACACTTCATTTTTACATTCATACTTACTTTCATTTCTCTGTTAGCACTCTCCATATTCTTTTGCCTCACGTTTTTTTCACATGATGCTTTTTTATGTTGAAATACCTTCCTCCAAGCCACCTGACTCCCCCAGCTAAATGCTACTATATCCTTTATCACTCCATTTTCTCTTTGTGACTCTCCTGCCTCTACTAGACCGATAGCTCCCAGAGAGAAACCAAGTGTTATTCATTGGTGGCTAACTCCAGTACCTGATTTATGTTGGTGCTCAATTATCATCACTTAGGTAAACTAATTACAGTTTGACCTTGTGTTGTTGGTTCCTACTAGATTGAGAGGAATAGATTTCAAATTGTGCCTGAAAGCAGGGACTTTGGTTGATGACTCTTTCCAGCTTGGTGAATACCAGGCACTTAATATTTTTCAAATAAACGAATGAAAGGATAAATTCAAACAAAAAAAAATACAGTATTTAAACTATGTTCAAATAAACACGAGTGTGATCAGAACTGAAAGCAGACATTAACCATCCTTTGGCCCAAGTAGAAATCTGGAAAATTCTCACAGATGGTTATTTATTTTAAGGAAAACATTATTAAATTTGTCTAATCCAATTTTTCTTTTCCTCACAGGGTACAGTAAAGGCATGGGAGTTAAAACCGTTAAGACTCTGTTTTACGTTTACATCTGAGTTATGAAATACTACGTTCACCAGCCTCTACTAGCAGCAAGGCAACATTAATATTAATGTTTGGAAGGGCTTGCAGCATGGCAGTGAGATGATTTAAAGAGGAGAATAATCAGGACTGCATCTTAGTAAATAAATCCAAGGTCCAATTTGTTTATTCTTTCACCCGCATTTTTAAAGGGAAATTAATACTCTTTTAAAAAAGCAAATCAATACAGACTTTGAACTGCTGACTTGGTAAATTTAAAATGAAATCATTTCTCTTGTCTCCAGTAGCCTCCTAGCTATGTTCCTTTATCCAGTCTTTCTCTATCCTATTCCAATACCCTCAATAAACCCTACAGGCAGACCCTCAAAATATCACTCATGAAGTGTTTATTAAGTTTTTGCCAACCTTCCACCTGGCACCACCTGACTATTATGGGGACACAGACCATGGAAGGGCCTGTCATTGTCTTCAAGGGGTTTATATTTCAGACAGGGAGAGAAACTCTCTGAGATAAGGCATCCAAAGAAGACTCACAACAAATGTATTCTAAGATATCATGATAAAAACTATTTTGAACATGTAATTTCTACTCTTGTAAATCTCCCATGATTATTCCACGATTCATGATTTCCCCCACCCTCAGTATAGAAGAATGGACACACATACACACAGCAGGTGCGTGTGCTCACACGCACTGATGCATAAAATCTCATTTAATCCTCAATATAACCCTGAGAAGTTTATAATAACATGACTATTTTGTAGATGAAAGAACTGAGAGTTGAATGACTATTTCAAGATCCTACATCTAGGAAGCAGCAAAACTAGTATTTAGAATTTAGTTCTGCCCAATAAACTTCTGTGCTTTCCACCATGCTCTCTCTCTTCACCAGTTTTTATTCACTGACTTTGGCATCACTCTATGGCTTCTCAATATTTCCTAAGATCTCTATTCTACCGAGGCCAGGTTGATCTACCCAGCATTTCTGGAACAAAATTTTGCTAAAAACATGTTTTCATGACGTGGTTTACCCACTCATGACCATGAAAAACATAGCAGGTGTCAGCACAACTTATGGATTCAAAGTGTAGTGTCAGAAAGCAAACAGTCTCATATACTGACTTCGCTCTTTTATAGGTATATGACCTTAGGCAAGTTTACTTTACCTATTTGCATTTGTTTATCTGTAAAATGGAAAAATCATAATAGTATCCACAAATTTTATTAACTATCTTTGATAACTAATACTGGTTACTATATTTACATTTATGACTTATAAATGGTCATCAAGATGTATGGGTCCTAGGAAGTTATTGGATTAAAGACTCAAAAAAAAAAAAACGTTTGAGGATAGAACTTGTAAATGTCATATTGCCTTGCCCATTGGAAGATAAAACAATAATAATTTAATAATAGAGATAGAAAGAAATTTGTACAATCCTCTTTTTTTCACACGTGGGACCACTGAAGCCCCCCAAAAGTAAAACAATTTGTCCAAGTTCACATATCTAATGGATGGGCTTTTCTAGAAGTCTATGGTATTGCTTTTGTCTCAAGCAGTTTCTGGCAGTACTAACTCATTTAGCCCGTAAATGTTCTTTCACACTCTAATCACAAAAAGCAGGCTCTAAACAGTTCTGGCGCACTCATTTGCCCCAGTTTTAGCCGTTTCTTCATTGACAAAAATGCCAGTCCCCTGTACAGCCCAACTGAGCTTTCTTAGCCAGGTATTAATATTTATTTTGTGTTTAAATTATTTCAAAAGTTATATGCAGAAAACAAGTTTTTTTCCCCTATAAAATAAATGTTTTAACTATGGGTAAAAAATTTAGTTCATTTCAATACATATGGTTCTGGCACCATATGCTAGACATTGGGGATAATAAGGTGGAACAAACAGCATGGTTCCTGCTCTATTTAGGCTGTTTCATGAGGTTTCGCATACATCATACATTAAAAATTCTCTTCTCTTTAATTAGTTTAGGTTAATAATAATGAAACAAACATTTACTGCCTGATTATGAATATATTATTTTGTCTAATTTAGGGAGAAATAAAGAATATGGTAAGAGTTTAGCAATTTAAGTGTTCCATGTTTCTAGGAGCTCCTTATGACACGTTATTTATTTTATAAATTTAAGTCGTCTCCTTCGCCATCATTTTTCTTCTTGGATAAAAATCTTTGTGCCGAATATTAACCAAGGTTTGAGACTATGTGCCAGGTTCTATAGGCTATAGAAAGCATACACAGACTCACAGACACACAGATACACACACACACACACACATGCACACACACACACACTCTCTCTCTCTCTCAAGCAGATTATTTATTTATATATTAGAATACGTTTTATATAGTGAGAGATTGTAATATTTGTAGAATTTAAGATCTAGTGCTAGATATTTAATATTCTTTAATATAGATGCTATAATAATATAAGTGCCACCATTACTATTTTTTTCTTAGTCCTTAGATATCCCATGCTAAGGATTTTATGTATGCATTATCTTGTGCCATCTTTACACAGAAATAGAAATTATTAGCCCCAGTTGAGCCTTAGGCTGTATAAACTTGACCAAAGTCATGTGGTTTGTACATGTTAAAACTGAAATTTGAAATGAGGCCTACCTGACCAGATTTTGTGCATCTTTCTAATCCCAAGGAGATTTTTTTTTTTTTTTTTTTTGGCACAAAGTAGGTGTTCAAAGAGTCATTGTTGAAAGCTGAAATAGTAAAAAAGCAACACAAATGCTACTTTGTGAAAGAAACTCCCAGAAAAGCTTAGCAATCAGACTTGGAAAGAGCTGTTAAAACAGAATACCTTGCGAATAGGCCCATATAGGTTTGTAAAGACCTTGAAGCAGCTTTGCAGAAACTGCACCAAACGTGCAGCACTGAATTCCAAAGGGATTTTAAATGCATTTTTATTGTTATAGAAAAGGAAATAGAATTTTTAGTCTTCATTCATCTAATAATGCAATCCAAGTTTTGGCTCTACTGAGATTTTAGAGGGAAAAGGAACATTAAAAGTGCCACAGAGCACCCTGTACAAAACTTACAGGCTTTAACCAAAATGAAATGTCATTGTTTAGTGCAGGGAACTGGGATGCCACATGCCGTAGACTCCATATGAAGTTCTCCTGAGCCAGGCCAGGCTTTCAGAAGACATCTGGCTTGACAATTTTGATGCCCCCGTCATCATCACTAGCTTAACACATGCATGTGATCGAGCGTGCGTGCACACACACACACACACAGTACACGTAGATACCATTTTGATGAGAACATTTCAGAGCTATATAAAGGAATTAATTTATTGTTTGTCCTAGATTTTTGTTTTTCAAAGTGTGAACCACAAACCAGCAGTATCAGCATCACCTGAGAGCATTAGAAATGCAGATGCTCAGGCTTTACACCAAATCCAATGAATCAGGACCTGCAATTTAACATGCTCACCCAGTAACTCACATAAATAGTCATGTTTGGGAAGCAATGTTCTATAAGGGGAGTTAGCAAGTTTATTCCTGAAAGTACTAAAGTAGATAGTAATGAGCTACTAACAGGAACATCCACAGTCATTTCAAGAGCTTGTGCATTTGACTGATACTCTGCAGTCCAGTTGAAAGTGGGACTCAATTAGGGTCCTGCAATTTTATTTCATGCACTATGGTAATATGAGAGCCAAGCTAAGTTTTGGTAGTCACTAACAGTGGGTTTACTTATGATGTTCAAATCTTCTGTTTCACATCATTAAAATGTGCCCTCTGCATTCTTTAAGATGTTCACCTTTTCTATGAAGGTATTTCTAATTCGTCCTTCCATTCTAAAGACTTTTGTGTACATGTACATCTAAGCACTAATTTATTCTAGTACTATACCATGTTGACATAGTTTCCGTGGCTTTGTATATATCTCAACATAGTTAGAATTCTTCAGAGCCAGGAACATTGTAATTAACCCTTATTTAATTCCAAAAGGGAAGAGAGAAGTCCAGAAAAAGAAAATATTGAAAGGGAATTTAGAACCGAGTCTACTCCGACCTTCATTTCCTGGTTTTTGTTTTTATTTTTTTCCTGAAGGAAAATGGTCCTTGGATTTCCCCTAATTACATGAGGATTCCTAATCTTTGTCCCTTATGGAAAATCAAACTGTGAAGTGGAGTCATGTTTGAAAATGGAAAAGAAGCAAAGCTCTACTTCACTAAGCAGAGCTGGTCGAGCAGATTTGTGATCACTCCTCATGTCAGGGCTTTAGCCTAGTTTGTGGACACAACCACAGCTGTGCAAATTTTGGAGTGGCAAGGGGACACTATGAACAATGTGTTTGCCTCACATGGCTTTTGTTTCATTTAAGTCCCCATCTTATGAGCTTCGCTTTGCAATGCTGAGGATAGAGATAGGATATTCAAAGTGGAATTCACTCAGAACCACGGCATTTCTCCTCATTTTTAGGTCACAACTGAAATTGGATTTTAATGTGAAATTTGCCTGGGGCTCAGCAGATGGTTCCCAAACACCACAAGCATCAGTTTGCCTTCTGTACGTTGATGTAGTTATAACAACGTATAAAACTGCTAGGGAACTCATATCCTGTACAAATATGCCCTTCCCCTGTCTCTTCTGTTCCTCCTGTTTTTAAAATTTATATCATTTGATGCTGCATCACATTCCTTGCTACATTCAGCCATGCCAATCATATATGTTATGATAAATGGTGAGTGTGGATGGGAAGAAAAAAGAGAAACATTTTATGTTAGACTTAATGGGCTCAGATCATATGTTAATTTTTCTCTTTCTTTAAAAAAGTCCCTTTAAAATTTAGGGCGAAAAGGTAAGCAAATTGGATAGTGGATTGATTTATTCTGATGCTATCCCTTATAATTCTCATCTTTAAATCATCGCGCAGCTGCACTTCCAACCTTTCTGAACATCGTTATTAATGTTCCCAGCTCCTGGCAGTAGCTAGTAGAGATGGCATTTTACAATTCAGATGTAAAAATTAAAAGCCAAAGGCTAGAGGGGGTACACAGTAGCATAACATATCCATCCAAGTGTTGATTGAAAGCCCTTCAGAAAGCCAGCCTTTCCCAGTCCTCCCTAGCAAGGAAATGCAACATTAACAGCGGTAGTCCAGAAATTCACTTTCCTTCCTTAGTTGGCAAAAAAAAAAAAAAAAAAGGACTATAAAGGGTATAGAATGGCTCCAGAAATATTTTCACTTTGAGAATCTTTAATTATATTCTCAACTGGTGCACAAGAAGAAAGAGCTCTGCTTGACCAACAGCTGCATGAGAGTCAATGGCGTTCTAGTCAGGGAGTAACAAGGCCATGGTTGCTGCAATTTCTACAGGGAGTTGATATCATCAGGAGTCTGAGGGATTTGCCTCTCATTTCTATTGGTGGAGAACTCCATGGAGAAAGGTCCCATGATTACATTATTCATTAGTCATCTGTGCTAGGACATTTATTTATTTATTTATTTACTTACTTACTTACTTATTTATTTTTGTAAAAAAATTGTTCTTTAATATTTTTATTTTGTATGGAACCTAGATTCTCGATTCCCTGCAGAAAGACTGACTCATCATTATTCTCTTTGTATTATTCTTTGAAATTATTCTCTTTGTATTATTCTTCCTGTGAAAACAGTAGGTAGGTCTCCAAATTTGAAAGATGTAGATCAGAGAGAATTTAAAAATGATCTTAACTAATTACATAATAAAATAAATGCTTATTAAAATAAAATAAATAAAATTAATTAAAACATAAAATCAATGTTGCGGTCCATCTACTCAAAGAAGGAAAACTATCCTTGCTTTATCACCATATCCTACTAAAGCTATCTCCTTCTGTCAGCTATCTGATATTATTTTAGAGTCAGAACAAATAAAATGAAAAGAAAGCAAAAAAAAAGTTGTCACTTTCTATCAACTCCCTTATCTCTCCTGGTGTTTTTTGTTTGTTTTTTGGTTTTGGGTTTTTTTTTTTTTTTTTTGCTATTTGTTTTGTTTTTAATATCTAGCTATCTCTGGTAAAGAAAAGAGAGCGGCCTCATGTCAATTCTGGCCAAAGTTCTGTTTTCTTGGCCTCTTCTTTCCATGATTTAAAATGTTGTACTGCAAAAACATAGCTACTTTCTACAGGAACTCTGAGTCAATGTCTATACCCAAATTATTATTATTAGAGAATTGAGTTGTGAGAAATTTCATAGTTGCTTGTAAAGCTCAGTTTTAAAATGAGACCTCATTTCCTTAAAAAGGTATCAGAGTAGATGTTTCCAAAATGTTTTTGTCCCCTCCCCATGGATCCTAAAATGGGTAAGTGCCTGTTGGTTGCCCTGTACTCTGGTAATTTCTGTCCTAAAATGATTTTTCTAAAACATCAAAGCAATCATTGTTTTTAAAAGAGTAATTTTTCCTTTGTCTTCTGTTTTATTCTCTCCTTTAAAACATATTGAAAATGTGGTTTTATTCCCAATGAAAACAGGGCCTTAAGCAACTTGCTTTTTAGGACCTAAAAGGGATAGAGTACAGACTAATTTTCATAAGTCACAACAATTTCAAAGCCTGAAAAATAAAATAAAAAGTTGAAAGAAAAAAAGAGGAACAAAAATAGCCTGTCCATTAGCCTGTTGTAGATCTGTACAGAGAATACCATTACATTTTAATTACATTTTTAGCTTGGCTAGTCTCTCATTTAAAGGAATGCTTCCTAACCTGTCTTTTCAACCTGTCATGAATGAGAAGCCAGGGACTCAGAAGGCTTACAATAGCTACAGGCCATGTTTGTGCTAACCAAAGCCAGGCAAGGAGGCTAAATTCCGTGAAGCATTGCAAATATTGGTGTGGTTCAAAGGGGATGTCCCTGGTTAGGAGGAAGTCTATAAAACAAGATAGACAAGAGATTTTACAAAGCTTAGCAAAATAAAATGGAGGATAGGTAGAGGAAAAGAACAAAGAGGGTTTTGAGTTCAATGATGGATTTAGATTTTATGAGAGGACAGCTCATTATGCCTGAGCAGAGATGAAGCCCTTTTATTCTTTCTGCAAAGAACAATAAAAACTCCAGACTTCAACTCCCCCAAAAGATACTCCTAATGCAACTCAGATACTGGCCTCCCACCATTCACACTGCCCTATCTGATGCAGTTTCAGAGTCCTCGGGCACCACAACAGATTGCTCACCACCCACATACTCTTCAGTATGCAAAAGCAGAGGACAGAAATCAGTGACTCTTGCAGAAGTGGATAGGAGAAAAAAGTAACAAGGCCATACTTGCTGAAATTATCTTGTACACGTAGTTCTTCTTTCTTCTGATGGCTTTGTGAATGTGATATTTTTAAATGATGTGAAAGGCACCATTCTCATTATTTGATTAGCTTAATAACCTTTGCCCCAATTTCAGGTATTAAGTATCAACATGGAATCTGAAAGACAGTATCTAGTTTTGTTTGGCTCCAATGGGCACATTTTCTTTCTATAATGCCGTAAGGCTATGGGAATGTACTAATCTCCTAAATTCATCCATTTAAATAATGTCCCCCCACCCTTCCATGCAGGCACCTAAGAGCATGGCAGGCAGCTTTAGAGTTGCTGCCATTTCTCTTGGCATGCACAATCATCTTCTCTCAGCCTCCCAAAGGTGTATTCCACTACCATCATAGTCTTGTTATAATAGTAGTTAAAGTGTTTTCTGTGTTACACTGCAATTTGTGGGCAGTTTCATCATCAATGGAAATAACCCAGAGACTGGCAGAAATACTATAGATTTCTTGTCTGTGCAGGGATTAAATGAAAGTAAACCCCAGCTGGGTTTTCAAAATAATGAGCACCATGTCCTTTGTCATGTCAAACAGTCTAATTTCAAGGTCCATAAAGAAGTGTACCAGAATTTTCATTAAATCCAGTGGAAATATTTCTGTGTTTTAGAAAAAAGAGGGTGTAATGTCAGAAAGAGAAATGGTAAGCAATTGGCTTACCAAGAGCTAGGTCTTTCCCCATAGTTGGGATAATCTAAAGTTTTAATGTAATAAAGGACTAGAAGAGCTCTTTGAGTAAACCAGGTTTTGCTTTCACTGTTGTTTGGCATAATTGTAATTCCAAGCATGGCTCAAGTCAAAATAGAACACTGTGAATTCTTCACAAATTATCCATTAACTCAGCAGGGAGAATGTAGAGCATAGGGTTCCAGAGCCAAGAAGACTTGGCCTCAAATCACAGCCTTAACATTTGCAAACTTGGTGACTTTGGACATGTTACTTAACTATTCATTCTGTTTCCTCTTCTGTAAATAGGAATCATAATTGTAATTCCCATTAAGGTTATTATGAGAATTACATGATATAGTGCCTAAAAAGCCATTACATAGTTCTTCAACATTTAGGAACTGCTCAATAAACAGTTGAAATTAGTTAGAGGATGTCTCATATTTTCAAGCATTAAGCCAACATTCCTAAAAGCTATAACTAAAAATCTTTCTTAAAGCCTACTACATTGTTTCAATATTGAACAAATAATGAAGGAGTGGAAAGCCATGTTAATTATAACTTTCTTATAAAGCTATTCACTCTTGAACATTTATTCTTGATGTTTTTTACTGTAGAACAATGAGTCTATGTTCTATGTTCTATGAGTCCATTTATCCAATGAATGTGTACTGAGAACTTCCTTTGTACAGAAAAACTGATGGGATTCCTTCTACTGTGTGAATGCCCAGTCTAAGTGTCAGATGCATTACATTAAAAGTAGGACTCATATCCTAAAAATCTCCCTGTGTGCTAGACTGTAGATACCTGGAGACAGCCAACTCTGTTTGATTCCTGGAATCTCCAGAAAATATTTTTTCATGAAATAAACAACCTTAAAATATCAAATATTTATGCTGGTGAAATATATATACATTTACATGATTCAGATAATAAAAATCCTACACAACACTTTTCAACTATTCACTATAAATCATTAATATAGCAATTTTTACATTAGAACACTCAGATTTCAGTAGGGGTGACTTAGTTGGAATCCAGCATAGGAGGTCTGGGTCCTCCATCTCTACCTCATTCAAAGGAGCTCCTCCTCTTTTATCTGTTTTATAGACTAGGTTTTTAATTAAATTGTCTAAAAATAGGGGTAGTTCTGCTCTGAAAATCAATCAAACAAATAAACAGTTTGAAAAAACACAGCATTAAGAAGGATCAATCGAGTTTTTTTTTTTTTTTTTAACATCTCCAAAGCTCACCTGTCACACAAAATTTATAGCAGCTTAATGTTTCAACAGTGTGTCAAGGACTACTCCAAAGTTAATGCTAAATCCGATCCACTCTACAGTATAGATTTTCTCTTCTTCCTCTGCCCTAGGAACCTTTTTATTTGTGTATTCTGGGTGAGAAAAAGGAATTGGACATCTTACAGAGGTATGCACTGTATCTGAAAACAAATCACTAACTGTGTGTGTATGTTTGTATGCATGTGTGTGTTTATAAAATTATAAGGGTGAAATGTAGGTATAAAAAATTACACGTTAAAAATTATATGCATTTAAAATAGCTTTTTGCTCTAACTCTCTCTTAGCTTCATTTGCTTTTCATAATGACTTCTTGTAAATACCAATTTTTGATGAAGATGCGTGAGGTCTGGGAAACAAGTAAAGAAGCCACGAGACTCAGTTCTTCTGAACTTGCAGGAGACATAGATTTTTGGTAACCTGATGGATCTGAGTTAAAGCACATTCTTCTAACTTCTGGCTCTACCCATTGGGAACAATTGAAACAAAACACACATAAGATGTTAGTTGTTTTGTAGGCAACAGAGTCCACTTTCTTCCACATGAGCTCATCTACCATCGGCCTCTTCTGTTTTCAGGTTCACATAGATCCTCACATGTCTCTTGTAGTTTCTATAAGGTTATTTCTTCAGGGTGTCACTCTTAGCAATATTCTCTCACCCTATAACTCTCTTTGCCTCTAGGGCTACTCCTAATGATGTGTTTTTTTGTAAATACTAACTTTTCCAGATGCTGTGGTGAAGATCTGAGCACAAGTTTTTTTTTTCATTACCTCTCTCTATGCTTCAAGAATTAATTCCTTCCTTCATCCATCTATCCATTTAATAAATCTTGCTGAGCCCCCACCATGTTCCAGAGACTATGAAATGATTAAATGAATGGACCTACCATAGTCCAGAACAGTATGATTGGTACACACTTACATGGAAACTGCTTACAGAAATAGAATGAGCTAACTCTGGGATCGGGCCAGCCACGGTATGAGTCTCATTTCAGCAGTTAGAAATTCTGTGAGCTTGAGTAAGTGATTTATTTTCACTGAGTCTCAGTTTCCTCATCTGTGAAGGTCTTCATAATATCTTCCTCATATAGTTCTGATAATCAGATGTGGAAATATATATTCAGAAACTAGCCCATTACCTAGCACAAAATATTTACCCAACAACTGATATGAATTGTTTTACTTTGAAAGGTGGCTCAAGGCCATGAAACATAACCACATCTCTGCTGTAAGCCCTTAGAGGAGTACTCAGCTGGCAGTGCATTAGTGAAACCACATATATTGCAAAAGGCCCCAGAGCAGTCTCCATTGCTCATAGCTTCTCAGGAAAACTTATATTTACTCTAAGCATTTACTAAATTAACAGAACTCTGACTTGGTTTAGGAACATACTTACTTAATATAAATTGGCCTTTATTATGTAAGTGAACGCCATGTGAACTCTGGTATAAAACAGAGAGAGTAGGTTCCCAAATACTTTCCAAATCTTTTTTATAAGAATGATAATATAAAAGATTATCCTAGGTTGATACTTCTCCCAGTAAAGGAGCAATCCCCTGGGCATGACTAAGGAGATTTAGGTCAGCATCATCATTGAGACAAAAGCTAATACAATGAAGCAGTAATGATGAAATGGTACCCTGAAAGATCATGATGAGAATATGGGCTTCAAGCAAAAGCAAATTTGGCTCCATAATGCTTTGCATACACTACTTATTTTTAATGCTTGAGGCTTAACACTGTGAACACATTTGGATTAGTATTAGGCTTTTTAAGTGTATTAGTTTTCTGTTGCTGCTACAACAAACCATCACAATCTTGGTAGCCTAAAATAACACACATTTATTACCTAGGAACTCTGTAAGTCTTGCCTGTATCTCACTGGGCTAAAATCACATTGTTGATAGTGCTGCATTCCTTTACTGAAACTCTAAGGATGAATCTGTTTTCTTGCTTTTTCCAACTTCTAGATGGTATTTTCATTCCTTGGCTTTTGGGCCCCTTGCTGCACTTTCAAAGCCATCAATGTTGTATATCTCTGATGCTTCTTCCTTTGCCCATCTTCCTCTGACTACAGCCAAGAGAGGTTCTCACCCTTTAGGAATTCATGTGATTAGATCAGGCCCACCTGGATAACACAGAATAATTCTTACATCTGACAATTTTTAACTGTAGTCACATCTGCAAAGCCTCTTTTGCCACATTAGGTAATACATTCACAAATAATGGGGATCAAAACATAGATCTCTTTAGAGGGTCATTATTCTGCCTACCGCATGTGACATTGGGGGAGTAGGCTATTATAGATACTGTTAAAGGATGTATTGGCTGTAGGTCTTTTAAATACTCCACAATGTACAGCCATTAAAGAAGACATGACTATTTCAGAAAGCTTCCTGCTGTACAGTGAAGCCATTGGTCTAAATGATCACTAGTTACCCTTCTGGTTTCAAAGGCTGAGATGCCTTAAGTTTATATTGGACTAAATTTCTGCACTACTTCTTGAGAAACTTGGAAGACTCAGATTTCAAGGCAAATTAAAAATTCAGAAAAGACAAAATAGTAAAAGAACAGAAAAGATACTACCTAGACTACATAGATTAGCCAACATCACGATCTCTGTACTTGGTCAGTCCCTACATGCAGTATTGAGTTTCTTTGGCAATGCTTTTTTTTTTTTTTTTTTTTTATAGGAGTGATCAACATGCTGAAGTGAGTCTAGAGGACCATAATCAGGAAAGTGAGAGGACTTCCCAGTTTGAAGTGTAGTGGAAGGAAAAATCAGAAGTTTACTTAAAGAACAGAAAATTGGAGAATCGTGTATAAGGAGGATATAACTGTCTTTAAATATTTGTCTTTATTAAAGAAAAGTCTATCTTATTCTCTGTAGTTCTAGAGAGCCAAGGGTAGATCAATGAGTAGAAGGTGTAGGAAGATTCAACATGAGAAGAAACTTTCCAAGACCTGGAGCAAAATGGAAGCAGCTTCTGGGACAATTAATTCTGTATGATTAGAGGATGAGTCTAAGCTAGAGATACTGAAGAGGTAATTTTTCCATTGGTAGAACCTTTAAGTGGTGGTCTTAAAGAGTCTCTCTACCACTAAACCTCTAGAATGTTATAAATCTAATTACTATATAGATGTTATTTTTATCTGTAATAAAATTAAAGAAGATAATTATGCAGAATTTATACCTAAAGAAGAATTTCCATTAAGGAAAGGTAGATGGAGTCAGGGATACACAAGCAAAGAAAGTTCCTGAATACCTTAAACGAAGAGTTGGCATTACATCATTCTTAGGATTAAAAGGTAGATAAGAGCTGTGACCTCCAAACTGTGGCTTTGGGGTCCTTGAGTCCTCCTGAGCGAGTCAGTTGCTGCTAGGAATCAGAAGATAAAGAAGAGAAAGAGTAGAAATGAGGTGAAGCAGAGAATTGGGTCTACCATTCCTTGCATTTGCTTTCAACCACAAAAGTTCTGTTTTAGGGTTCTTCATAAAGTTCCCTTTAAAGGAAAAAATAAACCTCGAATGCTTTAAACAAAGGAAACTACTGGTTTAGAGGAATATTAAAAATACACAGAAGTAGAGGATTTGAAATGAAACAAATCTAAAATCCTTTCTCCAATAGTTCAAAGGTTTATTTACAAGATTGGTACTTTTTCAACTTGTGTAAATTTCTACATATCTTCATGTCTTGATATTCTACCATTGGGTATAGCTCTGTGGCATGGCCTGGTGGAGATGGAACACATGCATTTTTAACATCTAAATTGTTATCAGACTCTATTTCAAGAAACTCCATAGACATGACTTGTGGAACTCTGAGGCTTCATGAAACTTAGATAAAAATCTGCTGCTCCAGAATATAATGCCTTTAGTTAAATTCATTAGAACAATTCTTAAGTGTATGGTAGCCATTAATAATAAATGTTTGCAACTTTTTAAAAATAAAACTTCTTAAAAGATAAATGACAAAATGGGAAAATACAACTCATCACAAAAAAAGCCAATCTCTCTGATAATAAAGGACTCTAAGACATTGATATGCAAAAGGTTCACAATTCAACAGAAAAATGGGCAAAGGCCATGTATGCAGACAATTAATAAAAAAGAAAATATAAATCACATTTAAATATTTTAAAATATGTCTAACCTCACTTTTTAAAAAGCCTATCAACCTGGCAAAATTCAAAAGTTTAACATTACCTTGGTGAGTCTGTGGAAATTAATAACCTCATATATTCTTGTATGCTCTTCTGTTAAAGGCTACTTGATAATATTTATCAAAATTATAAATAAATATACTCTTTGACATAGCAATCCTAATTCAGAGTATTTATTCTACAGATATACTTGAATATGCAAAAAGATTTATGTATGAGGTTATTCACTATACTGTTGTTTATAACATCACAAAATTGTAAGCAACCTAAATAAACTGGCTAAATAAATTATGGAAATTCATGTAGCAAAATAATATGTAGCTATAAAGATGAATGACTATCTTTGCATGCACTGATATAAAATCTCTAAAAAATCTTTCAGATAAAAAAAGCAAGATGCAAATCATTATGCAGAATATTCTACTTTCTATGTAAAATGTATCAAATGATATGTATTTATGTTTGTTTTTATAAACATCAACAAAATTTTAAAATATACATACACATAGTGATTAAAATGTTATTCGTGACTGGGTAGAGGGAATTGGGCAGATAAGAACAAGGATAGAAAGAAAGTTATTTTATTGTAGTATGCTTTAATTTTCTTAAATTACATGTATCTCTAATCTCCAATAACTTTTTCAAAAATAAGTTTAAAAATAATGAAATGGCCAGCTTCTGACAAGCTAAGACTCAACAACTATTTACCTTTTAAAAGTAACCTATTTCTTTAAAAAAGTGTTGAGACAAATGAAAACAAGATTTTTATGTTAAAAATAACAAAACCATAAATCCATGTAGGTAAATAAGAAGTTAAGTATGTCAATGTGAATAAAGTAAATAATTATTAAATTTATTCCTGAACTTTCAGGCAACCAAAGAAAAATTTTAAAAATATTAAAGTTATGCAATTTTTATCAGCTGATAAAACATAGCCTATCACATTTTTCATAATCATTACAATTATCATAACCTACAATTTCTGGAGATGGAAACATTCTATTCATAAAATTTTAAGAAAGTGCTTCCTTATCTTTTAAAAATTATCATGTAGTAATTTCAGCAATCATTCTGTAGAGTATGCAGAAACATTAATCAGATTAAATAAATATTAGCTGTTTTTATTATATAAAATGATTATAAGGCTATTTTAGGTAATAAAATAGCTAACAATTATTTAATTTTTACCATGAGCCAAGCAGTGTTAAGAGTTTTTCCCTAAATCATATCTGCACAACAAAGTTAACATTCCCTTTATACAAATGAGGAAATAAGCTAAAAGTTCAATAACTTAATTTAACCAAGGGTGCACAGTCATTAAGTGAAGGAGATGGAAGCTGAACTGACAGTCAGACTTCAGAGATGAAGTCCTTGACTATAATACAATGCTGCTACTACTAGTCCAGCAATAAAAACCTGGAGCAGCACATTTATGGGATGATTTAAGAAAGTCTGGAGTAGAAGAAACAGAGGTCAAGGTGAAAAACTTTCACGCCAGTACGGGCTTGCAATTCGTATTATCAAAAGTTCTCCAAATATTCTGAGGTAGCTGGACAAAAGTTCAGCATTGAGAATGGTTACTATAGACTTTCTTCTGTGAACATGATAGTACTCAGCTGAAGTTTTGAAAGAAGTCAAATAGCAGTCACTTCCAAGACACACTCTTACTAGAGCTTAGAGTGCTGCTATTCTCTGTTACTGAGGAAAGAATGATCAATATGCTATGGCTACCACACTTGCAGTTGGCAAGGTCAACATTCCATTTTTAAAAGTTGTGAAAGTTGACTTCAGTCAGGTGGAGAGCCATCTTAACAACTGCTTCCTCCTGTACATCTAGTTCTGTGAGAGATTTATGTGACATAGAGAAAACACAATCTATGCCCTTGATAAGGTCTAGTGTTGTCAATTTGGGGAGATAAGATTTATATATTTTTAAAACAATTAAAGAACCACAAAAGACAGTACATAATCATAGGTCAGATTGTGTGGTATGGCTTAGTTCATTGTGAAAAATCAAAGAAGGAATGTGATGAAGCATAGTAAGAGAGGCCATTATAAAGTAATAGGTCTTGAGTTAGCCCTGAAGAGTAACAGAGGAAGGAGGAAGTCACATTTAGGGGGTGAAAATAAGAACCTGATAAAAGATTGAGAGACAAAAGTGATATTTTTGGGAAGCAGTTAATGAGCCAACAGACCTTTCACATTAATTTGTTTGTTCATGCATTACTTGGTTCTTATTTCATCTCAATAAGCTATATGAATACACTCTGCTAAGAACATGTAATACAAAGAAGAGTAAGATAAGATCATTATCCTTGTTACCTGAAGATTACTTTACCTGGGGTAAGATCTGCGTATGTTGAAGGATGGCATTTATGTTAGAAGGAATAGTGACAGCAAAGGTGGGAAAATTGCTAGTATGGATGAGGAACGGTAATTGTGGACAGAAGTATAAAAAGTATCTGATAAAAGAAATCTGGGAGATAGAACTGAAAAAATTATTTTGTTCCAGATTGTGGAGAATCACAAATACTATAACTCAGATGTTATAATGTATATTGAACACCAAAATAAAGACAAATATCAGATATTGAATGTCAGTTCAAATAATTTGGAACAATCCTTTGGAGGTATGGTGAAAACTAGAGAAACAATATAAAAGCAAATTTTTTAAATATTAAATTGTAAGCTATAAGAAATAAAATAAAGAACAAAGTGAGGTCAGGAAAATTGTCAAGGAGGCATCAAAGAAAGCCAGGACAGATGGAAAGTGGACTGAAGTTAAAAGGATTGATAAGTAAGGAAAGCCATTAGGTTTACTACTACTACTACTACTACTACTACTACTACTACTACTACTACTACTACTACTATTACTACTACTACTAATAATAATAATAAAATGTGTGAGTGATTGGACATAGATTATGAAGGATTGGAATGTTTCAAATAGGGTCTTTGAGTCTAACTTTCATCTGACTTTATATGTAGACAAAAATAAAGAACTGAAGACAAGAAGTCTTTCTCAAAGTAAAATGGTGAGTCTAATCCTGAACATCAAGGGCTCACGCACATAGGGTGAAATTTTATCCTAAAATATTAAAATTTGTCTATAATTATAATTAATTGCCTTATGAAATCTTCCACATTTCACATTTGCATTGAGTTTTCTACCTTCTAAGTCTCATGTTTCACAAGGTTACAATTAAATTTGAAAAAAGAAGGTAAATTTGAGATATTTTTCATTATTTGTTTTTTTAAAGCTATAGATTATGGTGAGTGAAGTCCAGTACAGAAGCTCAAATGGGTCACCTGAGAGAATCTGCAGAAGTGATCACAGTTAGAAGCATTTCTCAGGAAAGAATAAAGACCTTAATAAGAGGTCCAACAGTTTGTGTGAGGTCTTATAGAAGAAGAAACATGTTAACTTTAATGCCTGGGATTGTGATTCTCAACAAGGCCAGATAACTGTTAACAAATCCAGATAAGGAAAGTGAATTTAAGCTATGAATTAAACCTAGTTTACCTACTGGGTTATTAAATTGCTTCAGAAGAACTGGACAGGAAGTCCTAAATGGGTGAAAAACAAAGCAGAGATTTTAGACACTTTGGAATCATCTGGAAAACTAAAATTTGGTATCATACTCAATTTCAAATGTTCTAAAGCCTAGAGGAAAAGCACTGTGGGCCAAAAACAGCTGTTGTCTCCTCTTTTTTGATGTAAGACCTATAGGAGCTGCTTCAAATGCAAGTGAAAACAAGTGGCAATACGGCATTAATTCTCTGAGTTAATGAACAATGCCCAAAGTCTACATGTTAGGGGGAGGAAAAAGCACAGGATCAAGAATGTTGTGAGAATCATTCTAGATCTAATACTGAGGTGAAGACAAATGGACTTAGAGCTAAAGTCTATGTACTTTGGTCAGATAGAGCTTCTGCGCAGTTAGAAGTATGGTTTGTGGTGTCAGGTCATAGCCAGCAGTGCCAGTCCGTGCATAGGCTTCAAGAATTAAAGGAACTTTTCTTTGGGAATGATGTTTATTCATTTTACTTGGGGCTTTGTTTTGTTTTCCTTCTACTTTTCTAGTAAACGTTCCTTGAAAAATTTCCACCTTGTGATTAGAAAGCTGGAGGGCACAGGCGAGGTGGTGGCAGCTGCCATCTCAGCTGGATAACATTCATCCCCTTTCCATTCCCTAGCAGCTGATAAGGCTGAGGCTGAAACACACAGAGGCAAAACCCCTGGAGGAGGGACAAGACAGCTGTGATCACCAGTTCCTTCCTGCTTGGGGTGATCTCTCACTGTAAGGCTACGGCACCTTTTAAATATATAGATACATATATTTACACATATGCAAAAAACAGTGAAATCATCAGTGGCTTCTGCAGTTGTTTAGTCTTTAAAAGAAAATAATGATTGCTTTCAAATTTAAGCATACAAATAAGCTGCATCTAAAATAGTCTGATATTACATATAAACCACATATAAATGATAATGCGAGAATAATATGTTCAAAGGGTATACTTTGCCTTTAGCGAATTGCATTCCAATGTATTTATTTCTGATTTTATATTGTGTTGAGAAGGAACAAACCTCCCTGGGCACTTTAGAGCTTGCAGTACAAAACAGTGAAAAACCACTGAAAATAGTATTTCTTCTTTTCTTCACCTGTTGTGCAGCGCTGGTATGTGTCTTCGCCCAAATCAGAAGTAGCTAGATTTCAGTGTTTGGGTAGGAATTATAGTCCAGTTATTTCTATGTGCTGGTTGTATTGCATTTTAATCTCTTCAATTGAGTCAACCTTCCATTGATCTCAGTGGGAGTGTTGCCTGAGAGAAGGTGGTAAAATTAAGCCTCGTAGTTTATAAAGTACCTTGGTCTTTTTAATCTAATGGATTCATGTTCTAGTCAAGGGTGCTGTGACTCTTCCATGCACTAAATTTTCATTGACTTTGGAGATAATGCAGGACATGGAAAAGATAGGGAAATTCAAGGCAAATTTAGGCTCTAGCCAATATCATTATCCGTGAAGGAGCAAATGCTAATGCCTTTTTTTAAGAGCAGAAACTAATACATGTCTTGACTATTTGCTCCACTGAGAAATTGAATATTGAGAAATCAATCTTGTAGTTTTACGTGAGCTGAGGTTTATGAAATGGTACTGAACCAAGCTGATATTGCCAGATTTATTTTGCATATAACCTTTTTAATCTTACAAATACGAAATGCAACATTGAAAGTATTCACTATACAATAAAGGCTTTATATTGCTTAGAGAAATAGTCAATAAACATGATATTCTTTTTGAGCCAAGATAATATTACTAAAGCTCCTAGAGATTCATGCTGCCCACACAAGTCACCTAATAATAAAAATTAGACTATATATCAATACAGTCAATAAAAATGCCATGCCATTTTATGTGTCATTCTCTTACTGAAGAAGGGGACATAAGCATGATTTTTAGGATGGTATAATGTGCTAAAGGAATTAAAGCAAGAATATAAGAATATGTCATCTGAAAATAAGATCAGTCTTTGTTGGTGGCCAATAAATAAAATGAGATGTTGTGATATCATTTATATCCTTCTAAAGAAAGACCATTACAAAAATACCAAAGGGCTTGAGAATTAAGAGGGATAGCTCAGCTGTTCAGAAAACTAATAAGAGTCCCATAAAAGATATAAATAACTAATAAGCATGACCCTACTCTGGGAGCATCTAGTCTAATGTAAGAGTTAAACAAACTTTAGTAAAACTACATACTACATAAAATATTTTCATGGCTTTTGGAACATGGGAATATAATTAGAGCCAAGCCAGACTTCACAGACATAGGCAATGGAATTGCCATAATTACTGAAAAAAATATATAATTAACTGAGAAATATTTGTGAAGGCCTTGAGTTCAGGGTGGAGTTTTGAATGAAAACAACCATAGCCCACAGTGAAGAGGACATGTCAGAATAGAGGAATTAGATGTGTCAAAGGTCAAAGTCAAAAGTAATAAATTCAGATTTGGAGGTTGGCTAATAGATTTGGAGATGAAAATCCAAAGAGTCAAGAAGAAGGGGAAATTAGCAGAGGGTCTGCTTCAAAGCTCTATTAGGCTAATAAGTCACTATTAGGCTCTATTAGGCTAATAAGTCACTAAGAATTGGTGCTCAAAACACTTGTTGAATACATTGTTAATAAATACACATTATAATCTATAGATGCTATTCCCATCTACTGGATGCATACCATTTTCCAGGCAATATGTTAATTGTTTTATATGTATTTTCTCTTTTGATCCTTTCAACACTGTGAAATTGTATTATCTTTTTAAAGGAGGAGCAAACTGCATTCAGGGAAATTAAGTAACTTTTCCATGGCATTTTGATTGGTAAAAGAGGCAAGTAAATTCAATGGTATTACTAGAGACTGAAAACATTACAATGACTCTTTAGGAAGATACTCTTGTTAAATTTGGGCTATCTCAGAGAAGAGGGAAAAGACAGAAAATAATATTCCGGTAGTTCTAACATAAAGTGTGTATTATGAACTGTGGCTGAGAAGGGGTGGTCTGAGATATTGCAGGGCAAAAAAAACAGCAGAGATTTTGAATGTTAGTGCAGGCAACAATTAAAGCTTATAAACTAGTGCTTAAGTGACCATGCAGAATGTTTGTTCCAACAGCTTTTTGCGTAATAGTTCAAAGCACAGGTTCTGAAGTCACCTTACATAGGCTTGGGTTTGATTCATCCAAGTGCAAACTTAGAGATCTTTGGCAAGTTAATGAACGTCTTTTATCCTGAATTTTCTAATTGTAGAGGAGTTATTACCATTAATAGCTCCTACTCCATAGTACTGTTTTAAAAATTAAATTATATCTTGCATATAAAATACATAAGGCCTAACAAAAACAATACGTGTTCAATAAATGTCGGCTATTATTGGAATACTATAACCTCAAATTTTCTACTGCTTTCTATATATAAAAGCCTGAGAAAATATGCAATCCATTCCTTCCTCTCTAAATTCGGTGTCTTTCAATGGTTTTGTAACAATGGTATGTAAAAAACCTCACATCATAATCATGTGTGCATACTTGCACACACATGCATGCATGTACGCATACATTTCATAAGAATATTCTTACTAAATGCCATAAAGCTGTTATAATAATACATTACATTCTCTTCTATTTCTTTCTTTTTAAAAATACTGGTTGTGACTCACTAAATTGACTTTATGACTCACTAATGAATAAAGAGGGTTAAATACATGGTCACGGAAAGGGCCTTGAATCTGGGTGGTGAACACATGACGCAATAAACAGATGATGTGTTATAGAATTGTATACTTGAAATCTATATAATTTTATTAACCAATATCACCCCAATAAATTTAATACAATTTAAAAAATAATGTGCAATAAATATCTGATCAAGTTCTTAAAATGGAAATAAAATTTCAATTTAGGGACAGTGAGAATTAAAACAGATAAACTTCTTAGTAATTATATATTACAGAGAAAGGAAGATGTAGTGTAATAGAAGGATTTGGGAACAGCCAAAATAAACGTACAGTTTCAATTTAGAATGGAAAATTTCCATTTAGTTATACAGATAAATGGATAGATGAGTAGATGGACAGATAGATGAATAGATCAATAGATTAATAAATAGATAATTAATAGATTGACAGATCAATAGATGATTCAGAGATGTTCCAGTTAGTGGTGAAGGAGAGCAAGTAATCCAAAAAAATGTAAAAGGAGGTATTAATAAAATATGACAAAGTATAAGGGAGTACACATATACCAGGTTAAGGAAAACATCAAGAATGAGAAGAATTTAATGAAAGAAAAGGCTGTGATGTCCAGAAATACAGAAGAAATCTCTGAGTGTGGCCGGGGTAACAATATTAGTGATAAGAGCAAATATGTAGCCTCGGGGCAATGAGATGAATAGAGGGCAGATTTCAGGAAATCAAAAAGCAAGGTTTTCTATGGATGCTGACTGCAAATGCTATGTTGAATCTCTAGGAATGTATTATGCAATTTTAAATACTAAAAAGATGAAAATTTTCTTTTTACATAACCAAACTGTATTTTCTACAAAATTAGAGTATAATTATCAAATAACAAAGGAAGAACATTATATGTGAAGGCAAAGACTTCATTTGCTTTAGCCTTCACAGACATGCAATGTAATTAGCACAAATTTCCTTAAACATCTGCTGCTAATGCAGCCAAATTGTTTATGGAATGTGCCGGTTTTAAATATGATTAGGTTAATTAAATACTGTGTTGTATTTATAAATACCAACCCTTGGATAGCATAGTTAGGATGACTGTTCATGGGCATAGAGTAATAATATCTTTCTGATAGTTCACACCTAATGTGCAATATTGACCAATGTACATTAAGATATTTACCAAAATAGAAAAAGGTGAAAATAATTATATTCGCTATTGTTCCTTTAAATTAATATTTTTAAATATTTTTATATATTCTTTAGTCCTTGGAGAAGATTTTAGAGGGAAAAATGGTTAGATGAAGATTAGGTCTAAAGGAGATAAGAGATTCATTGTAGAAATGAAGAGTAGATAGAGTAATAAAAAGGAAAGATAATTGTTGGAAATGAGAAGAGAAGACATGTGATAAATTGCCAGCTAGGTGCTGAGGAACAGACAAGGCCAGAACCTGATGTCTAGAAAACTTACCGTGAAATAAAGGTCCTGAAACTGGTCTCAACCTGGAAGTTATCTAGAGAAGAGCAGCCATCCCCAGAGGCAACCACTGATGTAGAGGAGCATGCAGGTAAGACACATGGGAACTGACACGCATAATCAGAGCATCGTAGAAGACAGAACATGTTAGAGATTGCTTTGTCCATCGCTCTCATTTCACAGATGGAAAAATTGAAATCCAGAGAAGAAAAATGATTTGCCATAGTCACTAGACTATCTTCATGGGAAAGTCGAAGCCAAACCCCAGGACCACAGATGCCTAATCCAAAGTAAAGATTCAGTAGAGATGACTCTCCTGACCCCTATGCAGTCTTTCCACTTTTCCAGTGACCTTCCTGAAGCCTCTCCAAATTCAGTAACAACCTCTCAATTGCAAAGTTAATGGCTCACAGGCCTGTGTAACCTAAAGTAAAAGAGACCAGGAAAGAACCTGAAGTTTCAAAGAACAGCCTCCCATTCATCACACGGAAAACTAAAATCCAGGAAGTTGCTATTTGCTTACACTTCTCTGGCTATAGTAAAATTAAAGTATTTCTCCCCTGGATCATATCCAATTGCTCTCATCAAAGCTGATACGTGATAGGCATATGTGTATTTGTATGTATGTGTATTTATATACATACACATGTGTATATATACTCATTTTGACTATAAATCTACATCTCTCTGTAGTTATAATAAATATACATAATCATACACCACCTGGCACTTCTGCTTAATTGTTCCAGGTGAACAACTTTTGTCTTCTCAGTTACTTTATGAACTCCCAGGGGTCAGGAACCATGTCTCAAATAGTGTTTCGTCACCCTGTGCCATCAATATCTCAGGCTTGTAGTCACTACGTAAATTGTACCTACCTAAAGCCTTGCAAACAGGTGGCTGTTTATCTCAATCCTTACTTGGAGATGATTCTAAGTGAAAATTAAACTATGTTTCAAATGGCCCTCATGATATTCTGCTCCAGAGATACTAATGCCATTTCTGCATTTAGAAGGCTCATTGACCAATTAGATGCTCACTTTGAGAAATGCCATTTGATAAGTTATTTTTATACTAATTCATAATCTACTTTTCCATCACTCTCTTCCCTCTCATTTGCTGTCACTTTAAGCAGGCCCAAGAGAAGTGACTTTTACTATTTGCAGTTTCTCTGTTGTTTAATCAAATGGTGGGTGGAATAAAGGTTGGCTGCTCTAAACCGCATCCAAGCGTGATTCTTAGAGGGTAGAAATGTCAGCCTACCTATTGGGAGCTATTCCAAAGCCAGCTGGAGCTGCCTCAAACACTCTTAATTACCATTTTGTATTTTAAATGTCTCAGCCAATGCGGTCTCCTAAAATTAAAAAAAAAAAAAAAAAAGTAAGATAAATAAGTTCAGGTAAACAAAAAAGAAAGGAAAGCCAGAACGATTTTTCTCCAGACTTCACCTGGAGGAAACATAGGCGAAACTTTCCTTAGCATGTTCTTTCAAAGATCAGTCACCTGCTCAAATGCACAAATCATTTTTTCAATGATTTCTGTTGAGAATTAATTACAAGTAATAGCTCAGCCCTCATTCTAACCTGAGTTGCCAAGAGAGACATTTATTTGGGTGGGGCACCCAATTATTTGGAAATCCCTCCACAAATAAAACTTCATAATCCCAGGAGTTGTCAATGACCTTATTAAGGAAATAAACCTATTTGAAGAGAGTAAAGACAACATTTTCATTAGTTTCCCATTTCTAGCTTCTTTTTTCCATTTTCCCTGTCTTTGACCCCCATTCTTTTAATTTCACTTTGTTTTGCTCAGCTTTGGTACTCCCATAGTCAATGAAGTTACAGACATAGCTGTCAATGGAATACAACTGAACAACTGACATTATGAATTTATACCACAGAAGTGTTCTCAATTGACATATAATACAAAAACCCTCAGGAAGAGGCTCTAGACATATTGTTGACAATTCTTTGACTGTCAGTTTATGGCAACCATCTTAAAAATATAAATTATAATTCTAATAGCACACTATCACAGGAATTCACTGTTAGAGAATGTAAAAGTTATATGTATATTTGTATTAGTTAGATGATCCTCACTAGAATTTCTATTCTTTATTATATGCTTAAATAGAATCAGTTTAAGGCCAAAATGGATTTAGACTGCATTTCTAACATAAAATCCTTGTAATAACACCATGGAAAAGCCACCTCTTTAGGAAGCTGCATAAGACTAGCGGGAAGGTGAGAGATGCTAACTGTAAATGCTATAAAATCAGTATTATGTTTTATTCAGTGAGACAGATTTACTATTCTCATCATATTCCTTAGAATAATCTGTGGAAATGAATTTTAAATTGAATTTATATTAGGCATGACTTTAAAGAAATTTAATTTTCAGAGGAGATAGAAGAGGGATTGTTGGTATTATTATTGCTGTTGCTGTTGTGTGTATGTACCTGACTGTGTGTTTGTATGTATACATGTGTATCTATGTATCTTTCGGTCTATGTGTGTGTTTCACAAATATACCAAATTCCCATTTCCAAGAACATTTACCTTTAAGAGTCATAGAGTCTATAGTTATTTACTTACAGAAGTCTTTTTTTGGAATGAATCTTAAATTTATAGTCACAGAAGAAAAGCAGTTTTATTAATGCTTTAGATGAAAAATGAAACAATCTGCTTAATTTGCCACAGTTGATTCCAAATGCTAATGGTTCTCAAAAATGAAACCCACTCTTAAAAGATAGATTCACCATTTTTGATGATATGCTCATAATGGAGACCAGGCCTTTACGGTTATGACCTCAAGAGACCCTTCAATGATTGAGCTATTCCAGTATCATGAAAATACATATGTAGTTTCTAAACATGACTGCCTTGACAAGGGGAAAACTCATTAGAATACATAAATTGTTTTGTGTAAAAAAAAAAGAGGACCTCAGCCACTCTACCTTATATTTTTACAGTGTATACAAGTGAAAGAAAAGAAACTATCATTCGATTATTGATATATTAATTTTTTAATAAATAGTTTTAAATCATGAACTATGTGTCAGGCATTATGATAAATATTGGGTATATAACAGGTGGCTGTTTTAGCACCTGGGACCATTCTCACAAAGTTTATGGAGTGCAGATAATTACAATTATGACTGTATAAAGAAACTATGATCAAAGTTTTACGTAAAAAAAAAAAATGTGTGCTGTGAAAGCAGAACATAGGGCACTGAACACAGCTGGAGGCTCGTGAAGACTCCCTTAAAAAGCAAGACTTAAACGTCGGTCTAGCCATGGTATTAACTACTTTGGGTACATGAACTTATTTTCATATAATTTTTGACAATCGCATATTACTATCCCCATTTTGTAAATGACAAAACTGAGAGTTGGGAAGATTAAGAAATTTGTCCAAATGCACACTGCTTACAAGAGGCATAATTAATAGTTAAATTCATATCTATTAGATTCTTAGGCTTCTTCTACTACATTATACCATCTCCAAGAATGCCCTTAGAGTCTGGCAAATCATGTTGCATTTACTTGCTAAATCTGCAGAGATTCTAAGTATGTTGAATGTCACTCAGCTGACATTGTCTGATGAGGACTATTTGTGCCAAGGGAATTTTTAATAAGATAATTCAATACAAATCAATATTATTTTGGATGAGTACAAATTGGTAAATTGATCCAAATCTTTCTTTTTTGCAGAAGTCAATTTCCATGGAAAATATAGATCCCCTAGGTATAATAAGCAGCAGCTATCTAGGACATGGTGGATCATGTCACTGATTTAAACAGATTCTTTGGATGATTTTGCTTCATCTCTCACATCCAGAGACTGCTGTCATTATTTGGCCCAGAAAAATCTGGCACTCTTCATCGGACGAATGTATATTCTAATAATCCAAGGAGTTCCAGTAAAACATATACACACTTTGTGTGCTCACTTTAATTTTACAAATATTTGTTAGCACAGAGCTTAGCATTGTGCTAAGCTTCTCTTTCCTCCAGAAATAAACTGACCAGAGCAATAATAAGTAAAGAGAAGTAATGGAAGGAAGTGTGATTTAAGGGCCACCAAAACAAAGAAGAAAGAAAGAACTTCTGGTTTCTAAAAGAAGTGACATTTAAGGTAAAATGGAAAGAGTAGTTTGGGGAACGAAAGAGCCTCCCTAAGATGATAAAATGAAACCGTCGGCTGTGGGGGAGTTTTTGGCACACTCGTGTGTAGTGGCTGCATTTGATTGAAATAGAGGGTAACTGAGTTGTGGGAGAAGTTGGTAATGTTGTGAAGGTATTATTTGAAGGTAACTGGGAACCTTAAGAATTTCGAGGAAGAGATGAGAGTGTTTCAAAATGTACGTTAGAAACATAAATTGAATGAAAATGTATAGAATTATTTGGTTTGGAGAGAGAAGAGATAGTCAATGAGGAGAAAAATTTGGAGATTATTAAATGTTGACAATGTGAATGAAAGAGCCATGCTGATGAGAGATAGTGGGTGTTTCTATATCATACAATGACCTGTAGCAATACTGTGTTAAACTGAGAACTGCCAAACATCTGCATTTACTTTTATTTATAAAGAAGAAAGGGAAAAATGGTCCAAATATGGTTTGTGCCAATTGTTGGTGAGAAACCAGATTTCTCATACACTGATTGAGGTAATATACATTGGTAAAATTATTATGAAAAATTGTTTAACATTATTTAATAAATTGGGATATATATGTATGATGACCACAAAAATGTCACTTCTAGGTATGTCCCAAATAAATGTATACATAAAATAAAAATGTGTATAAAGATGTTCATAGCATTTATAACAGTCCCAGTGTTTTGTTGCTTCCATACAATATAATTGTCTACAAATAAGGGGACAGATAAATGGCTGTGATATAGTCCAAATGGAATACTTTATAGCAGTGAAAATGAATGAACTGCCATTACACACCACATCGGCCAAAGGAAGTCAGACACAAAAGACCACACCAAGTATCATTCCATTTATATAAAGTCAGAAAAGAGAAAACAAACAAAAAAAAGGTCAAACTAATCGATTGTGATGGAAATCTGAATAGGAGTAGTCCATAGAGTAGATGAGCACCAATGATTGGCATGGAGACAAGAGGGTTCCTGAAAAGCTGGTTGAGTACTTTTTCTTGGTCTGAGTATTGGTTACGGGATTGCCCTCTTTTTATGAAAGTTTGTCAAGGTGACCACTAATGATCTGTACACATTTCTGTATGGATGCTGTACTTCAATAAAACAGTTTTTTAAGTTATGAGAAAAAAAAAAAGTAACAGGGAAGTGAAAAATGTTACAGAAGGTAAAACCACTGCAGATGTGAACTAGAACTGAAGACATTTAGATGTTTAGTCATTTCAAGATAATACCATGTGGCCAAACATCTAACACTTCAACTTTCTGAGAACCAGGAATCATTGCAGAAGATAAATAGTATGAATAGAAAATATAGAATTACCTTCTGCTCTGTCACACACCCATATACTTATGGGGTAATTTGTACTACAGCATGAACACCCTGTATTGAATTAGGTTTTCCAGATATTTTAGCAAGAATTTGTTTATGTGTGTTTTTCTGTGTGTGGAGTCTCAGAAAAGGACAAAGAAACAGGTGGCCCAATGGTAAATATTCTAAATATTTGCTTTGTTAAACTTTGTGCTATCATGTTCTGGAATCATAATTTTCTTTACAGTTAAGTATAATGGTTATTAATGATGTGTGTACACATTATTAAAACAATTTAGATAGGCCTTGCTTGAAGGTTGATGATTCAAAGCTTTAAGTCTTAAGTCTGGTCTGATTTTGTTTTATAGGTCAGTTATAACTGTATTCACATGATAATGATCAATGGGCATTTTTATTAAAAGGAAAAAATGAAATTAAAAAATTTAATAAAACTTGACAGGCATAGGAGTACTTTGAATCATAATGGAAATACAAAGTATTAGTAATTTAAATAAAAATACAGGACCATTTTTTTTTTCTTTTGCCTTGGCTCTGATTTGTCATTTGCAAACTATTTAGAATTGATGTTAATGAACTGTCACCACTGAGCTGGATTTCAGTGAATAGAAGCTGAGGAATGAGCCTCAAAGATCGCCCTTTAAATGCACCAGTATTAGAATTTTCAGCACAAACCAAAGACTAACAGTCACAAAAAGGAATTAAGTACCTTCTCATTACAATGGAAAATTTCCTCAAAGGCAGGTCCTTGAGCAACAAGGGGACAGACTGGCAGAATTTTTCACTCCAGGGAGCAATGTCATACCTTGATGGTGGATAGAAGATGCCTTTCTTCTGGGTTAGCTGCTAACTCATTTTCCCTATATCGAATCCACTTTCACTATTAAATGCAAAAACCATTAATATAACAGGCTTGACATCCAGGGCATGATTAAAGTGCTATGGCGCTAATCTATTTTTTTTTTTCTGGAATGGAAAGGCAATTTCTGCTGAATCAGAAGGGTCCCTCACTATGTATCACAAGCCAGGCTCATGATATTTTGAATTCAATACAATGTTCATTCCAGTGCATATATACACACTAATGGAGGGGAGTAATGGTATAGACAAAACTTAATTTATACAACATATTGATATACTGAGAATTTTAGTGTACTTGATATTTTGCTAACCCATACATAAACACACACAATACACAAGCCTTGGGGGGAAGATCTGACCTATGAAAACTGAAACAAATAGTCCAATCAAATTATTGCTAATTCTTTCATCTCTATTGTATCCCTTTTTAGTTTGATGCAGAAAACCTACCCAAGATATACTAGCCTTCCTCATTTTCACCTTTCCAATACTAAGGGAAATTATTTGATCGTTTTGTTTTAAAAGCCTTCCTGCAGGGCTATAGACAAGCTGGGTAAATAAAAATAAGCATAAGAGAGTAAATTATATCTGTACATGATATTATATCCCACTTAATTATGCTAATAGGGACTCTAAAATAATTATGAGATGACGGTTTCTATTTATGCCACTCCATTGGTACAAAATTTACTTACCTCTTTTAGGATTATTTGGAATCTGCATTATAGGGCTCTCCTCTTTTCTCTGGATTCTTTCTTTTGACCATTTAATTTGCTTGGTAGTAGGCACCAGAGGAAAGTAAAATAAAGGAGGTGACTCAAACCAGTCAAGAAAATATATATTCAAATGTTAAAAATATTTTTAATGCCAGACACCTGTATTATTTTTGTCCCTGTTATGACTAAATTTCAAAAAATGGGAATAATTTCCTTGGTCCTTTTGGTGAAGTGAGAGAATGGGGGAACTAATCGGATAGAAAAAGATGGTGTTAAACAGGTAAGCTCGAATTATTATTTTTCTTTTCAGCTGGCAAATGTGTTTTTTACTACATCTCAAAAAAATCATCCTGAAATCTATTTGACTTCTTTCTAACCATTCAGCCTTTCACTTAAACTGTGGCCTCCTATGCACCCACAGCTTTAAAGTTTAGCAAGAGGAAGAGGTATGAGAGGGAAGGAAAAACGTATGTATTCCATAGAGGGTTCGCTATGTCCCAGAAACTATGTCAAGTGTGCTGTATGTTTTGTTCATTTAATTTTCAGATTAATTTTATAGGAAAGGATACTTTTTACTGAGGTCCAGGAAAATTAAAAAATGCGTCTAATTTTATATTGTTAATAGTTGCAAAGTCAGAACTGTAACTAGGCTATCTGATCCAGAGTCCATGTTTTCTCAGGTTACTAGAAAGTACATATGTATTACTATATATTATCATTCATTTTTTAAATTTGTGTTGCTCTTATGCTCTCCTGAAAGTAATTATAGTTACCTTAAAATAAAATCAATATTTTATTAAAAAATATATAAAAACTTGAGAAACAGTTATCTCAGCAAGATACTAACAGCAGAATATAACTTCATTTCTAATGCAAACTACCCCAAATAAGTAGCTTTATCTCTGAGAGGATCCTATTTCTAATGCAGTGTATAGAAGAGGAAAGGTTACAATAGTGATCATGGAGAGATCAGTGAAAGTGTCAGTCTTGGGACAGAAGATCAATTGTATGCATTGTAGTTCTCCTTGCCCAGAACCCCAGGGACTAAACTGTATCCTGCTCTGCTTTCAATGCCTCCTTTCTCTCTGCTCTTGAGTAGTCCTGTTTGGAAGCAGCTGTCCAAAGTTCACGTGCAACTGACTCTAGATGAGAGAGTTCAAACATTTAGTTGAGCTAAGAACCTGGAAGAGCAGATTATTATTATTTTTTTCTTTTCTTTTTTTTTAATCTAAACCACTTGTGACTTCTAAATTAGGATGGCAAGATTTCAGATACAGTATTTTCTGCTTCCAGTCAAGTCAGTTAATACTGTAATTTACCATGTTAATGGTACCATTTGTCCCTTCTGATCTCACCCCCCATGTGGAGGCAGCAGTTTAAAAGGGGTTGCATAAACTCTGCTTCAACTAAAGGGGAGAAGGGTTGCGATTATAAATAATGCACTTTGCAGAATAAATAATGCACTTTGCAGAAAATAAATCAGCATCCTTAGATATCGACTCTGAAGACATTTCGGCAACCTTGATGGCATTACCATTAATATGTGCCTATAAAGAGCATGACTAAAGTACTTAATGCTGTATTTCATATCACATGGCACATAATTGCAGAAGGAAATTTTCACATTACTGAAATAATAAATGAGATCTCGTCACCAATTATTAGGGATACCTATACAAATAGAGTTGCTAGCAAACTGTATATATTTTTAATCAAAACAATTGCACAAAGAAAGTTTTCAACCTTGAGCTGCCAAAATTTAAGATTACTCTAATCATCAGCTATCCTTTGTAGTTTTCTTCTCTTTTAAAATCTGCCTTTGTTTGCCAGTCTAATCAGGGAAATCAGGAATTGAAATTTCAGAAAGACACAAAGAGACAATACAAACTTTGATCCTAATGTTTCTTCTTGTACAACTCCAAAAAGCAATTTCAAGTCTTACAAATTCTTTTGCCAACAATGATTAGAAGCCCAGTGGCTGCCACAGTAATTGTTCCATACTCATATCTATAATACCCGACCTGGTTTATGCATACAATCTATATTCTAATAGCAGTCAACAGGTCACAAGTTAATAAAAATACCATTAACGTCCCCCTGTGACAAAGGAAGAGAGATATTCATCTTCCTAGGCCACAGTGGGCCAATATAATTTCCTTGGCTGTTAGTGTAATTAACTGTGCTGGCCTGCGGATTTCCCCAGAGGACATTGTGGGCACAGGATGACCTTGAAGCAGACTCTTGGTGGTACTATGCCAGAGGGGTCAGTTTCTCAAGCGTTCGGGTTAGCATTGAGTCTGCTTCCTCAGAAGATATATACTTATGTAACTGTTCTGGACACCCAAAGCATTTGCACACAATTTCTATTATCTCAGATACAGTTGCACATAAGCACAGCAACTGACAAAATTTGGGAAGTCGCCCATTTTCCTTTGACATCTCCAGCCTCCCTTTTTGCCCCTCTTTTCAAGCCTAAGACTTTCAACTTGGTTTTCCTATAGATAAAACATACCTTCTTGCTTTCCAAAGTACATCCTTACCTAATCATAACACAAAAGCATTGATGTCAACTTTTAAACTTTGAACAATATTCCATCACATTAAAGTTTAAATTCTCTTAGTTTTTCTTGCATTTTAAAGACTACTTTCAAAACATGGATAGAAAATGTTTTTATTTTTCATTGGAGAGAAGATGGGAATTCAAGATCGGAGGAAGGTCGAGGAGTGTGGCCATTTATCCCTGAAATGCCTCCTACTGACCCTCATAGTAAATTTGCTTTATTGATGTCTGGGGCTGCACATGGGGACTAGAGAACTGGATCAGGAAAGTCATGGAGGAGCCTAAATTTGTGTTTTTTCTCTCTCCTATCAATCAGAACTCTCCTGTTTCAATATGTGGATCTCACTTGTCACTTTTAAAGATATAAAACATTTAAAAGATACAAAAAAAAAAAATGCAGAGAATAATGTTATAAACACCTCTGTAGCCTTCATTTTTCTTTAATTCTCTTAATATTTTGCCACATTAGCTACTGATTGTTTTCTTTAAAGGAATAAAATGTTACATTAAAAAATGACATTTCTTTTCTTCCATCCTGAGGGGTAACCATGGTCCTAAAATTTTACTATTGGTAAAGAGCTTTCACTGGTAACTAACCTGTAGTTGAGTTCTTCACATTTTTAAAGTGATATCACCCCAGTTATGAAATGAACTGTGTCCTCTGCAAATTCATATGTTGAAGCACTAATCCTTAGTACCTTATAGTATGACTATATTTAGAGATAGAACCTTTGAGGAGATGATTAAGATAAAGAGGCTGTTATGATGCACCCTAATTCAATCTGTTGACCTTATAAGAAGAGGAAGAGATACCATAGAAAAGGGTACTTGACACTGAAACTTGATCTTGGACTTCTGGTCTCCATAACTGAAATAAGGTAAATGTCTGTTGCTTTAACCACACACTCTGTGGTACTCTTAGGCAATACACAAACACAATTCCCTTCAAATTGGTTTTTCTTTCTCCAGTTTCTATTTTCCCCCTATTTGGATACATGTTGCTCATGTTCACTTATTTTAATATCTCCATAAGATTTCATTGTATGCATGTGCCACAATTGATTCATCTCCTTCCTCTCTGATAAACATTTAGGGCAGTCACAATTTTCTGCTAAAATAAAGAATGTCGAATTGAACATGATCGACATGTTTTCTTGGACACAACTTGAGAGTGTTTCAGCTATATCCATAAGTTATTTTTTCCTGTTTTATAAGATATAGAATACATGTAACTTTACTAGTTTAAGATCTTGCCAAATCACTATCAAATGTGATTGTAATAATAAAAAAAAAACTCTCTTCCTTGAAATATATTATTTCTGCTTCTTCACATTCTCATCAACACTTGGTAGTGGTAGTCTTTTAAATTACTTTTCTAATCTGAAAGATGAGAAATGTTAAATATCTCAAAATTTTACCTTGCATTTCTCTGATTAAACTTGAGCATCTTTTCATGTTTATTAAACTTTCTAATTTCCTGTCCCCCAAATTGCCTAATCATAACATTGCCTCATTTCTTAGTTGGATGCATTTATCTTTTTATTATTATTTTCCTTTTTACTGATTTGTATGACTTATGTACTCTGGTGCTTGATCTTTGTAGGTATATATGATTGCAAAAATTTTCAGATGGTAGCTAGTGTTTTAATTTTGTAAATGGTGTTTATAGTTTGAGGGTAGTAAAATGTAATAAAAAATTATCTGTATGGTTTGGAAGTTTTGTCTTATTTCAGAAATCTTTTCCCCTATCAGAATAAAAATACATATTTTTTCTAAAAGTCTTTTAAGTATTGCTTTTCAGATTTTGTTTGTTAATCATCTGGAATCCAATATAGTGTATGATATAAGAAAGGTCTAATTTTACCATTTTCCATGTAGCTAATTCTTTCCACGCCATTTACTGAAATCCATCATTACTTCTCTAATTACCACCTCATATATTAAATTTCTATATACAGTTGAGTATGTCTTAAAAATGCTAATCCAGTTACCCGTTCGTCTATCACTGAGCCAATGTCACTCCGTCTCAATAACTATAGCTTTATAACTTGACTTTTGGAAAAGCAAGCTCTCTTTCTCAGAACATCATAATATTCATTTTCAAAATTGTATCAGCTATTCTTGGACCTTTGTATTTTTAAATATATGTTAGAAATAGTTTATCAAATATTGTAAAAACCTTTTTGGCATTTGGAATTGTGTTGAAATTAGTTTACTATATTTATATCATTCAGTCTTTCTATTAATGCAAACACTAAACATCTCCATTTATTTATGCTTTCTTCGTATCTTTCAAAAATTATTTTAAAAAAAATTTTTTGCAACAGTTTTATACTTCTTTTGTTTGATACCTCTTCGGGTAACTTAATTTTTTTTCTGTTATTATAAATATTATTTTAAAAATAATTTTATTTTTTGTTTTTGTCTGTATAGGAATGTTGTAGATTTTTGTATATTGATTTTTCTACCTAGTAAACTTATTGAATACCCTTACTGATTCTGTTTTTTTTTTTTTCTATGTAAGTACATGCAAATAAAAAAGTAATTAACCTTCCAGTCCTCAGAGATTATATTTCTTTTCTTGCTTTACTGTACTGACTAGGTCTTCTGAAATAATGCTGAATAAAAGTGGTAACTTTATTCTTGTCATAGTTTAAAAACAGATGTTTTCTAAAGATTCAGTCTGATTTTTGTAAGTTTTTGGTAAAGACTCTCCATTAGGTATTGAGACTTCCTATGTGTCCTGCTCCCCTACTGGACAAGTCGCTTTAGTTAAATCATAGTCTCAAACACCTTCTTCCCCCCAAAACCCCCAGTCTTCTTTGGCAAGCCCAGGAGCCCCACTTGTGTTAAGGCATTACTCCAACTCTAGTCCCTTACTCAGGTGAGGCTCTTTCAGACTGCTTCACACACACCCGGAGCCCAGCGGCATCAACCTGTTACATTGCTTTGCTTTCTAGTGTTTCTCCTCCAGAGAGATTTATCTAATTTTTAGGTACAGCTATGTTATTTAATTCTCATATCATATATGTCTCACATTGCTGTGTTTTGGGAATAAAAGCATAAACTTAGAATATCTAACTTAGGGGTCATCCTATCCTGGCTACACCCACTTCACTCCCCCTCACCTCATCTCACCTCATCCTCTCCACTCATATGTTGCTAGGAGTCAAGGAATGAGTGTCTGATGGGCTCTGGAGTTCTTATTCCCAGCTGCTAAATTGGAAGACTGAATCAGCTCAACCCTCCAGAATCTAAGATACCCGATCCTGGAGGATGGGACAAGAAATCACTGTTCAAATACCTGGGACCCAGAAGTATCAGTAGGCTGAGGGAACAGAAGAAAGATAAGGGGTAAAAACATGGAATATGAATGAACTTCAAGAAGGACAGTGGACTTCTTCCAAGCAGGGCATGATTAAAGTGCTGTGAGTTCCTTGGTTATTTCATGATAAATGATACATGAAATTGAGTAATTTTCAACACATGTTGACTTCACAATGATAAAGAGTGTCAAACATTATTTGGTTTTGCAGAACAATAACTCATTATATTTGAACATTTGGATCATATTAAGCATATAACAGTATTTATTTGATTATAATAGCAAATGGTTGTTTTGTATGTTTTCAAAAGTCATGATATACTGTTATGTGAAATGATCATCTAGTATATTGAAGGAGAAAAAAGTCTAGAGAGTACATAAACCAAAGGCGAATATAGGATTCTGAGTATGACTTGTACGCTCTTACATTTTAGCTCTAAGGGTTTAGATACTAATCTACATCCAGTAAATGAGCAAATACTGAAGCGTTGGATCTGGTTTGTTCAATTAATTGAGTGGTGAGGGAGATTAGAGCAAGGGGACTAGCATGACCTAAATTTTCTATCAATTACACTAATAAATTGTGCATGAAAATGGGAAGACAGGAGAAAAGAGATACCTTACTGTTCATTTCAAAATAAATCTTTGAAGTTGAGTGAATGGGATTTATATGTTTTTGTTACCTGGTCTGTATAAGAAGAAGAGAAATTGGACTAAAAGCTAGAAATAAGTAGTTAATCTCATGCCATTTCCCCATCATGCCAAGCTATGAAGCAGAATTTCTACAAATATTTCTTACAACAGTTTCGTAGTTTTACCAATTGAACATTAGAGATACGGCTTCTCTATTGAATTTCTCTTACAAGTATTTTCCTTTCACCTTAAACATTATTCCTATGTACCTTCCTTTTGAATGCACCCCAATGATCACAACCACCACAGAAAAACTCTTGATGACATAACAGCTGTTCAACTGTTAAGAAGGAAGCAGATTCAAGAGCTATTTCCTGGCTAGATCTTTTCCACAACAGAGGTGTTTTAGAGTCAATATTTTGCAGCAGAGTAGTGCACTAAAGCACTTCTGAAGCATCAGGGAGCTGTGAGCCAACAAAATTCCTACAGTGCACAACCACATTCATTCTCTTTGAGCCATGCTTTTTAATTCTGGGAGCCTGCTATTTGGGTAATGCCAGAGCACTAGGGAAACAACTGAATAGCTGTAATAGGTTAAAAAGAAAAAAAGTATACATGTATGTGCTGGGCATGGACAGAATGAGTGGTTTTATTTAGAAGTATGTCAAATTTCAGTAGATCCGTCACTTGGTTGCTAATAAGTGCTATGAAAAAATACATAAAAATGCATGAAATGACCCATAAAAATACATAAAGTAGTATACAGGAAATAGTAGAGGGGCCATTTTAGCATTCTTCCTAGATAATTCTTTAGAACCAACCCCAATAGACGGCTGATAGCTGGGTTCCTCTCCAGTAATTGCCATTATTTAAAGTGCTTCACACAGGTTATATTCCCTCCTGGGGCAATCTCCACCCAATGACTGATCAATATAGCCATACAAAGGCCTGGGCTCCTCCCTTTAGTTAGGACAAGAAAGTCATTGTGCTCCAAAACTCTCAATAGTATTGGCTGAGGCCTCTGTTGTAACTGCACTGCTGCCCAACATCACCCTTTGCCCAGTCTTACATCCCTATCCCTCATGGGTGTTGTTTAGAAGCACTCCCTAAAAACCTTTTTAAGTAATTATCTGTCTCAGAGACTCTTTCTCAGAAAAACTGACCTAAGACTTTTGATACTAGAAGTGAGCCTAAGAAGACTTCAAAGCAAAATCTGGGAGCTATACTACTCACTAGCTTGCTGGAAATGAGTGCCCATCTCTAGTGGCAGAAGGAATAATGATGGTGTCTTGCATGTGGTTTAATACAACTGTTAAATCTTTCATCAGGGTGGATGCACTATCTCAGGTATTTGAGAGTTCTGGAGAAGTAATAATTTTAAGGACTATGAATTCAGATCATGGTTGCTAGGGCCCTCAGTGCCTCGGAGTAACACAGCAAAAGGCTAAAGGTTGATTAATCATCAACATAAGGCAAAGTGTGAGCACCAGAAGGCCTTCCTGGCAACATGTAGACTCTCTTCTCTGAAAAGTAGAGGGCAGAAAAGGCTGAGGATCGGATCTAAGACTTAATTGTAAGAGTAGCAGAGCTCCAAAGAAAGCTGAATTTCCAATCCTAGCAAATTTGCTACCAAGGTCAGGAGTGGGACTCTGAAACTGAGGATGGGAACACCTGGATAGAGCTCTCAAAAACTGTGAATTCTTAGGATCCCATAAGCACTCTAGGCCTCCAGAAGAATCTCACATGCTTATATGCTAAAATCTAGAGCTTATCCTTTGTTTGAAGATAATGCAGAGTCTTGAATATTACAAGACAACAAGCCCTCTGAGAGTTGCTACTACTTCTTCTAGATATCAGGCCAATAAATAGGATCAACTGTCTTCATAATCTGTCCATGGAAGTGTCGAACCTATTAAGGAAAACAAAGAAGATAGTACTCTGAAGGAGTTTTAGGATCTAGTTAACATGTTCTGGAAGGAGCTGGGGTTATATATATGGGCCTGGAACCTGTGAAATCATATATCTGGAACTGGATCCTGAAAGTCCTGATCAATAAAAATGAAATATAAAGTTGGATAAGGAAGGTATTATTAATATGGAAGTATTCTCCCACGATACAAAATTTAACACCCCAACAAGGACATTGGGAGACAATGCTCCTAGAATAACTCTGGAAACTTGAATAAAATGAAGGTATACATAAGTTGAGTAGAAATGTTAAATCTTTCATGATAAGTGGTGGAAAGCCTCAGAGAAATGGACATATTAGAGTGACATATTACCTGAGATCAGAAAGCCTACCAGATAACTCTATTGCATGGAAGATAGTTTCTTTGCCAAGGTAATATGTGATTTGCTAGTAAGAAAGACACTAGAATGAATAATCATAGTGGTGACCATTCCCTCTAGGTAAGGGCTGATGATGAGTTATAATATTAAAGAATTGGTCTCTCTGATAACAATAAAGATGATTGGATCTCCAAATAATAGAGGCCAGTTAAAAGTACTTAAGTTCCATTGGTATTTAACCAACTATTACTCATTGATTAAGAATCAGATAATTGCAAAGTAGTATGTGCCATTATTAGAATGAATGGCATTGCCAGAGTAGCAGCCAGGCCAAGGGATGGTGGCATGAGAGGCAAGTGCGTTTGATCCACAAATAGCTGTGGGAATGGTTAATAGAACGTAGTGTTCTCAGTACTCATACAGATGCGAATCCACAAAGGCATTGCTCAATTTATACACCAAAACAAAACAAAACAAAACAAAAACAGGAATGCATGATCAGGAGGCTGAAGGCAACTGCTTAAATAAAAAGTTCCTACCTATCTCAAACCCAGTTTTCAGATCTGACCCAATTCTCAAACCTAGAACCCTCTGACTAAATGAGGGTCTGGGTCTCTATCAGGATGGCTACTGCAACCTAGATCTGCCTTATGACCTATTGCCATTTACTTAAGTAATTACACCCTGGGGAAATGGGGATACTCAAAGGTTTCAAGGACCACTGGGCAAAGGTTAAAGTTGACATTATTATTCATCGACCTCGAAGCTTCATAATAGCCTTTGTGTTGACGTGAAAGCCAGATAATGGGGTAGCTATCAAATAGAATCCTGGCCCACATCAATCCACCTTGAGTTCACTGCATGTAATTAAAATTGACATATTAATAGTTGATAGAATCTCCACATAGGTTCTAAAAATCAGAGTTATAGTGGGGAATGGCATGTGGAAGTCTCTGAACTTACCCCTACCCCAGTCAAAATTAAAAATCATAAACAATATTGCATCATAGGAAGAATAAAAGAACGAGGACCACCCTAAAAGTATGCATATGTGATGTTTGCCATCATATCTCCATTTATTTAAAGGTTTGCCCCAACAGAAACCAGAAAGATTCTAAAAGATGACAGTGAATCATCGAAATAACCAAGAAATGCCCAATCGTAGATACTGAGCCATATGTGGTAGCTTTGTTAGAACACATTAACACAGTCTCAGGTATATGGCATGTATTCATTAGTCTGGTAGATATGTTCTTGTCTCTCTCTATCAGAACCGAGAACCAGAATTAGTTCACATTTACGTAGGAAAAACAAGAGTATTATATTATAATCTTGCCAGAGGACTCATTAAATCTTTCATCTTCCATGATAATATAGTCCAAAAGGATTTGGATCATATCACATTTGTCCACTATTTGAAGATTATTTAAAATAGACTTGATAAGCAAAAAAAATTGTTAGAGGCTTTGATAAGACACATGAGCTGCAAGGAATTAGGGATGTGCCAAAACAATGACATTTTTCGGGATCCGTCATCTTGACCAAGCCAGGATATCCCCTCCAAAGGAAAAGACATCCTAGTATCTTACACCTCTCACCATGAGGCATGATGCCAGGGGAGCCTCTTTGATTTTAGGCAGAAGAATATTTTACACTTGAAAAAAAATTCTGACCCATTTACTGAGTGATACGAAAAGTTGATTGCTATGAGAGGGAGTTGGAAGTAGGAAAGAACTCTGTAGCAGATCTAGGCTGCAGTGCTTGCAATCTTGTGACTTAGACCATACGACTCATCAGACACTATGGTATTACATGTATCTCTTATGAAAATAGCCCTCATGCAGTTGTGATATGCTCAATAGGAGAAGAATACAGACACCTAGGGTTTTAGAGCAAGGCCATAATGTCTATAGCAAAGAACTATACATTATCTGAAAAACAACTTCTAACCCCTGGTAGAAATGAAGTGCCTTGTGATGAATATCCAGTAACCATGAGGCCAGAGCTGTCCATCATTAGCTGTGTTCTTTAGATCCACCAAGTCACAAGGTAGGGTGGGCAAGCAGTAATTCATCATAAGGTGGATGTGAAGAATCTAGGATCAGGCATCAAAAAAGGCCAGAGAGTACCAAAAAAACAGCATGAACAGTTGGTCCTGACCTCATGTCATCCACCATGTTGAATCAGCTCCTCAGTTTACACCAATGGGTAAATCTGGTATGTATGTAGGGGGCTTTGGAGTTAAAAGAAGAGTCTCTTACAACCAGCTGATAGAGAAGGAAAAAGTCTAAATTTGGCTATTAGAGGGGACACAGTGATATATTTGTGCAAGCTGAAGATACACCACTACTCTATTACACTCCTATTCAGGGGTGAGGGAAAATTCTCTTACTGGACAGAGATTTGAGTGGTAGACTTGATTATATATTTTGTGTAAAAATAGACCTGTCCTGAGATAAAAAAAAAATATATCAGAAAACAAAGGCAGTAGTGAATGGCTTAGTTGGTTGGTCAAGGGCTCACAAGGAGAATAATTAAAAGACTGAGCAAAGATATCTGGAGAAGAAGCATGTGGATGGGCTTCTGGAAGTCCACAAAGCTTGAGGACTTTGAATCATACTTCCCAAAGACCAGCAACCAAGGAAGAGGCATTAATAAAATCAACTACAGGGACTGAGCCAGTCACTTGACATTTTCAATTCTCTGTCATCGGTCACCCCAGTGCTAGCACAATTTGTATATGGGTAGAGTAGCCATGGTGACAGGAATGGAGGTTATATATTAGCCCAAACACCATGGGCTCCCACTCACTTAATCTGATTTATCAACTGCTTCTGTCAAATGTCCAAACTACCAGCCACAGAGATAAATGCCGAGTTGCTGATATGGCACCATCCCTGAACGAGAGCAAGTCACTTGGTAGATGTTTACCGGGGGCCTCTTCTATCCTTTGCCTCAATTGGGACAAGCCCATGTGCCGTCTCAGCTCTTGACTCCATACAGAATGGGCTGAGCTACATTACTGTTGAGCTTCTCCCTCTGTCTAATCCTGCTTCCTTCATCCCTCACAAGCGCTGTTTTGTGAGTCCTCCCCAATAAATCTCTTACAAGCAAATTTCTGTCTCATAGTCTGTTTCTCAGGTAATCTCATCTAAGACAAATGATAAGGTTCAGAACTTCCCCATTGATGAAAGTAATTACCTTCAGAAGAGAACATTAATTAATATCAATGGTCATATTTCTACCTGCAAATTCAGTAAAATGATATTACTTCTTATTTGAAATATGAATTTTCTGTTTGCTCAAGGGTGAGTTAGCAGCAATAATTTGGAGAAATAAATGATTTTATTCACATTTTATTGAAGTGACTCATTGTCTTTCTGGAAAGTCATAGCATTAGGTGTTAGTATGGACCCCACATATACATACGATCTACCAGAGTGCTTCAAGCAAGTAATACTTACTCATTTTTGAACATAACAAATGTGAAGTTGAAAGAGATTAGTTGCCTTGCCTAAGATGCATAGCTGAGTTAGTGCTCAAGGGGAAATCAGAAAATAGATCTAGCCATACTTACTATATACTGTTTCTTTCTATTAATATGCTAACTTTCTAACTCTGAAACCTATTAAAGTCTAAGTAAAATAAATCATGTTAATGGGAATATTTCGCCTATTTCTAAAGAATTATTTGCTAAAATATTGTGTGTATTTCTCAAAATACCTTATATGATGCTGATATTTCCACTGGGGAAAAATAGAGTTGCAACTAGGCTAACTTTTTTCAAAGAGAAAAATGAAAGGACTTGTCTTCAAATCTACCTGAAATACAACTATATAAAAAAAAAAAATTGGAGAGCCCATCTGATCTCAGTTTTCTATGAAAAACAGAAATCTTTCAGAGTCAAGAAGATCTTTTATTTAGATTTCAAAGGAAAGCATTTCTGATACTAACATATTTTAATAGTCAATTTTCACCATCAGCTTAATATTCTAAAATCAATCTAAGTCTTTTGGGATTCACTTTATGTTGACTGCAACATTTTCTATTTTTAACAGCAATGAGAAAAATTTGAGATGTTATCAGTATGTTCTTTGAACTACAATTACAAAATTGAAATTCTGTGTGACTTATTTATAACTGAATTATCCACTGACAACAAGTTGTACATCTTATATTCCAAAGAGCTAACTAGATTAAAGAAATGCAATATATATAGCTGATAAATAACCCAGGTAGAATCCATTTTCATAGTCTATCACATTCTAGCTTTATCATAAATTGAAAAAAAAAATACATAGTACATAAAAATATGCAGAGTATAAAATCATAGCCTGGCACCAAAGAGAAGAGAAATAACAGAAAATAAAAGAAAGAACTGGTCAAAGATTATTTTTTAGAGATATTATGTAAATGAGATAATTCGAAATAATTTTAATGGCAAAAATAAGAAAACTAAATTTTATATAAAGAAAAGAAAGCAGTAACATTTCAAGAGCAATGATCAGTTTGCCTTTCTTAGAATGAGCATAATTTTTTTAATGGTCGAAGTAGTTGACTCATTATGAAAATGATGAAGGGGAAGGTATACTCTTCCATATGCAAATTGAGTCAATATGATTACCATCGAAAGAAATCAGCTCAGAGCACTATTCCTTCCAGCTGAGTGGCATGAGAAAATTTACTTAGTTTCTCTGTACCTTTTTATTTTATTTGAAAAATGAAGCCATGGGGACCGTTTATTCCAGTTCTTCCAGACCTACAATTTTATGGCAATTTTCTTGTTTTCCCAGGCTTGTTACTTTAAGAGACCTAAAATATTAAGTAATTACAGAAATATTTATTGAGCACAGACTCTATTAATCACTCCATTTACATAAAGCTATATTTTTCAAGTGCTTTCCATTTATATTCCTCCTCTCAACTAATACTCACAATGAAGCTGTTAGATGAGTAACTGTATCTCCATTTTATAAATGAGAGAAAGTATGCTTGAAGAAGTAACTTAAGTTAGCAGAGGATCAAAGGACAGACAGGACTCAAAGCTAGGTGCCCTCACTCCAAGGCTGCTATCTAATCTAGTCACTCTTAAGAGCTTCTTTGGAGACTTCATTGGATCTAAGAAATTATTTCAGATTTTTTTTTGACTGGGCAACAAAGGACTAGGAGGAATGGGAATACTAAAAATCTAAACTTACTTATGTGCATGTGTAGTTAATCCATCTAGTGAATTCCTCTATTTATACAGGTTCATATTTTTATTATATTTTAATATATAGTTTAGATTTTAGAAAAATTGGAAAAATTATACAAATCACCATTTTCTAAACATCATGCTGCCTGTTTTAACAAATACCTACTCACTGAAAGATTAAGATCTCTTTTGCAGTTCTTAACTACCTCCCACCAAAAAAAAAGGTCTATGGTTCAAAAAGGTTAGGGAATACGGACTTTAATTAATTAATGCTTACTGCCTTTTGCGACAACATGGAAAGACCTCAAGATAATCATGTTAGGCAAAATAAGCTAGACAGAAAAAGTTGAAAATCACATGATATCATTTATAAGTGAGATATAAACCTAAAAGTAACAAATGGACAGGACAAACAGAGACTCATGGACATGGATAATAAACTAGCGGTTACCAGAGGGTAGTGTGGAGTGGAGAGGAGGGAAGGTAGATGGGGTAAAAGGGGTCAAATATGTGATGACAGAAAGAAATGTAACTATGGGAGGTGAGCACACAATGTAAATACATATATGCTTTGCTGTTAAAATGTACAACTGAAGCTTACTGGATTTCATTAAACAATGTCACCATAGAAAAATAATTAAAATAATAATAATAATTAATGCTAATTTTAATCAAAGCTAAAGTTAATCAGTATTTCTTTAGTACAGGACATCTCAGAGCCTTAATATATTACTATGCATTGTGAATTATTAAGAGAAAAAATAATATTTTGTGCTGCTCAGATTTGTTGAAGCCTTGCCTTTAAAAAAAAAAAAAAAGAAAAGAAAGAAAAACCTAATATCTTATCAAACGTCTGTTCTTTAAATACGGTTTGGGAATTTTGTCTCCTAAGATGTGGAAAAGGCCTTAGAAATTATTTATTGCAAATTCTACATATTATAGATGAGTAAATCAGAGAGGTCTAGTAACTGGTTCAAAGTCTCATAGTTGATAACATGGCTCATGACTAGAACCCAGGCCTTTTTCATTATGTACAGTTTTTATTGCACATAATATGTCTGTAATTAATATGAACAGTGAATATAGTTTTGCCACCAACTACATAGATACATATTTGGCATAGCCAAAGTCAATTTGCAATGATCTAAATAATATATAGTAAAACATCTTTCCAAATCTTAGCTATTCATTTCCTAGAGTATGTCTCACCAGAAGTCAAAATATGTGGTTTTTATTTTGTTTTCAAAATTTGAAAAAATGTATTATTAGCTTTGTTTTCAATAGGAGATGGAAATAAGGCTGGGAATGTCAATTCCATAGTCAAGTAGTAGAGGAGCCAAGATTTTAAGGCAGTTCTGTGTTCAATTTCTTTTTTGTGAAATGGGAATAATATCTAATTATGTAAAATATATAAATTAGAACACTTTATGTACCATAAAGTACTTATATAAATTACTATTCCTATTCTCAGTGAAGAGAAAACACATTAAATACTGTTCTTAATTTTCAAGTCTTTCAATAACATGCACTTAAAGACAAATATCCCCATCAGGGAAAAATAGTAAGAAAGTTCATGAATTATTCTTTTGTTGTTTTAGCTCTAAAGGTTCCACATTACTTTCAAAGTTGCACTTGTAGGCCTTGATCATATTTGTTGATCAAGCATATGTAAAACTGAACATCTTTAATGAGAAATACAAGATTTATGGACTTAAAATTTGCTTTGGGAAATGAAACAAAATTTCATTTAGTAATAGTCACCAATAGCCTGTAATCAAGGCAGCAATTGCTAGGCAAATAAATAAATAATTAGCTGGTCTTATTCAATGTGTAAGCAGAGGATAATGTAGCAATTTCTTCATTATTTTTATCTGCTGGATCCTTTATCTCTTAACTCCATAATGGAAAAGCTAGATATAAACTGAATGTTTTTACATTACAATATATTTTAAATAACCTAGGTGAGTTTGTGTTTACTTTCTAATTCAAATTTTGTTTGTATCTATGGTTTTTTTTGGTTTTCTGCTTACATAAAGTAGACATTAATAGATTAAAATACAGTAACTCCCCATTTATCCAGAAGGTCCAGCTTGTCAGAAGTCTGATAAAGGCCTCAGAGAAGCTAGAAATATTTACCCCAATACCCTGCGTTAAGGCTTTCAGGGATTATGTGAAATTTTACTGACTTCTTAAATATGTGATTCTTTTAAAGTCTAGTATCTGGCTTCTAAGCCTCTGATAGATTAGTATATGCAAACTAGAAAAGGTCGGAGGATGTCCGAGGCAGGTAAAGCACAAACAGAAGTAATGGCTGACAGACTTTTAACACGTTGTCCAAAAAACCTGGTTCATAATGATTGTCCTGGATCATGAAGAAAGGGCTACATAACATTAATGATGCTTGGAAATTTCTGGTTAAGTCATGCATTTTAGAGTGATTGCCCTCAAATGTGGTTAAATTCAGGTAGCTGTAAAATTGAGTTGTATGTGACTCTGATTGTGTGTGCGTGTCTGTGACTTGCAATGCCTTCTCAAAGTAGGCAGCATTTAAAAAGTGTCTTAGTAAAAGAGAAGGAAATCACTAAGAAGGTAAAAATGAAGTATATATTTTGAGAAGAGGAATACTATAATTTAGTTATTTAGTGACTTGAGGAGGGGTGAATAGTGAGTTGCCTAATATGGCTGGACTACAGAATCTAATGGGGAGAGTGACCAGAAGCCTGGCCCCAACTCTTTCTTTTAAGTCTTTAATTATTGTCAGTCTCCTCCTGCCCTGCAGACTACGGACTCTACCTTGAGGTGCCGCTCAGTTATTTATACATTGATGTGATTAAAGAGCCTGTAATACAGTTTGGTTAGAAAAATAAAGAATTAGAATATGGTATACCTAGGTATGTAAACAGGTAAAAAGAAAGTAAAAAAGGCACCAATCTCTGCCAAAAATCTACCATAAGCCATTTATTGTGCTATATATTTTTTACATCAAATTTTTACAAGAATCATAAATCATCATCATCTTTATACTCATTTCAGGTAAGAAAACTAAGATTCAGAGAAGTTAAATGTCTTACTCACAGACATAGAGCAAATCAGCACCAAAGCCAAATTTCATACTCAGATATGTCCGGCTCCATATCTGTGTGTTTTTTATTATATAATATTACTAGCTTGGGACTCTGTAGAAGGAAAAGGAGTACACAAAAGTGAAGTATGGCTCCTAATAACAAACTTTGCCTACTGCAAAATAATAGTGGTTTGAAATCCTGGATAGATTTTTATAAATGAATGAATGAATGAATAAATATTGAGCAAAAATTATGTAGCAGTGATAATAATAATGACACACACTATTAATTGAGCATCTGTTATATGATAAGTAACATATTTTACATACCATGTTACTTATCATATACTAAAAAGGAGGAAACTGTGGTCAAGAAATTTTAAATAGTTTAGCAATCTATGACATAATTTTAAGTGGTGCTTTCCCCCTCTTTGGTATGGTGCCTCTCTAATAACCTAAAAAGGATTAAGTTTAGTGGAAGAAAATGGGAAGCTATATAAGATTAGAAAATGAGTACTTAATGTTAGTAGGAAACAATAGATTTCTCATCACTATATATATTTAATTGGCTGTATGTGTGACATCAATCTTTGGTAATAGAAGCACTGTAATGCTTCATGATGCTCCTACATCTATATAATTAGCTATAAGAAGGCAGTGACTTTAAAAGTCTCTACTGGACATAAAATTCTGCTATTCTAATTTTTATAATGACTTGGAACTGCCCTGCCAGCTTTCTACTTTACTCAAATCCAGACAGACATTGGGGCAGTTTATAATCTTGTCAAGATTATTAACAATGCGGGGTGGGGGGGAGAAACCTACCATGAAATTTGCTCAAGGTTTTCAAATGATGTGGTTGAGGAAAGGAGTGACATAGCTACTTAGAGATCTGAGTCTAGTGTTATTTCACTAATTCAGCATATGCCTTTGTATGGATCATTTACCTGGTTAGGGTTCCCTCTTGTCTCCTGGTATGTTACAGTAATAGTTCTAGCATTATTCATTTTACTAGTCTGAAAAGACTGTAGACTAGGATCAAAAGATTCAAATTTTAGCCTTATTGTTTCTTAATTGTGAAACACTAATCAACTCAGATCCTCTGAGTTTTGTTTTTTCATCTATAAAGTTTTGCTTTCTTACTGGCCTAATAGAATTGTGCTGAGGATCGAAATGAAATAATGAACTGAAAATGCACTAAATTCTATAAAATGCTGTAAGTCATAAAAAAAATCCACATAAATATCTTGTACATTGTAGACATATTAAATATTTATGGAGGAACAGCAGACAAGGGACCAGTATTGAATAAGGCTTATTGTGTGGTCCCTGAGTCTGACTGCCTGGATTTAAACACTGACTCCACTACTTATTGGGTGAATAAATTTGGAAAAGTTACTTAACCTCTCTGTGCCTCTGTTTTCTCATTTATAAAACAAGCAAAGCAGTATCTGTATCTTGTGCTACTGTAAAAGATTAAATAAGATATTCCATGAAAGGCACATGGTACTGTATACAGCACATGTAAGTATGCTATTAAATAGCAAAAGTTATTAATGTTACTCTTTTCCTGAGGTTCAAATGAAACCAACAAAAGGAAGGGAGAGATTCAGGAGACCTCCTTAGAATCTCCTGCCTTTTTGAAGCTTCTGAGTGTGTGGGTGGAGGATGGTTAATTTATATGGACACAGACAGTTTAAATTAACAGTTTCTTCTCCATTCCTATTGTTTCTAAAAGGATAAGAAAACTTAACACTACCAGGTAGATTATGGCAAAACATAGCAAGCCACCACTCTTAATTTCTCACCTCCTGCCCATTGCTCTATTTTTTCTAAAACTCAAAAGGAAGAAGAAATACTGAAAATCAAGGACAATAGGAGAAGGAGAAGGGAGTAAAACAATAGGATGGGATATGCCGGTCATTTTATTGATTGTATTTCTAGCATATAGCGTAATTGGACAATCAAATACATGTAGATGATGTTATTTTCTCTTCTGAAAACATCCTTTCATACTTTTCCTGCCTGATAAATCTCAGAACTTCTTCCAAGTCCATGAGTCCCTATCCTCTTCTATGGTTGTATTTATCAAATACTAAAACTATCTATTTACTCATGGGTGATGTATTTCATAATATAAGTTCCTCAAAGAAAGGGACCATACTAATCATTATATTCCTAAGTGATTACTTGGCATATATTAGGAACTCAATAAATGTTTATTAAAATAGACTATTGTTCTTCTACATGATTATACTAATATATTTTAAATTTTAGGTCACTTTTGAAGTAAATTCAAAAATCTAGTCTATACTTTTCTTGACCAAATGTATTAATCATAACATTTTATAATTTCTAATGACACAAAACAAATTAACATCTGCTAACCTTCAGAGTAAAAAGAGTATATCCATTCTACACAATACTCCACAAAGGCTCTTAAGTTCCAACCATTTTTTATAACAAGTGATCTGGTGTTGACTTAGATTTATAACACAACTTAAAAGGATTTGCTTCTGTTGGTTAACTTTCAGTAAGGCTCTGTGATAGATGCCCATGTCTTTTCTAACTGAGTGCTATTACAATTGCCCTGGAGCTAAGTTCCTTAAGGCATAAAGCTGGAGTTATTTATTAACAAATTATATTCATTGTTCAGAAAGGGCAGTTCTTACGGAAAAAGGAAAAGGATGTATACACCCCTGGTTTGATTACAGTGAACCATAAAACAGCTATTTCTGTTTTTCTACTTTGTTTACCTAACTCTTTGGTCGAATCAAGAAAATTTTCCACCATGGTAGAAAAATCCTTTACTTTCTGAGCTTTCTTTTCCAGGGATTTATGTGGGCTTCCCAAAGACCACTGACTACTGGGTGACTGTCACAGGATGACTGGCAATCTAATCATTTGTAATCAAACAATTTTTTCATACGTACGCCACATATATTTCTTATTTATATTTTACACAAATCATAAATAAATAACAAATATAAAACTACACAACACAAAATTAACAACTTATATTTCATTTAGACTGTAAACAGACATAGGTACTAGAACTGAATTTCAGAGGAAATTATTTTTCTTTACATTTCTGGCTATCGTCTTTTACTAATATTTTATTATTGAACTGGAATTTCATCTGACAAAATATCCATTTTTCTATCTCAACCCTCATATAGTACAAAATTAAGAATTTTTTAAAAAGTGTTTTTTTTAACATTTGCATAGGCCACGTGAAGCAATAACACGTGATCAGTAGTTTACATATGCAATATTCTTGAATGTGTATTGCTTATGTGAGCCTATATTCCTGTATATAAAGAAAAACATTTAAACTTTAAATAGAAATGTATTATATACTCAACTGAAATGTACATTTCTAAGAAAACATTAGAAAGCAAGAAGCCAGAATTCAAGAACAATAGGAAGAAAATTGGGTAAGGTTACAATATAAAGTATAGAAATATCATCATCCTTGGTAAGTGAGGATAATGGCAAAACTGGTTGTATATACCAACCTTCAACCAAAGCATTATGAGTGCCTCTGGATCTATTTAAATATTCGTGCATTCATTCTCTTGTGCACACTTAAGTCATTGATGGTTATACAAAATAGGACACACATTCTCTTGCTAAATAATACAATAGTGATTTCATTAAATTTGTCATTATTGAAAATTGTACTGTAGAAAATCCACCAGCCAATCACTTTCAGAACCATTCAATTTGCTCATGTCCATCTAGAATGAAAGGCTTGCTGCACAGCTGTGTTTAAGACTATGTAATGACTTTAAATCTAGGACACAGACTCTTTTTTCATGTCCAATCAATTTGTGAGGAATCTGATCCTGTGCTAATAGGGCTGTGAGCATTAAAATTCATTCTTTGAAAATTGTATCTGAACTGGATGCTGCATACAGCCTTTGAACTCTATCAACTTGATTTTGCTTTTACTTCACTTTCCAAAAGAGGTTATTTTTTTCTTTGAGGAGACTACTGTTTTCAGAGGCATAAATTGAAGACTAGAAAATATTCATATACTAGTGCTATGAATTCCTATATTAGTATGTACTGATTATAAAGTAGCCAGATTCAAATACTTGGAGGATATTGCCACAGTCTCTAAAGAAGTCCATGTGGTCTTGAAACAATGTTTTCTCACTAATTTTAGAATTATGACTCCATGCAGTTAAGCTCTAATACCAACCCCAATTCTAATGCAAGAAGTACTTGAAATAAGACTATCAGACAAAGCATAAACAGAAAAAAAGTGAGGGCATATACCAGGAAATCAAGAATCTTTGGTCATAAAAGAAAAGCAAGACCATGCAGTTCTCTAGTTTACATACTCTGTTAAAACAAAACAAAACAAAAAACTTTTTTCCCCTTAATTTTTCTCCACTAGTGAAATCATTGAAAACTCAATCTAAACTAATTCATGTCAACTCCCATCCAATGTTATGACTTTCTTGGTTTTGTAATCTTATAATTACACACTCTTTTTTTAGATGTCATGGTAATAATCAGTATATGACTGCAACATTCTGAACTTTGCATACAATCGTGTCACTCTACGTTGTTTTCATAATACCATTACACAGAACTAAGACTCTGTAAGCCAGCATTTGGCATGGAGCTGTTCAAATCTTAACAGTGAATGAGGCATAAAAATGTCATAACATGATTATCATACCTCATGAAACAAATACTATAATTGTCACATTCTGATTATCCAAGCTAGTGAAAAAGCCCAAATACTATATACAACTGCACTGATAACAAAGAACTCTCCTCTGACCCAGTTCAGTCAAAGCTAGTTCCACCTGACCTTCAAAGGAAGGTTTCTGGCTAAAGGAGTGACCTTTCTTTCTTGTTCTGTAAAAGAGGCATAAAACGTGGTTGTCAGTTATGTGACAAAGTGATAACCGTGGTTATCAGTTAAGACTAAAGGTTGAACTGCCAGACATCAAGCAAAAGAAGTCAGTAAAAAAGTCCTAGGTGTAAAGTCCTTGAAGGCAGGAACTATATTTCACTATTTTATCTTTATGCTCAACATATCATGCACATGGTTATGCAAGTCCTTGAAAATATATTTTGAATTGAATTTATTTATTGGATTATGTAACTGATCACCTGCTCAGAGTAGAAATTCCTCAAATCAACTAAAGTTATGGTATTGGCATGCTCAGTTTCTCAATCATAATGTAAAGAAGCAGGATTGCTGTTTATTATACCAGTTGAACCCCCTGAATCTTTTGAAAAAGAGACAAGGTACAAGTAAATTCCTAATTAAATAAAATTAGAAAGTTAAATGTGCTTCTCATATTATCAGTTGGTTTCTCTCCAGAATTCAAGGTTATCAAAAGATACTCCTTTGACTAAATGTAACAGAAATATAGACAGTGGGTGATGCTCACAGGCTAAAAACATGAAAGAGAAATTTCGAGGCATCTTTGGACTACAAATCAGGGTTGGGAAGTGAAAATAAATTTGAGAGAGAGACAGAAAGACAGAGAGACAGGGAGACAGAGACAGAGATGAGACAGAGAGAGAGAGCAAAAGAGCACTCTTGATGAGCTATTTTCTGACTACTCTCTCTCTTTTGTATCCACTGCATCCATGAATTTTTCCCGTGATTCTCCTTTCTTCCCTCCAATTCAGACAGTCTTCTATTGGGGCTTAACTCTAGGAACAATCATGAGGAAAAGGAATCCCCAAGACTCACTCACTGATGTTTCCCTCAGCTCATTTCTACAAAAGTTACCAGGCACTCCTTAAGACAGAGAGAGTCAAGCACACCATGAGCAGGGGGAGAGGGGCATGTGTTCATACTGTGGCTTCCTGTTCGCACCACGCTACCGGAGTTACTTTTGTAGCTATGGTTCATGTTAACTAATCTATATAAATTAATGAAATAATTGGATAAATTATATATTCTCCAGTACGGGTTATAATAAAACAAATTTAAATACTCTATAATTGAGTTTCTGTCACTTTCTCAAAAAAACAAACTGTCTTAACAAATGGGGATAATCCAAATCTACATTTTTTTTCTATTTACTTATTTATTATTTTTATTGTTTTCTATCTATAATCTTAAACATTTTCTTGTAGGGATGGATGCAATACTCCTCTCTTAGAAAAGAAATAGCTAGATAAATTAAAAGAATTGAAAAATAATCCCTTCATAATTTCTCCAATTTAAATGATGGTTGAAGATTTTAATTTTTTCACCCATATTTCTATATTTAAAAAATATGTAATATTTTTAAAATCATTCAATTCTGAATCTATTAAATGTCTGTGATGTCTTATGTCCTCTTAAAATGTTGAACTCTTGAGAGCAGGGTTCATTTCTTATTATCTATGAATTATCTTTATCTTTCTTTATCTTATTAACATTTTTTTACTATACTTTTGATAGCAGGTGACACATTTCACTGCACATATTTACGTAATGATCAGCACATAGAAACCTGACTATGTATCAGAATATTAAAAATTGCTGAGCATTATATTGTTAACTACACAGTTAGCTTAAGACATTTTAATTTTTTCCAAAGAAGCCAGCTGTAAGTACTTACTTGACAAATGAGTGTTTTTTTTTTTTAGATAGAAAAAGAAAGGTTATTTAAAAAGAAAATTCAGGAAGGAATCCCCAAATACTACCAACTCAACAAAACAAATTTTGCTACTAAAAATAGAAAAAATGCCTTAGTTTGGGGGTATAAATTGAGTCTTTGAACCAATTTACATTTAGCAAATTATGCTTCTAATATCTACTATAATAATATAATCTCATAAACCTTTCATTTAATATTTAGGTGTATCTGCTTCTCTTGCTTCTATTCTCATGTGAAGTATTTTTAGACATTATACTATAAATTGGAGTTGTATATATGTTAAAGTTTTGTGAATTAAATTTTTTGTCAGTCACCAGATCTTAAGAAGCTAGTTTGGTAACCAGGATTGTATAACCATTACAATCTTGATTATATTACAACTGTCTTATCAATTAGACTAAATATCTAACATACTACAAGTATATTTTAAACAGATAATGCTGCCAATAATAAAAAGTAAGGCACTTCATAATCTAGAGGAAGATACTTATGAAAATAGTCACAAATATATATGTATTTATATACTATATATATTTCATATATTATTTAGACTAAATTGTGTATATTGTCAGATCTTTTGAAAAGGACATTTGAATTTGTATATAATAAGCTTTCTGTTGAGAGGGTAGCAGAAGCTTTGAATTAGGATATGAATGGCACTCAAATACAGATACATAAAAACGCACAATTCTTCCAGACCTTAAGGTTTAAGCTATATCAAGTTATAGAGAAATAAACAGGGGTAACCACACCAGAGAAAACAATAGCTTTGCTGGCCATGTAAGATGCTTCTTGTGTATATAGAAAAGCTGAAATATTACCATTTCAAGGATTCCTGCCTTTCTTTTTCTTCTAAGAGAACTCTGCCACCTGCACACTTTCTGCAGAACACTTCAGAAGATATCTTTCACTTACCTGAAAGAAAGGACAATAAAAAACATTTAAACATCATTTCATGTTGAATTTGATTTTCCAATCTTAAAAAAACTTTGCATTAAATAACAGACATGTTTCTAAAATGTTGTATATGCACTGAAGTTTTATAAAACAGATCCTGCTTTCCCTTTTTCCTTATATTATATTAGATTACTTTTGAAAATTTGATAATTTGTGGGTCACCATCCCTGATAAAATGATCTCTCAAGGTAATACAGAGGAAAGCGGACATTACTTGGTCTCTTCATGTATTTAATCATAACCATTTAATCAGTCTTCCATTCCTTCATTTATTTGACAAATATATATTGACTTTATTGTGTGCCAGCCACTTTGCTAGGCCTGGAGGGGATCAAGACACTCATCTTGACCTTAAATATTCCACACTGCATCTAATAATTCTTACAGGTAAGCTGTATATCTGTCAAACAGGACTAGACTCAGAAGTCCCCTATCCCTCGACCCCAGGCATACTCAAAAGTCTAACATAGAAAAACTTGACCTTTCTTTGGCTCACAGTTTTATGGTCAATTTGCAACATTAGTGTAAGACATGTTTCTTAGCCAGAAGAAACATGGCCAGGACAGAACAGGGACTCCCAGGGACATTGTAGTAAACAGCATTTAAGCAGTCTGACAAGTCATCAGAAGGAACTTGCACTGCCTAGATAACAGAAGCCCATACCCAGCTCCTAGCAGTCCCGGCATCAGCACCACTACAGAGGGCATTTCCCTCTGGCATCTGGCATGGTGTACTGAGACATTTCAAAGGTCCTCTGCTTAACTGAACTTTGACCCCACTTGCTCCACATGAGAAAGTTCATCTCTCTCCATTGTTGACCTCCAATATCAGCCAGTTCTTATGCCTTTTATGTTATGAACCAGATGAGCCAAACAGGGTAGTCCTAGTCCCTAGAGCAAAAAAGTCACTTTCTGCTTTAGATGAAAGCTGTATCAGCCCCCTTGGGGACTAACACTCTGGCATCTCCTATCTGCCATTGGATGTTGCTGATTTATATTGTATATTAACATCTGCAACGCACATTGGAAGCTCTTGGCTTTCATCCCACCCAATCTGAGAACAAGAAATGAATTCCTTTCAGTGGGCATGTGACAAATGAAGCTGTTATTGACACACGATAGGAGTTACTAGAGCTTTCACAGAGGGTTGTGCGTGGAGCCCTTGCATTATAGCTCCTGCATGGAGCTGCTGTTCTACAGGAACCAATGCACTCTAGTAAATGAAAGCAATTAGATGGGGATTGCGGAGTGAGTGGGGTGACTGCAAGGATGACTGCATTTAGAAAGGCGGTTTGAACAGCAAGAAACAGCTTATTCTCAGGTCTTCTGCTTAACTGAACTTTGACCCCACTTCCTTCACATGAGAAAGTTCATCTCTCTCCATTATTGACCTCCAATCATCAGTCAGTAGTTATGCCTTTTGATTTAGAGTCTTCAGTTAGGTGTTTCAAGGTGTTTGACACATTTGATTTTGAAGTGAATAAAGAGTTTTAAAAATGCGAGTTCTTGAAAGATATCAAATAGTAAGCTTCCTTTCTAATACCCCTAGTTATTAAATGAATATGAGTATCTCTTAAGAAAGCTCTAAAACACTATGAAAATACAAAGTGCTTTTCTACATTTTACTACACTTAGCCGAATGTTACCAAGAACCAATGAATAAACTTTAACAAATCTCTATGTAAAATAGGCATGCATGTCTAAACCTATGTACCAGTATTAAAACAGATTACACTTTATTATAAATTCTCACATTCAGACTTGTGAGGAAGAAAAATGAGATGTAGAATGTTCATGTGGATACTCATGTTTTTGAATATTGGCTTTTCTTACTCAAAAATATGGATATTAAGTAAAACAATCAGACACACTCTATGATACCGAAGCTTCATCCACCATAATTGTATTGACCATTTGACACATGGCGAACTATTTTAATTTAGCCTGTAAGGGGGCCATAATTAAGCTAGGAAAATAATAATAAAGATGATTAATGACAACTTTCACATTTGCAAGGCTTCAAGTTCTCCTGGGGCCAGTAATGACTTTAAAAAAATGTCAGGCAAGAACTACTGAAGGTGATTTTGAGGGAGTCAGAATAGGATGCAATCCAATATTTTAGAGGCAAAATTGTGGTGTGATTAAATAAGTATATTTCTGAGTCAAAGTTCCTGGGTTTGAAATGTTAAACTATGTAAACCTCAATTTCTTCATTTGTAATACGGTAATAAATCTATCTGTACATACATCATGAAAAATCCTAGCCTATGTCTGAGCACAAGAGCCCAGTACATGTCAGCTCTTATCTTTTTTTTCTCTTGCATAATCTCAGCTGCATCTCCTTTGCTTTGTTGTGAGAAAGGTGGGCTTCAAGTAGAAAAGGAAAAGGGGACTACATATACAAAAGGTTTACTTTATGGCTAGGCACATAAAAGGCTGATTGGCCATCTCTTTGGCAATGGCTTAGGGAGGTCACTGAGCAAAGGAGATGATACTTAGAAAGGTCACTGAGGAAGGGAGGAGATGAGAATAACCATGGTGTTGTACAATTGTTAAGCTTTACAGCTTCCCATACGTTTCACAGGCCATGCTCTCAATGAGTTCCTATGACAAGCTTAGAAAAGGGGTGCAGTGAGGACAGGGAGAAAAGTATGGGTAGAAGCTCACATAGACTCTCTCAGCTCACAGGGCAGGGACAGCATTCTGAGTCTACATATTACTGGAGAGGATTATTAGTAAAAACTTTGAACACAATACTTTAGCAGGAAGTAGTAAACTGAACTTATTTTTCAGGTTATCACTGGAATGAAATAATGAAGTTTTAATAATATTGCAGTGCCTACATTACTTTCACTGACAAGAGAAAAATGTTAAGCAAAAGTGTGACCACATGGCAGACCAGCCTTGTTTCTAGAGCCTGGGGCAAGAATATAAGTAAAAGCCTATAAGCTATATTTGTACAATAGTTGACCATTATAAATCGAGATATTAAACTGATAATAAAATATATTCTATCCTCCCACCTTGACGATATAACTTCATACTGACCCTATAATGCCAAGTTAAAGTCCACTTGGGATTATACACCAGAACAGTGTCACAAGGAGAATTGGCTCCAACTCCAGGCCCTGACTCCTGGGCTTCCTCCTGTTTCCTCCCACCCCTGACTCAGTAAGCACTGTGAGAAGACTTACATCCTCATGGACACTCCCAGGCTACATATCCAAGCTTCATCAATACCCCACGCTAACAACTGCAAACTTGGCCACCCTTCTGGCCTAGACGTGTGCAAACTAGTGGTATAATTTGCCCTTGGAAAAACAGACCCATTTCTTACAAACCTTTGAAGCAGGCTCAGGGTCACTTGTGTAGGGAATTTTGGAGTTCTCTGATCCTGGATTACAGACTAGAAGGGGTGGTACTGGCCCTGTGTGGGCATAGCTCCTTGATCACCAAAGACTCCCCACCTCTGAGAAGGCATGGAGCTGGTGATGGGGATGTTCAAAACCATGAGACTCATGGAGGGATCCTTCATACACAGAGCTAACAGTCACACTGCTCCATGGAGTTGTGAGCAATACCCATATGGAAAAGAAAATAAGATTTTCTAAAAACAAGTAAGGTCATCATCGTCTTCCAAGTGTACACTGAAAATCAACCCTAAAAGGCTCACAACCACACAAATTAATTGCATCTTTATGGCCTCTCTCATTGTTGTCATTGTTTTGTTTTTTGTCCCCTGACTCAGTTTTCAAGAGGTATTTAAGACATGGAGAGTATAATGAAGCAGCTGCTTAACAGTTGTAGCTAAAATGGAACAAGACACTTTAACCCAAAAGTCTTCTCCAAGGAATCTTGGCAATTTCAAGAAGAATATACCCAAACTGAAATTGGGCCAGACACTGAAAGTAACCCTGTCACTTTCTCAGAAGTATCATGGCATCTTCAACTATTGTCTATGGCCAAGCCTTGGTTTTTAAGTGTCTGAAAGATAAAAGTACAAGAACCCAAAATTACAGCGTAAAAAGCAAACAGTTCAGTGCTGATACATAAATACCAACCCTGCAAGAATGATTTTCATAGGAGAGCTCCCACTGGAAGTTCCACATAAATCAAAACCATAAATAAATTATATTATGTAAGTACTAAATGGAACTAGTGGTCTAAGATAGTTTAATCAAAGCTTTGGGTATTCTGAAATCAAATTTGTTTTGATTTTCTTCAGGCTCCACTTTTTACTTCACGATAATGAAACAAAAGCTTTTCTAAAAATAGACAAAGATGAATCACTACTATCTTGGGTAAATGCCATTCACATTTCCTAAAAAAGTCACCTTATAAACGTAACGTAATCAAAATAATGGCAGGAAAATTCTAAACTCTTGTTAAGTAACCATTAATTTTTTATCCAAAGAATCCATTGCTTATTTGGGAGGGAGGGGGTACAATAAAGTTTTTTATTTTTAATCTATTGAAGCATAATTGCAAATTTTTTTTTTAATCAAAGAAATTCTATAGAAATGCTGTGAAAAGGCGGAATTTGTTTGGCCTATATTATCTGCTTGAACAAACTATATTGACTACATGAATATTGTTAGTCTGAGAGATATACAGCTATAGCAACACTAATCTCAGCCAGCAAACACATTGGCAGATTAGGAATTTGTAGAGCTGAAACTGAGGAAGGAAGGAAGGAAGGAGAGGGAGGGAGGGAGGGAAAATGGAGATTAGTATACTTGAATACTATAAGAGATTGTAAGTATAACAAGGATGGTCTTATGCTTAAAACACACTTTATAATTAATTTTTTTTACCATGTATTTAATTTGATCCATAAGACAACCATGTGTGATACTATATTTAGGAAACATTCTCATCTCTCAACTGCCTTTTACAGTTTTCTGTTCCATCTCTAAACCACAAATGGAGAATCACCTCCACTGATAAAGCAGCAGACAGAGCCAGGACTTAACTCTTGTTCCTTTCACAAAGCTTCATTTTCTCCAGTAGCAATCTGTGGAATTTACACATAGAGGTAAATACTTTGTGTGTACTAAATTGCATTCATTCACCTGGAAACTTCTTCATATCTCTTTCTTCCAAAATTTAAAAATGAGACTGTGGGAAAGAAGCATTTGCTTGGCCGGTTTTGAAAACAATGTAGTCCCAGGAAATTTTCCCTTCTCTTCATTTCACCTCTGTATTATCTTCATTGTCATCTTCTTTCTCAAGTTCCTCTAATTGACTTAATGAAATTATTCCTTTGTTCTAATTCCCTCATATTATTTGTGTGTGCATTTATTTATTTTTATCCGTCAGGTCCCCCAAAGGATGAGATGACAAACTCTTTAACTTTGACTATCACATTACATATATATTTCCGCTTCTGGTTCTTTATTATTCTGAGACAAACTAAAAAAAAAGCATGAAAAGCCAGTGTCAAGATTTAAACTATATCGACACTGATATTTAGTAAAACTTTTGTTATGTTTTTGTAAGTATATCATATATACTAACATAACATATCAAGATTTATTTAATTCTATTTTTTTTCTAAATTTCCTCACCCTCTCCTCACTGAATGCAAACCAAACTATTTAACTTGCTTTCTTTCTCACCCACCCACTTTATATCAGGCAACTGAACTTGTTTCTATTCTTTTCCTGAAATCATTTAAAATACTAATACTCTACAGATAAAGCTAAAAAAATTAAGAAACTTTACTGCAGTTCTACACCTAGTAAAAGGCAGAGCCAGGAATCAATTCAGTTGCTTGATATAAAAGACTTGCCTCTTGACCACTCTGCAATTCTGCCTCCAGGAAACAGCCTCACTCCTTGCCATCTGCCTTCTACATTTTTTCTTCGTTCCATCTATAAACCACAAATGGGGAAAAGGCAATGAAGCATAAAGATGTGAAAGGAAAAGGGATTTATGAATATTTCCTTCAATATTATAGCAATTGGTATGTGTGTAATAGAGGAAAAGCAATTCATGTGCTTGTCCCAGGTGCTCTCCATCGGTGAGTCTGATTTTGTGCATGGCACAGATCAGGCCCTATAATCAAGGTCTTTTCTCACACATTCGTGTATCTATTATCTAGGAACTGTCCCAAGTTTAGTTTTACTGAAATGGTATTCTGATCACACCCAGATTTTACAGGCAACTAACCTGCCACCCCTGAGAGGTGAAGGTGCTGCATGAGTTGTCCCTGTAGCGGCTACATCATCCCCATAACTACTGTGCTTCATCATTTGCTTCCCCAGCTCCTCTTGTGCCCCCCTCCTTTTCTTTCCAGCAGGAATGGAGGAGTAAATTACATTATATTCCTCTGCTCCATAAACTATGTCAATTTCTGAGGAAACAATATTAAATATGGTAATTTCCTTCTCTTTTTCTTAATCTATTACACTCTAACCTCAGTCACACTGAACTTTGAAAGAAAACAACTGCAAAGGCATCTGGGTAATGTCATTATGCTAATTTGCTGCTGTTAATCTGTAGAAATCAAAAAGTAGCTATTAGAGTGAGGAATCTCTGGAAAGAAAGCATGGCACACCTTTCTGCTCAGTCCTCCCCTGTGCCTGCAGTCCACTTCAGCTGAGCTCTTTCTTTGTTGAGTGGAGACCATGAACTTACGCTGCCCTGCACCTCTCTCACCTTAAGAAGTAATTGGCAGGGTTGAACTTGATCTCCTGAACTCTCTCCAGAACAAAGAAGAAAGAGAACTCCTGTCAGAAATTGGGCACCTCTCTGAGAGGGGGGCTCACCACCAGACGATCTGAGAGAATTATGGGGATCATGCTTTGTAAATGGGCAAGGAGGGAGCAGTTCTCTAACCCACAGTAGGAATCTGCAGAGTGGTAGAAGTTTAACACAACAACAGTGACAACAAAAAGCTGTGGAATGATGCCCGCCATTTTAGTTCTGTTACCCACCCTGCTGCTAAGCTTTCCTGTGTGTGCTTCTGTTAATATGTCAGAGATCCTTCACCCGCCCCAGGTGGAATTAATCCTCTTAGTCCACGATGTTCTAGGAGGCCCCAGGAACCAAAGAATCACACAGCAGAAAGTGATCCTAGAAAGCAGTAAGTCTTCCTCTAAGCGATCTGCTCGCCATTTGAAGCAGCTCCCCAGTCTCTCTCTGGTGGTGGAGTAGACCTTACTATTTATTAGAGAAAGGGCTGCAATGGCACTGTGACACCCAAATATTCTCTCTAGATTCTTAATGTGTTTTTACTTACTGCACTGTTTAAATGGATCTGGAAGAAAATATATTGTATAATTTCAAATCAGTGGTAATGTGCATATAGAATCATTTTTATTTTAGAGATGACAATCTCATGTATTTTAATTGGAATTAGATAAAAATAAATAACCCTAATCTGTCTCAAATTGAGGCATACAGCTCAGCTTGAAATTTGATAATTAGAGAAAAAAATAAAAAGGTAAACTATGCACAGTTGATGTTTTATTTTGACATAGCCTCTCAATTTTTTCTGGAGGTATAAATGTGCTTAATCCATCTACATTCTCCCATATATATTCTAGCAAAATCATTGCTTTATGACAGCAGACATGCATTAATTATCTAAATGTTGCTTCCATTATAGCACTAAAGTACTTTATGCAACATGAAAGGACAGAAGAGATTTTGCATATTGTTAATTCATGTGTGACATTAGTAGGTTGAGAGTAGTCAGAAAAAAACGTGGCTGAGGGGTAAGTGCTGAGTCTCAGAACAACTGTGTCTGTTTGTTATCACACTGATTGATCACTTTGGGAACTTTGTTCTGTGGTGGGTGGGCTTTTTTGTTTGTTTTCTTCTGTTCATTTGTCTAACATTTCTGAATCTAGAAAATGAGCCAGTTTGCTAAGGGTAACTTTATCATTCAGCATAAAATAGAGTTATGGTAAGAGTAAGAGAGAGGATTATGTGTGTGCTAGGAGTGGAAACTAATAGAAAGCTGGATTTATGTGGAGCTTTGTTAAAAAGAAAGCTAGCATAAAACCAGAGAACAGTACAGTTGTCAGCTATTAAATACAGTGCAGCACAGTGAAAGTAAAACGTACTGCTGGGGCCGCTCAAGGATAATCCAGGCAACGGGAGCGCCCCCCGGCTGAATTGCACTGTCCACTCCCTTCTGGTTCCCAGCATCACTGCTCCAGTAAAGACAGTTTTTCTCTCTGTCAGGATGGATCACTGTATCATCCACCCTCCCTAACTGTACTCAGTCCACCTCTCTCTTATCCAGTCTCGAGAGGTTTCATACTCACCTCTCCAACGTCAATCTAATAATGCCAGTTCCTCACTCAGAAAAGCTTGTGTGGAGCCCAAAGACTTTATTTAACTCCATTCACTCCTTTACATGGCATTCAAGGCCTTTCACAATCAGGCTAAGACCCTCCTGCCAGCCTTTCTGAAGCTCCTAGCCATGCAGTCCTCACTGGAGCCATGAAAAAGCCCACTGCGGGTCTCCATTAACATTCTCACCTTAACTTCCTCCTCTTCACAGAGTTCTTCATATCAATGCTCTGTGATTTTTTTTTCAGCCTGTCAAAACCTTGTCCATTCTGCCAATTTCTGTTCTAATGTTCCTCCGCCTTTGAAATTGTCCCTGGTGCCTCTCTCCTGACCCAATCTCCACCATAGGCAAAGGATTTGCGCCTCATCCAACACTCTCAGAGGACCATGTTCACATTATTGCAGTGTCCATTGCCTTGCTATGCCCTTAGTGTATAAGAGCCCATCTTCCTCCACTAGATGGCAAAGCCCTTAAGGGAAACGAAGCAAACTAAGTGATTTTGGATTTTCAGATTCCCAAAGAGTACCTGTACCTATCAGGAGCTGAATTAACATTTGTAGACTCAAAGACTTTATTTAACTCCATTCAAAGGAACAAGCAGTGACTCCATTCTCTCTATTCAGCAGTGCTCCATGAATAACAGTATGGATCACATTAACCAATATATTATGCTACATCTGTTTGGTGCTGTATAATTCCCCCAGTGCATTAGCAGAATACAAGAGAGAAAAAAAAAACACACTGAAATGTCAGTGCCCGGAAGGCATAGCTTTGACAGGAAGCCGCTTGGGGATGTCTCCTGTTGTCTTTCAGCAGGAACAGTAACAGTAAGCTTTGGTAAGGAAGAGAAAGCTAAAACATCTCTAATTTTCCCATTCCTAAAGCTTCCCTTGCTTTGCAGAACCTCTTGATGAGTGGGAAAGCCTTTGGGACTTTCTCTCCACTGCTGCCAGGTATCTGCTTTCACTGTGTCTGCCATGGCTTTGCATCACATGCCCTCCATCCCATCCACCTGCCCTGTTACACAAGGATTAAATGGCATTACATGTAAAAATAGCAGAGGTTAGATGTGAGGCCCAGGTGTTGCAATAAGTGAGCACATTCAGCACAGTCCCTTTAAGGGGGAAAAAAAAAACAAACAATAAAGATATTGATAAGGGGGAACTACTGTTATCTTTGTAAGACATTCGTAAAGCATCTCCAAACACAATCTTCATAGTAGCATTTGCCTTTTTATTCTCTACTTTGAGTATCCTTTTCTGACCACGGCTGCTTTCCTTTTACCCAGAGTTAGCTGCAGAATACAATAACAACAGTGGATTCAAAGAGTAAACAAGGGAGACAGAAGAGATAAAAATCTTGGCTCGTCCACAGTGCTTTGAGTCAAGCGTGCTGCTGAGCTGCTTAGGCAATGAAAATGCACTTCCATGCGGCTAGGGGGAGCTGGAACACAGTTGAACACTCTCTGTAAACTGAATACTTTGAAAATTTCTTTCCCAACGGTTGAGAGAGTGTTTTCTAAAGTATTCCCTTTCATTGGTTTAAAGAAGAGGCGAGGTGTCTGTGATTGGAAGACACAGAAGAATCCTCCAGATACATTCTAGGGTTTTTTGTTTTTTTTTTTATGGTGTCTGTATCTGTCTGTGGGCTGAAAGGCTGTTCCTTGCCATTGTACATAGCTACAGCAAGAGTAATCAGAAAGATCATTTCATGGCTAAGAAAACTGGGAAATTTAAGATGGAGATATTTTACAACAGGTTTGTTTTCCCTACCTACTTCAGTTCTATATTTAATTTTATGCCTTCTGTGATAGCATGTTTTTTCTTGTTCAATTTGGAATTATAATTGCTCTTATACCCAAAAATATATCTGTGTGTGTGTTGTGTGTATATGCACTATTTAGATAGGAAGGAGTTTGTAACATGCAAATTAATAACAACATCCCTAAGGCAAGTTGGCTAGAGTGAGGTCCTAATTTACCAACAGTTTGCATACTGGTTGTTTGGACATTTACCCTCCTCCTCCATTAATAAGACATTTCCTTGTGGGACTTAATAATTGCCATAATATAAAATATGCTTGATCTTTAATGTAAAATATACTTGATCCTAACCTGAGAAGCAAAAAAAATATAGTGAAGTTACTTCATTTACTGTGTGACCTTCAGCAAACTATTTAATTTGACTGACTGTAGCTCCTTAAAGTGAGGATAACAATCAAACCTATGTCTTTGGGTTATTTTGATGCTTAAATGGCAAAGTAGTTCTAAAGTGCTTAGCACATTGCTTGACTTACATAAGTGCCTAATATTCATACTATCCAGGATCTGACATAGCACTTGGGGTAAAATGAGTACTCAAAAAATTTTGTTGGGAAGAAAAAGGGATGAATGAATAAATGAACAAAGGAAATTTTACATTCAATGATATCTTCAGGGGAAATATCCAGGGTCATATTTTCCTGACTTCCTTCTCCCATCCCATGTGCTTTTGTTAACTTGGGTGGAAGATGTGTTTCTCTTCCTTACTCCTTTAATAGCAATGAGGACATCTTCAATTCTACTCCATTTAGGCAGCTTTGTAACCCAGTAAGGATGATGGCTGTGGATGGAAATGAGAGAGTAACATTTGGGGGTATGAGTCTCTGTAGCTCTGATTCAGAGTAGAATAAGGAACATAAATACTAGTTGTAAGTCCTCAAAATTATAGAGGAAGGAAAGAGGCTCAGTTAGATTAGGGATGAAGAGATGGCAGTCTCGAAAGGGAAGAAACAAGATCACCAGGACTCTAGAGGAAGGAAAAGCATATGTGTAGGAGGGAGAAAATCACATGCATAATAACTTAAAAAGCAAGAGTTCTGGGAACTCAGGGAACGACTGCCTATATGGGTCAGGGGAGGAATAATATACTGAGAGATGGTATAATGGCATTAATAGGATGAGGTACATCAACGTAGCAATAAAAGGCTAAGAGAAGGGACAGAGGAAGAAAATATCTATAGGCTTGAGCCTTGGAACTAACTGTTTCAGTTCACAAGCAGGATGAACAGCAGGGCAGAAACTAGAGCCAGGCCATGCTTGTACAGGTGGTCCAGGTCCATTGTGCTGCTAATTCCCAAGAGGTAGAAAGGAGTCAGTGCCATCTGTTCAGGCAGGAGAAGTTAAAAAGACATCAGGTTAGGAATAAAGATGGGGGACAGGCTACACCACAGACAACTGGAGAGCAAGGAAGGCAGGGTCCCACCTGGAGAACTGCACCACCAGCAATGTTCAGTGAGATAGGCAACTCGGCCACCAAACTGAAGGAAAATCCCTCTTGCACCCTACCAGTCTGTCTATGCCATTTGCCCCCTCTTCTGGGCCTTGGCGATCAGGCCTAATGTTTCTGGCCTGGGCCCCAGAGCTGGAAAAGGAGTCTGCCTTCACGCCAATGTTGCTGTACTTAGCCAAGGTGGAAGGGCAGGTTTCACCTCACTGTGGAGGATCATATTCTCCTTCCATCCTATGAGTTAGTCTTCGCTGGAGTATCTTCCCCAATTTGTCTTCTTCTGGAAGTGCATATTCTCTTGGGTTAGAAATCAGATTTCAGCATGAAGCCTGTTCCCTGTCTTGGTGGTCCCTAGGTTAACCTCTGTAACAAGGCACGAAGGCCCTGTGGTTAGACCCACTTATTGCAAAGGACTCCCCTAAATAGTTATATTTGTCCAGCAAAGATTTCCTAGTTAGCAAGAGTTTATATTTCTGAAGATCTTAATTGTAGGTTTGATGCTTTAGTAGATCGCATAGAAAAAATTCTACCAGCACTTCTGTAATTAAAATTACAGAAGATGATTGGACATTTTTTGCTTAACACAAAGAAAAACATCCCTGGAGCTAGTACACAGATATTTGCAAATAAGCCTGTTTCGTTTTGATTGTGGCATTCATGTTTTCATGAAGATAGTATGTGTACTGGTGACTGCATGAAGGAGTCACCAGTGATGGGCACTCACACTCTAAGTGATGCGTGGCTCAATTTGCCATCTTAAAACATAACAGCAACACATAAATTTCACAAACATTTTCATTGTTTATGATTTAAAGAAGATGAATAGAAGTTAATGAGATAGGTGATTTTTATGAGGGAGGTTACTAGCTCTAGAACTTCATTCTTAAATAACGTACTCTTAGTATTCTGAAGATTTTTCCATGGTATAGAAATATTCAGCCCACTGAACACCTCACTATGTCTGATTTTTTCTGTTTATAAAATGAGAACTGCTATTCAAACTCACAAAGATGCTGAGGGAACTAAGAAATACCAAGGACAAGAAAAAAATGCTTACATGGATATGTGTGTGAGTGATTATAAATGTAATATATACATATATATATAAACACACACATACATATACACATAATAATTCTTTAACATACACAGTTAACTTAGATTTTGTTTTTCACTTATGAGATAAATAAAATTAGTTTGTACATGGCAATGGAACTAACTAACCTAGGTTTTAGTTTGATATCTTACTGTTGTGTGACCTTGTTCAAGCCACTAACCTTTTCTGAACTTTAGTTTCTATAATACCCTTATGTGAAAATTCACTTGAAAATACTGTGTAAACAGCAAAGGGATTTATAAATGTATATTTTTTCTGGAACATAAATGGATACGGGAGCATAAATATCTATAGTTTAAAGACATTAAGCCATTGAGGGATTTCTTTGCCATAAATGCCTAAGTTTAGATTCCAAAAATTATAACAAAGAGGTATTCCAAGTAAATAGTGTAGGGCTTTATGCAGCAAAGAACATGGATTATATATGTTAGAAAATGCGAAGTGTTTCTTCCTTCCACCTAAAGAGCAAGCAAGGGCTTAAGTACTTGTAAATTCAGAGAGAAAGAAAAGAGTGAACAGGAAAGAGTACCGATAATACATGTTCTTATAGTAATATATTTTCTAGAGACAAAACTGGAGCAGGAAGCATGGATGATCTCTGATATGGTTTGGAGGCACTGGTATTGGGTTTTAATTTCCTTCTTTTAGTAGAGTTCCCAGACTCCAACTCTGCTGTGTACTCATTACTTTTCTGTAACCTGCTACCATCTCTGTCTCCTGTCCACTCCTTCCCTTTCACATCTCCCTTCTTTTTGGCTCTAGCTCTTTCCACTATGCTTGCAAAGGGTAAAAACTTAAGACTGGTGCACTCACATGAAGAAGCCCTATAATTTCTGGAGTAATGTACCCATTTGACTAGTGTGTATCCTCTCCAATAATCCTAATAATCTAAATAAGGTAAGAGCTTTACTTAAGTGACATAGTTAGTGAATGAAATAGAATTGACAATCAGACCTGGTTGGTTTCAGTGACTTTATATTCTTTTCCAAAGACTGAAAAGGAGAGTCCTAGGGACATGGAGTTTTGACATGTGGCACTAAGACATGAAGGGGACAAGTCAAACAAGTATGTATGCTTATGCTATATATTTTTTTGCCATGAGTTCTTAACCTGTACATGGATTATTAAGAAATATATAGATGGATTTCATTTATTCTATAACCTTCCTGAAGCTGTAAGTAAAATTTTGTTTGCATATGTGTAAATGCATTTTTTTTTTCTGGAAATAATTTTCATTAGATTTTCAAACAGGTCTATAACCTAAAAATAGATAAGAACAATGAAGCTATTTGAAGGTAATAGTGATAAAATTTCTAAAATGTGTTTTTTGTATAGGTGTTAACATTAGGATGTTTCTCATACATCATTTGATTTCATGATCATCACAATTGTGATGGACACAAATGAAGACTATTATCACTGAGTATAACTTGATAGTACATTTTAAAGTTTGGCTTGTCTCAACATGACATAAAAAGAATTGGGATTACTCAGAAGGGCCCAGTGTAAAATTTAATTTATAATGTATGTTCCACTTCAAATTAACATATTATAAACTAAATTCAATATAAAGTATTTGATGTGCTTACCCAGTAATAAAGCACATCTTTATGGAAACACTTTGGAAAAAAAGTGTTCCAAAAAAACAAAAATTAGTAATTATTTAGTCAGCTTTGCTCAGTGGTACCCCATGTACATGATTTGTAGGGAATTAGACTCATGCACAATGTTATCTAATTTAGAGTTGACTACATTATACATAGTAATAGTTCAGATGCCCTTTGGTATAATGTGCCCTAATAATCTTTCTTTCTATATTTACACACAGGGAGAAGAGATTCACAGGCTATTCTTGCCTTGTCAATATAGTGGGGTATAAAAAGCCTCCAGGATTTATTATCTTACAGAATGCTGGCCACATCCTAAAAGGAAACCTTAGAGTTGGAACTTGCCAGGCTCCTCACTCTTTACCACAGGAAGATCAGCCTGCTTGGACCAAAAGATTAGGAAAGGGAATTAAGTGCTCTATGTCTTGAAGCTCCATAAATAAAAATTAAACCCTTCATCAATTCATTTTCACATTTGAAATTAAGGTTCAGGTGAAAATACCAAGTTAATGATCCTAGAAACTAGATTTCAATATGAAATAGGCATTGAGAATACCAGCCTCTTTATACTGATGCCATATTGAGGAAAGAAACTGAGAGTAGCTTATGAGAAACAACAAAAACAAAAACATCATATTGATAACCCATTCATTAATTCACTCAACAAAACTATATATGGCCAATTCCAAGATAGGTATCCAAGTGAAATAAAAACCCACGTTCACATAAAAATCTTTACCATATGTTTATAGCAGCTTTATCTATAACCACTGCAAACAAGAAACACTACCAAATGTCCTTCCACTGAGGAATAAACAAACTGCAGTATATCCACATGAGGGAACACTACTCAATAACAACAATTAACAAAGTATGTATACATGCTAAGCATGGGTGGATGTCAAAGGCATCATACAAATCGAAAGAAGCTAGACTCAAAAGGCCACATACTATATGATTCCATTTATGTGACATTCTGACAAAGGCAAAATATCAGGACAAAGAACAGGTCAGTCATTGTCAGGGTAAAGAGTAAGGAGGGCTTAACTACGAAGGTGTTTGGGGGGTGGATAATGGAACCATTTTGTATCTCGTTTGTGGTGGTGTTATGCAACTCTGCATTTGTCAAAACACATAGAACTGTACACCACACAGAAACAGATTCACTGCATACATATTAAAAAAACAAATTAGAAAAAATGGCAATAAAATATCCCAAGTTCAAAAGCAATTTTATCTAAGATCTTTTATTTCTTGAACTTTGTGAGTTCAGAGAGGGAAAAACAAACAAAACAAAATACAAAAATCATTTTCCTTGACCTTAAATGTCACAATGTAATGAGCAAGACAAGCTTGTCAAAAGAACAGAAAAATTTTTAGTATGTATGGAAGAGGTATGAACGATCTAAAGTATGAGGAAAATCTATTATTACTGGAATAGATTTTCTCTTCCTGATCACTTTTGCCTGAAATGCACTCTCATAGTTTTACTTTTGCTACTAAAACAAATCCAGCTCCCCTGAAGTGAAGGCGCCTTCGCCCTGAGGTTCGGATAGCCACCCCTAGACTTTTCAAAAGTGGGCGGCATTGTTGCCCTCCCTTCCCTTCTGCCCCATCACCTTAACTGCTGCCGTTTAGTGGAATGTAGTCTCTACCCTGCCACCCCACCCCTACCTTTTCCTCCATATGTAGTGATTCACGATAAAAAAGATATTCTCCTCCAAAGAGCTCATGGTTTGGGGGTGTCAGTGGGTATCGGGTAAAATAAACAGATTCTGGGGACCACAGAAGGGGCAATGCTTATTTCTTCATCTTTGATGGATATATAGAGTTGATAGTTTAAAAAAATAGCCTAACTGCACTTCTTGTGGGCTTTTTATTTTTTATTTTTTCCTTTTCCATTTTCTCCATCCCCTGGGAGCCAAATGAGCAGCTCCCTCTCTGCCTTATCTCACTGACTACAGTAATGAGCTCCAGGGGGATTTCTCTACTGTCTTTGAAGTAACACGTGTCTCTGAATACACTTTGAAATTTTTCTTCTACATTGTTTGTTTCTTGTTGGTTCTGAAGATCTCCTTGTTGGGGGGGGGCGGGGGTGTCTGACAGCTGTTGTGGGGAGGGGCAGTCCAGCATGACAGTCCTAGTATGTGTAAATTGAACTACAAAAACAGAAACAAAACAAAATAGAAAAAAAAAAAAAGAGAAAGGGGGGAAAAAAACTCTTTCAACCCACTGCCAGAGCAGGAATATAAGCCCTTGGACTGGAGTTTCTGAAGCATCCTGTAGCTCCAGGCAGAGGGAGACAGCTAAGGACAGATGCAGCTGGGGCTCCTAAAAGCTGTCACAAAGGTAATGGCCTGCTGACACAGGCTCTTCTGGGAAGAGCTGAGAGACAAGCCCAGGAGAGGGGCAAAGAGGGAGAGGGACTTTGCACCACTTGATTTGGCATTTTAAATGCACAAAGATCCTGCATCTGAAACAGTTCCATATGCCTGCACAGCAAGCAGGAGGGATACATAGCACATCCATTTTAAGCTTTAAACCATCTACATTGGAAAAATCTGAAGCATTTTTCTTGAGATTCAGGAGAGGGAAGGGGATTAGATTTAACATTTAGAAGATACAAAAGAAGAAGGGTATAAAATACAGGGGGGAAAAAAAAGACCCCTAAACCCTTCAATTAGCCATCAACTTGCACTCAGGATGAAAGAATTAAATTTCAGTTTACAGAGAGTTAATCAGCCACTATTTCCAACTGACTAGAGTGCAACTTGACAGTGTACAATAGTGAGGATATAGAGCAAACTAGATTGCACTAGTCCTTGAAACATGAAAAGGGTAATCTTCTGTCTAGAAATCCAGTATAGAATAGAAAACGAGACTGACAAAGTCCACTTATTATTATTGGACTTTGTTTTCATGAAAATACTTGTCTGAGAAGACCATTAGATCTGGGAACGTGGGCTACAGAACAAGGACCCCCAGGGAAACTTGTGTAACTCTAGCAGGACAGCAGAGGCAGAGTGAAACTGACCCAGCTGTGAGGACACTAGGAGCTTCCAGTGTGTTCTCATTTCTGCTTCTCTGGGATCCTTCTAAACATTTGCTTGTGGGTTTATAATCACAACTCAAACTTTAATCTGAACAGGGACTTAAAATCCCGATTCCCTTGCCTTTTGAAATTATTAAATTTTTGTTATCTTTGTTTGATTCATATGACTTCTCTTTCCTATCCTTATGGCCCAGTTGGTCTCCAAGTCCTATTTATTCTTCTTGCGTGAGATATTTTGTCTTACTCCTTACTTTTTCTCTGTCTGTTACTTTAGGCTTATATTGACACTCAGCTAAACTCTGAAAGCACCCCTTAAATGGTACCCATGGCTCTTTCCTAAACTTCCCCCTCCTTAAACTTCAGCTCATTTTTCTTACATCACTGTTTTAGTGTCCAATCACATATCAGAAACCCTTATAATCCTTTATTTTTATGAAATAAAGATAATGGTCTTCAATTCAGAAATAGAGGCAGATACAGAAAAAGCATTTTAAAAATGTGACATCCATTTATGATAAAAAAAAAAAAACTCTCAACAAAGTGGTTATAGAGGGAATATATTTCAACTTAATAAAACCATATACGATAAACCCACAGCTAACATCTTATTCAAAAGTGAAGAGCTGAAAGTTTTATCTCTAAGATCATAAATAAGACAAGAATATCCATTCTTACTACTCTTATTCAACATAGCATTTGAAGTCCTAGGCATAGCAACTAGACAAGAAAAAGAAGTAAAAGATATCCAAATAGGAAAAAAAGAAGTAAAATTGTCACTATTTGCTGATGACATAATGCTGTACATAGAAAACCCTAATGATTCCATCAAAAGCTATTAGAACTAAAAAGTGAATTCAGTAAAGTTGCAGGATACAACATTAATATTCAGAAAACTGTTTGGTTTCTACATACAAATAAAGTATCAGAAAGAGAAATTAAGAAAATATTCCTATTTATAATTGCATCAAAAAGAATAAAATATCTAGAAATAAATTTAATGAAGAAAGTAGAAGACTTGTACTCTGAAAACTATAAAATTTTAAAGAAACAAATTTAAAAAGATACACAAAACAGTGGAAGAATGTACTGGGCTCATGAATTGGAAGAATTAATATCATTAAAATGTCCATACTACCCAAAGCAATCTATAGATTCCAGCAACCCATATCAAAATATGAATGGCATCTATCACAGAACAAATGATTCTAAAATTTATATGGAACACAAAATACCCCAAATAGCCAAAGAAATCTTGAGAAAGAACAAAGTTGGAGGTATCACAATTCCTAATTTCAAATTATACTACAAAGCTATAGTAATTAAAACAGTATGATACTGGTACAAAAACAAACACATAAATCAATGGAACAGAATAGAGAGCCCAAGAATAAACCCACACTTACATGGCCAAATAATGCATGACAAAGTAGGTAAGAATATACAACGGGGAGAAGACAGTCTCTTCAATAAATGGTGCTGGGAAAACTGGACAGATACATGTAAAAAAATTAAAACAGACCATTTCTTACACTGCATACAAAATGGATTAAATACTTAAGTGTAAGACCTGAAACCATAAAATTCCTAGAAGAAAACATGGGCAGTAAGCAATTTAACATCAGGCTTAGCAATATTTTTTGAATATGTCTCCTTGGGCAAAGGATACAAAAGAAAAAAAAAAACAAATGGGACTATATCTAATTAAAAAGTTTTTGCATAGTTAGAGAAACCACCAACAAGATGAAAGAAAACTTACTGAATGGGAAAAAGTATCTGTAAATGATATATCTGATAACCAGTTAATATCCAAAATATATAAAGAATTCATACAATTCAATGTAAAAAAAAAAAATGAACCCCAACAACAATAGCAACAACAAAGAATCAATTAACAAATGAGCAGAGGACTTGAATAGAAAGTTCTCCAAAAAAGACATACAAATGGCTAACAGACACAAGAAAAGATAATCGACATCACTAATCATCAGTGAAATAAAAATCAAAACCACAATGAGATATCACCTCACACCTGTCAGAATGACAATTATCAAAAAGACAACAAATAACAAGTTTAGGTGGGGATGTGTACTGATGGTAGGACTGTAAATTAGTGCAGCCACTATAGAAAACAGTTTGGAGATTCCTCAAAAAATAAAAATAGAATTGCCGTAAGACCCAACAATTTCACTTCTGGATATTTATCTAATGGAAATGAAAACAATAATTCAAAAGGATTATGTTCATCACTTTTTAACTTGGAATATAGTATTGCCATCTTTTTTATTCAAATTTAGTTTTCAATATTTATGCAGTGAATCCATTGCTTTTGGTGTACATTTCTATGTGTTTTGATAAATGCACCACTATAATCAACATAGAGAATGGTGCTATTATGCCCCCACATACACACTTGGCTACCTTTTGTAGTTAAGCCCTCCTTACCCTTTATCTTGACAATGACTAATCTGTTCTTTGTCCTTACATTTAGCCTTTGCCAGAATGTCATATAAATGGAATCATACAGTATGTGGCCTTTAAGTTTTGCTTCTTTCAATTTGCACAATGCATTTGACATCCATCCATGTTGTAATATGTATCAGTAATTTGTTTATTTTTAGAATACTTAGAATAATAATGTACTTCTAGAACTTTATAAAGATTATATACCAAAAGGCACTATTAAAATGCATTCCTTTACAGATCTGGAAATAGGACAAAGATGTTCATTTTCACTGTTGCCATTCAATACAAAACTAGCAGTTCTAGCCAATGCCAAAACATGTAAAAAAGAAATATGAGCTATCAAGATTGAAAGAACTGTGGTAAAGCTGTAACTATTTGTAGATGATATGATCATTTACCTTGAAAATCTTCAGATTTACCACATTGTCTATTAGAACTCCAAATAAACTTCTGAGATACTTTTAAGATCAACCCTCATGCACCAACAGCATTACTCTATTTTATACAAACCAATATATTAATCTATCCACTAATAGCTATAACCAACTTGAAGATATAATAGAAATTAAGCATCATTCATAATAATACCTAGATAAGACAAAATATCCAAAAGTATACAGAAATTATCTTGGTCAAAAGTACACAAAGTTTTTACAGAGAAAATGTTTAACACTCTATTATATAGTAAAAGTAAATTTAAATAGCGATTGCCACCTTGTTTGTGAGTAACACTATAATAATATATATATATTATTTATAGATTAAGTTAGGAATTAAATGTAATTCCCAATAAGAATACCAGCAGGATCAGTAGAATTATTTTAAGGAAATTCAACAAATTGATTCTAAAATATACACCAAAAAATTAAAAATCATATGTCACTAAATCTGCTTTGAAAAAGTAGATCATAGAAAATCTTACAAGCATTAAGATACATTATAAAACTATAATAATAAAAACAGCATAAAATTTCCATAGATATAAACAAATTAAATGAGACAGAATAAAGAGCTTATAAACAGAACTATACATAAATAGGTTCTATATACATGATAAAATAGTAATACAAATCCGTAATGGGGTAATTATGTAAAAGATATTTAGGGAAAAATAGGTTCATTATATGAAGAACAAATAAAGTTGTATCTCCACTTTATACTGTATTCAAAGATAAATGGATTTATATCTACATATGAAATGTAAAAAATAATAATGCTAACAGAATAAATCAAGGAAACACATTTGTTACCTTGAGGGTAAAAGCATAATTTTTTAAACAAGGTTCAGAAAGCACACACAATAAAGCAAATAATAAAATAACTTTGGGGTTTGCCAACATTGGAAATTAAGTATATAAGTTCAGGGAAGATTACTATTGATATAAGTGAAAGATAGCATACTTTAAGAGGATATTTAAAATCTTATAAGTGGTAATATCAGAAACATTTAAAAAGTTCCTGCAAATCACCTAGACAAAGGCAAAAACAAAAGAAAATAAACAGAAAATTCAAAAATAAAGTTCATAGGAAAAAAAAAGTCTATAGCAAGAACACAGTTAATCAGGAAAGTACAAATTAAAACTACCTTGAGATACAAATTTATACTCACCTGATTGACAAAAAAATTGGATAATAAGTGTCAATGAGACTTTAAGAAATGGAATGTTTACTAATGGGAATGTGCAAAATGGTCCAGCCAAAGAGAAATCCAGAAGGATTTAATACAATTATACATGAGTTTAACCTCAGAAATGTCAGTCCTGTTATTGGATATATACTTTCACACAACTGTCTTCAAAATAAGGTACATCTGAGAGTACAGAAAAAGTATCCAAGGACACATGCAAGCACAAATAATTTTAAGCAAATCAGTTATCTGATCTTAAAATTTCTTGTATTCTTAAACTTGATGGCTTTCTTCTTTCCCACTACTTCTTTGATTATTGCTCTTCTCCCAACTTTAAAACGAAAGGCCTACCTAATACCCCTCTAGAGCCTTACTATGGGACATTGCCCTGGGATTTAAAAACCTGAATTCCTGATCAATCAAAGGAACAATGTGAAATCTGCAGGATGATTTGTTAAATTAGAAGCTGAATGATTTGTCAATGGTGGGATATTCTGAACCCGAATATATCAAAGAGTTGGAAGAGAAGTGAAGACAGAGCTCTTTTTATGACTTCAATTCCTCCATTTTTGATTATTGTCAAAGAATGCATAGGTTTTAAGGAAGAGCCCTGTGGTGTAGCTAAGCTAATGAAGTATTGCTCAAAGGTGATGGTACATTGTTTCATCCTGGTAAATAAAGTACTCAAAAAAAGACTCCATGCCTTATCTACTAGTTTGAGAATTAAAATATTCAAAATCTGTAAGAAGCATACTGGACAATATCAATTTGCTATAAAAAGCTCCCTCTCTGCCTTTTTATTATTTCATTATGAGAAAGACCTAGGACAATACTTTCATTTATCCCATCTCTGCCTCAGTTCAATATTTTGCATGATTTCAAGAAAAATAAAGAAAAAAGTTTCATCTATACTTCTCATAGATTAACATTACATATTTAATTTAAAAAAACTTACATGAGAGGAATTTGTTTTTAATGTTTATTTAGAGACTTAGAAGAAACATTTTTATTAACTTTTATGTAAAGTTTATATAGTACACTAAAGCGTTTAAGACTTAGAGACATATAATTGCAAGAAAGAAAGATTTTTACATTTTAGTTTACATGCATCTATTTGTTACAGAAAGTTCTGATAGAATGATCAATAATATAATTTCAAACTTTTAAAAAGTTTCAGTAAAATAAAGTTATGTGAAGAATGTGAAAGAGGAATAAAAGTTTAAGGAGGAAAAGGAACAATGTAAAATTGCTGACAGTTAAAAGATTTTTTTAGGTATTTTTACCCTTTTTAGAGTTATGGTGAATATAAAAATTCTATGCTGTGTCCAGGTTGTTGCCTCTAAATATTATTTACATTTCAATTAAAAAATTCAACAAACAAAAATAACAACAACAGAAAATCTAGAACAGGGCAATTATAAGATGAGCCTTGCCATGTCCAAAAGAAAGACAATTAAAGACTACTGAGGTCATATCAAAAGGATGTAAAAGCCAACTTAAATAGGCTTCTATGGCCAAAAATGGGAAAATATGAGTATTAAAAAATGACTGCACTAGATCGAAACACACATAAAAGTCTAGAAGTTCACCATAATTAAAAAAAAAAAAATCCTCATTTACAACTCTTGAAGGTTGCTAGAGCAACGTCTCATTATTCTGAAAACTGATTAAGGTAAAAGACCAAGTATTTGTCTTGCCTTTCCTATAGGGTTGTTTTTCAGAGTAACCAAATGGTTGATAAAAGAAAGATCTTCTTTATAGAAAACCACAGATAATGAATGCAGGAAGAATGATAGAATTAGAAATAGATAGAATTACGCAATTTTGTAACTTTAGTGAAATATAGTGTATAATGATCATAGACAGCTAATGAAACTATTTGTCCTATGGTGAATTTTAAATGGATGGATCAGGCAGACAACATCTGAAGCCACTGATGAATCTTAATATCATGAGTAGTAGGGCAACCTGCTATTCTGTGTTTCCCAATGTGATTTAATAGAAAAAATAAAGCATAACTCCATGGAGTATTATTGCAAAAAAACTTTCAGTTTTCAAGAAATGGGGGGGAAAGTACAAAAGTACAATAAAGACACAATTGGAAAGATTTGTTAATTATATCAGAATATGGGAACTTATAGAAGACAAAATATGATGTTTCTTCAACAAAAAAAGATGGCATGAAAAAACAGAATAATTCAAAAAATATATAAGAAATTTAAAAAATTAAAACAAAAGTTTAAAAAGAAATCATCATAGATTTTAAAAGGTACTCAAAAAGTATTAACCATAGGCAATGTGTGGGGCTTTTCTGGATCCTGATTCAAATAAACCAACAAAAAACTATTTTTAAACAGGTGCGGAAAATTAATTACATACTGAGTATTAGATACTATTAAGAGATTATTGTAAAATATGCTGGTTGTGATATAATGATATTGTGGTTTCCATGTGTCAGATATATAATTTAAAATATCTGTGAATAAAATGATATGATTGGGATTTTCTTTGAAATACTCCAACAAATTTTAAAAAGTTTTGAAAATTACCCTTTTTACAGTTATTTAAATTTATAACAAAACAAGTTTTAATGTGAATTAACAATATGCAATTGTTCTTTCAGAAAGTTACAATTTTTCAAAATTTTTTCAGGGGTACATATTCATAAAAGTTTAAAAACTTGTCCTAGAGAAATTCTTTTCAGAAACATGACCCTCCTTACTGAGTCAGTATTATCTTAAGCGAGAGATTTTTTTTAATTTATTTATTTTGTCTTTTCTAAATTCATTCACTCTCTTAGCCTCTCTTACATTGGGAGCTAGTCATGTGACCCAATATTGACCTGTAAAACAAGGGGGATGATTTGGCATTCTGGGAAATATTTTATTTCAAAATAAAATGAGATAAAGTGCTTCCTTGTTGCCCCTGACTCCTGCACACCTACACGCATGACTTTCGTATAGTGTCATATAAGGACATGATGCTAAAAACTACTGCAGCCACCCTGTAAAAAGGAAGAGAGACATCATCTGAGAATGGCAAAAAAAAGTTGAAGATTGTGTTCTGCAGAAACAGAACTATGATAGTGCGTGGGGATCAATATCTATGAAAAGAAATTTGAGGAAGCCAGATTGGGCAGAGGAAAAACCAAACTCTAATGTAGGCCCAACAAAGTCTCAAATGACATTCACTGAGCTCCTGAACAAAAGATTTCCAATCAGATTATTGTAAGTGTGGGCCTATGGACCACACCTTTAAATCCCAGCCTTAGCCTCCCTCAGTCAACAGGGATGAGCTTCCCTAGGAAGAAGTGCCGGGAGTGAGGTGGCTCCCTGCAGCTGAGGCTGACCCTCAAAGATACTGACAGCTAAAGGCTGTCTGCTGGATGCAGGCCACCCATCTGGGCTGCAAGTACTTCCTTGAAGGGAATCTTCCACTATATCTACCAGAGAACTCGAGTTCTTGATGTTGCTGTTGAACCTCTAAACAAATCCTAGGACCCGTTTCTGATGTTAGCCAGGCAAGAGAGGCAAGGTGAGGGTTGGAGTTTGTTCTGAAGGATAAGTGTGGTTAGATATGAGACTAAAAGGTAAATGAGAATCAAATCCCAAAAGGCCTTCTGATATTTCTCACTCTGAGGTTATGATCATATCCTAAGTCATTAAGGTCAATGGGGTCCAAGGAAAGATTTTTAAGCAGGAGAGTCAGAACAGGCAAGAGCTAGGGTGGCATGCATTGCGTAGTGGCACCAAGAATGGAAACTAGTAAATATAGCTTGAGCCTTGTGTTTGTTTTATATAGTAGTTGACCAAAGGTATATAGACATAATAGGATAAGATTTGCCAGAAGAGAAATATGAAGAGCTGGCAATGAACATAAAACACAGTGCATACTTAAAAAGAAAACTTAATTCAGTGGATTATTGGGTCAAGTGATAATCAGGATGACTTCTGTTTATATTTTCCAAAATTCTGGAAAAATTGTATGTGAATATAAATACTTCCATGTATATGGGAAATTCATAGAAAGGGCCAGCTATCTATGTTGAGCTCAGCCTGTGTTTAAAATCAGCTTTGTTATTTGCAAGGTGCTCACTTTGGGAAACTTGCTTACTTCTCTTCTCCTCAGTACCTATCACAAAGGTTTGTTGGAGGATTAAGTGAGAAAAGTGATGTGCAGTACCAAATATGTAATAAATTCTAAACAGATGGAGGTTGTTCTTACTACTTGTGTCATCTAGAACAGATGAAAATAAAATTATTTAAAAGACAAACAAATTGGCTCTATGAGAGTGAGAGCTTTATCAACATGTAAAAAAAAAGCAAAAACGAAAAGTTAGGACTAGTAATGCAGTAACGTATGCACAAATGCCCCATCACTTATAAAGAAAAGATGACTTTAAAATGAACAGATCTGCATAAAGTACACATGAACCTTCCATATATATTCTAAGAAATGATTTAAGTTTACAACTGCTATACAAATTAAATATGCTAATAATATCAATCAATTGTATCCAATTAAAACCTATCATCTCTTCATTTTCACAAGAGATCTTTTTGTTTTCATGACAAATATGTATTCTAGAAAACTTGTTTGCTAAGGACAATTTAAGTTTAAAGTAAAGCCACTCACTTTTAAACTTCAGACTGTGTACAAAATCAATAAGAAAGTGATATACTGGGCTTTGAATAGGAAAAATAGGTCCTGGATATAATTAGTGGAGAATGAGTTACCACTGTTTTCCAAAAAGAATGAACCATGCATTCTTTTTACTGCCTCCCTTATGTCAGCCTAGAGCAATGGCTCCAGAAATGTTTATCTTGGGTTTATATACTGTCTGCTATTGAACACTTGATTAATTTTAGACCATAGTACCAAAAAAGGGCTGATCATATTTATATAGGACACAGATAAGAGGGGAAAACCATCAAACAGGATTCAAAAAGATTTTGACAGGCTGAAAAATGGGCGCAAATTAACAAGATGATCAATGTGGATTCATGTAAAGTCCTGCCTTAAGTTTTAAGATTTATGGCTTTGCTTTAATATACTTTCTTAGGGGGGAAAAAAGTTTGATTTTGTCAACTATACAACAAAATGATATAATAGTACTCTATATACTATACATTGTATTTCGATACTCCTAAAAAAATCTATTATCTCTTAGAATGCATTGATATAGTAATTCACTAAATCTACCAAAAGTAGTATCTATTATGTGCATGACATTGTGACAATCTTTGTGGGAAATTAAAAGGCTACGTAGAAGGACTTAAGATTTACTAGATTAAGAGACCAAATGGTCCCATGTACTCTTCCTATAATTATTGATGCCCTACTATGGATAAGGCATGGTAATCGTTATGGAGTGCCAACAGGTATAAAACATAGTCAGTACTTACAAAGAGCTTGTAATTTATTATATGTCATACAATGGAAAGGTATTTGTCTTAAATTTTGATATTTTAGGCTTCTTACAAAGTACAATTGCTCAGGGAAATCCAATATTCAGTGGATGAGTTGATCATATATTCACGTATGCATACATACATACATTCCTGTACAGAGAAGTCATAGTTAAGTATTCAGAGGGTTTGCCTCTGGCCAAAGAGAAGTGGATGGATGCTTCACCTTGGTTATCAATATGGATGAAAATTCACAAAGAAATGCTATTTACAGATTTCAGATCCTCAGAAATTCTAGCTTCTCTGATTGTCCCAGATCTTTTTCATTCTTTGATCATCAGTTCTTATTTAACAAAGCTGATTTCTGAATTGAGTTTGATTTTGAGGAGATTTAATCAGTTAGTCTGGTAATTTACGTGATTAATTGACAAGACAAAGGCCTAGGAAGTGAGATAATTCCTCTATCCTTCAGTGTAATTTTTTGTTTTGTTTTGTTTTACCTGAGGTGACAACCCGGTAAAGTCAGCTAAGTATTTTGGCAGCTCCATTTTAATCTTGGTTAGATACACTTCATCGATCTTGTTGTCTTAGACCTTGCTTTCAGGCAACTCAATACACATGCAAATCCAGTGTGCAGTCACTGCATACAATTCTCTCTTCTTTTCATTTTTATTTACATAGATTTAGTGATAGCAAAAGGCCATTGTCATGCTTTACTTATAAAATTGTGCCACTATCCCTACAACTACTTACAGATTATTTTTAGCACTTGTAAATAGTAATGGCCAACATTTACATAGTGTTTATTATATACCTGGAATTCTTCAAAGTACTTTACATAGAATAACATATTTAATCCCTCAAACAAGCCTATAATGTAGTCACTATCATTATCTCAAAATACCATTAAGACAGTCTCTGTTTTTTGATCCCTAGACTCACATAACACAGTTTTATTGCAAAAACTAAGAGAAAGATTGTTTTTAATAATGGCATTGTACAGGCTTCCTGGAGAATATGTCATATGATTTGATGGATGTTAATAATTTTCAAAATGGATAAAATATACAAGGTAGGGAGAATGAGAAAGTGAAATGGACATTTCAGGTGCAGATGAGTATAAATAAAGCTCAAAAGTAAGGAAATGCAAGTTGTCATAGGAAGAAAGCCAAACAGTAGGCTAGAAGTCTATCACAAAGGCTTTGAATACCATATTGAAAACTTTGGGCTTTCTTCCATAAAAAAAAAAAAAAAAATAGATCATTTCAGAATTAGAATTTCTTTCTTTCCTCATATGTAAAGTAACTAAAAAAAAAAAAAATACTCTTAACTGATCACCACCTCACAGAGAGTAGACTGTATCCACCCTTACTGCAGGAGTCTGGGTCTAGCAAAAGTTCTGAAGTAAATTCTAGAATCTAAAGATGTAAAAATCTTTTGACCTTCAAGCTTATTAATATACTGAATACCCCAAACTACACCTATAGTCCATATTTCTATTAGCTGGTTACATAAAGTTTATATGTGAGTTTCGACTCTATAAAAAGACTGATATTTTTACAACCAGGTGAGAACTTGTACTTCCATATGAGTGTTTTACTTTGTGGATATTAACTTAAATTTTACTGGTGATGCTCTTATCAAAAACCTCTAAAGAATGATTTTCAAAGCTAGGTCCCAAGCCACATGAGAAAGGCAGTTTTCATATTTTGCCTATATACTTTGTTACTGAAGTCAAGTAAAATTAAAGTTAGAATTATCTATTCTACTCATCCTTCTTATTTCCAAATGGCTCTTGGCTGGGAAAATAAAATTCATACTCATAGCATAGAGTTTTACTATCTGCATAGCAATAATAGCCACCATGATCCAGCAATTAGCATGCTGGGAACTGTGGCAATAAGTGATATAGGTGATCTATTATGTGCCTAAGCCATCAGATAACTTTGACTTATGTGGGTTAAATTTAATTAAAAAGTCACACAGTTAGACATAATGAAGTAGAGAAAAAAACAGTCTGTAACATGGAATGTAGAGTATTTAAAATGAATATTTATGTAGCACCATAGTTAAGAGTTGGTGACATGTGTGGAGGTATCTGGATTTAAAATCTTGGCTCTAACAATTGATGTCTAATCTTGGGCTAGTTATCAATAACCTCCATTAGTTTCCTCATCTTTAAAGTTATGGTAATTTTTTTAAATACTATACTATCTACACTATACTTAAAGAAGTAGTTGCTGCTGGCCTTTGGCGGGTTGATTTAGGGAGTTTCATCTGAGAAGCTTGTCTCTGCTCCATATGGCCTCTCATCCTTCAGAGGACTGAACGAGGCTTCTTCACATGGCAGTTTCTGGGAGGAATTCTAAGAGGGTGAAGACAGAAGCTTCAAGGCTTTTGATGCCTAGGCTCAGAATTCCCACAATATCATTTTACCACATTCTCTTAGTCAAAGCATCTCACAACTTCTATACAGATTAAAAGGGTAAAGAAATATGCTGAACTTCCTGAAGAGAAGAGTAACAGTCACGTGGCTAAGGATCATGCATATAGAAAAGAATAGACTTTTCTTTCTTTCTCTTTCTTTCTCTCTTTCTTTCTCCTCCTTCCTTCCTTCTTCTTTTCCTTCCTTCTTTCCTTCCTTCCTTCTTTCCTTCCTTCCTTCCTTCCTTCCTTTCCTCCTTCTTTCCTTCCTTCCTTCCTTCCTTCCTTCCTTCCTTCCTTCCTTCCTTCCTTCCTTTTCTTTCTTTTATAAATATGTAACATACTCCAGTAATGTTAGGGATCAGACCTTAGGATAAAGTAAATTTACTTCCGAAGGACTTTAAGAGGAAAATAACAAGATGATCTAATTCACTTTTAAATGATTGCTCTGTTTAAAGGGTGGAGAACAGATGAAAAGATAGAAGACCAGGTGCAGAGAATTCAGTTGGGGTCCAATTACAATAACCCACTTCAGAGACTATGGTGGCCTGATGTAGATAGTGGCAGTTTGACAGATGGAAGTGGACAAATGGAGAAGCTCTTACAAGATCTAGAATAAAAAAATTTGGCAAATATGACTGTTTTGGAGAATAAAAGGTCTTGTTAACTTGCCATCTTTCACATCACCTAAGTTAATAAATCTATAGCCGGACTAAATAAAGCTAAAGTATTGCAATCTATGGGTTTAAATGGAATATGAAAGAAAAAAATTAAAATTGCTGAAAATGAAAAGATTCAGCTGCTGATGACACTTATTATTGTTCACATGTCTAGTAATATTGTGGAATGGTAGAAAATCTGTTAAGAATTACTTGATAGCATCTATTTACAATGCCATTTTCAATAGGACTTTAATTTATAGTTTATAAATTATGCAATATTTTATAAAGTAAGTGAAATCTTTTAGTATTCTAAAGTGCAACACTATATTTTTGGCAGCTTAAGAGTTTTGAACATAGAATTTCACATTCCCTGATTCAATAATAAGCTTTCCGAAAGGTGAGACCTGTGGAAATGTTGAAATGAGTTATTCCATCTCCTTGTCAATTTTTAAAAAACTAATTTCCACATTAAGTACTGTTCACATACAAACCATAATGGGGATGTCTGATATGCCTGCAGTAAATGCTTAAAGTAAGTTAACATTTAATCAAGAATGTTTGTTTTAATCCTTATAGAGATATTAAAGGTAAACATTCTGATGGCAATTGAAATGGACTCTCTTTATTTGTAAGAAATATGTACTTTAAGCATGGGAGAGTAGAAGAGGTCCTTTGTAAATACCTCATCAAAGGACACTGAGACTCAGTATATGGTACTTTTCCAAACAAGATCAACACGGACCCTTTGGGATTTGTATAGGTCTGATGTCAGCCACTCTCCCATGAAGAGTGGAATTTAATCACATGGCAGCTGACCATTTCTAAGAAGCATTGAAGTTATTGTTTTCAAGCATCAAAACCACTGTGTTGAATCAAATCAGCACAGTCAAGATTCTTTACATAATTGACACTTCCGAATATCAGGTGCTAAGTAGATGATGTAAATTGATCAATTTAGTATAGTCTTCTACTACAAATAGACTAGGGATTTACAGCTCTGTTTCTATGATATTGCAGTGCATTTCCAATGATCCCCAGGGATGCCTAAATAGTCTCACTTCACAATATACTTTGATTGACTTAAAATATACTATATGACTTTTTTAAAAATGATAAGATAATAAAGTAATGCATCTTTTAAAATGTTGCTCTCTATTGCTTAGATTCTTTCTCAGGTACTGAGAGTAGGGGCAGGGAGTATTATTAATTACATATAAAAATATTTCATACAAACTGGATTTTATGTGGATTGAGGGAGGGAGGAAGAGAGGAAAAGAGAGAGGGAAAGAGAGAGGGAGGAAGGGAGAGAGAGAGAGAGAGAGAGAGAGAGAGAGAGAGAGAGAGAGAGAGAGAGAGATTGGTGACTCTTGTGTGTGGCAAGATGAGATGCTGGTCCATAGGAAAGTCTTTCTCATTTTAATCGTGAAGGAGGTGAGGAGAGATTTGAGAATAACTCTATTTAAAAAAAACTATTAAAAGTCATTATGAAAAATAAGAGCATTTTAAACCATGGCATAGGTTAGTCATGACAAAGGATGTCATGACCAAAGATAACTAACTGAACAGGAAAGAAAAATAATAAAAGATATAATAGTAATAGGCTAGAGACAAAAAAAAAGATTTTTTTCAAGGCAACTTTGCAAGGACTCGTAGGCTCTTGGTGGGGCTTGTATTTCAGTGTGCCATTGAATGTTAGAGTTGGATAACTCCATAAGGCCAACCAGGCAGAATCCATTCACAATGAACCAAGGATTGAAAGGGTACTCAAACCTGGCTTCCTCCTTTGCCTCAAATGTGTTGAAGAGACCATTGGACCTTAAGGTCTAATTCCCCTCTTGACATAATAGTCTTTGCATGGTCTTCAAAGACAGGGATGGTTAAAGAAGTAGTAGCAAAATATACAACATGTAAATAATTTAAAAGGTGGTAGGAGATGAGGAACAGCCAAACCAATATAATGTTAGCTCATCTTCTAATTTATGCTCTTCTCTCCTTTTCAGGCATTCAGCTTTGTCCTTGACTTTTTCTACAGCCTCAGACAGGAGATTATGAGAGGTAATAAGCCTCTTTCCTAAGACTCCATTATCCTCCCTCCTCTGCCATCAGTGTGTGGTCTGAATCCCATCATAAAAGAAAAGCAATATTTAATAAGAATGTAGGAAGAAGACAGAGATGAAGCAGAAATCACAGTGTCACAAAGACAGAAAAAAAAATTGTTTGCTTAATAAGTATTTATTGTAAGTGTCTGTCAATTGCCTTTTAAAGATTTTATATTGTCCCATGCCTTTCATCTTTTTGGTGTCATAGTTTATTCAAGCCTTGAAAAGTGTGTCAGGTAAACATTGATTTACATGTAAACTACATTTTTCTTTGAGTGAAAAACAATTGGATATTTATTATTTTCTTAATTCCTACTTTTTACAAAATTCAAATATTCAATATCAGTTTTGAATGGAAAAGAATTTGTTGGGCTTTTGTTTGACATGTGCCTCCCTGTGCCTTCTAGAAATCTGTGTTGACAAAAGTCAACAAGAGCAATCTCTTCTTTGACTTGTTTTTCATCATCTCCCTTTTCTGTTTACAGTTGGACCCTAGAAGAGTAAACCAGTCCAAATTCATATGTTTGGTTTACACATATCTTAGGACAGGGTCTCACTACATAATCCCAAGAAAATACCTATCTAGAGGCTGGACCAGGACAGGAAGAAGCCAAAGAAAGGAAGAGTGAGAAGAAGAAAGAGATGAACAACAAAATTGGTGATTTGAAAACCTTGGGGTTAAAAACTAGTTTATTTCAAGTTTTCTTTCCACTGGGAAATTTTTAAGTGTATACTCTAGTGTGAGGAATACCATAACCTAGACCAAAGTTAGGAACATTTTCTGAGATTATCTAAGAAGTCATTTAACTAACAAAATAGTCTTACCTCATTTAAGATTTTCAGTAGTAGGAGGAAAACACCACTTATGAGAGACAGATGCAAACAGAATTTTCAGAAATATCTGGGCTGTGACTGCTTACCTTTTGCTCCCTCCTTCTCAATACCTTTTACCCTGATAGATGTCCTTTCAGAAGATTTTCTTAGTTTTACAGTTAAGAACCAGGCTAGTTGATAAGCTATTGAGTTGAAAAGAGAAGGATCCCTTTCTGGCTGGAGAACAAAGGAAAGGTGTCTGTCTATAAGGGGGCTGCCAAGTAAGAGATACTGAAATGCCCAGAGCCTGGGAACAAGGAAATAATTACCAGGGTCATTAACACCATGCAAATATGGGGTTACTGTAGTTGATTATAGCAACACTTGGGTTAGCTAGAAAGTAATGATAGTATATTTTGGAGTTGAGAAAAACTGTAAGTTGCCTATTCTCATTTTATAGGTCAGCTTCACAGCAGCAAACAAGTGCTGAAAAATGCTAAAATCTTCTTTTGATGGATTTATGATAAAGCTAATAAAACTTAAGCTTCCAAGCTTCTCTCATTCACAGACCCTGATGAGAGCTGAGAGTTTTGTGGTGTTTTTCAAGTGAGTGAGGAGGAGAAGGGAGGTCAAGTAGCAAATAGGGACTATTTCTTGATGAGTTTTTGAGGAAAATGCTTAAAGATTTCAGAAATAAAGAACGTAGCTCTCCAAATCCTATGCAATTTGTGGTTATTTGATTTCTAATTCAAGATAAATATTCCATAAATAATTTTGCATGAGTAATTTTATATTTTTAAGAGCTCACCCCTAATTTCATAGGCTTGTTCGGGACCCACAAAATCTGAAACACTCCTGTGGGTTTTTTTTTTGAGTTAGCTTTATTTATGAATTTAAGCCTATTTAAAATGGTTAATTTCTGATGATTGCTTAAGATATTTTAGGCTTTTCTACTTCAGTGAAAGAAGTATAATTGTTAAGATATAGAAATATATGGTTACAGGTCGGAAAAAGGATTTTTTTCCAATGTGATCATGTTTCCTTACCACCACCTGGTGGCAGTATCTCTAAAATACAGAAAGTAAATGGTTTAACTTGCTTCAAGTCCTAAAACAATGTTTACAAAAGAAGGCCTTGCACATATAAAACAGTGATAAAATCTGTTTTACTTGTTTATATTGTGACAGTCTTGTATTAAATCAATAATGAATTCGATAGAATAGAATTTTGTGGGGTTTTTTTCTTCACTTTTCAGGAATATATCTGGCCTGTTTTTTAGGTGTCTGGATGACTTTAATATGGATTCAACTAACTTGAGAAATGAGAAATACTATATTTGATGCTTAATGATTTTCACTCCTTGAGGGAGGGAAGAAGGAATGACCTGTGTTCCTCAGGCTACGCACACTCTTCAATGTTCTAAGCTTTTAATGAGAACATGAAAAAAAATTATCATTTATTGTAGTATTGCTATAATTATAAGGCGTTCTTTATTGAAATATGTAGAATTAGATTAAAACTTGGATATGTTAAAAAGCTTACTAATTCTATCCTTTATAATAAATTGGGTATTATAATTTTGTAGAAAAAATTATTGCAGGCCTTTGTCAGTGTGCTGGTGATTTATCTCCTGTTTTGTGGCAGGCTGGAAACCTTTGCGGGGCTTTTACATAGATACACTAGACTTTCTTGAGCAGAAAAGAAACTCACAGATTCTCTGTGTACTAAACAGACCGTTGGCAATAGTTAAACAGCTGTTGGCTGTATGATACGTATTTGGCTAAAAACAAACCCATCTGTATTTAATGCATTATTGCCAAAGTGTAGTAACATGCTGTTTCCAGTCTGAAAACACTGGTACCCTCGTGTGAGACGATCAAATTAAAAATCTCACAACATGGCTCTTGCACTTCTTGGCTATGCAAGCAGAAAAACTAAGAGTGTGCCAGAGGATGGCAGAATTTGTTTCCAGAGGCTTTAGTTTCTGAGGCAAGGAGGATGGCAGTGGATAGGCACAGAATACATAGTCCTTTCCCTTAATAAATTCTTCATGTATTTTATCTTGTTTTTCAAAAGAATTCTTTAGTGTCTATAACTTCAGTGTAAATGTATTATATAATATTTACTTTTACTGATTAAAATAGTAATATATTCTTAATAGTAGAAAAATTTGGAAATACAAAGGAAAAAAAGATGAAAAAAGTCATTCTTTATCCTAACAGTTTACTTGGATGAGCCACTTTTAAATAAAGTTATTTAATGGCTTAGCTGCTTGACATGACTCCAATAATCCATTTGCTGGAATTATTGTGCTTGGATGACAAGTAAGAAAACAGACTAAGAGAGATCAGGCAACTTACTAAGATTATTTATCTCTTAAGTGCGCAAGGATTTGAACCCAGGTTTGTTCTATTTAGAAGTGAGAGCTGGGACTTTCACCACTATAGCAGACTACCTCCCATTATAAAAATATCATTCAAAAAGTATGTCTGCAGAGGTCAATTGAATACTGATAACTGTTTTTATGATAATTTAAGATCCACTTGAGATTTTTAGAACTAGACTATGTAATAACTGCAACTGAAAGTAATAGCTTAGTTTGGTCATGTGTAAAATATTCATAAGTATACTAAAATGTATCTGTAAACAATTAGATTTGGGATTTCCTAGCATCTATCATTTAGAGAAAAAAATGTGTAAGCTAACGAATTTTTTAAGTTGATTAGCATAATGGAATTTTCCTCTAACTACTGGCATTTATTTTATTTGACAAAACAGAACAATTTGCGGGAAATTCTTATAGTTTTTCATGATTTGAATAATGCATAGCTTTTTCTCATAATAGGCAAATGTCCAAATCAACCTCAAAGAAATCTTCACCTGGAAAGCTCTAACTAATTGAGCATTTTTCTCTGCCTATTGCTAGCACCCACTTCTGTACTAAATAGTCAACAGCTGGAATGATAACAGGGAACTCTCAGTGCAGCTAATAAGCATCCCATATTGCACAGCTCAGAGACTGTAAAATATTTTTGGAAAAAAGAAGTTACTTACAAAAAATCTTACTTCTTTGTTTGAATGTAGACCCAAGAAGCATTTGTTTTAAAGGAAGACACTCTTTGCACTAATAATTAAGTTAAAAAAAACTGTAAAATCGAATTAAGATAATTTATAAAATGATTGGTTTTGTAATATACAATGTCACATTCCCATCAAAACAGCCAAGATGTTTCTGGAGTATGACTAAATCTAATAATGAATATTTTTCAAACATTATTTTCCCTGATTTCTCAGATGAAAGAAAAAAGAGATGACAACATTATCTATGGAAATGTTCAACTAAATGCTATAAAAATGTATAATACAGAGAATATATTAGTCCAAACACACTAGAACATCCTCGAATGTATATTTTTAAACATGTTGACAAAATGCCACTTCCCCAGGAAGACGTTTTAAATAATTCAAATTGACTCTGAAAAATGTTTGCTGAGTCTTTTGTTTAATTCAAGTTTCTCTGTTGCTCACAACTGATGTTTGATTTTGTTCAAAAATGTTTAGAAGAAATATTTCAGGCCCCTCTCAGACCTACTACTACTAAGTAAAATTTTAGGATAATTGGACAGAAATGAGCCAAACATAAGGTCATATTAGAGCAGAATTCGACTACTCAGACGAAAAGGAGACAGAAAAAGAGATATGAAAGAGAAATTTGAGTGAGAGAGAAAAGTCAACAACAGTGAATGAATTTAGTGAGAGAGAACTGAAAGACCAAACACTTAGAAAAGTGGACACAAAGAGAGGAGGGGTGAACAGGAGAGAGGTGTTCATGCTCCAGAGACAGGAAATGAGCAAGGGGAGAATGAGGTGCAATTCTAGTTCTCCAAAATAATCATGTAAATGAGTAATCATTAACCTTCACAGTTTAGCATTGTGGAAAGAAGACTGATGCTGAGTCACACTGAGTACTTATTAATTGTATGACCTTGGCAATTAATCTCAGAAAAATTGCTTCAAAGGTAAAATAGGAATTTTCGAGCCTCAAACTATAGTAGCTTGTGTATGTAGCAATATCTAATATACTTTATGCCGTTTGGATTAGTAGATATTTAATTAGTGAAATTTAGGCTTCACTTTACAGATTAAATACTGATCTTAGAGAGGTTTGAGAGTTCCAGGTTGCAAACTCACTCATTTTGTTCATTTGTTTAAATGTGGGTAAAACACCTAGCACAGTCCTAGCCTATCGTAGGATCTCACTAAATGGTTGCTATCATTATTATTCTGCACTTTGCTCCAGGGTTTGACAGGGGCCCTTCTCACTATTTAGAAGTCACTTTGCCATTGTTTGATGAAAATTAAGGGAAGTATTACTACGAAAACCAATTCTTTGTTAGAACATAAAAAAATTTAGTTTGCAAAAACCAAGGTGTCCTATAAATACCCTATACCAGACTTCAAAAAGGTATATTAATATGGTCTTTGAGAGGAATATTCTAACTAGCAGTTAAGACAAACTGAAATATGATCATGGGTCTAGAACAACAGTGTTCAATAGAAATATAATCGGAGCTACCTGAGTAATATTAATTTTTTTGCTAAGCAGGGTCTGGCCTGGTTAGTACTGGGATGGGAGAACACCTAGGAAGACCAGGTGCTGTAGGTATAAAAAAATAAAAAAATAAAAAAATAAGGATTGTAAGATGACAAGTTCCTTGCAATCTGTGGGGTCAACCAAGGGTGGCCTCACCTAAAAGAAAATAAATAAATAAAGTAAATTTGGCCTCTAAATATCAGGTAATTGTTCCATACTACCTGCCTGTCTTTAAGTATCTCTTAAGGGAAGATGCTTATGTGACCAAGATTTGGGAGGGTAGAGTCAGACTGCTGGAATTTAGCCTTAGAATAGAGAAAAGAGGCCTTTGAAAGAATAAAAACCTGATAGTGTTAGTTAGTCAGACATGAGTGACAGGAGGAACAAAGGAATGGAAGCCCAGCCCACAGACAGCTCAGAGACTGCCCAAAGAACACCTCACTTCTAGTTAAAGAATGACTCCTGCATCCTGAGACACAAAATACTGGAGGGCCATAAACCTATAGCTGGTTTTAATCTGGCCACAGATACTGGCGCAGATGGCACTACCCTAATCTGCCCACAACCCCAGCCTCATTATATCATCACTACAATATCATTCCTATGCCTGAAAGTTCATGAATCCAGTTATAACAGACTGAATTCTGGGTAAGCACATGTGCACTAGGCAAAGGGTTATATAGTAGCCAATTGTCGATCAAATGACCTCATGTGTCAATCACCTAGGAATGCCTTTGTAACCTTCCATTGTGGCCCTAATATAATACAGACCTCCCCCTTCCATGGGGTTATAGTCCTCTTTCTTTGCTGTGACATGCTCCTCATAAGGAGTTTATTTTTGTTTCCACAGAGTTAGCCAGTTTAGGTGTGACCTGTTTCTACCTCAAAACGTGTCTTTAATAAATATTAACTTTTACAACCCCCTCTGTGCTGGAATCGTTGCTGCCATAGTGAAAAGAATGGAGAATCTTCCATGTTACTGGGGTAGCACCAGAGTTTAGATTGCCCCGTTAACAATGGGTTAGGCATTCAGTGACATATTAACCAATATTATTGAGCTTTTCAATCTATCTGCTTTTCTCTTTCTCAGGAGAGCATACCCTCTCTACTTCCTAATCTCCAAATCACACCTTAGCTCACTGAAATCTGACTTACATTCCTACCAGTTTTTGGAAACTATTTTGGCAAAAACCACCAAGAAGACCTCATTGAAAATCTCATGTACAACAGTTTAACACTAGTCACTAGAAATAGCTTCGACACAATTTTGTTTCATAAATACAATTCTCTTTTGTTTTCCATGAAACAAACACATTGGGTTCTTGTCCTAGTTTACATTTTTTAAAAATTCTATTGAAGATTTCTTCTCAGGTTCCTCTTCTACTCTCCCCATTAAAACTGGTGATTAGCATTTTTCTATGATCTTTCCTTGACCTTTTCTTTAATCTGTGTTTTTAATGGGGCAGCCTATCTTTAACTCCCATTTATGAACTGTTGAATCTCTTGTCTGTTTTGAGCATAGACCCCTTCTTGAGCTCAGTCCCCCGAATCTCCATCAGCTGGACATATTCTTGTGGCTGTTCAACAGGCAACTGGAACCCATGTGTCTAAACTGATCTCTTTATCTCCCTTTCCCAACCACCTTGCTGCTCTTCTTGTTCAAATAATATCTGTCCAACTAATGTTTGTGTAATGAATAAAAGAGGGAAATAAAGAGAAAGAATAAGAAAACGAAAATGCGGGAAAACAGAAATTGTGTTTAGAGAAGACAATATTGAAGTCCATTGAACTGTTCTAGAGTATTTATTCATGGTTATAAAAAATTATGATTTAAGACTATGTTTCAAGTTTAACAAAACTCTGTTCTCCCTTATTGGTATGTGCCCTCTCCTTTGGAGGTCGATTGTGGAGAAAAAGCTGGTGCTATAATAAATCCATCCAAAAGTAACCTCACAGGGTAATTCCATCATAATTCCTAAAGAAGTAAGCCATGGTGTATAATCACACCCCAGGCATATAATTTCTTTAGTGAAAGTTTTATCTTTGCCTTAAACTAGCCCTGTCCATTGTTTTTGTTCATTTAGGTTAACATGCTTTTGAAATGTCTCTTTTTCAGACCCCTTGGAGGCTTAACCACTCTATACTCTTGTTAGCCATACCGTAACCTAATCTCTGCCTTGATTTCTCTCATTTTCATGTAATCTTTCTTATCCAGTCTCCTCAATTTTAAATATAGAAAAGAAACTACAAACTGTCATTCTCAGAAGCATTGTACTTACTTAGCCTGTTGAGATCTTGCTTCTAGTCTTATCCTCTGTTTGGCTCAAATAATTCTAATAAACTATTATAAAATTTCTCTATGGGTATGGACATTTTTTATGTTGAAAGCTTCAAATTGGAGTAGACTTTAAAGAGTTTCATTATAACTTGTTTGCTTAACCTACCGTAATCAGTCATAGAACTATATAGTCTAGTCTCCAGGAAAAAGTAAGACATCTTAGGTTCTTAGGCCTTATTGCTAAGAGAAACACCACAAAGATTCAAAGCCAGCCTTATTAGTACTTATTTTATTTATCAAGCCCATAGGAAACACTGATAATATGCAAGGCGTTTTCTAAGTAGTCCACATAGACATGGATTTTTACAAGATGGATACTATTATCTTAACCCCCTTTGTATAGATGGGATAACAGGTACAGAAAAACTAAAAACCCAAAGTCACAGATAAGAAAGTGCTTAAGACTAAATTTAAACTCAAGCAGTCTAGCCCCAGTACCTAGGCTTTTAACCATTAGGTCATACTGTTTCTCTGGTGGGTGAATAAGTGCATACACATTTAGCATGATTTCATGGGCACTAGGAAGGCTCAACTTTCTTGAACTGGCCCTCTTGTCATCTATTTGCTGATGCCTAAAATTCCAGGTCAGAGCCTAATCCCTTTAGTGAAACACAATGCTTTCTATTCGAATGCAAATATAACCTTATCTGTCTTTTATACCTTAGTACAAATTGATTTAGCAAGACATTTTGTGACAGCAGGTTTTGATGATGGGAGGGTCCAAGGAGACACTGAGACTGAGATTATAAAGCAGGAGCATTTGGTGAAGAGGAGAAGGGTTTGGGAAAAGAAGATTGAGGTTATGACTGGCATCTCAGGCTTGTCTGAACAGGCTGTGTAGATTGAGAAGTTTTACTGTGCATGGAGGAGTTGGGGGACAGAGATGTATTTTATTTTTCCATGGTATACTGGAGGTTTCAATATTTCCATCTAAGTAAAAAGGGTAAAAAAGACCTAAATTTGCCAGAGAAGAGAAAATGTACAGAGGTCTCAACCTTTGGGAAAAACCCTCTAGGAGGTTGTGGAGTCATTTATAAGGAAATCCTGGAATTTATATATCCACCAAGCATCACTTTTAGAAGGAATAAATAGTAAGTCATATATATATATCGCTGTTTCTCAAAACATAGATTCTAAATTACAAATTTATTTAGAAATAAAATCATGGTATTTTTGTCATCATGAATTTTCTGAAGTGATTCAGATTAGGATGGGTGAAGAGGCCACATCTTTTAACCTCACACTTGAATTAAACCATGGATATAGAGAAGAAATCTGGAATCAAGTGGAACAAGTAAGGTATTCTTCTATGTGTCTTATTCGCTTATATAATGATGCTAAACTCAGGACAGTATCTTTTCATCAGCATCACATTTGGAACAGATAGAAACTGTATCTAGAAAGTGAAGAGTACAAGTCTCTGGGTCAGAATCCTAGGTAGTGTGCTCAGCCAGATGAGTGTGTGGGTGCACTGCTGAGCTTCATCTCTACAAGTAGCAACACAACCTTTTCTTGCATTCTTTTACCTTTAGCTCTTTAATTCAGCAATTAAAATACTTGTAATGTCTAACAAATCAAGCTGTGCTTTTCTGACAATTATATCTAGATAAAGTAACAAGATCAGTGAAGACACGTTCATTGAAATACCCATTGGGCCACAGACATCGGCTGCATTTGGGATCAAATCAGGCTATTAAACCACAGGCCAGAGCGTCTGTGATTTGCATGAGTAATTAGAAATGATTAATAGAATGCCTTGCTTAATTAAACTTATCTCATAAGGGCACTTCTTGAAAACTCGTAAGCTTGACAATTTATAATCATTCTCTATATGTTGGGTATAATATTTTTTGCCGATAATGAAGGATTTTTTGACTATGTAAAATAGACATGATATAATGGCACAAGCCACACTGTCTTAGAAATTTAAGATGTGTTTGAAATTTAAGAATTCTGTAGAACAGTGCAGAAAACTCAAAATGATGTTTCAGGGAATACTATAGCTAAGAAAGGCCTGTAGACTGTTTCGATGAGCCTATCTGCTAAGATGTCCAGCTCTTTAATATGGAAAAACAACATTTAAAAATGATATTACCTTTTTATTCAGTTTGAACTGCTTTACTATAGACTAGGTTTCTTAAACAGAGAAGTTATTTATATCTGACTGATCAAGAGGCTGATAATAAGAATCAAGGGGCTGGGAGAGTCAAGGTCTGATGGGATACATCTTCCTGATTTGTAGGTGGCTGCCTACTAAGTGTATCCTCACGGTGGGGGTGGGGGTGGGGGGAGAGATCTATTGTCTCTTTCTCTTTTCATAAGAGCATTAATCTCATAATGAGGACTACATCCCCATGACTTTACTTAAATCAATTACCTCTTTAAGGGGCTACTTCTAAATACAACCACATTAAGGATGAAGACTTCAACATATGAACTCGAGGGTGGGGTATAACCATTCATTCTAAAGCAAATCAGATAAATATTTATTTAGATTTTAATTCAATAGTTCAGATGGAGAATGAGACAAAATCTGTCATGTATCTGCTGGGTACCAACTAATAAGAATAAATATTACCATAAATGCAAAAGAGAAGAAAGATGATGCTTGAACTTAAAGGACATATAATAGAAAGAAAAATATTTTTAAAAAACTGTGTACTTATGTCAACTAACTAAGGTATAATTTTTGAAGTCAGGAAATATGAATTTGGAGTGAAAGTTCAAGGTGAAAGAGATACTGGAAGATAGAGTTTAAATATAAACTCTCCTGCTAATTCTTAAGAGGCACAATATCTAACCAATATGTCTCGTATTCACTGGTAGGATTCTTTCTTGTCTTTTAAAGCAAACTTTTCTTAATTCTACTGTTTTCTGGAATAGTTCTTTCTTTGCTCCCTTCTTCCTTTTTGTTGGCTTCTACTGTTTTTAACTACCTTTCCTACTTCTTATCTGTATAAATGCCTCACAATAAATAACCAGACATTTTTGACAATCCCAATAATTGCTGAAATACAAAATACATATTTAATCTTCAGTGTGTGACATCAATTTTAAGTTTAAAATGACAAATATTTTTTAAAATATTTCCCATAAACTATTTTTAATAAATGCTTTTTGGTGGACTGATGGGCAGGCTAAGAAGAGTGGACTTAAGAAATTGGAGTGCTAAGCATTGGAAGCCTTTATAGTCATCTAAAATAGGAATGATGAGATTATTACTCATGAAATTGTTTGCTTATATGTTTAATAGAATGGTTGATTGCACACACTATTCTAGATATATTATTAGATACTTGTATCTGGATCTGAGCACTAGAAAACTCCGTTTCATCAAACAGTAAATCATTGTTCCAACATGTGGCAATTTGGAGTTTGAGAGTAACTTTAAGAAAGTCATGTGTTCCTTTAAGTGATGGAACTTAACTGCTTAGCAAAACTAAATGCATTTATCTTATGTAAGGTAGCAGTTTTTACTTCTATTTCAGAAAGGCATGCTACTTCAGAGGTTAATTTTACATAAAGAAAATAGAATACAAAAGTCAGTAAAACAAATCATTTGGATAAGGCATGGTGTTTTTTTCAGATCTAGGGTTTATATTGTTAATCAAAACAACTAATGTGCTGAGAGTTGTCATTCAAATGAGTCGTGAAGTGTGTTTTGAAGAGCAGACACCTACATTGGGTTTAATTAATCTATTTTTGTCAGAAATAGTGCCACTTTTCAGCTCTGAGTCTTCTTTTTCTCTTTTACCCATGCAAATATGATTTTAACAATACATTCGAACTCCACATAATATAAAAAAGCAAGTGTATCTTAAACCTCTTTATGTGAAATTGCATAAGGACAAAGCCCCTAATCTCAAGAAGTTTTCAAATTCTACTTGAGAAGATAAAACAGAACCCATAAAATAAGAGCAAAGAGGCAGAATGTGATGATTACTGTAAGAAAAAAAACATTTAGTCTAAAAATTGTGGTGATTTCGTTCATTGTGCTACAGGGTGCTATTGCTATAAATATTAATCTCTGTCCACATATATACAAGAAATACACATTTCTAAGCCTAACAGGCTTGCTACAGATCACTAAGGAGCTCATAAAACTCCCTGAAAACTCTGAACATGGCTTTTTGGTTACTATCCCTTAAGGAATTCTCAGTTTGGAATCTCTTGTTGTTACTATAAATAGGGACCTAACAAACACTTGCTTAGGGTAGTTGAGATAAGTAGAATCGTTATTTCTTCACTCAGCATAGGCATGCTGTTGACTCTGCACATGTTCATGGATATTGGGGAAAAATGGATCATTGGGCTCAATTGCTGAAAATCTCACCCTGCAAGGGTAGAGAGTTTATGTATAGGAAACATGATATAAATTGTTGTTCCAAAGCCCTTTGATAAGTGGTTTATTATGAGCTGAATGGGAGCTAATAGAGACCCATAGCAGGTGGTACAGTGGAATGAGTATTAGTCTGGTAAGATCTTGAGTCTGCCATTAAATTGGTAATGTGATCTTGGATGAGTTCCTCAACCATTGTGAACTTCAACACCCCATTTATAAAACAAAATGGAGCAGATTGTAAACTTGATAATTTCTATGACTTCCTAAAGTTCAAAAATTCTATGAGAGCATCTTCCAAAATATGCTCTGGAAGAACTTAGTAAATGTTCCGTAAGAATGTGTTCTATGACAAAATAAGTTTGTTTAAAACTTGGAGAAAAAAAGGGATTTAAAAAATGATAGGGCTTTTATTTACTTTAGAATGTTGATGTGTATTTTGTGACTCTACAATGTTCATTTTGCGATGTTTCAGTCTCATTTGACTGAAAAATTCTTTATTTTAATGTAAAGCTAATTAACAACTAAAGGCATGATCATATTCCACAGAATAGAATTTGGGAAACTCACCTTTATGATTTCAAAAGTTCTTTGATAGTTCTTCAACAGAACTCCTCATACCAACTAATAGTCCAGCTAACTCTACAGATCTTTATTGAGTACCTTCTATGTGAAAAGCTCTCAAATGTTATCTCAGTCAACTATTACAACAGATTGGAAATGAAGACGTTATTATTTCATGTTGCAGGTGAAGGAATTGAGTTCTGAGAAATTACATGATTTACCCAATGTAACCAAATTTGAGGAATAAAGCTAAAATTAATGCCCGCTGCTTTTGACACTACAATGCTGTCTCCTTTGGCTAACAGCCTTTCTCTACTACCAAAGCCACACTTTTACCTTTCAGGGTAATCTGAGGTGGGTTTCTCTAGATGCAGTGGCATTTCACAGGGGACAATACCCACGGGTCACTCGAAAGAGAACAATAACTACAATTCATGAATAACACAGTGGGGGTTGAGAGAGGCACAGACCTCTAATGCTTAATAGTTCACACACTCTAGGGGTATACCTGGGGAAAAGGTCTTTTTGGAATTACTCTCAGCTAGTACATACACATTCTATTCTAAGAAAGGAGGAATAAATAAACAACATATGTTTATCCCACCTTGAAAAGTTTATCCTTTAAACAGGAATTTTTACAATACATATATTCTTTTTTAATTTATGAAATCAATGCCTTTTTTAATCACTTGTTTTCCATGAATTTATGGTCCCAACACTGAATTATTTGTCTTCACAACTCTTCAAAAAGAATCTCTCATTCTTATTTTATAGAGAGAAAATTGGTACATTGTGAAATTAATGACTACAGAAATCTTAACTTAGTGGTTGCCCAGGATTCTTGTTTCTTCACCTATGGCAGGATACTCTAGAATGACAATTCTATCTCCCTGGCTTCTGAGTGGAGAGTAACATGGACCTCAGTGAGCACAGGCTTTCTAATAAATCAAAAAGAATGATAGATAAAGCATATAGAAAAAAAGGAAAACTAATCAGTCATAGCTGTGTAAGAACTTTTTGACAAACTTACAGAAGAATTACCCTGAACCAAACTTATTGAATTTACCACTTCAAAGTTCAATCAAGAGACAAGGGAATTTCAATATTGATTTGTCCCATACTGAGGTTCTACTCTCAAATAAATAATTTTGAAGAAGGCACTGAAGCAAAAGCATATTTAGTATCTTTTCAAAATAAAAAATTAATACATCCTCAAATTTTGTAACCAAACAATATATCCAAGGCCCACATTTTGACTGCAATGTATGACATCACCAAATATTAGGACATTGGCCTTAATTGGCTGCACTATATTTTCCATCTGAATCAGTGTATTCTTTTTTTCCAAAAGTCACATAACAAGAATGTGATGGAGGTATGTAGAGTAGGGAAGGCAGAAAATGACTAATAGATTCAGGCACTGTTCTATGCCTCACTTTCCCTATTTGTAAATTATAGCTAATTATTATTATTTATTAATGAGTTGCAATCTAGATAAACAAATTCCTCTAGTATATTGCCGTTAAATGGTATCTATTCTAGGTAAGAAACTTCTTAAAGACGCTTTTGGTTTTTCCTTGTCTCTGAATTTTCCAGAACTGCCCTTTGATGAAAGGACTGTGAACTTGAAACCAGCCAAACCTAGCAAAGAGATCAAATGACCCTAGGTGACCACTGACTACAAAGCCCAGTGAAATACTAAGCAGTGGTCCTGACCTCTGCCAGACTTCCCCAGAGAGAGTCTCTTACAATGGATAGAGGAATGGACTCAAATCCAAAGTCCAGAGTCCTACTATGGACTCTTTCATAGAGATTGTTTAGCTTTGGCAATTAACCTTTCTAAGCTGACTCCTTGTCTGGGGCCATGGCTCTTGCCTTGCCTGCTTAACAGGGTTGCAAAGAGGATCAAATAAAACAATGTATAAGAGTGCTGGAAAGAGTAACACACTATAAAAACAGACACATAGAGCACCTTAACTATAGGATGTTTGACACCATTCTATCTCTGTAAAATTCATCTTCTCCTTGGTGACTTCTGGCATTCTTTTATTTAAAAAAAAAAACAATAATAAAAAAATAAAACAAAAATAAAAAAGGATAAATACAATAAGAGCTGTGCCAGGGCCAGTGACTTGCTGTACATGTGCATGCCAGCAAAGGATTATTGTAGTTCTTGTTGTGAGATACCTGCATAGCTTCTGCAGCAGAATTACCGCACTCTGTATTGCTGTGAAACAAAACGCATTCATCTTTGTGTTGTTCTCTACCCTGGAGCTCTCATCTTCCAGCTTTAGTGCATGAGCGAGACCAACACAATCATCCATACTGTAAAGGCATGGAAGAAATTGAAATGAGAATTGCGAAAAAGTTAAGAGTGGATCTGTCACTGGAAGTATGGTGTAGTGCCATTTAGATAAAGGATAAAGTCATGTAACAAAATTTCTGGTTGCCAGAAAGGATGGAGCGGCATTGATGGTCATTAGGAAATTGAACATGATTTATTATGGAATAAGAACTTAAGCATTATGCATCATATCTTCACACAGCCTGAAAACTTGGGCAGCCTCATGTCCCATTCAATATGAAGGTAGAGTCAAATAGTTTCTAAGAAATATTGGAGAGATATTTCAATAATCATTAAAATATGTAAAGTGTTGGCAAGAGGGAATCTAAAATATCGCCATAATATCCTTTTCAGGGTAAGAAATTCTATTCAGTTTCCCAAAGTCCTTCAAGTAGCTTCTCAGAATAATTAATTTAACACTGTCCCCCTCCCCACCCCTTACCCTCATCTCTTCCTCCACACTCCAATCTCCAGCCCTGGCTGATCAATTTTACTGATTCATCCCCTCTTATCCAGACACTCTAATCCTTCTTCCAGAGTACTTGAGCTCTAATTTTTAAACCAATCTTTTTTTTTTTTAAGCATTTTAATTCTGATGCTCATCCCATTTCCCCAATTAGACAACAAACAAAACAAAACAAATAAACTTCTGACACCTGTAGGTTGTTTCCCCAGTAACAAAGTTTCTTATTATTTTAGAAAGTTGACTGCAGGGGAGAGAAGAAACTGTGAATATATTTATATCTTTCCATTTCCAACTCTGTGTGGGCAGGAGGGAAAAGTTTGATAATAGGAAATAAGCCCCTATTGAAATATAACTACATTTATAGGCATATGGAGTTGAAATACATTGAACACCAGGGGTTTTCCAAGACTGTGTTTATTTTAGAGATGGAGAGTACCAGAGAGGTACTGGAGGAGGTTCATGGAGCTCGATAGTGGTATAGCAGAGACAGTTGTGCTATACTTCTTGCTCCCCAAACCACCGTTTCTTCCTCCATGAGTGAGTAATAAGAAGTTGACTAAAATAAGCACATGTATGCAGGTGCCTGTAAGTGCACAAGTTGTAAGATATTGTTGAATGTTTGATTTTTAGAGTTATAAGAAATATGATATAGCTGGAATAATTTATGCTAAAGATAGTTCTTTCTGGTTTATTCTGGAGGCCATCTCTATGCTGTTTTTGTTTCCACTTTTATAGGATCCTGACTTCTATAAACTATGATACCAAAACTGACATATATAATAAAAAATAATATACACAATTAATACAATTGTGATTTTATGATTAAAAACTAGTTTTTCTTTGGGTGATTTTGGATAACATTTTATATCACTATGTTTTTACTTTTTCCCTAATTTTCCTCTGCAACTAGAGTTATGGCTTTTCATTAATTGGGTCAGTAAGCAATCACTGATGAAAATAAACAAACACTCTCATTAAAAATCATCTTTGCTCATGAATTTTTAGAACTTGAGTTTTCCTTAATCTCAGTAGCATATATAGTAGCATGTCTCTGGAATGTACTGTCCCATCCTTTGAATAAACTTGGTCCCTGGGTCATGGTCTTTAGTGTGGCTTATTCCAATTAGTTAGCAACACAATCTGTAGAGGCTCTGCTTCAGTGATTTCTGAGAATCAGGACAAAAACCAGCCATGTTCCTATGCAAACTACAGCATGACACTTATTACTTATTAGTAATTTCCTCTTCTTCCCACTTTTTCCTACCTCTATCTGCCAAGAGCCCATTTGGAGTTTTTATAGGATAAGATCATTGAGTAATAGTTTTCCTCTAAGACAGGCTGGTAACTCACAGTCCCAAGGAGTATGGTATGTCCCCAGACCACATAAGAGAGGTTTTAAATAACTTATCTGGCAAGAAGCTGAGAGAACAATGTGTTGGCTTTCAGAGACCTATAGGGCTAAGAAGATACATCTGGGAACCAAAAGGGGAAAAAGACCTTGGTTTTTCAGAGACTCATGGGAAGCTCAACCTAGAAGGTGTTCAATAATTGCTTGAGGAATGGAGTAATGCTATATGGAGGTAATAAAGGAGGGGAGCAAAAAAGGGCAAGAATCTACATTTCAGGTCTAAGAATGGAGCTAGTTGTCCTGAGAGAAAGCTGAAGGCTGCATAACTACTTAGTAACAAACTCAGAAGCCATGTTCTTTCCCTTAAGCCATATTATTACCAAGGCACGTCTAATTTAACAAGTTTAGAAATTTAGAAAGAATAAATTTGAGGTCACCATCTTGATTTAAAGGATAGACTGGTGCCTGGGAATCAGGAATTCCTGCTCAGTGTTTCTGTCATGATTCTGCAGCCAGCTTGTTGAGTAAGTCACTCATTCCTTTAGGCCTTCAATTCGTTATCTGTGAGATGAATGAGTTGGAGGAAATGGATTTTGGGGATCTTAAGCCTTTTCTACATCTGCCGTGGGAAGTTTGTGAAAGAGTAGGAAGGCCGGAGATTGTTCTAAACTCTTTCGCAGGCTTCATATTACTTACTTCTTATATTATCCAAATAAATTATTTATTATTGCCCCCCATCTATTTTTAAATATGAAATTCAAGGTGTATAATGGTTATAGAATATGTTCAAAGTTACACAGCTAGTAAACGGCAAAGCTGAGAATCTAACTCAGAACATACTTAGTGTTGCACATTTTCTAGACAGATTAACAGAAAGCAGCCTCAGTCTCATCCTGAAAACAATAGTAAAAGAATGATCACTTTAGATTGCATCCTGGTGCTTAAAATAGAACTGTGACATGAATTGTTATGAAATGATTATTTTCTTCCTTGTGCCAAATATAAATATGTGGAAACTGTGTCTAAACCTGAGAAAAATCTCTATAGGGTTTTGAAATCATTGAGTATATAATATAATGGTATTAAAACTTCATTAACCCCTGCTCTTGCTTCAATCGACTAAACTTTATTGAGCAATCAAATGCAGACTAAATACTAAGCGGAGAACTCTAGTCAGCTTATTTTAAAATCCTCATAGCATGAGCAGGGAACAAAGCATGTAGTTCGTGTTCATAAAAATAAAATAGGAAAGGAAGGATTTTAACTTGCCTAAACTAAAATATGACTGAAAGTTATAAACATATACATCCTTTTGTAAATATCTAGATTCAGGATACACACTCACATATCAGAACTTATTTTTATATGTATATACATGTATGTATCAGAATATATTGTATACATATCACATATAAATATATATTCACCTATTTTTAAGATCCAATAAATGACAAGATGTTGGATGAGAAAGTGTCAGGATCAGTAAATAAATACTTGTTTTCATGTGCTAATAAACCTGAGAAAATTAATACCAGTTTGTCTAAGAAGAAGATGGAAAGGTAATTTCTGCTTTGGCCATATAATCTCTAGTTATTCCCCTGAACATAAACACATAAACACACACACACACACACACACACACACACACACACACACACACTCCAAATTTTAACTAGATTTTATTTGTTAGGGCTACCTAATTTCACTGAGTGTGTACTAGTAGCTATTATAACTGTATATATTAAAGCAAATACACATATATACATACATACTCATATATACATATATACATACTTATATATCTCTATCTTTCTCTTTCTCTTCCTCTCTCTCTCTCTCATACATCAAGCTAATTTCCCACCACAATAAGGTGACTATATAAACTAGAATGACTAACACAGTCCTTCATGCTTCATAGACAATAATAAAATCATTATTTAGACCTTGAACTTCCACCACATGAGAAATATATGTCAGACATAGAATTAATCTAAATCATAAATGAGTATGAACTATGAGCTTAGTGCTGTGTTAGGCACTAACATGAAACAAACATGACTACCTTACATTCCAAAGTCTTCGCCTTAGACTAGGAAAGCATTAAAAATGTTGGCAGAAATGGCTGAAAAAATGCTGACAAACTGTATACTTCCTGTAGGGACATTTGGTTCTTACCCAACGGTACTCAGTGACCTTATTTTTTTGGCAAGCAGCAAGATCATGTCTACTCAGGCTTTAATTCCTTTTGAGGGTAGAAACCACTACTGTCTTGAATATGGTCTTCCCCAATGAGGAAAATATGACTCCACATGGAGTCAGGGAATGAAAAGATTGGTGTTTTATAGACACACTATGACAGAGGCTGTCTCATTGCTTTGAGGAGTTATAACCAGTTACTCAGCCTTGCTAAAAACCTTATAGAGAGTCATGCTGTGTCAGGATCAATCATTTTTAGGGGACTTATTTTGTGCTCTGACTACTGTAGTCATCTTTGGTCAGCTTTTTTTCTTTCGTTTTTTTTTCCTCCTTGGCATCTGATATGCCTTGATTTTGACAGCATTTCATATTAGAACTCGGCACCAACGTTTCTTTTTTGAAGATGAGGATGAATTGATCCTCTTTAGAATAAATATTTTATTAACAGATAGATAAGCAGTAGCTCTGTGCAGACTATTATTTTTGGTGTTGTCTTTGACCATGCTCCCCATAGCACATATCTACCAAGGGCGTGGGGGAAGGTGTCAGGATTTTTTTTCCCATTAATTCTAAGCTGTCTGGCCATTACAATAATATCCCTTTACTAGTAGGTAAACCCATGTATAGGTGAGTAAATGTCATAAAATAAATCATTTTTATTCTAAAGGAGAACTAGATTTTCTTATAGCACTCACCATAAAACTGTTAAATTAACAACATTTCCCATATTGCTGAAAAGGAGATCTTTAATGTTATCACTTTCATCTTAGAGTTTATCAAGGCAGTGGCTCTCTTTACCAAAGGGAATGAAAGGAGATCCTTCCTTTTGCTATTATTAACACAGGTCAAGGAAAGAGCATCAGGGCCATCAAATAGAAAAATAAAGTCATTCCTGGTGTTAAAATAAAAGCACAGTATACAGTCTCGCTCAGCAGGCTATAGCTCAGAGTTCAAATCTTAGTTCCACTATTTTTTCTATTTCCCTGGGAAAACTACTTATCTTCTTTAAATTCTACTTCTCTTATTTTTTAAATAAATGGGATAAAAAAATTCATCTCTCAGAATTGTGAAGACTGAATGAGGAAAATTATGTAAAATGCAACAAAGTAGCTGATAGTAAGCATTCAATGAATGTTAATTCCCTTCCCCCCATTCCTGTCATATTTGGGAGTCACAAAAACCTACAACTCTGGTCGAATTTTGTGAATGAAAAGACAAAGATTTTTAATGTCACTCATAATAAAACATAGGTAAGAACTCATTGGGACACATAGAAAATCAGAAGAAGTAAGATAATAAAAAGTGATAACAAATGGGTATTCTCAGTAAGAATTATCACCAGGATTTTAGGGAGGGGGAACTACAGATTGATATTTCCCCAGAACAGGAGTTAGTGAAGTAATATTATATAACATTTAAGAGCATACACTGGGGAGTCAGATTGCCTGTTCTACCACATATTACCATTAGCTGTGTAAACTTGCTTGAACAGTAGTTTTACTTCTCTGTATCCCATTGTAAAATGGATATAATATTAATGGAAACTTGAAGTGTGGTTTTGAGTGTTACATGTATTAATACATAGAAAGTGCTTAGATGAGTGCTTGGGACATTGTAAGCACATTCAACAGTGTGTGTGTGTGTGTGTGTGTGTGCACACACTCAAGCTGGTATAATAAATAACATATAGTTGTCATTTCAAATTAGAGTATCAGTCATTTCCTAATAAATCAATTTGTCTTTTTCATGAAGCCCATAGGCTCTTGCAAATAATTCGAAACACAGGGACCTTGGCTGGGGGGATTATACTTGACTAACTCAGAAAAGATGCAACGCCCAACAAAACCAACATCTCTAAAAGTGGTATTTTTCAGAGCACAGAATTTAGGCCACTTGCATCAGAAGCCCTTGGGGCACTTGTATAAAATTAAGATTCTCAGACCCTATTCCTAAGGTGACCATATACTTGATTACTCAAATCTAGACATTTTTAAGAGTGAAAGGGATTGCTATAAATAATCATGCCAGGATAACAAGAATAAACTGTGCTGCCCTAGGCAAAAGAGAACATAGGGTGTGCCTACACATCCCAGATCTATAGCACTTTTGGGATTGAGTCCCAGAAATTTGCATTTCTATTAAATTTCTAAGTAATTCTCTTTGCGACGCAAAGTTTGAGAAAGGCTCTTAAATTGTGTTGTTCTAACAAAATTTAATTAATTCAGGGACTCTGAGAATTTTATATCATACCTCCAGGTCCTGAGGATATTTCTTTGTTGTGAGGAATAAAGAAAAAGGAAAAGAAAGGGACCACTTATTGACCAACTATTCCTGCTAAAGCCTTCTCTCCCCTTTGCATGATATTGCCTTCTATTATCTATGAGATAGGTTTACAGATCTTTGTCTGCTTTTGAAATTAAGTGAACCTCATATGATTAGGATAAAGCCACAATCCTCTAGCTATGAAACCACCACTTTACCACTACATACCACTTATGAGACTGTTTCTGAAAAGAAAGGAGGCAGTGATTAGCAAACTATCTTAATACCAGGACAACAACAACAATCAGTAAGAATTGGCCCATGATGCTCTCAACCTTGCTTATAGCAGTCACCACCAGAAGTGTAAACCTCCCAGTCATGATCTATTAGTGTATGAACTCAATCTCAAAGAGCTCTATGAAATCTGTAACCTGACCAAAACTTGGGCAACATTTTAGCTCTATTGCACAATCCTCTAAGTGCCTTCCAAAACAGTCAGTCTCTCATCAGCAAAATTCCTTTTACCTTTTCTCTGAACATGTTCTTTCTTCTTTACTTATCCTAATTGAAACAGACATATTCCTGGAGGGCACAGATGCTTCTGTAGCCCTCCAGAGAAGGCAGGTAGGCTTTCTTCATGCTCTTCATTGCCATACCAGGCTATGTCTCTTTCCTCATTCCTCAATAACTCAAGAGCCTTTGGAATCTGTCACCGTAGAGCACCATATACTACTGCTTCTTGTTTGAATCATTCACTGAGCAACTGGTCATCCATTCATTCATTACAGATATTTAAAATCTGCTCACTTTGAGTAGACTTGAATTACTGTTCTGTTCACCATACAGGTAGATAATCTAACATCTTGGACTATCATTCAACTTCAAAATCTTGATTTTGAACAATCAAGTCTCTGTTTCCACTTTCTGTTCTTCAAAGTTGCTCATTCTAGGTCCCCAGTTTCTCTAATTCTTTGATGCCAGTGAAACTGCCAATCCATTAATCACTTCTTCACTTTCTCTCATCCTCCTTGTCCCGTTTTCATTTCCTTTTGTACCAAACGTAGATGCCACAATTCATCACTACAAACAATCCCTTACAAACACCATCAACTCGAAGTTGTTTTTTTCTTCCAATGTGTCAAAACCCTAGTTGGTGAAATCTAGTCTTTCTCTTTTTCTGCTACTGTACGTGAGTAGCTTAAATAGATGAAGAAAAACACCAAACTTTGATGACTGAACCTACCTAACTTTTGACCACACATTTAAAACAGTAACTTAGCACTGCCAGCAAGTTTACACTATTTCCCAAGTCAGTTTATCTTTTCATTTTTAGGACTATTTCATACCTTTTCTGCTCTCCTAGACTATCCAATAAAACTTAACCCTACTTCATTATTAACTGATGATCTCAATGTTTATTTAAGAAAACAGAAGTATTCTGAATGGGATAATTTTCACTTGTCTTCTATCAAATCTACTAACCTACTTTCATTCAGATCAATATACCTTGCCTTTCCCTGTTAAAACCGATAAACTATTGTCACTCTATCAAAAGCCAACTCCTGCATTTGTGCACTAAAGGCTGTTTACTTTCACCTACTAAAGGATTTGGCTTTGCATTCGTCCTATCTCTCCTGCATCACCAACTTTCTCCTCTATAGCAGATCATTTTTGTCAGTAGATTAACATGTAGTAATATCTTCCAGAATATAAAAGTAAAATTCCTTCTTGATCCAATATTCACTTCTAGCTTCTGCCCCATTTCTCTGCTTCTCCTCTCAACAAACCATCTCAGAAGAGTTATTTATATTTGTTGCCTAAAATTAATCATCTGTCATTTTCTCTTCAGTCTATTCCAATCAAAATTTTATCCTAATCATTTCAGGAAAACCACTCTTGTCAAAATAACAATGATTCCCACTTCATTAAATTCAATACTCAAATCTTTGTGCCTCTCATATTCTATCTCTCAGTAATATTTGGCACAACAGAAATACTATTTTCACCTGGCTCCCATGGTACCAGATTCCCCTAGTTTTCTTCTTACTTCAGTGGCAGCTCCTTCTCCATGTCCTTTGCTGGATTCTGTTCCTGACCTCTAATTCTCGGAATGTTCCAAAACTCACGTCATCCATCTTCTCATTTCTATTTCCCCTGCCACCCCGCCCCCGCCCGATGGATTTATTTTATTGTAATATATTTGACATATAACATTGTGCAAATTTAAGATGTACAACATGTTAATTCAATATACTTGCATATTGTAATATAATTGCCATTGTAGTGATAATTAGCACCTTTATCGTTACATAATGATTCTTTTGTTTTAGTTGTTGGAATCATTAAGTTCATGAGCATATTATGCTAAGTAAGATAAGTCAGACAGAAAAATGAAAGTACTGTATGATATCTAAAAAAGGCAAAGGTAAAGACAGAATAAAACGGTGGTTACCAGGGGATGGAGTAGGGGGATAGAACAGATGTTGTTTAAAGGATACAAACTTGCAATGAGTAGTAAATAAGCCCTAGAGATATGGCGAACAGTATAAACGACAATATTGAATTATAACCATCAAACTTCTTAAGAAACTAGGACTTAAAGATTCTTCTCATCTCTATTTACTCTCATAGATTATCTGGATCAGATCCATGGTTTTAAATTTCAACCATATACATGCTGAAATATGTATGTATTTATGGATAAAGTGATACAAAATCTGGGATTTGCTCCAAAATAATATAAAAGAGAAGAAAGTGGTAGGGGTAAGGATGAAATAAGATTGGTTATAAATTGATAATTATTAAAGCCAAGTAATGAAAAATCTGGATGTATTATACTATCATGTATCATATATTTTTGAGTTTTTCAATAATAATTTTATATGTATACACACAAACATATATTTTAGATAATTTTTATGAGTTTACTTGAGCCAAACTGATGACATATGTTAGGGAACAATATATTATTTTATTAATTTATTTTTTAAAGTTTATTGGGGTAACATTGGTTAATATAATTATATAATTTTCAGGTGTACATTATAATTTGACATCTGTATATTGTGTGTTTGACACCCAAAGTCCAGTTTCCCCTTCAGCTACCATATATTTGATCCTCTTTACCCACTTCACCTTCTAACCCTCTCCCCACACCCCTACATTTGACTCCCTTTACCCTGTCTACCTCCCCCCTTCTCACTCGCTCCCCTACCCTCTTGTAACCACTAGTCCATTGTCTTTGTCCATGAGCCTCTGTTTATTTGTCCTATTCATTTGTTGCTTTTAGGTTTATATCCCATATATAGGTGATATCATGTGATATTCAACTTTTTCTATATGGCTTATTTCACTTGGCATGATTTTCTTGAGGTCTACCCATGTTGTCGCAAATGGCAGTATTTCATCTCTTCTTACGGCTGAGTAATATTCGATTGTATATATGTACCACAGCTTCTTTAGCCAAACATCTATTGTAGGACACTTTGGTTGCTTCTATGTCCTGGCCGCTGTGAATAATGCTGCTATGAACATTGGTGTGCAAATATCTTTTTGTATATGGGTTTTCAAGTCTTTGGGGTAAATGCCCAGTAGAGGGATTGCTGGATCATATGGTAGATCAATTCTTAGTTTTTTAAGGAACCTCCATACTGTTTTCCATAGTGGCTGTACCAATTTGCAGTCCCACCAGCAGTGAATGAGGGTTCCTTTTTCTCCGCATTCTTTCCAACATTTGTTATTACTTGTCCTGTTGATTATAGCCATTCTAATAAGTGTGAGGTGGAATCTCATTGTGGTTTTGATTTGCATTTCTCTAATTAGTGATGTTGAGCATCATTTCATTTATTTGTTGCCCATTCGTATGTCCTTTAGGAAGAAGTGTCTGCTCAGATCCTCTACCCATTTTTTGATTGGATAGTTTGTATTTTGTTCTTACTGAGTCATACGAGTTCTTTGTATATTTTGGATATTAGCCTCTCATCAGAGGCATTGCTTGCAAATATATTTGCCCATTCGGAAGGTTGTCTCTTTACTTTGTTGATGGTTTCTTTTGCTGAGCAGAAGCCTTTTAATTTGATGTAGTCCCATTCATTTAGTTTTGCTTTTACTTCCCTTGCCCTTGAGGTCAAAATCATAAAATCCTCTGTAAGTCTAAGGTCCTTGAGTTTCATTCCTATGTTTTCTTCTATGCATTTTATTGTTTCAGGTCTTAAATCCATTTTGAGTTAATTTTGGTGTGTGGTGATAGACAATAGTCTAGTTTCATTCTTTTGCAGGTGGCCTTCCAGTTTTGTTAGCACCATTTATTGAAGAGACTTTCCTTTTTCCACTGTATGTTTTTGGCTTTTTTGTAGAAATTTATCTGCCTATGTAAATACGGGTTTGCTTCTGGACTCCCAATTCTGTTCCACTGGTGCATGTATCCATTTTGCTGCCAATACCATGCCATTTTGATTACTTCACTTTGTAGTATAATTTGAAGTCAGGCAGAGTGATGCCTCCAGCCTCATTCTTTCTTCTCGTGATGGCTTTGGCAATTCGGGGTCTTTTGTGCTCCCATACGAATCTGATGATTTTTTTTTGTTCTATTTCTCCAAAAAATGTTGATGGGATTTTGATGGGGATTGCATTAATTTTGTATAACACTTTAGGTAATAAAGTCATTTTAACTATGTTGATTCTTCCAATCCAAGAACATAAAATATCTTTCTATTTCTTTGTATCTTCTTCGATTTCTTTTAATAAGTTCTTGTATTCATATATAGGGCATTCATATGTTTCATTAAATTTATTCCTAGGTATTTTATTCTTTTTGGTGCAATTGCAAAAGGAATTATTTTTTTCTATTTCTTTTTCTGATGCTTCATTATTAGAGTATAGAAACGCCATGGATTTTTGAACATTGATTTAGTATCCAGAGACTTTACTGTATTTGCTTATTGTTTCTAGTAGTGTTCTTGTGGAGCCTTTAGAGTTTTCTATATAGAGAATTATGTCATCTGCAAATAGTGACAGTTTGAAATTTTTGTTTCCTATTTGGATGCCTTTTATATCTTTCTCTTGTCTGACTGCACTTGCTAGGACCTCCAATGTTATGTTGAATAACAGTGGCAATAGTGAACAGCCTTGCCTTGTTCCTGATCTTAGAGAGAAGGTTTTTATTTTTTCACCATTAGGTATAATGCTGGCTGAGAGTTTGTCTTAAATAGCCTTTATTATGTTAAGGTACTTTCCTTCTATACCAAGTTCGTTAAGTGTTTTGATCAAAAATCGATGCTGCAACTTGTCAAAGGCTTTTTCTGCATCTACTGATATGATCATATGGTTCTTATTTTTTAATTTATTTATGTGGTGTATCCCATTAATCAATTTGCATATGTTGAACCATCTCTGTGCCCCTGGGATGAAGCCCATTTGATTGTGGTATATAACCTTTTTAATATGGTGCTGTAATTCAATTTGCCAGTATCTTACTAAGGATTTTTGCACCCGTGTTCGTGAGAGAAATTGGTCTATAGTTTTCTTTTTTTCTATTATCTTTACGAGGTTTTGGTATCAGAGTAATATTTTCCTCAAAAAATGAGTTGGGAAGTATTGCTTCCTCTTCAATTTTTTGAAAGAATTTGAGGAAAATAGGTATTAAATCTGAATGTTTGGTAGAATTCACAGGTGAAGCCATCTGGTCCTGGACTTTTACTTTTTGATAAGTTTTTGATGATTGTTTGAATTTTCATACTGATGATCAGTCTATTTCAATTTTCCAGATCTTCATTCAGTCTAGGAAAGTTGTATTTTTCTAAATACTGGTCCATTTCTTCTAGGTTATTAAATTTGGTATTATATATTTTTTTCATAGTATTCTTGTATGATCCTTTGTATTTCTGTAATGTCAGTCATAATTTCCCCTCTTTCGTCACTGATTTTGTTTATTTGTGTACTTTATCTTTTTTCTTCAGTGAGTCTAGCCAGGGGTTTGTCAATTTTATTACCTGTCTCAAAGAACCAGCTCTTCGTTGCATTTATTTTTTCAATTGTTTTTTGTTTTCAATTGCATTTATTTTGGCTCTAATTTTGATGATTTCTTTTCTTATGCTGACTTTAGGCTTCATTTGTTCTTCCTTTTCTAGTTTTTTAAGATGAAATGTTAGGTTGTTTATTTGAGCTCATTCTTCTTTTGGTATATAGGCTTGTAATGATATGAACTTTCTTCTTATGACTGACCGCTTTTGCCGTGTCCCAAAAGTTTTGATATGTTGTACTACCATTATCATTTGTTTCTATGTATCTCTTGATCTCTTTTTTATTTCTTCCCTAACCCAGTTATTCTTCAGTAGCATGTTGTTTAATCTCCATGTACATGTGATTCTTCCTGATTTCTTTTTGCAGTTGGACTCTAGTTTCAAAGCATTATGATCAGAGAATATGGTTGCTATGATTTCAAAGACTCTCTGTGTCCCAGTACGAGATTGATTCTTGAGAATGTTCTATATGCACTAGAAAAGAATGTATAAGCAGCTGTTTGGGGATGGAAGGCTCTGTATATGTCAATTATGTCTAGTTGGTCTAATGTATCATTTAAGGATGTTATTTCCTTACTGATTTTCTGTTTGAATGATCTGTCTATATTCAACAGTGGGGTATATAGGTCCCCTACTATAATAGTGTTTTGGTCTGTTTCTCTCTTTAATTCTGTTAGTAATTGCTTTACATATTTCAGAGCTCTCTAATTGGGAGCACAGATATTAATAATTGTTATATCTTCTTGGTGCATGATTCCCTTTATCATATGATGTGTCCCTCAGTATCTTTATCTTTTTTTGAAGTCTATTTTGTCTGATATTAGTACCTCTACCCTCGCTTTTCTCAGAATGCCATTTGCTTGAAATATCGTTTCCACCCTTTCACTTTGACTCTATATTTGTCTTTGGAGCTGAGATGTGTCTCCTGGAAGCAGCATATGGTCAGGTTTTGTTTTTTGATCCATTCTGCAAATCTGTACCTTTTTATTGGTGAGTTCAGTCCATTTACATTTATTTGATTATTGAAATATAAGGTTTTCTCATAGCCATTTTACCTTCGCTTTCTGGTAGCTTGGTGTTTCCAATGTTTCCTTGTCCTTGTGTTTCTGTTTCCTTTATTTTGGTTGGCTTTTGTGGGTTTTCCCTCTGGTTCTTCTAGCTTTACATTATATACTTCAGTTTGGAATCTTTGGTGTGTGTTTACCATTACGAATACGAAAAGGATAGTGTGTGTGTGTGTGTGTGTATACTTTATATATATATACTTTATATGTATATTTATATATATTCATATATGTAAAGTATATATACAAATATATGTATGTATGTGTGTGTGTGTGTGTGTGTGTGTGTGTATATATATATATATATATATTCATCCATTTTCTTGTGCACATGCCTTATTTCCATTCCCCTTTGTTAATCTGGATCATTGAATCCTCTCCTTTTCAGTTGCTGGTATCTCATTTGTTCCTATTTATTATTACTATCTTGCTATAGCAATTCTCTTATTATTTAAGCTTATAATGCCCTGTTCTTAGTAAGGATTGCACTCCTTTGCTTCTATTTGCCTGATAGTCACTTTATTACTAATTGTGTTTTATTAATTATTATCTTTTTTCATTTTGTTTTAGGTGAGCTGGCCCCTTTCAGTATTTCCTGTAGTACAGACCTCATAGTGGATAATTCTCTCAATTTTTGTATGTCTGGACAGGTCTTAATGTCTCCTTCATATCTAAAAGAGAGCTTAGCTGGATACATTATTCCATTCCTTTCTGACTTGTAAGGTTTGCACTGAGAAGTCTGACAATAATCTAATGGGTTTTCCTTTATAACTTACTGTTTTCTTCTCCCTGGCTGCCCTGAGGATTCTGTCTTTGTCATTGATTTTTGATAACTTTAATACAATGTGTCTTGGTGAAAGCCTTTTTAGGTTGAGATAATTATGTGTTCTGTTGACTTCTTGAATCCAAGCTCCAGTTCATTCCTTAGATTTGGGAAATTCCTGTCCACTATTTGTCTGAAAATGCTTTCTAGTCCCTGCTCCTTTTCCTTGCCTTCAATAATGCCAATTATGCTTATGTTTCCTCTCCTGATGGTTCAGCTAGTTCTTGTATTTCTCTTTCATTATTTTTCATTTTTAAGTTTCTTTCTTCCTTCTGATTTATTTCTAGATTTCCGTCTTTGATATCACTGATCCTTTCCTCCATTTGGTCGACTCTGTTCCCAAGCTTGCTATTTCATTTTTCAATTCTTGCAGTGTGTGTGTGTGTGTGTGTGCGCGCGCGCGCGTGTGTGTGTGTGTTATCTCCAGATGGTCTATTCTGTTCTTTTTGAGGGTTTTAATCTCCTTAGCTCACCTGTTTTTTTTTTTTTTCAATTCCTGAAATTGTTTATATGACTCATTTTGGAACTCACTGAGTTTTTTCAGAAGTACCATTCTAAATTTTCTATCATTTAAGTTGCATATTTCTATGTCTGTAAGTTTATTTTCTGAAGATTTTTCTCTTTCTTTCTGAGATGCCTTGTCATCTTGGTTATTCATGATTTTTAATGGACTGTTTCTCTGCCTGTGCATTAATAGAATTTTGCTGGAATGGAATTAATGGAACGTATTCTGCTGTTTTTCCAGAAAGAAGATTTATTATATAAAGATCTCTCTTTAGCCTGTTGCAAAGAAGGCGCTTTTCTTTTGGTTTCCAATAGGTGGCGTCTAAGCCTCTTGGATCCCTGCTTAACATAAAGCCTAAATAATGCCTTTTTAATTTTCTCGTAGACATTTAATTATGCTTGCTACCCTCTGTTTCACTCCCTTTCAGTGTCAGCTACAGTCTTGGCAGCATTTGTTCAGATTACCCTGGGGCTCCGTGGTGATGGGTCTCAGAGGGTATAGGGTTGGAGTTGAGTGTTGCGGTTCAGCCTCAGTTTTGCAATCGTGGCCAGTAAAAATCAACTGTTATTTCTCTGTAGTCTCATCCCACTTCTTTTTTTGCCCTGATGACTGAGCTCTGCGGCTGACTGCGTGGAACTTGCAGCACTTTCAGGCAGGGTTGTTCAAGGAAGTTGCCACACCTTCTCACCTCCCCCTCCTCCTGTATGGAGCTCTGGGTGCTGTGAGAGGCAGCTTCTTTATTTCTCCCAGGCTACTGCCAGACACCTGGGGTTCTGACTTGTGGTAGTTCCTATGAGCAGTTCCTACGCTCAGATGTGCTGGTGTGCCATTTGAGTGTTTCTTATTGAGTTTTAGATGTTCCGCTTATTGTTTTTTCAAGAGGATAGATCTGAGGACATCTCTCACTTAGCCGTGTTTTTCCCCTATAACAATATATTATTTTAAATACTGTCTCGAATTTTCTTCCTAATTCCAATACCTTCCAAATTCTACATACATATGTTCAATTTCCTATTCATTATTCTCCCTTGGATTTCTAAGAGTCATAAAAATTAACATGTCCAAAAGAGAACTTTTGATGTCCCTTTACTTCAAATCTACTCTTCCTTTGTACCCCAAATCTTAACAATAGCATTAATATATCCCATTGGCTTAGGTCTCAAACTTACAAGCCATCATCAGTTTATCTTTATTCTCTCACAAACTGCAGCCTATCAATCAACAGCCTTGTTAGTTTACCTTTCATGTGTGGAATTTTCATCACTTCTCACTATCTCCTCAGTTATCATTCTCACACAAGCTACCATCACTTTTCATCTAAACTACTTTAAGAGTCCACTAACTCATTTTGTTTTGTCCATCCTTGCCCCCAAAGAACCCATACTCATATGGCGGCATGGTGATCATGTAAGTTACTTTATGTCATTCCCATGGTCACCCATTTAATCACGCTCCTCCCACTTTTAAAAACAGTCAGAATGCATAACAAGGACAACAAAATCCAGTGTGATCTGTCTTCTGTTTACCTCTCCAAACTCATTTGCTACAAATGTTGTCATTCATCTACTTCTGCTAAAGTGGCTTCCTATTGTCCTCAAGTACACCAGGCTCATTTTCACCTTAAGGTGTTTGCATATGCTGCTTCTCCTGTCTAGAATGTTCTTTTCCCAGACATTTAATGGCTCAACCATTATGTCCCTCTGTGTGTCAGCTTGTTATGTGGTCATCCTTGATAAGCCTTTTACCTGTCAGAATCTTTTTTCCTGCTTTGTCTTTCTAGCACTGATTGTTACTTAAAATTACATTCTTTCTACATCATTTTATTTGTTAATTTTCAGTTTTCTCAACTACAACATAAGTTCCAGAAAGACCATCTTTTGCTATTGTATCTCCAGGAACTAAAGCAGGGCTTAGAGTCTGATAGACAGTGAATACACACACACATACATACACACAGATAATATAAATGAATGCTAGACTCTGCTATGTGTTTTTCACATAAAACTAACATGTATGTGCATATGAAAGTAGAAATCTACTGCTATGAAAATGAACTTTCTCTGTGAACCTTCTCTGACCTAATTTTAAGCTTGTTATTTGAACAAGCGTTAAGCACCTCTGCAAGGGAAGCCCAACATCACAGTGAGATATTTGGCTTCAGTTTGAGCTGTGAGTTCTCAAGAAGTCAGCCTAGCTTAACATTCCACTGCTGTTCCACTGACAGTTCACTTTACCTACAAACCACCCAATCTCTTAATTCTCCAATTATAAAACATGCAGATTGCCACAGGGGAGATAAAGCAACCAAGAGACTACTTTCTTAGTAATTCAGTATTAATGAACCTCTTACAGTCAGTGATATTTCAAGAGTAAGAATTTCTACTTCTCTGACCAGGGTCTTTCTATAGATGAATTGCAACCCCAGGCATCTTTCAGACAATGGATTTAATCAATCCACAGAGTTCTCTTTTTAGCCAGAGGTATAGTGAAATTCGATTGCAATTTGGCTCTACCAAACAGTTTGTAAGTTATCTTTACATCATTCTGAGCTTCTTTTGCCTTAGCCTTCCTGGCTATAAAAGTAGAAATTTATTTCTAACTTTCTTCCTAATAGCTGGCTCTTACCCTAGTTCATGAGGTCAGTATCATATGTGTTTAGGTTAAGAGAAAATTCTAGTACACTATGAATGTCTCATGCACTTGAAATAGTACACTCATTTGCAGTGAACTTCAAGATTTGTGTTCTCAATGTGTGCTTACAAATACTTTCATTGGGGTCCTTAGTAACTGACCCCTGGCTTGAGTGTAATATATCCAGGAAAGAATGGGAACAAGGAAAGATATGCTTTGATTTCTACAATATAAGCAGAGTGGTGGTAGAGAGTTCAGAAGCTAATTTTCTCCTGCACTGTCACAATCCAATGAATTTATCTGTAAATTTTCTCTCTTTCTTTTCTCTCACTCCCACTTGCCTGAATTGTTACCTGTGTTTATTTGTTACACTAATGAAGTAGTTTATGGAGCCCAACCATCTGTGCCTTTTTCTTTCTCAATGCGTAAAACCATAATCCATATACATAAATTTATAATCCATGTGCACTGCTTATAACTCTATTAAGATAGTGAATGTTCCAGTGCAATTAAACTATGAGCTAAAGAGCTGATTGCAATTTCAGACTGTATCATAAATACTTGGGCCCTTGAAGCTATACACCTGCTGAGAAATTGGGGTTAAGCTGAATTTTGAAATACCTTAGAGTAATACTAGCATAAAGTCACAAACCCTTCCCCTCTAGTTATCCAAACTCCCATGATCCAAAATCAGAATAAAAAAGAGTTTGATATATTTAAAAAATATTCCTTGCTCTCTGACTTGCTATATGAAACAAATAAACAAACAAACAAATAAACAAACAACTGAATAGATTCAGATACATTCATATCCCATATTGCCTGCATGTGCTATTTGAATTCTCATTATCTAAATCAAAGAACCAAATAGAATTGGTTAGTGAAAGACACTTGCAACTTTGAAACTGTGGCTTTGTCACCTTTAAAAATGAGAATGTATTACAGAAGTAAGGTAGTAAGAACTATTTGTATTTTGTAGGATTCTTAGCAGGTACTAAATGCCAAATTCTACACAGAAGTAGCAAAGTCATTCGGGGTATTGCTGACACTAATGATTAAGTTGCTGTGTGTGCTCCTAACCAGTGTTGCACGATCTCTCGGTATATTTGTTATAATCATCACTCACAGGCAGCTCTGATCATTCAGTCATCAGAAATCACAGTGAAGGATACAGTAGATCATATTGTTCCCATCCCCCAGGACTATATTTGAGCTCCTCTGAAAGTAGACTGCTATTGATTAGGTCAGTTTAATAAAACCTGGATTTCACAACAGAAAAGAGCACTGAGTTATATAGTTCAATAGCAATTAACATATCTCAAATGTCATAGACTTCCTCTACTTATTTTTAGGACTTCTTTGTCACAGTCTTGGTACTTATATGAGATCAAGATGGATAGAAAATATCCTGGCACTAGAAGACATCTTTATAGGGCTCAGTACAGCGTCTTTCACAGACCAGATATTCAAACACTTATTGAGCACCAACAAATTTATTTGTAAAGGTTTATTTTGAAATCTCTTCTGAGCCATGAGGTAGGACACTGAATTCAAGGCAGAAACAAGCCTGAAAAATCAGCCTAGAAAAAAACCTTTTACCTGAGAAGCAGAAATAAACTAGAAACTAGGAACTAAGAGCTACAGAAAGTTGTGTTAGTCTTGAACTTTCAAAAGTCTAACTGTTGTTCGTACATGGACATTTGGAGAATTCCAGGCTAGAACCGCAACATGTTCTTTCCTCTCCATGTTGATTGTAACCAGAGTGCTTTTGTGTTCGCAGTTTTTAGAATATAAAAGAAATAGTTTCTCAAAGGCTCAAAAATCATGAGTCTGCTAGAAGTTCTTGGATTTGGAATTTGCTTAGGGCCCAAACTTTAATCTTTTAGATAGTATGCCAGTAAGGTGGAAGGTATGAAAACCTTGTTAATAAACTAGGGCATTTAACATAAGGTGGATGAACATCCAGATATAAAGATTTGGACGCTAGTCCTTTGTCAGATATATGTATGCAAACATTTTTTCCCTAGTCTGTGCCCTGCCTATTTATTTCTTAATGGTATCATTTGATGAGCAAACGTTATAAATTTTGATCAGGTCCAAAATGACCATTTTCTTTATGGTTAATGCTTTCTCTGTCCTATGTAAGAAATATTTATATATCTTAAGGTTTCATATTTTCCTGTGTTTTCTCTTCTGAGAAGTCTTATGACTTTGGCTTTTATGTTTAGGTCTATTATTCTTCTTGAATTAATTTTGTATATATTGTAAGTTGGGCAATGAGGTTTTTTTTCTTTTCTTTTTTTTTTTTTTCCACGTATAGATATCCATTTGTCCCAGGATAATTTCACTGAAAAGAATTTCCTTTTATCATTGATGGCTATGGTTTCTAATTGTAAAATTAACTTCCACAATTTTTAACAATATAAGACATGCCAACTCAATGATATTGTTGTAGGTATACAGCATTTCATCTCCGATAGATACACAAAAAAACTGAGGAAGCAATTGGTCATCCTTTGACATATCTGCTTACATAGGTTAAAGTTTATCTCAAATATTCTTATCTTAACATGCCCATGAATGAACAGACTCACGCTACTAGGGCCTTGCTTATGGTAGAGTGTGTGCCCTTCATAAGAACATCCAGTAAAGGTAGACCAAAGCAAGCGGAAATTCCCTCTGTGCTCATACTGGTCCAGCTACTCATCCCTGGGGACATGGATGGGAAAATAGTTACAACTACAAGAAAATGTCCCCTTTGTCCATACGCAGAAGATATTCTTTTTAATTTAGTTAGAGGAAATATTTTAAACTTTTCCCAGATGTGACAGACAGCTTTATGAATTTCTATGAAGCTGCTATATGTGCTAGCATAGCTCTTCACTGGTTATCTGACCATTCTTGAACCCGCAGCACTCACTCAGTTACTGATTCTTCTAATAGCAACTTTTTTTTTTTTTACCAATTTAAAACTGTGGAAACACAGTAGAGTACCTTCCTTTGTTTCATCTTTCAGGTTTTGATCACTATATTTTTGTTACTTTTGGCTATTTGCTGCCTTACCACCTTCCTTTATAAAAAGACATGCCATTTACGATAGTCTTCTTGCCAATTAATGGCTATGAGAATTCCATCTAATTGCAACATCTATCACAGATGTGAAAATTGTGTTGTAATATATTTTAATGTTAGTAGATTTTAATCTGAACAATAATTGTGTAGCATGACACCTAAGGTTATTCTGCTAAGGTTTTAGAGGACCAACTTCATCTTTTATACCACCTCCCAAACTTCCCACTTTCTTGGTGCCAGGTTTCCTCTCTTGCCAGCCTCCCCATGTTCTCGACCATCATAATACATGAATGGATGAGGAATTTGATAGGCTAGATTGCCATAGTACTTACATGATTTTCAGATGTCTGCTTACATGTATTTATTTTCACAAGTTATTCCAGTGAAATTTCTATTTATGTATCTAAATTTAGAGTTGAAGAAAGAGATTATAAGAAGTGTAAAGACTTGCCCAAGTTTAGACAGTTATTTCGGAGCAAAACTATGTCGAGAATCACTATGTCTCCAAGCTAGTCTCGAAAACAACCTGCAGGCTTGTTCTCTCCCCATAGTTACAAACTCCTTTTATGTTAAACGGAAACTCTTGTTCCCTTCCCTTTAAGCTACGCAAAAGAGCATATGTGGAATGGACAGAAATGAGAAAGAATGTGAAAAATAGGAGAGTTTTTATGCAAAGAGGAGAAGGTGTGAAATATTTATCTCAGTGAGTGGAAAGGAAAATTGTCTAGGAAAATTTAATACAATTGTTAGGTGAAACTAAAAGCCCATTTGAAAACTGTAGTCATATAATTAAAGTAGGGTTGGCTGGTGTAAGGGTGTGGTATTGAATTCAGCTATCTGGATGGATATGCAAAAATATCAGTGTTTTACATTTAATTAGATTTTGGGTTTTGTTGCACTTGTAATAAAGTGAGAGAGACTGGTCAGAGAGGTAAGCATGTATGCAAGGTTATGATTACACTGAAAAATAATGGGATCTTAGTTGTAAGGATCTAAGTGAATGAGAAACAATGTTGCTCAGTGAAAAAAGATAGGTCTTGATGGAGCCAAATAATTGTTGGGGTGTACACATTAGAATAAATAAGTTTGAAATATAAAAGAGAAAAATTGAAATGGAGATTTCAGTAGCTATTGGTAGGTTTATTTTATATATAGCAGTGGAGATAGAACAAAAAAGAGTGAGCCAGTTACTAGAATCTGGAGAATGAAAGGTTGTTAAATGATTGAAATAAAGAGCAGTAGTAGATAATATAGTCCGATGAGAAGCTCCAGGGGCACTAAGGGTTTTGAAAAAGGAGAGAAGAAAAGTGGTTTATGAGAAGCAATGAGAAAAAAAGTACTTCGATTCTACCTCAAGGACCTATGTTAGATGGGAAAAAGGTATAGAAGGATAACCAGTTACTATTTAAGACAGGACAGTATCTGGATCCTCAGGTAAATGCCAGGTTTCCATTAAAGTGAAGAAGTAGAAGGAGAGTTCAGTGATATAGGATATTTTAATAATGACTGAGAGTACCAGGGGCATAATATCAAATCAGATTAGAGATGGGCAGTGCCATATGGGGAGATGGATTAAACAACATGAATTTCCAGTGGTGATGGGGATCTGAGGCATGAAGTTATCAGCTCCATTGCTCTATTAAGGGAAGGTGGGGGCATGCATGCACACACACACGCACACACGCACACACGCACGCACACACACGCACACACGCGCACACACACACGCACGCACGCACACACAGTGTAAGCTTTACACAAAATAAAACTACTTAGTATTTACTGAATGGGGAAATCCATATGTTTCCAAAATCTATCACTATGCGTATTTGCCTTTGTGTCTCTTACAATTTATTTCCATCTTAGAAAAGGATAGGATAGCAAAAAAAGAGATGGTTGGAATGAAAGGCATTATACAACTAATTCAGAAAACCAGAGATGCAGCTGCAAGAAAGGCTGTCTGAATTGTTTAAGCTCTTTTTCCCAAATGTTGTGATATGTCTTTCTTGGATACAGTCACATCCATGAGAATGAAGGAAAAGATGAACACAGCAACAACATAACAGGAATCCTGCATTTTCAAAGGAGGAAAGCATCAAGAAAACTAAAATAAAGTGCTTCTTATTTCCTCTAGGGATTCCTGTTTTATAATTTCCATTTTAAATGAAGCAAAAATACTTCCAATAACCAGAGAAACACTTAAAAATTAAGAAACACTTGTTCTAGTTAATGTGTCTGAATAGTACTAAGAAAAAAATCTCCCCCAGGAGGTCATTATTATTCAAAAATTACTCTAATTAGGTCATGAATACATTAGGCCTTATTCAGTGCCAACAAGAGAAAAAATAGAATTGGAAATGTGACACACATAACACTCCCAACGTGTTAGGGCGATTTTATTCCAAAATGCCATTAAAAGATGAAAAGGTCACCCTGTAGGGAAGTAATTGGTACAGCACTCTTGTAACTGATTAAAGGGGCTTTTATTTAGGCCTTTTTATTTTTCTTTCTTTGAAAACGGGTATTTCTACATAGAAAAATGTGCGTGTATTTACATATATACAATTCTGATTGGATTGGTTGGCTATTTGGCTGTTTTAAGACAATATAACAAGAAAGGAGAAAAAATAAGAACCCTTGACATATCAAAATAGACACATACGTGGAATGAGAACACATTGCACAGAGCATCTTAAGAAAATATGAAAAAATATGGGTATTTCCTCGTATGATTTTTTTTCATTCAGTTAATCCATCACTATGGTTTCTTAGGATAGCTGCTGCATAGACAAGTTTTGCACTTAATTAGAAAATAGTATAAAATTTTGATGAGTTGGTAATGCCCAGAGTAAGAAGGTATGAGGCTGAAAGCTTTTCATTTTTCATTTTTATTTTTTCTTAAGGAACTTAACAGAATCTGATAATGAAAACCCTGGGGTAGTTTGATAGCTGAATTTGTAGATTTCTAGTAAGCAACATCAAAACACACACACACACACACGACCAAACTAGAGAAAGCATCAGCAGGGTTTTCACATGCATTAATTGCAACTGCACACAAACTTCATTTCTTTAGTATAGTTTTTTTTTTCTTTCTCTAATTCAAGCTAGTTTTTCCCAGTAATGGCATTGTGACTCACTTGCTTTTTCTACACTCATCCTTCTACTTCTGTATGCCTGCTCCTTTAATGATTAAGCCTTAGGACATAAGATTAACTGAGCCTCAGGTCTAAAATCATGAAGGCGTTAGGTTTCTGTTAGATCTTAGACTAACGATAACATCTTGGCTTTAGGTGTATTTCAGCCCCAGGCCCATCAAGGGTGAACAAACTCACCAGGCCACAGGACCAGATAGAAGGCAACATGGCTGATTCCAGAATCAGATACCATGATCAGTTACCTCATCCCCCTCCAATCATCCAATCAGTAGCACCCAAAACCCTGACTCCCTTAGTTTCCATGACTACTGAATTTTCCCCATACAACCTGGACCCCCAAGACACCCGGGGAGCCAGGCCTTTGAGCAATAGCTCTCTTGTGTCTCTGGGACTTGAAACTCTCTAAATAAACCTTACTTTCTTTTGTGCAAAACCTGTAGGTGCCTGATTGACTTAGATGCATAGACAGATGGACCCCTTTTGCTCCAGTAACATTATCCCTCATTGAAAGCCTAGAATATGGGGAACTTCTTTTTAATCAGTTGTAGCATGGCTTTTATTTTCTCTATTATATAAACTCATATTGTAAATGCAATTTTATGTAACAGTAGTTCGCAACATTCACAATCAAAATTACTCTTTAAAACATGCTAAAATTTTCATCATACACACAAGCTTTCCATTTCAATGACATGTTGCCTAAACATGAGATGCCTGAAAACTCACTTTTTCCCCTTTATTATTAGCTTCCATGATTTAGTGTCCTTTAAGAATTCTAAAGGCAAGCTACAGAGGGGACCAAGAATAACAGATATCTAAAGTGACATTTTTTTCTGTGAGTTTTGATATTAGGTTAATTCAAGTTCCAATTCCCTCATGTGGCACTCATTCATTCTACAATATATTATTATACCTTTTTAATGTAACACAATATCAGACTTTCAAGCAAGTATAACAGGGTAAAATGCTCAGTCTCTTTAACTTCACCTTGTTCAAAACTGCCTTGTTCCCATGGCCTTCAGGCAGTAGCTAGCTCCTGCTTTGTCTTGTATATAGATAGACAGGCGGGTCTTTAGAGGAATTGGCTTGCAGCTTGAGTTTTCCAAAAACAGCCCCTTGCCTTTTCCTTCCCTTGACATAAAATAAAGAAGACATCTGTACTTTCTTAAGAAGAATTTGAGAAGCTACCAGCGTTCCCATCTTCTTGATTACCACCTTCTCTATCAATAAATCTTTATTTCATACTCTGGAATTTTGAATTTTGGCCTTTCGAAGGGTCTCGCACATGGACTTTGGACCAGTAACACAAGCTGCTAGATTTCTAATACTACCTTCACTCAGATTCCCAAATATATACAGAAACACATATGTGTATATATTCTTAACTGTTTGAAAGTAAGTTGTAGATATTATGCCCCTTTACCCATAAATAATTCAGTGTGAATACCTAAATACAATGACGTTCTTCTATATAACTACAGTCTAATTATCAAAATTAGGAAAATAACATTAAAATATCATCTAATTTACAGACCTATTTTAGATTTTGCCTGTGGTCCCAACAACTACTTTTTGAATACCTGGGATTCTATTGTATACAGCATCTAAAGCTAAAGAACTTCTGAGAAAGGGAAATATCCAAGAGAGATTGTTTATGAGAATACATTTCATTTTAGTATAACATACTATCTTTTAATTCAATAAAAAGGTACCAAGTGACAACTTTTTTATGTAGAACACATGATATAGCTCTCATTTTTTGAGTGCTTACAATGGGGCACCATACTAATATCTGCACGTGAACTATCTACAGATGTTCCTTGACTTAGAATGGTTTGACTTATGATGTGTTTTGTTTGTTTGTTTTTGTTTTTGTTTTTTACTTTATAGTGGCATGGAAGCAATACTCATGAAGTAGAAACCATGTTTTGAATTTTGATCTTTCCCCAGGCTAGCTATATGCAGCACTCTAATTTCTCATGATGCTGGATAGCGACAGCCAGCCTCAACTCTCAGACTGCCAGTGATCATGAGGGTAAACAGCCAGTGTTTGTGTTGCCAGGGTTTTTTGGATACTGCATTCAATCAATTACATGAGATACTCAATAGTTTGTTATGATTTTGCTCAACCGTAGGCTAATGGAATGCTTTTTTAAACATTTTTAAGGTCGGCAAGGCTAGATTGTGATGTCTGGTAATTAGGTATGTTAATGCATTTTTATTTTACAATATGTTCAACTTACAGTGGGTTTATTGGGATGCACCCCATCATAAGTCAAGGAGCATCTGTAATTTATTTTCACAATGTTCTTATAAAGTAGATATTATTTTATAGAGGAAGGAAATTGGGCTCAGAGGGTTTAAGCAACTTGTTTGGTAAGAGAGAAAGTGAGTTACAGACTTGAAATAATCATCAAAATCTTTCTGACTCCAAAACTTTAACTCATTCATTTCCCCATAGTCCTGATGGCATGAAACGACAGGCACTGATGATAAGTTTTCTACTGTCCTGGAACTTATAATCTTCTTGAGAGAAATATACAAACACATACAAACTCAGAACATTGAAGTTGGAAGTTTACCTTTATTTAAAGTTCTAAACCAACTGCTGACCTGCCCCTGGTGCTTCAATTTCCCTACTCTTCATGTATTTTCTTATTTTCTGCATAGCACTTGTCATCATTTAACTCATTGTATAATATACATATTTACTATGCTAATATTGCATTCTCTCCCTACAGGAATGAAACTGCAAGAGAGTAGTCAATTAAAAAAAAAATTATTAGATCACCAGCACATACAAACATACCTTGCATAAAGTGGGCATTATAGTAAAATCTTTGTTGTGAAACCCAGAGAGATCGAGTTGCTCAAGGTCAGAGTAATTTAATGACATGAAAGTCATTGAGGTGAATGTAAACAGGAGTCACCATGAGTGATACAAACAGAGAGTCCCATGGAAGCATAGAGAAGGAAGAGGTAAAGATGGTCTGAGTGTAAGTGGGCAACAGGGAGCTTCACAGAGGAGGAAAGAGAAAGTAAATCATAAATAATAGGTAGAAACTCTTTCATAAGCAAAGACACCAGGGAAGAAATTAATGAAGCAAATTAACAGGGCATATTAGATGACCAAATACATAGGAAGGCTCATTATGGGAAACTATGGCAAATAAGGTTTAGAAGGATCAATGCTGCCAAATTATGGAAGATTTTTATTTCATGTAGTGAAATTTGCATTCCTATAGGCAAGGTAAGTTGGATATTTTCTGACAGTAAATGCGTTAAATCATCAATGGCATTATGGCTAACCCCCATTTCTACTCTAAGCAAAAGCATTATAGTTAGCAAGAATGAAACAGGGTTTATTTGTATGTTCATCTCTCATTTTCCAGGTTAGTTGTTGGTTTTAATAAATTTGTTACATCATGGTTCAGATAATAACTGAACAAATCAGACCTTCAATTGATGCGTATAAATTCCAATAAATAGATATAAAGAAAATATTTAGTAAAATAGTAAATAGAAAGAGACAGATGTTAGGGAAAACAGGACAAGGGAGAGAAAATGTGTCTGGCTCCCATTTGGTCCACAAAGTTACTGAAATGAGAATCTCACCATTTAGATGTTTCATTTTTAATTTCGGTAGACATAAACCTGTCCCATATTTAGGGTTTTGCAAATTCTGGAGCAGCCATTGATTTTTAACCATTCTGACTTAGAACCCATGAGGATTAAAACTATCTACTCTGGCAGAGGTAAAGAAAGATCTAAAAATAAATTATGATGTATCTCCTCTAAAACAAAACCTCTATTTTATATTATACTGTTTATAAAGTTTCTTTCTTAGAACGCTCTAATTTGTTAAGGCTTATTATCCTAATTTATGGATGAGAAAATTGAGGCGCAGAGGGGTTAAATAACCGTTACAAGCACATCCAGTGTATATAAAAACCAGAATCTGTGTTTAGATCTCTGGGCTTCAAGTTTCCTACTGTTTCCATTATTTCATGCAACAAGGTCCCAAATCAGTTTTATTTGCTTGATTGCCTTTGTGGTAAAGGTAGGAAATATACTTCCTCATTTGATGTATCACTACCAGTGGTTGAGATTAGGTACTGAGGGGTATTATGGATTCACAGTCATGAAAATACCGCCTTTTTGGTTAATATTTGTGAGAAACTTCTTAATGCCATTATCAAGTCTAAGAGAAATTAGACATGTCATTCTTGCTGCTGGCTCACATTACGCTCCTTTGTCAAGCCCTTAAAAAGCATTTATTATTATTATTATTATTATTATTATTATTATTATTATTATTATTATATCACTACTACTAAATTAAAACAGCACACCAGAAGGTTATAAAAGAATAAAAATAAAAATTTTCCTCCTTCATACTCTGAACCTATTTCTATTTCCAAAATGAAAGCCCTGCTTCAGTTTTCTTCAGTTTGGTGTGGTTTGGTTTGATGTGTTTTCCCTTAGTGTTTTTTATACAAATAGAATCAAAGTTACTTCATTTACTTACCGATATATTTTAACCAGCTTCTCATATTAGTATATATAGAATTCCTTTATTCCAGTACATGAATGTAACAAATTTAACCAGTCTTTATTAACACATATTTTGGTCATTTGTAGGTTTCATTATTAAAAACAATTTTGCAATGACAATTATTGGACACATATCTTGGTTAACATGTACAAATAAATCCGTGGGAGTACAAGCTGAGAGATGGAACTGATGCCTCAACAAGTATGTAAATGTAGGCTTAAAATTTGCTAGATATTGCCAAATTTTTATTCAAAATGCATGCCAATTTATATTCTCATCAAAGGAATATCTTAATACAAACTTCCCTATTTCTCCACCAATTCTGGATATCATGGTACTTTTTAATTTTGCCAAACTTACCAGTACATATTTATAAAAATTGTTGTTTAAATTTACAAATATTTTATTATAAATTGAGATATATTTGTTGAGATAAATATTTATTTAGACGTTTTTGTGTGTGATACTTGTTCATATCTTTTTTCTATTTGCTGTCATTTTTCTAATTGTAAGAACTTCTATATTATTGAAATTAGCTCTTTGTCATATTTTCTCTATGATAAATTATTCTCTAGTTTATCATTTACCTTTGCCTTTTGACATTTTGTCTATACAGATATTTAATACTTTTATGTCCCAAATATTTTTATGTATAATTGCTTTTATATTTTTTATCTCTTTAGAACTTTATAAAGCTGTGAAATTAAATTACAAACTGCTTTCTTAAAATTTTCTGACTTTTTAGGGTTTCATTTATTATTTAAACTTTTGATTCATCTAAAATTTATGATATTATAGTGTGCTTTGAGTCCATGTACTTTTTTTCCACCAACTACTAGTCAATTGCCCCAATACTATTTACTAAATCCAGTATGCCCTTCACCTTTAAGATATAAATTCTCATATAAATGTTAGTCTATTTATGATCTCTCTGTTTTATTAATTACTCTGCCTGTCTATTTTTCTGTCAATATCAAATTAATTTTTGATAACTGTTTTAAAAATAAGTTTTACTATTTAAAGCTTTCTTACCTTCCAAAATTATTTGACATTTTCTGAATATTTTAATATTCCTTTTTCTAGAAAAACTTTAGTATTATTTTTTCAAGTTTTGCAAAATTCTTTTTGATACTTTGAGATTAAATTTATGCTATTTTTAGGCATAATTTTATTTTTATAAAATTGAGACTTCTTGAGCTTCTGGTCAAAATGGTGGAGTAGGTAAATGCTGTTCTTGCTGCCTCTCACAACCACATCAAAATTACAGTTACAGATAAGCTAGATAAGCTATCATTGAGAGTTGCCTAAAGTCTAGTTGAACAGAAATCCTACAACTAGGGACACAAAGAAGAGGCCACCTTGAGACTGGTAGGAGGGGCGAAGACATGAAACGGGCTGCTTCTACACCTGCATGTGGCAGTTGAAAATCAGGAGGGATATCTTGGCTGCAGAGGTCCCCCCAGAAAAGCAAGATGTCTCAGTTCCTCAGCTCATGAGATGAGAAATCCCCACAACTTCTGGCTGTGAAACCAGCAGAGGCTATGGCTGAATGGAACCAAAGAGTTGCAGACTTTCCTCGTAAGGGGTCCCACGCGTGGACTTACTTGGTGATGGACTCACTTGCTCTGAGCTCCAGCTCTATGATAGCAGCTTGAGAGGTGTCAGGGACATACATTGTGTTGTTGGGCTTTACAATGAAGGCTGTAGGGGTGGTTTTTTCCCAGATAGAAGTGCTGGCAGAGGGCATTGTTCCTTTGTTAAATCTTCCTCATTCAGCTTGCAGACCTAGTCAGCCACCATATCTGAATCTCCTACAAAGTAGCTAACACTAGTTGCCCTGCCCTGGTGAGTCTTTGAGACCCTGCCCCTCCCAGCATGTGGGTCCATCTAAGCTGCTTCCAGTGCATTTTCCATACAAACAGCTTGTCTTGGGTCAAGCTGAAGACTTTTCTAAAATCTCTCAAAGATTCACAAAACCTAAACAAGCAGTATCTGGCTTTGATGTGCCCCATACCTTCCATTGAGCAGCCCCAAGCCTGGCACTAGTGGCAGCCAGCCTCGGTTTGCAGTTTGGCCCCTTGAGGAGCTTCTAAGACCAGTGTGGGGAGCGGTGATCAGCAGATCGCTTGGTGGCTTCTGCTAGGTGGCCCTGGGTAGGGGATAAGCTGCAGCTCAACTTAGCCTGTGGCAGGGCCCCTGCCAGGACGCCCCTACACACCTGGTGGCCAGCTTTAGTTGGAGCAGAAGCATCACCCAGGGTCACATCTGAAGATGACAAACCCAAAGGACAGAAAGGGAGACACCAGAGCTCTGCTAAAGTGAATCCTGCTCTTTAGAGTCAGCCCCTACATTACAGCTTCTCCACTGAGCATGGCAAGTCATCCCAACCAATCAGCCTGAGGGTCAGTCCCTCCTACTGATGAACAAACAGTAACCAAGGCTCAACTACAAAAGGAGGGCACACACAACCCATACAAGGGACACACCTGGAGCACCTGGCTCAGGTGATCAGGAAAGATTGTGGCCCTGAGCCCCACAGGAAACCAACTACATAAGGCCACTCTACTAAGACAAGGAGACATAGCAGCCCTACCTAATACATAGAACAAACAAAAATAGGCAGCAAAAATGTCAAGACAAAGAAACATGTTCCAAATGAAAGGACAGAACAAAACTCCAGAAAAATAACTAAGCAAAATGAAGACAAGCAACTACCAAATGCAGAGTTCAAAACATTGATTAAAAGGATGCTAAAGGAACTAGATAATAAGTAGATGAAATCAGTGAGAACTTTAACGAAGAGATAGAAAACATAAAAAAAAGGTCAGAAGTGAAGAATAACTGAAATAAAGAATATCTTAGGAGGAATTAACAGTAGATTAGATGAAGCAGAGGATAATCAGTAATTTAGATGATAAGGTATCAGAATATACCCATGCAGAACATCAACGAGAAGAAAGAATGTGGCCATTCAAAATGAGGATAGTTTTAAGAGGCCTCTGGGATAATGTCAAGAGTCCCAACATTTGCATTACAGCGATATCAGAAGGACAAGAGAGAGAGCAAGGAATTGAAAACCTATTTCAAGAACTAATGACAGAAAACTTCCCTAAGCTGGTGAAGGAAATAGATGTGCCAATCCAGGAAGCACAGAGCATCACAAATAAGATAAATTCAAGGAAGCTCACACCAAGACACTTCATAATTAAAATGCCAAAGGTTAAAGACAAAGAACAAATTTTAAAAGCAACAAGGGAAAAGCAGTTAATTACCTACAAGGGAGCTCCCATAAGACTGTCAGCTGGTTTCTCAACAGAAACTTTACAGGCCAGATGAGACTGGTAGGAAATATTCAAAGTGATGAAAAGCCAAGACCTACAGCCAAGATTACTCTACATAGCAAAGCTATCATTTAAAATCAAAGGACAGATAAAGAGTTTCCCAGAGAAGAAAAAGCTAAAGGAGTTCATCATCATCAAGTCAGTATAACAGAAAACATTAGAGAGACTTCTTTAAAAAGAAGAAAAAAGACAAAAGATAAAAAGTATGAATAATAAAATAGCAGTAACCATATATTTAGCAACTATTACTTTAAATGTAAATAGATTAAATGTGCCAATCAAAAGACATAGGGTGGAGGAATGGATAATGAAACAAGACCTTTACATATGCTGCCTGCAAGAGACTCACTTCAGACTGAAGATACACACAGCCTGAAAGTAAAAAGATGAAAAAAAGATGTTTCATGAAAATGGAAACAAACCCTAAAAAAGCTGGAGTAGCAATACTTATATCAGACAAAATAGACTTTAAAATGAAGGCTATGACAAGACACAAAGAAGGACCCAGTAATCCTTCTTCTGAGTATTTATCTAAAGAAACCCAAAATACTACTTAGAAGGGACATGTGAATCCATATGTCCATTGCAGCACTATTTACAGTAGCCAAGATATGGAGGCATCCTGGGTATCTATTAATGGTGAACGAATAAAGAAGAGGTGGTACACATCTACAATGGAATAAGGCTCAGCCATAAAAAGAATGAAATTTTGCCATCTGCAACAACATGAATGGACCTAGAGGGTATTGTGCTGAGTAGAGTAAGTCAGATAGAGAAAGACAAATGTTGTATGTAGATTCTAGAGAACAGAATAAACAAACAAGAAATAGAAACAAGCTTATAGATAGAGATAGCATTTCGATGGTTGCTGGACTGAGGGAGTAGGAGGATGAGTGAAGCAGGAGAGAATGAAGAGGTACAAACTGATAGTTACAAAATAGTCATAGGGGTGTAGAGTACAGGATGGGGACTATAATCATTAGTACTGTAATAACCATGTATGGTGACAGATGGGTATTGAATTTATCAGGATGATCATCTTATAATTTATTTAAGTGTCTAATCACTGTGTTATACAGCTGAAACTAATATTGTATGTCAAATATTTTAGAAAAAAATAAAAATTAAAAATAAAATAAAATTAATTCCTCTTATTTTTAAACAGAGTATGTGTTTCCATTCATCCAATACCTTTTTGTTCCTCAGTGGAGTTGTGACGTTTTCTTCATACTGGACATACACACTGCTTATTAAGCTTGCTCTGAAATATTGTATCTTTCCAATTGGTTCTATGAATTGAATTTTTCTTCCAGTAACTTTCTATTGGTTTCTAGTTATTGCATATATTATTGTAATCAACCACTGTTTTAGATTTACTTATTATTTCTAATTGTTTTAATTGACTTCTATGTGTGCCTAGACATACAAGCATATCATGTACAAATACAGTATTTCTCCTCTTCTAAAATTTATCTTATGCATTTTATTCTTTTGTAAAACTTCATTATATATAATATCCAGAATAATATTTAATAATGTTTCCTTTTCAAAACAGTAATGGAAATGCCTCTAGTGTTTTATCATTACCTGTGGCCTTGGATTTGAGTTTATAAAATGTATTTATATTATGTTAGAAAAGTCTCTACCTTTTTAATTTATGCAAGGTTTTTAAAAATTGCTTTCAAGTTTGAAATCAAGGTTGACTTTATTTTTCCAACGTACTTTTGACCTCTACCAAGATGAACACGTTTTTTCTTAACTTTTTCATAAGCTAAAGTATTTAAATATATTTCTTGTTATTGAACCATCTTTGAATTTCTAAAACATAACCCTGAATTCATTTTGATAATATTTTCTTTATGATGAGTGTATCAATATTTATATGATAAGATGTTCTTTTCTTTCTTTTTTTGAATGATTGTTTTCAGGCTTTTTTTTTTTTTAAGTAAAAACAAGTGGTTTCTTTCTTGTATGTAGTAGTAAAAGTGTCTTACTTGAAGACTTGGAAGAAAGTTACCTAAGCGAATTTCTCAGTCTTCCTCTTTTATGGTATTTGGCTGTTTGATAACTTTCTCGAAGTCTCTTCTTGATACTTTCTGATTAATTATGTATATATATATATATATATTTTTTTTTTTGAAACTTACATAACTTCCAATTTTCTAAACAGTCTTTGATTTCATTCATGTTTTCAAAGTATTTTGAAAGAAGTTTAGAGAAATATTCATTTATTGTTCTTTTAATTTCTTTTTTTTTCCAGGGGCTATTTGAAATGTTTTTATTTCTGATTTTGTGCATTATGCTTTCTTTCTTCTTTATTATACTGAGCCCCTTTCTTCTTTTTAAATCAGCACTTAGATTTACTTATCACTAAAAAAAAAATGAATTTTTTTCTTTGAATATGTTTGTTCCTTTTTACTATCTTTTCAATTGTATAGATCTCAAGTATTATTGAGTCTTATAGTACTTTATGCATCACAAACATTTTAATATGATCACTATTTTCTAGATGTTCAGCTCTTTTTGTTTCAGACATAAGGCATTTAAAATATATATTTTGCTCATCTTGTTTAATATCCATGTAATTGAGTATATCAGTTTCTATTTTTGTCAACAATGTCTAGCATAATTATTGTTTAGTTAAAAAATATGCATTCTTTATTTTTGGTTTCAAGTTTATTGAGGCTTTTCTTTGAAGCTAACATATGATCATTTTTGATAAATAATCAATACTTGATTATAAATAAGTTCTATTCTCTGTTTCCAGGGAATAGAATTTGATATATACCAATAAGAGCAAATATACTAATTATATAATTCAAGTTCTTTAGGATCTTATTATTATAATTTATTGGAAGAGATCTCTATAAAATATAATCAAAATCATAACTGGGGAGATAAATGTGACTTAAAAAATATCATGGCATATAGTCTTAATTTTGTTTAAAAAGAGACAACTTAAATATGTCTTCAAATTATGTGTCTTCTGAAATAAGAACTGTCTAAAAGTCTGCCACATTTATATGTGTACTCAGAGGTCTTAGTGGCACATTTAAATTGCATTTTTCTCAATTTGTCTTTGTCAAAGACAAATCCAGTAACAGCCATCTCAGAAAGCATCTATAGATTGATAACAAAAGGCCTCCAGTACAAAGAAGAAAGAGAAAGGCCAGCCACTCTTCCTAAGGTTCTTGATGCTCTCTGCTAGAAGAAGGGCTTGTTAATTATGTCCCTTTCTGTCCTGATCTCCCTGGGGACAATATGATCATTCCGGTCTTATCAAATAACCTATTAAATAAACTTTTAAAGCATGACCTTGTTCTGAAATCTCCATGAAGAAAAGAAAAAATAGTTCAAAAATAGACTCAACACTTCCCCCTAATATTTATTTTAATTTGTTAACATTGTTAAATTGGGTGAAGATAAATGATATGAGTGAGATTTAAACATGAAGCTTCATTAATGTACCATGACTGTCTGTAATGGAGAACTCTCTCTCCAGATATATGGATGGAAACATGATGATCACATAGACAATTCATTTTCATCAATTAAAGCTCAGCTTTCTCTCTGGGTTCTTTTGTGTGAATGTGTGTCTAAAATCTTTTCAGAAACTGCCAGAATGTTTTTTTTCTTTGATAAAGGATTACAAAGTAGAACTGAAAATATGTCATGGGCCCTGAAATGATAGCTGTCTGGAGTGAACCAAACATGAAGAAGATAGAGCTCCATTTCTTTATGTTTTAAGACAAAAAAAAATCTCCTCTAATGAATGCTCAATTCAAGATATTTTGTTTTAATAAAAAAATACCCTATTACTATGGCCAGAAGAGGTACTTACTACTTAAATGATTGATTTCTTCAAAATATCATGGAAACTAATTAGAAATACACTGTTTTCAACATTACTATCTTTCCCCATTTCACTCATACCACCCATTGAGTAGGAGTCCTATATTGGCTTTGTGGAACATGGGATATCAAAAGCAAGTTGTGAAATGTTGTTGAGGACAGTGTTTCTCAAAACGTACTTCTCAACCACCTATATCTTGATCACCTGTGTACCACATCTCTACTGAATTGGAGTTCCTGAAGCAATTAGCTCAGGAAGCAGTATAAAACACCCAGATAATTCTTAGTCATGTGGAAATTTAACAGCCTCTATAGATTGTCTTATCAAATCTCATCTGATATGATGACACTACTACACAAGTTAGTGTTTTTTTAAAAAGTACTAAAATAGCCTCATGCCTTAGTAAGTATGCTTATATGTGATGACTAGTAGCCGTAAACCTAAAGTCATTAACTGCATTCCAGAGAATTGTGCTCCACAAAAAGCTATTATTAAATCTCTTGTGCCTGTTGGAGCCTCTTAAAGCACATTTTTACAAGGTTTTAGACATCCATGGTTTTGTCCTAGGCACTTCAAATAAAAACGTTTCAAGATTCCTGATCTTATAAAGCATATAGTCCATCTTATGCTACACTTGCAATTATCATCCCTCCTAAAATTATATGGGAAATGTTATGCATATGCACTTGTATAAGGACTAACAGTTGGTCTAAAGACTTCAACAGATCGAAAAATGTACTCACTTGCCCCTCAGATGCCTGGAGCCACTCTTGCCCTTCTAAATTTTCTCTGGGATGTGGGAGTTCAGAGTCAGAGTTCTCTGATCTGTTATTTGGGAAGTCATCAGTGGGCATTTCTGTGTTCTCTTTTATAACTCTGATGAAGATTGAGCTCTTTCTCTGTTGAGTTTAGCTGTTTCCCCTAAAATGTGTTTTAGGAGAATTAATGTGGGTGTTTTAACACAAGGGGACTTACTCACAGAAAAAAAATTAGGGTCATATCCTCCTATATTATACTCCCTGCTACTGAAAAGTCCCTCCCCCTCCTAAATGAATAGTTAGCCATGCACACTTATAGACTATAGTTGAGTGGAGGGATGTAGTACTGGAGCTGGTGATGAAGGCAAATGTAGGCAGGCTGGCACAGCTGAATATCCATGCATTCTTTACATTCTTGTATTTTATTTGTCTTTTACAACAGGTCAGCTCTAGAGGCTGGAGAATGACTGATAATGGTGACTACTGTAACAGGGTGAATAATGGCCACTTAAAAATATCAAGTACTAACTCCTACAATTTGTGAATTATTTGTAAAAAGGATCTTTGCAGATTACCTTAAGAGATTACCCTGGGTTATCTGGGTAGGCCCTAAATGCCACCTCAAATGTTCTTATAAGAGAACAGCAACAGCAGAAAACACAGACACAGAGAGGAGAAGGTGATGTGAAAATAGAGGCAGGGATTGTAGCAATGCATTCACAGGCCTGGGGATGCTGGGCAGGTACCAGAAGCTGGAAGAGGCAAGGGAAGATTCTCTCTTAGACTTTCCAGAAGGAGTACAGCCCTACTGGATTTTGGACTTTTGTCCTCTAGAACTGTGTAAGAATAAATTTTTGTTGTTTTAATCCACCAAATTTGTAGTGATTTGTTACAGAAACCTAAGGAAACTAATACAGTTGTCATGTCCCATACCATGTGCCTATATGTTGTACTAATTTTCTAGGTAGCCTGGCTGGATCTCAGTGGAGAGTTTTCAATTTTCCTTTTATTGCTCATGTATCTTTACAATAAGGCTTTATCACCTGCATAACTATACTTTTCTGTTCCTTGGATCATGAAATAACATAAGGCACTTTCCCTATGAGTTCCTCTTTTTAACTATTCAGAAACTCCTCAGGTTGTCTCTTTCCTCATCTGGCCAGTGTGTGCTTTAAGAATTCAAACTACTTTTTTAAAGATCTATACAATACAAAATTAAAAAGATTTTAAAATAAAGCAGGAATAATATGTTTTTAAAAGCTAAATAATAAAAACATAAAAATTATTTCAGTTTATGTGTGCTACCTTTTCCCTCCAAAAAGTTAATGGAACTAGAAATTATGACATAAAATGAAAGACTAGTATTTTAACAAACATACCAGGATTTATACATGCATGATAGATTAAATATGAACATAATTTATTTTTAGTTCCTTTCATTAAGAAGTGGACCCTATTTTCAATTGTTTGAATTTAGGCTAGTCTATGACTTGCTCTGACCAAAAGCAGTATATATTTTTTTTTATTGAGGTACAATTGACATATAACATTATATTAGTTTCAATCGTACAACATAACGATTCAATATTTGTATATATTACAAAATTATCACCACAGTAAGTCTAGTTAACATCTATAGTTAGTTATACTTTTTAAATGATGATAACTTTTAAGATTTATTCTCTTAGAAATTTTCAAATATGTAATACAACATTTTTAACTACAGTCATCATGCTGTACATTTCATCTCCATGTCGTATTTATTTCACAGAGTGAAAGAATGAGTTCACATTGGGCCTCAAGAGACATTGAAGATTTTTCCTGTGCCCTCTTGGAGTATTGCCCTGTGACCAGCATGCAATGAAGCTGGTCCGAGTCCCTGTGAAGGAAACTGAGCATCCTTTATCTAGAACTAATTCCCAGATGTATCATTGAATACATCATGTATCTTCTCATCTGGAAGACTCTCCTTCCAAATGCAATCATATAAGTGAGCTCAGTGAAACCAGCAAAATAATCATCTGATCATCTCACAGAATTGTGAGAAATACATTTTTTTTTTAAACTACTAAATCCTGGGATGGTTCGTCATGCAGTGAAAGATAATTAATACAACATCCAAGGAGTGTTTTTCTTCACAGAAACCTGTCTGTGGAAGTCACTTTTTTATTCTATTTAGAAGCCACACCCACTGTTATGAACTACATTATAACCACCCACCCCTCAAATTCATATGTCAGAATTCTAACTCTAGTACCTTAGAATGTGACTGTATTTGGAGACAGGTCTTTAAAGAGGTAGTTATCTTAAAATGAAGTCATTAGAATAAACCCTAATCCAATATGACTGGTGTCATTATAGGAGGGGATTTTGACACAAGCATATACAGAGGGAAGACTTAGTGAAGATGCAGCGAGAAACAGCTATCTACAAGCCAAGGAGAGAGGCCTGGAGCAGATTTTTTTCTCATGGACCTTCGAAAAAAACAACCCTGCCAATGGACACCTTCATCCCAGACTTCTAACTTCCATAACGGTGAGAAAATGAATTACTATTGTTTAAGGCCCTCAGTCTGTGCTGTTTTGTTACACAGCCCTAGCAAACTAATACAATGCCTGTGGCCCTTCCCTCATGCACAGACAAGTGCAATCTCCATTGTTTCTGAAAAAAAGAAAGAAAAAAAGAAAAAGGAAGGGAAGGAGGGGGAGAGAGGCAGGGAGGAAGGGGGAGAGAGACAGAGACAGAGACAGAGAGACTAAAGTAAAAATCGTTTTGCCAAACTTGAATATCTACCTTTTTAATAGACGTGGCTTACTCTCAAAGAATTCAGATGTACTTCACTTAGGACAATCAAAATAACATGTACTTCAGAAGCAATTTTCCAAGGGAAAAGTTCCCTAAATATTTTGAACAATGACAGCATAATTAGAAAATATATCACTTCCTTTGGTTAGAATGTTAAAGAGAAAAGCCCTAATTTAAAAAAAAAAATCTTTGTTCTTTTATGGTAACATGTTTTTTCAAAGAATTTTCTCTTGTTCCTCATCTGCATGGTACATGTTTTGGGGATAACTTTAGTCTTTATAAACATCTGCATTAACCAGGGAAATAACATGATCTTAAACAAATACTCTATACCCAACAATGTTTCAGATCTGTTTTTAGAGTCCATTTACTCTAAAATAGATATTCCTTCCCAACCATATACCTCCACCTTTCTCCCACTCTGGCAGTATTAGGTAAGTAGGAAAAAAAAAAAAAAGAACTTTATTATCTGAATTTATGGGAAAAGGAAGAGTGCCAATTAGACAAAAATCCTAATAAAGGAAGGACTAATTCCTGTATTCTCGGGTAGATTTCATCTCATTGTTTCACTTGGTGTCTCTCTCACAATATACATAAGTAAATGAGAAAGTTAGGATTACAGATTTAATAACCGTTGTTTGTTAAAGCATAGAGATACAATTCAGTGCCACTTCTTTCTTCAATTAAATCTCAAGAATATTACTCTTCTATTTTGTATAAATCTGCAAAGATGACAGTCATTTTATTAAAGATTTATGTCAAAGAAACAAAAAGTGTGACTTTCTCTAGTTTTCCAGCTGGTAGAGCACTAGTTAACACAACCCCTTTTATATGTCCTTTTCTTTGACTATGTTTGCTTTATCTGTAAAAATCAGAGTTACTTTTTTTTTAAGACAATGGTCTAGAAGTCTCAAAGAACATTATCTCTGAAAAGAATTATAATAGTAATTCTTTGGCCTACTCAGCCAAACACAAATCAACAAGTCTTTCTCTAAGTTACAAGTGTCTTTCTCTAAATGCTCAGGTTAATATCTAATTGTCTCTACATGGTATAAAATGGCAAGGTTGTCATGACAACTGGATAGAAAGTTTAGCTAGAATAACATTTTCTTTTAAAAGAATGAAGCAATTTTAAGCTTTTTAGTGCTATCTGGAATTATAAAAATTGCTTTATATCCCCATTTTTTAGATTGCAGGTGGTGATTGATCATTTTTTTAAAAGCTGGTTTACAGATTCCCTTAACATCATTCTTGAAAAAGTGTGCTCTTTTTCTTTTCATTTTACATTTTTTTTAAGTAGGATTCTACACTTGTGAATGAAGCAAATAGTTCCCTTATTCATTAGTTCATTGGACCTATAACACCTGAATATAATGAATATTTAGCTACAATTCATTTGACTGGTATATTGTAAAACTATCCTGGAAATAAATTTCTAGTTACTAAATGAAGAGAAACAGTACCTTTGCTTTTATACTTTGTAAGATAGAGAATGAGATGAATATCTTAAAATTTCCAAATGAATGCCCACTAATAAGACATGGAATAGCTCTGATCTTTGGAAAGGAACATACACAGTTCTCTTTCTTTAATAAAATTTTCTTTTTTCAGAGAGTTGCCTTAATTATAATTTTTCATAATTGCATAATCATTTCTAGAGTGTCACCTTTTGTCATCATGTTTAACTATTCTGAACACATAATGGACAGATTGCTATAGATAAACCAATTGATAGTACTATAATGCCAATGTTGCTTAGGAACTTTCAAAAAGGAGAAATACTTTTCAGGGTATATATTTTTGGGGATACTTATCTCAAAGTGAGCAAAAACTTTTGGTGAAAACTTGCTATAAATTTTGGTATTTACCTTTTCTATTTCAAGATTTAGCAGGAAAAGGAACAATAAATCAGAGTGAAATGGACTTCAAATGAAAGGTGCCATCATCTAAAACTATATTAATCATAAAAGCTGTGATCGCAGTGCTGGTTGTGGAGCTGGGACATCGATAGCAAAGAATGGAAGGGAGCCTCTGTGCAAAAACAACAGAGTTTTCCCAGTAGGAATTTGGGGATACCTCAAATCTCAGTGCAGATGTCAGTATGTGGAGGTCCCAAATGGAGCAACAGAGGCATCCCAGCCGGCGCAATTGATGAAAAGTGCAATAGATTTCAAAGGCAGAAAATAGAAATAAAAGATAGGAAAAGTTTGTTTCAAGGATCTGGTGACCAAACTGAGATTTGAGGGTTGTGTCTACATCCTCTAGACAGGAACTATTAAGAAAATGTCAAGGCCCAAGTTCTAAAAACAATGAGCTCTCTGGTGCTTACATCTACACAGTTGCTCAAAACCAGAAACCTAGTAGCCATCTATGAATCCTCATTTTCTTTTATCATCTATATTCAATCCCAGATGAGGCCAATAAATCCAGCCTTGCAAAATACTGAACTACATAGTTTAAGTTTAAGGATAAGGTAGAAACTGATTCCATTCTGAATGTAGACTTTCAATCCTCTGACCCCAGTTTTGACCATGTCATTTTCCTGCCAATGTCATAAAAGCATACACGTCTATGAAGTGATTTGGTTGCAGAGAAAGGGTCCTCATAGTTAGAGCTCAGTATATGGAAAAGATATGGCCTAAGTAAGAATACTATGATCTTTTCTGAATCTTGTGCTAGAATCTTGGCAGTGCAAGTCACTAACCAAAGTAATTAAAAAGTCTCCCACTCAGAAAGAGTGGCTCCAAGATGAAGGAACACAGTTACTAGAGGAACCAGGAAACAAAAGTAAACATCTCTCCAGCCCACCTTGGGGCTGATGACAAAAACTAGGAGGCTCTGGTCCCTGCAGGCAACATTCCTCGGAAGAAACTTAAGTATACAGCAAAGCAATTAGAAGAAGCACATGGAGAGCACTGCAAGTGCCCCCCTCACTACCTTAATCAAAATATTTCCCTTTTACAAGGAGCTCATTTAGAGGAGATGTAACGAGCCACTGTCACCTCGATTCTCTAGGGTTAGAGTCATGTCACGTGAGCCCGCCAGCGCTTCATGCTCCACTTTCAGCCTCCTATTTCCTCATTGCCTAGAGTAGACAAGGCTGTCACTTAGAAGATGAAATATATTTGCAAATTAATTAACTTTGTCCAGCAACTAGAGAATTAGATTTCTGTTAAGGGTTCTGTCTGAGTGATTGATTCTCAAGATATTGAAGGAATTAAATACCACTTTTTTTTTTCTTTTTACTTTTTCTGCAATAGGATCATATAGCTATCATTGTTCTGTTTCTTTCATCCACCTTCCATTTATTACCACAGTTCACCTACAAAGCCAGTGGAATTTAGTTTGGTTGATGATGACTCTTGTAAGGATTTTTAATCTCTGTAAACTCTTTATCAATTCATTACAAAACCTAGAAGCTAATAAACATCAAGTTGAAGAAGAGTAGGAGGCAGCTGTATCAGAACAGCACTTTGTAAGGATTTTCTTTCCTTGACTGGCTCTTTGTTCTGATTTTGAAATGCACAGGAGGAGGCCAGCAGAATATAAAATGAAGACCAAGATTTACAGAGTCTTGGATATGCAATGTTAGCCCATTAAGAGATCTTTGCAATTAAAATTCTCAGTCAGGAAAAAAACATTTCTGGTTCTCTCTTGACCAGTATTAAAGCACAACTGTGTCCTAATGTTGGATGTGTTTATTTGTATTCATTTTGGATTTAAAACAATATACACAAAGCACAATTTTAAAGATACTGAAGTGTACAATATTAGGGAAGTTGCCTTAATGAAAACAGAGAAAGCCGAAAGAAGATATTTCAAGGACATGTTTACTCAGATTACGGTTAAAAACGAAGTCCTGAAACATCATCTTTTTCTATTTCTCTTTCCTTCTTCCTCTCTCGCTCTCTCCCTTTCTCTCTCTCACTCACATTCTCTTTCTCTCTCAAAAGAAATATTACATAGTAAATGTACTAAAGAATTATGACTATATCTATTATCTTAAATTCTTAATAATTTGTTCCTGGCAAATAAACAAGCAAGCAGAAAAAAAGAATAATTCAAAATAGTAAATGTATGTGTATGACTCATTTATGAGCATATAACACAACTGTTAGGCATCCAGGGTGAGGAAAGACTGGCGATTAAACTCTTGATTTAATTTTTTTAAGGAGCAGAATGAAAAAGAAATAAAGAATCATGGAGTCAAACAACTTGCTAAATAGAATTGAATTGGAGCTCCTTGAAGATTGAGATAGTATCTTTCTATTTTCTATGTCTAGAGCCAATCGAGGTACCTGAAATACTGTGAACATTCAATAAATATTTAAATAAAAGTAGCAAAGTAATACATCTTTGGCTAGACCCTCAGTAGATAACAATTCTTCTTTTTCTTTCTTTTTATTTTTTTAATTCTCATAAAATCTTTCTCAAACTTAAGGGATATCCAGTAGTTGAATCATTGAGATCAACTTCTTGGTATTATGTTAGTCGATTATTTTAGAAAAATGTTTAAACTAAACAGTACAAAAAATTGTCTACCCTTTCCGAATGTTTCCCAAAGACAGAACTCAGTAAATCTTACAGCCTGTCCTGAACTAAGTGAAATGAGGCCACTCTAAGAAAAGTAAAGCTTTAAAGTCCCACAGAATGGTGATTTAGAGTGATGTTTCTCTACAAATTTGTGGATAAATGCCTGGATGGCAGTAGGGGTCATGCACTGCTAAAAATGCCCCATCTGTGGTGATATGTGACACTCTCTCTCATTTTCTTTTTGAGATTCTTATGGTACTTCCATTTAGCAAAACGATGTTTTTGCGTCATGTAAAATAAGTTTTACTAGCTTTATTTTTCAAAAGTTTTTCTTATATAATGAATATATATTATTTTGATGAATATTCCATTCTACCTCAGCATTCCAATAGTGGCAAGTAATCCTTGAATTTCTTATCATTATAATAAATTCAAATCTATGAGAGGGAATAAATTTAATGAGGATAACAATTTGTAACTATCCCTTGCTATGTGTTCTCTTGTGGATAAGCAGATGTCTTTCTTTGCTCCCCATTTACCATTATGACTAACTCCTGATGTTTAGTGATTCTGGGAGGAAAAGGAAAAGGAGAGATGGTCTCTCTTGGCTGGTAGACTGTAGAAGATGAAGGAAAAATAGGCAAGTTAGAGAAGTGGCTTCTGACTTTAATGCATTGGAAAGTTGAAGAAAAACCTAGAATTGGTAGAATTTTTGTCCCTTTTCTACATTTATTTGCCTAAAAAGACAGACCTGTGCTGGAAGGTCCTGGCCCAACTTGGGGAGGGTGGTGCTGGTCTGGTGGAGAAAACTGGCTAAAGAAATGATCCTTAGACAGCGTGCCTGCCTCCTCCCTCTTACATGTGGCATGTAGGGAGTCCAAACATTTCTAAGGTTCTGTTGAATTGACATGAGCATGTTGAGAGGGTTAATAAATTACCAGTGTCCCAGGTTAAGATGAAGAGATAGGTGACTAGAACCAGGGTCCAGCAGTTCTTGTTAGCACATCATTCCCAGAAGCCATGGAGGCCCTGAGTGTATATTTGTGGTCATCAGTCCAAAACTCAAACCAGACTAGCTACCCCATTACAGCAATGAGCCTTATTCTCAACATTCAGGCCCCATTCCAGAATTCTCACCTACTTCAGTTGTGCGACCTCATATTATAGAGTTCCTGTCTCTCAACGAGCAGCCTGATGCCAAGTTAGGCAGCCAGAGAAAGTGATATAAATGTGAATGGCACTCTTTAAAAGACACATGGATATCCGAAATAGATGATTGAGATTAGAAGACAAAGAGACTATTAATGGTTAAAAAATGTCCTCCCCTCTCTATCCTAAACTCAGTCTACCTAGCAAGTAGAAGACTTGGAGAAATATTAGAGCAATTACAGAAAATTAAAGAAATAACATTTCTGATTGTCATCTGAGTAATAGTGTGTAAATTTCCAAACTAATTCAACCAATTGTATTACTATAGAAATACAAACTACTCTCTGAAACAATATTCTTCCCATGAGTTCCTCAAGCAGAATTCTGTTCTCCTTGTCTGTAGAGAAGGCTGTCAGCATTCCTTCACTATGATTCGGCAACGCACCAGCTGTCATATATCAAGAAGCAGAACTTCTCAGTCTCCCTCTTTTGCTTCCATTTTAGATGACAGGAAGGGTAAGAGCCATCAGTACACACTGGATTCAGATTCATAAGTATATTTTTCCTCCCTAAAAGCTAAGTATCTTCTAGGAACTACATCATTTTCTCATATAAGCTGTAATCGATTTTTCCTCCTCCTCTTCTTTTTATTCATCTTGAATTTTGTTTCTTCTCTACTCCCCCCTACTCAAAGCATAAACTGGAATGATAAAATTTCATACTCAGCCAACTTCTTTACGTCCACTTAAGAAGCATTGGTGAGGTAATATATCTGCTCTTGGGAGCACTGCTGTATTTTTCGTATTACACATGAGCAGCCAAGGGTAAAAAGTGGTCAAGCACTAAACACCAGATCCCCTCAACTCTGGTATTTGCTCTCTGTTGACCATGTAAAATCTTATCCCTGCATATAATAAAAAGAGATAGTGACTTCTGAATTTCTGTATCAAAGCCTACAGTTTAAAATTCTCCTGCTTTCATTCATTCATTCATTCATTCATTCATTCATTCATTCTAAACCATGATCTTATTTCATTCTTTGATTAATCCTTGTTTTGTTCCCTCTACTAATTTTTTAAAACAACTTAGTTTTAATGTGCTGACATTTTCAGCACAAGTGCATTCTTCTATGTATCTTTCCTTATGATATATCTTACACCTAAAACATAAGATATCTCTTTAGCTCTATGATATTTTAAACATTAGCATGTCTTTTTTTCTTTTTACTCATAATTCTTTAAGAGAATATATGTAATAAACCTCACATTCAGATGTATAAATAAGTATGTACCACACTCTAGTAGCATTTAACTACAGAAAAAAATTTTATATCACAGATTGAAATATCTGAATTTTAAATATATTTTGCTTAGATTAAGGTCACTCATCAACTCATAACTGCATTATGCTGCTTGTGGTATTATAGTTTTAAATCAGTGGATTTAAGTTGCAGTATATAATATAGTCTAACTACATTATGCTGCTCATGGTATTATAGTTTTAAACTAGTGGGGTTAATGACTGGGATTATGTTTGATCTTGAGTGAGTCATTTACCCTCTTTGAGCTTTAGTTCCTCTGGAAAATATACAAGATATTACTTTTACCAACAACTTCTTCATAGGACTATTGTGAAGGTTAAATGAGGAAGGTCATGAGCTCTTTGATACAATGAATTATGGTATGGTAGAATTATTTTTGATCATATCTTCCTTAAGGAAAAGCAAGAATCCACAGTGACTGAATTACAAATTCAGAACAAAATAGAACTATTTCTTCTGAGTAGTACCAAGTCGTGAATGTAACTTTCAGATTTTTATTTTTGCCTGTAACTAGACCTGACATCATGTGAACCAGGAGTCCTCAATGATATTTCCCAATTGGTAAAAAGTAATGAAAGATATCACATAAAGAAAAGAGTTATAAATTAAGCACATTTTCCATGCACTGTAAGTTTTGTGTGTCAGCTCCTGTAAGCTTCTTTTCCCTCTAAGGCTTTTTCTTGCTGCCCTGTACCTCTTGATATAAGAGAAAAGTAACTCATAAAACAAACACAATCAATCAATATAGAATTAAGTAGCCTGTGCCATATTCTTTGATTTTTAAGATACAGAGCAGTGTAAGGTAAGATCTCTATTCTCAATGAGTCTATATGCTATTTAAAAACTATAATAGTATAATCTCAGGGATCATAGAGTTATTTAAATGACTCATCTAATACATGAGTCCCCTCTCAAATGGAACCCCCTGAGTCCATTGTTCAGCCAACTCTTAAGTATGTCCTGTTGTCAGCCATCTTATTTCCCCCTTTGGGCTGCTCTCAAAGTTTCCTACAGTAACTTTCTCAGTAGGATCCATTTCTCCATCTTTAAATCTACCCTTTGTGGCTATATATTTAAATGCTTTATCATGTAGCTGATAGGTGAATGTATTAGTTGTTCAAAGAAGGGAAGGGAGAAGCTAGGAACATAGCAGGCTAGAAAAGCTTGATCTTTACTTGGAAGAATGCCCAAGATTTAAATAATTAAATGGGAACAATCCATAATCCAATATAAAGAAGAGAATATCCAAGGCCCAGAGGCAAAAATGAGGGTGAGAGTCTCAAGGAATCCCTCTCTCTGGACCACTTGCACTTTGAAAGAAGCTAAGGGCAGATATCAACACTTTCACTAGAAATGAGGGCCAGACCTAAGAATGGTAAAGAGGATACACTTCTACAAATTTCACTTGGACCATAAACCCTCTCTCTTAAAAAGCGGGAGACTGTACATGTTGGTAGCCCAGAAACACTTAGATATTCTGTTTTAGGGAGTAATTTTGCATAATGTCACCCACTGAGATTTGTAGCAACCCTATATTTTTACACACCAGGGGACAATTAGATCGTGTACCTGGCCTTGTGATTTTGATAAACTTAGCTAATGAGACACAGGTGTGGTTGGAATAGGCTAAGAAATCCAGACTTTCAGAACTCCTGAAAGCAGAGATGGGATAAGTCATGTACTCTAAAACAGTTCTCATCCAATGACCAGTACTAAAACCCAGAATGGTAGTGAATTTTCAGTAGCAGTAACCAGGAGCTCTGTGTCCAAGAAATTCAGGAAGAATTCACAGTTTCTAGGGATATGTGTGCATTTAAAAAAAAAAATCAGAATAAATCAAAATACTTACTGACTCATAGAGCAAGGAAGGGATTGCCTCATAATACAAAGATAAGAGCTACATCCATATTTTAACCCACCTTCTCTCTTCCAAACCCTTGTATTGTTTTGGCAATGTTTACAATCATCTCAGAAAAGGCTTTTGAATGAAATGTTTTCTCTTCTGGACTGTGAAACTTGCACCTTCTAAAGATACAAACAAATCTTATTAGGTTCAGAAGACTATGAAAATAAGTGCATCTTTTTTGTCCAATGTACTCCCACTCCCAAAACACACACACTCCAAAAACAAAAGGTGAGGAATTGAAGTCCACAGGTTGATAGTTTGGAAAACCTAATGGAAAAATTGCATAAAATGGTTTATTGCACAAAGCAGATTTAAGAAAATAAATCTTTCTGGCTGTGATAAGTGTAACACCATTCTTTATAACATTACCAGCCACAATACTTTTGGCAGTGAAATTAATCAATATCATACTATGATAAGGAACTTCAAGTTCTCTGGGGAATTGTAATATTCTATGGAATAGATAAAGTCATATATTAGAACTCAAAACATGAAATATTTTTATTTGTTTATATGTGTTTGTTTTTCTTAGTATTTTTCTTTGGCACTAAATATAGAAACACTATCACACAGTATTTAGTATTAAAAGAATAAACTGACAACAGTTGGTATTTCAAATTATGCAGGATTCTGTTTTGGTCTATAATATGAGGTTGAATGTTTTACTATGAGTAGGTGTAAAAGAGGTGGTGTATAATGAAAGAGAAGAATTAGAAGTCAGATGGTGAGCTTTCCAATAAGAGTAGGCACCATTTACTGAGTGCTTACTGTGTGCCAAGGACCATTGTTTCCAAAGGTTGCCTCATTTAAACCTCAAGATTACCCTGAAAGATAGACACTAATATTTTCCCTAATTTATGAAAGAGAAACTGAGGCTATAGTCTAAAATAGATTAAAATAGAACTTGTTTGAGGTCATCCAGCAATAAAGTTGGGGCCAGATTTCAATTGTAGGCTGTCAAACCCAAAAACCTCCACTTTCACCCTGCACCCCCCAGTAGTCACTGCATCTCATTATTTGCTTGCTGCATGGTTCTGTTATCCTTCCCGTGCCTCTATTTCCTACTCTGTTAAATGCAAATGATAATAATAGCAACCCTTCTCAATCCATAAAATTAGAGTGAATAGGAAAGAACATTGCGTACACGAGAGTGTTTTGTCAATGAGAGAGCATAAAGGAGTTTTAATATGGCTGCAGTTACTATTTCACTAACGTAAAACAAGGAGAGTTCACAAGTGGAATGTTCATTCTCCTTTGATAAGTTCTTAATGGAACAATCTTCTAAGATTTCTCTCAAAGTCCATGTGGTATACGGTATGACCCACTCATGAAGCACGTCACTCTGCACATGGAATAGTCACTGGGGTACCTCCTTCTCTGGCCTAGAAATATCTGAAATTTCACAAGGGAAATTAAGGCAAATCTCATGAAGGCTTAAGGCAAATAGAAGAGTGGCCTCTAGAATTAAATAACAGGGCTGGTAATCAACTGGACTAGAGGAATTTATTAGTTATGAAAATACTTGAATATTTCTGCATCAATAACAGAAATGAAGCCACTGCCTTGAGCCTGTAGTGCCTCTGCCTTATTCCCCCTCCTCAGCCACTTCCCTGGGACCTCCTGGACCTCTTGGTGCTCCAGCAGCTAAACTAGCCTTGGGCACAGCAAGGGGTCTTGGAATTCTGGACCATAACCATCTCTATTCTGATTGGTCAGTCCTCAAGCCATTCTGCTTATTAAATGTTTTTAATATAAACTCTGGAAATACTCCTGGTGAAAGGTAACATTTTAAACCTTATAATTCATATGTTGGCATCTTATTGTGAATAAGATGGTAAGGAGAGGAGTTGTGCTCCAAGCCTCCAGGCTTGCTTCCTCATTACCTTCCGGAACGCACCTTTCTGACGTGCATAGTAAGCATACTGCTTCGCATGTGACTGTTTGCTTATTGCTGTTCCTCCTGGAGGATGAGAACTATTTCTTCCCTGATGTCTAATCAGTGGTGACTGTGAGATAAAGCATTAACACTGGGGCAAGAGAACAGGGGAAAAGACCTGGGCAGTGGGGAGTACAGCAGGCCTATCGGCATTGTCCAAAACCAGAGATGGCTAACCTCAGAATCAAAAGTGGAATCCCTGATTTTCAGAACATTTTCAGACATTCTACATTCATTAATTCCCTGTGTTGGTATAGACTTAAATATTCCTGTTTCATACCCTAATTGGGAAACCCCTGGGATTTATTTGCCTCAGATGTATTAAAGAGAGTACAGGACTCAAAATCAGACAGACCTGAATTTATATTCTATCCCCACTTAGAAGGTGTGTGATCTCTGGCAAGAAACTGCAACTCGCTGAGCTTTAATTTCTCCCACGTAAAATGGGATTCACCACATACACCCAATTATATTAGAAGTAAGTGAAAAACAAAATGTGCAAGGAATTCTGAGTATTGTTTGGTCATCAATGAATGATGGTTACCTTTCTCTTATATAGCACTTAAAAGAGTTAAGCTTGTATAAACTTTATTATAATAGTGTGGAAAATTATCAAAGAAGCAATTGAAATTCACAATTATAAAGAAAGGAACCTGAGACTCAGATATATAAGGTGACTAATCAAAGATCATATGGCAGTAAGCTGAAGTGCCAGGACTGGATGGTTAGTTTAGTACATTTTTGAATCAATAGAACTCTCAACTTACAATGCAGAGGACCTTTAAAAGAAAGTGGTAGGGTTTCAGTTTACTTGGACAGCAATTGTACCCTGCACAACCTGTGTCCTGCTGCATATAAAAGTGGCCCAGTGTGATGGAAAGAAAACAAGATGAAAAAGCAACAATCACAGTTGAAGGTTGTGCTCTTCTTGCTACTACTTTGTGATCCTGGGTGAAATACGTCCCTTCTTTGGGTCTTCACATCCTCATCTTCAAAACGGGTGTTTTAGGAGGATTAATGTAAGTACCATATGTCTAAGAGATTTGTAAATTCTTAAAAACCACCTAAATGTTTGTGATGTCACCATCATCATGCCATATAACAACACAGTGTGCATTCCTCCGAAGATATAGGTTTCTGTTTATTGGGCATTCATTTTCAGAATAAGGACATAGGCTCTTCGTGACCTGTTACTCTCACTTCTGATTCTAATGGGCAAGATTAAAGGACAGTATGAATTGTTTTTATCTTTCTAAAAATAATTACATTAAAATTATCATTATGTTCTCTGGATGCTAGAAGTCCAAATGTGATCTAGAGAAGACTCTGAGATTGCAAATATGTAACCTGTTATATGGAAGACACATGCCAGTTGGGTTATCCATCATACATTTTTATGTTGTGTAACCGTAGCTACTGCACAGCTGTTGTGCTGTATCTGGGTGGCTGCATTCCAATGGTGGGGCACAGAGCCTTCTAAGTATGCTAAATATGCTGTACAGTAATTGCTAATTCAGTATATTTGGATCCACTGGAGTTGTAGGCATTACAAAAATAGACAAAGGAAAGTAAGTAACCATTAACAAATGTTCCGATTTTTGAGGGAAAGGGGGATCTTATGGAGCAGTTGTTTTCTAATTTCACTGGAATTGAATTCAGCTCATTTCAGGAAAGCACTGTGCTGTGTGAAGAAAAGGCAAATAATATAAATGCTAGTTTCTGTTCCTGACAGAATGTTTATTTTAGTGGAGAAGACAGAAATGCATGAGTAAAATTTCTCCACAGGTCCTGGATCTCTGTGACTGAAGTGTGACAAATTCATATTTTGACATAAGTGATTTTGAATAGCACCCCTCAGTGCATTCTCCTGGCTATATGGAAAGAATTATACTTTCCATTTGTAGCAGAAACAGTCACTGCCCCACACCCACGAGCTCCTAGCCAACTTGGGAAGTCATCAGGGGCTGCCACGGACAATTCCCTGACCTCCAGCACCTGTGTTTCACTGCCTGCCTTCTTTGGCTACAGGGAACTTCTCTCATTCTGTGGAGCAGAATGATAATGCTGGAAAGTTAGTGCTTTCAGGAATAATCCTCAACCAAGGAAAGATGGGAGTTTGTGGATAGATCCTTCATTTTACTTGCCTCATGGTGGAGCAATTCTGAGGCGTATTCCACATAGTTTCTCAGAGTATCTTCGGCAGGACAGAGACACCACTGCTTGCAGTGGTCACATGTTTATTGACACAGCGGTCCCCAACCTTTTTGGCACCAGGGACTGGTGCTCCTATGAGACTCTAATGCATGATCATCTAAGGTGGAGCTGATGTGGTGATGCTAACGCTGGGGAGAAGTGCAAATAAAGATGAAGCTTTGCTCACTTGACCACTGCTCACTTCCTGCTGTGCAGCCTGGGTCCTAACAGGCCACGGAATGGTACTGGCACATGGCCCAAGGGTTGGGGGCTACTGTATTAATAGACTTCTTATTGGATTGTACCCAGATATTTTTCTCAGAGCCTGATTTAGGAACAACCCAACCTTAAGTCATCTGTATTATCTTGAGAATAATTTTTGTTTTGAGAATTTAAAACAATATATGTAAAGCCCAGAGGTGCTCAGTAACTATATTTCATATTTCCAGTATCCTAAAGTTTACTGCATATATTCCAAGACCAAGCATCAAATTCTGTGTCTCAGTTTATGCTGCTCCTTTAACCCTGATAACTTCCTCTCTGTCATTGATTTATGCACTAAATGAAAGTGATCTTCCTAATACCTCAGAATTGTTCAGATTCCACCCTATCACCTTATTTCACTTTGTGTTCTGCCGGCCAGTCAAGAACTGATATTTCTGTCACCTTGTCTTTCACTAGAGACTTCTAATTATAGATTGTTCTTTTGGCACTGACCTTTAGTTTCTAACTCTTCTCTGATAAAATATCAATTTGCCCTTCCGATTATTTCTAAGTTTGGCCATTATAGGGAACACTCCAGTCCAAACCAGAGCTACCCCTAACTCTGTGCAGGTAAACTTCAAAGGTCATTGACTTTCATGCAGTATTCCCCAGACCGCTGCACCTGGGCATGAGTGTTTGGCTCAATATTTGCTGGTGAAAATGTACAGGGAAATTATGCCCAAACAACTGATATGCATGATCAGGAAAAACAATGAGCAAGCGAGTGATTCACAGGGAATTTCTAAGACCTCTTTGTGAGGGTACTTTTTTTTTTTTTTTTTAAAGTTGCTTAATGAGAGAGATGTTTAGTCAGAGATTGGCCACACTAGATAGGAGTTACCTGATATAAGACAGAAACAGGAAAGCAGGGACTTAAGGTCAGATGGGCATAATAAAAGAGAACTGGTCTCCCTCAGGGCAGGGAGAAGAAAATAATGAGGTCCAGATTAAAGGATAAGCAACTATCAAAAATCCTAGAAAGAAGGAAATAAAATATCCTGCAGACTGTGATACACAATGATAAACAATATGATATACTATGATATGTAATATGCTCTTTTATTGAATCTTCGAAAACTCTCTATTTATAGACAGCAGAATCTCTACTGTGCAGATGGGAGACAAAAACATAATTAAATTAGTCATTTGGGTTCAGACAGGAGGTGACAGTCAGGATCTATGGAACTATTTGACTCTATAGTCAGGTCTCTTTTCTCAATATTACACTTTGAGTAAACTGACCATAAGTAATCATTTCGCACTGTTTATGCACATCAAAACATTGTGTTGTACACCTTAAATATATGCCTCTTTTTTTTTTTTTGTCAATCATACCAGTCAAAAATTTCAGCAAGTTAAGTTTCCTGTATTTAGAGACACATATCTGTCCTCTAACAGAAGTATGCTAATCCAAAAATGTAGGCAGCCCAGAACCCATAGAGGCAAAAAAGGAGCCAGATGCACCTGAAAAAAATGCCTATTAATTTTGACAGATAAAAAGAACAAAAGAAAAAAAATAAATACTAACTTCTCTGAATTAAGAAGATTCAAAATTTTAACACACACCCTTGCCACCATCCGAAGTATCTGTGCTGAAATCAGTATTAATTACAGTATTTAAAATAAATTAAGCTGAGAGGTTATATGCAGTGAAATCTCTAGTAAGCGCTAGTGGGTAAGGAAATGCTGAGGCAACAAGGATGGTGTTCAGGAAGACTCCTGCAAGTCTGGGTAAGTGGGCATGAAAGTACTATATCAGCAGATGAGCTTCATTCAGCAAGAATAAATGTAAGGTAATATGTTTTGAGCAAAATAATCTAAACTGCAAGATTAGAGACTCCAAGTTATCATTGAAAATCCAGAAACCCATGAGTGCTCTCTTTGCTGAAGACAATGGCAAAAAATGTTCTCTGGCCCAAAAGACCCATGAAATACTTTACTTCCTCATGGAGTTTTATATAAATAGAACAGAAAGCATCACTCATTCTTGCACTGGAAACTAAGTAAAACAAAAACAATATGGTGTAACAATGCCTGGGTGCTTCATGCATTTGCTCTTCATGCTCCAGAACACAGAATGGAGCTGTGAAAGATCCGGACTAATAAGCATGGTCAGGATGGAGGGGTTTCCCCTGAAGACAGTAAGATTAAAAAACTCCCATTTGATAAAATGGCAGCTGCACAAAGAGATGATGGAAGTGTGTCTTCTTTCCCTTAAATTATATTTAAATAAAACCCAGAAATGAATATTTTTAGTACCTGCAAATTGTACATCTAGAAGTGTTTCAAATTTGCAGTACCTATAAAGTCCCTGCTTCATCCTATATCTATACATCCATGTATTTGTTTCTTGATCAAACGGCCTATTACTGACTGCTAATTATTGCTCAGTCACTGAAAAGGTGTTGAGATTAGGTGCTGGGATATAGAGGTAGACAGAGAGCTTACTGGATTTAAAGAATAAAGCAAGGAAATATATATTTATAATATAGTGTGATGATTATCATTGGTTGAAGGTTATTCCAAAATCATGATGGTTGATGGGAAATAAATCCTGAATTAACTTGGGAGGGGGTATATAAAATGTGCTTTCTATTATGTGGCCTTATGTATGTTTTCTTTTTATATTTCCTTTTGAATTGCACACCAACATTATCTAAGTGAAATAATAAAAATAGTGAAGACTGGATTCAAGTAGCATTAAAACTGAGCATTTAGCATGTCAAACACTTTTTACAATGTTATTAATATGGTAATTCTTTATTCTTGTAGATTCCTACATATAAAAACTTATATTTCCATACTCTTTTCCTTTCCTAGTAAATGCTTATCATAATTTATGGCATTTATTTTTTTGAATGCATAATGCATTAGTTTCAGAGTTTATAATACTTGAGTATTTTTTTTTTTTGGCTTTGGAGTGCTTAATTCCTCAACTTTGACCTTGCATCAACATGAGATGTTAGATTTAATAATACATTGCGCTTATATATGCTCTTCATCACCATGGATCCAATCAAACTTTATTAACTAAAGTGGAGGCACTGTGTAAAAAATTATTTATCTAAACAGCAATGGAAGTTGTCCTAGGAACTGTGTCTCAACAACAAATTTAAAATCTTTCTGACCCACGAAGAATTCATGAAATCGGATAAGGAAAATTCTAAGACTGATCTAACAAGCCTACCTTGCAATGCAAATGCTACACCAAATTGCCTATTTCAGAAAAGTTCAATAAAATCTTCATAGAGTTATTATTAATATTGAATTGTACAGGTTACCACTTGAATAAATCATAAATAATAGAATGATACAGGGGATACCCACTAACTTTTAATATTTCTTATAATTTCTGTTTTATTTTTCTGTCAACAAATTAGAAAATAAAAATTTTTAAAAACCACCTCTATAAAATTATTATTATTTAGAAAAGCACCTCTGGGAGATTTTGGTAACCATATTTGAAGAGAATTTGGATCATCTGATGTAATTTAAATAAAATAATTCAGAGATATATATTTTTTTGCTTTCTTTTCACTGTAAACTTCCCTGTGACAGGTATAGATGTTAGAGATCAAGTTTCTGTCTTCCTCCTGGGTTTGAAAACAGAATGTCTCCCTTTTTATTTCTTGAGTAGCCATCTTATCTGCACCAGCAGCTTCACCTTGAACCCTAATATAGTCAAGTCAAACCTGCCTTTAAAATGCATGAGTCAACCCTCACTTGCACTGAATTTTTCATCCTTTGATTTCTCATAAGACTGTTACTTTGCAATGTCAAAAAGTCTGAAAGGTTTGGCTTGAATGTCAAAACTCAAAGGCACCCCATGCTAAGTTAAATTCTGAAACCACTAAATCAAAACTTTCCATTTCAGCCACACGTTTTGCCTGTTGCTTTATAACAATAGAAGTAGCATTTAGTAAAACATGGCTTTATACTCTTCTAGCCAATTTTTAAAAGTTCAACTATGAGATAATTATGAAAGTAATAATGCAGATGCATTTTATACACATATGCACACAAATGGTATGATTATGAAGACACTTCTACCCTAATGGTTATTGTCTCCATCTCCTTGGATGGCCCAACAATGTTTCCTCTCAGCTTCCTACTGGGAATTGTCTTCAGAGCTGGCTTATGACTAGATAAGAATATCAACATGTCTTGGCTGTCTCAGGACACTCTCCTTTGATTTTTCTCTCATTTCTCTTTCTCTGTTTCTGGCTCTTTATTCTTTCTCCTGCCCAGACTGAGGGAAGTCTGTGGCTCCTCAAGGAATTGCTAAACTGAGGCCATCTCTAAGCCAAAAGTAAATAGGAATAGGAATTATGCCTGATACAAATTGGCAAAATCGAATACTGATATTACATTTCTCAAAAGTAAAAAAAAAAAGTGATTTGGACAATATATTTTTAAAAGTTGCCTAATTTTAATGAGAGAAAGTCTGGCTAATTGAATATCTATTTCAAAAATGACAAACCATTTGGGTTATTGAAAAATCTAAATGGTGTGCCCATTAAACATTCTTCATAGAATATTCTTTCTGAGTACAATCCTTAGACTTTTCCCTAAAGTCTATATCAAAAAAAGTTTTACAAAAAGTGCATTTTAAATCGATAGGTAGATAGGTAGATACACAGGTAGATAAATAGGTAGTCTTGCCTCTTTTCTAGTTTTTTAAATAATCCACGTCACGTAATAAGTTGAGGTTAAAAAAATGAAAGAAAAACAAACAGAAGTGACATGGTTGATAGTTTCCTAATGCAGATTATAGGACTAATGCAGAGATAAAATATAATAATAATAATAATTTTAATTATTAGCAATTCTGCGGAAAACATTGTATTAAAAGTCAAACATCTGATAAACTTTCAACAAGACTAGAAGAGGAAGAAAAAGTATGAAAAGTGCCCTGACTGTGTTTGATCCTAATGCTCGATGAGTATCTTTACGTGTTCATATGGTAGTTTTTAGAACAGACAATAAAATATGATGTCTTCTCATTAAATTCATGAACAAAGTGTATATGTGGTTTTACCTACGACCAACAAAAAACAGGACTGGACTAGAAGAAGTGAGGGGACGCTTAGGAGAAAGTTCCATTGAAATTTTGTAACAGAAGGAGGAATAAACGAGCAATAGTTTATTTTAGTTTATTATTGTTATTTTAATCTTACCTTATTACAAAAGAATTTGTGGTGATTCACAAAGATGTAGACAAAGCAAATAATGGTAGGTATAAGACCAAAGTGAAGTTAATATAAAAATACATGGCATGAATTCCTATACTGTACACTTTATAACGAGAGCCACAAATTCATATGTTAACTTTCTTGAAGAGGAAAGTAATATCAGTCAAAAGATGGACAAGAAAATCATAACTCTTCCAGATATAATACAGAAGCAGTTTATAGTAGAGACACAGGAATATGACAACAGTGAACAACACCCTATGAGTAAACAAAGCCATGGATTTCACAGGGATGATTCTTATCTTGTGATGTTCCATGTAAGACATGATAGTTTATCAAAATGAAATTCAATTAAAAAAATAATTTCGAGTTTGATCCATTGTGAAATAATTGATTCCTTCTGTTGAGCTTTCAAAACTATTCAGGGGTAATGAGTTTGATTTACACTCCATAGAGAGTACCTGGAAGGAAGCTTATTCCTTTTCTTACATATAACAAGGATATAACAAATATAACAATGGAAGCAAGATTAACATTCTTTAAAAATTAAGAAACCTAACGAGGCAAGGTCCTAAGTAACTGTAGCCATGTCTCTAGCAGAGGTAAATAAAGCTGGATTTATGCAAAAGTTGTTTCCCAAGGGACTAATTTTGTATAGAGGTTTAAAATATAATACCCCTTTCCTCCAAAGTCAGTATTGTCTAAAATAATTACAGCTAAAGAAGATGAGAAACTGTTTGAATCACTATTTTCAGAAAAGAAGCGTACGGTTAGGTTAATACAATTGCACAAGTATCTCTTGTTCATACTTTTAAAGTCATATAATAAAAGATGAAAAGAGAGACATATAAAGATAGATACTATACTATATGTTCTGTGAATGTAAACATAGTGTCAAGGAGGCTTAAGGCCAAAATGATCTTCAGGTTCAAGTAACGGCCTAAAATCAAAAAGAAGTACCTATATTCATGAGGTTTATTCAGAAAGCTTGAGGCTTAGGGAAGATAGTGACCTAGCAACAAATGGAAAAGAAAAGCCAGGATGTTCAATTCCTGTGTTTCATCCATCTTCTCTGGCAAGAAACTAAATCTTCCCAGTGGAAAGTAAAATAAACATTGTAAAAACAAATTAAAGTTCTGGCAGATGAGGTGGTAGTAAATTATTACCTGGGCAATTTAAATGTCTTTTAATTTTCATGCCCAGAAAGATTTTATTGCAAGAAGGTGGGGGTGCAGGGAGTGGGGGTGGGGAAGGCATCAAATTATAGAGATTAAAGTGAGATGAAAATCTCAATTTTAAGAAATGGGAAAAATTATGGATCAATGACTATGATGTTGATTTCTAGCAAAATTCTAGAATGAACTGGAAATAAATTAGTTACGAGCACTTATGAAGAAGTCTATTACTAGTTATGTTAGAATTGAACTTATTTGTTTTTCATAAAGCAGCAAATCAGAAGTCTTTGATTACTTTTTGTCTTAACTTCAGCCAAGCATATGAAAAAGCATATGGAAAATGTAAACAGATTATAGTTGGAGTACTAGTTCACCGCAGTTGATTGACTCACAGATGTCAAATTAATTGAAATGTTTAACATCCCTCTCCTCCCAAAATGTTATATTAATCGATAGTGAAATGTATACTGAAGATATATTTCCCAAGATGTGCCATAGAACATTCATGTCTGTCTCTATCATCTGTGTTGATGTCTGTCAATAGCTCGATTATAAACAGAGAAAGAATCTTATGGTATTTGTAGGTAACAGCACACTGGAATGGATGACAGAATTAGAATACAATGTTATCCTAAAGTAGGAAATCATTGACTTTTTCATTTATTATCAGGCATATTGAAACCCTGAATTTGAAAGTCAGGGTTATAAGTACCTGCACACAAATATTAAAAAAGTCAGGCACAGCCCCTGAGATGCTCAAAGTCTAGAGATAAAGATGAACATAAAAACAGATACCACCACAAGTGACAAAGTGATAAAACAGAAAAGAGAAAAGATGCTATGGGTAGCCAGAAAAGGAAGTGACTGTCTCTGCTTGGGATGGAAGGAGTGCCTGGTGGAAATGGCATCACTAAGAAAGGAAGTCTCCAGCCAGTAGTGTTAAAAAGAACCATGAAAAGAACTGTGGGGAGGAAAGCTTACATGGAAAATGCCTGGTGCTCAAAGCTGAAAGTCTCAAAAAATACCAATAAATTTATTTTGTCTCACACTTAAACAAAAACAGCTAACAATTTCAGAATTCTTAATAGAAATACTCTTCCTGAATTAAAGGAGAGACTAAGGGGAAGCCTTGACATACATGTTGACCCTTTCCAACTCTAATTCTCCATAGAAAATACCTAGGTGCAGCAGCATGATTATGTGTTTTCCACCCTCCAACAGAGAGAACATCTCACACAGCCGAATGCCCCTTCTCACCCTCTTAGTGCCACAAAAGAAGAATGTAGTTGTTTTGCCATAAAAGCTCATCCATACAAATGTTTTCTATTAAACAGGTCTTTCTTAAAATCCCTAAACGATAAAGCAAAACAAATCGTAAAGTTTTCCTTTGTTTTAAAATCTTACTTCTCTTTTCCCTAACATCTTCCTTTTCGGTTTTATCTTGTGTGAAAACAACCCTCATTAGGGAGAGAAAATGTTCCTTCTAAAATAAATTGAGTTTATCTTCAAAATTTTACAGTTAATAAAAAGTCTTAGAATGAAGGAGAATGTATTTTACGAAACTGTGTTTTGCTTTTTGCTACGTTAAAAAAAATCTTGAGTTTCAACCAAGGAAGACCTAAAACTGTAGAAAGACATATAAATCATAGTACCTGAATGATTACTTTTAAAAATCTGAGTGCAGACAAACACACAAACACACGCATGCAGGTGCTTGCACGCACGCGCACATGCACGCACGCGCGCGCGCACACACACACACACCCTCTAGAAACATGAATTCGGTACTCAGTAATCCAGTCACATCAGCTAACAACAGGCTGCTTTTCAGGAGAAGCTCTTAAAGACGTGGCTATTCAGATGAAGAGTCTCCATACTTATTTTTAACTGTCTCATTTTTCTTTGAAAGCTTTCTTTGAAAGCGGAGTACCCCGGGTTGCCTAGGTAACATAACAGTTGACTAGAGTAGCAACAGGTAAGTTCAGGATCAATCTACACTCCAGGTGAAATTGCGAGGAAGTTGGGAATGCTGTGGCAATTCAGCATACAGCTATCCTTAATGTGGAAAGATTAACCTATTTTCATGTAAACTAAGTTAGTCCACCTGAACTGCTTTGGATGCAAAGGATCCAGTCTGTTAAAATAAACTATACTTAATTTGTTTAACTGAAATTCATGTGTGTGACTGGAAAATGGACTCGAAAGTGCCAACATCTGCTAAATTTGTGTAAAACCTAAGCAAACCAGAATCATATGAAGCTCAAGTAAATATTTCTGGGTAAGTGAAATATTTACATAAATATGTACTATTTACTGTTAGGCTTTTTTTTTTTTTAATTCCTGCAGATGAAATCTAACTCTAAAGTACATAAAAGCTGTGCAGATAATTAAGTAGAGGTAGAAAAAGAAAGAGATGATTATTTTTTAGCCATGTATTTAAAATTAATCTTACTGAATGATATTATGCACAAAGATATAACCACAGTGCAGACTGCTAACAACATTGCCAAATTTATGCCAGGCTTAAAATGAACTGAAGAAAAGACAAAGTTGCTGGAAAAAAATGACTTGCAACTATGATTGGAGATTACATTGATACACATTACTATTATTCTGAAGCTGCCAGTTTAAAGGAGTTAAGAGCCGGGATGAACCTTGTGATTGCAGCTGGATGAGGTTCTCTATGTTGAAGTAGAATGAGTCCAACTCATTAGTACATAGACCTAACAGAACATCTGAGAAGTCTAAGCCATAATTTATCTGTTTGGAGTGGAAAGGTTAATGCAATAATGCCTTGTTTGTTTTATGGTTGTTACAGCCAGGAGAGTGGTTACTAAGAGCTACCAGAGAGATTCAGCAATTATTTAACCAAGGTAGACCCTTCCTACTGATTCAGCCTTACTCTATAGGTATACCTATATACTTGATACTTAATCAGGACAGTACACCTAATATTTGTCTAGTGTCTTTTCATATGTATGTACACACTACATTTGTATGTTATATGTGTGTATATATGCATGCATATTTGTATGTATATACGCAAATAATAATAAAACCAACAGATACCGGTACTTGCTGTCAAGTACAACACATACATATTACATACGTACAAGGTTATTATTAGGATTTAACGAGAGAATCTTATCTGTGTGGGATATTGGAGTCTTTCCAAGACTCCCAATGCGTGTCTGAAACTGCAGACAGTCCTGAATTCTATATATACTACGTTTTTCCTATCTACACATATCTATAATACAGTTTAATTTATAAATTAGGCACAGTAAGAGATTAACAAAAATAATAAAATAGAGCAATGATAACAATGTACTATAATATAAGTTATGTGGCTGTGGTCTTTCTCTCTCAAAATATCTTATTATACTGTACTCACCCCTCTTCTCAGGACAATGTGATCAGACACAATGCCTACATAACGAGATGAAGTGAGGTGAATGATGTAGGTAAGCATTGTGACATAGTGTTAGACTACTACATGAGCGACTTGAACACAAGCACTGTGATAACACAACAGTCTACCTGATAACCAAGAGGACTGCTAAGTGAATGATGGGCAGGGAGTGCATATGGCATGGATATGCTAGACAAAGGGATAATTCATGTCCGAGGTGGGATGGAGCAGGACAGTGCAAGATTTCATCAAAACATTCAGAATGTGCAATTTAAAACTTATGAATTATTTAATTCTGTATTTTTTCCATTTAATATTTTAGAACATGGTTTACCACAGGTAATTGAAACCAGAGAAAGTAAAACTGCAGATAAAGGGAGACTACTGTACTCCAGTAGGTGCTGGGTTTAAAAAAAGTTTTCAAGATGCACAAGGAGTCTAATTTCATGACATGTACAATTTAGATATGAAGAGAGGTATTAAAAAAATGCTCATGAGAATGATGAATACCATAAAAAGTAGTGTGGAACCTTGGAAATGGAACAGATAATTCCACTAAGCCTGGGATCCTCAAAGAGATAGCAATGTTTGCTGAGTCCTAATAGCTGAGTTAGCTGGGTTAGGGAGAGAGTTTCGGGCAGAGGAAACAGCAGATACTATCACAAGAGAGACTTTTGGACTTCTAGAATAATTGAAAGAATTGTAGAACACATGGAACTAAGAGGACATAGCAAGGCGGGCAAGAGAAATCATGCAAGGGCATAGAGGCCATATTAAGAACTTGGAACTTTATCATAAGGGCAATGAGAAATACACGAAAGATTTGGAGCTCAGAAAAATCTAGTCCTTGTGCTCATCATCTCAGTATATGTTTACAAAAGCCTCGTATGTATGTAACAGACACCATTTCCTCTCTACAAAGATGACACTAAAAATCACAGAGATTAAACCAAATGTCCAAGGTCATGAAGCTACATCATGTCACAGGCAAGTTTTGAACTCTGGTGTTTAATTTTAAGTCCAGTGCTCTTTCATATGGAAATCACATCATTAGCTGGGAGGGTTTTTTCATTAACAGGATCCCATCAGTAGGAAACATCCTCAGGCCATTTGGTATTAGAGAAAAGAATATACAAGGGAAAACGGAGAGCTTAGTGGCTTCCTGATAGTCCTATAGTTTTCCTTTAAATACTGCCAGCGCTTGAAGGGATCAAGGAAAAGAGTTCTACTTGAATCAGTAGATTTTTTGACCTCCATCTTTTTATTGATAAAATTGTGGAAAGAGGTGTTTAGATGATCTCTCAGACTTTTTTTTTTTTTTTTTCAATTTTAAAACACAACAAGATTTATTAGGCTCAGGTCACAGGGCAACATGGCATCATTGACCTCAGGTCACCACTAGAAACTAACAATCAAGGGGACATCAGTATCTGGGAGCCAGGGCACAACTATTTACATGTCTGGATTAGAGGCCAAGTGCAGCAGAACTAGGGCACAACTGAGCTGCATATTTTTACCAGAAAAAAAAATTGATGCATAGGATAGGATCTCAGATGGGTACATACGTATCCATTTTCTAAACTCCTAGACTATCAGTTACAATGAAAAATATTCACTTGAACTGGAGCAATAAGTATTAGTTAGGACCCATCTTTTGCACTTCTTTCGCACCTGATATTGACAACCATCTCCATTTGATAGGCCAGTCACTTAACCACTTGGCGCGTCAGTTTCCCTCACCAATAAGATGAGAAAAATGAATTCGTTTAATTAATATTTCTGATTATGGAGGAAAAGGGACCTGATCAAATGAAATACTCTTAGCATTATTGTAATCTTTTTTAAAGTAACCCTATTCTCAATTAACTATATTGTTCTTGCAAAATATAGAAGTAGAAAGCTGTTTTCCTTCTGCTTTGCTTGTGGGAGGCAGATAAAATTTCCATCAAAAAATCTGAAGCATAGATATCAAGTAGACACTGTTCTTGAAAATCCCATCCTTTCTACTGTCATGATTTATGCCACCTGCAAGATAAAGCAACACAGAAAAACTACAAAGTAAAATGTTGCATAGTGCTTTTTTTCATCTCCTTCTTCTGCTAGCTGTATTCCACTCTCTATATATTTAATATGAATAGGACTTCAGGATTTTCTAAGAAAAAATGCAAGAAGTAACATTTTTCAACATGGCCTAGTGTAATTGTTAAATCATGATTTCTAGAGTATGGCAGGTTCAACTTGCAGCTCTGAATTTCTTGGTTGTGTGACCTCAGCCAAGTTAATTAACCTGTCTATACCCCAGCTTCCTGATTGCTAAAATGGAAATAATAATAGATCTACCTCATGGGATTGTCATTATGACTTAAAGAATTAAAACATGTAAAGGACTTAGGGAAATATCTAGCACATAATAAAAACTCTGTAAATATTATCTATCATTATTACTATCATTCCTTTTTCATCCTTTCTACATTTCTATTCCCTGCTCTGCTTTTCCTTTTCTTCTTCTTTTTCTTTCTTTCTTTTTTCCACCATTAATATCTTTTAATTGTCCCCTAAAGGACTAGGGTTGATGAGGGGTTAAAAAGAGAACACTTTGATGTCTCAAGATCTGTGTCTCTTAATTATGATTCTCACATTAATTGTAAAATTGTTGACACTTTTACAGAAAATAGAGGCAAAACAACAGAACAGAGCCCATCTATGCATGTGCCTGAGTGCATACACTCAGCCTGGTAGAGTAAAAATGAAAACTAATGGGGCTAGAAGAAAAAAGAGCAAGACATTATCTTCAAATATCATTTAGAGAATTGAAGAATAATATAGTTTAATAATACTATTTTACATGAACAAATTTTCCTTCTTTTGAGAAGAACTTAATGTGCTTAATTTGGTTTTCATTTATATTAATCATTTCTTATCTCTATTAAAGCACTTATCACACTGCATTGCAATTTATCTATTTATACGTCTATCTCTCCTACCAGACCATGAAATCTTTGAAGACAGAAGCTCAGTATTATTCATCTTTCTGGCCTTACAGCCAATACAGGGGCCTGGAAAATAACAGGTGCTCAATTAATATTTGGTAAATAAACGAATAAGGGAATGAGCTCCTCAATTATATTGTTGGCTTAATTAATTTCCATTATAGATAGTCCAAGTTATATATGCTTTAAGCAAGCCTGTAAGAACTCTACATTTGTAATTTGACCAGTAATGTGCAATATCCTACAAAAGAGTCCTTTTTAGAAGAGTCAGGTCATAGATTGTACAAATTGTAAACTTCCTGGTGGTCCAAATTACGGTGTTAGAAAGTTTTCGCAGACAACTGGACATTCAGAGGTAATCCTTCCCCCTTTAGGTCAGCTCAAGTGGAACCGACAAGAATTTTATTCCTCTTCTCCCACCCCGAAGGCATACCCTATTTGCCTTCCAATGTCTCAGTCTCATCCTCTCTCTGACAGGAATCCTAGACCTGGGAAGGGTTAATAAAGAGATCTCAGAAGACATGGCTGGAATGGAGTCAGTTTGAACTCAGTTTTTTTGCTCTTGGTCCAAAATCACTGCCTGTTTTATGGTCCCCTTCTACGTAGACACTCGAGGTCTATTTATTTCTCCTGTGACCATTCATCTCTAGGCCTACAATGCTGTCCTACATTTCTGATCTCTGATCTCAAAGAGAAATGTGCTGAACTTTCTTTACTCTATGACTGGATTTACATCTCAGATTATAAGATCACGCAATCGTTAACCTGGATAAGAATTCAGCCACAATAGGGTGGTTCCTCAAAAAACTAAAAACAGAACTACCATATGACCCAGCAATTCCACTTCTGGGTATTTAACCAAAGAAATTCTAAACATTAATTCAAAAAATATACATGTACCTCTATGTTCATTGCAGCATTATTTACATTAGCCAAGCTATGGAAGCAACCTAAGTGTCCATCAATAGAAAAATATATAAAGAAGATGTGGTACATATATACAATAAAATATTAATCATAAAAAGAATGGAATCTTGCCATTTCTGACAACATGGATGGACCTAGAGAGTATTATGCTAAGTGAAATAAGTCAGACAGAAAAAGACAAGTACTACGTGGAATCTAAAAAACAAAATAAATGAACGACAACAACAAAAAAAACAGAAACAAACTCACAGATACAGAAAACACTTTGATGGTTGCTAGATAGGAGAAGGATTGAGGAGAAGAGTGACAAAGGTGAAGAAATTAAGAAGTACAAATTGGCAGTTATAAAACAGTCACGAAGATGTAAAGTACAGCATTGGGAATATAGCCAATAATATTGTAATAACTAGGTATGGTACCAGGTGGGTACTAGACTTACAGAGTGATCACTTTGCAAGTTATTTGAATGTCTAATCACTATGTTCTACATATGAAACTAATACAATATTATATGTCAGTCATAATTGAAAAAATAATTTTAAAAAATCCCTATTGCCTATGCTGTACTTCCAAAAAATTAAATCAGAATCTCTGGGTGTGAAAAACAAAAGCAGCTAAGAGACATGAGTACTAGAGAATTATAGTGACATCCTAGGGTAGCTGCAAACCAGTGCAGAGATAGCGCTAGAACTTAAGGCCCTTGTCTATCCCTTTCCTATTATATCATGGAGACCTGACTAATATATTCACAGGAATCCCAATTCTGTAGACTTTTCTTCCTCACTTGTCTAACATGGCAGGTCTTGAGTATTTCTTGTCTTGATTCTAGAACTTTTATACTACCCCACTCCTTTGTTTTTTCTCATTGCCTGCTCCTCTATCTTCTTTCCTTTCTAGACATTCTTTCAAAGACTTGGCACTGACTAATCCCCTGCAAGTTTCAGGTAAATGGCCATTGTATAATTTGGAGATATAATCTTTTGACAAATTTTCAAGTGTCCATAATGCCCAAAGGTCTGACTCATTTATCTTAAGAGAATTCCCATTGGATCTTATCTCCTTTGATTTTTTTACATTTACTTGAATGACTTATCTGATGTGGGGCTTTAATATTCCAAATCTCAATTTCTGTCATTTATTCATGTAATTTCTCCATGCTTTACCCTCACCTACTATTTACCTACAGCTCTGTATTTCAAACCATGTATCATGACATAATATTAGGTTATAAAAACAATTCAGTGAGTTTTAATGATTTTTTAAAAATGAAATAGAAAAGAAGGGAAAAATATGCCCTGCATAGAAAGGCTAGCATTGCTTTGTGAAACTGTAAAAATATATAAATATACACACACATGTAATATACATGTGTGTATGTATATGTTATTATTTACCTGGCTACTAAGGAGTATATGTTTTTTATTATAGATCATAATCAAAAACACATGAAAGCTACTGACCTAGAATGTATTTACTTTACTTCAAATGAGAGGCTAAAATATTGGCATGTCATTTTTCTTAATGACTTCCAGAAATTTTTATGGCTAACTTTTAAAATCAAGTATATTTATGAAAATAGCAGGAATAAAGTAGGGTCACAATCCTTACCTCAGCTCTTAGATGCTCAGAAAATGTATGGTCAAATTTTCAGTGCTATTTTATATATATATATATATATATATATATATATATATATATATATATATATATATACACATTTTTTCCCCATTATAGTTGACATAATTTATATTAGTTTCAGGTGTATACCACAATGATTAGACATTTATATAACTTACTAAGTGATCACTCCAATAAATCTAGTACTCATCTAACACCATGCACAGTTATTATGATACTACTGATTATATTTCTTATGCTATACTTTACATCTCCATAACTATTTTGTAACTATCAATATGTACCTCTTAATCTCCTCCCCCTTTTACCTATCCCCCCTGGCCCCCTCAATCCAGCGATTATCAAAATGCCCTCTGTATCTATGGGCTTCTTTCTGTTGTTTGTGATCCTGGTCTCTAGATTCTACATATAAATGAAATTATATGACATTTTTCTTTCTCTGACTCACTGCGGTCAGCACAATACTCTCTAGGTCCATCCATGTTGTTGCAGATGACAAGATTTCGTTCATTTTTATGGCTGAGTAAAATTCCATTGTATATATGTACCACCTCTTCTTTATCGATTTATCCACTGATAGACGCCCAGGTTGACTCCATATCTTGCCTACTGGAAATAATACTGAAAAGAACATATGCATGCACATGTCCCTTTGAAGTAGTGTTTGGATTTCTTCAGATAGATACCCACAGTGGAACTACTGGGTCCCTTTTTGTCTCTTGTTATATAGCCTTTGTTTTAAAGTCTGCTTTGTCTGGTATAAGTATTGCTACCTCAGCTTTTTATTTCCATTTTTATGAAATACCTTCTTCTATCCCTTTACTTTCGGTCTCTGTGTGTCTTTCAATCTGAAGCTAGTCCTTCGTAGGCAGCATATTTAAGGATTTTGTTTTCTTATCCATTCATACACCCTATGTCTTTAGAGCAGAGCATTTAATCCACTTATATTTAAAGTAATTGTTGCTAAATATGTCATTATTGGCATTTTATTATTCGTATTTTTTATTTTATTTTTATCCAGTGAACTAAAAGTCTAAATCTATTTTAAAAGATGTGATTTACATGCAGTTTTTCAGAACACCCAGTTCTGGTGCATAATTCTGCCTTTTTTGGTTAATACCTGCAAATTAGTCAATTCCTAGCTCTCTTTGGTGCTTTTCTTCTTTGCATATTGTTTACTACTCTTTAACTACATTAAAATCTTAAACTATTTGACTAGTATTCCTGGAGCACATAATGACTTGGATGTCTGCTTGAGATATTCTTATCTGCTTTGAGGAAAGTGGGAGCAAAACCAATGAAGATTACTGTGTAAAACTTTTCCGTATGGAAAGATACATGAATAAAGAAGGAAAACAAAGGCAGAAAGCATGTTCTAAGACTGAGGAGTTTTAAAATCAGAAAATAATGTATCTTCCAGTTATCTAGATTGTAAGGTTTTCAGTGTTTTCTCATATTTAAAGGAAAAACAGTCATACAAATACATAAATGAAAACAATAAACAAGAATGACCTTTTTGCAGGACTACAGATCAGAAAGAATTCAGATATAATTAAAAGTCTGAGAAAAGAAGATGGTTGTAAGTCCAGTCATTTTGCTCACAACAGTGTGATTTACAAATCATTATAGCTACTTTTTCAATGGACTGAGAATGGCTTGTAAATATCCTGTTCGACTTGTCTTATTAAGACTGTTTGTTTTAAATTTAAGTGGCAAATTCCTTATTTATTAGTTACTGTAACAAAACTTCATGACCCAGTAAAGAGATAAACTCTGACAGGGCTGACGCACACATACCACCAGATGGGAAAGTCCTTGCAATGCCCCTCAGCTCAGCTCTCAAAGGCTAATCTGATTCTTAATTTTCAAAAAACTATGTTTATATTAATTTTTTTATCATGTAAGAACATTTAACATGAGAATTAGTTTCTTAACAAATTTTTTAAATGTACAGTACATTATTATTGACTAAAAGTCAAATGTTATAAGCCAGAGGTATAGAGTTTAATATTACTTAACTAAAACTTTATGCCCGTGGATTAGTAACTCCCCATTTTCCCCTTCTCCCAGCCCCTGGCAACCACCATTCTACACTTTGATTCTATGAATTTAAAGGCTGAGCTATTCTTAAGCTAAGAACAATACAGGAAAAGTCATGAAATTTAGAGAGTTAAAAGACTTGAAACATCATCTACCTAACTTCCTTATTTGGTCAATAGGTACATTGAAAAATGAAAGGACATTTACACAAGTTTCCATTACACAGCCAACTTTCATCACTGCTAGGCCAGTTCTACAAAACTACCACTATCCCAGATTTGTTTAGATAAATACTTTGACTATGTATGATAGGGACCTAATTATTTTAAAGGAAAGTGCATGCTTTGAATTAACAAAAAAAAAAAAAAAAAAAACAATATCATGATCCCCACTTCCATTAAAACTGAGAGGATATTTTACAAAACAGACATTCATTGTAATACGCAGCCGAGTTCAATATCACACGTTAAGACTATTAGTTTTCTCACTTTAGTCAACAATATTAATTCAATTGACCAAATTCACACAGAAGTAAGTGAAAGAGTTTAGGACTGCAGTATATTTGATTCCAAAGGCCATTCTTTAACCTCAGTGCCATTCTGCCAAGGTGACCGTAGTAGCAGCAGAGCTGAGAAGTAAAGTACAGATACAAACAGAATCTATCTCTTAATACTTAAGTCATATAATGTTTTAGAATTAGATATGTCTGGATAATGAGATAGTATCTTTGTGAACTGAAGTTCATCAAAAGTGATTCTCATCATGGTTTTATATGCCAGAGTTCATATGTTTGAATTATGCACTACAGACAACCCTAAAGTTATGTACCGATTGGAAACATGTGGATTTTTCTAAAGACCTCACGATATTTACCACAGCCACAAACTCAAAACCAATTTAATGTGTTCACCATAATTACAAACCTAGGTATAATTTAGGGGATGCCTCCTCGATCACGAATTGTGCCCTTTTTCTGTTTCACTACTTATGAGCAAAGAGGGGCTTTCTTTTAAAGGTCTCCTGCCTCTTTTCATCTCCAAAGATCCTCACACATCCCAAATTTTTCTACAAATAACTTCAAATTTAAACTTTACCTATTTATTCCTAACATCATCTCTTATTCTTTTCTAAAATGAAACAAACAAATAGAACATAATGAATAGGAAAATAAACTTCTTAATGACAGATAATGTGCCCTTTCATTACTCCTATTAGAATGATTTATCAGAGCTACTGTCTTTTGGCTCCAGAACAGGAGCCCTTTATTCTAGCCAGCAGGATATGCTGTCGGTTATTTTTTCTGGCCCTTCTGGTACCTGTCTTCAAGTCAGTGAGATGAAAGTGTTTCACTTAAACAAATATCAGAGTGACACAATCACCATGGCAACCAGGAACAAGAGATTTTTTTAAGATGGAAAAATGAAGTAGGGGAAGAAGAGGTATTATTATTTATTTTATACTAAATAAAATACATGCAAGTTTAATAGTTGAAAATAGCCTAGCATATTAGAAAGATAAAATAGAATAGCCTCCCTCAACTCTACCCTCATATTTTACCTACTTTCCATTATTGTGAACAAAATCTGAATGATCCAATAGAAGAATTCAGCTTCCTTTCATGAGAATTACCAAATGATACCTATTATTTCAAGCCATTTATTATTACAAATCTTATGGAGTTCATTTAAAAAATAAATGGGCATATGTTAGAAAAGAGAAATTGATGAGAAGAACATGAGACTCTCAGTGGAATTCTTAAAAATCTAGTTCTGAATTTTACATATGTCAAATACCAGTCAATATGTGGATCTCAGCGACTTTGTGTGAAAATGGGGAAAGGGATTTAAATTTTCCAGCAGAATTGTCTTTAAGGGAACATTTCAGACATTAGTAGGCATTTAGTTTGAACACCTTGCTAGCTAGATTTCAATCACTTTAAACTTGTTTTTAAATCAATCCAAGCTGCATAATTGTACATTTCACATGCTTACATTGTTCATCTTTCTTTTTCCTTCACAATTAGTATAAAATAATATGCCATAAATACTAACTGTATTTCTGACATACACACTTAAATATACTTAATGGACTTGCCAGTACATTTCTTGAAATCTTGAGGCTGAAATAGTTTCATTGTTTAGTCTTATAATATAGATATTTAGAAAAAAGCTCAATCTTTATATTGTTCAGAATGTCATTATTTTTATTGTCCTGAAGAAATTAAAGGTAAAACTAGAAGCACTAGTGAGAAAATTACTGACTTTTGCTTTTCCTTTAAAATAGAGTTGTACAAACTACCTCTGTGTGAGATGAGAACCCTGCTGACTTAGTGACAGAACAAGGATTGAGAAATAAGGGGATCATTTCTCTCATTTGTTTTTGGGATTCTCTAGATATTGTTTTCTGGTGCCATGAAAATTTTGAAATAAGGGAGTCCGAGACAGACTTCAAAGAAACTGTCTCCACCTGCTGATTTAGGGAGCAGAGTGGTCTTGGCCTGAAACAAAGACTGAAAGAGGAATTGGTAATTCAATATTCTCATATTTTATTTTGTCTGAGTGAAATAACCTTTGCTATTTCCAAATAACTTTTTAGTTTAAACAGACCTCACCAAAAAATGTAAAGTGAATTCTAACAACCTTAACGAGATAATTCAGCTCTTTCCACAGAATGTAATCATTGCCTATGAAGGAAATGTAACTAGAAGTAACAATTAATACTGGCAAACTTTTCCTGATCAGAGTTAGGCTGAGAAACTTCGTTGTCATAAAAACTTTTGCCCCCTCATCTTGTGGTGGCAGCTTCAGACTTGTCATCATAAAGCAGCACAAGGAAAATCTGATTTGTCTTGTCTTGTTCGAAAAAACAATGGACAAGAAGTTAGGAAACCCAGCTTTTCATTTCCACTCCTCCATGCTTTTCTCTGTGAATGTGAGAAAGTAACATCTTTCATAGTAGAGAGACTGTTGGGGCTACCAGGAATTTGAAAGACTATTTCAGGATTTCTCAATGTTTTTAGAGTAAAAATCACATGAGGTGTTAGTTACTAGACGGTTAATACACAAAAGGTTTCTGGGGCAAATAATGTTGGGAAATGTTAGGTAATCAAAGTTAAATAACACTATTTAATACAAGAATTCTCAGAACTTTTAATATGGTACTTACATTGTGTAATTATGTAATTATTATTAAGAACCTTGAAAAGACTGTATTTCTAAGAACACAATTTGAGAAGCATGATTCCACACAAACTTTTTAGCTTATCAGGAGGAAGACTGAGACCTTAAAAGGCTTAAGTGAATTGCCCAAGGCCTCATAGTAATCAAATGACAAAGCTATGACTACAACCTTGCTCTCTTGACCCCCAGGTTTGGAATTCTGTCTACTATACCATGCTGTCCTTCTAACCTTTGCTGAGCTCTATTTTCTACAACTGTAAAATGGAGAAATTTAAATTTTTTTCTGACTCCTTGACAGAAATACTATAAGAATCAAATGAGAAAAAAAGTATGTGAAAACTCTTAAGTGGATTCAAATGTAAAAGATACCAACATTTCACATAGTATGTGAAGTATGTAAAAAAGTATAAAAAAGTATGTGAATTAGTTACCTAATACACATACATGGTTTTAAAATTGGCAGCTGATTTTATACTTTCGGAAAACTATGCAGTTATAAGGCACTTATTTAGGAAGCTGCAACTATCCTTTGTGAGAGTAAGTTGCAGTTTCTCCTTTGCCTGTGTGACTTTTATTCAAAATGAGGTCTCTAGGGCACAGGGGATTCCATGCAGAAGCCTCAAGATGGCCAGGACCCTTTGGAAATTGTATTTTTAATTCTTTACTCATATATGTGCTTCCCAGATTGTGAGGGACCCTTCGAATATTTTTTTTTCAATTTTATGAGAGTTATAATTAAATAGAGCCTGAAGCTAAGAACAAAAAGCTCTGAGTACCCCAGTTCTGAGTCATCTCCCCAGAAAGCTTGCCGAAAGTGCTATATCACCTGGATTAGCTGTTTACCCTTCTCCCCATGGTGAAGAAGTCTAAAGAAAGACATAATCCTATTATATAACTCATTTATATTTCTCCTAGGTATTTACCCAAGAGGGAAAAAAAGCATATGTCTACATAAATGCTTGTACATGAATGTGTGTATCAACTTTCTTTGTAATAGTGTCAAACTGGAAACAATCCAAATTTCTGTCAATAGATGAATGCATCAGCAGCATGTTGTGTAGCCATACAGTAGAATGGTACTCAGCCATGTAAAGAAATGGGCTCGTGATACATGCAACAACATGGATGAATCTCAAAGTAATTATACTGAGTGAAAGAAGCCAGACAAAAAAGAGTACATATTCTATTATTCCATTTATTTAAAATTTTAGAAAATCATATTAATTTATAGGAACAGAAAGCAGACCAGTAGTCACTTGAAGATAAGAGCAAGCAGAAAAGGACAGGAGGAGGAAATTATGAGGCACGAGGAAACATTTGGGGACGATATAAATGTTCATTAACTTGATTGTGCTATGGTTTCACAGGTATGTACACATGTCAAAACATCAAATTACAGACTTTAAATAAGTTCAGTTTGTTTTCCTTCAATTAAACTTTGATACAACTTTTTTAAAAAAAGAAAAAAGAGAAATAACACTAGCATCGTTTGCCAAAATTGGGAAGCTCTTTGGGGGAATGAATGACACTTTTTTTGAATTATAAAGTTTGAAAGTCCCCTTCTCTCCCATCTCAGACTGCCCACATGATTTTCAGCAATGGATTTACAGTTGTGCCTTTTAGAAAATCCCCAGAGCCATGAAAACCCCTCTTTCTTTCTCCTATTCTAGGGACACAGTGTCTATAAAACAGAATTGTTGATTCTCTTTTTCTCAATGGTATCTCTAAGAATTACTGCAGTGTGTACATAAAGGCAGCTCTCTTGGCAATTAGTTCTCTGGTGTGCTCCCAGCTCTAACCTTTCTTCCTGTGAAATTTTATTGTTCCTCAAATGCTTTAAAGCTGCAGTGTTCAGGAATATTTTTGCCAGTAGCATCAAACATAAAAGAGCTTCTAGTGCTCAAAGAAATGACTGCGAGATATGTTTTCTTGCTAATTGACATACTTACTGAGCATCATCGGATTTTGAAATTCTGTTAAAAGTGCCTATTTTCCACATTTATATGGTATTCTCAGTGTGCGAGCACTAACAAGATAAAAATTTTGCATTATTAAACTCAGAACATTATTTGTCTTCACATTATTTGTGGTATGCTTTTAGATGAAATAAATTCTTTTAATAAAGCAACTTTAAGTTAATGCACAAGGATATGTTATTATTGTTCCTATTCTGCTGGGTAGAATAGACAACAGCACTTGTGAAGATAAATGTTAATTCTCAAAAAGTCTCTTAAAGATAGTTTGGGAAGCAATAGCAAAGTCCAGAAAAGCCAGTGTTGAAGTGGAAAGTGCTCAAATATATGTCTGAAAAGCCGAGCTCAAGTCTTAGCTGTGAAACTTTGGGCACATTCGTAGTCTTTACCAGGACATGGCTTCCTCATCTACTGAATGAGGGGTGACAATAAATGTTTCAAAGATACTTTCTAGCTCTCCACTAAAGATCGGTACCTTCCTCGGGGGCACAAAATGGGACAGGGAGAAAAGCCACACCCTCTCTTAATTGTAGATTCCTTTTAGTTATACCATTGTACAAAACTGTAAGTTTTCTTCTTGTATTACTTAGAGCAACAAAAAGGGTCCTTTCTAACTAATGTGTCTGAAGTAAGGTACACATACCATTTGGTACCATGCACTAGAAATTATATGTACAAATATTTCTTCATATATTCGCAAATATAAATGCCTTGTTAGAAATACTCTGGCATTACCGAATGTAGTACGTAATTCTGCCCACTAGCTATAGTCGCAGTAATTCAGGACAATTGTTAACACTGCATTGACAGAATGGAGTTTAATATAGGAATAGTAAAATAAACATGATAGACCTCTATTAAACAATACCTCAGCAGATACTTTTACCCAATGATATCAAGTTTGAAATAATATCATCATCTTGGCAATCTGGGAACACTGAATGACAATTCAATTCCCAGAGTTTAGAATTATCTTTCTTCCCCAACACTGTGGTATGTGATGTTTGTATGTATGTACTGTAGAAAATATAAAAGACTTATACAGTCTTGTCTGCTTTTATTGCTATGATCCATTATAAAGTAAAACTTTTTTCAGTGCCGTATTATTTAGTTATTGGCCATTAGTGTTACAAACATTTTTTTTCCCCCAATGGAATAGTAAAAACATTTTTCCTAAGTATAATGACTGACATAACATTAGAAAAAATGCTTTAAAAGTGATTACAGATTGTTTTTAAGTAATGTTGAGAAAAGAAATATTCATCCTAATAGTTTTATAACAGCCATCAGGAAATATGGAAGCAATAAAATAACTTTAGTGGACTCTCTCATAATTGACCATTTCTTCCTAAGAATCTCTAAGGTATAAATCACTATGCTTTTCAGAATATCTCTTTTTTTCTCTCTCTGTCATGTTACAAAATCTTTAAAACTTATAACTTCATATGATTATTTTCCAGAAATTCACATGTAAGAATCTGAAAGAAAAGAATTTGAAACAATGCCTCAATTTTCCCCTCAGGTGATTTGTGCCCTCCTGCTGGCCCTGGGTTCTTCCTGGCATTGGTACTGATTGAGCCTGTATGCTGGGCCTTGAAAAGTCCTGCTTTTTGTTTATTGTTCAAACAAACTCTCTTTAATAACAGCATATGTAAAAAAAAAAAAGACTTTAGAAATTTAATTTATTCCAGTGTAATGAGGCTGCCAAGAAGAGATCAAGGCAAAAGTCAACCTTCTTTTTTTTAAAACAGAGCCAGTAGAGCCTGGCTCTCTCCAGTCTCCTCTGTAGTCTCCTCTTTCTGACAGGCATCTTATTCTCCATCCATACTAAACAATTTACAAAGTCCGTCAAATGCCTCCTGCCACCATGCCTTTGTATATGTGCGTTTACTATTTAAAATGCCATTCTCCTCTCCTTCTCCTCTCCCTGTTAGCTCTAACTTGTCCTCCAAGACTTATTTCAGGGCTTCCCCTCTGGAAAGTCTAAATACTCCCCCACAACCTACCATCAGCTCCAGCCAGGATAGATGTGTGGTTTCTTGCTCTGTGTTCTCATTTTGTACATATGCAAGTCATAGCCCTTGACTCTCTGAATTAGTTATCTCTGTGAATATTTGTCTCTGAACAGTGATCTCCTTTAGATCTGGGATTGTTCATTGTTTCATCTCCAGAGCTGGTCACACACTGGCCTTCAGTAATCGTCCAGTTAGTTTTAGATGAATGAATAAATGAATCAAAGACCCACTTAATGAACCTAGGATTTTAATTTGGAGATGAGGACTCTAAGAGGCACATGAAAGGGGTCAGGATATCCTGAAGTACTGTTATCACCATAATAATAGCTGATCTTTATTTATTGATTAATAAGTGTCATGCTATCTTTCTAATTTTTCATATGTATCATGTCATTTATTCTTGGCCAAATCCAATGTGGTAGTACTATTACTATTCTCATTTTGCACATGGAAAGTGTGAGGTACACAGAAGTTGGGTAATCTGAATAACCTTGGGCAGAACAGTGTGGAGCTGGGTTTCAAACCAGATGGTCTGACCCTAGAGCGCCGTTCTTAACTTCTAGTAGAGGGAGACTGCCTGGGCTGCAACTATAGATGAAGGAAGAAACTATCTCCAGAATCTGAGCACAAAGTGGGAAAATATTATGAACTCAATAATTGTTTCTAGAATTTTTTCTGAGTGTTCTAAAGGCTGGAATCCCATAGAACGGCAATGGCTTTCATCTCAACAGAAAAAATAACTCTTTAACAATTAGAGCTATCCAACGATGGAATAAGCCAAATCTGAAGCAACTCATTTGTAAAAATGTTTAAGCAGAGATTGAACTACTACTTAATGAGGGCTTTTAGAACTGGAATTCATACATGTGAGAAGAACTAGACACTAGTAAGTTGTCTGCATTGCTGCCAGAGTTGTTATGCTTTGGTTAGCCATATACTGAGATATAGTAAGGACAATATAGAACTTGTCAAAATGAGGTACAGAACTCTTTTGGAGAACAAAGATGCCATTCAGACCTAACTTATGAATTTTCTAATAGGAGCATTGGACATAAGTCACTATGGAAAGCACACAAAATAAAAGCATAGTAGACACATACCTGTCGCTCCCAGTCAAGTGACAGTATGTATATCTTTCAGAGATTGAGTTTCTTCAGCCATAGTAAGAGCTTCGATACATTCAATAAGTGAGGATCAAGCAAATTTGTTGAAAGTGGTAAAATGAGATGTAAAATAAATTGCCATTGAAATGATATGAAAGAGATGTAAAGTTATGAGGCAACCATCAATTAATGTCAGGTGTATATATATATATATATATATATATATACTTGTTCTGCCTAAAACTATTACAGCTATGGTGACGCTTAAAAATTTTCCAGCATGATTAAGTTGTCTTCGTCAAAAACGTCTCACTCTTGGGATCTGAATATTTTGATTTAACTCATATGAACTGGTACCTCTTCCTGGATATTATTTTCTATGCTTCAGCCCTTATACCATATTCATAGTATATAAACAGCCCTGACAATTTAAAATTCTTAAGTTACTGAGGTCAGAGACAAATTCAGAAATTTAAGGTTGACAGTAAAGGAGTCATTTTCTTTCCCTTTCCTGCATATTCACATTTGCTCAGGTGACACCAGACGAACAAGCATAGTAACATCCTTTGTTTGGTAATGATACTGGCAGGAACATCTGCATGTGCAGATTTGAATTGTGGTTTAATCTCAGTGGCAGCCAGCCTTGATCAAAGGAAGAAAATTCTGGTCCTCAGGTTACAGAGTTGCTATTGGTGAAAAGCACACTTTACACAGTAAACTGTCAAATGGTTTCAGATGGAATTTTTAAAAATGCACTCAGAATAAATGGGGAAGAATAGAGAAAAAAGGTAAAGGAAGAAAGAATAATAAGAAGAATGAAATGAGAAGATGAAGAAGCTCAAGGAGAAAAATGAAAACAGAACAAAAAAAGTAATTTAAGAAAAACACACTAAAGAGCTGAAAAAAGAACAGATCCTCTGTACCTGTTTTGCTGAACAGTTAAAGGGGTTCCCTGAACCCCACAGTTCTCCTAACTACCAGAGATGGATTAGCAAAATAATACAAACCAAGCATAAATTTGCTGACTGTGGTGGTGCACAGCCACCTTGGACCTCATCAGGATTGCTGAACATCACCCGTAACCTTTCCATTATCACCAAGGGTCTGCTCAGCACCAGGCCCAACTGCTCCAATAATTTCAATTACTTTCCCTGACAAATTTTATGTTTCATGTATTTTAGTGGCCTGATAATTATGATTTCTCTCATTTCTCGCTATCGAGCTTAATGGGTTCCAGCATGAGTGTGCAGTTTCAGAAATGAAGTTCCACTTGAATTCACAAGTTATTATCTACTTTCATTAATGGAATTGGAAAAGAGAGAGTGGAAAAGAGATAAAGAATGAGGAAGAAGGAAGAGATGAGTGAGCAGGACTAGGAGGGAAAAAAAAGGTTGTTAAGGAAGGGAGGGAAAAAAGGCCAGGATTAAGGGGTCGGGGGGGGGGGGGACTTAACCAAATGAGAAAGAAAAAGTCAGACTAAATAGAAAGCAGAAAGGAAAGAATGTAGTAAATCCTTTTTTTAAATATGAAAAGCACTGAATAGATTATTTCCATTATTAGACATGTATATGACTGAAGAAACATGGTGTGTTGGAAAATTCTCAGGCTTTGCAGCTAGACCACATTGGATTTGAAGAACTTGGTTCTTTTACTTACTAGCTATGAAATCATAAGGATATTACTTAACGTTGTTGTTGAGATTCATCTATTTTACTCTCTGTGTGGATAAGAACATTAACTCTATGAACTAATTCCCTATCCTCTTTCTCAATCCCTGTGTGTGTGTGTGTGTGTGTGTGTGTGTGTGCATGCACACACAGCAATAAGTTCTGATGGAATGACAACTATGTACAAAAAATTGTGCTGGTGCAGGCAAATGGGCTTTCTGAGAAGTTTCAGAGCTGGATGTAGAGACGTACATAGGGCTTGGGTTTCCTGGGCATTGATAGACTTTTCTCTTACAATAGTATGACTACTACTTTTTTAGTATAAGAAATGGGAATGTTCAATTTTGAAAACATTCTGATTAATGAAAGCCTTAGTAAAACAGTTTATTTGTATCAGTTCCAAATCATTATTATGTAAGCCCCAAGAGGGAAAGATTATGTCAAGGCAAAAAAAAAAAAAAAAAAAAAAAAAAAAAAAAAAACCTCAGATTCATTAGGATCTTGTGAAGCCAGGTAACACCAGCAACTCTATGTAAGCTGTTAAGGTACAAGTATGCTTAATAGACTGTAATTTCTCCTTCTTTGAGGAATTCTGATTTTTGGCCAAATAATTGGTAACTTCATATGACCTTATAGTGGGTGTATGCATGTCATCTTTTTGTTAACATTTAATCCATCTGAAAGTAAGACCTAAGAAGATAAAAAAGAAATAACCCTTGACTTCAAAATTCTCATACTCTAGTAGGGGACATAAGATGTAAATAAGTGTAATAGGTGCTCCAAAGAGGCACATTGGACCACACAGGTTGAAGGAAGAATGTTATATCTATTATAAAAGATTACCTTTTAATAAAGGCCCAAGTCTTAAGCTAAAGGAATGAATCTCTAGTTTTACAATTTAAAGCAACGATGAATTATTTGGGAAAATAAAAGGAGATTATGGAGTCTTTCCCTATTTTCCTGAAAATATGTCACATAGATGGCAACAATTGAGCCCTATACTGTAGGAACTTAAGAAAATAAAATGATAAAAATTTAGAAAAAAAGTAATTCTCAAAGAAACATTGGAATTAAACATTTTAAAGGTAATCAGAAAGCAGCAGTGAAAAAAAAAAACAAAAAATAACCGTACATGGAAATAGCTAAACTGATGAATAATTTAAAATGCTTTCCTTCTGTATTCTGCAACTAAAAGGGTCTCTAAATGGGGACCACTGAAAGATGGCTCATCTTCAGGACAGTTAAAATTAAGTCAACATGGCTGTTCTGCTTAACGTAAACTGAAGGAAAAAACTAACCGGCCAATGTGCTCCTCTCTCAACAAGTATCTTTCTGCAAAGGCAACTAAAGACACCTTGGAATTTCTTAAAGTCATCTATATTTTCCTGTGAATACACTTAAAAAGGCCATTGTGTGGAAGGAATTTGATCGGTTCATCAATTGATGGAGAAGTCAGATCCGCAATAGCTTTCAGTGAAAGCACATGCCCATTCAAAAACTGAGGGTATATCTCTTCCTCTTCAGGTGAGGTATGTGCCACATGGGATACAAAGAGAGGAAAGCTGCTCTTGAAGCTCCCATGCTTTATTTGGGAAAACAAACACATGCAAAAAATAATTACTGCCTCTATATGAGAGGGGAGTGCAAAGTGCTGTGGTAGCTGATGAGGGAGGGAGATGACAATTAGGTGTGCACAGGAAAGCAGCAAGCTTCAAAAATAGGTCACCTTTCAAATGGGCCTAAAAGAAGCCCAGGAGCCTATTCTGTGGTGAAAGGAAAGAAAGAAGTTCAAATGTCAGGAAGCTGTTTGTAAGACTCATTAAGTATTTAGGCAGGTGCTGTTTGTCCTACAATCTATTCATTGACTATCCCCAACTTACTACTCAACTGAGGTAATATTATTGCCACAGAGGATTGTGGCCATAATTTTTTTTAAAAAATAACATTTCAAAATCAGTGCCATCTCTAGAGACTCTCATGGTCGAGACACAATCAAAGATGACTTCTTTAGGTCACAAGTTTATTTTACCACACCAGGATCACAATAGGCCCAAATAAATTGAAATTATTAACCTTCTAGTCTCATTATTTTCCACAATGGACTACTTTGCCTCAGTTAATCATGACAGAGAAGCACTGAATGTCAGATTAGAGATGGTAACTTGAAAAGACCTAAGGGAACCTGGATGTCCTATGCTTAGAAATCACCAGTTTATCACAACCTCTCATGGAGGCTGCAGCTGAAAATCTCAGCAACCATGAACACAGAATCTCAGAAGCAGGTCTAAGGTTTCTTTGACTTAATTGAGATACTTAGGAATCCTGCCTTAGTTTCTATCATGTCCACTTTCCTGATCCAACAGTCAGCTATAATAATAATACATAGACATATTGAATAGTAGAATGTTTTATTTAGAGTCAAATATTCTATAACTTGCTAAGATGACAGCTAAGGCACTTGGAGAATGATACCCTTCTCACCTCCATTTCTAGAGTTCAGGTAATTAACAAAATTTTTTTTTATTCTACTTTTTGGAAGTTATTTTGAGTTTCTTTAACTACAGTCATACTAATTTTGGACAAGCTCAGCCTATTCATATTTCTGCATATAAAGAATGGGAAGAATCACCATGTTGGCTGGAAATTTTTGCCTTCTTTTTTTTTTTTTTTTTTAAGACCATGGAATGAGTTACCTCCTATAATCTTTAAAATAAAATACGGGCTAAAAGTATTCTTTTAACCATTAGGAGTATGTCTATAATGTTCTTTATATCTTGACATCATCCTCAAAATTTTATGGATATTTTTAATAAGCATCTGTTGAAAATAAAACCCATAATAAAAGACTAATGGAAAGAGAAATGATGGAGTTGAAGTATAAAAGATGTAGAGGATGATTTATAAAATGTTGGTGGTATTTATATGTCCCTAGTGTCTGCCCCTAACCCATGTTCCTAGTCCCAGTAGTCCTGGTAAATTACTTAGCAGCATGATTTGTCATGTGAAATAATATTTGGATCACTCATTAAAGACTCATTATATATCAGACACATCATAATTTAAGCCTAATTTTCACAAGTACATATTTATCATTGAGAAAACTGACTCAGAGTTTAAGTGACTTAATATTATTTTACCTTAGCTTCAGGTGAACAACATCGTGGTTAGACAGTTATATAATTTATGAAGTAATCCCCTGATTCGTTTAGTAACCACCTGGTACTATATATAGTTATTACAATATTATTGACTATATTCTCTATGTTGTACTTCACCTTCCCATGACTATTTCATAACTATCAATGTGTACTTCTTAATCCTTTCACTTTTCACCCACTCCCCAACCCCCTTCTCATCTGGCAATCACCAGTTTTCTGCATCTGAGTCTGTTTCAATTTGTTTATTTATTTATTTATTTTGTTCTTTAAATTCCACATATAAGTGAAATCATATAGTATTTGTCTTTCTATATCTGACCTATTTCACTTAGCATAATACTCTCTAGTTCCATCTATGTCATTGCAAATAATAAAATTTCATTTATTATGGCTAAGTAATATTTCATTGTATATATGTACTACAAATTCTTTATTCAATCATCCATTGATAGACACTTAGAGTGCTTCCATATCTTGGCTATTGTAAATAGTGCTGCAGTGAACATAGATGGACATACCTTTTTGAATAAGTGTTTTGGCTTTCTTTGGACTAAATACCCAGAAGTAGAATTGCCAGATTATAAGGTGGTTTTATTTTTTATTTTCTGAAGAATCTCCAAACTGTTTTCCATAGTGGATGTACTAATTTGCAATCCTAACAACAGTGCATGAGGTTCCCTTTTCTCAATATCCTTCCCAAATAATTATTGTTTCCTGATTTATTGATGATAGCCATTCTGAAAGGTATGAGGTGATATCTCATTTTGGATTTAATTCACATTTTTCTGATTATTAGTGATGTCGAGAACCACTCTTTTTTTTTCATACACAGTAAAGATAAATGATTTTTAGAAACATTAAAATTCAATTTCTATCCTCTCTCTTTAAAAAGAAATCTTATCCATGCTGGAGAAGAAAGAGAAATAGATCTAGCTGAAAGTAGCAGAGTTTAAGGAGGAGAACTGAGTTGAGGGAAGAGAATTCTATTGCAGGAGAAGTTTGGAATTTGAAATTTGAGTCAGAGATATTTCTACTACAGTGCTGTCCAACAGAAATATAATACAAGCCACAAATGCAAACTACATGTTTAATTTTAAATTTCCTAGTAGCCACATTAAAAAAAATAACAAGTAACGTTAATTTTAATAATATATTTTATATAAGCCAATGTTTCTGAAATTATTACTTCAAAATATAAACAATCGATAATGAGAAATTTTACATTATTTTCTTATATGAAGTCTTAAAAAAAGTCTGATGTCTATTTGCAACTTAGGACACATCTTCATTAAGAATAGCCACAATTTAAATGCTCAATAGCAAAATGTGGCTAAAGATTACTGCACTGGACAACACAACTCTCGTAGTTTAAGAAGCAAGTTTGACTGGAGAAAGTGCTCACAAGGATTTAACATTAAAATGAACTAATTTCAGAATGAGATGATGAAAATATAAAAATTTATATGTTGATAATTGGGGGAAGAGAAAATGTCCACATTAGAAGTAAATTAAGGAGCCACAGAGGAATAGGGTAGAGTGGAATGATGAGAGAAGACAAACTCTGGTGGAGTAGCAGGTGTTTCATATCCATTGTCTATCACTAATATAACAGAAAGTTACCATTCTCCTCATCATATAGAAGAGATCTCTGAAGCTTAGAGACATTCAATCACTTGTACAAGTTTCTACTTTCTACTATTTTATGAATCTGGAACTGCTCGAAATCAATAGCTTGTATCTATCTTCTCACTGACTATAGTTTTAAAAAAGAAAAAGTATAATCTGCCAGCTGACCTGAGTCTATGTTGTTGATGAGAGGCAAAGTCAGAGGGGATTTGCAAAGGGAAAGGTGGGAGGAGAATCGAAAGCTTGCAAAGAACTGTTTCAAAGACTGTAGCTTCTACCCTTAAGCTGTTAAGGAGTTGAAGGCAGAGAGCCAGGCCCCAGGCAGCTGTTGTACTGCACAGTTGTTATTCAGAGGACATATACCTGCTGTTCTCTTGGCACAGTTGAAGAGAAAAGCAAAGGACTGGTTTTGACGTGTAGTCAGAGAGCATTGGTGGAAAAACCGAAGAAACCTCTGCAAGTAAGCTTGGTTAAGAATCAGAGGAGCTTGTCCAATGGCCTGCTCTGGATATCCAGACACTAGGACAGATTCTTATCTGAGTTATGCAAGTTCAGTATGTCTACAGGCTTATATTTTTAAACATAAAACAAGTCATACTCAAACCTGTACATGTGAAATGCAGATAATCTACATTCTGTGGGAATATATTATAAAGTAATCTTGTGTCATGATGGTAAGATTTTTCATCATACGGTTCCTAAACAGTCAAGTGAGAAGTTGGAGGAACAGAAAAGGGGCACCAGACAGCTCTAATTAGTCTTACTTTCATGAAAACTGATTTTCATAAAAATCAAGTTTTTTTTCAGTTAAGGATCATTGCTGAAAAGAAAGAAAAGCCGAATGAGCTGAAGAGTAATAATATTGTCTTTAAAAATGAGATCATAATGAATTCTCATTTCTATTTGGATAAGCAGTTCACACTTAATTACTTAACCTATAAGAATATGAGAGAGTTAAAAGGTTAAATTATATTCATTAAAAATTTCTTCAACAGCTATTTTTTGAGCATCTACTATGTGCTAACTGCTATTCTAGCTTTGGTTATAGAGTAGTGTGGCAAAAGTTGCTCGTCGATGCCTGAACCCAGATCATCTTCTTGGGAACCTGACTAGACTACATTTCTCGGCCTTCTTGGAGGTTAGTTTTGGATGCATGACTGAGTACTAGCCAATGGAATGTAAGAAAATGTGTTACTTCTGCACCTATCATGTGGGATTCTCCAGGATCTTTCCCCGACCATGGTGACTTTGGGAGATGTGTGGAAGGTAGTGTAACTACAAAGAAGGCAGAATCATCACTTAGAGGAGAGAAAAACATTTAACTGGTTTTAGACTAGAGATGAACTAGAAATAGATGGTTACAGAAGCTAGAGTGACCTTAACTAACATAAGCATGAGCAATAGTCTTGCTTTATTCTCTCTTGGTCTTACATTTCAATGGGACACAGACAATAGACAAGCAAACCACATATAGATATATGATTACATATGAAAATGTTAAGCCTAGATAAAGAAGCCCATATAGTTCATGCTAAAAAAATTAAAAATGTTAATGATAATAATTTACATTTTACTTTAGAATAAAGTATCTCTTTATATCATCTGCCCCACCCCCTTCCGAACATACACATATATCTCTTTACCAAATAAAGTCTATATTCTAAAATGGCGATGAACTCCAAAGTATGTAGAATAAATCACATTATCAGAAATTTCAGTTCAGTTTTCTATACTGAATGTTAATTCACTTATAGAAAAATGTAAATACATCTTTTCCCAGGTAATAATGAAATATTGGGTGGCTATTTAATTTTCTCCTATGAACAAACATTGAAATGCTAACTATATAGCCAAACAGCAGAAAGATGAATGAGGTGGTAATCAACAAGGTATGAGATCTAGTCCTAATTATACAATGTTTGTTAAAGCAGTTACTTCTGAGGCCTTGGTTTCCTCATTTACTAATTGGAAATTTGGGGTAGTTGATCCATAAGATGCCTCCAGCTCTCACATTTCTATTTCTATTTTCTGAATCCAAACCTAAACTCAAACCCATTACCTTTTTTTTTTTTTTTTTTTTTTGGACAGAAAACTGGAAGTGTGGCTCAAATACAGTGCTTGGGAGACACGCTACATGATTCACAGGTTTGAATGGTGAGACTCAGTATGTGAATGCTGAATCCTGAATCTCAGAAGCCTGACACATTATCTAAAAAAAGGAGGCTAAAGAGACATTGGAAAATTCCAGGTGATACAGAGATGCTGTTTGATTATCCAAAAAACTACCCATGACTTTTGTTTTCTTTGACCCTTATACTTCTGAAGCAGATTCTCTCTTTCTCTCTCTCTCTCTCTCTCTCTCTCTCTCTCTCTCTCTCTCTCTCTCTCTCTCTCTCTCTGTGTGTGTGTGTATGTGTGTAATTTGTGGTTTTGATTTCCCAAAGCTCTGAGCCTCCTTTGTTCTTTGAAGCTTCAACCTTTCAAAATAAGAACTGTATTGTTTTAACAATTGGGTCTCTATCCTCAGCTTTCTACCTCTTGCTCAGCTTCTCTCTTCTCTGTGTTCTCTCTCAAGCCCCTCTCAGCCTCCAGCTCCTGCTGCTGTGCATTGTGATTTAAGGTACTCTATGCTTTCCTTTCCTTACCATGGTGCCTTTGAGTTAGATATAGATGGATATATTATTGATTGGATTTTAGCTGCTGCTCTAAGCTTGCTGGCGCTGCACTAGTTACTAATAAGCTAGTAAAAGAAGAGTGAGAAAAGCCTGTCTCCTTTTTAAAAGAAAATGTATGACAACTCCATTTTGGAATCTTTAAGAAACGTTACCTGCTTTCTCAGAAGCCTTAGTTTGTTTGCTCAGGTATCATCACTGCACAAAGGCTAGTAGTCCATTTACCAGGCATTGAAGGCCTGCTTGGATGAAGAATGTGATACTATCCTATATGATAGAGGACCATTCTTTGTTCCACAATGCATGAGTGGTTGCGGTTTTTTGTTTGTTTGTTTGTTTGTTTGTTTTTTGCTAAATATTGCACATAAACCCCAAGTACCATTTTGAACCAGATCCTTTATAATTCTATTTCATTACTGCCATCAACCTATGATTGGGTCTTTAGTCATTGAACCTACAGCTCTTTTTAGATACTAAAGGCTGCTATGCTGGAAATTCTCTGCTACTCACTTTTCAACAGTTTCTGGATCCTCAGGGAGGTGACTGAAAAAGTTATGAAAGATTTCTTTATCCTATCTAAAGTTTCCTTCTCCTTTAGACATTCAAATGCTCTACTTCACATATATATATATATATATTCACAATATGTATATATATACACATATATATACACACAAATATATATGTATAAATATATATGTATATATATATTTGTGTGTATATATATATACACACATACACACACACATTATTATTGTTATCTATAATAGCAATACCTGAAAAAAACTTAGGGACTTCTTAACTAATTTACCTCTTACATTCATACAGTTGAACAATATGCAGCTATGTAAAATGAGATAAATGTATGATTTTGAAAAATGTTATATATTATTAAATGAAAAACATATTTGTATAGACTAAACTCTTTTGTCAAAATATGTTTCTATCTACTATCTATCCATCCATCCATCCATCTAGCTAGCTATGCTGGTTTATGTATTAAGCATTTTATAATTTGTTGAGAATATAGATAAAATGTAATAGCAACTTCTACTAGGGAAAGTGACTATAGGAAAGGAACCTGTGCTACAGTTTACCTTTGGCTGTTTTTTGAATTTCTAACTTTGTGTAGACATCATTTTTATTTTTTAAAAAATGTCATGTCACCTGAGGTTACATGGACTCTAATATTATGGGTAATTCCTCTTCTTTACTTCTTTCTATATTTCAAAACCTTGATGTCCTGTTTTAAAATTCCCTAATATTAAAGTTTAATAGTTATATAAAAATTTGGTGTCAGTCACTTTCTTGAAAATATAATTTAAAAGATGAAAAGAGAGAATCATGGGAGTTATAAGTCCCTGAATAGTACGAAGACCCTTAGGGGAACAAAGGAAAGCACTGTGGAGCAAGAGAAGAGTGACACTAAACGATTTGTTTTTCCACGCTGCATAGAGGTGACAGGAGGGAGGGCTGCACTGGTAGTTAGGAAAATTGGATTCCAGCCCTGCTCTGCCATTCAGTACTGTCTTGCACATGTCACTTAACCTCTTTAAACCTCAGTTTCCTCATTTATAAAATAAGGGAATTGTGTTGGATGATTTCTGAGGTGTCTGTTGGCTCAGAAATCTATAAAATTCCATAAAACATCACCTTTTCTCCCACCATATAATTGGCAGGAGGTGGTAATGAAATAAGGCTCAGAATATAATTCATCTTTCAATGTACATTTCTCTGTACTTCAGATGGCAGCGGCTGATAGGTCTTACTTTTTCCTCCTGTTACCCTCATTGTAAGTGAGGATAAACTCCCAATACTGGACACCACAAAGACTTTCACCCACCAGAGAAAACTGAGCTGGCCTGAAAATATTCATTTGACATAACACACTTCCAGTCAGAGACAGATGAGGCAGGCATAGGGTAGAGAGTGATCAAGGTGTTTTGTTTGATTGTTATTTGTTTCTTAATTTTTTAACCAGAAAAAAAGGCATCATTTGTCATTTGGAATTTTGTAGCTTGTGGTATTTCCTATTTTATCTGAATCAACTCACCTTTCCTTTTAGAAGCATTTTAGCCACACTAAAGTTTTCTATTCCAAACCTAGAGACAATGAAAGAAGGTTGATCCCTTCCATCCCAGAAAACTATCCAGCTCCTCCAATCTTTTAAAGCCCTTGGCTCATGGTTATGGAAGAAGACAAAGCTACACACCCAATGCTTACTAGCTAACAGTGTGACCTAGGAAGCCCAACGCAATTTGAGAAATACTTCTTGAACCCCTACCGCATGTTTGGCATCATGCTAAGTTAAGGTCCTATCTTAAAGAAGATAAGAGTCTAAAGGGTGGGTGGGGTGGAGAGGGGTAGAATCAATGTATTTGTAACTACAGTACAAGTCCCACGTCAGAAGGATGGACTGGAGCTACAATAGGAGGAGCCATTTAGTCTAATAAAGAGTCATTTGAGTTGGGCCTTACAGGCAAATCACCAATATCCAGGATCTTCTTTTTCTACCAGTTTCTGACCTGTACCAAGGAAAATATCTTTATCCTTCTGCATGTGTGATGCAGCCCTAGAAGTGTGAATGTATGGAGAGTGAACAGGTTCTCTGGCAACAAAAGGATGAAGAAAGACCCCAAAAAAGCAGAGCTGGTATGAGAACCTGGAAGGGTAAGAGAATGCTGAGCAAGCCAGAGAAAGAATGGGCTCTGGAAGGAAGTAATAGGAAGACAGAACAGTATGAAGGTGTGGTGAAACATAGGTGATAGGATGTGCCTCACAGATACTGCAGATTTCATTCCAAAATGGTCTTATGTACCTTATCTCTTCGGAGACTGGGTTTCATTGGGCATCCTATAATAACTGCTGCCAGAATGCATCTGCTTTCTCATAAAGTCCCTCACCAACTATAAGCTATCATGAGCATAGCAAGCTTTGTCCTGAAGCCTTTGGCAAAGTAGAACAAACCTAGTAGCACCACTAAAGCGTGGACACCCTGCTGGGGTGAAGATGAATGAAAACACAACTGGGAAATATTTCACGACGAGGAAAGATTTCACGACCAGGGTGTGAATAGACGGAGAAAGGAAAGCAAATATTTCTATCGTGGAGTGATTTACAATAGATTTAGACTGACTCATAGCCAAGTGTAGGAATCAGCTGTAAATCACATGTGAAAAGCAAATGCGGTATTTTCTCTTTCAAGTAATGTGTATTTTTCAATCAAATCAGTGAATACTTTTAGTAATATCATTGTTCCAAAAATGTTGTCATTCATTTAGTTCTCTTCTAGCAGAATCAGGGTCAGAATTGCTGGGTCACAGGGTCAGGGAGAAGAGGACGTGATAGTAATGTGATCAATGATTATTTTCTAGTGAGTAATAAATTTAGTGGCTCTTTATTTCTGAATCTTAAAAGTTGTCCTACTGGCCTGAAATTTCTGAGGCCAGAGTTATCACTATGACTTTATTTCATAAAATAAAATAAAAAAAATTACTTTATTTCATAAAGTTATTTCTTTAGAAGCTATTAACACATTTGTTTTGGCCAGGTACTTTGTGAAGTCATAATGCAGAAAGAGTAATTGTGTTTTGTGATTTCGGAGGAAAATATCAAGGTAAAACAGTACTCCATTCTGATGCCTAGTAATATATCAGAAAAGGAGAAGAGACATTAGTGACAGATATTTCTTTATTTTAAATGTTGACTTAGGGTCTGATAAATATTTACCAAGCCATGAGTGATTTCAGAATTGCTGTTAGAATATCTAAAGTTTTACAAAATGGGGTCTTGTGTTTTAGGTGCTGGAAAACTAACAATATTCACTGATTTTTTTTTTTTTAAAGGTACTGGACACTACATAGTTACATCAGTTTAATTGCAGAGCACTCGAAATCCATATAATCATATGATTCCAGCTCTGTTGTTTGTTTATATAGAATTAAGAATTAAGATATATGGTTTAATATATCCTTCAAATCACAAAATGGGACAGTCAAGGTCTTTTTAAAGGTCCTTAATTGAGATGTGATGATAACATAAAAGCAAGAAGAAAAAGAAAGCTCTGAGCTTCCAATTCTCAGTCCAATGATTTCTGTCAATTCCACTGTTTCTGAAACACCGAAGAGAATTCTAGAGAATACCTCATCAGAGAAATCACAACCCTTAGAGAAATCAGAGTTTTCAAAGCTATCTGACCAGCAAATCCATGCCTTCTTCCAGGCTTCATTCATTTCAGCCCTTAGAGCTACCACATTTAGAGGTTGTGTGATTTCATGCAGAGTGTGTGATCAGCAGCTTGGCAGGCAACTTAAGACTACCTGAGACCACAAGGGCATGTGATTATGCATATGTCCCAGGAGCAAATCTGAAAATGAAGCTAAATCAATAAATAAATGAGAACTGTGGGTAGAAGAACCTCACTGTGGTTTTCTGAATGTAATAATCGATCTGATACTTAATCAATGAGCGAGTACTTATTTTGAATAACCTATGTCCTCAATATCATCTAGAGAACTATAGAAGGTAGAGACAAATAATGGAATGGTCTTTACCCTGAGGCAACTTAGGGTTCTACCTAATGAAGCATATTCATTCTCTCTCTGGTCCACTGAAATGTAAAAGAACCACTTTCACCTGTGACAGGATACAATTCATGCTCTTTTGGCTATGACCAGTATAAAATGTGTGTTCTTTTTTAATATAAATTTTAAAAGATATGCAAAGATAATTGATGTGAGCTACCCTTCTTGAAACAAGTCTAGGCATATTTATACACATTTGGTGCTGACTTGAGGGGAAGTTCTATAGCAACATAAAGGTCAGCTTTGTCAGATGGATTTTCATAGAAAATAAAGGATATGAAGAGAAGTGGAGATGGCTTTCTAGCTTCTCTGAAATATGCTGGTGCTCTTACTGGGAAAAGGTTGCTCCCCTAAAGAGGGGAGTTAGAGACCAGTGATGACTATGTAGAGAAAATTTAGAAATTTAAGACCATAAGCTGTAGATACCATCTTAATAGATTCATCCTTAATCAACTAGTCTTAATAGAATATTATTCTTAGCATAAGGTGATTGGTATTCTAAAATAAAATCAGGAGGTAAACAAGTTTTCATAACTCCTGGCAATCCCCAGGATGTCTTGGTATGGATCAGTTATCATTTATCATCTTCTTGGTTTTAGGGAGGTTCATTACTGATGCTCAGTCATTGTATTATTCCCTATAAAACTGCTGAAAGTAAAGCTACAGTTTTAAAAGTGCTTATTTTGTGCAAAATAAATTAATGTCTTGCACATCAGGCTTGCCAAGTTTTAGTCTCTAACAGAAAGATATTACTGCTATATGTAACTTTCCATAACATATTCCTGAAAGTTATGAGTAAATATTTTTTTAGATATATCAAATCACATATAAATGCACTGTGAGAGTCGGCCTATTTAAAATGGTTCTGTCCAATTCAACAACTTTTACTAAGAATCCATTTCATCGCAGGCAATGAACTAGGTTCTGTGGATGTACAGATTAATATAACTTGGTTCTTGTAATCAAAAATCTTAGAGTTTAGTGTAGGAGAGAGATGCATTAATATCAAATGTCAATATCATATGCTGAGTGCACACATAGAAGAAAGCGTGGGGTACTGTGAGAGAACAAAGAAGGAGCGACTTGTTCATCCAGTGCGGATCAATAATTATGCTTGGAAGAAAATGAAATGGCTGAGCTGAGTTTTGAAGAATGAAGATTCTTAAAGAATTCTTTGGTCCAGTAGTCACTCCTTAATTTATTCATACTGTTTGTGTAACCTCAGCCAAAGCACAGTCTTTTTTTCTTGCTAACTCTTCAATTGTAGTATAGGGAATTGGAAGCAAATTCAGCAGATAGTTAGGGTCATTTCCATGTTGATGATCTATATATTCTTTGATGCTTATAATTTTGTTTTTCATGTAGTAAGTGTTCTTAATGCAAAACATCTCTGCCTTGTACTGTAAATATTATCAGTGTATTTATATTTAACCTGAAAATATAATGTAAAATGAGTATTAGTGGTACCCTAAGTCTTATATAGAACATCTAAGCTAATCTGAGAGAAAAAAGAGTGCATTTGTTTTTATAGCTACATTAATGAAAAGGGTTATACAATGGGGTAGGGATGACCTCCTGGAGAGAAAAAAGCTGAACAATCACAATACATCAAAAGCTGCCTTCTGAGAAGTGTCTTTGACTACATGTCTATTATCTTTGTATATCAATCTTCACTCTTAAATGGCTCTCTTAATTTGCATATTAGTGTTAGAAGAGTTTTTTATTGAATCAATTTACATTTATTTTCCTCAGGCTTTTACTGGATATGTGGGTGGGGGGGGGGAGGTCGTTGTGGGGAGTGTGGCAGAGGATACTGATGAGAGAATCCCATAAATTCAAAATTTCTCATTGAAAGGGCCTTTACTCAGTTGTGCAAATAATCATACCTAGTGCATAAGACCACGTGGTATTGAGGCTGGGAACAGTAGATCAGATCCCAGTTCCATCTACACTGTGCCATAAGAACAAGCTTTCTAGATTCTCCCAAACATCCTCAGTTTCTCCACGTGTAAAACACAATCGCCTGAATACACTGAAGATTGGCTTTCCCTATCTTTATTGTGTTTGGGATGCTGAGTCATTAAAATATCATATTAATAAAGAATATTAATGTATTAAAGAATAATCTACAGAATTAGAAAAAAAATCTCACAAATACATTAATTAGAACGACACTGACTATCCATATGTAGAGGAAAACCATGCTCTAATGAACTGTTTTAGGGCATATTTGCCTTACCCAAGATATGGCAGTGTCAAAATGAAAGACAAGAACCCCTCCCAAACAGAGAGAGCAATAAGTGAGAGAGCCTTGATAAATGCCTTGCTATCTAATGAAGCCCAGATGAAGATATGTATTTAATTAGCCTTTGGGCTGTCTCTAATGCTTGCCTTTATTTTTTTTTCCCCCTTAAGAATAGCATAGTATATAAAGAATCTTAATTTGCATATGCTAATGAACCTTCATAAAGCCCTCCTTTAGAAAAGCTCTTTTAAATGTTGAAGCAGCCTTGACTCTAAGGCTTTATAATGCTTCTGACCTTAAAAACAAAATGTATAAATAGAGCTCCTTTTTCTTAAAACTGTCGAACTTTCATCAGCCAGTAGTGATTTTTATTTATTCATTTTTTTATTTTTTAAAACAGAGAGGTTAGAATTCACAAACTCTCATCTGTTGTGGAACTCAAGAGTATCAACAGTTAAAATGCCTGATTCATTTCTCATATAGAGTGTGTATCTGAGGGTTTCTATGCTGGAGGGCTTTTTTATACATAAGGAAAAGAGAAATGCATATTTCCGCTTTTTTAAACCTGTGATCTAGAAATATGAGATGCATAATGAACAATGGATAACAATCTTTAACAAGGGTATAGATTTTTCTAACTAAACAATAAATCTCTCTGGTGTATCGACAGGTCCTTGTACAGAGCAGGCAGGGCTCCAGGGCCTTGCTGCTCCAAACCAAACTCTTGATTATTCATGCACGAAAGGGTTTTGTTTTTGTTTTTGTTTGTTTGTTTTGTCAGAGAAGGTAATATATTAAAGGAAAGAGCTTGGTCTTTAGGTTTCAAATTACAGAGTCTTTATTCTGATTTGGAATACTAGTAAAAATGAAAACAGAAATCTATCAAAGTGCAAAATATTCACACAAAAGTTACGTGTGTGTTTACATACATGCAGTTGACCCTTGAACAACATGGGTTTGGGTTTGAACTGTGAAGTTTTACTTATATGCAGATTTTTAACTTTTATTTATTTATTGGAGAATTTTTTGTAAGGGTTTATTTAAGCCAAGCTGACAACACATGCCAGGGAACAAAATCTCAAATGCTCCAGAGAATAAGTTTTGCATCTTTGTTTATGTATTTGAAATTAAGGAGGGAATTTACCTGAAGGTGATTGAAAGCAAACATGGGGGTTGGATTACAGGATAGTTAACAAGATTATGTGCTGTCTTGAAGGTGGCTATGGTTTATTTCAAAGGTGTGTTAACCTAACCTCACAGAAACAATGGACAGGGCTTGCTTAAGGCACAGATAAACCTTTTACTAAAGAAGTTATATGCTTAGGATGTGATCACCCACCATGACCTATCTGCCCAAGTAGAAACTTATAATTAGATCACTCTTTGAGGTTACTTTCCGTGGAACCCTTTTTCTTTTGTCCACAGGATACATTGATGACCAACCTTTAGACTGAATAGTGTGGTCTCACAGAGCTAGGAAGGCTCATTCCTAGGAAGTTTCAGTATCCATGCTTTTTGATAACCACTGGGGATGAGGCAATATTCTAACTAACTATGGAATCTAAGTTGAGGCCGAATTTTCCCCAAAAAGGAAGGGCAGGTAAAAAGAAGGCAGTCAGATCTAATGGCCTTTATTGTGAAAAAACACTCTAGATCATTTCTATCCTGTGAACTATCATTATACAAGTTTTGCCTTCTGTCTCATTTTCCTGTATTTGACATCTAGTACAATATTTACAAAAGACACAAGAGTATTAACAGTTATCCAATACATGTTCAGTAATCATAAACAGTTGGTCTATTTGGAAAAACCCAAAGAACTAGTATAACTATTATTATGACTAACATATATACAGATTTTTAAAATAAATTACAAATGTATTATATCTCACCTATAATTTTCTTAATATTTTCTTTTCTCTAGCTTACTTTAAGAACATAGTATATAATACATATAACGTAAAGTGTGTGTTAAATCAACTATTCATGATATCAATAAGGCTTTCCAGTCAACAATGGGCTATCAGTAATTAAGTTTTTTGGGGGGAGGCGTCAAAAATTATATACAGACTTTCAACTGTATTGGAGGTCAGTGCCCCTAATCCTTGTGTTGTTCAATGGTCAACAGTATATGTACATATAAATATATAAATATACACACACATACACACACACACACACACATACTTACATGCATGCATGTATGAGTGAGTATATAAATGATATTGCAAGAAGAGAGAGGTAGTGGCTTATAGCTCTCTTGCTACTTTGGGGGGAAACTGAGGCTGGAGCCCATTTAAATTGTTCCAAGTTTTCTAGTTTTGCATGCCAATGCTACTTTTTACTCTAAAAACTGAGAATTCGATAAGAAGAAAGACAAAGTAGATGAGCAGTAGTTGCTGTTCTAGGCTTTTATTAAATTATACTTTTAAAATCTCATGTCTCTGAAACCAAACGTGCAATGCAAGTAGAGTACATGGAAGAATTTCAAGCAGCAGCTGGGAGAGTTACAATATGGAAGAGGGAACAAGAGAAACGTGCTCATACGATCAAATGAAAAACAGCTTTCAATACAGCCCTGCTCTGCTGACTCTCAGCACAGAGATGAACAGTAGCAGCCCCTGGTAGCCTCCTTTCTTATGGAAAATGCAGACTCAGATCACACAAACATATTCACCTGCAGCTCTAGGCTTGTCTGCGTTTGGGTTGGTGCCCTCTACCCTGCAGATACTTTACTTGCACTCAGACTCTGTCTTGGTCACAGGCCACAGGCGCCTGTGATTCCAAAGACAGATAATGATTCCCTTTCCTTGGGGTGCTGGCCTTCTTCCTTTCAGTGTCCGATTACTTTAGGTAACATCTCATTTGAGTGCACAGGCTCAGAGTTCAGTGTTAAATCAGAATTTGCACTGTCAGAATGAGGACATTTCATCCAAAATTCATGGAGCAGCTATTAAAGAGAAGCAAGAGAGGAACAAACTGGGGAACTCTTCCCTGCACTTCCTCTCACTGAAAGCCCTAACTCCGAGAATGGTGTCTATTATGTCAGCTTCTATTTGGTCCTCATACTATGTGAGAACTCCTCTCGTTGGGTTCTCTTTATAGCAAATGTTGTTAACTTTTTCAGTCTGGCTGTACTAGACAGATGACATGAAAGCAACACACATGGCACATTTTGAAGAACATGCCAAGTATTCTACACACTTTTTGACTTTGGCCTTTTTACCACTCTCCCACACCAGAAAACGAATAACGTAAATGATAAGAAGGGCATTTTCTTAAGGATTACCTTCAGTCAGTTTAAATTATTTTAAAAACTGTTTGCAAGCTTCTATATTATCATTAGACCACATTATTTACAAGCATCTTATAACTAACCTTGACACATTCACTAAAATTTAGCATGAATGAATTTAAGGTCATTATACTTGTCTAAGAGGCTATCATGTATGATTAGATAACTAAATTTGCAAGAATTCCACATCCAGTTTTACTTAATCTCACACCGAATGTGTTTGTGATTTTGTTGCCTTTTGACACCTTGATTCTATAGAATACCGAGGAATGGAGAAGTAGAAAACTCTACTTAATTGGATCAGTACTAACATACCCATGGCTGGCTGCCAGCCAGAACACCAAGTGAGAAAAAACCAAGACAAGAAAGTGATGATAAAAAGATCCATTTATGCAGATAATTGGTAAGCATATGCTAACAAACCAGCTTCCTAATTCTTCCAACTAAATATTACTGCGTTTCAAATGCTTGGAGAGTTTGAAATTTCCTCATAACTTTAAGCCCGTTCTTTTATAAATTTCAGATTTTGGGGAGAAAATCAAACACATTACATACTTCCATTATTTTTATTTTTTCCCCCAGGTTCTTATTTTAAATCCTAATCAGGTTTTCCTATTTTGAGAATATGGGGTTGCTGAGACAGTTGAAGGCAATGGGTAATGGAGAGTTTAGGAGGATTATCTTTAAATCTACAGAATTTGCCTTTAGGCTTCTCTCTGTCAATACAAGAAATCAAGGACTAACCATAATCCTGGCAAACAATCTACAGTTCTGCCCATCCTTTGGGAATGTCTTGCATGCATTATGTATGGTACTCATCTGATATTAGCAGTTAACAATGTTAACTATGGTGAAAATGATGATGGGAAGTAAAAATTAAAAATAGACTATAGCCTTACCAAATTAGAACTTTAATGAGAAAAGAGCTCTTCCTCATTAAAATTGTTCCTGTCTCTTCTGAACCAATCTTTGTACCTCCTACTGCTACGCCCATTTTATTCTTCAAACTAAGCTTTAAGGAAGAAGTTGCACCTATGATTAAGGAGGTCCAATTATTTCATTAATGAAATGACTAATTATGTCAAAACTTACACAGCATACCTGTATTCTTCTTCTCTGAAATGAGATTGGGTTGAAATAGCTCTTCCCTAAAGGAAAGCAGTTGAAGATAGTCACAGCTACCTTTAACTGATTAATTAAACCCTGCTCAAAATTAGATATTTATAATTCTGGACCAGTTGAGGGTCTATAGTAACATAGTATAAAGGCATCTCTTATGTAAAATATTAAGAAAGTTTTAATGAAATTTATTATAATGTACACAATCAGTATTTAGGGTATGGAACTCTGCTTTGTTCTAACTTTGAAAACTAACCCACATTTGGATAAGATTTATTCAACAGTCTCTCTGGACAATAACAAATAGTTGAATTTAACAAGTAATAGTAACCATCATTATAACCATTGTCTGGTCTGCTACAGTTTTGCCGCATAATGCAAATGAGATAAGAGCCAGTCACTTGTAGGAATCTTGCCTATTTTGTTTTTCCTGACAGAGGTAGCTATATTGTATCATTACAGTGAAGAGCTTATGTTTGAAGTGGAGAAGCCTGGATCCAAATGTTGTTTCCTCACCTATCAACTGGGAGTATAAATCATACCAACCCGGTAGAAATGATATTATAATTAAAAGAGATAATATGTGTAAAGCATTGAATGTATCTAACACCAAATAAATTAACAATAGAAGTTGCTTATTGCAAAGTTGTATATGTTTAAGGGACAGATATTCCTGAATATTACAGGTTCCTTATCTTTTCCTTTTCCTGTTTTGCTTTTATTTGAAAGTAACATCTCTTTCATTTTGGTTTTCAATTATGTCCTTGAGTGTTTCAGAGGCATAGCCTATTATTAAGGGTCAGAGTTAAGATTACCAGTTGGGCATGGGAAGGAATGGTAGGAAACAACTGGGGCAGGATTTTGAGAGCTAAGTTTGAGGTGGTCTGAGTTAGTTAGAACGGGTGCTGTGGGGCTATACAACTGCTCTGACTATCCTGGAAGTAATTCTAGGACAGGTTATTCCTGAGGGAAGGACTTGGGAAAGGTATATCCAGGGATGCCTATGTGTCCATGTATCTGTGTAAAGTTTATCACTCTTTTTTCAAGTGTTTTACTTAGCAAATGAGCTCAGCAATATTCCACCTGAAATTACTTGCTCTGGGGTGCTTAACAAATAGTTGGCCGTTTAATGGCCCAAGGTAGAGCCAGGGAAAGTTAACACACGGATAAAATGAGCACTAACTATGATAACAATGGTTTTCATGTGGGATTATTGCTCTTGTAAACCTTATTCAACATCATAATGCTAGCAATAATTTTTCTGTTTTTCCCATTTTAAAATTAAGTCATGTTTGAGAATGTATAGGACACAGAGGAGATATAAAAGCTCAGTGCTAGACCTGTAACAGCCTTTTCATAATTCTCTGTTGTTGCAAAAGAAACACTCAGATGCAGAATTCAAAATTTGGGTACATGATATTACCCTAACTAGATGTAGTGTATTTAGGAAGAGAGATGGCAATTTATTATATAATATTGTGACAATGACTCATACCCATCTCTCCCAAACCCTACCAAACATCACTTTGATTGGACTTGATGTTCATGGACTCAAGGTCTTTATTTTTTGTTGTCGAGTAGCAACTCTGGCTTGGACAACAGAAGTGAAGCATGTTTACATGGAAAACCCCTACCTGATTGCACATTGCCTGATTGGGAAACAAACAACCTGAAGACCCAGGTAACCTGTTCTCATTAGTATAGAACATGGATAATTTGTTATATCACTGTTTGGAAGATAAAGTGTCTGCTTAGTAAGAATGAGACATTTCTCTGGTAATATTCGGTGCAGAGCACAAGGAAAGAACAGCCATGCAGGAGGGTGCATTATCTGAAGAAAAGGGTGGTTTGGTTGGAATCAGGAGAGTGGGATCCATAGTGCCGTTGTAGCCTCAGAAAGGGCAAGTTTGGGATGATGGGCTCTCGATGGAGCCTGTTCCTGAGCCTGTTCCTGAGAGGTGAGGGAGGGGTAAAGTCAAGCATCTGGCTTCCTAACTCTATATAGATGAGAGTGATAAACCTTGGGTGAACTTGCTGAATCAACATTTGCAGCTGAGTCCCAGCACAGCCATTCTCCAATGAGTCCACAGGATGGAAGAGGTAGTATTACTGATTCCATTCATAGATTGAATTTTTTCCTTCTGCCATTTGAGCCAGAGTAGATTTGGTGTCACCATTTCTTTCTTCCATGTGTACCTTTTTCATTTATTTTAGATACATTTTCTCATCTTTTTTGGCCTCTATTTCCACTGTTGATCCTTCCCTTTTCTTAGTTTTGAATTATCTTCTTTGGTTATTATTTTTGCCTCTCCTCTTTAAGAACTTACTATACTTTCATTCTCTTCACACAAACACACACACACGCATGCACGCATGCACGCACGCACGCATGTAAGCACGTATTTACCCCAGAACACAGAAAGAAACTGGAGTGTCCTTTTCATCTTACACCTTTCTTCTCCCATTCCCTTTCCTGTGCCAGCTGGCAGCACTAACTGGCAGGGCTGCTCCGTTACTCACTACCAACTTTAGAAAAGAGCCAAGAGGCTTTTCTTTAACTCTTTCTTTTTCTCTGTTAGCACCTCTAGCCTGACTTTAATTCTCTAGTTTTAATTCATCAGTAGCAAGTTCCCTTTGTACTCCAACATATGCAGTATTAAATTTAAGCCTCCTTCACATTATCCTGTTTTTGAGTTGAAGACAGTATGGCAAATTACTTACATTTACTGATTTTTTATTGTATTTATATATTCCAAATTACTTATCATTAGGAAACAGTGACATTTTGGAATGCCTGCGATAGGTGGTCAGGCAGGCTCTATTTGATACCTTCAATTGAAAAATTCACTACCTTGCAAGACAGAAAGCATCATTCTATTCTTAATTTGATTTATGAGAATATTCTTCTCTAATCTTAGATACAATTTATTTCCTAATAACTGTCACCCGTGGACATTTACTATGTAAAGCAAGGCTAATATCTTTCTCATTTAGTATAACTTCAACTGTTTTAAAATAGGTACCCTTCCTGAGTCTTCTCTAAGCTACATATTTCCATTTTTTTCCCCCAATATTCATCATAAGGAAGATACTGAACAATTTTGACGGGCTGCATTTGTCTCTACCCTGACTCCACCATGTTGTTCAGAATTGAACTCAGAGTTCCAGGTGTGATTGATCTAAGTTATAAAGGACACAGTGCTTATTTTTAGGACAAATTTAAAAATAAAACTCACTAGCCTATTTTCTGGAACTCATTATCCCCTCAGACTGGCCTAAGTTGGAGATCAATAAAATCAAGAAAGAATAAGAATTTTTTGTTTTGAAATTCTAGGTATCTATAAAATTAGTAGACTTTTAAGGTTAATCAGACCTATATCTGTTACCCCCTTCCTACTTACAACCCAAATCTATTAGAATGGATGCACTGTATGGCTACTATCTTATCCAAAACAAAACAGGATGGTGGAACTATCAGGATCCTTATTTTACAGTGGTCAGAACATGAGTCTGACTCATTACAGCAATTCACAACCCAAGTTCCTTGAATTGCGACAACCAGATCAGACCAAGCCTCCTCCAAGGGCCTTTTAGTCCCCCAAATCTCTTGTCTTCAGGCATGTGTAGAGTGATGCTGTTCCACCAACTGGTACACTATAAGACTGAGGGAGATAGGGCACAGTCCAGCTCGCAAATTCCACAGTAAAACTCACTGTTTTTGGAGCAGCCAGTGAGGTGTTCTGTTCAGATATTCTACTTGGCATGCTCATAAACCTTACCTCCTGCTACCTGACCAAATCAAGAAAATGGATATTTAATTGGGTCTGAGAGACTTACAGGCTATTATGGAGGCACAGGCTTTCCATTTCATTGTGAAACATTGCTCTTTTGATCTCTTGTAGCATCTTTTAAATGGATATGTGTTTGGGCTTAGAATACACTGTATGTGAGTTCATAGTTAAGACAGGAAGACTTCTCCTCAGAGAAAAGAATGTGACTATCAAACCCCAAAAGGTTGTATATATCTTCCCAGATCCCATGTGGGAGAATTATCTCATTTACCTCTGTCTAACTCTGAGAGAGAGCCATGCCAGGGGCACAACCAAGGGTCTGGGTATGCTAGAATCTGGGAATTAGAGACAGTGAGTGGATCAGCACAGACCCCAACTTTAAATCAAAGTCAAGTCCATGTGAACACCGCCTTTGAAGAAATTAATCAAATTCTTTCTTTTTTTTTGCTATGATATATAGATTACCAAACAAAGGTAGACTGATGACAGAAAAATTACTATGTACATAACTGTCCTTTGCAGTGAGTTGGCTGTGGCTGGCATTTGCACAATATCCTGAGTGGAAAATTACTTACATACTGGCAAACTTGTCAAATCTTTGCCCATTCACACTCATATTCTGTTAGAAAAACTCCAGGCTTTTCTAGCTACTGTTTCATCATTCTCTGGGTGGGCCACTGCATCCTAGTTTTCTGTATCTCTAACCAAAATGTCTTCTTAATGGATTCTGATTTCTAAAGCACACTGTGTCCTATCTACCTAACTCCACTGTTATAACTATTTGATGGCAAATAGGATTTATCTTCCATGTCAATAGCAATTGCTTAGTATTAGCTGCCTGGAACATAGTTTTAATAAAAAATATAATGCTGTGTTTGAGCTTACTTTGATTGAAAATACCTGTAGTGGATACAAGGTAATGAGGTGGTAGTATTTGTGCTACTCTTTAATAATTTCTCATGCAATAATCTATGACAAGTAGGCAACAAATGCATACCCTGACAAGTCGTTTGTGTACAAGAATCAATTTATACCCATAAGTTGCCTGTATAGTAAATCTATCATCAATAATGGATAATACAGATGCCATTTACTGAGCAAGGCCAATGTGCTAGCCACTATGCTTGGTGGCTCAAATCTTTCCATCAACTCTGCAAAATAGGCATTGCTGTACAAGCTTTACAGATGAGAAAACAGGCTCAACATACTTGAACTGCCTTTCCAAAACCAACTAAATAAATGAGTAGCAGAGGCACAATTCAAACTTTGGTTCACTTTGGTACCAAAATGTAACAACAGAAAGAAAAGAAATCCTAAGCATCCGTGGACCCACCAAATTCCTTAAAGAAGAGTCTCTATTTTGAAAGGGACAAAGAGGAGCCATGTGAAGGGACTTGAGCTCAATAAACACAAAAAAACCATTAAATCAATCTTTAAACATTCTCAGAAGGTAGAATTATGATTTCTGACCCCCAAGATCAGCAAAAATGATGCTATTTCCTTTTAGTATTATACTATAATTTCTGAAGATAAAAATATCGGTGCCTATGACCTTTGCTACTAGATGGTAAACGTCATGAGGTCAAGAGTTGTATTCTCATTTTTTTCATCCTTGCCACAGTTAAGACCAAGAGTAATTCCACAAAAGTCCCCACACAAATGTTTGTTACCTCAGTTTGTATTTACCAACAAAAACAAAGGTATAAGAAAAAAAATCATATGCTGACAGGATGCTTATTTTTCTTAATTATTAGTAAAAACATGGTGAGTGCCTAATTTATAATCAAGATGATAAAGCAAAGAGCTAGCTTCCAAATTCTGATTCTTTACCATTAAAGAATCCATTTGCATAGATAAGTCCCTATCCTATGATAAAGAAAAGAGGCTTAATGGTAGTCTCTAAAGTATAGCCTGTTACCATTAAGATGTGGCAGAGAGTTAGAAATTCTATAGCCAGAGCCATAACATTCTAGTATTTAGTATTCATTAGATGGGATCAAAGACAAGAACTGCATGCAAAGAGTTAAGTAATTCAAGCAGAAATAGCAATGCTATCCTACAAGTTGTGGGGACAATGTAATGCTGCATCATCTTATTTTAGTAGTTCAAGTAATTATTTATGTTAAATAACCACAAAGCGATTATAGCCAACATGATTAAGGTTTATGGTGCAATGTAGAAGGCCAAACTTGTTACATAAATGGTAAACCTCAATAATTCAGTTTTTCAATAACAGTTTGAGATTTAATCAACACAGAGTAATTGTATTAAATCTGAATTAAGTTGACACTGGAGACATGATAATATCAAGCAGAACATCTCATTCCTGCTTCTAATATTTAGAACTGAACCTGTGATTGTGTGAATCAATGCAGTTCAGTTCAAGTTCACCGAAGAAGCAGTTTTCTACTAGAGACCATAGGTAGTATATCTCAATCAATATTGATACATGGAGCTGGCCAGTAAGTCAAGAAATACATTTTGGGAATTTACTAAAAAACTGCATTTTCTCCAAATGTTTTTATTCAAAATGTGGTAAAATTGCTTTTAGTATCCCCAGGTATTATTTTCTTACTCTAGGTCATGTATCTCAAATTTTAGCACCAAAGAATACCTATGACATAATAGAAATAAACTTTTGCCCAGGGATCAGAGTGCCCAATGCACCGAAACTTTTAATTTCCTCTAACATCTGGTATTTTATCTTTAAAATTATGGTAAATTTTGCATTCTCTTCCAGCATTCATCTGACTTTATTCTTATACCAACAATAACATTTTAAAGTACTTACATTAAAGAAAAAAATTGTGCAGTGTTTATCTTTGAATTATGTAAATCTTTAGTTTGAGAAGCCCAGCTTCAGATACTTCACTTAAGTAAAAATATTAGAAAACAAATATTTACACATTAGAAAGTGGGTCATAATAAACTCACTTCACTAGTTTTCTTGAATTGCCAAGAGTATTATTTGAAAGGTCAATTGATTTTCTTAAAGTTTCTAACAAAGGTTAAAATGTACCTTAGCAGTTTAGATTTCCTCATGGATAGATCATACAAACATTTAATAAAAGCTTGCTTGAACTGACTTATATTTTCAGGTTTTATTACTTCAGGATGTCAGTGAGTCCAGACATTTACTCTTCCTACTTTTATTGGTATCCATAACATAGGAAAAAAAAAACTTATAAAGTGGCAGTGGGCTTCTAATCTTATAAGAAGTTCCATACATAAGAAAAGTACTCCATGATCAAGGTTGGGACACTAAGCACACTGTGTGTTTCCTGTTGATTTAAAGTACATACTAGCATGTCAAACCCTCTGAGAAGTCCTGTAGAAATCCGAACAATTCTCAGTTTTTATTTTCACATTAATTCACATTAATTATTAACCCCCGGTATAACTCATGTTTCACAGAACACACTTTGTAAAAAATACACACTTATTGGTCTCGTGTGCTATTTTACAATCTATCTCAGCATTTGCCTTTCCAGATTAAAAAATAATAACTCTGTTTTTATTTGGCTGTTTCTTCACTCTTCTGTTAAATTTAGGAATGCTAAATCTCACTAGCTTAATCATGTGCATTTTGTGTTTGGCATAGAGGCATTTCTGTTTGGTTTGTTATAACTTTTCTAATGATGCCCATTTATTCATCTTTTTCATCTGCAGAAACACACTGGGTTCATATTGTTAACTTAAAAATTATTTTCAAGGTCCTTCTGCTTCAGTAGTGGAGGTTGAGAACTCATCATGTTTATCAGCATTTTAGGTTTATATTTTTCCTTATGTCAATTACCTTAAGTAGACCACTCTGGTGTCCACCAGCTACTTTTAAGCTCATACACAAACACTTTTAAAATCTTCCTGAAATCTATCAGTCAAGTTGGAAATTTCATTCACTTTTTATCACATCTTATTAGGAAATTTGCATTTGCTCCTATCAAGTCATTGAATCCAACAGTAATCCTTTTATTTCCCTTTCCCAAAAATGTACCTCTTCATCTTTACCCCTTACTTCCTGTCTCTCATCTTGCTCCTCTCCAAGATAAAAAGAGTAAAATAGCAAATAACATTTGGTTAACCTATTACACTTTACAGAGATCTTTAAAGCACATTAAGTCATTATGATTCTGACACAGAATACTAAAAAAGCTGAGGGAAAGAGAATGGGAGGCTGCATAGCCCAGTGGGGAAATTACACTGGAAAGGAATAGAAGCCCACAGAGAAAATCCAGATAAACTGGAACATGAAATGGAAACCTGAGGGAAATGGAGTGGAAGATGGCAGAGGGCAATGATACATTTCAAAACAAATAGACTGTAATAGAGCATATGATGAAAAAAATCATAGTGGAAGTGAATAGAATGAAGAGAAGCCTGGGAATCTGATTATTAACTCTCAAATTTAGCAAAGAACAGAAGAGCAAAATGCAAACTATCAGTCTGGGAAATGCTGGAGAAAGAAAGAAAATTGCATCACGGAAACTCTAAATATTCAGCAATGGTTTCATTAATTTCATATATATTCTGTCTAATAAAAATAATTCAACATGAAGTGTGGATAGTTATAAAATAAATTTTCTAGAAATTATTTATTCAATTCAGTTTTTTTATGAATTTATTTTATTGGGATGTAGGTATAGTGGCAAGAAAGTGACACAACAGGACAGTGAGATCTAGGAGATTTGTGTTTAAAATAGATCTTCTAGAAGGTAATGGTAATGTCGGTGGCATGTGTTATGTTTCTGAGTATCCAGTATATAATATAAATTCAGTAAATATTCAATAGTGAAGAAAATGATGATAAAGACCTTGTTTCTCCATGTAATGTGTTCTATAACCAAGTCAATCTACCTCATGGTTGTGTTCCAAGGATTTATAGCACACTTAAAATTCCTTACAAGACGAAAGATGCCATAATAAAGGGCATAATGGAAAATAAAAGTGTGAGTTGCGTAAAAACTGGGATATGGAAACTACCTGAAATGGGGGTGGCAGATTTCTAGGTGGCAGAGGAAGCGGGTAAACTTAGCTTTACATAGTAGAAAAAGTGCAACCAGGCGGGGTACAATATTTGGAGAAAACGATGAATAGATAGAAGGCAATTCAAATAATAATAATGAGGACAGTAAGACCAGCGCTAATAATTTGTATTGTGCCTACTCTGTAGCAGGAACTATACCAGGTCCTTTACGTTGGTGCTCTTATTTAACTTAATCCTTTCATCATCCTGTGGTTAAATACCATTTAACACATTCAAATCCATGTTTGCAAATCAGGTTAAAATTCCTTCCACTACCTCACTTAACAGCCCACATTATGCAATCTCAATGTGAAATTCCTTCATAGATCTAGAAGGATGTGTGTAGGGCGGAAGTACAGAAAAATGCTTTTTGATAAAAATGAGAGAGAACCACTAGAAAGACTGAGTGTTATCTCATGGAAAGAATCATCATCACAGCAAAGTTATCATTGGTTAAGAGGTCCAGCTTTGAAATCAGATAAACCTTAATTAACATATGATCTTGAGGAAGTCTTCAACTTTCAAAAACTCTGCTTCTACACCTGTAGAAGGGGGATAATAATAATAAAGATAATTCCATATCTGCAGAACTAGGATGGTTAAAACAGCAACTAGCACGGAATGCTCAGCACAGTGCCTGACATCTAGCAAATACTCAGTAAATACCAATTCTTTTTCTTGTTGCTATTTGTGTTTCTACTGTTATTAATGTTGCCACATTTATGTCATCTGTACTACTTCCAAATTTTTCCCCCCTCTTAATATGCTTATGCTTTAGAGCTCATCAAAAAAAAAAAAAAAAAAAAGATATTTAGAAGTAGAGGAGCTAGTGACTTGCAGAGTTAAGATACCAAGCTGGTCAATTACAAATTTCAGAAAAGTTAGAATGCTCAGGGCTCACTGGTAGATTTCTCTGCCTACCTAAGTTATCTCATCCAGTTCCTCTTAAATTTGTTGACTACTCTTAAATATGGTGATTACTCTTAAATTTAAACCTTCAGCCTAGACTTTTTCCTTAGAATCCAATCCCTTATAACCAATTCCTTAGTTGACACCTCTGCCTTGATCACTGAAAGATACTGTCAAACTTAACATGTGTAAATTGAGCTCTTAGTCTCCATCCAACCTTCTCTTACTCCTCCTCATCCAAGTTGATGGCAAATTCATCCTTCTCAAGGCTGAGGTAAAATACCTTGCTTTCTTCATTAACTTATTTCACACTCCACATTCATTCTGTCACCAGATACTGTTAGATTGGCCTGAAGAGAACACCACAATCAGATCACTTCTCGCTACCACCACCATTATTAGCTCCCTGGTCTGGGTTGGAAATGCCTCTAGTCTGAAATACTTCAACAGTCTCCTAACTGTTACTACACTTGATCTTAGCTTAAAGGCCAAGAAGCAATTTGTCTTCTGAGTTCCTTGATTCTTTCTTGCCCTTTACTTCATATTCTTCTTATATCAACCAGAGTGATTATTTAAACTTTTAAATCAGAGCTGGTCACTTTTCTGCTCAAAGGACTCCAATGGTTTAACATCTCATTGAGAGAAAAAGCTCAGGTCCTTACAAAGTACTTTAGGGGCTGTAAAGATCCAGACTGCTGTTGCCTCTGTGCTCTTGCCTCCCCCTTACTCAGGCTTCCCTAGCCACACCAGCCTCCTCCCAGATCTTCGCACATATCAAAAACACTCCTGTCTTAGTTCTTTTTAACTTGATATCTCACCTCCCAAGAATCTGGCTGGCTTATTCTCATCTCAAGTTTTTTACTCAACTATCACTCTAGAAGGGAGGTGTCTAAAATTTTAACCAGGGTATCTGAAATTTATCCCACACCTGATTATTTCTATGCCTGTCCCTTTCATATGCTTTTTTTTTTCTTTTACTCCCATTACTCCATATATACATATATACATATATGGGTATATATGTATTTATATTAAAGTATGTATATATGTGTAGTTTTTGTTGCCATTGTTATTTTATTTTCTGTCTCCCGTCCCTAAAATGTAAGTTCTTTGAGGGCTTATTTTTTTCTCTGCTTCCATCGCTGCTTTTCCTTTTGCATCCAGAACAATGTGTGGCTAAATAATGAATAAATGAAATAATTTTGGATCTAAGTCTCTATCATTCAATCTCTGTATATTTAGTATTTATACTAGTGTCTATATATCTGTCCCACAAAAGAAGTTTGTTATATGTGCATGTAATATGCATATGTGTAAGTTAAATTATATTGTCTTCGTGCCTGGAATTTATTTAACTGTCGCATATGTATAGTGATGAGGATAATTATTCTAAATGCATATAAATACTTAATAAAATGCATATAATTAATTTTGACAAATCGACTACAAGCAAATTTCTTGATTGTGTGATATATGTTCCCATCTTCTCTATCAAAAAATGAATAGGTTTAATAAAAACCATAAACACATCCTCCCATTAGTCACAATGAATAAACCTTCACATTTGCCTTCATCTTTCTTCTATCTTCCCTCTTGTTCCATTTGCTTTTTTTTTGTTATGAAACTTGTATTTATAGCCAAGGCAGGGCTGAGTAAGATGCAGTGATTATGGCTGATTTTATCACAGCTGTATTACTTAGCTGCAAGGTGAAGCGCTGTGGTAAAATGGATCATGAATTCCTGAAATTGACTATCCGTCACCTTTATAATCCTGATGGAAAGGCAGGTCAGATCAGGTCTGACAACTTCCCATGCAAATAAGAGCACCAAAGCAATGTTCCTGACCCAATTTGTCTGAAAAGTAACTACTAAACAATAAGATAAAGATGAAAAAGGAGCCACAAGTAAAACTGAGAGCCTTCTGCAGAGTTTTACCCCAATACATGGACTGGATGAAAATCATCTGAGCTGTAAAAGTGTATAAAATTCAGGTATATAAGACACATACATTTATAATTGCCTCAGACATTATTCATTGCTTCATTTTCAATTCCTGCCCTAAACTCAAAACTTCTATAAAATTTTTGAGTTGAATATATCTTTGATGTTTCTAGCTTAACATCCCCTGACACATAATCAGGAGCTCAATAAATATTTGTTAAATAAATGCATGAATGAACAAATCAATGAACGAATATTTAACAGTCATCTAGTTTTTGCTATATCTTTATAAGGATGAGAAGCTTATTGCTTCATGAGAAAAGCTATTCCATTATTGAAGAGGGTTTTAATTTTTCCTTATAATGAACTAAAATCACCTTCATTGTAACTTCCATTAGGAATCATCATGGCTAGGAGTCAATAGTTTTGACTTAATTATCTCTTCTGTACACCAGCTTATTGGATTTCTTACTATAGAAATGTTGGATAGATTTAAAATTCTTTCTCTCTGTACTTCACAGTACGTATCCTTCAAAAGCCTAAGAAAAATGCCACTGGGGTAACTCAGAGTCTTATACCTACTGATTAGAATGGGCCCTAGTTAGGGAAAGGTCTCTCTGGACCACCTAATATTAGAAATTTTGTATGTTCTTTCTTCAGTTGTGTAATACTACATCTTCCTCCCATTTCAGCTGAGATTTTTGGGATGTACTACAGTTCTACTTTAATGTTCACTGGGAATTCAGCTCAGCATTGAGTGGCAAGTATGCATTTCAACATTGAACAGTCTCTCTCGAAAAGCCATAATCATTGCATATATATTTGAGTTTCTCTCCCTTTCTCTTGGAAGTTTGGCAGAGATTAATCCTCATAATCCAAGCTGTGTTTGTACTTATCTGCTATTCTAAGTCCAAGATATTCCTCTGATGAGAATGCATGGGATTTTGAACCAATAAAAATTCAATGCTGTTGGGCTCAATCATCACATTTGTGAAGTACTGCAAGTTGGCTTCATTTCTTGCAGGGAAAACAGAACTCCATTAGATGATTGGACAACTGCTTACTTAGAATATAATCTATTCAAATAATGAGGTACCTCTCATTCCTTTATTCCTTCTCCTGAGAAGATGGTTTGGTTGTGTTCTATATCATAGTAGTAGTAGGGGTGGGGGGGTGGGGTGTGTGTGTGTGTGTGTGTGTGTGTGTGTGTGTGTGTGTAGGATTAGCTGCCTTTGCAATTCATTTGTTCCTTGTTAATGAAACCTCTGCGTTGCTAACAAAGCAGAAAATAAAAGAGGTAAATAGCACTCCCCAGAAACAATTTGTTTCTTGTACACGCACTCTTGTTAAACACCATCTGAGGGACTTTTTGCAGAGCAAGGAAGAGGAAAAAGCTGCAAACACAATTAGCTGCATCAAAAAAATAATAATTGCAGTCACAATGCAATCAAATGGATATTGAGACACATATGCCTGTAGGCCAAGAAGGAAATGGAGCATTGCAGTCAGGGACAGTCACAGGGAAGTTGACATATGAGGGCACACATAGGTGCTGATTACCAGAAAGGTCTTCATACTGATTTCATTAAAGATCATAGGGAGAGCTGTTACCCCTGACCCTCACAGCGAACCACCTGGGGCCAAAAAAATCCTGTATAATACTCGACAGAAAAAAATAATTGTTTAAAATATATTACCAAAACATATTTTACTGAACAACTATAATATGCAAGGCAATGAGCTGAAATTCTAATGAATATGTTAGGATAGCAATGTACCGGAAAAAAATGAATCAGATAAAGTAGTTATGGTAGGTATGAGGTACATTCCTCAAACTTTAATTGAGAACTGATGACAATTCACCATGTTTTGCTGAACACAATTCATAAACTTTCCTGAAAATAATTGAAGCAAAACAGCATTACCTTAAATACTGCAGAAAGGTGAAAGGACACGTAGATGGGCACTCATTATGTCATGTTTTCCCATTAGCTACATACCCAGAATGAAATATTTTAATGGCTGGAAAAGACTAACATTATTATTAATGCACCGTTTTTAAAATCTAAAGTGAGCTGTATCTTCTGCCCATGTCTAGAGCCCCGACTAAGTTATAATCTCTTAAATCATAGTGTGAAGTTCAGTGGTAATGAAAAAACTTTAATATGCCTAGGGGCACAGGGGACTTTCTTAGTATGAGGTTAGCATTGGAGATGTTTGTAGTTTTACTAAGATTCAGGAAAAAGTATTCTTCATTTTGTTTCTACTTCAATATGTAGAATCTGTAATTGGAATCCATCCACTTCAGGTCATGACCTCTCTCCAAGAAGGCACACTATTGTTTTCTCTAGAGTGTCTACAGTGCCTGACAGCTAACATGGAGTTCAAAAAATATGGGTTAACTGAAATCATCTTAGTAAAAATATACATGGTTACTCACAGCCCTACACCACACTATTTTCCATAAATTAAAAAAAAAAAATTGTGTCATAGGAATCTGTGCAGTGAATATTTCAGTCTCTGCTGAGGCTGAATAAGCTGAACATAGAACAATGTTTTTTTAAATCACCTAGAAAATAGAAGAATCAAATATGTACTCAAGTATTAAATTCTCAAGAGGCATCTTCAAGAATGGTATTCTTGAGTATTCTGTTTTAGGGACACTCTCACCCTAAACCTTCTCCACATCCCTTCTTCCAGGATCTACAATGCCACTTCTGTGTTAGAATCCACTGAGAAATTTACACAATGCATTAAAAAGGTTTGTGCTAAAGCCTCTGTCCTAAGCTCGACAGCACATACTATTGACGGCTCGCTAAACATCTAAGTCTACATCATCCTAGCAGATAAATCTTTAAATCTTAAAAAAAAAAAAAAGAAGGGCCTTGTTACTTGTATCACCAATCACATGGATATTGTGACACTTTGGGAGCTGAGAAACATTAAAAGGGTGTCCAAACTTTCGGTAAGTAGTCCATCAAAGAAAGTATGATTTTTTAGACCCATTAATTTTAGAAGCAGATTCCTGATATCATCATGACTTCCTGATCAAAGCAAATTGGGGACAGTTCCGGTACTGGCAGCTGTGATAATGCTTTCTAACTTGATGGGTAACTTCCTGATTAGGCAGCTTTCTAGAATGTAGATCATGGAAAAGATAGCAGTTCACTTGGTGACCTAGTTCTAAGGTGTGATTTTACAAGTCATTTTTGGGAGTGAAGCCTAGAATTTGCTTCCTCAGGGTTCTCATTGATCGTGAGCTATTTCTATTTTAAGAAATTTGTTTACACATAAAAAAGGTAGACTGGATTCTATTGCATGTAAGTGTAGTGATCACAACTTATAACCCATTTTTCTTATCTGCCTAGGTGAGAGAGGCACTCTAACTTCTCAAATATGTCTTTGGAGAGATATGTATCTCATTAAATAAGATAAAATTTCTTGCTTGCAATATTCTGTCCTGACTCCAAATCTCTTCTTTGATGATCTCTTTGCTGTTGTAGAGAATTGTAATGGAATCTTAATTTGGTATAGCCTCAATATGAAGACACATATACCAAGATTACAATTATTGCTATAATTTTTATTTTTGGAATTTCAGAAATCTGAGGCTGCTTCAGAGGAGCTACCAGGACCTCTGCTTAAATTCATTATTGGAAAAATAATACCATACACAGTAGCAATTATTCACAGAATCTAATCTTCTAAAATGGCTGATGGCAAATTTAAACAAGAATATTATAGATTATTCACTTGTCCAAAGTGATTTCTGATAATCTTTAAAAAAGACTTCTTAATGATAATTTAGCATCTACATATCAGGCAATGGCTTTAATACATTCAAGGGAGATTCTCAATAATTTCAACTACTATGTTCCCACTATTCAAATTCATTTAATATTTGTTGAACTTTCTGCTTCATTTTTCTTCAAGGTTATGCTCACATATAGTTTCCTGCATTCAATTTGCTCATATAGACTTAGCTTAGCATTTGTGGAAAGGCCTTAGAAAAGATCACCATCCAGAGATTTCTACCCCCTTTAAACCTGATATTCAGTGACTTTTGAAATTGTTTCCTCTTTTCCATATACCAATGGAGTTACTGACATTTTTAATTCTGGTAATCAATAATTGGCACAAGAACCAACCTAGTGTCTGGTGTCACTGCCTTTTTAAATTTAAGGAAACATAAAATATTAAAAATATCTTTCTCCAGAAGAAAATATAGATAGATAATATAAATATATAAATATTTGGTAATTATGTTCCCTATGTTGTTTTTTTCTCCTTTTACAAATCATTCCACATGCCTATACTTGTTTTCTACTAACATTTATTATCAGTAAGGATAAGCATTGAAGATGGGAGGTGTCTTTATTCTACATTATAAAAATACTATTTTCAACAATAATTGGAACTTTTAATATCTATGCTCCATATTAATGTTTTGTTTTACTATAAGTTAGTTGAGCTATGTTAAGTTTGGCAAAGTCATTTCATTGAGTACAAAACAGATAACTTCAGGAATTAATAGCATTAACTAGAATTAATATATAATAACTACTCATTAAACATTATTTGAATAACTGTCGAGCTTTATAATTGCAAGAGCTAAGTCATGTTAACTATTTCCATGTTTAACCAGATGAGGCTATGCCCATACATAGAAAATAAGTTTTGTTCATCTCTATAATAGATTTTATTTATTGCAATATTTTACTTTCAGAGAAATAATCCAGTGACTTACTCCTTGAAAGCATTTCATGAAATATGTAAAATCAGATAAACGCTTTCTTTCAATCTAACTGTAGTTTCCCTTAAAATCTCTTAGTATTTCCATGACATTTTTTAAGTAGATTATTTTTCATAAAATCTTAGGCTGTAAACATTATTTGACTAATTTTAATGAATGTTGTGGGTGATTTTAGTCAAGCTTGCATTAGTTAGGGTGAAGGCTAAACTGCTGTTAAAAAACGAACAAACAAACAAACAAAAACAGTGGCTTAAATAAAACAAAGTCTTCTTAATTGCTCACAAAATAGTCCTGAGGTAAGTAGTCTAGATTCGGTGAGCAGCTTTGCTCCTCATAATCATTCAAAGATTCAAGTTCTTTATATTTTGTTACTTAGCCCTTAGCATCTTCTTTTTCTACCTAGTTGACACAATCATGACCCTCTCTATGTTTTCACTTGCGAGAGAGCATGGAAGAACACACAACAAATGTCTCCTGGCCCAGACTAAGAAATAACTCATCACTTCCATTCATATTCCATTGGCAAGTACTTAATCACCAAAAAGAAGTATGAGAAAAAATAGGCTCTAAATGAGAAACCATGTGCCTAACTATAGCTCTGTCTCCAAGGAAAAAAGGGAAAATGAATTTTAGCAGACAACTAGCAGTCTCTGTTACATTTGCCAAGCCTATCAATCTGTTGACCAAGTTCAGCTGGTTTACCTCAATTAAGAGAAGAAAAAATTTTTTCTAACTATTAATGGTTCATGCTTAGAGTTGATCTCTTACATTTTCCTCAGTGTGTTCTACTGAGGGATATTTAATGACACCCCTTCAGTCATCCTAGTTACTGACTGAGGATCTGAATACAGACATATTGCAAGTTCCATTCCAGACTACCCTAATAATGCAAGTATTTCAATAAAATGAGTTGTGATCTTTTTGCTGGTGGAGGAGCTTGCTTTCAATTTGTGAAAAACAATGCAAGACTTGTGGAGCACAACAAAGTACAGCACAATAAAACGAGGTAGGCCTTTAATCTTTATTTCACCAATTAAGCATAAAAATAAAGTTAAGGGATAGAGTGAGGGGATTAACCATTTTACTGCCATCTCCTTATAATGCATAATGGGTCCAGAGAGGAGAAAGGCTTAAAGTGAAAGAGGGTATCATTTTATATAAACACATCAAAAAGTCTTTTTGGCAATGCTGCACCAAGCACTGATCTTTTGACTCCTCAAACCACTTTATAAAGGTTATAAAGGATGTGCTTTCTGAATCACTTCTAACAGCATTTCAAAATTTTTAATAACAGAGTAAACATAACAATGCTATTAAAATAATTAATAATTCACTGGGTCCCTATTTAACTCACCATGACTGTCTAACTTCACATAAAGAGATCAAGCTTCAGAAGTAAAACGAGACATCGACAGGTGTTGCAGGATCTCACAGGTGATTCCCATTAGCCACATGGTAAATGTTCTGGAAACAGCAGCAGAAATGCTGCAACTCGATGCTACCTTTGCATCAAGTCATTATGTTAAATGAAGTTATTATTTTGGTTAAATAAATTCCAAGCCATTATGATAAACACATTAATTAAGGTTGATGGTGTAATGAAACAGGTTTACTGTTAACTTCACAAATGTTACATAGGTGGAATCTGGAATGATTCAGTTCTAATAAAGGCCTCAAAATGATACTATAAATATTAAGGGTACTGCACTTGAGACAGAAACATATTTTCTGTTTGGACATTGGCAATATCAAGATCCAGAATTAGTAGACTTTTGCCAAAATAACTTAAGTATACTGATTAAGAGAGCACAGGCTTTAAAATGAGAAGTTTATTTTTGACTAGAGGCTTTTACTAATTTCTTTCTATATGACCTTGAGCAATATAACATTTCTAAATCTTAGTGTCGACATCTGCAAAATGAGGTTATTAACTGTTGTTTTTATAAAATCGTTGTGAGAATTAAGTCAGAACTCTTATGTTAAGCATTTTTGCATGGTGTCTGCAATAGCGAAGGGCTCAATAAATGTTAACACTTATTATCGTTATTATTATTCTCAAAATGTTTACATTTCCTGCCCACTCGTTCTGTTAAACACTAAACCCTATGTTTGAAACAGAGGAAGAACTGTATAATGTTGTATATAATTGATAAAGGTAATAAACTTCTTTTTTTTTTTCCTCAAGAGAAAACACTCACATTTTAACCATTGGATGCTGGGATCTGCACAAGCATTCGTTGAGAAGAGAGATTAAAATGGCGGACATAAATGAGTGACACATGGGTAAGAATATGTGTTTGAGGAACCAAGTTGCTAATTCTACAAACTATCAGAAAAGATATCCAGAGAATTGTGAGTAGTTCTTCACTTCTAAATATGAGCTGAAGAAATAAGTATTAATCTGCAACTGAATCATACATGTAGAGAACTTTCTCTACATATCAATAAGTATAATTGAAAAAGGAAGACAGATTGGATCATCCATGTTTAACATGTTTGAAGAAATCCTCATTGTGAAATGCCTTCAAGAACTGACCTCACTAAAAACTCAAATGAATAAATAAAAGTCAGAGATTGTTAAAAATATATACATATATATTTTGCCTCTGGGTTTGCTATAAAAGGATCTCAGGGGTTATTACCATCTTATCAAATATTCCATTAAGACTAACAGCACTAAAAGAGAACTGTCATTTGCCAAAATTTCCTCCGAGCTCTAGGAATCTTTTTTGTCAGTGTCATGCCTGGACTAGGATTCAATAGAGAGAAGAATGAATTCAGAACCTGGTTAATATATAATTAGCAATAAAAGAAGTTGGGGCATTTAAATAATACATCACATGGTCACATGAGAAGAATACCAAGAAAATGGAGAGAACATGGGGTAAAGATAAATCATGTATAAGTGATAAGAAGGGAATTGAATGGCAAGTAGAAAAGAGATGACAGCAAGTAGTAATAATATTCTCTATTTTTATCTACTCTTTCTTAAAAGTAGTCCCTTGTTAATATTTATTTACAGGATCTGTGAGAGAAGCCTGGAATAAATTTCAAAATGCTTATTTTGAAAATAAAATAATTAGGATAATGACTTGCATAGGGCTTCTCTAATGAGTCAAGGACTCAGCTGGGACTGTCAATCCTGTGCTATAGCTATTCAGAAAAAAATGCTTCTGGGTGGTCATAAAGGAAACACAAATATACTCCCCACATACAACCACACCTGTGTTCCTCCTTATCCTGTAAAATTATGATAGCAAAGTTTATAGTTTCTGTTCATTATATTTCCTTGTATATTAGAGATCCTATTGTTACCACAAAATGAAGTAAATATTGCTCTAAATCTTTGCTAGTGTGACCTGAGAACCAGCAACATCCATATTATCTAAGGCTTCTTACAAATGTAGACTCTTAGATCCAATCCTAGATATACTGAATCAGGATCAGCATTTAGCAAGATTCCAGGCATTTTCTTTGCTCTAAATCACTCTCAGCCAGTCTTCCTTTCAAAACACTATTCAAAGCACCTCAGTACTTGTTTTCCTATTTTAGTTTACTTTTACTCACATCAACACTAGGCAGAGAAGTAAGAATATATAATTTGATTTTTTGTTTGTTTGTTTTTCTGAGATGCTGAAGGGTATGTCAACAACTGTCACTTGTTTTAGCATAGCTGAGCTCCACAACAGTTTTCCTACCAATGCTTGGAGAAATCTGACACAATGTTACCCTTTTTCATGCTCCATTGTATTTACATCTCTGAGGTTTCTCCAACAGCAGAGGCTAGGAAAAGCACTGTTGAAAGGGAGGGCACATTGGAATTGCTTCCATACCCCCAACCATAGCAAGAAGAGCAAAATTGCAAGAATTTATTTCTTAACAAGGAAAGCAATTGAGCTTTATTGGGTGAGATACCCTAAGGTACATTTATAAAATAGATTGAAGAGTGGTCTGGCTTGAGCATTTTGCGCCTACCCTAATAAAGAAGATAAAGCATAATAATTTATCTCTTAAAACTCTGGAAAAGGTGAGTATTGGTGTGGACAATGCATTAAAGTGTTCTGAAAATTTAAATGTATAAGAGAAGACCATTATGCAAATTTTAATGATACAAATATGTTAGATAAGTTTGGTTCTTGAGTGATTCTGCTTTCGAGGAGTTCAGTATCAAATTTGAAACAGGAATATAAGATTTCATGCATGGAAAAAGCAGTAGGTATTAAGAGAATCACAAATAAAGTACAATACAAGTTTAAATATGACTCATGTTTGAATGAACCCTCTATAAATTATTCCACAAATCCTCCTCTATGTCTATATAGCCCATTTTAGTTCTTCATCTCAGACATAGAATTTAATGGTTTCTCAGCTTGAGACAAAAGAAATTAATAAAATAAACCTCATTTGTAATTAACTTCATTAATAAAAAAATATTAAAATCTCTGGTCAAGATGGCAGAGTACTTAAATGCTCTGCGTGCCTCCTATCACAACCACACCAAAATTACAACTAACTACAGAACAACTTTTTTTTCCCCCTGAGAATTGCCTGAAGTCTAGCTGGACATAAGTCCTACAACTAAGGATATACAGAAGCCACCTCAAGACTGGTAGGAGGGGCAGAGACGTGAAATGGGCTAGACCTGCACCCATCTGTGTTGGTTAAAAATTGGGAGGGATAGTTCAACTATAAAGGTTCTCCCTGAAAAGCAAGGAGCCCCAGCCCAACACTAGGCTCCTCAGTCCAGGGTTCCAAGGCTGGAAAAAAAAGTTCCTATAACTTCTGGCTGTGAAAACTAGTAGAGATTATGGCTGAGCGAGATAGAGGGTGGCTAGAATTTCTCTTAAAGAAACTGTGCGTGGATTTACTTGCCGAAGGACACATTTATTCTTAACTCTGGCACTGAGGCAGCTGCTTGTAAAGTCCTAGAGACATCCAAGGAGGAACTGAGTTGTCTCGCTTCAGGGCAAGGGCTGGAGAGGCAGCTTTCTCCAAGACAGACGTGCTGGCAGTATCCATTGTTCCTTTGTTGAGACCCCTGCTTTCCTGGAGTGCAGTTGCAGGCTGCTGCCATATCTGGGTCTTCATCAATGTGTTTTGCCCCACCTTGGTGAGTCTCTGATACTCTGCTCTACTCAACCTGCAGTTCCACCCAAGCTGCTTCTGGAGGCTTTTCCATACAAATAAACTGTCTTGGCTCATGCTGCAGACTTTCGTAAAGTTTCTTAAAGGTTCACAAAACTCAAACAAGCAGTATCTTGCATTGGCATGCACTATACCTCTTGCTGAGCAGCCCAAGCCCAGCACTAGTGGGCTGAGCAACCCAAGCCCAGCCAGCCTTGCATTGTAGCTTGGCCTCACAAGGCACTTCTAAGCCCAGTGGGGATGGTGGCTATCTTCAGATTGCTTGGTGGCTCATGACAGGTGGTCCCACGAAGTGCATGGGCTGTAGCTGAACTTGGCCTGTGGCGGGGCCCCTCCTAGGAGGCCCTAAGTTCAGCAATGTTCGGTGGTCTCTTTGGCTTAAGCTGGAGCACCATCTGGGGCTACATCTGCAGACAACATACCCACAGAGTAGACTGAGCAGGTACCTGAGTTCTGCAAAAGTGAATCCTGCTCCATAGCGTCAGCCCCTCACTGGCCAGTCCTTACAACCAATTAGCCTGAGGATCATTCCCTTCCACTGATGTGCAAACAGCAACCAAGGCTCAACTACAACAGGAGGGCACACATTACTCATACAAGGGACACACTTGGAGCACCCAGTTCAGGTGACCAGGGAATATTGTGCCACTGGGCTCCACAGGACACTACTAGGTATAAGGCCACTCAATTAAGATTAGGAGACATAGCAGCCATACCTAATACATAGATCAAACTTAAATAGGCAGCCAAAATGGGAAGACAAAGAAACATGTCCCAAATGAAAGAACAGAACAAAGTTCCAGGAAAAAAAAAAAAAACTAAACAAAATGGAGGTAAGCAATCCACCAGATGCATAGTTCAAAACACTAGTTATATGGATGCTCAATGAACTTAGGGGAAAAACAGATGAACTCAGTGAAAACTTGAGATAAAGAATATATTAGAAGCAATCAACAGTAGATTAAATGAAGCAGGGAATCAAATCAGCGATTTAGAAGACAAGGTATAGCAACAAGAAAAAAGAATCCCCCAAAAATGAGGACAGTTTAAGGGGCCCAGTGACAGCATCAAGTGTACCAACATTTGCATCATAGGGGTACCAGAAGAAAAGTAGAGAGCAAGAAATTAAAAATCTGTTTGAAGAAATAATGACGAAAAACTTTCCTCACCGGGTAAAAATGGACATACAAGCCTAAGAAGTCCCAAACAAGATGAACCCAAAGACACCCACATCAAGATGCATCATAATTAAAACACCAAAAGTTAAAGGCTAAGAGGGGCTCGTAAAGCAGCAAAAGAAAAACAATTAGTTATCTACAAGGGGCTCCCATAAGATTGTCATATTTCTCAACAGAAATTTTGCAAGCCAGAAGGTACTGACACAGAATATACAAAACGATAAAAAGTAAGGACCCATAGCCAAGATTACTTTACCTAAAAAAGTTACTTAAAATTGGAGGACAGATAAAGAGCTTCCCAGACAAGAAAAAGCTAAAGGAGTTCCTCACCACCACACTGGTATTACAAGGTATGTTAAAGGAACTTCTTTATGAAAAAAAAGAAGAGAAAAAAAAGAAAAATATGAATAACAAAATGGCAACAACTGCATACCTATCAATAATTACTTCAAATGTAAATGGATTAAATGATTCAATCAAAAGATAGGGTGTATAAATGTATAAGAAAACAAGGTCCCTACATTTGCTGCCTAAAGAGACTCACTTCAGATAGAAAGACACACTCAAACTGAAAGTAAAGGAATGGGAAAAGATGTTTCATAAAAATAGAAACAAACTGAAAAGTTGGGGTAGCTATACTAATGCCAGACCAAACAGACTTTAAAAAAAAAAAAAAAAAAAAAAGCTATAACAAGACACAAAGAAGGACCCAGTAATCCCACTTCTTGGTATTTATCTAAAGAAACTGAATATACTACTTTGAAGGGACATGTGAATCCATATGTTCATTGCATCATTATATACAATAGCTGAGATATGGAAGCAAACTAGATGTCCATTAATGGATTAATGGACAGAGAAAAAGTATTTATACACAATGATATATTACTCAGCCATAAAAAGGAATGAAATCTTGTCATCTGCAACAACACGGCTATACTTATAGGGTATTGTGCTGAATGGAGTAAATCAGAGAGAAGAAAGACAAATGATATCTATTTCACTTACATGTAAAATCTAAAGAACAAAATAAACAAACAAAATAGAAACAAATTCATAGATACAGAGAACATTTTCATGGTCGCCAGATGAGAGGAGGGTTGTGCGGGGGGGAGGTGAAAAAGGGGATTAAGAAGGGATTAAGAAGTACAAATTGGTAGTTACAAAATAATCATAAAGATGTAAAGTATAGCATAGGAATATAGTCAACAACATTGTAATAACTATGTACAGTGTCAGATGAGTACTAGATTTATTGGGGTAATTACTTTGTAAGTTATACAAATGTCTAATCACCATGTTGTACACTTGAAACTAATATAATATTGCGTGCCAACTGTATTAAAAAAAAAAAAAAGACTATCCCAGGTGAGCCTGACCTAATCAGATAATATTTTAAAAGAGGGTGCTGGCCTTTTCTTAGAATGTAGTGTCCTGTTAGTCTAGAAGAAGCAAGGAAATTAATTCTTCCAAAATAACATGAGCTTTGAAGAGAACCCTAAGCCTCGGAGAAGTCCAAAATCCCAACCAAAACTTTGACTACAGTCTCATGAGACCCTTAATTAACAGTGGACCTAGCTAAACCATCACCAGACATTAACCCATGGAAACTGTGAGATAATAAATGTTTTAAGATTAAAAAAAAAAAAAAAGCAATTATTAAACAATTGCTATGAGTGGGCTTATGCTTCCATAAATGGATGAGGGAGGAAAAATAATCAGAGCTGAAATTAGGTAACAGTCATATAATAGTATATTTAAAGGTACAAGATAGTGAACACACTATAGAATACCTTGCTACTAATGGAAAGAAAAGAGTGATCAACTGGAGAGAGGGATTATATAGAGAAGTGTTCTTATGACTGCTGTTAAGTCTGTCTGAAATCTTACTGGTTGTGGTAGGTAGAATAATGGCTTCCTAAAGATGTTCATGACCTAATCACCAGAACCTATGAATATGTTATTACTTATATGGTAAAGGGGGCTTTGCATGTAATTAAGTTAAATATGTCAAAATGAGGAATTGTTCTGGATTATATGGGTTGGGTGGGCCTAATGCGATCATAGAAGCCTTAGAAGTTGAAGACAGACAGAAGAATGAAACAGAATATTTGACTATAGAAGAAGTCAGAATGATGTAATGTAAAGAGAAGCCTCAACCTATGATTGATGGTTTTGAAGATAGAGGAATGGGGCTATAAGCCAGGCAAGGCAAAGAAATGGATTCTCCCATAGAGCTCCTAGGAAAAAATGTAGTACTTCCTACATCTATATTTTAGCTCAGTGTGACCTACATCAGACTTCTGAAATATTACGCAATAATAAATTTATGTTGTTTTGAGCCCCCGAGTTAGTGATTACTTGATAGAGCAGCAACAGAAAACTAATATACTTGCTTAGTCTATTGTGCTAGCAAGAAGAGGGCTCTTTCATCCCTTCCTAAGCCACAGGCATCTCATTTCCACTAAAAAAAAAAAGGATCTCAAATTTATTGATAAATATGTCTCATGATTTTGCTAAGTGATATCAAAAACTGTTAAACACACAAGAGGTCGTTTATTTAACTGGATTCATAGTTAAAACTTTACATCTTGTTAATCTATGTCTAGAATCCACACAAGTCATCAAAACAACAGTGTCATAATTGAACAAATTCTGTCATATTTGATGGCAGAATAAAAGTTTTGAAGAAGATAAATTACCCTTTTTCTGCAAAATGACTTTCTAGTCATATGGGAGTCCTCTATGGTTACATGGCTGTTCAAGATCATACCCTGATTTCTGCTCTGGTAGGCCATGGCCAACTAGTTTAGACCATGGCAGACACGATCTGGTTTAGATTAATTTGAAATGTAGAATTGTTTTAGAGAGTGATTAATCCTATTGTACACCTGATAAATCCACAACACTCAGCAGTCAGGAACAGTGGAGGGAGACGTACATAGATCCTTAAGTTACTTAGGAAAGGATTTACAAAAAGAAACCAATTTGGGACCAGAGAAAAACCTCACAAGGAAACACCAAACTGAAGCAAGTTTCTTGATCTAATTTAAAAAATGCTTAATTTCTTTATACCAAAAAAAAACTCAGTAACATAAGTGATTCAAATTAGAGAATATCTGTTTCATCCAGAATGCCTGTAGTCCTCTATAAAGTAAATTAAACGTCCCTGAACAACATTCTTGGAAGTCAAAACTCAACATGTACTGATTCATATAGGAGTAAGGTAATTTCTGTCATTGTTTTTATTTGTGAAACATTTTTTAATTCATCACTGGAGAAATGTTCTCTTCTACCACTATTCTAAAAATGTGCTGTGAATATACTATTTACTAGTAAATTCCATTTTTGGAGTCAACAGCATTGTATAAATTGGGCTAAAATGGGCTTACAAAGACTAGCTTTGACTGAGAGGATGACAAAAAAAGTCTATTGAAAAGGCAGAGGTTGTTCCTTATTAAATATTTTAAAAATTATCTTTGCTAATTTTTTTCATTTGATTTTTTTCTCTTTTCTTGAAATCATTTGTAAGGAATAGCTGGTTGGCAGAGATGGAAAAATGCTTAAGTATAAATATAGACAATTTCGTCAAGAATATTTTTAAAATATCAATATAACTTCAAGGTATGTTTGGAATCAAATTACCCTAGTCTTATCTGGAAGGTAAACGGTGTGTGTGTGTGTGTGTGTGTGTGTGTGTGTGTGTGTACGTGTGTGTGCGCACATATGTGTGCATATGTATCAGTATTTAAGTCTTCTGTCCCTATTGTCTTCTAAAGCTGAGTAAATTGCTCTAATATACTATGTAATTCTGCCTAATCTACATCTTAGTTTCTTCTGTATCATCTTCATAATCAACACTAAATATTTTCTAAGTGAATATTGTAATCATGGCACGATTCTTATACCAATCTGGTCAACGGGCCCGGTTCTAGACAGTAAATTTTATAACAGAGAAAATGTTATACTTTCTTAGATCCATGGTCCATTCAGATCTGAAACTTATTTCTAAGAAGAGCACCGAAAGCATGTGTGGGCAAGTCTATTAAGTCTTGTGATTTTGAAATAGACCAAAACTACAAACACATTTAGTTTATCTTAAAAAGTTACAGTTCTGAATAATGGAAATTTTTTTCTTTTAGCCTAGATAGTGTGTCATGTGAAAACATTACTTTGAAATCAGTCAAAACTGGATTTCAATACTAATTCTACCATGTACTACTAGCTGAGTTCAGGCTAGACCATAAATTTTTAATGTGTAAAGTGAATTTGTTAATACCTCTCTAATGTGTTTATTAGTGGAATAAGGTAAGAGAACAAAAGTAGATTGGCAAACCACATTGTCTGAAACTTGGTAAATATTTAATAAATATTAATTTTCTATCTAATCTCCACATGTTCCTCTAGGAAGTGCTATGTCATTGACTAATTATTTCTATAAACTTTCTTCTTCCTAAGTAGGCTTAATTTTTGTTTGTATTAAAAAAGATATTCATACATTAACAATAATTTCTAATTTTAGCATGAGATTTAATAAACAAACACATAAAGTTTGTCATATTTTAATTGTCTTATCTTCCAATCCTTATATTTCCAAATTAAAGAGCAATATCTATCTTTATTTATGCTCAGAGGAATATTTATTTTCCTTGGTCATTTTTATCAGATTTCTAAAATAATTCTCTTTAGTTTATGATTTTCTTTGCAATATCACATATTTTGTGAAGGATAGAGACATGAACTACATGAGGAATTTAAGGAATAAACTTCATCTTTAATAGAAATTAGAGAACTTTCTTTTTCCTGAAATTCCTACTACTTCGTTAACTGATTTTATCAATGAGAAATCAGCCTTCCTTGTATTGTCCAGCTTTCTGCTTCAATCTGTATTATTGGAACCGATCGCTGTATCGACAAATATGAACTTTGCTCTTATTTTCTTCTTGGACTTTAATTCAATATTGCTTAGTCTAAAGCATCCCTACCTGTTCTTTCCCTTGCCCCTTTTCCACTGTGTACGTTGGTATCCCTGATCTACTGGGAACAAATACCTTCATCTTCAATCTTTTCCTGAAACAGTCCTTCTGCAGGTGCTTTAGGTTAACATAAATGAAATTTACCATCTGGGTTGTCCTGTCATAAGAATTTGCCTAAAGAGAACCCATAAGCTGAGGAAAGTACATAAGCTTCTGGAGCGGAAGCAGGAAACAATAAACGTGGTGGTGGTAATAGCGATGTGGGGTGATATGAATAGTTACGGTGGAGAGCAGGGAATGGTGAGGGGCTGAGTTTGGAATCAAATATCGATACTTTAATTATTCGGGGAGAAAGCAATTCAAAGCCTGGGACTAACATTGTGATGGAAGAAGGGAAATTATAGTATTATAACTAGAAGTAAAATACATACAAAATATTAAGTTAAAGCTCACAACTCTCTAAGCTACAGTATCCCCACTTGCAGATGAAGGAAAATGGAGAGCAGAAACACTAAACAATACACCCAATGTGATAAAAACAGCAAATGGCCAAGGTGGAATGTGAACTAGAATATTAGACATAACAGAAAGGATCAGCAGTGTAGACAATCCCATGGAACAGGCATTTCCTATTTTAATTGGCTTTGTGATACTTGAGGCATAAATGGCAGCCTTCTATTGTAGCATACCTTAAAGATATTTAGCTGTTTCCAAGACTGGTCTCTTAATCAAAATTGTGATGCCATGAGACCATCTCTTTAATAAAATTCTCTTTAGTAGCATCTGTTCCTTTTCCTTGAGACTCACAGGGTCAACATGGTGGTCAGGATGCTTACTCCTTGCGGCTTACCACCATAACTAATCATTGGCCTGACCAATCCTAATATATTCTCTTCTGAAACTAACCAATTTCATTTGCATTAATATAGTGGCTATGAAAATGAACTGCTCAGATTTTCTGCTGTAGAAAGTAGAGTTGACTAATAATCTTAGCCATTGTCCTCTGAATTCACCACACATTTGTACCAAGGCCAATCTTTCCCTGGCTGCTCTCAGCCAAAGACTGAGCATGGTAATGATACTAATCCATGTCCATTTCTGAGAGACGTGGGGCTCTTTAGAGGGGGGACTTTGGACTGAAGAGTTGTCATAGGTTTGGCCAAAAAGTTTTTAGAACTGTACTAAATTCTGAGACTCCTCCTAGCCAATCTTCCTTCCTTCTTTCTCTCCTTTCACAGATGTCAGACTTACATTATGATTTGAATTCTTTTCCAGTCTATTTAGGTCCCTTCCTTCTATCCTTCAAAGATATTATCACAATATGTCTCCTATGCATCTGAATGTATTTATCCACTTCTTGGAGGACCCAAATGAATACAACCACCCAAATCCCTTCTTGTTCCTCACAATATGCCACCCTTTTCAATGGCACTTATATCATTCTTATGTATGTTCTTTAAGTCTTTCTCCTGGCAATATGTGACTTCGTGTTATCTTCACTCCAAATTTTCTCAAACCCTAAATCATAAATAGGCCTCTTCACCATAATTATAAATTCAGGAGAATGCTCTCTCTACTTTCGATCATAACTGGACTTGAAAAAACAGTCTTTATTTGCTATCTACTTGCCCATTAACAAACTTTATTACCTGGCTTCTATGTTAGCTACTTTTTTGAAATAATATTTTTTCCAAATTCAATAGACATTTTCTCCATACTTACTTTCAAGTTTTATACAGTATTTGATATAATGGCTCACTGCCAGCTTGAATTCCTGTAGTCCCCTGGCTTTTGAAGAATTCTTGTTTACTGTTTTTTATACCAATCCTATGACTACACTTTCTGTGAATTGATTTCCTCCTCTGGAATTGATTTTCTCCTCTGGAACCCTAAGAAACTAATTATCAAGGGAGGTATTATAATATAAAAAGAGGGTAATTTTATTCAGTATCATGGCTTTAATTATCACTCATAATGGCTTTAATAATGACCAAATCACAATCTCTGGCTTGTATTCCTCTCTGGATTGCTAGTTCTATATTTTAATTTGCCTATTGAATATCTGTTGTATATTAAGCTCCACAAACTCATTTTATACCAAACTGAACTTGCTTCATTACTTCCTAACTTGCTCTTCCGCTCAAATTTATAATTTTTTTTAATGACACCACCTTCCTACTCAAATTCTCACTTGAATCTTTAATTTATGCCTGTTCTGACTTCTACCAACCACCTCGACTCCCTTCTCTTCCTTAATCCAATTAGGTAACAAGAAGTATTGTCCTGTAATAACACAAAACTCCAGGTTCCTTCCCATTTCTATTGCTACTCCCCAAGTTCAGGTCTTCATTATCATTCAACTATATTTTTGTATATAACTTTAGTTATGACCACATCCTGCACATTATGTCATCTGCCATGTGTGCTAAGGAAGAAAAATGTCAAAAACTTTTAGTCTTCAAGATCAAGGCCAAGTTCCCTAACTTGACATTTCATAGCACTTCACAATTTGGCCCTAACTGTGTTCTATTCTCTCATTTGTATGCTCTTTGTACTAACAATAAAACAACAACCACAAAAACCTAAATTCTTTATTGTTCACATATATAATTTATGCCTGCTTTTTTCTCCTCTACCTTTACTATGTTATCCCCTGAGCTTAGAAGCCCTGATGTTTTACTACACAGATTAGAGGTCTAAAGGTCAATGTCATCATTTTCATGAAAATTTAACTCTCCTTTTTTCTCAAGCTGATGCATTTTTCTCAAGTAAATGCTTTGGATTCTGAAACTTAATAGTATTTTACCTACTCTTCTGGTAAGATGGGTAACACTTTCTGTTTAATTTTCTAGTCTTAAAAGTAATATTTTAATCACATACTAGAATAGAAGCCACTTGAATGCAAGACCACTTTACATGTATCCCCCACAATTCTTGGCATATGCTTGGTATTAAAAAAAAATCAAATAAATAGATTTGTGAGTTATGTGTTAAGTTTATTCATTGGTTTGACATGCCTCTCAGCAAATACAGCAATTTCCTATATAAAATTCTTCCTAATTCATTTATTCAAGTATTAAGTCAAATAATTCTCAGTGCTTTCCCCAGGAATAACACTGTTACCATTTCTCCATTCAAGAAGAAAATTTATCTCTAAACAGTTCTCTATTTCTCAGATAATTCCAATTTTTTTCCTCAATCCTCTGATGGGTAGGAGTAACAAATCTTGTTTTGGAAATGTGTTAATTACAACATATCTAATAATTTGCTTCAAGAAAACTAGTGGATTAGTTAAATACAATTTTTCCCTTAAAAAACTATTCTCACCTTCTCATTGAACATGTTTGCAGAATTAAAATCATGTCTCCTGATTTCCAGCTCAACATCAAGCTCGTTTGTCCACTTTATCCACAATCCATGCTTGGATGGGGCTGGGCCTGACACAGGGTTGAAAAGATGCTTATAAAAAAGAAAAGACTTTCAAAATTGAACCATAATCATATAATATGTTACTGAGATGGGTAGAGGTACTAAGAGAGGTCACTTAATTAATTCCTTTGTCCTGGGGACAGGAATGACACTAATCTTTTGTGAAACAATAGTTATCTTCTTTAGTCCTCTGGAAACAAGGACTCTACAGTGATTACCACGATTTCATTTTTTTCCCCACAGATTTTACTTTCCTGAGCTGATTAGAAACAAGAAACATTTGTCAACAAGTACCTTCTGACAGAAGAGATATGCTGAACCCAATTGCCTGAGTTAAAACTTTGAGTTTGCTATAAAATTTTAATACTTTGATCAAAGTTATCATTTTTGACAATTTGGACTTTCAGTAAATAGAGTATAAGCATTATTTTTCCACCAAAGAAACTTAGTTTTCTAAGACTGCAGTTGAAAATTTCCACTGAAAGTGAGAGATACACAACTGTTCTTTGTGAAAAGAGGAAGAAAAAAAACTAAGAGGCAGAATCATAGTTGATGGTTCCACCAAAGGTTTGGTGTGCACTAATATCTTACACTGCTCCTCGATGGCTACAAGTTTGGGAAAGTGACGGTATTTTTTCAGGGAGATAAAATGGTTAAGTTAACTAAAACCAACTTTTGATTGCCTTTCCAATGGGGATATGGATAACTGCAACATTCAAGGTTCTCCTCAAATTTAGCAAGATGTATTTGTGTAATAAAGACAGTTGGTATTTAAGATACCACAGAGACTACATTCCTAAAAGTGCTGATCTGCAATAGTTGTAAAAGAATTTGTCACAGACATTATGATTTTCTTGCATTGGTGGGCCTTCATAAATCATTTCTTATTGCAGACTCCATGGAAAATGCCATAGAAAAGACTGAAAGTCTTTTTCAGTGTCACAGTGGAGTTTGTTTCTCAAAGGCAGAAATAATCAGCAGAATTTTCAAGGAGAAAGGGCAGTCTCTGAGCCAAATCTCCCTAGATCATAAAAAAAAAAATGATATGAAAGAATCATGCCATTGCATTCTATGTAAATCTATACATTCTCTCCCTAACACAAAGTGCACACGCACACACAAACACGCACACACACCCCCCCCCACACACACATGCTTTTACTGCCCTGTCCTTTGTCAACCAGATCAATATTTCAGACACAAATGAGGTGAGCTCAAGAGAAAAGAGATTCATATTGAAGTGTGAAAACATTCCAGGAAGAAAAAGACAGATCCATTTAAGAGTACAAATACATCCAATAAATCACGATGAGCTTAGTGGTGTGACTGCTCTTCTTTCTGGCAGCTTTGTAATTACTCTTTCAACAGAGCAACAACTTTCTTTAGAAATAGACACTCTATATGCAAGACAATTATAGCACTGGGTATCACTGCTGGCCAAAGCCCAGGCTACATACGTCACAATCTATTAGTTAAGAGATGTATCTGAGCAACCTGAGGTTTATTCAAACTAAGTGCCACCTTTTCTGATCACTTTTCTCAAGGTCTTCCAAGAGCCGTCATCAACTATTTCTAATAGTCTATCAATCCTGTCTGCAGATAATTCTCTTCAAGTCCAGACTTTATGAATTATTAACCTGTTCTATGGTATCTGGTAATTCTCAATTCGACTACCCCCAAACGATCTTCTGAGCCATTGTGAAAGCTCACAATTCAAGATCCTCAGAAGACACCACAACAAAAAATATGATTTCACTTTACCCTATTAGAATATCATTCATCTGATTTTGTGTTTCGGCACCTCAAAACATTTTTACAATGGAGACATTGAAACAGGGCTAAATAACCCCAGCATTAGAGAGTCAGGATGGTGTTTAAGGTCATTTCTAACTCCGATATTTCCTTGTTCTAGGCAGAAAGAGAAGAATTGAAATTGTCACTGTTAATTACTTCCTGCCTCATATCTTTAATCACATACAATCTACGTTTTCAAAAATCAAACTCATTTTGGACAGCTCTTTTTCAAAGGCCTTTCAAAGGGATATGCGGCACAGACAGTGGGTATAGAGAGATGAACCAGAGTGAAAAGTGTTCATCATCTTAGCTGAAAAAGGCATCTTCTTATCTTGGAGTTGGAGGTGGCTGTTTTCACCAAGTAATATAAAATGTTAGGCACTTGTGGGAAATGTAATAGGAAAGAAGGTCCAATTAAAAAAAAAAGGAGGAACAATCAAAGAAGAGGGATGCAAGATATTTAGTCGGAAAGACTGCTGATGTCCATTGCAGCATTATCCATAATAGCTAAGATATAGAAACAATCTCAATGATCATTGAGGAATAATGAATAAAGAAAATGTGGCATATACATACAGTGGAATATTGTTCAACATTAAAAAGAAAAAGAAATCCTGCCATATGCAACAATGTGGATGAATTTGGAAGGCATTATGTTAAATGAAATAAACCTGTCATAGAAGGATGGACACTTCATGATTCTACATCCCTGAGGTATCTAAAATAGACTCATAGGAACAAAAAGTAGAATGGTGGTTGCCAAGGATTGTGGGGAGAGGGAAATGGGCAGTTGCTGATCAAAGGTTACAAAGTTTCAGTTATGCAGGATAAATAAGCTCTAGAGATTTGATGTATAATATTATACCTATATTCAATGATACTGTATTATATACTTAAAAATCTGTTAAGACAGTAGATGTAGTGTTGTGTTCCTATCATGATTAAAACAGTTCAAGTCAACAGAATATCAATTCCAGAAGAATATATTCTGAGGAGGGGGAATGTGGTGTTTTTCCTATCTGTAATAGGAAAGTTAACATAAGTTAGGAATAGAATGTAATTTTTTCTCAATGTACATTTTCTAAATCTTGGATGACTACTACATGTAACTGTTATCAAGAGAAGACTGGTTTTCCTTACAGCATTTCTGTGGCAACCTCTTAATTGTCACATTTAGCATTTCACTGCTCTAATTGATAAGTGTACTATTATAGTCTCAAGTATAAGTCCTAACTGTTTTAAGCTAAATACAGTAAAACTAATTTGACCACATAATCAAAAATTTTCTGCTGAGGGTGCTGTTTATCTGTCATTAAAAACCAAACATTTTAGTCATCTGATTTGTTGCTTCTCCCATTCAAGAGGTAGACTAGGTAATAATTGCAAATTCTGTGTTTAAACTGTCTACATTTGAATGCCAACTTAGGCTAACACTGGGAAGCTATTTAACTTTTCTTTGTCTCATTTCTATGTATAATAGGTTTAAAAAATGTACTTCTCACTTAGGTGTTTTAAGAAACAAATTAAGTAATATATAAAAAGTTAACATTTAAGACAGTGCCTGGCTATAATAGATACTCAATTAACAACAATGACAACAACAATAATAACAAGCTATTATTTTATTACCATCATCATCAATTTTAAAAAAGCAATTTATATTTCATTTTGTTGTTCATACTGAGTTGAACGATTTCTTTCAGTGTTATATAGATATAAGCTAAGAATACTTTAACCCTTTTTATTAGACATAGGTTAATTTATATATAAACAACGATGACAATATTATTGACCTTAATTCATTTTAAGATTGTTAATACTAGGTTAAAAAATAGAAAGTCTGTTTATCTCAGATGTACTAAAAACCCTCATGAAAAATTCACATCAGAAATGATTGCTCTTGTTCAACGCACATCATTTTGAAGTGAAGTGTAATTGTGCTTCCCAGTACCTGTATGTTAGCTATTTGGAGAACAGTAAAGTTAAAAATAATGTCACATTTTATGTTCTTGAGTCCCTGCAACTATAACAGCTTCCTAGTGAGGCAGAGATTTGATGACAAAGGAGGATGGATTATTTGAAATGATTTTAAAAGTTAAAAGAAACTGTTCTTAGAGAATAAAAGCATGTATTTGTGTATAGACTCATGTTTCTTGACAGTTTGGATTCTAGAACAGTTTTATACTTTGGAACTCTGCTAACATTTTCAGAGATTTAAGCTGTGTTTTCCACATGTGGCTGGTGGCTGTCATATTGAACAGTGCAGATATAGAAGCTTTACTATCACAGAGAATTCAATTGAACGGTGCTTCTAAGGTGAGTTTGGGAAAGAGTTTAAGGAAAGGAAATATTCTTAGAACAGGGAAAATAATGTGGCCAAACAGAATTCTATAGTTGTTTTTTAAACATTGGAGTTAGAGAAATAATTAATAACACATCAAGCATCATTTTCATTGTGTGGACAAAGACTATTGTACAAAGGGTAATTTGTTGCCATGATAATGTGCTTCTTCCTCTCAGCAATGAGTCAGCCTTTAAGGGCCTGGTGTACGTGAGGCATGCCACCTGGGATTGTTGTGATTAGAGAGAAATGCTTTTCAGCAGGAAACTGGGCATCCAAAATGCCAAAATTAAAAAAAAAAAAGAAACAAAAAAAAGTCTCCCACAGTTTCAGCCAACAGACCTAATCACAAATTCTTTTAAAATTCAATTCTCAGAAAGATATCTCTTTTAGCAATAAGCTGCAAGCACATTTTTTTTTTTTGGTTCTGCCCTCTGCCAAACCATGGATGAATATTCATACCAGGTTATTTTAATCATATTTTTTGATGTGACATAATTCTACATAATTTATTTCCCTTTTTGAGAGTTAAAAAAAAAAAAGCCTATTTCCTCATGTTGATAAGTCCGAAACTTTTTTCTTTTCTGGCCCCGAGACAGAATAGGATGTACAATGACACAGAGAGGTGACTGCACTGGCATGTTACCATTGAAAATCAATGCTTATGTCTTTGGCCTGTCCTGTGGAATGTAATGGTCTGGAACACTACACTCTGCAACAAGACGCAAGGTACCTGAGTGTATCTATGGGACGGACTTGTCAAGTTACAGCAGGTCTTTGTGGGTCTAAGAGATGAAGTTTGAGGGAGGCTTCCAGAATCAACACACTTTCTAAGCCAGGCTCAAGGCAGCGTCTCCAGCAGTGAATGTGGAATCCGGTGTGAATCTACTATTCTACCTTCATTATGGGAGATGAAGTGGTGGGAAGGGGTCTTCCAGAGAAAAAAAGAGAAGGAGATCAAGACAAACAGAGAGAAAGATGAAGACAAGCATACACTAACACATTCAACTACGCAAGGAGAGATAGACACACTAACACATTCAACTACGCAAGGAGAGATAGACACAGACAAATTGGGAGTGGAATAGACAGAAAATAAAATAATTTTGAGTTTATTTACTGTTTTTCTTTTTCCCTCAGTAAACCCTCAGTAAATCTCTATCTGATAGAGATTATTCACTTTGTTCAACAGTATTTCCTCTAATAAGAGCTAGGAAATTCTGTGTAAGTGACTAAACTCAAAACCAAAAAAGGTGGTGATATTTTCAAGAAAGGTGTCCATTTTATCTTTAATTAAGAATTAATACAATTGGAAAGATAATAATAAACACCAGCACAGAAATCACTAGTTCATATCTGAATGATGCTTTTTTCTCATTCAAGCAATACAAACTCTTCACTTTCCTCATGGTCTGACAGACAAGCTGTTTGCAAAAAAGAAACACTCCCCAGAACCTAAACCAAGAGCAATTTCAGGACCTGGCACTTTCCGTGCTTATCTGTCATTACGAAATGAATAAAAATCAAATGAAGCAAAGCAACATTTGCTGATCTTTTCCAAGCATGGATTAGTTATTCCCAGATGACATTGCTTGTCTTTCCTTTTATCAGTTGTTAGTTTCTACCTTTCATGTGTATGTGTACATGTGTGCGTGTGTGCACGCATGTGCTTCCTGAGGCTTCAAGTAGAGAATTCTGAAGCATTATGGCAAAAGTTAGACTCAATCAAAGGTATACTAATTTCTACTATTTGCCTGGGGGCATTACAATATCTGAACAGAATAAGACATTAAAGAAGATATGAGGCTGGGTGGACTGTCAAAGATGTCCCTGTTTGGACTGAAACACTATCTATTACATACTTTTAGGTGCAAGACACTGTTAGGCAATTCTAGAATGTCTAGAAGTGGCTTTGGTGGCTCAGCTCCTTTCAATGTTAAGAATCTCTTTGTGTATTTATCCAAAGTTTATTATATGCCCACCATTATAATCTTTGAATTCCTTTGGGAATGATACATAGCACTTGTATAAGAACAAAGATTCAAATAGAACCTATCTAAAATGTCCAATTTCACAGTGCTGCAATATTTGCATTTTATAGAAAACATTTTAAAATCATTTTAGTAAGTGGAATCCATTTTCTTCCATGAACTGTTAATACTGAATTCTTAATAGCTTCCCCAGGGTTTTTGGGTCATGCTATGAAGCCTTTAGTGATTTCATCATTGTTAAGGCACAGTAAACAATCACAGTTTATGTTCATATGCATAAAACTCTCAATATATAACTTGCTTTAGTTTTCATATTCTTAGAAATGGAAAACTTATTTTCCATGCAATCTGAATATAAGAGAATGCTAAATTCATTTATAAGCCTGACGAATATTGGTATAAACATTCCTAAATTGCTTTAATGTATAATATTAGCATTTGAACTCTTATAGAGACAATTATGCTTTCAAATCTTTCAGGTTTTTAAATAAGACACTGACTGTTCTTTCCCTTTACAGTCTTCATTTTTGTTTCTGGTTCTTACCCTTTGTTGATTAAAAGACTATGTCAATTTTTCCTTTTTACAGGGACACCTCTAAACTCACCTTCGAAATCTTCGATTATCAGCCTCTCTTCCAAAAATCTTTTAAAAATATATTACAGATCTCGATTTAAGCTTGGTACATGCAAAAAAGGGTCACATGACAAGGATAACATATATTATAAATATAATATATGAATCAATTTTTTAATTTTCCCAACTGTGAAATATAGTCTCACTGTTTTATTTTTAAATTACCTACAAATCTATACAGAAAGTAAAATTAATACATTATTTAATCTCTTAGGTATACACCTTTCACATATTGATGAATCTCCCTTTGCATATTTTTCCCCGTCTGATCTCAGAAGCTAAGCAGGGTTGGGCTTGGTTGGGAGTACTTGGATGGGAGACCACCTAGGAAGACCAGGTGCTGTAGGTATAAAAATAAAAAATAAGGGATTGTAAGCTGACAAGGTTCTTGCAATCTGTGAGGTCAACCAAGAGTTGCCTTGCCTGAAAAAGAGTAATTCTAGGTATTTTTCATTTAGGACTTTGTATACAACTAAAAAAATATATGAATTTTTTTTTTTTTAAATATGATCTCAGTATAGGGTACAAAGATATATAGATATATATATATGTGTATATATATATATATATATATATATATATACACATTTCAGGGGAAGTCATGGATCACTTTTGAGGATATGATGGAAGTACCAAGTTTCCTGAAACATTCAGAGTTCTGTACAACATAAACAGTAATTTGCACAAAGCTCTAGGGTTTCTAAGAACTTAAGAATCTCATTCATAAATTCTAGGTTGAGCAATATTTTTACTTCCACTATTTTCTTTTTGTCCCATTGATCTAGAAATGTCTAAAGTTATGGAATTCTTTCCACAAAGTTTCTTTCCATTTCTAATATTTTTGATCAATTATTATAATGTTATAGTATTTGATAGATAAAGGCTTAAAGACTTAAAATTCTTAAATACTCATTACAAAATCTCCCTTTTCAAAATATAAAATTCTCTATATAGCATTTAATGATTTTTGCCTTTAATTCTATTTTGTCTAATCTTAATGTTTAATATTCTCTGTTTTCTTTATTTTTGGTTTGTAAGACAAAAGCATTGAACATCTTTTACTTGAACATTTTTGCTTTTTAACAAGATGTCTCTTGGTTGAATTATTTTTATCAACTTGATCTGTGAGACTTTAAGATGGTAATACTTGATTCATAAAATTTTCATAAGGATTAAAGGGCATAACACATTTCAAGGATGTAGGATAGTGTGTAGCATAGTGCCAGGCACATATTAAGAATAAATATTCAATATCATTTTCACTCTCGTTTTCATTATTATGGGTTATTTAACAGAGGGGTGGGAACAGTTTACAGCAGTTCTCATAATGGATCTATGGTTTTACTTTTGTCATTTTGTTTTGAGTATTTTTTCAATTCCTTATACATTTTATGTGTTTTTCTATACTATACATTTTTTGCATAGTACATGGCTTGCTTTCCTCATTTTCGGTTGATATACTGGTACCTATTTGTTTTAAATTCTAATTAGTGGTTACCTTTAATTTTCCAAAAGTAATCTTTTAAAATGTAAAATATTACAAACATATGGAAAACTACAGAAAGCAATGTAGCCTACAACAGGTACCAATGTTGCTGTCAGATTTAACAGATGTTAACATTTTGCTCTACTTGTTTCAGATCTTTCTCTCTCTTAAAGAAATAAACCATTATATAAAACCATATATAAAACATTCTGTCTGATCACAGTTAACTAAGTCAGTGAATTAGATATGCAAATCTGACCTTTATTTGGAAAGATTGGGACTTCAGCTCAACCGAATGCTTAGACTTAGAATATACTTAAGGGTTTGGAGGTTGAGAGCAGCAATGAAATGCCAGTCTCTTTTGTAGGTTCTATACTTGCCTCTATCTTTATCAACCCATCCCAAGCCCTTCTCCAGCAGCTTCAAAGCCCCAGTTATTACAGGGGTTTAGGCATTTACCTTAGTCACCAACACATGCAGTAACTGTATTAAAGTTGTGATCTTCAATGCTTTGAAGAATATCTTACATTTTGACCCAGCTGGTTAGAAAATTAGTAATTCAAAGGTTAATTCTTCATGATCAGAAAACCCCAAACAACTTTAAGATTGTCATTTTAAGGTACTCACACAAAGCTATGGAACTCTGTAACTAAAAAAAATAAAAAACTGGCTAGGTTTCTATTTAGGCGACCATCCACATGGAGGAAATACTTCCAGGGTTCTCCTCATCTTGGAGTATTATAATCTCATGAGCATGAAATACAGATCATTACCCCTCCCTGTGGTTCTGACTATCTAGTCGCAAATGGAGTAGCATCTGGAATGTGTGATGTAGAACGTTCTGAGGAAACAGAAATGATGCAATCACTTTGAATTAAAAATAAATAAAGAAAAGGAAGAAAGAAACCACTTAGGTAGAGCCAAAGCCCAGATCCGTACTCCTCAGAGAGAACCACTATCCTGAAGTTGGGGAGAATTAGCTCCATGCATGTTTTTATACTTTCAATATAGAAATCTATATTTCTCAAATTATCTAAGTTAACAAATAGAGTTCTGGAGTCACACTATCGTAAAATTAGAAATTTAGCATTTTTGCATTATACTATTCTACTTCTTATTCTTGTTATAACTCTAAGTTTTAGATGTAGAATACTATGTCTTATTAAATTATATTTTTAGGTCATATACCTTTTCATTTAATAATCGTTTTAGGTATTTCCCTTCAGTTTTGTAACTTAATTTACTATAATTATTTAGCTATGTTTTCAAATGGTTTTAATGTTCCCTACAATTCTATTTTACATGCAACTTCCCTATAATAGACTCTTAATTTTGTTTTCTCTCTTGATCAGTTGCTGTATATTTTAAAGTATTTTAAACTGATACATAAATAAAACATTTTATAAGCCACTGAATATCTAAGAATAACTTTTAGAAACTCTTCATAAGAAAAAATACCTGTGAAGGAAAAAATATATCCCCAAAATGTTATTGTCCACTAGATATATAGTGGAAATTGTTCCACTGTCCATTGGCCTTCAGTGTTGCAAAGTAGGCAATTATCTATCAGCACTCTTACTATCTGGCCACATGTAAAATTTATTTTTTTCTTAGTTTTGTACCTCATAAATCTTTTCAGTGTGTTTCTAGATGAGAATCTTTTTTACTGATTTTGTTGTATGAGAGCAATAACTTTTTAAAAATTTTTATTTTATTATTAGTTTTGAGTGTATGGTACATTGGTTAGACATTTATATAGTTTATGAAATGTTACCCTTGATTGCTCTGTCTCTCCTCTGGCTCCCCACCTAGCCATTACATTAATGTGACTGCATTCCCTATACCGTGGTCCCCATCCCTGTGACCATCTATCAACTACTAATTTGCACTTCTTTAACTCTTCACCCTTTTCTCCCATCCCCCAAACTCTCCTCCCCTCTGGCTATCACCAAATTGTTCACTATATTGGTGAGTCTGTTTCTTCTTTTATTGTTCCTTAAATACTGCATATAAGTGAAATCATATGACATTTATCTTTGACTTATTTCACTTCACTTAAAAACTTCTAGGTCCATCCATATTATTGTGAATGGTAGGATTTCTTTTTTTTTTTTTAATGGCTGAGTAATATTCCATTGTATATATGAACCATAACTTCTTTATCCAATTATCTGTTTATGGGCATTTAGGTTGCTTCCATATCTTGGCTATTGTAAATTATTCTTCCATGAACAAGGAGTGCATAGATCTTTACAAATTGTTTTGGCTTTCTTTGGATAAATACCCAGAAGTGCAATTGCTGGGTCAAAAGGTATATCCATGTTTAATTTTTTGAGGAACCTCCAGACTGTTTTCCATAGTGGCTATACCAATTGATAGCAATCACTTTTGATGTGTTTACTCGTCTTTAAGCTCTACAAAGTTTATTTCGATTATGTATTTAATCATTGCTTTTGTTCAAACTTTATAGTTTTTTTTCTAATGAACACACTTGATTATTAGCCTAGGTGAGAGAGAGTACTCTCTGCCTTTTTATTTATTGAATTGTTTCACACATTTTCCTTTCCCTCACCCCTAAATTTATGTCTCTTCGATTTTTAAGTACTTTATGTTAAAATTTCTCAAGTTAGATTACTGTATCATTAATTTGACTTTTTATTGACTTGTTATTTCAAATTATTAAGATTTTGTTATGACTATTATATGTATCTTTGCAATCAGTACTCAAGTCCTCCATTAGTTTTTGTCTAAGAGTCTATCGTATTTTCATTTCAATGATTGCTTTCTGCCTTTTATTTCCATAAAACAATGTACTCTCATGTACTTTTGAAAGAACAAACAATTTTCTAAAGTTGATTCTGCTACCTATCACTATTGCTTATTAGATGATCATATCGATAGATGCATTTGATAAGACACGGCATTAATTTATGATTAAAACACTTAATAAAATGGGTATAGAAGGAAAGTGCCTCAACATAATAAAGGTCATATATGATAAACTCTCAGCTAACAATATACTTGATGGTAAAAAACTAAAAACTTTCCTTCTAATATCAGGAACAAGACAAAGTTGTCCACTATCACCACTATTATTCAATATAGCATTGGAAGTCCTAGCTAACACAATAAGGCAAGAGAAAGAAATAAAAGGCATCCAGATACAGAATGAAGAAGTCAAATTGTCACTTTTTGCAGATGACATGATTCTCTATATAGACAACACTAAAGACTCTACTTTAAAAAACTATTAGAAACAATAAACGAATACAGGAAAGTTTCAAGATGCAAAATCAATGTAAAAAATCCACAGTGTTACAATACTTTAACAATAAATTTTCAGAAAAAGAAAAAAGTTCCTTTTGTAATTTCAACAAAAAGAATAAAACTTAGGAATAAACCTAATGAAGTATGTGAAGGACCTATTCACTGAAAACTATAAGACATTATTAAAAGAGTTTTTTTCTCCTTCTGTCTCAAGCTAATATCCTTTTCCCCAAGGTAGTAATATTTCCTAGCCCGTGTCTTCTTTTCTTTTATTTCTTTGTATTTCTACTTAGTCAACCACATATAGAGCACAAATTGACTCAAGTTTAGTGTTTATTAACAGATGTGGTTTGTAGACTGCCTTTGTTCTTACTCTGTTCACTTGTGTGTTGGTCAAATATTTTTAGATTCACTGATAGATAGTAAGTTGATATGCACAACTCTTGGTCTCATTCCTGATCTTTTAATCTGCTCTGTGTAGCTCTGGAGATTGAAACAGGATAGTACCTTTCTTCAAGTGCCTGATTGTCTGACACAAAGAACAAATGAAGAACATGGCCAAATTAGAGTTCCCAGTATCTGGTGATATGATTTTTTTTCTTGCCTCTGCACTGTTCTCTACCTTGCTCTTTACTTGTAACTACACATTCCAGAATACAATGCATTACTGATTGTCTTACAGTCCATCTCATCTATTTATTTTCTTTTTTTAATTTTTAATTTTTTAGGTGAGGCAACCCTTGGCTGACCTCACAGATTGCAAGGACCTTGTCAGCTTACAATCCCTTATTTTTTTATTTTTTTTAAAGCCTGCAGCATCCATTTATTTTCTGAAAGATATAGTCACAAATGAGATGTAGAAAGATGGACAGCTATAAAATGGTAGTTGAAAAGGAGAGCATTTGGCTGGCTGAACCAGGACCTCTTCAGTTATAGGGACCACTTAGCTGTTTTGTTTTTGATCTGGGGGACAGGGGCAGGTAACAAGAGTGGGAAGATACTTTTTTCTACCCTGATTCAGGTGGGCAGTTGCTTTCTGTGTCTAACTTATCATTGATGGAGTTTCTCAACCCATTTTATCAGTCTTACAGTTTTAGAAGATGGAGAGAGACTGATAGGTAGCTTTTTGATGGTAACCTAGTGTTTCAGTTAGCATTCCTAGTATTTTTGAGTTAAACAGATGGAAACAGAATAGAGGTTTCTCACCTCATCAGGCAAGGTTCTGGGGGTACATTAGGCTGGTAAGAAAGGTTTGATCTTCAAGTTTCCACATTTAGGCTCCTTCTATCTTATTGTTCTGTTGTGTGTGGTCTTTATTCTCAAGGTCACGCCATAGTCCAAAATAGTCTGTCACCCAATGCAACTCACATTATAGTCAACAGAAAGAAGGGAGGGACTAAGAAGAAAGGATAAAAGGCAAAGGGTATGCACAAGTTACCCTTTAAGGGAGGTTCCAAGAAGTTGTCATGACTTTCCTGCTTACCTTTTTCTGATCAGAACTAGTTACAGGGTCACAGTAACCTTGAGGAGAGAGTGTAGCTGAGTAGAGTGTATACCCACCTAAAAGTAAAAGGTTCTACACTAAAAAAAAAAAAAAGTGAAAGGGAAAAAAGAGATTGAGGACAGTGAGCAAACTCTGCTACAGTTGTGATTTTTTATCTTTCAGGGCATATTGTTGTACCAGGGCCCATTTTAACCAACATAGAAACTCATTTTAACCCCTGAATATGTCAAAAAAAATTGTTTTACCTTTTAATAGCTTTATATTAGAAAATGATCATACAACTCCACAATTATATATTTTAAGTAGAAAAGTTTCCAATGTCACATATGTTTGGTGGCACTGAGATCCTGATTTGGTCATGAGAAAAACACTTGTGCATCCTTAAGAGAGGTACCTTTTTTTCCTATTCTCTAGAGAGTGTTTTTGTTGTGCCCAAAACAATTCTTCAAACCAGTAATAAATGCATGCCCTGTACTTGTTGAGATTTTCAAGTGGTCCAGTCAGATACTGTTTTAAGAAGCTGTAAGTGGAAGAGATTACAGGTGAGAAGTACTCAGGGGTTTTTGAAATGGCCCCTGTGCTCCTAATCTTTTCTCATCACTGTACCCATAATTCCACCTGATAGTCTCCATCCACCAAGTTTAAGTCATGTAACTTTATATATGAAACTGTGTCCCTGAGAAAAAGCAGTTTTAATCACTATAAACTTGCCTTTTGCTCATGTGGCCATTTATCTTTAATTAATCCTTCCACTACCTTTCTAGTAGATACCTTCGACTTCATCAAGACAAAATTTCCATCGTTAGCACATCAGGAATGATTTTTCTAACAGTTGACCACTGTCTAATCATTAAATATATCCCACAAAATATTATCATCATCTATGTTACACTCAAGCCTCAGATCATTGCTGGAATAAGCCTAAATTACTAGAAATTGATTTTTTAAATGTCACTTCTATCTTTGTGGTCACTTGACTGTGCTATTTATTCATCTCACTGATTCTTTAGCTCATATCACACAGTAGCCATGTAAACTTTCTTCAATTCATTGCTTGTTTTCTCCTTAGTCATTAGTGATCTGTCCTCCATTGATTATGGAATTAGTTCCATACTTGTTCTCTTCTATGTCTCCTTGTCTACTTGCCCAATGCTCTCACATGCTTCTTCCAAATCCATCTTATAACAAGGCAGGAGACTAATATTGTGAAAAAGTTATTGCTATGGACTGGATGATACAGAGATACATATATCTTCTGTTTGTTTAGTTTTTCTGGAGAACCCTGACAAACATCTCTTACTAGAAGAGACGCCAGAGTGTTCTTTCTCTTTAGCTTTCTCTCTGCACATATGTAATGAGGAAAGACCATGTGAGCACACTGCAAGAAGGCATCCATCTACAAGCCAGGAAAAGAGCTCTCACCAGGAACAAAATTGGCCAGTACCTTAACCTGGACTTCTAGCCTCCAGAACTGTGTGCAAACAAATTGCTGTTGCTAAAGCTGCCCAGTCTGTGGCATTTTTTTCCTGTGGCAACTTGAGCAGACTAAAACAGATAAACAGAGATCCTGAGGAGAGTCTCTCAATCAGACCATGACAAGAGGAAGATGAAAGGGAAGACTTTCTAGTTTTATGGGAAGTAGCACCACATGGCACTAATACTAACACAACCCAGGTGCTGTCACTTATTCTTTGCCACTGTCTACAAAAGACTGGGCACCAGGTGGTGCTTAGCCACCTTTGCTCAGACCTCAGTGACTATAGGAATGCACTGAGCAGATATCTGAAATGACTGTTTTTACTCTCCTGAAAATGTTTGAACTCCTTCGTTAGTATGCTCAGGCTCTGTTATTATTCACACATTATTTCCTGAATTTTGATTTAGAGATGGAGATAAGAAATGGGATAGAGAATAAGAGAACCTAGCATCAGATTCTAGATGAATAGGACTGAAAGCCAAGCCTTTAAGAGAAGGCGTGAATAATAATATGAGTCATGCCATTATAGAGCCTGCATTTAGTTCACACCTGAAGTATTTGATGCATTTATAAATATAAAAGTGCACAGAAAAAAGACTATAGAGAAATATTTCAACAGGTTAAAAGGGGAACCTGTGGGTGGTCAGCTTGAGGGCTGTTTTCTAGCTGCTTTGTTCTGAAGTATTCTGTGTTATCTCATTATCAGAATAAAAGCAAAGCAAAAACATGTCTTCTTGTACACACTTAAACATGTTTAATACTGTGGACTGACATCTCTAAGTCCACACTTTTCCTGTTATGCGAGTTTACCTTCATTCCAGAATCTCTGAAGGTTGTGACACTGTAAAGTTCATGTGTCTGGCACACCACATATACTTGTGGGATTAGCCTTGAAGCAAACCAAGTTTGAGTAAACTTTTACATATTTCCACTCGATAACACGCACCATTTCACGGAACTTTTCTTGCTTCTACTACATTACTGAGAAAATCTGTTAGAAAGAAAGCACTGCTTTTCTAAGAACATACCCTATTTTGAATGAAGGATGATTTGCATTCTTAACACGGCAGGAGTTCGAGAGAATTTCTATGCATCAACATCTTAAAAGATTTCCATCTCAACAGGCAGATGTAGAATGTTGAATATTTAGCATTTGTTATTAGAGAGAGGATTGCTACTTATATTTGGGATATAAGTAGTTGACTGCTTATTAGAGTGCACTCTGCCACTCAACTGACTTAGCTGTTGTTATTGTTGGAGTTGTCTTGGCAGTAACCTGGTTATTTTTTCAAAGAAGAAACCTATGAATATGAAACCAGCACGTGGTCCTCACATAGAAGCCCAGCAATCTATTCCTGCTGTAGCTTCAGCAGCATGAGGTCCTGACCCCAGGAAGCAAGATGTAGGAAAAGCTCATATACTCTAGGCTCCTTTAAATGGTAAGCAGTTTAGCCTCTTCCAAATGGTGAGCTGTATAGACTGTTTGTCGGCCACTCTAATTGCCTGCACCCCCTCAGATAAACAAAACAAAACTGTCAACTACTGATAGTGTGAGCTCTGCTGTCAAAAACAAAACTGCAAGCAACAGATTGAAGGCACAACCATATAAAGAAGTATCTCAAGAGGGATAATTAAAACACATGCACACCCAGAGAAAAATAGATGACTTCCCCTACTCCTCCGTCCCAACCCTTCTGTATTTTCAACAAGTAATAAGATAGGAGAAAGTGGTTGTATGCTAGAATGCCTCTAAAATTGGCAATTAATAAGGATTCTGCTTTGATGGTCTAAGATTTTCTTCCTGCTAAATGTTCAAATATATCATTCTGTTTGCCTCCACCCACATTCTGTCTGCTTCAGGGAAGAGTTCCTGGTCCTTTTGACTTCCCTGACTCTAGATGTGCACAGGGGACTTTTTCCTAAATTAAAAGATTTGTTTCTGTATTTACTTGTCTTCATAGGTACAGAAAATGAGAGTTGTAACTGTGTGAGTCAAGGTAAGTTTTCTTTGCAGATGTGTGCCCTGGGCTTCTGTTGGCTTTCTTTTTAATCCTTCATTTTTGAGGTATGCCTGCTCCTTTCTCCCTCTTCTTCTTCCTCTCCCTCTCCCTCTCCCTCTTCGTGTGTGTGTGTGTGTGTGTGTGTGTGTGTGTGTGTGTGTATTGTAGGGGGAAGAGAGAGATTCAAATCATAATCTCCTCAATCTCTTGCTCTTGTTACAATTTATTAGGATGTGACTCTAAAGGGAGGTTCTCAGTGCTTTATGTACAAAGAAAAGCTTGTACCTGGACCAAGAACGAATAAAAACTGAAAGAGCCAGTATTTTTTCCTGTCAGTTATGCTGTATGCAGAGCCTGAGTTTCTCATTGCTGACAATAGGGGCACAGTCATCCAGGTATCTTTATTTTCTTCTCGAATTTAAAGCTGAATGGGGCTGCAGATAAAGTGACACTGGCGAAAGGGTAGGAGGATGGATGAGGGCTAGGTATTCCCAATTAAAGGTGGGAATATTTTTAAGACTTCTACCATGTGATGCTGTTCATTATCTAGATCACTTTAGAGAAGTCTGAAGACTGTGTCTATCTAAATGTGAGCTCTTTTATAAATTGATTTATTCATTCAATAAATATTTATTGGACACTTACAATGTTCAAAGCATCCTGGAGGATACAAAATGAATAACAGTCCTTTCTCTCAAACAGTTTATGATTGCATAGAGGAGAATAATATATATATGCAAATAACTATATTATTTTATTCAGCACCCTTTCAATTGCAAATGACAAAATCTAAACACAAAGTCACTTCAACAGAAAAGAAATTTACTGGTTCAGAAAACTAAAAAGTCTTTGAGTAGATCTTCAGGCACTGATATATTCAGGGGCTTATGTGATATTATTTCCTTTCACTCTTACTCTTTTTTTTCTTCTCCCTCCTGCTTTAATTTTTTGGGACTCGATTCCCTGGACTAATCACTGTGAACAGAGGTGTCATGATTGTTCAGTGCTGGACATATAACCTTTAGCACCTAAAACTGCCTGAACCTTGGCAAACGTTTATTAAACATTTGCCAAATAAATAGAATGTTTCAGTAACTTGGTAAGACTCAATGAGATGAATCACAGATTGTATTAAGTGGATGAATGACACTGTGGGGAAGAAAAGAAGACAGAGTATAACTAATATTTCAAGAATTTCTTCCGCGCAAGGAAGGAGAGAGAGGACTGTAACACTACACTAGAGAGAATCCATTTTTGTACCAAAAGGGAAAGCATATCATACTTCTAGGCTTATGAGAATAAGGAAAATTAATATAGCTCTGTCGTTAAGGAAGGATGTGTGTGTGCGCACGCGTGTGTGTGTGTATTAGGGGTGGGGGAGAATGAGAACAAGATCACGGGTAGAATTTCGCTTTGAAACAGGAAAACATAATTTTCTTCCAAAGCAAGAGGAAAAGAGAGAAGATGCGTGAGGATACAGATTTCAAAGGGGTGTGACAAGGAGCTGAATGGTTCAGAATCCAGTGGTTTTTGTATTCTTATTTTAACAAAATAAGAGAATGAAATAAAAAGCAGAGAAGATAGCACAGCCACTGTGATGAAAGAGATAGGAAAAATATAAGAATGAATTAAAATGATTTCTAGAGCTAGATAAAATGAATTGCCATAAACAGAATATTTGTGCCCTCCTCAAATCACATTTTGAAAGCTAGTTCTCAATGTAAATATATTTCGAGGAGGAGCTTTTTTGGGGGGTAGTGGGAATTAGGTCACAGGGGCAGAGCGCTCATGAATGGGATTAGTGCCTTATAAAACCCCTTGTCCCTTCTTCCAAGTGAGGACAGAGAGAGAAGTTGGCCATCTGTGAACCAGGAAATGGACCTTTACCAAACAATGAATCTGCTGGTGCCTTTATCTTAGACCTCACAGCCTGCAGAACTGTGAAAAATAAATTTCTGTTGTTTATAATCTACCTAGTTTGTGGTATTTTGTTATAGCAGTCTGAGCCACAACAGAAATTTTGGCAAACCCAATGGCAAAACAAACAAAATCTTTATCCTCTATGCAGGCCTCACTTAGAACAGAGAACGAGAAAGCATAGGATCCCAGAGGTATGAAAATTAGAAAACATGAGAATGCAAACATATAAAGAACTGAAGTGCCTGGCAATAGGGTCCATGTCGGGTAAAGGGACAAATGAAGACAGAAGAAAGCTCATAAACTGTGAGAATGGAAAAATGTCCAAGGGAGTAGAGGTTATGGGGAATATCAGAGCAGATTGAATAGAAGTGAGAAAGTAGGAAACATTAAAGTAATTGTGAGCCTGGAGGAGAAATGAGTCTGATGCTGGTCTTGAAGTGTGGCTGTGTTGCTAGGCAACAGAGGTGGAGAAGGAATGAAGGTCACTGTAGTTGAGGTAACTGAGGCACTAAGAGTTCAATTTCTGATGTGTCTTGAAATTGCATCTATAAAGTCTTAAAGTCACAAGGACAGACCCATCCCTAGTGGTAAGAGATGGAGGGACTTGGAATGAGGTGAAACAAGATGGAATCATCCCTGGGAGTGAGTAATCTCTGAGGCGCTGTGTACTTTTTCCTACCACTATTTGTAAACAGTGCCAGTAGGTTCTTAGCCAGACAGGAGGTGTGGAAAGGGTAATCAAACCTTGCCTTGTGCACTGGGAGGAATGGGTGAATGAGTAGCTGTATAGGTGTGTTGTTTTGTTTTGAGCCTTAAACCTTTTTAAAATACCTGATAGTGGAGATACCTTTTCCCCCAAAGTCCTAGAGTCAGTCCTCTGAGGGGAGAATTTCTCCAATTATGATATCCTAAGAAAAGTCTGCATTCTGGTTTAAATGCATAATAACCTATATGATGCTATCTTTACTTGCCCTCACTATTTTTTAAACATTTAAATTTTTAATTTGTGTCATAAGGTTTATTAATTTATTCATTCACTCACTCATACAGCTATTTTATGTCTAATTCCTCCTTTTAGAATATAAGGTTCATGAGAGCAGGTATCTTGTCTTCATGAAGCTTATATTCCAAATGGAGCAGTTAGACATAAAATAACTATAAATAACTATAGGTTTGGTCTATTTTATGTTCCTAGTTCCCTGAACTTTGCCATTCCAATAGAAATTGAACATACACACACACACACACACACACACACACACACACACACACTCTATAATCCAGTTACCAGACTAATTACACAACTACCTATGCAAAGTTTTCTGATAAATATTTTTAGTGCAAAAGGACCAGAAATAAAGTTGGCACAGTACTAAACAAATTAAATATTTCTTTTTCTCTTGCCAAGGTGTTCCTAAATAGTTTATTTTGCTTTAGTGGTATGTAAAGGATAGAGCAATGCAAAATAGTAAGGAAATAAATTATGTGGTTCGTCCCATTGTCTTTTCACACCTGTAATTATTTGTTTTAATATGTCATAATCTTTGCCTAAAGAAAGCAGTTTGTTCTCTATTTGTTTCTATCTCTCTTTCCTCCTCTTTTTCCCTACATACATACATACACTCATATACATGTTCATCCTTTACTCTAATTTGTCAGATTTCTAATTTCCATGTAAGTACTCCAATGTACACTTTCTTACACATATCTCTCCTGATTTACATCAGTAATGGGAATAATGAAATTTCTATATTCAGTACTGTTCTTGCTGTATCTTTATAATCATCATCGCCTTATTAGAATAACAAAGCAAAGTGCCTATTTGTTTGGAGTAAAGTGCTAATAAGGTCAAGGTAGTAGGTTCAATCTCTGGGCAGACTAGTTAGTAATTTACACAGGGGGGAAAATGATTTTATAGCTATGGACTGTACCCTTAATCTCAACCAGCCATTTACAAAGGCATATCATTGGTTACAAGCAGACTATGATGAGAGAAAGGGAATGAATTTAGGCAAGACTAGGGCCACTCTCATTACTGTTACCTTAGACCCATAATCAAGGATTAAAGCTTAGCAAGCAAGTAAAATTAACATTAACAAATAGATAGTGAATGTATTTCAAAAATACAGGAACAAATTAGAAAGAAATAAATATTAAAAAATGGATAACATTTTGGGGAGACAATGCCAGCAATTATACTAAAATGTTTAAAAATATTATTTTATTTTAGTGTCTCACATACAGCTGTGCAGGTTGTGCACTGTACAACTTTAAAAGTAGCTTTACTTATCCTATGATGTTAATGGTCCACACAGGGGCATTGACTCTAATCTTTGTATCAGCCCTGTAACATAAGTACTACTATCCACCACCATCGCTTACACAAGAGGAAATGGAAATTATTAAAGAAAAACTTGCCCAAATCACACAGTTAATGAATGTCGAAGACAAGACTCAAAGTTATTCTAAGTTAAAACAAAAATTTTCAGAATTAGGAAAAAAATTATTTAATTTAGGAAGGATGATATAAGAAACCTAGGAGAAACCCTCTAGAACCAGAAAGGGAAATACCTTCATTACTTTCGGGAAATCCCACAGGGAAAATAAAGCATAGTCCAAGGTCCTAAAGGTTCCAGGAAAAAAAAAAAAGCTGAAAAAGCACTAAATGTCACCAGTAACAACAGTTCACTTACTTATTATAACATATTCTTGTTTAGGATACACTGTAGCAAGGAAAAGGCACAAAGATTCCCTGTTTTATTTTCTAGACCTGGGATTTGTCTGCTCTTTACTCAGGGTGAAGATAAATAGAATATTCTTGTATTTTTCATAATTTTTCTCCGTTGGGAGAGGAGGATGTTTGTAAAGGGTATATTATTGGGCCCTACCATAGGGTAGTCAACCCCAAGTTTCCCAGAAGACGCTTAAGCACATCAAAATTTGTGGAAAACTGCCCGAATGTTTGGGCGAGGTAATGAAATGTACCTGAACTTCTAAAGCGCACACATAGGCAGAGGATTTGGGAACAGAAGAAGAGAGAAACCCGAAAAGGGAAACTGGGACATCAGATTCAATCATAAACACTAAGTCTCCTTCTTGGACTCTCCCCTCAGTTTCCTTACTTGTATGAGGATAAAAATACTTTCTTGCAGAATTATCGGGGTAAAATGAGAGGACTTATGTAAAGCACATGGTATATTAATAGTCTGCATTGATGATAAACATTGTGGTTATTGCTTCTGTTGTTAGAAGACTCTGAGAAGATGACTGGACTTAGAAAACCTAGTTGTTTTCAGCCTGGGCAAAGGCATCAGTCAAAATGAGTTCCTCTTTGTTAAACAAAGCATTAAATTACTCAGCTTCAAGTCTGACACAAATTTGGCTTTGGCTATATCTTCATTATACTGTTTAAAATAGGGTTATTGTAAGTAAAAAGAAGTAAAGAAATGCAATGTCAGGAAGAGAAAGATTAAAGGATCTTTGATACCAATGCACACTTCAGTCTTTCTGTGTGGTCCCAGGGGTAGAGAGCAGTAAGAATAAGGCTTTAAAAAGAAGAGAGAGCCTCCTTGAGACTCAGTATGAGGCTAAGGAGAAGAAGAGGACAAGAGAGTTGAACCATTTTTTAATTTTATTTTTATTAATAGTTTCGAGCATACAGCACATTGGTTAGACATTTATATAGTTTATAAAATGATCCCCCTAATTTCTTTTTCTCTCCTATGGCTCTCCACCTAGCTATTACATTAATGCTAACTGCTTTCCCTACGCCATGCTCTTCATCCCCATGACCATCTATCAACTAGTAATTTGTATTTCTTTAACCCTTCACTCCATTCTCCCCAACCCCAACCCCTCCTTTCTGGCAGCCAAACCATTTTGAGTTTGCTTCATTTTCAGGACTTCGGTTATAAAAGAAAGGCATAAGCAAGCACTTGCATAAATATGATATTATGAAAATGTTGTTGAGAGAGTCAATGACTTTGACTCCAAGAGATATTTTCTTCTTGATTTTTATGACATGGATGAAAGCATCTGGCGTAAGCTTTAGGAAAGGTATAATCTTTGATTTAGCTTGGAGTAAAAAATAAACAGCGACAAGTCAAAGGAACTGCTGGTTAGACTTGGCAAAAATTGCCACTTATAGGAGCATGATTGAGAGAGGCGGCTTGCATGCAGGAGTGTATGTTGTCACTAATTCAGGATGTCAGGGAAATGGCAGTGTGCTGGTTAATTGGACATTAGGCTTTCCCAAGTGTTTCCATCATTATGCTGTGCATATGGATTACCGATTTTCAGATAAATGAAATGCATGTGGAATCTTAAAATATTCAGAGATTGTCTGGCCTACTGCTTCCATTTTATAGATGAAGACATTTAGGCCCAGTTAGTAGTATTATGTGTGAAGTCACAGCTAATTAGTAATGAAGCCAAGATCAGAACACAGATCTCCGTATCTTTAAGTCAATGTTTATTTCCACCACCCTCAGTGGTTATCGAACTCTTAATACTCTTGAATAATTTTTTGTGGCTTAGAAGTCTAAGTGCCTTGGAGGTCATCATTATTGATAATGTTTTCTTTGGACCAGGCTCAAGGATAGAAGTTATAGACATAGGAGATTGGGCTGAATCTCTGCCCACTCAATCCAGTGCCCTCAAACTTCCTGTTTTAAACAGACTATTGATAGTCACTTGTTTTTTCTTGCTCATAAACTGTCTTGTAAAATATGCAAATGAAAGTGATTAGGCATTGTGGGTGTTGCAGTAAAAGTAGTTTCAGATGGAAATTTAGAAATGAAGTAGGTGCCTAAGAAAACATTTTAACATACTATCATTAAAAGAAGGCTTGTTACATATAATGGAAGTAATTGCCCACAGCCTTAAATTTTGGTATTGTAAGGCTATCATAGTGCAGACTGACCTACTCTCAGTTGAAATATTGGAAGACACAGGTTCATAACAAGGTTCATAACATGTTAGAGGTAATTTTGGGAAAAATCCTCATTTGTTAAGCCCCCGCCTCTGACTCACAGAACTTGTAATCAGTCCACCTTGAGATCAAGACTGCTATGGAAATGATCATTTGTGGGCATTACTTATATTTGAAGATATAAAGAGGAAAGTAATTTTACTCTTTATCTATATGCCTATGTTTAATCTCATTAATAAATGTAAATTAGACTCTAAGACATATAGAGTTAATGATTCCGGAATCTAAGGTATATTTCTAGAACAGACTTCTCAAATTCTAATGTGCATATGAATTGACTAGGAACTTGTTAAAATGCAGATTAAGATTCAGTAGGTCTTGGGTAGAAATCGCTATTCACATTTCTAAAATTCTTTCAATAGATGTTAATTGTACTGGTCTATGTACTACATTTAAGTAGTAAGGATTGATTTGAGTGGGGAGAAAGAGGAGGAAAGAGCTCCATTATTTAGGGAAATTATGTTTCCATAGTTGATCTCTTTCTAACTAGAGATATAAATAATAACTACTCTTAATCAAAGTAGATACTGATTAAAGACTTGAGCTCAAAGCCAATATGTTTTGGTGCAAAAAAAAAAAAAAGTGTGTGTGTATGCATGTGTGCACGCACAAGTATGTATTACTGTATACTTATACGTCTCAAACTTGCCCACATTCCTGTCCTCACCACCAAACCTCCACACTGCAGTCAGAGTAATTTTTTAAAACTCTAAATCATTTTACTCCTTTTAAAAACCTTTCAGTAATCTCTTTTGTTGTACAATGTGCAAACTCTTAAGACAGCTTACGTGGTTTTCCCGGGTCTAGTCACTGTCTCATGTATTATCGCACTCTTCCTCACCATCTAAGCTCTCAATACAACAGACATCTATTAATCCTTCAAATAACATGTTTTCTCCTTCTCCTAGGTCTTCAAAGCCCTGTTGCTTCTTCCTGAAACACTCTCTCTTCACCCACTAAAATTCTCACCTGCGTTTACTATTCCCTATTTTTCCACCTGGGGAAGTCTTTGGCTGCTCAGAGTCAGGTATAAGACCCTCTGCTGTATGACTCTACAGCACCTTTGTTTCACCCTATTATAATCCATCACACTGCCATAATCAGTTTGCTTGACAGTCTTCCCCACTGTACTCAAATCTCTTTAAGATACAGACAATTTCTTTTTTGCACATTATTGTATGCTCTTTTCCTGGCCGGATACTCTTTAGACAAATAGTTAATAAATATTGAATAAATAAATGAATAACAACTGCAATCCTATATGGGAAAATGGGTGAGGGGTGATGTGAAGCATTATTTAGAGAAACCAGAAAATGTTGACTGGGGCTATTTAATAAGGTTTGGGCAGCCAGAAAGTATTTTTTAGGAAGAAGGGGCCCAAGACCATAAAACATCCATATTGAGCAAATGGGATTGGGAAGGAATGCAGAAATAAGGAGCTTTCAAAGGGATGATAAAGGAGAGTATTGAAGACAAAACATACAGCTCTAATTGCAGTTTTCCTAGAGCTATTTCGACAAAATGATATAACATACCCAACAGACAGAAATCCTGCAGTGGGAATAGAGGAAAGGTAGGGGTGAACAGAAGCTGGAATTAAAATATCTTTCCAACATCCTGTAGAAGTAAAGGATCACTACACTAAGACTGACAGTATGGATTTAGGAGGTACATAATTATTTAAATACTTTAAGACTTGAGAACAGGCTTTAATAGTTTACAGGAAAAAAAAATAACATTGTGCACCACTCATGTGACAATTCGGGGCATATTTATGAAATATTCTATGTCCAGAATAGAATAGGCAGGAAAAGAAGAGAAGAGATGCGAAGGGCTCCTAAAATAAAACTTGCCTCAGGCCTTGTGCATACAGGATGATTATTCACATACACAAGTCAGGGAAACGCTTGTTAGTTTTCGATGGTGACACTTCTGACATTTGGATTTAATTTCATAGGATATCTCCTAAAACTGTTGTTTTCAAACCTTCTAATAAGCAATGTCAAATAAAATATTACCTCTTAGGGCAGGAAAGGATAATCAAGTTGAAAAGAAGCCTGTGGAGATGAACATCAATTCCAGTCTCCTATACCCTCCCAGTGTCCCATTGGCAGCCTCTCAGGTTCTATGCGGAACCTCAGGGCTTTGAAATATATTTTCATAATCCAATTTCCTCTATGTACCAGTACCATTATTTGTCCTCCCTAAACATTTAGTGACTAAAATTTGCATATACCCTATGAATAGCTTGTTCCAATGATAGTTGAAACTTTAAATTCAGTTTTGACTCCAAATTATATAATGTATATATTTCACACGTGTATGTATAATATACACATATATGAAACTTTATATATATATCTAAATATGCATATGCATGTATATATCTATACCTATATATGTGAGTGGTTGAACTATTTATGAGAAGGTATAAACAAAAACAAAAATTTAATACAGATTAAGATTTAAAGGAAACAAAAGGCAATGGTAGTCAATTTTTTCTATTTTAATTTTACTTGTTATCAATCACCTCCTAACAGAATTTTGTGTTTCTAATTTACCCTGGATCTTCTCAAGTCATTGACCTTGCTAGTGAGTGATCAATACTGGTCGATAATGTGTCTGGCCTTCATGAAGAGATCCCCTAAAAGAGATTTTTAATAAGCTGCTCGACCTTAAGAGAGTACATAACAGACACTCTAAATATTTGTTGAAAGATGGGCTGAATGAATGACTGCTGGCTTTTGTTTATCTTTTTGAAAAATTTTATTTTATCACACAAGCCATTATACGATCTGAATTACAGAATAAATTACTGTGCACCTGGAATCAAAAGGTCTGCATTCAGTGCCAACTACAGAGGATTTCCTGTTTGATGCTAGGGCCCATTTTCATTTTTCATAAAGTAGGAGTAGCAGGCAACTCCTTGAAAACTACGGACTGCTATAAATATGTCAATGACTACCTTCATAATATTTGCACTCCTTTTGAGCCTGAAGGCTCATTTTCCCCAGGAACCCAAAAAAGAAGAGCAGACTCTTTCTGGGCTTTGTTCTCTATATTTAGTATTTTCCTTGTTCGTAACTATTCTGTCTGAAGATAATAGGTATAGTTTTATTCCCTGATATTCTCTCCTGTCAGCAAAAAATTTCTTAAAGCAAGACTAACTTTTAAAAGGTGTCCGTGCTATAGACTAAATATCTATTTTCCTCAAAAATTTTTAAAATAAAATCCTAACCCCTAATATGATGGTACTGGGAGGTAGGGCCTTTGGGAAGTGACTAGGTCATGAGGGTGGAGTCCTCATGGACGAGAGTACGACTCTCATGAAAGAGACCCTAGAGAGCTCCTTCGTCTCTTCTGCCAAGAGAGGCAGAGATAGAAGTTGGTAGTCGTTGAACCAGCAAGTGGGCTCTAAATATGCCAGTGTCATAATTTTAGCCTTCCCCAGCCTCCAGAACTATAAGAAATAAGTTTCTGTTGTTTATAAGCCACCCAATCTAAGGTATTTGTTATAGCAGCTGGAATAAACTAAGACAGTCTGTAATCAGCTATTTGACTTGGGAATATCAGTAGACTTCCCTGTTGACTGGTTGTATGCCTGAACTTTTGCACTCAGAACAATATGAGATAATCCCTAGCAAACTGTTAAAAAGGTGGACGCATCACACAATATATACACAATACTACCCAGATGCATTTCATAAATTGTACCTCTAACACAGGATTAGAAACTAACTGCGGAATATAATATATATAGCACAGCTTAATTAAATTGTGGCATGATAGTTTTGCTTTTCCTTTTTTAAAAATTATTTTTTACCATTTAGATGTGCCAAGATTATACTTAGGCACAACACTGAAAACCTATACTTTCTTATTCATTTAGAGAGAAGAATTTAGAAAATAGCATTTGTTAGTTCCTATTACATGCTGTAGGAGTTTATTTAATCTTCCTAACAGCTTTGGGAAGTAGGTATTATCATTTCCTTTTATGGACCTATATTCTTAAGCTCAGTCCTTTAATAAATTAATAAATTACCCAAAGTTACACAACACAAAAGCAGTGTAGTTAAGATTTGAATCCAAGTTTGATAGCTTTAAATTACCACTTCTTTCTCTAACACCAGTCAGTTTCCCAAGAAATAGGAAGATAATTCCAAAAAGACATATAATTTTAAATTTGATATAAGCATATTTACATATAGATTATATATAGATATAATATAGAACACTAGCTTTAGAATTAATTTCACATATAATAAGACACAGTACTTAATCCAAATCGGATAATTATTAACTCTTAAATACTTATTTTGTAAGTGCCTTCTGTATGGCTGGTAAATGCTAATTACTTGATTTACAACTGTAACCAACATACAATGTGTCTTTAACATCCCTGGCAGGGGTCATGCACTGAAATAGTGCCAGCCCCAGTCCAAGCATATACCAGCAAAAATGTAAAGGTGAAAATTGGACATTACATTTCTAAGCTCTTGTTAGGGAATGTAAATTGTTACAGCCACTATGGAAAAAAGCATGGAGATTCCTTAAAAAATTAGAATAGAATTACCGATGACCCAGCAATCCCTCTTCTGAGTATATACCCCCCTCCCAAAATCTGAAAATATTTGTCATAAAGATATATGTACCCCAATGTCCACTGCAACATTATTCATGGTGGCCAAGACATGGAAACAACCGAAATTCCCTGCAGTAGATAACTGGATAAAGATGTGGTGCATATATACAATGGAATATTACTCAGCCATAAAAAAGATGAAATACTGTCATTTGCAACAACATAGATGGATTGTGAGATTATCATAATAAGTCAGACAGAAAAGTTGAGAACCACATAATTTCACTCATATGTAGGATATAAAACTGAAAGCAACAAACAAGACAGTGTAGTGAGTCGTGGACAGAAACAACAGTTTAGTGGTTATCAGAGAGAAAGGGGGAAGGAGGGGAGATAAATAGCAGTATCGGGAGTCAAATTTATGGCGATGGAAGGAAATTTAACTTTGGGTGGTGAACATGCTATGCAATATATATATGATGTATCATTGATTCATATACTTGAAACCTATATAATTTTATTAACCAATGTCAGCCCAATAAACTGAATAAAGAAGAACAAAAATCTTGTTCGACTTTAAAGACCAATAAAAATAAGAAACCGAAGCATCACATTTTTATTCTAGTTTAAGTCCTGAAAAATAGAACAGCCTGCTCTTCATTTCATTACATTTTCTGGTTGTGATAAATCCATATTACCTTTTTAGAAGACAGAAGCGGACATCAGGAACTAGATGTAAGCCTTATGAGTCTGTGTGTTAGTCCCCTTCCCAATCCCATCTTCCCATCCAACTTAGACAACAGGGATCAAACATTTGAGACAGAAAACAAGCAGAATAGCTAGTTACCCAGGAAATAATTGAATCACTCCAAGTTTTAATTTCTGTAGCTAAAAAGGTGAGTCATGTGTACCACGCCCCTCATTAAAATACTAATTCACCCTGATCTTTAGAAACGTGCTTGAGTTCCACAACCCATCCTCTGCTCCCACAGCAGTGATGCATTAATATTGGTACTCACGTATTTGCACCTAAAATTACTGGAGATACAAAATTGTGAAATTATTAGACAGTTTTCTAGTTTAAGACTTGTGCCTAGATAAAAGTAGGCATTATATGGATGTTGAGCCTGAAATAAGCATAACATCTGACACTTTTTTGCAAATAGATAGATAGATAGATAAAGTGATAGATAATCTTAAAATTGTGACAGAGCATATAACTATTCTAATTCTTGTGAGAGTTTTAATGAATTTTGATTCATAAAAATAATACATATGAACATTTAACCCAGACAAGGGTCTAGTGCCCTCTTGTGGACAGTTTTTGTTGCCCGTAGAAATAGTCCACAGGACGGCATATAATTATTGCTGCAGGAATGTTGCCAGCAATACAATATAATGAAACATCAGATACCATTCAACAATAACTGAATAAGAAAACACAGAGCAGAATATGATGCTTCTGATATAGCCTCATTACTAAAAACAAAACAAAACAAAAAAAATCCACCATATTTTAATGAGTAACTATCATGTGCTAGTAGTAATTTGCAGTTTTTTTTGTTTGTTCTAGGTGAACATTTTAAAGATGGACTTATTGTCCCTATTTATCAGATTAAAAAACTGAGGCCCCTAGAATTTAGAAAACATGTGCACAGAAATGAAAAGAATATTAGTAAAATTAGGTATGTCTTTTTCTGGCTGCAGTTTGATGCACCAGCCCTGACTCCAAGAACCAAGTATGCTCATTTCTTCAGGGCCCACTGATAGGATAGCAACTTGTTCTTGTTGCTTAATAAGGACAAAGATGAGAATCTGACCACGGTGAACATAACACCAGATCCTAAGCTTTTTTATCATTCTGATTTATGGAATAGTCACCCCTTCTTTGCTCATTTACCACATGTACTTAACCTGCTATTCACACAATAGGTTACTTGTTGCCTTCATCCTCATTTTGCACTTCGATTTTCTTAATGATATTACTCCACGTTTGCTATCCTACCTTGGAGACCTTGTCCTAGAGGAAATGTTGCACCCTGTTTTTTGAGTCAGGACAAATGTATTAAACTTCAGACAGAAAATAAACATATACACATATCTAGCAACATTCTTTTATCTGCATTTATATGCTAACCCTTAAATTACTATACACATGTATTGAAAACTATCTCCTATATTTTATTGACATTGATTGTAAGATACATCAATAGATATTTTATGAGTCACCATGAAAGGAACATATAGGGCTAATTAAATGATAACATAACACTTTCTTATCATCAACTCTAAGATGTAATTCAATTTCAGAAATACTAATTTGTGATTCAAATAAGTGCCTTAGAATTGATGAAATATAGTATGTGTTATGTAGCTCTCATAGCATGCTGTATTGACAAAGTATTCTCTGCATGGATGTCATTTACACACATATAACTCACTATTTATCTACCCTTTATACAATTCTGGTTTTAGTGTGCATGCATAGGCAGGCTGGCCTCGTGGTTGATTGTACAGACTCTGGAACCACCCTATCTGGGTTCAGTATGTGCCTCTACCACTTACTAGCTATATGAGCTTGAAAAAGTTTCTTAACCTTTTAGTAGATCACATTCCTCTTCTCCAAAACACAGGTGATAATAAAATTTTACATAGGGTTATTGTGAGGGTTAAATCATTGAAATTGTGCCTTGCATCTATTAAATGCCTAAAATGTATTAGGTATTAATATAGCTGTTATTATGATTACAGAGTACATGAAGATTTGGGCCATATTGAACTCTCTATGCAAATCTTCACACTGCCCAGGGGACTCCATCTCAACTTCAAAATGCAAACCTTTACAAGCATGCAGCTGTTCTGGGCATCAAGAATGCATGCACAGCCCATAATCATGCCAGTTATGTAACCTGCCATGCAAGCCGCATCCTTCCAAATTGTGTATCCCCAGAGGACATACAAAGCTATACACAGAGAACCTGCTGTCTCTTAAGTATACCCACTTTCCATAAATTTACAATTAATATTAATCCTGATCTCGAAAATAAGCTATGAACCAAAGCAAATCGCCTTAAAAACAGATTTTCATTAATGAAAAGATTTACTGTAAGTTTCTCCCTGCCTACCTTCCCACTTGGTTTTTGTGAGAAATTGCAAAGCATCTTTCCCTAGTGAGACCCATACCATGACTGCTAATACAGGGTTGAGAGCACTTTTGTACTTAATTAGTGAAGAAACACCAGTAAAGGCAAAACCTCATTCTCTTCTCTCATTCATTTCCTTTCTGATTACTTACTGTGATGTTGCATACTGATAGAGCACCTAACGTAGCCACATGCCTAACAAGTACACGAGGTCAAGGCCTAGGCAACTTTCAACCTTCCATCTTTCCTCATGCACACCTTGAACATCAAGATGTATGTTCGCTAAACTCAAGCATCCGTTGAAGGTCAAGCACATTTGTAGAGTTCTCGACTTATCTATCCCTTCATCTTGTACTCCTCCTCCCCTACTCATTCTCCTTGATCATACTTGCTTGAGCTCTGTTTCTTAGAGAGGAAGATACATTTATCCAGGGCTTTAGCAAGAATTTCCTTTTCCTTTCTCTCTATATACTGCTATTTTTTTAGATATTAGGCAAGAATTATATATCTACACCCTGTTTCCAGATACATCTCAGGCCAATAGAGTTGGATTATGGAGGAAAAACCAAGTTACTCATTAGGAACATGTGAAAATAAAAGTACATCCTCATCTCTTCCTCTTGTTCATTTCTTCTCTACCTACTATTCTTAAATAAGGAGAATGTAGAAAGACTGCATGACACAGCAGAATCAAGTGTCACATAACCAGCTTTGTGTAATCTAACCTTATATCTTTTCATACAGAAGTAAGTAATAAGTGTAAATCATGATTCATGGGATTATCTAACTATATGTCTATGCTCTAGTCCAACCAATAACTTCCTTAACTTTGATCCTTCTTCAGAAGAGCCCAATCATCCTAGAAAGTAATAAGGGAATAACCTCATTTTCTCAGCATTTGACATGCTATCCCAAGAGAAGGCCAGTTAGTAAGTCAAATAGTAGTGCTGGAGGTGGTGATGGCACACATGGTCACAGATTTATAATGGTATTTCCTCAACTGAGTCATCATAGTAGCTTATTCTCCATAGTAAAATGGGAAATAAAAGTATCTGTCATTCATTGATAACTTCCAAAGCAGACCATGGCTCTCTGCTTTGCAGTAGTGTTTTGAGCTCTAGGTACCTCTAATTTTTTGTTTTAAAAGTTAATTCACCTTTTCCTTTATATTTAAAATCCTCTTACCTAAGTTTTCTCACCTTCAATCCATTCAGCATGATACGTTCTGGATTCTACTAAATCATCTATGATCTCAGTTCTTAAAACTCTTATGGCGTAAGCAAGCAACCATTAGATAAACACTAGGTACACAAAGGTGATTTCAGTCCCCAACCAGCATAAGAAATGATGAGAAATTTCTACTGGTCTATGTTTGGGGCCCTTATATTTGAAATAGGCCACAGAGGCAAGTATTTCCTTGTCCTGACTCCCCAGCACTTTTCGGTGTCTTGAATGTGGTTCTTATGGGCCAGCATTATGTCAGTGATGCTCTAAAGTATGGTTGTCAAGAAGGTCTACTGAGAGAAAGGAAGGCAACACAGAAAATCACCTACTACTTTTACAGGACTTAAGGGAATATGAGCACATATTTATTCGTTTTAATAATGTAATAATTATTAACAAGAAATTGCTTTGTGCTATCCCTTGGCTAGACTCATGGGACACACATCCTCATCATAATTATCATAGTTTTTGACTATTTACTATGTGCCAGATACTGTTGTAAGTTCTTTATTTTTAATAAATATTACATATAATACTGCTTCTATAAGCAAGGAATAATTATATCTTTTCACCCATGCCCAAGAATTTTCCTTTTAGAGATTTTGAAATTGAGAAAATAGCTTCACCTTCCTAAACCCTCCCCCCACCACCAATTCTTTCCAATTGGAATGACAGCAGAATTTATATAGGATCTCTCACCAAATAGTCAATCTTATCATTGGCAACCCATGTTGTATATTTAATGAATTTCATGTTATTAAGTTTCAAACTTTTCAAGGTGGGATATATTGAGGCAGGAAGGCCAGGAGAGCACCATGGCAGAATCCCCAAGATACCTAAAAGTTTGCCTTCTATTAGCCACAGTTCACATGCCACTTACATTGGGTCATTTTAATGTAACAAACCAAAATAACACATCAAACAAATGCCTGGAAACAGGCAGATATTTCCAGAATACTGTCATTGCTTTCTGGAAAAAAAAAAAATGGAGAAAACAATCCTCTCCTGGTTATTTATTTTGAAAAAAAAAAAAATGTGTTAACCATGAGACATTACATAGAATTAAAAAAACAGCCAAATGTAAAGTAATTCAGAAGAGGGTTGCTTTGGTCTTTACCACCCTTTACTGCAGCAGAATATTTCTTTCTGAAAATTAATGTCTGAAAAAAAAGATAAAACCCAAGAGACGAGATTCCGCAGGCAGAGCATGAAGCGGGTGAGATGTGAATAAGAAATGCTGAATAACTCAGCAGGACCATTATTTATTTGTTTATTAAGTTTTCCAGTATAGTAGATTGATCTGAAAATGACAGAACATTTATGAAGCATGAAGCATTTCCTAAGCTTTCAATTAAAATGAAATAAAACAAAATGCTAGATGTGTGTTCATTGTAGGAAACCTCATTAGAGCACTGGTCACCCTAGTCAGACATGGTCTCATTACCTGGCACTGTTGCTTCAGCTCACTGCCCACTGGCTCAGCTCAGACACTGAGTGCAAGTGATGCTGCTCCTCACTCACATGGGCTTTGTTCTTTAGAGTCGAATATATCACAGTGATCTTTTAACAGAATTGTGACCCCACTTTATAAATGAAGAAAATGAAGTACATCAACTGGCTGTCCATAAGATCAATGGTAAAAATTAGAAATAGAACATAAAGCTCAGAAAACAATGTTAACTCCCTGAAATGCTTGCAAGCTCTATGTATATATTTAAATATGTATATACGTAAATATATTTTTAAATATATACATTTTAAATTTTCAATTACAGTTGACATAGAATATTAATATCAGGTGTGTAACATAGCAATTAAACATTTATATAATTCATCATTCTGATAAATCCAGTACCCATTTGACACTATACACAGTTATTACAATATTGGTGACTGTATTCTCTACGATATACTTTATACTCCATGATTATTTAATTACCAATTTTAATTTCTTGATCCCTTCACCAAATCCTCTAAACCTCTCCCATCTGGCAATCATCAAAACGTTCTCTGCATCTATGAGTTATGTTTTGTATGTTCATCTATTTATTTTTTTAGATTCCAAATATAAGTGAAATCATATAGTATTTGTTTTCTCTGACTTATTTCACTCACCGCAATAGCCTCTAGGTTCATCCACATAATTATAGATGGCAAGATTTCATTCTTTTTTATGGCTAATATTCCACTGCATATATGTACCACTTCTTTATCCATTCATCCATTGATAGTTAGGTTCCTTCGATATCTTGGCTATTGTAACTAATGTTGTAATGAATATACATGCATATGTCTTTTTGAATTAGTGTTTTGGGTTTCTTTGGATAAATACCCAAAAGTGGAATGACTGGGTCCTTCTTTGTCTCTAACCTTTGTTTTAAAGTCTATTTTGTCTGTTATAAATATTGCTACTCCAACTTTTTTGCTTTTTGTTTTGTTTTTCCACTTTCAAGAAATATCTTTTTCCATCCTTTTACTTTCAGTCTGTGTGTGTCTTTCTATTTGAAATGAATCTCTTGAAGCAGCATATATATGGCCTTATTTTCTTTACCATTCAGCTACCCTATGTCTTTTGATTGAAGCGTTTAATCCATTTACATTTAAAATAATTGTTGACAGGGTCAGTTTAATTTCTGAGGTCTAGGATTAGTTAAAAAAAATAACATAATTATTTGTTATTGTCTACAGCAATCATGACCAAAAACAGCAACCAATGCTAGCCCTATGATGGTTTTCTGTTCTGAGTTTTAATAATTTTTGTATGTTTTTTTTTTCTTGGACTAGTAAAATTTCACTAAGCTATATATCAGGACTACTGAAATTTGGTGTCTGTTCACTATTGTCTGCCTTAAAAACAGTTCTACTTTTCTCAGTCCTCTGAAAACACGAACTGCATTGAAATCATTTGTCTGCCAAATTCCTATTACTCTTAGAGAAATTCCAAATGTGAATACTTTTCACAACACCTGAAAGGCCACTGGAAACCCACACCCAATGGAAAAATTACATAAAACTAGTGCATAATTATATCCTGAGGTGGCTCCAAATGAAAGGCAGGACCAGATACAGAATATAGCCTTAGAGTTCCCATTTTCTATTTTTCCTAGTATTAGGATCAGATTTCTCCTGTCATCTAAAGAAAGCAATGGCTCAAAAGTGAAGCTTTTAAAATAAACCATTTATCCATGAGGCCATAATAGAACTCCTCCTCCTGAGCTTCATTTTTTCTCATCTTGTTCATGAACCACAGAGGAGTTTAGTTGGAACACCCCTGGGATAGAAGTAAGGTAACTTGTACTCAGTCCTAGCTCAGCGTGTCAATAGCTGTGAGATCTTGGGCAAGTCGTTTAGCTTGGAGTAGCACTCTGCAATGTATAAAGATGCTCTGGTCTCTGGAAGAGCATGCCATACAAGGAAGCATGCTCTGGTTTAGGCTCTACCACTTCCTAGTGAGAGAGCTTAGGCAAGCTGCTTAGCATTCTGTCTCAATATCTTCAATAGTAGAAGTGCACAGATCTCATAGGTTGGTGAGGATTCAATGAGATATGGCTTCTGAAGAGCTTACAGTGGCACCTGGCATACAGCAAGCACTAAAATGACTGAGTATTTTTGTTATGATGATGCTTTATCATCTCCAACAGCAGTATTTCCTGTGTGCCTGGTGTGTGTCTTCAGCTAGACATTTTACTAACAGACAGATTGGGAAAGTAATGATTTGGAATATCAACATTTGGAGCAGGTTTAGAAAGGAGAGTCTAGCTGATTGCTGTTATATTATTTTTCTTTCTTTTATGACCCATAACCAGTACTTATTGAAGTAATATGTATTCGAAAACTGTTGTCCAGGAGTTGAAAGGGAAGCAGCTATTTAAAGGTTGCTCATGGTGTCTAGATTGGTATTTTGTAGTTACTGGTTGGATTTAACCAGTGCAATATGCCCTGGTATCTCAGATCTATTTCTAGTACTCTGGATGGATGGGGCCAAATAAATAAATAAATGAATAAAAAGCTAAGATATGTTTATCCTAGAATTGCTTAAGTTTTAGTCAGGCATACAATTTAAATAATGATGTCTACTAAAACGGTATATATCTAGGCACATGATATGAGCCAAGTATAATCATACATTTGATGGGATATTCTAAGAAAGAAAATTTCAATGAGGTATGATTTTTTTAAAGGAATCTCCTTGCTTAACATGAATTGCATACAAGTACTTGATGGAAGCTTGATATTTTCAGAGTAGAGAGAATAAAGAATTATAACAAAAAAAAAGGAATTAAAAAACATTTTATGGGAAATTGTCACATATAGATAGTGTGCCGTGGAGAAGGTCTATACTGGCTAAGGGTCAGGGAGGCATAACATCTGTTAGATAAGAGGAACTCATGAGTTCCACGTTTCATATTTTTAATTTTAATTTATAGGGTATTAGTTTGATATTATAGAGTTTTGTACAAGAAAAAACAAACTGAAATAAATGAAGAATCCAATGGAACCATATGAAATAACTGATATTTGACCATTTTTTATTAACTGAAATGGTAATTTAATATAGTTCTAATATCCTAGGCTCATTCTGTCAGTTGGGTAAGAGGCAGGGAGATTATTAGCCTGGAGGCTAAACACATTATACAGAGACGAAATCCCATGGGCTTTGGTAAAGCTGGATATTTTGGACAAGGAGAGAAGAGTGAGTTTTACTGCCAGAGTTTTGCTTGAGTTTTCTTAACCTCTATTTTCTATTTCTCTTTCTTTTGGTCTTACTCTCAGAAAAGCAAAGGTCTTATTTTCTCACATCCTTTTGGGTCCAATCACAATGATTCTGATCTTTTAGCGGCTTGACCTGTTGGCCCTCTACAGAACACTGTGAGGCCGGCCCCTTCTTAGAGGAGCAGTGGAGATGAACTTCGTTTCTTAGGCTAGGATTGTTGTGCTGGGTTTGACAGGGAAACTTCAAAATGCATGGATAAGCACAGCTATTGAGAACAATCTTCTAGTCTCATCACCAAAGTTCTTCACTGGATTAAGAAAAATTTTAGAGGTCTAAGGAAACCAAACATTCTAGGGATATTCTTGGCTTTAAACATATTAGAAAGAAACACTGGTACCCAAAAGAGTTCATGAGACTTCACACTTGGCATAGTCAGATTAGGAATTATGTAAGGAAGTGTGTATAATTAATAAAATGGGGACAGATAGCCACTCAAATATTTTCATCTTTCAAAAATGATGTGGGGCTCTGTATTGAGATTAGAAAACAACACAAATTTCTTTGAACCATTTCCCCACTGCTAATTCTGTATATAGATATACAATACACAGCATGACAAAATTAGGTCACCAATTGATGTGTATCCACTTAAATGAAATGCTTATAAAGTTATACCAAAAAAATAACATCATTCAAGTTTGTAGAATTGGAATGGCAGAATATTTATGATTTGTATTCTGTCTTTTACTTTTTAGTTATATATTATACTTAATGCCAAATATTTGTACCTGTTGTTGAGTCATTAATCTAATGATATATTCATTATTAAAAGTAGTGGCAGTTTTAGGGGATGCTTCAGACTACCACAGAAATTTAGAATAAAGTGGAAACCCACCAATCCCCTGTCCTCATCCATCAAGCCCTGTAGTCACCAGCAAAATCTGCTCTGTTCTTGTTATCTATTCAGATTAGATTTTCTTGTTCAAGATTCAAGATACGATTGGAGGCAGAGTGGGCAAAAATCAGGTGGCAATAGGACAAAAATTAGACACCTAAAATGTACCTCTGAATTCCCCTCTGGCACAATTTAGAACCAGGGCTAGAGAAGAAGACAGAAAGCCTCTTGATCTCTTTTCTATACTAACTATAAACTGACTTCTTTGTCTCCAGTGGAAAAGATAAATGTCCTGTCTTTGCTCTGGTCAGAAACTCTGAAGGCAACATAATACTGGGTGTTAGATGCCAGGATGAATACCCTGCTAAATAACTAGTTAGGAAAGAAAGAGGCCCCCTTGTTTCTGCGTGTGGATGTGTGTGTACGCGTGCACGTGTACCGATGTTTTCTATTTATTTGTTCAATGCAACCCACTGCCATCTCTCACTCTTCTTAATTTATGGAAAAGAGAGAGGGAATAAATGAGAAATGTGGGAATTTCTCTTTCTAATAATATAGCTTCATCCATTAGTCAAACCTATGAGACTGGATCTAAGGATGTGTTTGGGAGGATATGTACCAAGCTCTCCTGTTTGCTGACACATTACACTCTGAGTGGCCCTTCACAGGCTGAGGAAAATAGATTTAAACCTTGGCCAGGAGCCGCTTAGCAGTTCAGGAACATGAGCAGTTGCACTCATAGCCTAAAGCACAAAGAACAATACGATTGTACTTTTGTTTCATGTTTCCCTCACACATCTTAGCATCAGACTATTATTTGCTAAATGGGTCATGTTTATTAGTTTTGTTTCACCAGCTTGACTATGATATGAGCTCCAGGAAGTCAGAGCCCCACCAGACATTTCTTTGTCTCTTTCACAGTGTGTTGTGCAGAGATCAAATAAATATTGGAGTTCCATGAAAGTGGAACAATAGAGACAGAAAGAAAAATATATGAGGAAGATCCAAGAAATTAGAGGCAAAGGAGAGTGTTCAACATAGGATAGAAAAAGGCAATGCATTGAGGGATGCATTTAGAATCTACCAAAGAAAAACAGCAGAGTCATGGTTGATGGCCAGTGTAGAACATTATTTAGGAGACTAGAGGGCAGCAGAGCTGCACAATACTCAAAACCCAATCCAGGAGAAGGCCACCTTTCAGTCTACCTGCAGCTCACTTAACACGCCTCTCTCTCTGGGTTATCTATTCTATTATTTTCCCTTCTTGAAGGCCCCTTGAGGATGATGAAAAAAGAAATGCATTGTGAGTTCTTAAAGAAATTTCTCTCCAACCCCACAAAATGATGCCATTTTTGCTTCTAACATTTTAAAATCATTGTGTATTGAAAGGAAACATCCTTTTTCTTCTTGATCCTTTTCCAAAGGGAAACATGGAGCCCAGGTCTATGATGTAGCACTGTGTGTGACAGTCACCTTTGTTGAGAAACAGATGACTCTATGGTCAGTCCATTTACAGGAAAGTACAATGTTCAGCTAATACTGAGGTCGTGGGGCCGTGGTCCCTAGCAGACATGATTTCAAATCAATTTGACTTCTCCGTCTTTCCTTCAAACTCCTTTCCTTTATATCCCATATTTCTGTTATTCCTCTCTCACCTGACTGTGGCCTCCTGGGTACCTTTTCTTACTTTTAGTATTTCCTCTCCTTTGTTTTCTTAAACTCACTTCTGTCTATTCTTCTTTCTATTTTGTTGTAGCTCCATTTCTTTTCCTCTATCTGCCTCTTCTTTGTCTGCTTCCTTGGAGATTCATGCAGCTCAACTTTATTAGCTCACTGTTCCACCATGAGAAAACAGTAGTGGAAGCCAGGGCAGGTGGGGAGGGGCTCTATTTTACCTTGTAACTAAGGCTGACAGATAGCTCATTGTTGTGAGTATGATGTGTTCTGGTCTTTTCTTAGTCCTGAATAGAGCCCTAACAGTTAGCTCCATTACCTCTGCAAGCAGGGGGATGCTGTTTGCTTTTAAAGCACAGGTACTTGCTAAAAGCTTACCAATCCAATAAAGTCTCCATTGTGCTGGCCCTCTCTGCATCTCCTCCCACCTCATGCTTGTGAGTTTCCTGCCACAGAAGTTAATGTTATTCATCAGAATAGAACGTCTTCCAATCTGCTTTGACTGTGGTGCCCTGCTAATAACAGGAGAGTGATGCGACTTCAGGATTGCCCTGTCTCCTATGTGATGCATTCTCATAAGAGAGACCTGGGCTGAGGGAGAGGGGTAAAAGATAGATATGTAAGGCGGTCTTTCTTTTGTAAGAGTCACATTTACCTTATCATAATATTCAGAATTTTACCATAGCTGAGAGGCTGACAGCAGGCATATGTCTCTTCTGAAAAGAGACAGACTGAACATTTGCTCTGAACATGTTAACCCTATTTTCCTTTCTACTGCTCTTCTTGTCTCTGTCACTGCCATTCGTCTGCCTTTTTGGTCTCTTTCCTACTTTCTTTTCTTTTTTTCTCTCTCCTAATGCTATCATTTCCTCAAGGCCCTAAAGTAGTTTTTCTAGCAAATTGTGAAAGAGCTTATATGGATGAACTAAAGTTGACACAATCTTTAACCCTTCCATGGCACGCCTGTTGTCAGACCATGTACTAGAAGAGCAAGAGTCATTTCTTAGAGATTCAACTAGGAATACCAGTGCTCATGGTGCTGTAGAGTCTGTTTTCAGTGGCCTGAGGATAGTCTTACAAACGATGTTGTGGAAAGCTACACAGATTGTCTTGGTCCATTCAGGCTGTTATACCAAAACACCACAGACTGGGCAATTTATAAAGAACAGAAATGTATTTTTCACAATTTTGGAGGCTGGAAGTCCAAGATCAGTAAACCAGCATGGTCATGTGGGGGTCTTCTTCCAGGTTGCAGACTTATTGTGTCCTCACTTGGTGGAAGGGATTAGGGAGCTCTGTAGTACCTCTTTTATAAAAACACTAATCCAATTCATGAGGGCTCCACCCTCATGACCTAATCACCTCCCCAATGCCCCACCACCTATCTCACTGAGGATTAGGATTTCAATATATGAATTTGGTGGGAAGGACATAAATATGCACATCATAGCACTGATGAACCCGAGCAGAAAGGTGAGATTGGCTCTGCTTGGCGTTATGGTTGGACAACAAATGGTTGGCAGCACAAGGGGAAGCAATGAAAAGATATGACATAGAAGACTATTACTGAAATAAATGACTAGAGAAAGACGAAGGAGATGTAGAGGAAGAATAGCTAAACACTAAACAAGGTCAGGCCCCAAGTTATAGCATTTCTCCCACATTATCCCTTTCTATGGCACAGGTTTCTCCATAAATAATTATTTCTCAGAACTTTCATAATCTCCCATAATTACCTCCTTTTTAGCATTCTGTATTCCCTGTCCTTTGTATGCATGGCCAGCAACAAAGGCCAGGAATGGGAATTGCCTCAGATCTCCCAGGGGACAGATGTTAATGCCATCCTGGAGATAGGATCTGAGTGGGAGCCCTCCCAGAGTCAATAAGGATTCATAGTGGAAGAGTAAGAGCAGTAGTTTTTGAACTGTGGGCTTCTCCTTTAGCAGAGGGGTACAGATCTCAGAGAAGGAGAGAATGAAGCAATAACTAAGTGTGTGTGTGTGTGTGTTGTGTGTGTTGTGTGTGTGTGTGTGTGTGTGTGTGTGTGTGTGTCACTCGGTTATGGCCAAGTCTTGATTCTGAGCCCATCTCTCCCTTTTCACTTTCCTCCTTATATCTTCATTTTCTATCCCCACATTCTCTCAGTAGTATCAACTTTATGAAACAGAAAGGTGAAATAAAAAACATAAAAACTTAACTGAGTCTTTTCATTATCTCTTATATCAATCATCTTTTTTTCTCTCTTTCTGGGTAAAACGCTATATGGTATTACACTTGGTAGGAAGTGATGGATTTGTTTTAGTAAATATTATTAACAAAGTAAAATCAATTATGTGTTCGTAAGTAGGTAAAGAGAGTTTTACACTTGTTGGGTATCAAAGTCAACAGACGTTAAAAACAGCCACAATAACAAAAGTAAGATAATTACATATTAAGATTGTGAGGAATCAAGAAACTATTGTGAGCTAATGGAAGAGAAAATTTCTTGTGTATTTCTGCACTCTCTTTGACTTGACCTCTAGATTTGGCTAGATGATGTGATTTTGAGTGGAGAGCCAATATTTTAGTCAGATTTTAATTCAAATCTTGATTCTGCCACTCAATAGGTAGATCATTTTAGATAAACAAAGGAATATCTTCTAGAATTTTTGCCTCATTTGTAAAATGAGGATGATTAAAGTATCCTTAGAAGGGTGGTATTATAGAAGCTAACAATTTAAGGAATATTTGTTATGGTCTCATTCATATTTTTTCTAGTAAAACTATTTCTAATGAAATATCTGCCAAGTGAAATGATGGCATGTATATTTGATTGTGAGTGTTTTGTATTAATCCATTCTAAGAAAAGCTTATTTTTTCTCTACATATGGCTCGGCCCACTAGAATTTACTCTTGCAATTGATAATAGAAGAGACCCCTTGTATCCATGGAAATTAATTTCAGGACTTTGCACCAGACATAAAAGAAGGATTTCTATGGCAAGGGCTTATCCTGAGGTATTTCCCTCTGGAAATATCCTTAATAATTTTGCTCTTGTCATTTTCCTGTAATGAAAATTGTCTCAGCCAATCAGAAATTCCATTTGCTCTAAAGACCTGCCTCCATCCACTCTGTTTGATATTCTTAATTTGTATTGTTGTCCAAGGCAGCACTTGAAAGCAATTAATGTTGGCATGGTTTATGCCTCAAATAATAAATACTGATCTACATTAAAAAAAAAATCAAGGTCTTTCTTATCAGGATGAGGGCTTGTGAGTTTCAAAACCCTAGAAGAGACTTTCTAGGAAACTGAAGAGAATGCTGGGGCAATACCCCAGGGATGAAAGCAGAGTAAATCTTGATATATGACACATCCATATAGAATTCCTAAGTTAGTTGTTTAAGAATTTTTTAACATAAAATAAATTCTCTGTTTTCCTTTGAAAGAGAAGTGGTTAGGGTCATTGCTTTCATTTTTAGTATCCAACAAAGATAGCCCACACGGTCTGTCAGTGATTTCATTTTACGGCAACTGAAAACTGGAGAAGAAGCTTAGTAAGAAACTTTTTCTTAACAAACATCAAAAACTAGGTCAGTATATGATCTTATTAATAAAATTAAAACCAAGCAAGCTTTCAATTACTGTACATGCGTAATTCTCATTAACCAAATGGTATTGCATTCTATTAAGATATGTTAAAAACATTGGATCTGTAAGGATAAAATGAAACTCTAGAAGTTCAGAAAACATAACTCACTTGAAAGATCTTATTCTTCGCTATTGGGGGGGGGGGCAAAAAATAAAAGCAATAGAGCTTGAAATAGGTTATGGAATGTCCTTCTAAGAGGTAATTTCAAAGCTTTGGCAAAATGAAAGAATGCAAAAAGAAATGCAGAAGAGTATTCAAAGTCGGGGGCTGGAAAAGTGGCACATTTTCTGTATTAATAATGGTAATAATCTGGTTTTCTACTTGAAAGAGAAATTAATAATACAATAAATAGAATAAAATTAAAGAGTAGGAAAAAAAGAAGAGAAATAAAAATAGAAAGTTCGAGGTATAAATTGGGAGACTAGATCTCATATTCAAATAAGGAAATGTTTGGAAAGAAAGGTGTCTAATATTATATTTAATTTTTTTTCACATTTAAATGTAAACCCTACTGTCTCCACAAGTTAGGAAACACAAATATCTTGTGTAAGTTGTTTCTTGTTTATTTGCATGTGTATTTTTAAATTTTGGGTAAATTAAGAGTAGAATCTAGTTCTTAGCTTCACATGTAGGTTAATGCCAAGTGTTACATAAATAAATGATGCTAGAGTGTGAGCTAGACTACAAACTGAATTAATTCCATGGAGGCAGATGGTTGGAGTGAGATGTGACTGTAAAATCATAAACTCGCAGGAATTTACAGATAATTTGGGGAGGAAATTAGACAATCCATTGGAATAAGGTTTTTAGAATGTTATCTATATATAAATAAACAAAAAACACTAGTTAATATCTGGAGAATAAAAACATAAAGATATAAAATGTACAAAAGAGAACTCTTGGTCAATAAGATACTCTCCTGTAGAGATTGGTAATTAAGAAGAAAATAATTCAGACAGGCTTCCTCCTGACCTGTGCCATCCTCTTTGGATTTAAGTTTGGGCATCTTGTAGCATCCAGGATAATGTTTAAAATAAAATAGAGTCTATGAGTAAGTTGTCTATTATAAGGAAAAGAAACCTGTACTTTATAAGCAGAATAATTTTTATGTCTCAGGACTCTTTGTTCCTGGGTTTCCTTTGTGTTTTGTGAAATCTACTGAAAAATGATAGGCTATCTGGTGTCAAGTGTAACCAAGAAAAAAGAATAACATACATTCTTGGGCTGGAGCTTTCAAAGTAGAGCTGCAAACCTAGATGACTGGTGGAAGCAGGGAGGATGTGCTGGAAGAAGATAGAAGGAAGGAGGAGAGAATGTGTATGAGAGGGTAGAGAGGGGAGGAGAGAAGGGAGAAGGAGGAGGAGGAGAAAAAGGAAGATGGATTAGGATGAGGAGGGTAGAGAACTAGGAGAGAAGGTGGGGAAGGGAAGGAGAGGAAATTTGTGGGTGATAGTGGCTGAACAAACCAGCTTTTACGTCCATCCTTGTTTAGTTTCTTCAAACCTTAGAGCAGGCCTCTTCGCTACCATTTGTGTCACACCACACGCACTGAATCTAAAGAGGTGACTAAATGTCAGGTGCTAGAAAGGCATCGCAATAAAATGTGTTTTTTTTAATTTCTTTTATTTTTTTAAACTCTATTACTTTCCTTGGAATGAAGTAGAACTGTCTTACATCATCCCAAACTCATATCCCAGAAACAGAACTTATGATAACTTCATGTTTAAAAAACTGCTAAGCACAGTTTGGGGTGAGATTCTGTGGCACTTATTTTTTCAATTACTATTTATTTATGGTCAAATAATTAACTTTTTGCAAATTGTGACTTACTGATTGACATTACATTTTTAAAAAATGACTGTTTATAAACAACTGGATATATTAGTGCTGATATAGCAAAAAGTTATAAACCAAGATAGAATAAAAACTGAACCTTATGAAAATCACTTATGGGAAGATATGTGCTAAGGTATAATATTAAAGTTTAACTTTGAAGAAATAATAAGGGTGGGAATAAAAGAAGCAGATTACAGAGGACTTGATGCTACAGCTGTGCATTTGTTTTTCTCCCACACTTGTAGAGTTTTTTTTTCTTAATTGATAGAAAAAGATGTAAAATAAAGCACATAGTGTAACAGGCAAATCTTCCACTGGATTAACTCAAATAATAAGATAAGCAACTATTTAGAATACCAGCAAAGCACAGAGATGCCAAATAATAATGATGCAGATAATAATATTAATAATGGTTTAAGTATATCTGAAATCTCAATATAAAAGTGTCAGTGCAGACATCATAGGAAAAAAAATGTCCCGTACTTCCTAGGATTCTTATGGCAGTTTGACTACTGCTAATATTTGGAGTTGGAGTGAGAAAGGGGGTACCATAATGCTTTCAATATCTACAGTTCTCAAAGGTTTTAACCTGACCCTGACCACAGAACCTATATAAATTAAATAAAGGCAAATATTCCCCTTTTAAAGCCTATGAAAAAATGCTGCAATCTCACAATTCATATTAGAGGTCCCCATTATAGTGCTGGTTCAATCAGAATAAAGATGGCATCCACATTACAGTGACAAAGACACATCATGTATCAAGATTCATGTGTGAAATATGATTTCACCTGCCTGAAAACTAAATCTTTGTTGTATCAAAATAGTTTGTGAATTTCAAGTAGATGCACTATTTCTAGTCTGAAATGTTTTTTTCAAATTCGGTGAAGTTAGAAAATTGTTAGTTTGTCTCTTTTCTTGGAAGGTAGATAATGTTACTTGGGTACCCTATCATTTTGTGGATTTAAGGGAATTGGGACACGTCCACGTACTTTTCCTCAACCCCAGGGACCTGAAGTCTGAGGTCTGAGCCATCAGCCATTGGACAGTGGTAGACCTGCAGGACACTCTTCAGATCCAATCCTCTACTTCCACACATCAGATTGTTAGCGTGTTTTATATGTATGCTATCTCAATTATCAAGACCTACTTACCCAAATTAATTCTTTTTTAAGGAAATCATGAAGAAGAAAAAAATTCTTATATGCGGAAGACATCTGTACTTTCTTACTGCCTACTCTCTATTCCTAAAGACTGGGGTTCAATCAGTTAACTTAGAGTTCTTACTAAATCTTATTTTAAAATTGAAGAGTTGAGGTTGTTAAAACTATTTTTACTTTGAACTTCACACACTGCCTGCAATATTTAAGAGAGGAAAGAGCATCTGTATTGACGGTACTTAGAGAGTTTCTGCTAATTAAAGCCTATTCACCTGAATCAAGCAAGTGGCCATATACCATATAAGAATAAATGTTTTTCCTGATCTTGCCTGTATTACAGATTCGTTAAGATGAGTAGAAGATAAGGTTCGACTGCTGACTTATTTTAGGATGGTTTTATGTTCCATTATGAAAAGAAACCATAAATACTGGAGATACAGGGTTTAAGCCATTTTCTATGCTATAGGCTGTTTAGTTGTGTGTGTGTGTGTGTTTTTTTTTTCACGTAAGAAGGTATAATAATTTTAAAATTGATTTAAGTTTTGAATTAATAATCTTTTTAATAAATATAGCATAAATAAGCCACATTTTTAATAGATCACTAATTTAACTACTGCTTGAACAATTATATACACCATATTTTTTAAAAGAATAGGCTTATACTCAATGTTATGACATAATTTAAATATGGTTTCACTAAAACCTTTAATTCTTATTAAGTTCAGGAGACATCTGCATGATATGCATATACATAAGTGCTTTGACATCTACCACTGAGTTATTAAAATATCCATTTCAAAACCTGTCTTTCCACGATCAATCAAGTCTTTCAACAGTGTACAGAGAAAATAAATATCTCAAACTGTCTATTCAAGTGTTCTTAAAGCTTAGAGACTTAGATAGGATTATCATCAAAGAATGAAACAATGTGTTAAAATTTTGAGACTGACATTAGAGAGGAGTAATTTTTCCACTTAGAAAACAAATTATATCAATACATATTCACCAGTGTCTCTCTCTCTCTCTCTCTCTCTCTCTCTCTCTCTCTCTCTCTCTCTCTCTCTCTCTTACACACACACACACACACACACACACACACACACACACACACACAGATACACACACCACACTTCATCCAGATAATATAACTATAGGATAGCACCCTGAAGGAATGATTTGGGACATATTACATGTGATCACTCACTCCCTATAGGCAGTTTAACTTCCAGACTTGGGGGTAAGTATGGAAGTGTTGCAGGGCGTGGCAGGACATGAGAGGGAGATCAGGGATAAAGGAGGCAAATAGCAGCTTCTAAAGCTCTTGTAGCTCTCAGACTCATGGAGTCCTGCTGGTAGGTCAAGAAGAGTAATCGATAGCTTGGACTAAAATGACATCTTCAAACTACTAACTTGTGACACCTGGTCTTATTTTAAATCTACACTAGCATAACACAAGAGTAGCGTAATAGATTTATAGGATGCTTCCCACACTGACACATTTCAAGTTAGAAATTTAGAAGGTAATGTCAGCCCTAAATGCAATTATTTTAGACAATGCTACAAGACTGGAAAGATGCTATGAACACATAGTGGTGACAATGGAGCTGAGAATAAGAGCTAATTACCTTCATTTTTAGGCCTCCATCTTGCCCTGATTATGGTTTTCTTTATCAGTGGTTTTGCTCCATATTGCCTGCTCTAAAATCAAGAGATCTCCTGTCTGAGCTTTATCTATTTAATAGACTGTCTCCTCCAGAGGTCCAAGGCTGAGTTTATGATCTTAATTCTCAAATATGGGTCTTCCCATGTATTCTCTATCTCAGGTAAAGGAAGCACCATATATCCAGTTCGTGCTAGAAATCTGAAAATAAATTTAGTCATGTTCCTTTTCCTAACCCCCAACAAACAGTTCATCCAAATCCTGGCCACATTTGCTTCCAAATCAATCTTCTTAATCCCATTCACATGTACATCCATACTACCACTAATTCAAACTGTCCCAATCTCTTGCCTGATTACTACAATGGTCATGTGCTCTTTGTTTGCTCTTTCCACTTCTAATCAGCTTTCAAACTGAACTCAGAGAAATTACTTTAAAATATAACATTAAACATGTCATTGCTGACAGGTAAGAGTTAATTTATACAAGAGAAATTCCCTTGGCCTTCTACAAAGATCCATGGGAACTGGGTAAGGCCCTGAGCTTAAGGCAATAAATCAATACTGCCCAACTACAAGGCTTGAACTCTAGGCCATTCTCATACCAAAAGTGGGGCCAATGCTTCCCCAAACAGGGACAGTGATGTGGAGAATTCTATTTGCTTGCCACATTATATACCTGCGAACCTTAGTACCCTGATCAAGTCACAGGAGGGGCTGGTTCTACCCACAGCTGAATGCTAAATAGGGCTAGGGCCTCATTTCTGACTCATAATATTGCTATAATTTTTCTTCTTTTGGTCACACAATGCTCCCCTAACCATGCAGCTTCAAAGCCTCACATATCAAGGGTAGGATCCCTCCTGAAGTTTCGTATCTGGACTTGCCAGACTTCTGTGGCATATTATAGAATAAAAAAACATACTTGCTACTGAGCCTGTCCCCATTAGTTAAATTTGGGGTTAAACTTTACCTTCCTAATTGCTATTTCAACAGGTTTGATGTCCTTGACTACATGACAACTGCCCAGCTTAAAACACGTTAGAGGCATCACATTATTCTTAAGATAAATATGAAAGTACTTAGCATGGAATGCAAAGCCCAGCATGACCTGGTTCCTGTCTTCCCGCCCAGATTACCTTTGCATAACTTGTTCACTCTGTTTCAACTGAGTGGTCTCCCTTTATTTTTCATGAATGCAAGATCTTCCTTTCTGCTGCAGAACCTTAAAACTGCTTTTCTCTCAGCGATGTGACTCTGGACCCAAACGCAGCCTACCCCGGCCTGATCCTCTCTAAGAATCTGTGACAATTGCTGTACAATTCCTTCAGCAGGATCTCCCTGGCAACCTGAGCAGTTCAATCTATTTCCCTGTGTCATGGGCTCTTCACGCTTCATTGCTGAGAGATATTTTTGGGAGGTAGAGGTGAGAGACAAAGCCAAGTGGACCACAAGCATTTGTGGAGACTCAGTATGCAGAAAAATTGAAGTAAACTTGGCCCCCCAAAAAATGTATTCTGGACAGTGTCCTGGTAGTATGGGAAAGAAAATTGGGCTCTTACCTCCCCAATGACTGCCCTCCTCTTGCAGACCCCTCTTCAGCTGGTGAGGATTTTCTTCGCTTATGATACTGGTGAGGTCTCCTTCTACAATGTGGCAAAGAGGTGCCGCCCCCTTACTTTCTTTCATACTACCTTCTGTGGGCCCATCTGGCCCTACTTCAGCCTGAGTTACTCAGGAGACAAGAATGCAGATCCTTTGATCATCTGCCCCATAAGTGGGACTGATGAGATTTCTGGCCATGTTGGGAATCATGGTCATTCCATGGGGACCTCTCTTGAGGAAATGAACACAGGCCAGAAGGGCTGTTGGCCATAATCTTACCCCAGGCATGAGGCATCTTGTTTCCTTGCCACTTCCTGTCCATCACAGCTGGATATCCTAACCACTTTCTATATCCTTTCATTGGGAAAGAAAGGATGCTCATGTTCTCTGTCATCCTCTCCATTCCCACGAAAATTATGAGATGTAATGAGAATCATCAAGATTGCTAAGAAATAAAAACTAAATGCCTATCTCTATAAAAAGAAAAAATAACTGTTCTTCCCTGTGCTGGAGCATCCTCTCCAACTCAGCCTCTGAACCTAAGATCAGAAGTCACTTCTCCAGGGAAGCTCTCCCCGATCTTCTACACTAGCATGGATGTCTTTTATACATCTAATATTGTTTAGCAAAAAGACAAACAAAAACAAAAAACAAAATAGTCATCTTTTAAAAAAATTTTTTCTTGTAGCTGTTACTCCAAATTTGAAAATCAGTCTTAATAAAAAGGCTCATGCTATTAATCAACAGTTGCAGAAAAAATGTGTTCATAGCAATAGAAGTGTTTTCAACATACACATTCACTCTGAAGAAAACCATGTTGTCTTCTTTACTTGAAATCTTGCTCCTCTCAATAGAATGCTAAACTCACTTCCTATACCATTTGATATTTATTCCTCACAACACTTAGCACAGGTGAAATTATATGCTTAAGTATCAGATTATTAACTTTTAGTTTCCCCTCTAAGGTATATTTCGTCTTCATGAATATACTTCTAGGGTATATTTTTTGCATGTGAGATGAAACTTGTCCTGTTTTCTTCTCATTGTGTTCTTGCTGTATAGCACAGAGCCTGGCACACTATAGGCATTCCATGCTATTTGTTGAATGAATAAATATATTTTTAAAAATTAATGTCATTTCTAGTAAGAAAAATAAGAAATAAAAGGTATTAAAATTAAAAAACAAAATATGTAATTTCAGAAAAAGAGAAATAATAATAAAAGTATTATCTCTAACTCCACCAAACATCTATTCAGCTTTTTTGTTTATATTTAATAAAGCATAATGTCTTTATCACACACACACACAAATGTTTCTTCTTCATGAATAAGGTAAAAAAAAGGAAAAAAAAAAGGAAGGGCTGAGAGGGTAAGAGTGAAGATCCAGTTGACAACCACAAGATAAAAGTTGCTGTCATGTGAAAAGAAGGAGCAGACAGACATATATTCTGTCCTTGGTCTTTAGGATGAAAGATAGTAGACTGAGACGTTAAATAAATAATTTGCTTCCGTTTTTTAAGGAACATGTTAGAGGGAGTCTCATTTGCTAAATGTCTCTGGAAATGGGCAAGAGAAACAGATGAGAATTATTAGATCAAATAGTGGTTAACGTACAAGATGTTCTACATCTAATAGATAAACAAGACATAGAAAAATCACCAGGACCAGATGGCAGTTCTGTCCTTTCATATGTAAAATTTTTCTCTCCAAAACAGAGATAAAGCACAAAAACATGTCTGGGTTTAGATTAACTGCAGAAAGTTGAGGGAAGAATAAGTCAGTCCATTTCTAAAGCTACCATCTTTCACTAATATTGCATTTATATATAAAGAGGCAATAGAAGTATCACCCTATATCAAAATCTTCTGTAACTTTCATAATCACAAAATTTGGTCTGAAAACAAAGTAAAATATTCCCAGTCAGAATTTATGCCTCATCATATAATAATCTAAATAAAGGGAATATTTTTGCAGTATGTCTGCTATCAGATACAATGACATTTTACAATATAAACACATACAGTAGATTTGTATTTTTTCTTCATCTTTTAATATGAGATTATTCAATTCTAATTCTGGTATTTCCAGTCAGAAGGGCTCTAGACAGCTGGTTGAGTGAGTCATCCCACGTCTTCAGAGAAACAGACATGAGATTCATTTGTTTTTTGCTTATGGGGATATATTAATGAATCTTCAATCTTGCTCTCACTGTCCCCTATGGCCATGATGCATTTGTAGAGAAGGCAGGTTTACACGGCAGAAAGGCTTCTGTCAATAGTATTAAACCTGCTGTTATTTATCTTCCTAGTCTTATAATATGGAAGGGAAGGACAAAATTTTAAATGTTGCATTTAACAATAAAAGATAAAATTTTCTCGTAGTTTTGTTTTTTTTTTTTGGTCTTGTTTTGTTTTGTTTTAACTTGTGCTTGTTGTTCACAATTATGAAGCTGAATCTTAATGGGGAAGCCAAAAATATTAGCCAATTGTTCTGGAAAGATGTATTTATGGTAACTGAAGTAATTTGGACACACTGATTCACTCTTTAAAATGGCCAATCTTTGTTTGTTTTCCTTAAACTTTATTTGTTTATTTTTTGTCTTAAGAGAGTTTATACTGCCTACTCTCTTTGTTGGGGTGGAGGGTGCCAGTGTGAATTATTTATTATTAAGATTATTATTTGAAATATTCTTGAACAACAGATACTTTCATCAAAATAAGCAAACAAGTAAAATATTGGGGCGGTAGGCAGAGAGAGGATTTGTAAAGAAGATCATACTATGCTTAATGCCCAACCAAAAACAGGCACTATTTTTGTTTGGTCTATGAGTGATTTCATATTTTACTTGGGTTTGTGGTGTGGAAATGAAGCGTAAGAAGAACACTTGAGGGAGACAAGCGGGAATAATGGGGTGAGCCTGGGCTAGTGAAGAGCTCAGGGACAGGAAAACAACAACAACAACGACAACAAGAAAAAGCAGTGGAAGCTCAGCATTATATTCTACCACCTCATTCTGTGAACAGAGCTCCCTAGAGTTGTGCAATTCAGTGATAAGGGGCTTCCCCAGTATGGTCTTCAGCATTCTATTTATGAAGAACCAGTGAAAGCACACATACATGGTCAGGGTCCCAAACTCTTGTCCCTTCTTTTCCCTTTTGTCTCTGACTTGAGGAAAGGAAATACTGAACTGGGGGTACACATTCGATGTGACATAAGGGAATCAGAGAAGAAAACCCAAGTTAGAAAACAATCAAATCCCACTCTATCCAGTAAACCCTTGGTTTATTCTCACCATTATAAACTCACCTTTTGGGAAGTGCATCTATTTCAATTACTATCAAACAATGTAAGAGTACCTCTCTCTGACAATTTGAAAGCCCAAACCTGGCTGGGGTCCCAAATGGCTATTATAGGAGCTGGGATGTGAAAGAAGGATATGCTAGTGTCAATGCGGGAGACAAATAATAGAAAGATGTACAAAGATCAACTTTACCCATGTCACACTCTGACTATGGTTAATTCTCTGAACACACAATATTCAGACCATATTCACACAATTTTATTTCTACAAGATCCTTTCTGTCCCTTCCTCCTCATTCCATCGTACACTGAAAACTCTTTTGCTGTCCTTTTTGGACTCATGCAAAAACCTCTCAATTTTCATTTCTCTAATCTTCTTCCATAGAATTTCATTTTCCTAAAATGCAGATTAGATGGTTACGACCACCATCAAACACTTCCATCCCTTATAGAAGCAAATCCAAATGTCCACTGATGCAGTATGTTAACCTACGTAACTAATTTCAAGTTCCTTGGAATAAAGTCCTTATCTTATTCTTTTCCGACTATCTACAATGATTTTCATGTAATATACTCATTGAATAGTAGTTGCAAGGACACATAACTAATTAACAAAAGTTAGTTTTTGTGAAAGTTATTGCACGAACACTAAATAAAATGGGACATAAAGATGCTATATCTTTATAGAGGTAAAATTCATTCCCAAATGGGATTATATGCATGTATATGGGATGAACAATTTAAATTAAATGAAAGTCTTTCTAAGGTGAACATTCAGTCTTTAGCAAAGAAGAGGAAAATATTAGTTCTATAGGAGGCTTTTCAGGGCCCGTACTATCATACCACATGAGCAATCTCTTGAGTGTAAAGGTATAGATAGTACAGAGGTCAAGAACATGGACTTTGGGGCCTGACCTGAGTTCAAATCTCGAAGTCATCCCTTTCTAGATTTGTGGCCTTGGGCAAGTTGCTCAGTCTTTCTAATATCTGGGGATAATGCTAACTCAAGGAATTATTGTAAAATAATGTGTAAATAAAGTGTTTGCTTAGGGCATAAAAGACTAATACTTGTCATTTATTGAATAGTCAGTATTTTTTTTTGGAATAATCATGCTAATTTAAGTAAACCTCTTAAGGCTTTAAATTTTGAATACAAATTCATTACAAAAGCATAATAACTTGGAGCATATGATTTTAGTTCATCTGTGGTTGATTTGACCTAAACATTTTTAAATAAAGCTAATTCATCAACTCTACATGCCAAGGTAGCATAGAAATTCTAGTGCATAGCAATGAATTCAAGTCTGAATAGTCAAAAAAGAGAGAAAAAAATAAATGAAAATACATACAATAATTAAAAATAGATTTTTAAAGTAAAGCCACTTTTCTAGTTTTCATTCAGCTTATTGACCTTATTGAATTATTTATCTTGCATTCCCTGGTGCTTTTTTTTTTTTTTTAATGAGGTTAAGAGTCATAGAAAGAAGCAGTCCTATTGTACATTACTAATGGGAAATGTCAGTTATTAATCTTGTTCTTTTGGTGACAAAACTCTTGAGGAGCAGAGAAGACGGCACAATTCTTTCTAGTGAAGAATTTTTCAAAGGCACCATCAAAAACTACAACGACATCAACAACAACAGTATCAAACAGTGAAGGCAGATATTGGACAACTGTCAGTTAACTGCTCTTTCTCAAAGGTAGAAAAATCAATTTCTGTTTATAATTAAATAGTAAGATGCACAGATATTCAAAATATATTTCTTATAGTTTATTTGTTTTTCTTTTGATATATAGAAAAATAAATTCATTGTAAGAAGTAAATTTCTTAGAATTATTTTCAGTAAATGTGTTAGTATAACAAGGTGTCTCTCAAAAACTATAGTAACCAGGAAAGTGGCACTAAAGTTGAATAAAAACTGTCATGATTCCCTCATTTTGCAAGTTATGCATTAAATCTTGCTGATTGAGCTGTGAGAGTTTTAATTTTCCTCTGCCTCTCATTCACCCCCCAAATTCCATGCCAATAAGCATTTATAGAGTACCTACTCTGTGTTCAGAACTGTGGGTACAAAAAGAAATGAAAAAGACATTCTTCCTGCTAAACTCTACAATCTATTAATAACATATCATTAAGTACAAAAGTATTTCCTTTTCACTGAAGTTACTTTTACGTTCACAAAGCTTTGATGTATAAATTAATTATATATTTTTTGATAAAAAGGAAAAAAACACTTTAAAAGGAATTATGAACACATAATTTTAGTAATTAGGACTCAGGTATATTGAGTCATTTAGAAATAATGCTGCCTTACTTTTTCAATGATACAATAGTTTAGTCGTTTACATAATTTTTAAAAAATACTTAAAAAATGTTTTCAAGTTCAGTTGACATACAATATTATATTAGTTTCAGGTGTGCAAAATTATTTACACTCATTTTTTTCATTTAATCATTCTGACTTCCAAGTGAAGCATACATTTTATCCCCATTTTCTGGATGGGCAGGCTGCTGCTTAAGGAAGCCATACTATTTGCCCAATGAATCACATGTAGACCAACTAATAAAGCAAGAGACCCATAGATGAAAATCTGGCCCAGTTCCTATCACATCTTTGGGCATCAGGGGTTACATGTACATATAAGGAATCTCATCTACTGCTTCAAGTTCTGCATATTGAAACCCAAAATAAAAATGAAAGTGTAAGCTAGCAGGGGCAGATTATTCAAATAGTTAGATTAGTGTCCATAACATTTCATCTACTTGGTTTATAAATATTCCAAGAAAATAGAATTTTAAATGCTTACCATTACAAGCAAACTAAGTATATTTTAACATTTATTTGACTGAGAATGTCTTTTTGCACTTTGAAGCACCTCAATACTATCTCAATATCAGGAATAACTAATCAACTTGAATCTGCTTTTTTTGGTCATAATCTGAAAGTTGTTTTTAATGTTATCAATATGAATATATTTATTCAGCACTTGTTTCTTCTACATGGAGTTAAAAATATGCAACTAAGAGGTTTTTGTCCTCCATGTTCAGTTAATAGAAATATCAGGTTAATAGAATGCTAAGTAAATCAGGGTTTGCCTTATTTGATTCACAATCATTTTTAGAAATAGTAGGGGAAAATGATTACTTAAGCAAACTACCTGGCAATACTGCATTCATGTTATTCCTATATGACCTCATTTTACTTCTTCCCTAGAATGTAAAAACTGAAAAGAAATTTAGAGGTCATATGGTCTACTCACTTCTTTTTATATTTATGGAAAGTTATAAATAAAGAGTAGAAACAGCTTATTAAAAACTCAATAACAAGTTTTCTCTACTCAAAATTTTCTTGGATTCTTTGGAAGTTGGTATAGCCCTGGTTTCCATTCCAGACATGTAACTGTATTTCATATCTCTGCGCTACTGTGGCAGAGATCAGCAATAGCATTTTCAAATAGAGGAGTTAGAAATGTTCTCTCTGAGGAGGTAACATTCTCAAATTGAAAACAATACTCATTTGGCAATTATTTGATCTTATTAGTATATCTGCTTTAAATAGTAAGCTCCTCATAAACAGTTTCAAAATCTACATGAAAGTTCAAACAATGTAGCATATAAATTCACTGACTTTTAAATAATTTATGTTTATTCCTGATTTTATTTAAAGAACAGACAACTTTCAATCATGAAGTGGTTGTATTTAGCATATTGACTATCTTGGCCCATTGATTTCCTTGTTCACTCTAATTTGATTAAAATATATTTTACTATTTATTATAATCTTCACATAGATAGCACTAAAAGAAAAAGTAATCCAAATCAATCTCTTTATTCTGGTAAAAAAAAAAAAATAGTTGAAAAATTCAGTAGACCATTGACCAATAGGTCATTTCCATTTTATTTTTTGTAAATTAAATTTACTCAAGCTATCTCCATTCACTATGGAAATATAAATATAAAATCAGCTTAAGGAGAAATGACAAATCTTGCATTAAGTTCTTTCAATGGGGCTAGGGAAAGAAAGTACATACATAACAGCCATTGTCAATAATAACTGCTTAAGATCAGGATACAGTGATCAAGAATTAGGTCTCAAGAAGTAGGTCATCAAGAACATTACTAAATTGAGGTGTATTGGTTCAACCAATAGCCTTGGCTTTAAAAGTAATTATTTACTGTTTGAAAGCCAACGCACGTGAAGGTAACATATGGATTCTCAAACAACCTTGTTTTTTCTTAATATTTGAAGTTTACAGAATTTCTTTTAATTGAGTGCCAAGAACATGTTATTTCAAAATAATATCTTTATAGCATTTTAGTTTGGGAAATTATGTGCATATGTTAGGCAGATAGACAGACATGAGCAACAGGTGAATAAAGGCCCAACCCAGAGACCTTTCTTAGGATCTCCCAGAAATACTCATTTTACAATTTAAAATTACCATTACATCCTATAATACAAGGAAATAAAAGCTACATAAATAACCACTGGCTTAGCCCAACCACAAGTGCTTGCACAGTGAGTACATATACTGACCTTCCTTAACCTTAGCCTCATTATACCATCATTATACTATCATACACATGCCCAGAAGTTCATGAATCTAATTATAACAAACTGAATTCTGAGTAAGCACATGCACAATAGACAAATGATTATATAACAGCTAAATGTCAATCAATTGACTTCACATGCCAATCATCTAGCCCTGCGACTACCCATCAAGGGCCAATATAAGGTACATTTCCTGAATTCTGCAGGGCTACAGCCATCTCTGGCGTAGCCCATTTCTCTCTTGAAACATACTTTAATAAACCTTACTTTTCCTAAATTTCGCTGATCTGTAATTTTTTATTGCAAAGAACCAAGCTCTCTCAGCGCCCTCCAGCAGCAACAGTTATGGAGCATTTTGATCAAAGGTTTAAATTTAATTCACTTCTAGGTAGAATCTTTCAAATGCTGTTTCCCAGCATTTGTAAAAGATAACAGAATGAGATAAACCTCTTATAAAATTGAGTACTAAAATTTATTCAAGCAACAAGACAAAATAGAGCCAAGCCACGAAGTTCTGAGTTATAATCAATGATGTTGTCATGTAAAATTAAAAAAAAAATCTTTATGTATACTGTTATAGAGGAGGGATGAGTGAAGATACACACACACACACACACACACACACACACACACACACATGAACTAGACAAACAGGAACAAGAATAACAGTCCATTTATTCATAATTTGTAATTATATGGATAAATTAAACCTACCCAAAAATCCAATTAAGCCTTAATTGAAAAAAAAAAAACTGACTTAAAAATATAAAAACAAACTAAACTGGGAGTTGTGACTGAATGCCACATTTGCAAATTGTCTAGAGTATATGCAAATTGTCCTTTTCCTTTGACTAGGAAGATCAAACCATATACTAATTAATTAATTAATGGATGGATCTATTCATCATTCTATCATAGAGTGCCTACGATGTACCAGCACTGTAATGGAGAGTGTGGCAGTCGCAAATAGAACAGTGATCAACTGTCATGCTTTTGTGTAGTTCATATTCTTTTACTTAACAGATGATAATTCAAAGAAAAAAACAAGGATAATTTTGAATTGTTTTCAGTATTAACAAAGAAACAAAGCAGGGAAGATATTATTGTGATTAACTGAGGGTATAGGTCCTGAAGAGAGGGTTTCCTTAATGTTATGATAATAAGTCATTTGTGCAATACCAATTAGAAAATAAAAATGAAAACCACAAATACACTATTACCGGTGTATGTAGCAAAGCATTTAGAGACATAGGGTAAGAAATAAATATCATAAATGAAACACTGAGTTTAATAGGCAAATGGAAAGAGTGTGAAAATTCTAACAACAAAGAACTGTTTGCCCTGCTTTCATTGCATTCCAGTGTTTAGATATGCTCAGAATAAAAGTGGACACCTTTGCTGAAATGCAGGAAAAATCTTACGTATTCTCCAAAAGTAGATATCCCTATTTCCCTTGATCTTTTACAAAGACCCTTGGTTTATGTACTCGACAAAATTTTATTTACCAATTTATGGGTATAACTTCCTCTGAAACAAAACTTTTTATTTCTCTAATTTCTAAGTATATGCCACACTCCACCAACTAAAGCAAGAGGAGGGTGTGGAAAGGAAAACAATAGGTGAATAGATAATGTTTGTGATTTTCATAAGAATGTCTTCGATCCTGTTCCAATGATCCTTGCAGGGCTAAATTGACTTTTCTGGGTAGGAGAGAATAAACGTAAGAAGGGATAAAATAAGCAAAAGCTTCAGAATTGCGCCAACTCTCTGTTTTTCCCTTTAAAATAGATGTGAGTGTGGAGCACAAGCAATCATCAAGCAAAATCATAGTGCTTTGCTTTTTCATTGATACGGTGTAAAAAACTTGAAAATGGGACTAGGGTTGTCCACCTTTATTCATTCTCAGGATTTGTCTGGGATATCTGCCTCTCAGATTTCTGACTCCTTCATAATTTCATCTTTTTGTCTCCAGCATCGGATATTGTCTGGAAGCAAAGAAAGCTCATGTGGGGAATTTTTGAGTCCTGCTTGGAAATATTCCTTTCTCAAGTGCAAAATTAAGCAATGTTGATATTTTAAAATAAGGATAAATGTTAATAATAATAATTTAGTATGGCACTAAAGGTTTCGAATGCAGTATCTGCTAAATTAAAAAACAAGAGTCTGGCCTTTTATTTGTCAGTAAAAAGTAAGAAATGTGTTCTTCAATTATACAACTGATAACAGTGACACGAAGAAAGAGTAGGGGACTGAGGAGTGACATTTGACTCAACTGAAGTTGAAATGAGGGAAAAACGCTGAAGAAAACAAGCTCTTAATTGAAGGATAAAGGTGAAGCAAGAAGGCAAATTGTTTTTGTTTTTGTTTTTGTTTTACTTAACAAGATTAATGAGACAAAGTTAAAAAGATGCTGAAGTTTTTATTATGTACATTAAGTACTACCTAAGTTAGGGATCAAAAAATCATTATAGCAGTACAAGCAAATAAGCCTGGCAAGCAGTTTTCAGAAGAAAAATATGAGCTGTGTATATTGCAATTACGATAAAGGAAAAAAAAAATACATTGAGTATCCTATATTGAATAAAGTTCACTAGGTGGAACTTTTACTGCAAGTTCAAGTGTCTTTTAATGACATTTTTCCAGTGTCTTTTAATGACATCGTGGAAAAGACTACATTTTTTTTTTATACCATTTTCTTAGGCAGAAAAAGAGTTTAGGTAACTTAAATGACTATATACTTTTGAAACAACTGCTACAAAGATCTATGCATCTGAGGCTCAAAAAATTATTTTGGGTGTCTATTAAGTGATGTGTAGAGTCTGTTGGATCAGTTCAGGAGAATAATTTTGTTTTCATTTATTTCTAACTAGGTAATTATAATAAAACCAGTTAGCCCCATTGATTCCTTAAACTATGCTAAATTTTTAATCGAAAGTTACCTTGTCTCAAATGTTAGCATAACAAAAATGTCATAATTTAAGAGGTGAGTGTTGTCTGGTTCTTGTTAACTTTTTGAAATACATATAATCTGTTGGAAGGGATCTGAGAATTCAAAGCTCTTCCCAATGGCTTTATTTTCATTCTCTATCAGACCTATATCCAAACCATCCATCTAAAATCATCAAGTCTCATAAAAAACACTGCGTGTTCTATGCACATTTCAGCTTCAAGGCCAGTTTCTTAGCATCCCACTTCTCTTCATGGTATTGCTACTCATAAGTGCCTTCTCCGCAGAAATTTGTAAGACATCATTTGGCTAAGTAACATTCAGAATGACAACTTAACATTTTATTCAGAGTCTCATGTTCTAGAAAAACATTTTATGGTCATAAGAATAGAGACGAATACTCAAAATAAGTTCCATTTACAACAAGGGCATCGTTTATGCTAAAGAAAAATATTTCCTCAGTGTCTAACACTCTTTCTAGTATTCTTTCCCTTATATAAACATATTTGTGTAATGGGCTCCTTTTAACTGCTTTTTAGAAACTGACTCTACCTTAGCAGTCAAAAAAAATAATATAAAAGCATCGACGTTATCAAAGAGAACAAAGGAAAAACAACCGAAGTGAAGAGCTGAAGGAAGAGGAGGCATTCCTGTCTCTCTGTAATCTTGCTTGCCTCTTTCCTACTGAGACAGTTGAAGGGACCTGCCAGCGATTTCACTGCAAAGGTAAAGATTCGGAGACGAGAAGCCACTTCAAATTGACACAGGACTGCTTTATCTGTCAGTCAAGGTATGAGGTGAATAGTGGAATAGTAACAATGTCATTGAAATTATATTCCTTTTCTTCAAGTACATAAAATTTTTATTTTTTTCTCAAATTGTTTTCTCATATCGATATGTTCTTATATGTAAAATAGTGTATTTTTGAGTTGCCCCTAGTTGATAATAAACATTCAAAACCTTCCATGGTTCGTTGACACAAATTCTGTGAGCTCAAGAGTATTAAAGTTAATGGAGACATTGTATTATATTGTAGTGTGCATAAGCAAAAACCTTTCACCCCTAATGTTGTATCTATAGAGCTGGAACTGCTCTTGATAACTGTTTAGCTTTTCTAAATATGGTTGTGGGGTGTCAGTAACCTCTCCCGCTCTACAGAACAGGAGCAGGTGCTAGAATGCTATTGTCCTGAAAGAACATGTGGTAATAAAACGGGGGATCAGTATGATGAGGATTTTCTATTCCCCTCACAGGCTTGTGAGATTGTATTTTCTGCGTACCCAGGAGATACGTCATGGCCTCTCTACAGCAAGTTGCAAAAGTAATATTGTTTTTTGTGAGGGGTAGGAAGATTTTAACCTAATCTCTGGGAGATGTGGCAGAAGGAATGTTTGTAAGGAAAGAAAGAGGAAAAGCTTCAATATTAAACCCAATGAACTTTATATTGTAGAAAGCTGATCCAGGGTCACTGGGGCTCCTGTCAGCTGAGATGAAAGCTGGATTTTATTACATATGTGAAGAGATGAAGAAGAGCATGTACAAATGTTTGTTGAATCTATAAAAATATTATGAGTCAGGAAAAAGAAAATCCTTTATATTCCAAAGGAATTTGAAGCTAGAGAAAAAATGAAATATTTATCATAACAATATTGAAGGCATAAGGCAATTTCACATATATCCATGAACAAGCTGCTTCGAAGGGTATATCTAAACAACATATCAGAAGATGACAGAGGGATTGAAAGGAGTAAAATCTATAAAAGCATTAAAGATAGCATAATCAACCAAGGCTTACTTCCTTTGATTTTTTTTCCTGAGATAGGAAGAGATCATTATCATCATTCTTACCATTTGTTGAACACCCCTTGTACGCAAAGCAGTGTGCTAGCCAACACTTTTTATTACTTTCTACAAAGGAAATCAAACACCTCATCCCTCGGTTCCACAGACTAGCTTCAATAGGGTTGTCAAACAGGCCAAAGTCAGAGGCATCATGAGAAAAAGTTAAATGAAGTAGATCAATAAATTATGGTTGAATCAACTGCATATGTGTGAAATGAGATGAAGTCTGTCTGCCCTACATACATTTATTCTACAGGTAAGAATTTTGCCCTCTCAGAAAAAGAGGGATAAAAGGAAATGAAACACAATCCCATAAATCCATTTAATTCAATATGTTTTCTAGTATCTATTGTGTATTTGGTTTTTGGTCATATCTATTCCAGTCCTCGAAAACTTTCAATCTAGTTGAGGAGAAAAAAAAAAATAGCAGTACAAGACAAGTAGGTATTTAAATCAATGTTAAAAGGAGTTTAGTGCTATTGGCATTGAGAAGGAAGCTCTATCCCTGAGGGTAAGAGTAAGAGTTAAAATAAGATTATGCTATTCTATCTAATTCACTGCATGCTTTTGACATCTCTGTTTGGAGGATTTTGAGCTTTGGGTGTGTGGACTGGGTTTTATTAGAGTGGGATTCATTTCCTAAGGCGTAATTTTTCTCCAGTAACAAATAGGGGTGGGAAGTTAGAAATGGTGGTTGATGAGAATATTTGTTGTCAAGAAGAGGTAAAAGCTATTGAGTGAAAAATACATAATAAGGAAGTTTGGCTAGTTAGAAGATACGCTATTGCTCCTCAGGAAGCCCCTTCTCCCTGCCTAGCATTATTTCCTACATTTTCTCATGTGTTTGTCGCCATGATGTTTTTATTCTTACTTTCCCATCCTAATCATGGCAATAAACCTTTTTTTTTTTTTTTTTTTTTTTGGAGACTTTCAGCAAGAAACTGCAATGCTCTTAATACTGCATGTTTTATTAGTAATTTTTGCTATGATAGAATACTTTTAAATTTCTTTTCTAATTGTTTCAACTTTTCTTCCTAAAATATGTTATAGTTAATGAAGCACAGAGAACAAATCTACATATAAGTATCCCTACAACACTGAATCAAAGCTGAGTATACAAGAGAATTTGATAATAGATGCATAGATGATAATTGAACAAAGGTAGAAATGACTAATATTAGCCCAAAATTCCTTTAGGATTATTAAAACTTTAATATGTAACACATATTTCTACTTTTACCAAAATTTAAGTTAAGACCATAGCTGGTAAACTCAGAGTCATCCTGGTTTTGTGGTTTTGTTGTTGTTTGCCCCGGGGCCTTTGTAATTTCCATAGGGATCTAAAACAAAATGGAATACTCAGCTCTCAAGTCCCTTTTTTTAAATCAGTATGGTCACTCTGAGTCTCAGCTGGTGAAATCCTATTGCTTTTTTGGCTTCTTAATTTTCATATGAAGGTTATAATATTAACATACATAGTACCTTACAGCAAAGAGCAACAAAAAATATGGAGAAAAAATGATGCCAATGTGATTATATGCCCAGAAGAAGAAACAGGGCAATGAAACATTGTGGATAAACATTTGTATCCAACTGTCAATTCTATGATAAGATTAAGTTTTTTGAAGTGGCTAGCTTAAAGAATGATCCAAAGGAACTTTACTAGAATATAAAATATTTTCTCTATATGTTCTAGGACTGTCAAAGGTGTGTGTGTAAAGGAGTAAAAGAGCATTGTTATCTTAACATGTAAAAGTGTAAACTTTATCACACAAACCAACCCCTAACTCTCCTATTTTACTGCTATTTTGCTCATCTTTTTATTTCTTCCTTTACCTACACCTTTAGGTCATTTGCCTCCCTTGCTAAATTTGAATTTACTTCTCTGTGGTCTCAATTATGAGATGGAGGCCACATAAAAGCAGCTGAAGAGTACAATCTAACAAAAGGAATAGGGTGCTCCAAATTCATAGTTAAGAAATACATGTAAAGTTTCTTTACACAGTATCTATACCACATATGTATGTATATTTATTTACCACAAGTTTAATCATAATGCCTTAACACCAATAGCTTCTCGCCCAATACTATTTTGAATTTATTAGATATTTGAGTTATTTTCACAAGTACTTTAACAATGGTGAATAGTTTTACTTGTTATTTACAAATATCTATAGGGGAAACATAGTTTCACCTTAGTTTTCCCCAAAAGGTATGCCAAAGGGGGGAAGAAAGCAAGCTATTTTAATACATCTGGGGTTAAAACATCTTAAAATTGAATTAAATGTAATACTTATAGTACACACAACTACAGCATGGAATGTGAGTGGTTTGAGAGGGCAAGTACCTAACATAACATCAAATCTTTCCACCTCTTACCTTACATTGTTCTCTTGAATGTGTTTGGAAAATATGTTTCAACATTTTGCTTAAGGTCACAACGTCCAACTCAATGTCACCTCCAAATTACTCTACCCACAGAGCAGACGTCATTAACCACCATCCCATTTCCATCCAATATGTAAACTAGATTCTCTCTTCAAAGCCCATTTCACCATATAGTTCTGCCTGCATCCTTTTTATTTGAGTAAATTATTTCTTCTTCCATTAAGTGTTTATGGTTTTCAAGCACGTACATACATACCAACCTCAGCCAAGCTGTAGACATAATTCTTTCAAACTTTTCCCATAAGTCAGCTTCTTTCCCCTAATCAATTGTGAAACTCTTCTTTGGATTCCTTCCAATTTGTCTACTTATTTTTGGTAGTCAGACAAACCAAACTGAATGGGGCATTCTAGAATAGGTCTCATGAATGTCATTGAGAGTGGAACTGTCACCCTCTATTCCATGATGAAATGCTCTAAATAGAGAGCATCCAAAAATAACATTATCCTTTTGGGTGCCATAGCACACTAAAAATGTGTAGTCTTTTCCTTTTTTTCGAGCTTATATCTCCAGCTGCTCCCCCCAGTATCTCTGGGACATATCCTCATCACTTCAAAGATTCTTAAGTGAGTATGCTTTTCAATGTTCCTCATAAACATTCCTAATTTGTTCTTTTAAATTTAATTTTTCAAATAATTTTTTAAGTTCTTTGTGATTTTCCTGTGCACATGTGTACCTCCTCCTCCAGAAAATTCCCAGTGGGCTTTTTTCAGAACACATCTATTTCTTAGGATCCCCATTGCCTAAGTCTTTTGCTAAATATGAATAAAGAAGGGTTCAATCTGGAAAGACAGCTTGATGGAAAAAAAAAAAGAAAACTGTCATAAGAGGACCTTGAATTCCCATCTGGGTCTTGGCACATCCATACATCAGAGCATGATTTGTATGAGTCTCCCTTTGGCCTTGAAACCACCAGGGTTCAAATACAGCACAAAAGAAAAAAGTCACCCAACCTTTGTATGCCAGTTTCTCTGTGTGCAGAGCGGCCACAGTCATGGTGTCTCTGCCAGAGGTGGTTGCAGAGATTAAAGGCATGGTAGAGCACTTCACTCAATGCCTGGCCAGCACCAAGTGCTGCATAAATATCATCTGTTAGTACCATGCTGGGTTGAATCTTTTGGGTGATTATTTCAGGTAGATGTGCTAACATCGGAATGGCACCTCTGAAATGTAAGTAAAACTAATTTTATTGACTTTACAATAAAAATTTATTAATGTGTACTTATCATTCACCATGACAAGCACACTTTGTAGTTATAGTTACTTTGCTTACCAAGTGTAAATTTTCCAGAGACAAGATAAGCAGTGACCAAGGGGTAGAGAGGTACTGCACTGGTGTCAGTAGCCGATCTTATTTCAGCCACTAACAGTTCTTCCAGCTTTTTTTCTGACCTCCTCTGCCTCACCACTATGCCATTTTGACCCATTGCCCAAGGGCTTCCCTTCCACACCAGTTTTTACTTCTACCCCTTAACACCCAGGGGCATAAATGCCAATGAACTTTACATTTCAGACTTGACATTTTATCTGCTGATACATTCTATGCTGCAGTTGTTTTTCTCCAATTTAGATGGAAAATCTCTAAATCAGGGACTGTGTTGTCTTACATTGCTTATCCTGCATCACATAAATCATCGACAGATAAATTATCATAAGGACACTGTCAACTAACCTCATGTCACACTGCCAGGCCTTCTTTTAAACTGTATTCGTTTTTCTGAATTAGCTTATCCCCTCTTAATATTTAAATGAAAATGAATTAATTTAAAAATTAGAAACCTTGTGACATAGCTTATTTAATTCTAAAATGAGAGGTATTATACCTATTTCTACAAGAACGTTTTTGGAAAAGAAATTATCCAGCATGTTGAGCCTGGTTTGATAAAATTGTTTTCTTTTGTCATTCATATTTTCATCACATATACAAGAAATTTATACTTGGCCTTATCCCCCCTTTCTTTATAATAATAAAGTCTACTATACAAGTTATTTTATACCAGATATTGATCATTGTTATCATGCTTATTGTCCAGTTTCCTGAATTTATTGTTGTTTATTATTATTTTCCCACTTGCCATTTTTAAATCTAAGCCCTTCCAAGTATTCTCCACATAGCTTATTACGTGGCTTACATTACTGTCTCATTTCCCATAACTTCTTTGAATATTCTACATGCTGATGTTACAGGAAGTTGTTGTTTCCTTTTTTTTTTTTTTTGTCAATTCTAACTTATACATATTCAAGCATGTTAATATTTATCTGTCAGGTATTTTGACAGGTAAATATTTGTATATAATATTGTCACACACAAACTATAACATATTGATAAAATATTTACCAGAGATAAATTTTTTTATCTACCACTAAAGTATTTGCCTGACAGCAATTTCATAGTTCAACAATTTCTTAGAGAACTGGTTTTGACCTCAGAATTTTAGCCAATTAGTATGTTTACAAAAATCATTTCTTATTCACTTAACATAATTACAGAGCTATGTTTATTGCTGTGAGTTAAAGGTGTATTAACATACAGTGATTAGCCCCTTTTTGACTTTCTTTTAATTTTAGAAAACAGGAGAAACACCAGCTTTTAGTCAAAATATCTTGGTTTTTTTATTTTTTTATTTTATTTTATTTTATTTTTGTAAAATACCAAGATAGTGATCTAGGGGAAGAACATCTCAGAATAAATTTCTAAGTATCTCAGCATAAATTTCTAAATTTCTAAGGCTTCCCAGGCATTTGTTGAAGTCTTCTTCAAAACTTTTCAGTAATAAGAGGAAAGTAATTTTACACCAAATTTTATTAAAATGAAACTAAAGGTATTATTATTATTATTATTATTATTTTAAATCACTGAAAGTGAAAAATATATCCAACCAAGATGGAGTCAAGTCCAGGGCTTGTCATGGGATAGTCACACAGTAGATACATATCCAAGAAACATTTGTTCAATGAATATCAGAGTATGGAGTTTCATGCAAGAGGGAGCAAAAGCTTGGGGAGAAATGGTAATATTAATAACAAGTAATATTTATGAATTCTCTCTGTGTGCCAGGTAAATTATTAAGTGTTTTACATGCATTTCATTTAATCCTAGCAACTACTATAAGAGGAGGTGATATTATTAATACCAGTTTACAGATGAGGAAACTGAGGTTCACAAAAGTAAAGCCATGGAGCTAGAACATGACAGAGCTAGAACTTTAACAGAGACATTCTTGACTCTACAAGCAGCATTCTCAGCCACTATGCTTTCTTCCTGTCATGATCACCAAGTTCTCTATCTAACAGATGGAGGAAATGACGAGCAGGATCTGGATAAAGGGTCTGGCAATAGGCACAAAATATTTATAGAAAGACTAAAGCTTGGTATGTGCCAATCAAAGTCTTGTCAAAGTCTTTTTATAGCTCATTTTTGGAGGCCAGAACTGGTTTCTGAATAGAAATGTATCTTAATCCAAGAGAAGAAATTAACAACCTCAAGGGAGAGAGGAGCAGAGCGTTGGCAGTACTGTATGTAAAAAGTTTAGGGAGCTCAATAGTTAAATTTGTGGGAGAAATGCTGCTTACAAATGACATGCACAAGAGCAATTATTTAGAAATGGAAAATTTAAGCATAGTCAAAAGTTAGTCCTAATTTAGAAAAGTATTGATGGCTACAAAATAGTACCCTGAGGTTCACTGAAAACTTGGGCTGAACAAGTTAAAATATTGACATAAATCTCCTCCCAGTTGCTTTTATTAAGGTCAAACCTGCTTAGGAATTTTGAGCAAGACAAAAGGTTTCACCAAACTATATTGTGAATAATTAGGGAAATCAAGTAAAATCTCATATCCATTTAAAACTTCAGCTAGATAAAATTAGCCTTGACTGTGTTGCTGAATGTCTCATCTCTAACCCAAGAGTATGTCGTGTCCTGTCATTAGGACAGTGCCCACGGAACTGTTGTCCCTGCCATGGAGCAAACCTGAACCTGAAGATGCTCTGTTTGCAGCAGCTGTGCAGATGCTGCTCGCCTTCACTGCCACATCCAGGTATGTCAGCAACCTGGATGTTAGGAACTCTGGCTGAGCTTGAGAGAATATTGGAAAACTGAGTTTTGGGCGAAAGCAGAAGGATTATATTTGTCCCATGATGGAAATAAGCCTCTTTATGGTAAGACTTAGAATTAGATTACCAATCTAGAGTTTTTCATTTGTTTTTAATGATATAACCCATTGTCTTGTCTTCTGTAGCTTAAGCTCCTTGACATAATTTTCTAAATTCCTTGGCATCCAGCACCAGCACCATGTAGCTTTTGGGTGTTCTATAAAGGATATGCCATTATCAATATTTTATAGGTTTGACACTGTTGTAGCAAATAATGATATTTTTTTCCTGGGGGGTGGGGTAACCTAGAGCAGTAATTGAATGTATCATTATTTGTCACTGATAATAGCTGAACAAATCAAATATCGTTCTACTAAATGTTTTCTCTGGTTTGGTCTATAGAGCATTCCAATTATGACAATTATTTAATCTCTGGAGGGGTGATATATGTATATGTGTCTCTGCATACATAAAAGTACAAAGTCCTTGAAACATTCAATATCTGCTCAGCTACCATTTCAAGGGTATTTAAGCTTAATGTCATCCATAGTAATTCACATACAATATAAAAGTTTCAGCCTCAACCTTTGCCTAACATTTTTGAGTTGACCATCAACTATCCACTAATATAGGACCAGTCTACTGCCAGTTGTGGCCAAAGATAGTACAAGAGGTTGCGGCCAGAAAGTAAATGTCCAGGAAAAGATCTGACAAGGACATTTAATGGAAATCAGTGGGAGGATAGAAAGGGGAGAAGCTGAAATTGAGAGAAAAAATGGAAAGGAGTATTCACAGAAATGCAGTGAAGAAAGAGATTTGTATCAGAAATGCAAAATGGAAATAGGGGGCATAGAAAAGCTTTGTTATTTCACATATTTGGAGATGGACTCATAAAAGGAGTAATGACTATTTTTGAAATGTAAGTTATTTTTCCTTCTTGAGAAGGAGGAAGCTTCTTTAGCTCCACTTCCTTTGAAACCAAACTGCACTTCCACTGCCTTCTAGGTAGGTGTCACCTTCATCTCCAGACCTTGTTTGTCCCTGGCAATGGCTGAAAAGCACTTGCCCTGGACTCCTGTGAGTATGTCACCTAATGAAGACATCTATTAATATGGGTACATTACAGCTTGCCATCTGGCTCTGCCTCTTGGACCGCTCTCCTCCCTATAGATCTGTACACACAGAGCGTGCTGTGCCTAATCAATTATTTATCCATTTCCTTCACTGCAGTGACATACTCAGCCTCCCCTATTTTCTGCAAGGCTGCAGAGGATTGATGTCATACATTTCAGGCCTACAAACATTTTTTCACTTTTCCCAAACATTTGACATCAGAGTCCTCATACCGTCCTCATCCTGTCCTTTCCTCTGGGTCCTCTTGCGTACATTGTGAGAGGACATTTAGTACAGTAGTCTACTCCACAGGCTCTGAACCAGACTCTGGTGGGAATGCAACTTTTCTTCCAACTTGTGACCTTGGCAAGTTGGTTACTTTGTTCGCCTTGGTTTCCTCACCTGTAAACTTTGGATGATCGTAAGGACTTATCACCATTATAATTGGCTTATTTTTAGTATTAAATGAATAAGGATATGTAAAGGTCCAGGACGTAGTCCATAGTAAACACTATTAAGTTATTATTTTGTTCTTATTTTCCCTTTTTTTTCTGCCCACACATATTAATCTGCTCATTCTTTTGGATGTTCACTTTCACTTCATGCAGAGTCCCTGTAATAAAGATAAACTTTATTTCTTTCACATTATTCCCTCAACACGTCTTGAATGTTTTCCTTTTAAATGGTAGTAATATATTATCTCTCTTATTTGCTCTTATTCTTTCTATTTTCCTTTTCAACTTTACTCTTTCCTGCCCCCTTGTCTTAACTCTAACATTCCTTTCTTCCATGTCTTTTTTTGTCACTTCATAAACCTTTTCCAGAAAAGAAGCAAGAATGAGCTAAATTGGGACACTGGTTTTTAATTTTCATAATACCTCACTGAGACTGTTTTTGGAACATATAAATACTTAGTTCTTGTTTAGATTATTAGAAAACGTTCCATTTATCTTCAAATAAAGCTGAGATTGCTTTTCGTTCTGTTATTATAATGCAGTCTCATTATGAAAACAACCAGTGAGATGAGAACTCTTTCCCTCCCTCTTGCAGGCTTAACTCCCTCTCCTACTCTTCTACTCTGATTTTGTAACAAGTATCTTTTTACTTTAAATATTGAAAGGAGTAGAATTTTTCTTTTAATTTCAGACTTCCTGTTTGCTTTGTGTTTAAAAAAACATATTATTGACCATTCACATCTCAAAAATTGTTATTTTGACTTGGTGTTTTTCTGGATCTTTGGTTTGATGGCCGCTGGTCCAACTCAATCATTCTGGTTGACAAAAAGAGCAGGAAGTCTGAGCTCTACTGTTTGTATACTACCCTGGCTAGCATTTATCCATCCCAGTTATGCAAATTGGTAAGCAAAAATAAAGTTCCTTCAACAAAAAACTTTGCAGCTCATTTATGCATTTACTCAAAACTTATTCATTCCAATATATATCCAGATTATCCATGAGCATTAAAGGAGATATAGCAACAAACAAACAAACAAACAAGTATACTTTTTTCCTTGGTGCCTTCACTTAGTTTTCATGAATAGGCATGATTTTAAGAGACACCAAATATCAGGGGCAATATTCTCAACTTGGCAAAATTACTGCTCTGCAGGGAAGATAGTGATGATGCCAAAACGCAAATATCTACTGAGCACTGCTCCTCAGGGCATGTTGCTCTATCTGTGTTAATGAAGATAGGATATGGGCTTGAGTCTGGGTGAATGGCTGGCTCTCTGTGTTTTTGCAAAATGACCAGATGAGGGGGAAAGAATATTTATGCCTTCTTTTATTCTTCTAAACATTCCACCAAACTGTCTGTCTGTGCTGTAATATTAGCATTAATAATATAAATTGGAATAATGTAATTAAACACCCTTGGGCATCATGTGTTACTGCCTCTCTGCTACAATTCTTTGGTCCTGTTTGCAATCAGATTTACACTTTACTGTATTATAAAAATCTCATTTGATGATTCATATTGATCTTCTGTAAATCTTGGTTCCAGCGGAGGCAAGAGAAGCCCTTCATCCGTGGCATACAAGGCACCATCCAGGACAAAGGATTTTGACTTTTCTATACCTGATGAGGCTATTGGTGATATTAATGTATTCATGCATTAAGTGTGTTACAGTCATATTATACATTTCAGGATCGCTGAAGTTGCTTTGAGTAGAGGATACTTCACACACTGAAACCAAATATTTTACAAGCCTATTCCTCCCAGACTCAGCAAACAAGACTAGATTCTTTCCATATTGAGGTAAAGACACAGGGGCAAAGCAAATTAAGAAAAAAATTAGAAGACCAGCTAGAAGAAGAAATCAGACCTTTACAGAAGACTTGAGAAACAGCATAAATGAGGTAGGGAAGTGTTAGTAAGACTGAAAAAACAGACTGAATTGAAACATATGAGAACATTAGATCATAAAATGTGTAGTCTTAAAAAAGCTGAAAAGCATACAACCACAGGGTTTGTGAGTAGTATTTAGAGAATGCTGAAGTGCACAGTCTTTCTAACAGATACAGAAGTTAGAGAATTTTTTACTTACTTTTTCTGCCCTTTGTCCATACCCTTCAAAGATGACTTTCAAGACTCAAGGTCACGCCTTTCTCTCCTTATTCAAGTTTCTCTCTACCCCTCCCCCTCCCCCCATACAATAATCTGGAGACTGAGACTAATGCTCTGTGTGACTTTCCTTGGCCAGGAGAGCAGGGACTGCAGAATGATGACTGCTTTTGGCAGAGGCCCAGAGAGGAAAATTTATTCACTGCCTTGTCGATGTCTAGTGAGATGGGCTTCTGCCTTTCCACATCCATTACAAAGTGCTCGTGGGGCTAGAGGGAAAAGTTAAAAAGAGCTTTTGTTTTGGTAGCCTTGATGAAAATTCTAAGACTCATAAGATAAGAAGTCACAATACAGGACCAGTCTGGAGATACACCAGCTGGGGTAATGGCAGGGAAAAAGGAACCCACCACATTCTTGTTCTTCATGGTGACTTATTTGAAGTTTTACCCAAACTAAAACTAAGACAAAAATACATATCTGTTCATGTGATGTTTTAAAATGAAATGAATAACATTTGAATGATAGCTTTCCTTTTAGTTTTGATGGGGTAATGCTCAAAATAATATTTAGCAGTTTTCAAAATACTTTCACCTTCAGCCTAATTTTAAAGCTAATGGTATTTTGTGATTCATTAAGAACTTTTAAAATTAAGGATCATTACTCTTGCTACATTTAAATTCAAATTGCCTAGGATACTCAATTAATCTTTAAACAATATTAAAACACTAAAGTCCTATCACACTGTTGTCTCTGGTGAAAGATGATTCAGATTCAGGCCAAAGTGACAAACCAGTCTTAGGGGAAATAATTTAATATAGTCTATCAGGGCTATTCACTGGGTCTTTTTTCTTTTTTCCTTCTTTTTTATAATAAAGGAGAGACATATGGCTGTGCTGAAATGGCTGTTACCATCTTACTCTCCCGTCTGGCTGTCACATGGCTAATTGTCCTAAAACAGCTGGCTGAGGCAATAGCATCTTTAATGGCTCAACTTAAAAATGGTCAGGAAGAAAGTATAACTTTAGACTCTGTCCCTACACAGCAAAATATCTCCCAAAAATATGCTTTTAATAAATCTGTAGCCCTAAATCTTTTTTTCTTTCCTTTTTACATCAATGTCTGTGCTTTTTGTGATATCCTCATGTAACAGTTTTAGTTTATTTCAGGGAAATCCACATAAACTGCCCTTCAGGAAAAGATATATATATATATATATAATATATATATATATATATATTTTTTATATATATATAATTTTATTTAGGATGCTGAGCATTCTAGTTTGTGATCAGGACTGGGAACATGGTAGACATTATAATAATCTATTTATGTAGAATTTTTCAATCCCCAAATTCAGCAAGTTCTTCTTTCATCTTCCTGTGAAAGGCTAATAGGTATTTATATAACAGCAAGTTCAAAATGTTGAAAGAAAGCAATTCGTGAATAAATGGTAATATTCATTCACTGGTTAAGAAAAATATTCTTATAAGCAAAACATCCCATCACCAGTCATTCTTAATAAAGACTATTTAGTATAAAAGCCTTAATATATAAGATGTTTAATTTCTACAGAAGGTGTGTGCAATATGGATTGGCTTTTCTCTGAAAGTTAAGGAGCTTATTCTCTAAGTCAAGACTTATGAATGTACAGGCTGTTATTCTTGATACTAAAACTGCTTTTGCTAATTATATTTATATAAATGTTCAATCCTCCTTTAGAGTCTTCCTAAATTACTTTCTTAATATTGTCCAGCATCAGTGGTTTTCATAGGTTAATTATTCCCACATAAAGGAATACAAGCTTTATCCCATCAAAATTCGTTAACTTGTCCTTTGATTGACTTCCCTCCTCTACTTTAAAATAACAAACTAAGGTGAGGAGTCACTAGCCATCTATTCAATAACAATACTTGACACTTACAGAGCATTGCTACTACAACGGCTCTATGCATCCATAAAAACAAGATGGCTTTTTGGTTACAGAGAGATAAATAGAAGTCATCAGTTTTACTCCTACTCTGGGTCCCTCCATCATTTGTAAAGAACAGTCTAACCTCAGTGCTGCCCATCCTGTAACGTGTGAGGTAACTCAGAAAGGGCATGTTTGATTTAGCTGAAGGTCAGGGAGGGAAAATGGCAGGTCTTACATTTACATGAGGGTAGTCATCTTCTGCTAGCAGATATCCATAGTATAATAGCCTCTTATGCTGTTTGCTTTTCTCCAACCCTACACTGACACCTGGAAGTGGAGGAACCATGTTGTCTTAAACAACCGATCTGTTAAAGTGGTCTATTAGTTCACAAGATACATGTATATCTTTAACTCACCTCCAAAAACATTCTCTATAATTCATTTCCATAACCATAGAATACACCTTCTATCAGCTTTATCTTCTAATTTTTCTTTAGTCCTCTAATGTTCATTTGTCCCTCTAATGTTTAAGCTTCCTGAAGTGGGAGGCGAATTGTTTTTTGAAACAAAGTAGGTGCTTAATAAATATCTGTGGAAATCAATTTCAAGGTCAAGTTTGTATAACCTGGCACTCAAGGCCAGAATATCTAACTATATTTTTGACATCTTCACTTGGTTGAGTAATAGATGCTTTTAATTAAAATGTCCAAGATAGGACTCTTAATTCGCTTTTCAAACCAGTAACTTACTCTAAATCTTACTCACCTCAGAGAAGTCATCATCATCATCATCCACCAAGTTTGTTAAGCTATAAAACTTGAAGATATATTTTTTTGCTTCCCTTTCTCTAATCTGTTACACCCAGTTTATTAATAACTTCTTTTGGTTTTAGCTCCAAAGTATTATATTCAATCTGTCCACATCTCTTATATCCCAATGCTGCCTACATAATCTGGAACCATGATCTCACCCAGACCCTAGAGTAGCCCCTGCATGATTTTTATCTCCTCTACCTTAACTTGAGTCACTCACTCAACCTGTACCATTACCATGCCCACCATACTCAGGTTGATGGTCCCTGTCCTAGAGTTTACTTTTTTATGTGAGGGAGAGGAAAAAATTAGAGACTAATAATCATAATATTCACATCTGTGGTTAAATGCTACATAGAAAAAAAGCAATTCAAACAAAGAATAATAAGAGAGTACTTTGATTCTTCTCATCTTTTGAGTCTCAGTAAAAGCTATCTTTTCAAGGAAAACTGCTGTGAATAGCCTTTCTTAAACAAAGGTAATTATCATTGTCTTAGTATATAGTGGAACCTCAATCTTGGTTATTGTTGAATAGATGATTCTTACTCTCATCCTTGCTTTCTAATTTTATCTCCCTAGTAACTCAATTTTTATTCTTCACTGTAGTTACTAAAAATGACAATCTTTAAAAAAATTTAAATAAAGAAACCATGGACCAGGGTGTGTGTGTGTGTGTGTGTGTGTGTGTATGTGTGTGTGTGTGTGTGTGTGTTCTGTTAGGCTAATGAGAATTTAAATGCAGCTTTTTAACACTCTGAATTACTCATTCCTTTTACTTCCTGCCTTAGGGATCAGATTCTATATTGGTTTATTTCAATGACCAGAAATTTAGAGAAAGTTGTCAGATGGAATAGCTAAAATGTCAGTTACAATAGAACATAGGTATTAGTTTAAAATTTGTCTTTTTGCTCATATTGCAGGTAGTTTAAAAATAAATTTTTATTTAAGGTTTGGAATATATATATATACATATATATATATATATATATAAATTTATAATTTGATCTTGTAGTCTAAGTTTGGCAATCACCATTCAAGTAGCTTGACAGGCTTGTTCTTAGCTCGAAATATGCATTCTTTTGAATCCTAGGTTCTCATATATCTCATATTATTCATCTATACCATATAAAAAATAGAAATAACTAAAATATTCCATCTAATGATCATACTTTAAATTCAAATAGAATTTTGAATTAGATGGCACACAGAGAGAGTACAGATAGGATACAGATACAGATATTGTTTCTCTTTGTCCATCAAATCAGGGAAGTCTCCTCTCCTAAAATAATCTTTTTCCCCCTTATTTTAAATGACTCTTCTCAGTGAGATATTTATAATTAATCACTTCATAGAATATAACAGTTTGAAACTCTGCCCTTTCCTTTGATAATCTCTTCTGGCCTAGGAATCTTGGGTCATAGAAGAAACTGAATGCATTCCATAGATATATTTCCAGTATTGACTCCCATGAAATTAAAAGACATATGTCCTTCACACTCTTAGAATTTTAATAAGTCCTGTTTATTATCAAGTCTGTCACAGCTGAGGTGGTGAAGGTAATAATAAGTCAGCATATAGTTAGGTTACACCTTATCAATGTTCCTCCTGCCAATACGGCATCTAGGTAAATATCTGACACATTTTGTACATTGTGCTAGGTAAATATAAAGAAATTTCAAAATAAATTAGTTTTCTCAAGTTTCAAAAAGGTATCAAATCTATTGTAGTGGGACTCATAAGAATAAAACATCAGCATAACAAAGAAATAGAAGACTCTATTATTAAATATCTATTCTTGAAAAGAAAATTTTCTTGATAATATGAAACAAAACTCAGACTATAAGTTACATAAAAACACTCACATATTCACCCATGTAAAAACACAGAATACCTAAAGATTAAATAATATGGACATAAATATTAAACAAATATAAATTCAGGGTATCTCTGGCTTTTGACCAGATAATTAATTCAAAGAGGGAAACAGCACAGAAGGATCCCACCAAGGGGACAGCGAACTGTTTTCTTATAAGTGCTCAGAATGAGTCCTGGCCTACCACAATTCTTACAGCAACCACAATAATATAGATTTCTGCTTAAATATCTTAAAGTGATTGACATTGTGGATTCCATTCAAGGGCTGTATTTGACTGGAAATCACTGACAGCTATCAGAAAGTAGATTAAAACAGTTAACTAATTGATAAATAAGACTTTAAGAATTGCTCAATCTTATTCAGAGAGAAAGTAAATAAAAGAGGCACAATTCTAGCCCATTTTTCCTATTTAAAAATCCAATGCTAATTTTCAATTATTATATATGTCTCTGACCTAAGGGTCATAAGATATATTTATTGTACCCTAAGGCAGGTTATCTGCTTTGGATAAAGACTCATTTCCACCTTGTTGCATCTGCTTTGCAAATCAGCACATACCCCACGCAGCACAGAGCACTTCGTGGGGATTGCGACTGTAGGCAAAATCACAGAGCACCTGTCCCGAAGCAGGGATCTCTTGGACTAAAATCCTGTAAATCTATGGCTTTCCTGGGAAATTCATCTTTGTGAATTTTCCTTGCTATAGGAAAGGAACAGGAATTAAATTTCTCTCACTGAGGTAAACACAACTCTGAAATACAAAGGTAAAATGTAAGCCCACATATCTTTCTATCAGGGAAACATAGATACTGAGTTAGAAAAAAAAGGTCAAACTAATTCATAATTCTCTATTTTCCAATCTTGTCTAATATTTTCACTTATTCTGCCTTTGAGTTCTTATTCTTTATTACACTCAGGGTCTGAGCATTTGTAAACCATATTGTCTTTTTTTTTTTAGGGCTCTGCCTAAGGTTGTCAAATTCAGCAAATTGAATACAGGACAGCCAGTTAAATTAGAATTTCTAATAAACATTTTTTTTTTTTTTTAGTATAGCTCAAATAATGTGTGGGATATACTTATGCTAAAAACTAGTCATTATTTAACTAAAATTGAAGTTAACTGGACATCCTCTATTTTTTCTGCAAACACTAACACTGCCTCCTGTCCTCTTCATTTTAAGTCCAATTTCTTCTGTAAAACCAAACAGCTATAGCTATCATTTCCATAGATTTTCTCTGGCCATCCTGGATCTGCTTATATTTGGCATAGTAATCAGCTGCCTGGGACCCCATCGGTGTACAAAAACATCCAAAAAAGATGAAAGGAAGAATGCGCCTACCCATTGGATATATTTATAGCTGTATTTTCTGAACTAAAGCCTCAAAAACAGATTCAAAAGGCCACCAAAGGCCACAGTAGTGGGGCAGTTCGTGGGTACCAAATATCTCCCTTATTTTAGCTGAATTACATTTCCATAACATTCACCCCATTGAGATATAAAGTGTATGAATTTTAATTAATTCCAAATTATGGGATTGATGGAATTTATCTTCTCTCACTTAGAAATTTCTTCAAACCAGAGATTCAAAACTCTGGGTGAACATTATCACCACCTGAGAGCTGTTTAAAAATATAATGCTAGACCCTACCATCTATTTTGATTTAATTCATCTGAGTTCAGTCTCCATTATCATAACTGAAAAAGCTCCCTAAGTTTTTCTAATGTACAGCCAGACTGGAGAACCACTGCTAGTCAATACAATCCTCAAAAGTGGGCATCTTCTTTATTGATGTCTAGCTTTCTTCTCAAAACATAATTAATACAGTTGTAAATGTAGTGATGATAATAATAACATATTAACAGGTGCCTCATGAGCTTCTGTCCTTAAAATGAGGCAAACATGTTATATTTATAGATATATTATTCATATACATATATATTTCCATAATGAATACTCAGGGCTAGGGTAGATCTCATTATTGTTTAAAAGTAAGGTAGCACAGGTAATATCTGGTAAATTTGTTAATTTATGTCAATAAATCTTTCTGCTATTGGTGATATCTCTCAGTCTACTATAAAATGTAAAATAAGTTTCCCAGAAAGCAAAAAAAAAAAAAAAAAAAAAGGAGGGGGAAATGGAAAGTAGTGGGTGATAAGGAGAGAGAAGACAAATGGAATGGGAAATGTGCAGGGAAGGAGGATAAGGAGAGGGAAAAAAAGGAAAAGGGAGGGTATAGGAGGAGAATTAGAGAGAACATTAAGAAGAATTAAGGTAGAAACTTGTACCTTTCATTTATGCAAAGGTGACTTCTTAAAGCATGCTTCTGAATCCAAGCAAATGGAATAATTCAATGATCAAGGGGTCTCTTCCCCAGTGGACATAATCGATCTCTTTTTTACCTCTTCCCTTTTTTTTCCCCATAAGAGTTCCAGACAATACCTGGTGTTTGGTGTTAGTGAAGTGGCTTCTTGTCAGTTTTCACTGTCATTTCTGGCCCACCAGTTTGTCCAGCCACTGGACATGCATTGGCCCTGTCAAATGCATGGGTTTAAGCATGGTGGACAATGTACTATGTATTCAGGTTTTCTTTCTATGTGCCTTGATGAAAATTTAAAATCCATTTCAAAGGCAGAAAGAAAAAAAGAACAATTTATACCAGATCATAAAAAATATAATAGCTATTGAAAATAATGTGTTAGAAAAAGAAACATTTATATGATGACATTAACAAAGCACAATTAGAGCTCAGTTGGTTTCTACTCTCCCCTAGAGGTTCATAAACCCACAGATGAGGCTCTGAATTAAGAGCCAGATGTGTCAAGATCATCCTAATTATGTCTTGTTTAACTTGACCAGAAAATGTCTTGGATCAGATGTCATTTTATCTTTTTCTTTTCATGCTTCTTCTCGTAATAAATTATGACTTTCAAAAATAGAAAGGGAAACTATTATAAAAGCCTGGAGTTTTGAAACCCCTCAAACAAGGTGGGGAGAATCTTTTTCTTATTAAAATATAATTATCAGTAGGAAGAGAAAAAGGAATCTATGAGTTTCATAAAATATATAAGTAGTAGATAGCTTAATTTCATTGCTCTTTAAGAAAAAAAAATGAGGGCAAATTACTAATTGCTCATTATAAAATAAAGAATACATATACACATATACACACACTGGACAATATATACAGACCAACTGTAGACATTTAGAGACATGAAATAAAACTGAAGAAAAGTCAATAACTCATAAACACAGACTAAAACTTTATTCAGCTATAAGAAAGAGTTATCGCTGGTTCTTTAGTTAAAAATAATCAGAAGTTATATCTTTAATATTAGTTCAACATGTATAAATATATACCATAAAATGGATACCATTCTTAAAAGAGAGTGTGGATTTAGTAATTTGTAATAAATTTTTTGTTATTTTTATAAAGCTTTAGGTCAATATATCTCTCCAGATGAGGGTGGCACATACAAGTGTCCTGAAGTGACAATCCTGAAGTGTCCTGAATTGCCAACAAGAAAAAAAACAAAAACAAAAACAAAACACAGTTCTCTTTACGGAATTCTATTTTAACGAGGCTTATGTCTGTCTGGGTGTGGCATGTTACATTAACTCATTTATAAAATAATCTTTACTGGGGGTCAAACTGTATTAGAATAGAGCAGAATTTTTCAATAAAACTAGAACTCGCTAAACTCTGACATTTTTGTAGAATACTTTCAAATATCACAAATTTTTTAAAAACATATTAGTTTATGACAAATTCAAAGGAAGTTAGTTTGTCTAGGGTTTAATACAATAGCCATGTAAAATTTAGAGATATAAGTTGAATGTTACACTGAGGTTTTGTGGAAGCTTATACTGGAGATTAAAAGAGAAATCTAGATGGCACAGAATTGTAAAAAACCAAAACCAAAACAAAGTTATCGGAATCTCTATGCATACAAACTCTGATGATTTCCCCGTCCACAGGTTTAGAGTATGTCCTGTAATACACAGGATGTGATAAGAATAAAATAGAAGAGTAAGAAAAACAATTGTGCTGGAAAGAAATATATGAGAAATGAATTCCAGGGTTTCTGGAGAGTTCTGATTGAATGACTAAACTATATTATTTGACTTGTTTATTATATAATTTAAAATTACAGGCAATTACACAAAATTCCAAATTAACTGTTACCAATCAATGCAACAGTACTGGGAATAAAAACAAATTAATTGCTAATAAATTCAAATAATAACTCTCTCTTTACTGCGCATATAGTGCCTACATTCTTTTCTGTAATGGTCAACACAGCAACATCTACAGAGAATCTGGAAATATATCATACTATTCTACAAGTAGCTATCAATGTTATAGCTATAGCTAGTGATGGTGTAACTACAATAGCAACATTACTCTTCTCAAAGGATTGAAATGGTGAAAAGTGATATTCAGATGAGGATCTTTTCCACAGACAACAATGTCTATAGTTTAATAATAGAAAAGTAATTGGTAAATTTAATCTATTTCTCTGAAAAAGAGCCATGGATAAAAAGAATCTTTGGCAGTGATGACAACTAATCAATAATAAAACCATGGAAAACTAAAAGAGCAACAACAAGACTCCAATACTTCTTCGAGAGAGATGAATTCTCTTTCCCCAGTCTGACTTTCTATCAATTATTTTATCTGAAACATTTCTTTAGGACTTTGATGACTTTTAGCCTTGACAGGTTATTCACAATCTGATATCATTATGCCCTTTGGATAGGGAAATAAGCTGTAGAAAGAATTCACACTGTGGCAATTGTCAAAAGTGTTTTCGTGCAGGTGGGTGCATAGTAATTAATATATTTAGAGAAAAGTAATTCAAGCTCTATGGACTAAAGCCATACTATAATTCAGTAATAGAGTAAAATGATTGTTGTAGATTTTTCTCTAAAGTCATCAGTCCAGTGTGTTTTTGACTGAAGTCAATAAAATCATCCTTTGTACATTTTTGTTGTTAAACTCATTGCAATTTTTATGCCTATGAAGCTACAAAAATTTTGATTACCACTACATAAGACATTCAATGGAAATAAAAAGATAGGAGATGAGATAAAATAAATGCTCAAAAAACATGGAAAAGCAGTGGGGCTTGTCTCCCAACCACCAACTTACTATCTCTCTGCAAAGGTCTTTTACTTAAAGGAACAGTTCTAAGTGTAAGGTAAGAGGACTACCCCTGACAAATCAACTCGGGCAATCACCAGATGTGATCCATTGCAGGCATAAGGTCCTCATACCTTAGTGTTTAAACACCTATACAGGGGACCATTTATAAAACCAAGTCTTCCGTACTTAGAAAGAGATACAGTTTTACTTTATAAAAAAATGATAACAAGATTTAGGAATCATTAAAAGTATTGCTTTAGGATAATTTTTAAAAGTTATTCACCTAATGAGTTATAAATGTAAAATCATAGTTGTTTAGATCTAACGAAAAAAAATCAAATATTACCCAGTGCAATGTTCTCATTTACAGATAAGAGTGATGTGCAGTGACAAAAAAATGCTGAGTAGCAAAGTTATGAATTAAAGTCAAATATTCTGATTCCTAGTATACTGATTTTTCTAATATTCCACATTGCTTACCTCTCTTTATCCTAAAGATAACATCAAAAGATGAAAATGAAAGTAGGTAAATAAATGTATCAAATAAATACAAGGACTATATAGATAAGAGGTTTAAAATATGCTGTTTAGCTAGTTATTATATTTCAATAAAGCTGGGGAAAATTAAGTTAGGGAGTAGGTAAAGATCTAATATTTTTAGGTAAAGGCTAATTGTCATGTGCTATAAATCATGTCTACATACTACATTGAAATAAAAATATTGGGCTTACTTATATCATTTTTTCTCTGATATCATTTGTTTTCAAAATTTTCACAAGTTTTATTCCTAACACTTTCTCACCTTTTCTCTCTCTGTCTTCTCTCACTGAAGCATCAACTCTAGATATTGATAGTCTTAAGTGTTTCCATGAGTTGGCTTTCAACCAATGAAATAATTTATGATGAAATTTATGTATAATTAGAATTACTTAATTGCCCTATTAAATATCAAGAAATTTTCTAACTTTTTTTTTCTTTACTGATTTTTAAGAATAGTTATAAATGGCTGTTACTGTCCTAAATTTTAAATCAATTCACAGTGATTTTAATAGACCTAAATATTAATAGATACCCTAAGAACCCACAGTTTAAAATAAGTTATGTAGAAGTTAAAAAAAAAGTTTAGAGCACAACATCAGTTCAAAGAGAATGAAGAGTATTCAATATATAATTAGAATAATTAAACCCTAAGGTCTCACTTGGTCTATCATCCTGGAATTAATGGAGTTTTTTGAGTCTCTTCCTTTTAGTTTTTCCTTGATTTCTTGGGCATTAACTTCAGTTCTATTATAGAATATTTTCCTCTTCTCTTTTTCCCCCAGTTTGAAAAGCTTTCCTAGTCTAGACTGCAAAGTTCTGCTATATCTTTCTTACTATCAATTATCCCCTAAATTAGCATCCCCTACATTTAGTTTTGGCTTGTAGAACACAGACGACTAAATCCTCCTCACAGTGCTACTACCATTTCTTTTCCCCACACTCTTTGTCATCAGATTATGCATGAATGGAACCCAACATATATTCTTACCATTTTACTCTCTTCCTCACCTCTTAGTCATGTTATGATACTCAACTATATTTCACAGATAGGATGACGAGTGTGACCCTGACTGTCTTTTCTTGCTCTGAGATTAAATGATTTAAATGTGATATCAAACCAAGTTGAAATTCCACTCTTCTATCATAGATTTATTCAACTTTATACTTCTCATCTACAGAAACGATAACGCCCATGATAGATTTGTAATGTTAATGCACTTATCATATACTGTTCTACATTGTTACCATACCTAGGTATGTCACCCTTGTAAGTCTCTTAAGGCTAGAAATTATAGTGTGCATTCCTCTATAATAAAATGTACACATAAACACAACATATAACCCCTACCCCACCAGTATACATGCACCAAAATATGTATAAATCTTTCCTCTTTAGTTTACGCATTACCAGAATGGGAAGAGGGACATCCACCATGATTCCTAATATGTCTCACTGACAACATGAATAGACAATAAATACCACTCAGTGTCTCTGAAGATAATAAGAAAAATAAAAAGAAAATAGTAATTTTTAAAGCATAAAATGATGCTGTCGTGTCAAATGCTCTTAAATATAATCCACACCAAACATGCTTAGATGTCTGAAATATGTGAGTATTTATCTAGGCAGAATCTTCAACTTTCAGAAACTTAATTTATCTCTTACACTTCATCTCTGCATAGGAAGTAATTTGTCGGGAAAGTTTCTGCAGCTGCTATGGTTGCCATACTATTTTTACTTTCCAGATAAAGAATTTCAGCCTGTAGGGCAATCAAACTAGCACCTTCCACCAATGTCAGCCTCACTTCATTATCCTTTTTTATAAAAGGTCACAACTCTTTTTATGTCACACATTGCTATGGGCATATTTTCATATATTTGACACAGTATAACAGACATATGACTGTGCAGAAAACTCTGTCAAGCCTGTCCTCAAACAAGTATTATTTATTATCTTCATTGTTAAAGAATGGAAGAACTGGTATGCATGAGCCACATCAGGCTTTCATTTCACTTTGCTCTCCCCTGGTTTCTGATAGGCCTTATTATATAGGATATAGAGCAGAAAGAAAAGGTTCTAAGCTGTGTTAGAATTGGAACGCTTTAACCATGTGACAGATTTCCAAAAAACAAGGCACAATCAAGTGTCTTTAGAATCTATGAAGTGAGATCTGCGAAGTTCTCAAAGATCTGAGTAACTTCCCACTGTGAGGAATACGAAGAAACAAAGCATGTTCATTGTTCACAAGGACTATGAATTCAAGACTATAATAAAGCTGACTCTATTCAACAAATACTTATTCTGAATGCTTTGTTTATATTTACTTTTCACAAAATCCTAATGAGATATGTACTGCTATTATCCCAATTTTAACCATGAGGACACTGAAGCAGGTAGTGGAAGGTAATTTGCCTAAGGTCACCTAAATAGGAAGTATTGGAGACAGGATAAGAACCCAAGAAGGTGGGCTCCAGAGGCCATATTATTATTGCAGTGTTTAGGGCTTTTATGGATGCTGTACTCTGTATCTTATAGTTTGTGCTAGTTCAGTTAACTCATTTAGAACAGTGTACTAATGAAGACAAGTAGGAATCAATATGTGACATAAGTTCAACTGTACTTGGCTCATAATCCCACTTTTGGGAGCTTTGCTAAAGTATAGTAGGTATCTGCCTTTAGGGGAGAGTTGGCGTAGTCTAGAAATCTCCTTTGTTTGCCTGTGCTCCCACAGAAAGATATCCTTTTGTACCCATGCTTAAAATATTTCCATTGAAAATTTATTTCCTTTCCATTAATATTAGCAATCCTGTCCTCAGGTGTTCCCTTCTAAACAGGTGTGTGACAACTGCAGTCTAGTTATTGGATATGCCCTCTTGCTCATAATTGCAATAGCCCAGCATAAAATAATCAACAAATATATGTTAAATGAACAAAAGAGGATTGAGGCAAGAAAGTAAAAATGATTTTGTTAAACATATCTGCTCTACTAGATTAACAAATTAATGTAGAAAGGAGATACATCTAGTTTGCATTTATACACTAAGGGCATCGTCTTTCATTGTCTTATAAAGATGGGAATGAAAAAGAAACAGGATTTCACTATATGAAACTTTTGTTAAAGAAGGTAAATAGAAATTATATCGTGGGGGTCACAGACTATTGAAAGAAATTTATAAACACTCCCTAGAAGTGTGAGAATAAGAAGATAGCAACAGAATAGGGTAAATCAAAGCAGAGCAGGGGAGAGTAGTACTAGCATAAGGAATTAGTATTAGCCTACTGATCCTAAGTTACCTCTTCATTCCCTACTCCTAGCCTATCCCCACTGCACTGCATTTCCATTCTCTATTCTTGTCTAACCCAAACTCATGCTTCCCTAAGAGTCTTCAAGAAAGCATTTATTATGAACCCCGTGGCCTATATATCACATGGGATTGTTGGGATTCGTGTAGATGATGGAGTGTATGTTGTTTGCTCACCTGTTAAACCAAGATGCACAAGGCCAACCTCCAACTACTACTTATAGTGTAATTCATTTCTATGGACATTCATTGCACTGCTATCAGATTGTTTAAATTATATGCTTGAGGGCCCTTTTCATGTGAAAGCCAGCACATTCAGCTATGTTAGTACATTACGTGGCCCCATTTCATGTGTCTCATTGCCAAATAAGTATCCCTTTTTTGCTTTCTCTGTAGGTTACATACGGCTATATCCTACCTTAGTTTCAACCCTACTCAGAGACATAAAAGACACCCCCTCTTAAGAAACTTTAGTTAAATATATTGGTTGTAGAAAGCCAAACTTCTTTTTGTAGCATGATTATGATGACATGTATTCATTCTTCTTTTTACCTCATAAATGTGTTTCTGTAGTATGCCTGGAAGCTCATTTTGTTTCCTAATATCGGAGAATGAAGGCATGGTTGCAGAGTAAGTAAAGAATGAAAGACTATGGTTCATCTGAAGATGCATGCCCTACCCTAGTAAATTATCCAGTGCCTACCTGGAATTTCCCACATTAATTTGGGAAAGTACCAGATAAGGCACTACAGTTATTTTCAGGCCAATCTCTTTGACTCTTTCATTTTCTTTCCTAACTTCTGCCATGTTACAAAACCAGTTAGTTCCTACTTATTCCTAGCCTTAAAATCTTTCAGTGGCCTATTTTATTCTACTGCTTCATAAACATTGGTTCTAAAATTTATATTCCTTAACTAAATTAAATTAAAACATAAAGATTCTCCTTATTCAATGATTATAAATATTCTTAATAAGTCTGAAGACATAAGTGGGTCCAATAAGGTTTACATTTGTTAGCTAAAAATCCTGTACATTCAAACACACACATAATACATAAAAAGAAATATCTTTAGAGAAATTAATACCTGGAGGGAATAGAAAATAATTTGTAAATTAAATCATAGAGGGTTAAAATTTACAGTGGAATCTAAGTCATTATGTATAAAAGTTCAAAATAGATAGGCATTTAAAGTAATTCTAAAATTTATTCAGACCTTAGAATCACTGAAAAGCTCTATAAAATTACAAGTGCTCGGACCCTATACTTAAATACACTGAATCTAAAATTTAGCAAGAAGTAATATGGAATCTTCCTTTTTAAAGGCATTTAATGTAATTCTAACATGCAGTCATGTTTAACAACCACTAGTTTATAGAATTCTTGTGACTGTGATTTGTCTCTGGAATATCTATAGCAGACAGCAACATGTAATTCAGATGGAATGAGGAAGGGCAAAATTTTAAGAGCTGAAAGTTATCTGTAAACGACTGTAAGGAAAGAAGAGGTATGGCCAAGGAGAAAATTTTTTTCAGATTATCTTGCACTAGAAGGACATTTTTTTTCTTAAAATGAAAACTTGCAACTTACATTAAGAGTGTGCTACAAAAGTTAAGAGATACACGTAGATACTTAAATTCAAACTGAAGATATTATCGACTGATTTGGTTATTGTGCTATGTCTAGGTAAGTAGGTATGAAGAAGAGAGTACCACCATGGTTGGCTTTGCTTCACCAAAACAGAAGACACTGAGCAGCATGTTAAACAAATGTCTCTCAAAGTCTTAGAATGTCCTTTTAAAACATAACTCTAAACCAGGTCCCTGGAACCAATTCATTCTTCTTAAAAGAGACTGTCATCAAAAGAAGATTTATTTTCTGCTGGAATTTCCTCATTACTAAATTCCTCAGTTTTGAACCAAAGGCTCCATTTGCATTATGTAATCCATAATGTGTCAGAAAAGAAGAAATAAGCACAGAACCCTGAGGATCCTAAAAAAAATAAAAAATAAAAATAAATAAAAAATAAAAAAGACTAGTGGGAGAGCCAGCCCCATCCAAAATGGCAAATATTAGCAAGTTTCATAGTCATTAGGAGAAAACAGAACATCAGTAATGGTGTGATTACTGAACAAACAGTTGAACAGTTGAACAAGGGGGGAGCATATGTTTAAAAGACATTCAAATGGAACAAAATTGCTCTGTCACCGAGAGAAGCCACTAATACCTGGGTATCAAGCAGATCTGAAACTATAACTTTGATGAGGTTATTTTAAAAAATAGAACTTGTAATGGGAAGGAATTATATAAAATCTGGATTTTGCTATATTGACATTCATTCGCATTCTTCAGATAATAAAAATAAATTCAACAAATTACCCATTAAGAAATAGTCAAATAAAAGCTCACAAAATGGTACTTGAAAGAATCATGTAGAGTAATAACAATTGAGAAACTTGGATAAATTGTCTTTGCTTCTTTGAGCATGTCAAGGGGAGAAAGAAAATATCACTCGTTTTAGGACTTGTCATTAAGTACTATACACAGTAGTTAAGTATTAATAAATAAGTAGTTAACATTTACGCAATGATTCATTTCTGTTAAAAAATGCATCAACTGCTCATTTATTATTTATCATTGCCTCCACAACAGAAAATGAGACTAAGTGGCCAGAATTGGCATTGTTTTTTAAATATTAGCTTGATTTTGACTAATATACCCAGATCATAAATAAATGATTATCTTCTGCATTGGAAAAATCATGATGATGAATTAACATCAGTGCGGCCTACTTGTGCACTCCACATGAGCTAAGCTTCAAACACCAGCTTCCGTATTTAGAGAAAAAGAGAGTACAGTGTGCTGCTTGGGACTGAGAAGATCACAATAATGATGCCCTCATCATTCCAGTTCTTCTGCCACTTCACATTCACAGGCATTTGTAGCATGGCAAACTACACCTCTGCTATCTTTCTGTGTTAGAGTCAAGAATTTGATTATGCTAGCAGTTGTTCACATACATTTCTGAAAACGAAAGATCACTGATTACCTTTGTGAAATTGAAGGTTTTTGCTTTGATTTGTTTTTTTAGGTGCCAAGAGAATTATGTGTTTACTTTTCCTATGTTATTTGCTTAATCTATAAAAGTTCATAGGTTTTGACTTGGGGTTTTTAAAAAAATGTAACTACTATTGCTAACTGTGAATATTCATGTAACACTTTCAAGTTTTATATTTTATCTAATTCAATACTTCAAACTATGATAAGATATCACTGGAAATTCAAGCTAAGGTCTTTAGATATACCCAATCAGATGTGAAGATGTCTAATGTGGCCTGAATCTGGACACTGGAATCCACATGCATGGTAGAAACTGCCCTGGACTAGAATCCAGACAGACTGTGCTCAAAACTTGGCTTGTGTTTTACAGGAGATTTGGACAAGTCATTTAACCTCTTTATATTGAAGTTCCCTCATGTGAAAAATGGAAATGATAATGGCTACATCAGAGACATGTCATGAGGATTAAGTGAAAGTGTTTTGTAAACCATAAGTGGCCATATAAATGCAAGGAATTATGATTTAATAAGACTTTAGGGTAAATATTTTTTTAGTCAACTATGAAACTCATGGCCTCTGAGATGCAGGCCTATCCTTTATTACCATAATAATGTTTGCTTTTTTTTTTTTTCCTGTGAAAACCAAGCCTTGGGAGTAAATCTGTTGCTTGAGCCCCTTGATAATGCAATAACTAATGGTAATGACCCTTCAGTTCTCCAGGACAGCTAACAAGGCGTAGGTTTAGCTTTCCCCTCCCACATAACACAGGTTCTCCAGCCCTTAGATGAATTTCTCAGAAAATGTGTCAGAATCTTAGAGCCTGAATGCTAAAGACAGGAAGCAATTAAATATGTAAATCAAGGAAATTACACTGCACTGATGACATTTAGCACTGTGCGTACACCCACTTCCTCCTCTTTTTTCTCTCTGCTTCTACTCCCCTTGGGACTGAGGCTTGTGTGAGATCTCCTTCCACTCTGCTCTCTGCTAAATGTTTTTTATTCTCAACCACCTGCCCCGGGCTTTCCCATCAATTATTAATCAAGTGCCCATGAATATGCATAAATGTTTGTCTCTGGGTTTTATTAAGTTTGTTTATATATATATATATATATATATATATATATATATATATATATATATATATATGAACGTGTTCTGTGCTATGGTTGAGAAAAGATCAGATGGTGAAAGTAAAGAGGAAGAGGACAAGATTGGGCATTTTTTTTTTAACCACATTGATGGCACAGCATTCTGAGGCCACTGATTATGCAGGTTTCTTTGTTTTATTTTTTATTTCAAATGTGTTTCTAAATTAACATTTTTAAAATCTTAAACTCTGGACAATGCACAATTCTGGAATCTGCTTTCTTTTGATAGACATGATTCTTCATGTGTTCGAGGGGATAATACTGGCTAGGAAGTAACAGGGACAGATTCCTGAGATGTCACTCTACAAACATGTCTCATTCTCCCATTCTGAGACCTATCATCACTTGTGTGGTGTACTGAGGCAGGGAGTATATCCACAAACTCTGGAACCCCATCTTCTCGACTCTGTGACATCATCTGGTCAGATCATTAATGTATTTCATTTCCCAATTTTCAAATTTGGTTGAGCCTTCTTTCCAAAGAAATAATATCTCCTACTCATGAATAAGGCACATCAACATGTCTGTGAACACGATTAAGGCTTTTACCTCATTGGGTAACCATTTCCTATCTCAAATAGCACACCTCTACCCTGCCACATTTTATATACGTACTTACCTCTCCTGATATATATAATTTGCTTATTGCTTCTTGTGTCCTGTCCCTTGTCTACTATACTAGCTTAATGAAAGGAAGATTTTGTCTATTTTGTCCAGTGCCACTCAAAAAAAATTTTTTTAATAAATAAATGAATAAAACGTATAAAGATATCATTAAAAATCATTCTTCTAATTACTAACATGAACTTCAGGGACAAAGAACTTCTGTGTCCAAGCAAACTAACCAGCCATAACAGCCCCAGTGGGATTTTGACTGCTTAAACCAATGTTTCCTCACTCTCTTTGCAGTCTCATACAGGTGGCTTTACTGCACGAAGCTGGCTGATACTAATGCAAATAAAACCTCAGTATATTTTTATATTAGAAATTATGTGTCCCAATAAAAGAGTTCTTAGAAGTGGAATTTTATTTTGTTTTGTTGGTTCTTCTTTGCTCCTAACCATATCATAGCCATATGGAACAAAATATAAACTTACTTAGCTAAAAGTGCAGATGGGATAATGGTTGTGGTTTGTGTCTTGGTCTTTATTCATGTCATATGACACCTTCTTCTCATATATCTTCCTGTTTCCCTGACTCTCATGTCTTGACATATCGGCCATTTAGCATCTGTTAGCCTCAACTACACACACACACACATGTTTATATATATACATACATACATATATATATGTGTATGTATATATATATAAAAACATATATCAATTAGATGGACTCCAAGTATTAATCAAAATTAAAATGTAAGAGCAACTCATGAAGAAAACGGAACTGTTTTAATAATTTCCTTGCTCACAACACTCAATTTTTTGTTTGTCATTAATGTCAATTCAATACAGTTTAGAATTTTGTATTTTGTTCTATCATTTATTCTGCTTCCCAAAGAATCTCAAATGTAACTTACAGAATTGTGTGCTCACCTAATATGTTATTGAAAAAATCTAATTTTATAGAGTGCCATTTAAACAGAAATGCCAATTTTCAGTAATAAGGGTCAGTATAATAATGTTTAATGCCTCACTGACTTTTAACTAGCTAAAATGCCCTTTAAACATATATGCCTCCTTTATTTCAAATTCAAGTGTGAATCATTACACTTTGATGAGCATTCCATCACACTGAACATTATAGTTAAATTTTCTGTTTAACAGTCTCGTTAATATATCACTGCTTTCCTGACCTCCCCTGATGTATTCATTCAGTAACAGCTACTGTGGAAACAAACAGCAATGGCTACAAAGCACTAATGTAGGTGCTATTCAGGGTATGAAGTTGCACAATCTCTCAAGAAATTGACAATCTGGAAAAACCAATAGGCTCTGCAGAAAAATAGCTATATTACAAAGTGGAATGGTTCCAGTGTGCTATCATCGGGCCGGAGAAGAAGAGATCCTACTGTATGGAGTGATTATGAAGGTGTCAGAGAAAAGGAAGATGTGAGGAAGCCCTCGGAGAATGGAAAAGAATATCAAGAGGTATAACTGTAGACCAGGCCACCTAAAGCACACACTCTATTTATGGTGCCTTGGATGATTTAAATGGGAGGATTGAGAAAGGCAGATGAAAAAGCTTCCTACACTTCTTCCTATCCTCCTGTTTATCATGCCCCCTATGAGTGGTCAAAGAGGTTAAGAAAATGAGGATGATGAGAAGGTCATGTGGGAAACATTCAGGAAGAGCATTGGCATCAAAGGGTAAGAACAATAAAAGCTTCTCTCCCATGCTTCCAAGAGGGTCTGAACTAGATCCTAAGGCCTGAACTTGTCTCAGGTCCCTTAGGAAGAGGACTATAGTCCTCCCCACCCCCTCCCCACCACCCCCGCCAAAAATTCAACAATCTTCTAAAGCTGAGATTAAGAAACGCATGTATCAGAAAGCTCATGCAGTGTTTCCTTAAATCACCAATGTTTTCTTAAAGGAAATCTTTCTTACACTTTATGACCTTTGCTCCCAACCCAGTATATGTGTGTGTATGTATAGAAAATAATTTTAACTCACTGCTACCTATGTATGTAAACACATCCTATTTTAGGGAGTACATAGCTTTAGGTAATGGGAATATTTTAAATAAATCAAACTTATGAATAAATCATTGCCAATCGCTTGGGGATTATTGTGTACACATGGAACTGGTCTGACCCCTGAGTGTGAGATTTGTCATCAGCAATGAAAATGGGCCTGAAAACAGGAAGATGGCATAGCCAAACACAGCACTGTGAGAAATGAGGCAAAAGGGCTTTGAACATGCAGTTGCCCCAAGCACTCAAGAGAGATGATTTTTCAATCTGACATAATGGAAGTCCCTAGAGAGATCCATTTTTCATTCCGACATGACTGAGATAATAAGTCAAAAGTTAAAATATGTGATATAAGGCTCGACACAAAGAAAACTGTTTCTATTTCAGAAATGGCAACGCACATCCGGCTCCGTGTTGGCTTAGATAGGCATTCTTTTCCTCATAGAAGCAGCCCAGTGACTTTAGCTCAAAAGAACAATTTTTAAGAGTAGAAATCATGGAAAGAGACATGAGAAAGGTGTTATATGAAGTTAGACTCTTTGTGGAAATTCTGAGATAACCCCACCATTTGAGAAATTGTTCTTAATGAACAAAAATAATTACCAAACAAAATTAAATGAACAGAATTCTATGTATGAAGAGATGAGAAGGTCTTCACTTTTTATTGATGCTAATTTAGAAAAGTTTTAATAGACCAAATTTGGGATATTATTTTTGATCTTCATGAACTATAAGACAAATAAAATATAATAAAATGAAAAGGATGAGTCGTGATAAATTTAATTTTGTTATTTATTTTAATGAGACCAATCTAGAATTCATACTGTTGGAAATGCAGAGAAAAGGGGAAAATGAAAATTAGAAAGACATTATGGAATAATGATATACAGGATATTTTTAAAGAATTTTTTAGAAAACTAAGGTAATAAAGCCCTGGACTATATGCCTATCTGAGAAGTCTGGAGTGGAGCCAGATCCACAAAAATCATTTTGGATTATGCTACTGCTTATCTCACTTATGCTGTTGTGTACAGGCTATTGGGTCTCCTCTCTTAGCTAAACTTATCTTAGTATGATAAAAAAGATAAAGATTTCCAGAAAATTCCTACCAAAAAAAAAAAAAGGAAAATTACTTTAAACTTCCAAATTACTACTGCTCTGAGAGGCAAGAGCCAACAGAACCCTGTATGAGTAGCTCACTGAATCAGTACCCTACACAGACATTTTTTAGTTTCAGTTTTTCCCTGGGATGGTTACTCATATTGCCGTAACAATCTATATTCTCCTCCAATATCTAACTTTTGGAACAAAGTTCTGCAGTTGCGTGCATATCAAGACACTTACCAGATAGATAAGGACAGATATATCCCACTGCATATTAACTGCAGAGTTCTCTACCTAATGCAAAATTTCTTCAACAGTATGCATACTGTTTACCAATCACATCTTCCATTACAATTCAATGTAATTTCTCTAGGCCTTCGAAAATTATTAATTCTGTCTCATTTCTTTTTTTTTCCTTTTTTTTTTTTTTTTTTACAGAATTACTTGTTCCCACCTCTCTGCTTCTGCTCTCGCTCAACTTTACCCTTTGTAATTTGTTTGCTGCCCACCCCCCCTCCTTTCTGCTGCATTATGCCCTTATTCTTACTCAGAACGCCAATTTAAGTTCAGGTCAACAAGGAAATCTTTTCCCATTTAACTTAGCTGCCTCTCCAGCTGCTTTTATTTCTACCTTCTCAACATAATTTCCCACCTTAGGCAAAACACAAATTTGTATGGGATTTTGTGTATACTTAAGCTTTTATTTAATTTTCTTTTGTTGAACACCCTTGCAGTTCCCCTTTCATTTGTATCATCATGTTGTGCAGGTAAATTAATACTTAGTATCTAACAGAGAGAAGACAAATGGCAACACCATACTATTGTTCTCTACCACTGTCTCAGAACTTACAATTATCTCTATTATAGTGATATTTTCTTAAGAATGAAACATTTTGGTTTATACTTTCTTGATAAATTGTTTGGTCATCTCTACACTGCTGTTGATTTTTTTTTTCTATAAATCCAGAAGTTCTTCTGAGTTTCAGTATCACCTAAGTCATGAGGCTTTTCCTCTAGATAACCTTGCTCTGCTACCATTAAAACTTTAATTAACACGAAAATCTCCTGGAATCCAGTTAGAAATTCTCTGTATCCTTAATTTTAAGGGTCTTTCTGGGAGAAACAGTTGAAAGGAAATACAGCAGGCTGATCAATAGAAATTCAGACTAGAAAGGGTAAAAACTCCTGTTACCCATCTAGATGTGGATGAATCTTGTCAATTCCATGATATGAAGGTGAAAAACTGACAGAACCTGGGTTCTATTCAGTTAAACAAAGGGGGGAAAACCCCACAAAAATTCCCCTCCACTGTGATGAAGAGGCAATCCCTTCTTTTCTATCCTGTGAGTTACTTCCACTTACTGAAAAAAAAAATAAGTAATAACTACCCAATATGTCCCAGGATCCTAATCTCAAAACACAAAAAGACAAACTCCCTCTCTTGAAATGCAGCTTTGAATAGTAAGCAGCCAGTGACCTCAGTGCCATGAATGTGAGTGTAACTACCAAATTTCCCCCTCTCCAGCGAAAGGCAACACACCCTTTTGGGGCATAGAGATCATTTCATCTTCACCCTTACATCCCCTCAAATTCTCCTCTCAAGTCCAAATGTGGCTCACAAACATAGAAAATACATCCTCCATTCACACCAACATCTTCCTACACCCTTCCACCCCTCCCTCTGCCCCAAACACACACATTACCTTATGAGAGGTAAAGAACAGTGAATGCCCATTAAATAGCACAATTACAGACCTGACTTTGCCACAAAGTTGATATCTGGGAAACAAGAGTAGGGTAAGTACATACTTTAGTTCTTGCCAATTCTTTTTCTCAATTACTGAATTTTTCCCCTTCATGGTCATTTATTGTAAAATTGTTTATGAAAGACTAACTCTATAGATTCTCATCTGCCCCTGTATATCTAAGAGCCTTTTTGAGTTGCTTTAAATTACAAGTTGGAAAGAAGTATATAGAGGTGGGTGATAGGATTGGCAAGGAAGAATGCTGTGAGACTATGGATTTACTGTGGCTTCAGGTAAGAGTTAATGGTCATCAGCACCACCCTGCAGAGTCACACCAGTGAAAGAAGATGTTCATTTTGTAAAAAGTCTGTAAAACTTCAGGCCAATGCTATAGGTACTTAAATAACCCCTGTATTCTATTTGAAATTGTGCCCACAACAATTGATTATTTTCTGATGGCTAGAGGCTTTTGCCTCCATTAACAGCAAAAAGCGTTATTTTCTGCTGGGCAGAAGTAAGCATGCAGATCACAGAATCTGAGGTCTAGAAGGAGACTGGGTATAAATCTTACCTTGCAGATGGAAAAAAATGGAGTCCCAGGGAGACACATTAGAGCATGATTTTCCCAGTACCTCCCAATCGCTCCAGAGGACTCTCGTGGCCCTTTCTGTCTCCGCATGGTTCTTTCTCTCATACAATGTAACCCACAATTTGTCTTGCAGGCACCACTAACTCTTCAGATCCATGGGTCATGACTAAGTCCTAAACCCCCAACTTGAAAAAATATTACCATAAGGCTATAGCTCAGAAGTTCATTGTATCTTTTGAACTATTTCATCAGGCAGCTATTTCTAAAGGCTTTTTTTTCTGGATCTGCAAATCATTTTTTGTATCTGCTCTCATTTGTCATAGAAGTCACTACTTCCATGTTGTGGGCTTGTTTTCTGGTACTTATATATTTCCCTGTGAGTCCATGCCACTAAATCCTTCAAAATACATAATGGCCCACTGGAAAAGAATTGTGCTAACTCGAATTGCTCTCAGGCAGTCCTCATACCTCCTAAGTACTTTAATGTCTTTTATTTTATTTATGAAACATTGTTATTAGACTCCAGGGCTTTCATGACATGATAATTCTTTGATAAGGATTTCACAGTGAACAATTTCCATCCCTTTCATAACATGAAAGTAGGATAAAACCGTAGAAATGGTGAGGTACCCATTGTTTATGTATGTGTTCACATTCTGGAGTCACACAGACTCCTGGAGCAGCCACAGTAAGCATTAGAACTTGAACCATTTCACCCTCAGAATTTCACGATCTGCGAAATGAGAATAATTTTGGCTCCCAGAATTCTTGGGACAATAATGTAGAGAAAGCGCAAACACAGTTCTTGCCCCATATTAATGCTCAGTGCCTTATCAATAGTCTCCTTCCCTTATTCAGATGAACACATGAAAAAAATGTGCAAACTAAACAGTGACAAAAGAAAATAAAAATATCAGTAAAGTATTCTTTTTCAATCATCAGATAGGTAAATAATAGGAAAATAATTGTAATTCCTAGGGAGTTCTACAACTTAGTGAAACAGGTATCCTTATATTCTTCCTGGTGGAATTCATTTGGCATAGACTGTTTTTGTTTGTTTTGTGTGCGTATTTGCATATGGGCTCATATGTGTGTGCATTTTACATCTCATCCTTTCTCCCCATATCTGAATCTTATATCGATCATTACATTTGCTTTCTTTTAAAATACTATCTTATCACTTATACGTACATGTAAACACCATATATAAGTGTACATTTATGTGTGTGTGTGTTTCTGTGTGTGTTGAGAGAACTCAAGTGCACGAGAAACAAATACATTAATTTAGTCACTTTGTTCTTTAGAAAGGTAGAGCTTTACTTTTTTCACCTACTATTATATCACCAACAACCATTGCATGTTGTTGCATGTACTATAATTCAGTCCTATTGACCGATGTATAATATTTCATTGAGACAATCTAGCACAGTTTGTTTTTAAGCTCTCCAGGTGATGGATACTCGAGATCTTTCCAGATTTTTATTATCATAACCATTCTTGTATATGTATCCTGTTGCACATGTGCAAGAATCTCTTTAGGTATTGGGAGAGAAGTGGCCAAGTTTTCAGGCATGAAAATGTTCAATTTTAGAATATAAAGGTGAACTGTTTTCCAAAGCTATTATACTAGTTGAAACTCCTAATGGCAAGATCTAAAAGATACAGTAGAACAAATTCAGCATGTGATATTATCAGACTTTTATGTTTGCCAGTTGAAAATCTATAGTGATACAGCATCATTGTCTTCATTTATTTTTTTAATATATTTATTGTAGATAGTGTTTTCTCTTTTGCGAAATGCTTCTTCATGTATATATTTTTTACCATTTTCTTTTAATTGTTTGCAATTTGTGGCAAATATCTAAATATGTGAATACCTTTTAGCACATCATTTTTAATCCTAGGACTTAAGCATATGGAGATACACTTTCAAAGTGTGCCTGAAAACATTCGTTAAAACTGTGTTTGTAACAGCAAACTTGAACAAATACAGTAAACATCTAATAAATAAGGATTGTCTAAATAAATTATAAAGGTAAATTTTAAAAAGAAAATACTTTATATATATTAAATAATGATGGTGATTATGTATATGAAATCAAAGGAAAATATTCATAGTCTTATGTTAAGAAAAAAGATAGTCTTAAGAATATAGATGCATCATGATTCTATTGTGTGTATGTCTCTGTGCATACTTGTGTGCACTTATATGCTAAATGCAGATGGAAACACTCCATGTTATTAATAGTCCTTGCCTCTGGGTGGAGGAATTTAGAATTGTTTACATTTTATTTCTCTTATTTTTCTACAGTGAAATTCATAATTATGCCATTAAACTATGTCTATACTTTAGACATATAGAGTCACTGAAATCTTAGACAATTTACCAAAAGGTGCATAGCTAATAAGTGGGCAGAGTTGGGCTTAGAACACAAACATTTTCAGATTACCAAACTCAGCACTTGCTTATTCTTTACTCAACTCACTAGGGTCCTGTTCCAGGAATGTTAACATCCATGTCCTCCTAGTAAAGTGATAACTTTTGAAACTGTAGTAAGTGTGACTTCTCCCTACCTCATAATGATAACTAGATGCATGAACATAAAGAAATAGCATGCAATGATAATAAATTGGGGGATAGAATAGGTGGGAGGAAATCCAACTCTTCCTTTGTATGTACTAACTCTAAAATGAAGAGTTTATACAGAGCCAATCTAGGGAAGGAGGCTCTTTCTCACAGACTTCAGTTATTTTCTGATATAAGGAAAGATTTTCTATTAGCATAATTACAAAAGTCATTGCCCCATATGGACTTTTAACAGTCTGATGACAGATTAGTAACACTATCATTAACCAGGCATTTGATTCACATGACCGGATGTGAAAAGATCAGTGGATTTTTAAGAGAATATTATCCAGGTTCTATCATTTTAATGTTATTAAATTGAATTTTACTATTTTTCAAATCTTTATTTCCATCAGTTTCTATTTCTCTCATGCCCTTTCTCATTATTTTACATAAAATTCCATACTTTGTTCATAATATTCCCATGATATTTCCTGAATAAAACACAATGAAGTCCAGGTAAACAGAATAAAAAGGTGACAGGTATCCACAGGGCCTATAATCTATCTTCAGTTGAAACTGATAAATCTATTGAAAATAATTTCTCAACACAGTATAGCCCTGGATTACACCATAGTCAGTGCAAAAGGAGTCAAAGCTTGTACTTCTTAAGCTGAGATCCAAATATCTGAGTGAAGTACACCCGAGTTGAAGAGACATAAAAGGAAGACAAACTGGAATGTAATGTCGAATCTAGAATTTAAACATCAACTATGAGCTCTTCCCAGTGTCCTAGCTTTCCTATTATTATTACTACACCTCTTTTGTTTACCTCCTTAGTTTTAGCTGTGTTGGTGATCAGATCTCATGGCTGTTGCCACTGTTACTGTATATGAATCGACATCTTCCAAATAGTTGATATTTTTCTAATATATGTGTAACATTCTCTTCATGAATAAATGAGGACAGAGCATGGCTGAAATAGACCATATCTGATAAATAAAATTTGTAAAAAGTCACAGCTCTCTTATAATCCATTTAAAAATAACCTGGAAGATTATGTTTTCTCACAGCTTTAAATATTTGCCGATAATAATTTCCTTATCAAATAATCCTTGTTTTTTTCTTGCTAGAATCAAATGTTTTAAGAACATTAATTGCTTATTATATCTAGATCTATCAATGATTAGCTAAGTTTTGTTTAGTATTGGGGGAGAAAAAAAAAAAGCCAGCTTCTCTATCTATGTTTACTAAATACATGAGCCCAAAATAATAGTTTTAGATCAGACTGATTTTGTTTTAAAACATGGCAACCCTGCTGTGATATAAAAAATGTTATGGGAAGAGAATACGATGTCAGCAAGATGCGGAAGCTTTTGCCCTGTTTCCCTACATAGAAACACCAACTTAACAACAATACACAGAACAAAATACCTTTATGAGAACTCCAGAAACCTGTGAAGAAGTCACAGTACCCCAGGGGAGCACAAAGCTGAGAACAGCTGTATTGAAACAGGCAAGAAAAGCCTTTCATTCTACTAGTAATCACCCTCCCACAAACTGACAAGGCTCAGCTTGACTGGGAGAAAACACTCAACTTGAAATTTCTCCCTTGGGAGGGGAAAGGAAGAGTGTAACATGTGTCTAACATTCTGGATTTTGGAAGGGCTGCCCAAGGGACTTGTTTCTGTCTCACTTCACTGGGAGAGCTGATAGAAGTCAAATACTTTGTATACCTTGGCCTTTCTGGGAACAAAAGAGTTAAGCATCTTGCGGCAGCACCAGAAAACCTGCAGTACCAACGACTGACACTAGAGGGAGAAAGAGATTATGAGCTCCTGAAAAAAGAATCCACAAATCCCTCTAATTGGAAATTTACACTCACAGGGCCCAGAGAAAATACATCCACAGGAAAGGTTTTAGAGGCCCCTAGTCAGGCTAATTGGTGAAGGTCTTCCCCTATACAAAGCCAGTCTATAAAGACTAGGAAAGGTGGGTCTTTTTTCAAATGTATGTCTTCGTAATAATAAACACATAATATATAGAATCTAAAAACCACAATGCGTACAAAAAAAACAGTAAAACGTGACCTAATCAAAAGACAAAACAAATCTCCAGAAACTAACTGTGAGAGAGAGGGGAAGAAAGACAGAGAGAGAGAAAGAGAGGTGAATTACCTGATGGAATTCTAAATAAATGTCTTAAAATTCAATGATCTTAATAGAAAACTGATAACTAAATGAATCAGGAAAACATGCATGAACAGAATGAAAATATCAATCGATAGAAACTATGAAAAAGAACCAAATAGAAATTCCAGAGCCAAAGATGACAGTAACTGAATTGAAAAATTCCCTAGACAGTTTCCAGAGTAGACTTAAACCACCAACAACAACAACAACAAAAAAGAATCAGCAAATTCAAATATCACTTGAAAATTTCAAGTTAGAGAAGAAGAAATGGAGAAGAAAATCTAAGGAGAACTGATAGAGCATACTGGAAAAAGTAATGGCTAAAAACTTCCCAAATCTGAGGAAGGAAACAGAAGAATTCAAGAAGCTCAACAAATTCCAGGTAGGATAAACCAAGAGAAGCCCACATTGAGATGCATGATAATCAAACTATCAAAAATAGAAAACAAGGAAAAAATCTTGAAAGCAGAAAGAGAAAAGCAACTCATCATATACAAGGAGGCTCCAATAAAACTATCAGCTGATTTCTCAGCAGAAACGTTACGAGTCAAAAGGAGTGGGACGATATATTCAAAATTCTAAAAGGAAAAAAAATGCCGATCAAGAATATTACATCTAAAAATGTGTCCTTCAAAAATGGAGAAATAAACACTTTCCCAGATAAATGAAAGATGGAGATCATTATTGCTAGATCTTCTTTAGAAGAAATGCAAAACGGAGTCCTTCAAGTCGAAATGAAAGAATGCTAGAGAGCAACATGAAAACATAGAAAAATATAAAGCTATCTGGTAAAGGGAAATACATAGACAAACACAGAATCCTAAAAGACTATAATGGTGATACATAAATCACTTTAAGATAGATTATATTAAAGATAAAAGCATTAAAAATAACTATACCTATAAAACCATGTTAAAGGATATAAAGTATAAAAAATGTAATTTGTGACATCAAGAACATAAAGTGGCCAATGTGAAAGAGCAGAGATTTTGTATGAAATTGAAATTAGGTTGTTATCAGCTTAAAATAGATTGTTATAACTACAAGATGTTTTGTGGCATCATGTAACCACATACATGTGCACACACACACACTCACTATAAGTAAAAAAAGGATTATTAAAAACCACTAAAATAATTATAGACAAATTTGATAACCTAGAAAAATGGATACATTCTAGAAACACAATCTATCAAGACTGAATCATGAAGAAACTTAGAAATCTGAATGGAAATGTAACCTATAAAAAAACTAAGTCAATAATAAAATACTTCTCAACGAAGAAATTCCAGGACCAGATGGCTTCACAGAAAAATTTTACCAAACATTTTAAAAAAGAATGAGCACCAATCCTCCACAAACTCTTCAAAAAATCAGAGAGGCAGAGAGGAGGAAACACTTCCAAAATCACTTTACAAGACCAACATTACATGACATCAAAGTCAAAGAAAAATACTATAAGAAAACTATAGACCAATATCCCTGAAAATATTAATGCAAAAATTCTCCACAAAATACTAGCAAACCAAATTCAATAGCACATTATAAGGATTGTACACCATGGTAAAGTGGGATTTATCCCTAGGATACAAGGATAGTTCAACATATAAAAAACAATATGATATATCACATTAGCTGAAAGAAGGATAAAAATCATCTAATCATCTCAATACCACAAAAGCATTTGACAAAATTCAGCACCATTTCATGATTTAAAAAAAATCAACAAACTAGGAATAGAAGGAAGTCACCTCAACATAATAAAGACCACATATAGAAAGGCCAAGGCTAATATTATACCCATTGAAAAAACTAAAAGTTTCTCCTCTAAGATCAGGAAAAAAGCAGAGATGACCACTTACTACCTCTATTCAATACGGTACTAGAAATTCAAAATAAATAAATAAATAAATAAATATGAAGCATTCGAATTCAAAAGAAAGGAGTAAAATTATTCCTATTTGCAGATAGCATGCTCTTATAGGTAGAAAACCCTAGAGATTCTAAAAAAATAAAAATTAAATAAATTTAAAACTGTTAGAACTAAAAAAATAATTTTGTAATAATGCAGGATAAGAAAGCATACTCAAAATTCAGTTATGTTTCTATATAATAACAACGAACTATCTGAAAATTAAATTAAGAAGACAATCTTATTTATAATAGCATCAAAGATAATAAAATACTAAGAAATAAACTTAACCAAGGGGACCAAAGAACTGTACGTTAGAAACTCTACAACATTGATAAAGGAAATTGAAGAAGACACAAATAAATGAAAAGATATTCTGCTTTCATGGACTGGAAGATGTAATATCAACAAAGTGTTCATAATATCCGAAGTGAACTACAGATTCAATGCACTCCCTATCATAATATTGACAGCATTTTTTATAGAAATCGAAAAAATTCTAAAATTTATATGGAACCACAAGGACCAAGCAATCCTATGAAAGAGAAGAACAAAACTAGAGGCCTCACATTTTCTGATTTCAAAACACATTACAAAACAACAGTAATCAAAACCGACATAAAGATAGACATATAGGTTAATGGAACAGAAGAGAGAGTCCCAAAATAAGCCTTAACAAATGTGGTCAAATAATCTTTGGCGAGGGCACTAAGACTACACAGTGTGGAAAAGCCTCTTCAACAAATGATGTCGAGAAATCTGGATATTCACATTCAAAAGAATAAAGTTGTATCCTTGCCTTATTCCGTATACAAAAATTAATTTTAAGTGATTAAAGTTCTAAATATAATACCTTAATCTATAAAACTCCTAGAAGAAAATAGGAAAAAAGTTTCAAGACAAAGGACTTGGCAAAGATTTCTTGGTTACAACACCAAAAGCGCAAGGAACAAAAGCAAAGATACAAATGAGATTACGTGAAACAGAAACATGTGTGTAGTAAAGGAAACAAAAGAATAAAAAAGCAGCCTATAGCATGGGAGAAAAATATCTGCAAACCATACATCTAATAAGCAATTAATATCCAGAATATATAAAGAACATCTACGACTCGAAAACAAAAACAAAAATTATGACCAAATAATAAATAACCCAATTAAATAATAGACAAAAGATAGTATGGAAATTTCTCAAAAAAATTAAAAGTAGTTGTGATATGATTCAACAATCTCACTTCTTGGTATATATCCAAAAGAATTTAAAACATGATCTTGAAGGGATATTTGCATCTCCATGTTCACTGCAGCATTATTCACAATAACAGAGAGATGGAAGCAAACTTAACGTTAATTGGCAGATGAATAAACAAAGAAAATGTGGTATGTACATAAAATGGCATATCACTCGAACAAGGAGGAATTGTTTCATGCTACAGATGAATTTTGAGAACATTACGTTAAGTGAAATAAGGTAGACACGGAAAGACAAATACTGCATAATTCTACTTAGGTATTTAAAGTAGTCAAATTCATAGAAAAGGGTAGCATGTGGTTACCAAGCACTAGGAAGGAAGAAGAAAAGGGATGTTGTTCAAAGGGTATATTTTCAGTCTTTTAAGTTAAAAAAAAGTTCTAGAAATCTGTTGCATCATAATGTGCATATAGTCAGCAATACTGTACTATGTACTTAAAAATAATTAAGGTATTAAAGTTTGTTATGTGTTTTTATCACAGTTTTAAAAATTTAAAAATTATAGAAAGGTTATGAGCACAGGCATTGGGTTCCAACTAAATTGGACTTAATTCTGGATTTAATCTCATACTAGTCCTGTGGGCCCAGCAATTTACTTAACCTCTCAAGCAGATTTCCTATTTGGTAAAATAAGAATGATAACTATTCCTAACTTATGTAATCATTATAACAATTGTTTTCTCAATAAGTGTGAAACATTGAATGCAGTGCTAGGCAGTTGGTAACACTGAATCAATAGTAGTTTAATTATATGATTGGCAGATCAGGAATGAGAAGTTTAACTGAAGGACTAGGGATGAGACTGGTGGCTTCCTGAAAGCTTTGAGGTTGGTAGAGATCATAGGTGTGTAAGTATTTGAAGACTAGCTATATTTACCTTATTATTGCACCCAGACTTGGGGATGAACACCTTAACCTAACATTGGGGTAGAAACCCAAGTAGACTACTCCTAATTCATCTGCACTTCTCTATCCAAGGCCTTGAACTACCTTTGGCATACACTCTAAACTTTTTCATAAACACTACAGAACCAAAATGCATTTTGCAAAAGATAAAACCCGTTTTTAGAAACAAACTGAAAAAAAAATACAATTACAGAATTCCCATTTGTATTTCCATATTTTATCTTATTTTTTTATCTTTTTCCATTTCTGTGGGAAGAAAAACAGTACATTAAGTTTGGAAGAGTAACACAATAAAAATGTTTGCCATGACTCAAGGAGTATTGGTTTTAAATAGATGAGTGCATGATTAGAACTACAACCTCACACCCTCACAATCAAGTAAGCTTTTTAATAAGGCAGATATTTTGTTCACAAAAATCAGAAACCAAATCAGAGTTTTTAGTGATCTTCTTAAAAGAAAGCATTTCAAGAATAAATTTTTCAAAAAGTACAATCTTTTCCAATTCTGCTATAAAACAAAAAAATTAGGATATGTAAAGAGGCTTTGCTACTCCCTTATAAAATCTCCCAGTCTATACTCCCAAAGGAAATAAAATCTGCCTTATTTCTTTGCACACCTTCAGTGAACTTTAAAGTCAGTCTATATATATTAAAGAATCTTAAGTTCATTTTCCCTCTTAGATGGATTTAGCATATGGTCTGCTCCTAAGGCAAACATTTATTTAAACTTTATGTCTAAAAGAAAGTCTTCCATTTTATTTCTAGTTTTGTTTCCTTTGATCCTGAAAGTAATTAATTTTCAGTGTCAGCTAATTATAAATGAAGAGAAATCACAGTCTATATGGTTGTTTGTTTGGTGGAAGCTTGGCAAAGTGTTTTTTAATTGAAAAGCCTTTTTGCTCTATGCATTTCAATCCATTTTGCACTGTATTTATAATCCTGGATTTATATAATAACCATGACCTTTCATCTAATGACAGAATCTCACACAGAGAAAAAATAATTATTTTAACAGAGACACTAGGGCTATAAAGACAAATGAGAGAGGCTCATTTGGGAGGCCGGGAGAAAGGAGAATGCGACATAAGAAGAGCCACGACTAAATCCACTTCCTGTTCTTCATCATTACAGTTCCATGAAAACCTCCTTATATCAAAAGACATATGCATCTCTATTTGATTTGGAAAATCCTCTTCCCTCAACTGACACAAAAATTGGTTCCTAAAAAAATAATACAGGAAAGGAGAGACACACAGGTGAAGATAATTGAGGTCAGAGGAGCTACTTACGGTTTCCTGTAATACTATTCATCTAGAGCATGAAAGAATCTGAATGCTAATGACCTGCCAGTCAAATGACCCTTACTACATTCCCCACTTCCCTGAAACTGACCCTTGAAAAAAAAACTCATCAATTCTTTTGTCATCAGCTCCTTCCTTTTCAAAAGAAAAACCAGGCTTCTTAAAATATGCAGTCTGTTTAAAATAAATATGTTGTAATGATTTTCTTTTTCTTTAAATGTAACTGAACACAATGAGAGGACTTAAAGTCTTTATTTCTGAGGGAGTACTTTAAGCTTCCTAGCTATTCTAAACAACTCTTTAATCAATCAAAAAATAATCAGCATCACAGAAAAGTAACCCTCCACTTGCTAACCAGAGAGGAATCTCAACCTGACCCTCTTCAGTTATGGTAAATTTATGCCATAAAGATATTCTAGGAGGCTATTCATTACCTTCTCCAAGTTTCTATCAAGTTAGACCATCAGAAAGCAATATATCCTCACCTCGTTAGCTTACACCCGCACAGATACCAGCTGTGTTACTTTTATGGACTTGGCCTAATCAAGGGTCAATGGCAATTTCTCTACTTCCTCCAACATTACTGATAAAAGCAGTAGTCTCTATGTTTTCCAGTAAGCAACATGAACATTTTCTTTCCAAATACAGTACAAGGATGTTGATTCTCTTGAAGAACTGACATGTCATCTTTTATTAATAATATTGCATTTGCTTTTATTACTACTACTTCTAAGAATTTTATGAAAAGCACACATGATCCAATTACAGTAACTAAGCCTGTGTAAATTATATATATATAAATTATATATATATTTGGCTCTTCTAGGTGAATTTAAAATTTAAAATTGTATTTTAAAATATTTTGAAGTATATATTTTACCCCCCCCCCATTTTTGGAGAAAATTATACTGTAAAAAAATCTTTAATATTCATAACTGGCTTGAGAATCTAATGAAATGGAAACATTTTCTATTTCTACTTAGATAATTTCAAAGATACATCTTTAAAGATAACACCCCCATTTTTTAAGGAATATATTAAAAGTGTAGATCATTAGCAATAAGGTTGATAAAAAGGTGCAAAGTTTTCCACACTTTACAAGGGACTAAAATGTCAAATTCATGAGGCCAAGATCACATATATAAGCCCTTATGTAGAGTTTATATGGTTAGCTACCTTGTAAACATGGCTGATTGATGCTAAAGTTTAAGTAGAACATTACCCATGGGTTGGTAAACATTCACCCATACTGCTGGGAAACTAAAGAAAAGCATATGTCATTGCTAATATTTCTTTCATGTACCTAGGTTTGTACATATTTTCATTTTTAGAAATTACAAAGAAATGTTATATATCAAATCTTTATATATCTTTAAAGGATCTCTTCTTCTGAAGACTTAGCTGTCCACAGAGCTATCTCATATCCACCCAGTTCTTTATCTCTATACTTCCTTAATCATCTTGAGAAGTCAATCCCAGATATCAAGGGGGTGTGCTCTGGGGCCTACAGTATTGCAGATATTTATAGAAAGCCCAGCTAATGAGCATCTTACTCTGATCTCTGTAGCCTCAGTTGAAATAAACCGTTGAAAAATAAGAAACAGTAGATCAGGTCCATCACTTCCAGTGGAGCTAAATGGCATTTTTTAGAAGAGCACCATTTTTCTCTACAATGGAACACCGAGAGTGACTTCACCCTTTAATTTGTCAGGAATCTGTCATGCATGGATTTTTAGCCACTACCATAATTTCCAGCAATTAATTCCATGTGTTTTGACCCCAATATTCTATTCTCAAACATGCGGAATAGCATACTTCTAGAATTTGATAAACATCACCATGTCCAATTTATAAATATGAATAAATTTTGTAAAGCTTAAACACATTTTTCATCTTTATGTAAGAAACAGGACTGAGTTTTTAAGTGTATCCTTGTATGAAAGCTCATTTGAATGATAGCTCATTTATAAATGTAATTCCCTTCAGTTAGATTTTTTGCTCAAGAGGATTTGCATTAAAGACAGTGTGGGTACCTGCCAGGGTTTGTTCCTGTTTTTATTGTTCATTCGTTTGTTTTGCATAATGATAGGATCTATGATAGGAGAATAGCACAGATTGTTTTTTTCTCTTAAATTAAGGCTTTGCCATGCTCTTGCCCATTCTGAAACATGTCTGATCACTTATATGTACAGCATCTGTGTCTATGTTGAGACAAACATAACTTCATGCTTCTCTCTCTAATTCTGATTCCTTATTACATGGATCATTGTAGCCTCCTCCTCCTTACTCTCTCAACACATTCAGTGAGGTTGTTTTCATGCATTTATAATATATTTAGATTATTTTGTCACATTCTGCATTTCACCCTGGGAATCCTAAACCTCCTGAATAATATCATTAAACCTTACAAAGATAAAGTTCACTTTTTGTGCTGTAAAGATCTATAAGTTTTGACAAATGCTTAATGTCTTCTATTCACTGTCACAGTATTATATAGAAAAGTTTCACTCTAAAATATTATCTGTGCTTCCCTTCCTCTCCCCCATTACCCTGACCCCTGACAGCTACTGATCTGTTTACCATCTAAATAATTTTGCCATTTCCACCAAGTCATATAGTTGAAATCATACAGCATGAAGCCTTTTCAGATTGGCTTATTTTACTTAGCATTTTGCATTTAATATTTATTCATTCTTTTTGTGGTTTGATACCTTGTATCTTTTAATAGCCGAATAATAGTCTATCGTATAAATGCGCTATAGTTTATCTACTCACCTTTGATAAGCATTCTGATTGTTTCCAGTTTTTGGCAATTGTGAATGAAGTTGCTATAAACATTTACATGTATATTTTATATAGATATAACTTTCAAATTAGTTAAGTAAATACCAAGAAGAGCGATTGCTGCATCATATGGTAACGCTAGCTTAGTTTTATAAGTACTGCCAAACCGCCTTTCAAAATGGCTGTGCTATTTTGAATTTCTACAAGCAATGAATAACGGTAATACTGGCCTTATGGAATATATTTAGGAGTGCTTCTTCTTCATATAATTTCTGGAAGCTATTGTGAAGAATTGGTATAATTTCTTCCTTAAATGTTTGGCAAAATTCACCAGTGAAACCATCTGGGCCTGCTGACTTTGTTTTTGGAACATTATTAATTATTAATTCAATTTATTTACTAGATAAAGGACTATTCAGGTTATTTCTCCCTGTATGAGTTTTGGTAGTTTATGTCTTTCAAGGAACTGGTCCATTTTATCTAATATCGGATTTGTGTACAAAGAGTTTATTATAAGTTTTATGGCCCAGAATATGCTCTATCTTTGTGAATGTTCCATAGTAGGTTTGGAGCGAGGATGTGAGTTTGAGGAGGATGGGATTATGCTCTTATTGTTACATGGAATATTCTATAAATGTCAATTAGATCAAGTTTATTTTATTACTGTTCAGGTCAACTATATTCTTACTGACTCACTACGCACTTGATCCATCAATTACTGACATTGAGATATTGCATTCTCCAACTATAATAATAAATTTATCTGTTTCCCCTTTTAGTTCTATCACTTTATGCCTCATATATTTGATGCACAGTTTTGGTGTGCATATACATTTAACATTAATATGTTTTCTTAGAGAATTGACTCTTTTTAAATTACTAATAATATGATAGTTTTCCTTGACAGTTATCCTTGTTTTGAATTCTAATTAGTCTGAAATGAATGCAACTACTCCAGCTTTCTTTTATTTAGTGCTAGTTTCTTTTCCTTTAACCTATCAATAATACAATGAACTTGATCTAATTGACTTTATAACCAAACTAACTAAAAGAGAAAAAGTCTAATACAAATTAACAATACCAAGAATAAGAAAGGAGTCATCACTGCTGATCCTACAGGCAATAAAAAGATAATAAAGAAATAGTATGACATTTATAGAATATTCCATCTAACAACATAGTCTTGGATGTTCTGTTCTGTTTTATTCTTTTATTTTTCTTTGCAGTTCTATTTGGGGACTTTCTGAGCTATCTTTAAGCTCACTGATTCTTTCCTTAGCCATGCCAAGTCTACCAGTGTACCCGTCAAAGGCTTTCTTCATTTCTTTTCTGCTGTATTTGACTTCAGTACTTCTTTTAGATTTTTTCTTAGAATTTCAATCTTTCTTATTACATGCCATCTGTTCTTGCATGTTGTCTACTTTTTTCATTAGCTCCTTCAACGTATAAATCATAGTTACTTAAAACTCCCTGTGAAGTTATCTCAACACAACGTCATATAAGAATTTGTTTCTGATGTTTGCTTTTTTCTCCTCAGGTTGTGTTTTTTCTTAATTTTTATGTGCCTCGTGATTTTTTGTTGTTGTTGTTGAAAGCCATACATGTTGTTTTGGGTTATAGAAATTGAGGTAAATAGGCTTCCAGTGTGAGGATTTATGTTAATAAAGCTAAGAGTTGAACTTTGATTAATGTATGCTGTAGCTATAGGTGCCAGAGGCTTCAAATTCCTCTCATGATATTATTTTTGTCGCATCTTTTGATTGGGGGTTTACTAAAATAAACACTATTCAATTTGAGAGAGTTTGTGTCTTGTAGCTCTTTCAATGTAATTAATGTCACCTTATTAATATACTGGAGCCCTGCTGGTATGGTGGTAAGTTGTGGGAAATTCTATAATCTTTTGGTTAAATATTAGTATTTTAATAAGCTTGTATCTCTGACCTATGACTTATACAAATGTTTCTTCCTGTATATCCCCACCCTCCACCCTCCTTAGATGTGATAGAAACTCTGGATGGAGCTGGCATAAGAGGCTTTGGGCTTATTTCACAGGGTTATTCTTTTCTTCGCCCTACCTGAACCCTAAGCAGATATTTCTCTGCTCTTCCTTACAAGAATCTGATATATTTTTGTAGGTAATTCCCAATAAAGAGTGAGAGCTCTCCTAAGACAACAGCCCCCAGGAGTTGCTCATGGTGTGTCGGTCCATACTTAGCCTCTAACAATTTGTTGAAATTATCATGTTAATGTTCCAACCAGTTTATGGCTCCAGTACCTTCTGTTCTACATAATCAGAGCTTGGCTGTGACTCTCTTTGGTTTCACCTTTTTCTCTAGATTTTGGAGTAGAGATCTGCCCTGAAACTTCAGTTTTCTGATTGGCTAAGAAAAAGTCATTGATTTTAATTTCGTCCAGCTGTTTTTATTTTGATGATGATGATGATGTGAGTGACAATATCTCAGCTTTTTATATGTTGCAACTATAATCGAAAGTTTAGATATGACTTTTTAAACATCCAAACTTACCATATATCCATCCATGTGCTAGTGGCCTTGAAGGGCTACTAGATGAGATTCATGTAGAATTCCAATCTGTCTCTTAGTAAACTGTATTACTTTCTAAAGCATATTATATGTAGAAAATAGTGAATAATATTATAATAAGTTTGCATGGTGACTGACGATTACCAGAATTAGTCATGTATTCACATTGAAAAGTATAAAAATGTCAAATCACTATATTGTACACCTGAAACTAATATAACTAATATTGTGTACCAGGTGTATTTAAAAATAATAAAACTAAAAAAATTAAACATATTATAAACATTGCAGCACTCCTACCAATTCTTATAGATAAATCTAGAAACCGAAAGTGAGATGAGCAACAGGCAAATAATCACTTGACACCAGAGAAGGCTGTATACTTGTAGCCAATACAGACTTTAAAAAGCAAAAGACACGTGTCTAATTAGCTTTAGATCTCTGATATTTCATAGCTGCTTTTAATTTTATCAACTACTTTATAGCTGTTGTTACTTTATTCTCCTTATATTTTAAATTATGTTTTTCAAAAAGTATTGCTGAATCTCATAATTTATATATGTTATAATTTTATGATTAGTAAAACACACGTGTGTTTTTTTATTACGTATGTTTCAAATGTTCTCATATTTTACACTACTATATGAAAATATGTCTTCCCCAAATCACTCAATTATCTATTCATTCTTTATTGCTACATTTACCAATTAAGAATTCAGAGAATCTACTATGTGCAAAACTTGGTTTAGGGTGGTTTGGGGAATGGAAAGATGAATAGTTTTCAAGCAGAATTTTTATCACTGATATATTTTAATAATCCTATATCTAATTAGATATTATAAAACATATTTTTGTCTTACAAAGTTATCTCTTCAAAGACACATTGTGTAACAACTTTCATGGAGAATATATTAATGTAATTACTCAACTTTAACCTTATTCATCTAATAGTTACATTATTTCTCTTAGTATAATTTTTCTACATTCGAAAGACACATAGAATTTTTAAAATAGAAAAACAAAGATTAAAAAATCACATAATCTAGATCTAAAGAATAAATGGTCTTTCAGAAAGTACTTGACTATTTAGTGCTTTACTGAACTGAGTACTTTGGCTTCATCTGGGTTAATGATGTTAGACGATGATATAAAAATGTCAAGACTGCAAACATCTAGAGAGTCTGTTCTCTAATACGGCCTATAACATTTTCAGGAATTTGTTTACAGCTTAACTCTCTAAGAATTGGTTATTTATATTTTAAAAGAAACAACAATATTTCTTTCTAATGGTAACCTGAGCACTTCAGGATTAAATTCTGGAGTCCTGATCACTGCCCCCAAGCTGTGGTGCTGCACATCTCCAGGGGTGCGAACCACATTCTGTAACCTCCATAGGATTCCAAAGAAACACAAAATGTTAAACCTCTCCTTTCCTTTGAAAGACCAATTTCCATCAATCTATAGTTCTTCCAAGCAAACTGTTAGTACAGGTAGGGAAAGGAAAGTGATAATTATTTAAGGATGTTAAAGTAGACAATTCCTGGGTTAATAACTGGTATGTGCCCAGAGGAAATCTATTCTTTTAAGTTAGCTTTCCTATATGAAACAAACCAACTCTAGACACTCTATTCCCATGAATAATGTTCTCATATTTAATGACTTGATCTTTAAAACAAGAATGAAATCAGAAGTACAAAAACGTCTCAACATTGTTTTCTCATACTTAGTGAATGTACAAAGCATATAAAGAAGGGCAGAAGAGAGAAGTGAAAGTGATTAAAACATGATGCTTCCATCCACCATTTCTCATCCCAGGATTGTTGATTCAAGTATTTTGGATCGAACAGAAAAGAATACTAGAAGCTGCCACAGCTTCTCATCTCACTACCTCGTATATCCTACTTTTGGGCCATGTTAGTGGCCAGTTTTTATGGGGCAGAACTAGTCAAGTTCTATTAGTCAAGTTGTGTGTGTGTGTGTGTGTGTGTGTGTGTACACATACACATATATAGTAATGAAGACGAGAAGATAGATATGTACCAGCAATTTGAGAATTCACCCATTCTCCATTTTGTCTCTGGTTTGAGTGGGCTCTGTCTACCCCATAGTACCAGAAATAAAGTATGTAACTTAGATCTAAGTCAAGTAATTCAATACAGTTCCTTTACATAAAAGTTCATGAAAAAAATCAGTGTCAATGAGCTGCAGTGGGTCTCTGGCTGGGAAGACTATCAAAGTGACTCTCTTTTTTATTTTCTCATGAGATTTGAAACTGAATTTTGGAAACTAAGAGGCCAGGCCAGAAGTAACACATTTGAGAGGCTGAGACACAGTAACGAGGTCCTGATGAGTTCTTCAAGCATTTGCGTAAAGCTGCGCCTGAAGCCCATTCTATCCCTAGATTCTTTAGTTATGTGACCCCATAAATTCCATTTTTCCTGAACTAGTTTGCATTGAGTTTTGCTACTTGCAATGGAAAAATACCTAAATGACACTGGAAGAAAAACATATGGGAAAGAGATGATCTTGTGGTGGGTATAAGCAAGGCAAATGTATAAGAATTCAAGAGATCTAAGTAATAGAACACACATTCCAGTTAGTTCATGAATTTCCTATTCGAAGTTACTTTAGAGTTGCATGCAGAGAAATCTACATATACATTGTTGAATTTTCCTAATTGTGTTATTGGGAGCAGTTATAAAATATGTGTGACTTGATAACATAATAACATGTAATATAAATGCCGTGTTTTAGTATCTAAATGTTAAGGTTTTCTTTTTTCATGCTTTCTTTTTTAATGGAAATTCTAGCTAAACACTTGAGAATTGAAAATTTCTTATACTATTTCCATGATTTCAACTAATATATATATATTTTTTGTCCTTGCTATTTTGTTGTCATGTCATTAAACAAATGTTCAACCTCCTGAGAAAAGTTTTTGAAATGGTCTTCTAGAACAGCATAGAATCTGATTCTAGTATAATTATGTACAACACAGTAACGAAACCAAGGACACAAAATAAAATAGCTGACAACACTAAGAAGTCATAATTTCAGCTTGTTATACACTCTCTCATCTTAAGGACTATGAATCAAAATTCCTTGCAATTTGCGTCATTTCTGAATATGAAGGACTGTAATATTCAAAGCTAAATTTGTGCTTCTTTTAATGGACCACGAAGCTAATTCCAGCAGATGAAGACTGCTTCCTTCTGAAACACTAACAAAACAGCAAGGTTTTGTGAATATTTGCTTCTCATTTTCACTGTCACTTTTCACATTTTCTTTGGTAGCTTTCGTGGACAATGTTTTAAGATAAGATTTTATTATCTAACATCACTGGAATAATATTTACCTACTGGGTTCTAAAATCTGATGCTCAAAAATGTAAGCCAATCATCAACCGCCTGTAATTTCTGATCACCTAAAGTTCAATAACTATGGGAAGTTGAACAGCCTCTCTAGTATATAGCACACTATCTGACTCTTAATTTTCTAGAAAATCTTAAGACTGACATTCTGAAAACCCAAAGCAGTAATGATTCATCAAAGTATCAAACAGAAAACTGCCACCCCACTCCTGACCAAGTACTTTTTAGTGCTAATGGATAAAAGCCAAGAAATGGTCTAATATCAAATGTAGCTTAAAAGAAAAATAAGACAATCTCTTTGCAACCTGGAAAATGAATTCGTATTAGAGGAGAGACTTACCATTTTTCTAAAGGACATTCTGGTAAGATTTAAAAAGTGGCAGGACTTACCTGGAGGAAAGAAAGAGAAAAAGAAGAAATTAAAACCATAAATAAGAAAGGGTAATAGTGAAGGCATATTTTTTAATACATTCTAAGATGACCAAAAGCAAGCCCACACCATCTACAGAAGAGTAACTCTAAGAGAGGGAAAATACATTTTTATTTTTAGCTTTCATTGTCTTTATTAATACCAGAAAAAAATGTACAGAAATGAGGTGTTTATTTTATGTGATATGTTTAACAGAGTTCTCCATATTAGCACAGTCCTCAATGGAATTGAATATAGAGCCTTTCTACTGTCTGTAAGAGGAAGATGTAATTCACAATGATAAACGCAGAAACTAAGTATCTTAAATAAACTCAGGAATAAAATCCTAAACAAACTCTGGTTCCTTAAAGAATTTTCTAGGTTCAAACAAACAAAGCTGTATATGGCTCTCACAAAGCCTTTATTAGGTTTCAGAACTGTCGCACTTTTCCATTTTTTTTTTGATATTGAAAATAGTTTTTGCTCCCTTACTGGTTTTCGTATAGGATACAAAACAAGATAAGCAAGCCATGGAGTTCGTAATGATAATCATTTTATTTTAATATCATCTCTTAGTCCCTAAGAAATCTTAAAAAGCAAATAACTTCATATGTTCCTAAATCTTAAAACTGGTGTACTGGGCATTAGCCATAATGTTCTCAAAAGCTTTTAAAACTCAGCCAACATGCAGATGACTGAGAAAAGAAATCAGCTCCCTACAATCTTGGAGTGGCCATTCCAGGATTTCTTATCTCATCTGAAATCAAGTTTCTGTGGTCTCCTGCCATTGAAATAGGTTAGACAAGTATACACCTACCACCCTGCTGACAGGATTTCCCCAGAGTGGAGGGAGAGAGCAAAAAGAACAAAGAACCAATTTTTATCTCTCAAGATATATTATGAAGGACCCTTTTATGAAAGTGTTTGACGACAAAAAGAATTCGTGGAATCTCCTAACCAATTAATTATTGCTGACTTTCTAATATTTTGCAGTGAGACCAAGGCAGCCTAGCCTAATTATGTAGATATTAAATTTCTGTGCTCCCTTCCATTCTCATTTTCTAAAGAGACTTATCCTTAATTCCCTCTTCTGCTGGGCAAAGAAGCAAGAGACTAATCAGAAAGGCCAGCAGAATAGTTACAGGCTACTTTTCCGTTGTTTCTTTAAACTGGCCTAAATTTCTAGGCACTAAGGACACACACCGATGCTCACTCGTATTAACATAACTGGAACAAATAGCTAACACACTTCTTCTCCTACGTGCCACAAGGGCCTTTTTACTTGAACTAGAGTTGAGTGAGTTTTATGATAGGGACTAAGTACCCAAACATTATTTTTTCTACCCCTGGAATGATATGTATGACTAATATATAATCAAAGTTCAGAATATAAGAAAATCATTGTATAAATGAATGAATGTCAGGGCTAAGACGGCATCTAAGCTTTGCCTGTCTAATCTTCTAATAATTGAACGAACATGCACATAGTATCTTCCTGTTAACCCTATGTGTTTTTTATAGTGTTAATTTCCAAAAATGTTTCTTAAAGTATTGCAGCATGATTTTTTTTTTGCTCCACTATATAAATATTAACAAATGTTCTTTTTTTGTTGTTGTTTTCTGATCAAAGTAAGCCATTTGATTTTTTATATAGTATATCTATAAGGCACGCCTTTCTGTACCCTTCTCACGTTCTAAGGACTGATATCAGAAATTTCTGTAGTTTCATTATGTAGTCCTTATATAATGATGGGTACCATAACTCCGTATTAGTCACTGGGAGGCACACTATACAAGATCTAGTCCCATAATTATCTCTCTCTGAGACAAATATTGAAAACCAACTGGATTACTGACAATATCATAAAGTTTTTCTGTTGGTTAGCAAGGGCTTTACCTGCTGAGAAATGGCTAGATCATAAGTAGAAGCCTAACTCAGAACCATGGGTTGCTATTTCCTTTTTAGTTTATAGAAATGAACTTCTTTATTTACTTATATGTCGGTGTAAACCTGATGCTGGAAAGTAAGTTATCTCAGTCTTGTAAAAATACATTATATACTAGATACATAGTAAGTATCATATTATAACATATTATATTATATGTTAAATGCATATATGTTATATATGTTATATGTTAAATATATATGTTAAATATATATAATATTATGTATAACATTTTAAATTTTATTATTAAGTTTTATATATTAAATTGTTTTAATTGGCTCACATTTATTTGAGGGTGGAGGAAAGGATAATTCAGACCTTTTCTATTATTTAAAAAGCACATAATATCAAAAGTTTATTTCTATGCAATAGGAATAAATAGTTATCCATCTTAGGCCTATAGAAGATATATTTTCAAGCTTGAGTTAAAACATTTGCTAATAATGATTGGAGAAATGAATAAATACTTTTTTTCCAGATGACGAATTAATGGTGGAAAATTTCTCTCATTGGCTACTGATGTGCAGAATAATTTAGTGCTAAAATTCACTATATTGGTACATCACAGTGCACAGCACACTAATTATCATAAATAACCAATTTTTTGAGAGTTGACACCTTAATTGCTCATTAATTTCCCTAACTGACACAAGCCAATGTTAATGTTATTTAAAGAATAGCATCATTCCCTGGGATTTATTTGGGCTTGCCCTAGGGAATCAGTTCAGCAGATAACTTGAATTATATCTGATCTTTCAACTTTTTTAGTCACCAGTTAGGTTCTTACCTGATGCTTCCTGCTCTCATGAAGTAAGAATCTAAGTAGTTCATAGAGTCCACCACTTTAGGACCATCATACCTCTTCTCATGACCCTGGTCCTTGTGATCCACTTTGTGAAGTAAAATGTCTACTCTGTGGATTTCAAGGCCTATCTTTGTCATGGTCTCTGACCTTTAAATGTATCCATTTCTCCTGCGTGTCTGAACTAGGCCCTCCATTCCACACAAATTAATCTACACTTATATAACCATCCTTTTCCTGCAGCCCGTCTTTTCTCAAGTAGTTCTCTATGCACTCCCCTTCCCCTCAGCCTTTCTGATTCCTTTTGATTCCTTTGGAATTCAGTTAATTCTTACTTACCCTTCTTCCCTAAACATACTGTGCTTTGGCTAGTTCCCAGTACATGTCAGCCCTTACCCCTTCATTCTCACTGCTTTAGCTTCATGTCCTCTCACTTCCTACCATCTCTTTTTTGTTCCAGGTTCACAGAATCGCCTGAAATTTCCAAAATATACCTTCCTCTTTGACATTGCTGTATTCTTATTTATACCCTTTTTGCAACTCTAAAAGTATTCTGACTTCCCAAGGTTCATTTTAGGCATTTGTTCTCTAGTGTCCTTAGCCTTTGATACCTCAATTTTAACCTTCTTAATATTTGATGATAATAAATGCTAGTAACTAGTATATCAGATTCCTAGAACATTGCCTGATGCATAGCAATCATTCAATAAATGTAGAGAGAATTATATCAGATTTAAATTCCCATTGGATTTTGAGTTCCTTAAAAGCAAGAGCTATGTCTTATTCATCTGTCGATGTTCAGTGTCTAGCCCGAGGTTTTGTCCAGTGCTGGTATAAAATACGTAGATTATTGGAAGGAACGAAAGGCATAGTAATTATGGCTAACTTTCGATATACTTTAATAAACATCTGTCATTCCTAAATTCTATGGCTTTTGGAGATTATGCCCATGCTTGATTATTTACTTTCCTACAAAATATGTCCATGGTAGATTTGGTTAATAGGCATATCTACCAAAATCAGGCAAAGCTGGACTATCTCATTCATAAAGACATTCCTAAAGGTTTTAGAGTAGGTGTAGTTTTTGATGATTAAGAAATATATAGTTGTCTTGCTTCTTGCCTCTGCCTCTCACACCCTTTCTGTGTTTATAGTAGATTAATCATAAAACCAACGTAACTTTCAGTTTCATCCCTTATTTGCTAAATAATCTCAGATAATTGAGAATATTTTGATTTCAGTATCAATATTCTAAACTCTCCACATAACTACCAGCATCTTCATTTTGCATCATACAGTGGTATACAAGATAATTTATTTTGATTCTTGACACCAAATGCTTTTAAACACAGTTCTTAAATTTAAAAATTGATCTTAGAATGAAAAAAAAAAAGAAAGCAACTCTGTAAAGAAAAGGAAAAGCTACAAAACAAGAAGATATTTAATTATATCTTGATTATAATTACAACTTTCAAATGCTGTTTTTGTTTTTAGTTACGCTTGTACAAACCAGACCCCTCACTTCCTCTCTCTCTCTCTTCTTTCTCCTTTAATTCTATTTTTACAAAAGCATGTCACAATAGGTGTACATATGTATCAGTATCCTTAGGATGAACCATCCAAAACTTAAATCTCATATCTTCTTGGTCTTTTCAAATGTAGTAACTTTTATCTCCTTTAAAATTGAGAGACATGCAATACCTCACATAGCGGGTCTTATCATTCTGGGTCTAGCTTCAAGGTCTTGATACTATAGTTTTATCCCTTTACCCACCTTCTCACCTCCTTCTCCTACTCTTTATCATCTCTTGAATCTACTTCCTGCCTCCTTGTGAGCCCGACTCTGCCAAACCCTAATAATCCTCAGCAGCTCACCAGCCCCTTTCTCTGACTTGCTTTCCTAAAACCCAACTGTGCCAGGCATGGATCAGTCTTTTCAAAATTGTTCTCTTCAGCAGCCAAAGTGCAAAATAATATTTTTTCAAGTATATTCCACCTAAAAATAATAATCTCAAAATGTCAATAGGTGTTTTGAAGGGAAAAATAAGTTCTGAGTAGATTTTAGATTAAGTAGTAATTTTTGTTATACTCCCTTATTAGAACTTCCCAGTATGTACTAACCTATTAGAGCTTCTAAGTCATTTGCAGTAAAGATGCTACATCAGTTTGATCTAATATCTATTTTCCAAGTTTTTACAGCCATGGTATCATTTTTTTTTCCCCAATAAAACCTTAAATAATTTACAGCTTGTAGAACACAGTTTGGAAAATTATGACCAAGTTAAAAAAATACTGATTTACTTTGGAAAATCAGGATAATGATGATAATAGTATTAGTAGCTAATTTCAAACAAGCCAAGTACTATTGTAAGTGATTTACATGCATTAACACTTAATCTTGTATAAAGTAAGAAATACAATTTGCTTTATCCACAGATACAGTAACTAAGATTCTGAGAGATTGAGAAATTTGTCCATATTTACATAGCAAAATTGAGATTCAAATCCAGGTAATTAGGATCTATAGTGCAAAATTTTATGCTAATCTGCCTCTGTTGAGTGTTAATTGTGTAATCTGAGGCAATTTGCTTTTCCTCTCCAGGGCAAGTTTCCTATTGATCAAACAGGACTAATGCTATCTGACATGGCTGCCATGAGAAAATCAGTATTTAACAGAGCCTAATGCAGTGTCTGAAATACATTGTAGGTACTCAGAATACCTATTCATTAAATAAGACTCAAGAGCTCTAGATTTGCTTATCCTCCTGGCCATGTACATACAACTATTGGTTACCTGCCATTATGAGAGAAACAGGAAAAATGCTGTGCTAAACTGTTTGACTAAAATTCTTACTCTAGAACTTCAACAGGATCCTTTAACAGGATCATTAGTCTTGCATGTATCTGATGATTGCCTATTTTGTTTTTATTGTGGTTGTTGATTATCTATTGAATTCATATCATAGGGATTTCAAACATTGTATGTACTCAAGCCCAAGACACTCAGGGAATGATTCAAACCTGCCACTTGAGGAGTTCCAGGACAGCCACACATTGGCTGGCTATATTGCCTTCTCGCCAAATACCACTGTTCTTTCATGAATGTTTCCTTCTCAAAAGTAAAAAAAAAAAAACATTCTCCATTTCATTCCAAAGTTAATATTAAAAATATGTAAATATCTCCCTCACTTCAGTCCATATTCCTTTATTTCTTCCAGGATTTGTTTCCATCAACCACTCCATCATCTTTTATATTCTTCCTCCTCTCCCTCTTCTCCTTCTCCTTCTCTCCTTTCTTCCCCTACCTCTCTCAATCTCTCTCTTTTTCACTCTCCACTTCCATCCCTTTTTTTACTCTTTCATATACACAGTACACTCCTGTCCTCAAATCATATTTATACTATGGCCCTCCCACCCACCCACAGCAAAGCACACATATTACTTTATCGTAGCATTTCCTTTTCTCTATTTTTCCCCTTAATTTTAAATGTCTCAAAAGAATCTACTTGCCAGGTCTATTTCCTTCACCAAATACTTGTTCAATCCTGTACAATTCAGTTACATTCCCGCTATCTATAAAAACCAGTTTTCTCAAACACAGCCATATCTGCCTAACAGACAAATGCAGTAGGTTTTGCTCAGCTGTGATTTTCTTCAGCCTCACTGAAACTTTGTTGTGCCCATCTCCTTTCTGACACTCCCTTTTTCTCAGACCTCTCTGACACTACATTATTGTGATCTCCTTTCAGTCACTGCAGCCAATTTTTATCTGTCTCTCTCATTGGTTTTGCCCCCTCATTTTGCATTTTAAACATGGACTGACCTCTGTGGCTCTAACCTCTGCCTTCTGCTCTTTTCCTATTACTCTCTCACTAGGACATTAGCCACTCCATGGCTCTAACAATCACTTCTATGCAGGTGGTACACAAAACTACTAAATTATGACTATGAGAAAAGGGAACATATCTAATTCACATTCCTTATTTCCACGGTGTCTAGCAGAATACCTTACATATAATGGCTGTGTGTGTGTGTGTGCGCGCGCGCGCACGCGCCCGAGGGGGCATGCGCTTTTGAAGTGTATATATAAAATGAAGGAACAGGTTATTTATTTGACCTACCATTATCAAGTAATAAGACTGTGTTTGAGCAAGAAATATTTAACTTTAAATGCTAAAACAGATGACTGGAAATTGCTGTTCTACCTCTTGAAGGGCTATGAGCTCAGTTCCTTGATCCCCTGTCAGTTGGAAAACAGGATGTACACACCTAGAAGGACTGAGTGGTGGAGAGAAAGGAAGACTACAGGTGTAAAGAGAAGCTAAGCTGCAGAAGATCAAATGGAGTACTTGGCCTGAAGTGGTACCACAGAGAAGGATGATAGTTTGGCTAGTGAAGAGAAGGGAGAGAAAAACGTACTTATGAGTCTCAGCCCTTGAATCCTTTTGCAAATGTTCACTTGCCCTCATGTATCACACTCAGATATTGCTGTCTCACCTCACATGGACACCGGTGTGCCCCAAATAAATTTGTAGAATTTCCAGAAACCTCTCATTCCTTGTCAAGATGTTTGGTCAAGCTCTGGCATCGGAACAGTGAACAATGGGTAAAAGAAAAATAGTGAAACCAGCATTGCAAAGGAGATTATTCAAAAGGTTAATTGCTGTATTAGCAGAGAAGGATGGGGAGGGGGGGGGGAAAGACATCCAGCCAGCCTTTTGCTAAATTTGTCTTGCTTAATCCTTAAACTTTATTATGCTTAAATCTATATAAAAGAGAAAAGGGGGTGATCAGACTATTTATTTGAATATTTGATAAAACCTTATTATATTCCCTCCCTAATCCTGTGTTATTAGGAGCAAAATGGTATATTTGGAGAGCATTTAGATATAAATGCCTGCAACCTTCCTATCACACCTGCTGACTTTCTTTCTTTCTCACCCTCTCTTTTTGTTACTGTAGCCAGTTATGTTGAGACATGAGTTTCAGTCAGGCAATCTAACTCTGGCATCAGGGGTTCCATAATAGCCTGGTTGGGGACCCTCTTGACCTCCAATATTATTATTTTTTAGCAGGGTCATTATGATGATAATAACTAGGAACAAATATCTCTATTCAGAGAAAGGAGAAAAACAAAACAAAGCAAACAAAACCCCCTACCATCTAACATTTAGATAAGCCTACAATTGTAACAAAAATTCAAAAGAGAAAACCTACATAATTTAAAGTTTAGGTTAATTCTAGAAATTGGCAAGGATAATTAAAGAACGAAAGAAGTCAATTGTGTCTGAAATAATATACTGAGTCAGATCCAGTCTTTTGCTGGGTTTCTACAAATGTTGCATTATAAATAGGTTAATGTGCTAGTGAATGATACAGTTCATAATTTTTACTGTGGTTTAGCTTGCAAAGTATTCAGACCTGGGGTATCTGCATTTTAAAATTGAACCTGTGACTACCAATGAGCCAAAGGCCTACATTCCTTATAAGTTTGAATTTCTTTTGGTCTGTGTTTCTTCCTTCAGCCTCAAGGGTAGTATTCAGTGTAATGAGCACTGCTTTGTCTATATTCAAAAACTGAGAGTCCTTGGAAACGGACTGACCTTGGTAATACACAGAAAGCTTATTTTTCAATATATGTGTACCTAATACCACAAGCAATAATTATACAGTATCCTATCCACACAGACAGACACACGCAGACAGACACAGACACACACACACACACACACACACACACACACACAGACATTTGCAGCAGAGAGGTTGTTTAGTACCTTAATGGAATGTATGTGTGTGTGTGTGCGTATGTGTTTGTGTGTGTGTGTGTGTGTCTATCTAGTGGTAGAATGTGTTTTCAGCTCATATTCCAATTAACCCCAACATAATTTAAGAGGGGAAAAAAAGAAAGCAGAGCCTAGATGCTGTTGGCTAGAACCCAGAATCCTCAGATTAGAAAGACGGTAAGTTAGGGCAAAGCACAGTCATTTCTGGACTAATAAGTCAGGCTGGGAGCCAGCATTATGCAAAGCTTATTGGAGGGAAGCAAAGCCTCCTTTGGCAAAACAGTGATAACAAATTCAAATTTTCTGAAAATAGTAATAAGACCTCAATACAAAGACCCGACCAATCCCAGCAAGCATGGCAGGGGACAAGTAAAAGTTGGACCATACCAGCCGTTATGCTGAACCTAAACAAAAGAAAAAAAAAGAATACATAAAAGACCAGAAGGACAATTAATTTCTTGCCCATATTTATGAGTGCTAAGCAGTGTTTACAAATTAGTAGTATATTTAAGCTATCTATCTGATAAAATGCAGGCACTTCTCATTATAGGTATAGATTTAGCCTTTTTCAATGGGTATATTTGTTGTTGTCATAAAGTCCATAAAGAACGCTTTCAGGTTTTATAGACTGTTACCTGTGCTGGGTAGAGCTCTATTAATGGCTCAGAGAAGAAAACCTAGGGGTATGATGCCATCTACAAAATGCATCCTTAACAATAATTATTCCTGGCTGGGTTTCTGTGTGCTTGTGTGTGCACATGTATGTTGAGTTCCTAGAGGAAAGAGGACAGACTAGGAAAGAATGTCATATGATAATAATTCTTTAAATTTCACTGAGGAAATGGGCTTTATAGCCAGAAAACCTACATCTTAGTATCAATTAGCAAAGACCTCTTTAAAATCAAATACTGATAGATCCTTCAGTTGTATTATAAGTTTAAGACAACATTATTACTTAAAAAATATATAATCTAGTATGAAAAATTGTTATGCTCACATAAATTAGAATGAAATATAAAACTGTAAAGGCAAGTGCTAAGTTACAGAGGTATAATCAATTTTAAAACATTTATTGATTTCAGACTCCATGCAAGTTACCGGGGAATAATTGTGTACGACACTCCAGGGAATCTAGTAATGTTATTGAGGAGATATGAGACACAACCAAACATAAAATGAATTAAAGAGGGATAGAGATTGAAAAACGGAAAGAAAAAAAGAAAGATGAATTTAGAGATGGATTTAGAGCGGTGCCAGTGAGAGCCATCGAAGGCTTTTTAGCAGAGTAAGAACATAATGAAAGGTTTTAGGAAGATTAATATGGAAGGCCAGTTAAGAGATAATTACTAAAATTGGCGAGGCAGGGTAGTATCTAGGGATCTTTTTCCTTATCATTCAGATGGCCAAGTCTGAAGTATACCATCTTGAAGTGGAGCCTAGGCCCAGGGCTGTTCTGACATAAATGAAAGCAAACCCTCCTCTTCCTTCTACTCCCTTCCCCCTGTATTATCCCTCCTAATGCAATGCTTTTCTCTCCCTGGTTGACTCCTCTAAATACAACAGTGGACGGTTCATGGTGCTAAACTGGCAGTGGAAGGGTAGAGCATCACTGGTAAAAAGACAGATACTTCAACAAGAAATGAATGTGAAGAATGAGAAATCCTTAGGGGTGCAGGCTATGATAATTTTTTTTTTTCAATCTCCAGATCCTAGGATAGACCCTGGAACATTATCATAGGGCTCAAATATATTTGTAGTATTCAAGAGAATTAATCATTTATGTGAAGAATAAAAAAGAAACATGTTGGCATGGAATAGTTAGTAACTGATGGACCCATAAAAAGATTTATCTTTTTATCAGAAAATCTTAGCTTCCTTGAGTTAAGAAGAGCCTCAGAAATTACTCATGGTAATTTTTTTATTTGACCCTCAGAAACTACCTATGGACCTGGCAGAAGGGATAGTATCTCTATTTTCCATAAGGAAAAATTGAGACTCTAGAAGGTTAAGTGACTGCCTCAAGGCAAGCTGATAAATGATGGAACTAGGATGAAACTCAGCAATCCCATTTGCCTGATAATTTTTCTACTATGCCTCATGGCATTTTAATATTATGTTTGGGGTGTTACATAATTAAGGCTGTTTTGAGATTTTGTATATGTTAGGAAAGACTAAAATAATGTAAAAGATATGAAACTGTCTTAGTTGAAAATATGGGCCTTTGAAAATAATATAATAGAACCCGATTCTTTGGTTATAATTCATATCGTCAAAAGTAGAGATACAACTTTTAAGAGATTTCTACCCATACCTCTTGATAATGCCTTCTAGGAAATTTTTAGGTAATCAATGGAATCAGTCAATGTCTCTTACAAGTTCTTTCTTTTTTAGTATACTTTGCCCACTTTCTGTACACCCTCCCTCATGATTACATCTCGTTTGAAAAATTACTCCTATTAAACTAAATTTCTCTGTCACTGCAAGAGACATAAAATTAAAAACTATCTGTCTTTAATCACACCAGGCTTCTTTCTTATCTCCCAGGCTCCATTTATCAATAATTAATATATAAAGAAGACTGAAATCCATTTCAATTTCAAAGGCTCAAACGTTTCGCTGATTAATAAAAAATGGTGCTCATGAAGATAGACGGACATGCCATGGAAAAATGATGGAGGACACGGAGTTAGCAGGGAATAGATCTGCAGGGCTGCATGTTCCTGCGGCCTAGCCAGATGTGAAATAAGCCACATGGAGGAATATTTCTGCAGGGGTACCGCCCACTGAGCCTGACATTGCTGCATATAAGAATCCATGTCTGTGGTTATTGTCTTGGTCTGGTCTGTTTTACTTCTCCACCCGGGGTCTTATATAAACCATAAAAGGATTAACACATGCTAAAAATCCACTCACTGGAATTTTAAATGCATCTGATTTACTGAACAATTAGTATGCATGTTATTATATATATAACACTGATACTATACATCGTGGGCTGGTGAAGCCAATAGATGTGGCTTGAAGTTCAAATGTTTGAGTCTTACCAACTTTCTGATCTATCTAGTTTATGTTATTGGCAGATCCCTTCACATTCAGTTTTGTGCTGTCTGCTGTCAGCATGGGCTTCAGTATCGGGGTAGTTTTAATACTAATTGCAAGGAATTCAGAGTTGTCCTTCAAGTGTCCCAGTTCTACACAAGTGTAAAGTCTCCATCAAAGGCCTAAGGTCTAGTGTTGTACAGAACCACCAATATAGAAGGTGCACTCTCTCCTATTCTTTCCAAAATACCAACTACAGAAGTTCATTCCCAGGAACTTGACTAAAGTTCTAGTCTCTCTATTGAGAGGATCACATTCTAAGTCTCTCTGTGCTATACAGCAATGGGAGAAATACTTTTAGCTCCAAGATTTTTGATGGTGTAAAGCACTTTCAAGTTGAAGACATTTACAGGGAAACTAAATAGTACTTGGGTGAAAATGGATAGATGAGTGTTGTTCAACCTAAAATTTCTGTAGAGAAGTCCTAAAAGTGAAAGATATCCCAACACTCGTCACAGAGACTTACAAGAAGAGCTTTTTATATATCTCACTGATTAGACCTCATAACAGCTTTCTCCCATTTGGCTACCACTCCTGAGTTTAATTTCGCATGGAGTGTTGTAGATACCAGTGTTAATGGTGGCTGGACTTTTTTCCCCATTTGATCAGTCTAAGGTTCTTTCCTCTTTTGTTTCTACCACAGCTAGAATGCAGAATTCAGATTTATTGACCGTCTAGTGTATAAAGTGGAGAACTGAAAAAACAAGATATTTCAGGTTAAGAAGTAGCCCTAATTTTACATGTGTTTGTCTATTTTCTGCCTTTGGCATATCTGCAAAGATAAAATATCACTGATTCTAAGATTTGGGAAGATAAAAGGGACTTAATGATCAAATAATAATACTTTCTTATTAAGATTTAACAAGTTGAATAATAATCATAGCTAATATTTAGGGAGAACTACATCTAAACAGGCATTTTGATAAACGGTTCAACATAATTCTCTCATGAAATCTTGTAATAAACCTATGAGCAGGTATACTATTGTTCTTTTTCTACAAATAAGGAAAAAGGCTGGGAGAGATTAAGATATTTGCTCATGGAGCCCCCACTCCTAAGTAGTAAAGTTGGGACTTAAAAAATTCAGGCAGTAAGATTCCAAGACACTTAGCCTTTACCATCATTCTCCATCATCAGTTGTAATCTCTATAAGGGTAGAGCCAGAATCACATGCTCCAATCTGCTTACCCAAAGTGCTTCTCCTGCACTTAAATGGGTCACATTTAAAGAAAATTAAATGAAAATCAAGAGTTAAGACAGCAACAGGTACCTAAGTGAGAACATCAGAATCCATGAGATCTTTTTTTGTCATTGATGTGGACAATAAGTTGAAGGGAAGCAGAGTTTTCCATCCTAAAATGTCTGTTGGGATAGTGACTATTTTTAAGAAGACTCAGGAAAAACCTTTGACTTTCCCTCAGATTGCCTAAGAGGAATTTACATAGAGGACCTGCTCCAGGAAGGGAGGTGTCATCACAGATAACTATGGTTTAATATGAACTAGTGTGTAATAGGCAAGGAGGAATCTAGCAAGGTTCATTTGTTCAAAGTACTCTCTGTGTCACATTGTTAAAAATGGCTAGGCAAGCATTTATTTACCAAACACTTGTTTTTCCATCTCCATGCAAATTGCCTTCCTGGACTCTGAAGTCCCAAACCACAACCATCTTTTCTCCATAGCTCAAGATACCATATAAGCCTCAACTACCCAATCTATCCTCTGGTCTTCTGGCACCCCCACATGTACATACAGAATAAATTTGGTTATGTTCTCCTGTCAATCTCTGTCTCATGTTAATTTGATTACTAGCCCAGTCAGAAGAACTTAGAAAGGTGCGAAGAAATTATTTTTTGTACCCATACACTGTCAAAATATTTTAAACCAAAGAAAGTTCTCTGTACTTATATCTTATAAGGTCAAAGCAAAATATTGGCTGATCTGAGACTTTGTTCTGCTGACTGTGTGTCCCCTTGACTGATATACTGTCACTGTTCTTAGAATCTAAGGAGGGGGATGCAGAAGCAGAATGTTCAAATGTTACCGTTAAAGTGTATAAGATGATGCTGTGTGACAGGCCTATTTTTCCTTCTTTCTGTCATCCCCGCTCTCCTGCTTAAACAACGCCACCAATGTGATGGCGACCCCACTTCCAAGGCCAAGGAGAAGCAACAGCAAACACAGTATATGAGTCAGTGATTACAATTTCACAATTATATATTCTATAACCCAATTAGAAAGGATGTCATTACGTCTAAATAGCAAAATAAATTAATTAATTTAATTAATTTTTAAAAACGGTTCTTGTTTTTTCAAAGCAAACACCCTGGGAAATAGCAGTATGTCATCTGGTAATTACTATGGAACTGTATAGGAACAGATCATTACTGGTGTCTAGCAAAAGAGCAATCACATTTTGCCTACTAATCACGACAGCTCTTGGGAAACACAGCAAGCAGTGCACCCTGCTGTTACACCACAGCAATAACACTCATTACCCCAGTAAACACCATGGAAATGCACAGTAACACACAGGGGTCTCCCTGCTGAGAAGCTTTGGCAGAATCACTCATTAGTCTGGGAAGTATCACCCAATTGTCTTTAATTACTCCTAAAATATATAGTAACCAGCCCACTGCTACAATGCAGTGATATCACATTACTTTCCCACACTTATTTTTTATTTTAACTTACTAAGGAACACTGCAGTATCCTTACTATAATGGTGATGTACTATAACTTGTACAAATTTAATCACACTGATTTGTGTTTTTTTTTAGACTTATAAGTACACAGGCTCCTAATGTGAAATGAGCATTGAGAAAAGTATGCAGAACTACCGACATCTTTTTGGTAAGATCCCTTTTCTCACATAACTGAACTGTGGCAACATTGTTGTAATCCTTCTCTTTTATGCTGAAAATGAGAATGATAATTGCACTGTAGCCCTACGGAATCCAAGGTACTTATAATTATATCCAGTTACCAAGGAACACAGCAATTTCAAACCTATTACCCACAGGTATCGTTTAACGTTTATTGCCCTCTTTACGCAGTCACCACTTTTACTCTGAATGCCAAGTGGCAGGATGTTTCAGTAAGGTATCTGAGTGGTGAAGAGAGGGAGGAGGGAGACAGGGACAGAAGGATGACAGAAAGCGTGTCTATACCTTCTCAGGAGGCTTGAGTCTGACCTCTATCAGAGAGGCTCTGTCCAGGTCATTTCTGAACGGCAAAAGCAGCTTCTGGTTGGGGACTATGTTTCCTAGCACAATTTGGAGAGAGAGCTCAAAATTTGGGTTTTCTGCGCCAAAATGTGAACTAATTCTGCATCATGAATTGCCCTGGCATGTGAAGTAATGACATTTAGAATGGCGGTTTGAAAAATAATTAAACCTAGGTGTTGCAGTTTTCATATAAAAGAAGAAAACTGCCATGTCAGAGTACTCATCACTTGATTTGGACAATTTGTCCTAAAAATTCATATTTACGGGAGGCTCTTACTCATCCATCCACAATTCAAAACAGAGTGATGGACGGATGTGTTTGTTCCTCTCCTGTGGTATTTGTTGGAATTGATTTGTAATGTTATAATTTTATAAGGAAGACTGAGTCCTAGACTTATAAATAGTAATATTGAATATCTACTGAATATTTAAGTACTACTTAGCCATAATAATTACTCGGAAAAATAGCATTATTAGCCCTATTTAGAGATGAAGAAACTAAGCCTCTGAGAAATTAAGTCACGTGTGCTCAAGATTGTTCAGCTAGAAAGCAGTAGTTCCCATTTGAACACAGTGTGTTCAAGCCCCAAAGCTTGTCCTTTTATTTGCACTATTATGCCCCTTCCTCCCTCTGCCTTTGGGTCTATTTCTATTGGCATTTACAGGCATATCTTGGAGATACAATGGGTTCTGCTCCAGACCGCCACAATACAGCAAGTATTGCAATATTGAGAGTTCTAAATTTTTCATTGGTGGAGGGTCTTGCTTCCAACTTGTAAAAAACACATCCGTGAAGCGCAATAAAATGAAGTATGCCCGTAGTTCTGCAATGCTTCCTAACCAATACAGAAAGCTAACTCAGAATGTTCAAATTATAAATGTATTTTCTCACATTCAATGCTAATATAATATTGTATATCAATTGTAATTGAAAAATTAAAAAAAAGTAAAAACATGTAGGTCGGCAGACACACAACTTAAATAAAATCCAGTTATCTTGGGAAGTAAAATTAAAAAAAAAAATTTCTCACAAAGTTTATCTTCCTCATAGGGGAGAGTGACTCAGGGTGTTTTACACCTACGCTCTTGGTGGTTGTGTCTAAATGTTCCTTAACCCTGTGTTAACAGCCACTTGAAGAAATATGAAGGCTACATTTTTACCCAAAGCTGGACTGTTGGTCTTACTTATCACTTGTAGCCTTCTCTAGGTCAGTACAAACTCTCATAAAAAAGGGTAAAGAGCAAAGGAGAAGCTAAAAATTTGGACTTCTAAAGCTGGATTTGGGATTCTATTACTGCATATAAGTATAGGACAGAGCAAGATCATCTTGCTTGATCAATTAATTAATTTAAGAGCAGATGTTCATGTTTTTATAGAATAACATTTTATATGTAATTGTATTTTCCTTATTTATGTTCACATTCCTTTATAATAGTGTATTTTTGTGATAACTCATTCTTTTCAACAAAGAAACCAGTTCAATTTCTTGAATGATTCACTTGGCTTCTCAAAATAAAATATTAGAAGAGTAAATCTAATATATTTTAGTAAAGAAAAACCAACATAAATGTGTACATATTAGACACATTGGGCTGGGATCTACTGAGGTACAGTAAAACGAAGTTCCAGAGTTAAATATACAGAAGTTGTTTTAAAATTCCTTTATATAAAACATGTTGAACAATGAAAATAATAGTACTGATATTATTTCTCAGATGTTTTTCAAAGTGAGATTGTGTGAAGATTACAAATTTATAAAAGTGTCTCCAGTTTACCCAGGTAGTGTTGGCCTTGGTAGCAGGTCATCCACTGGGACTTGACCCAAAGGCATTTCAAAAGCAGGGCTTGACACTCCATGGTATATTTCATGGATGCCAAATCAGTAGGCAGAGAGCAAGTGTCCTACACATTGAGAAAGCTGCATTTATTCCTGGTCAGGTCACAGATGCAGGGCATCAGGCAAATATTTCATTATCCTCTAAGATAAATAAACCTGAATGTCCCAGAAATGTATGTACCTGTTTTTCTGAGGCTATTACTAAAATTAGTCAAGAAAAGTACCTGGTTCTTTAAAAATTTGCCAATGTAGAGAGGAATAACTTTACTCAGAGTAAGAAAACTTGAAATACAAAACTCAGTTCTGAAACTTGTAGCTATACCTGCTGCAAAGCCCCTTCAACCACCATCCACAAGATGATAATACCACCTTGATAATGCTTAAGATCCTGAGGCTAAACTAAGTAAAGGAATGAGGTCTAGGTATTTTACACCTCAAACTGCCTAAAAAAAGACACATTATTTGACACTTTTGAAGTATATGTTTGGTTTATATCAACTCACTTTTGAGTTTAATTAATTGATTGATTGATTGATTTTAGAGGTGGTTGAGATGTCTGGTTCTCTCAAGCAAAGCTGATCTGAATTCATAACATCTTGATTCCAAATGTCAAAAATTTTATTTATGAAAGTGTTTCAGTTTTCATTGTGATGTGAGAGCTAGTATAAGGTTCCCCTTCTACACTTCACAGCCCCCACCATCCTCATTTTTTAAAGCTAAGTTTTCTATGGTATATTTGGAAGCACACCAATTTTTGGTAATAATTTTGAGATCTTTAGGGCATTCTAAATACTAGCTTGGGGTTAGATGTTTAGTGTTTATTTCCACAAGGTATAAAGTCTTTTTCAGTTCATTAAATTTTGCTTTAATTAATTCTGGTGCAACGGTATTAAAAAAGATGCACTCTGGTTTACATTAAAGCATGCTGCTTAGAACTTATCTGCCCTATCTTGGTCTGTGGCTTTTGTCTCTGTGATCCATTCCAGTCCACATTTTCACATAGCTCAGAAAATGAGGTGAGAAAGGGAAAAATTAGTTGCTTAGTTGAATTTCATAAAGGGCATACGTACTTTAAAACACCATCATTTTCAACAATATCCTCGTCACCATCAAATCAAATAAACAGACACTTTAATGCACTCAAAAGTGACCATCTCAAAAAATAGAAAGTTGGTTCTATTTCTAATACTGTACATTGGAGGATGAAAATAACAACATTTTTATAGAGTTGACAGCCTCAAGGCATTATCTCACTCAATTCTTGCACCACTTCTATAAGATAGAGTATAATATTCTTATTTGAAAGATGAGAAAAATCATGGTTACAAGGAATTAAGTGACTTGTTTAACTATGCAAAGATTAAATAGGCATAATATAAATCTAAACATTCTGATTTCAATTCTGAACATGTACTTATACACCTATATACACAATGTGCTGGAAAGTAGATGAATGGAAGTTACCCATCCTATATTTGATTAAAAGAAACTTAAAATGCTTTGATATAAAGTCTTGGAATTATTCCCAAACTCCACGTTGCATGATCTTTTTAAAGAACTTTCCTGAGTCACTAGCAGGTACCAATTATCATCTTCTAAAGTCTCCAGGGTTCAGCAAGAGTAAGTTCTCAATAAATGCTATCTTGATTTTTGAAAGACCATGCTCATCCTTTCACCTCTCACTCAGTACCTCTTTTACATGTAGTTAACTGCATGTACAGTCAGGTAATAATAATGTTTGTTTTCCATAGTGAGTCCATGGAGACTTGAGTAAGTCAGGTAACAACTACAAGTATAGCATAATTATTTACTTTCCCATGACTAATGTAATAATGTGGCTTTTAATAGTCATCTCCATTTTCACTTCATTTGAAGCTGAAAATATCATTTTCAGGTTTCTCCGAATTCAAGAAAGTAAGCTCCTCCTGTCTGTCTTCCATCTTCTCTAAACAGCTATAAACAAACATCTCATGTATATGTCTCTAGCCTGTGTACAAAGAACAAACACTCAAGAAAGACTTTCTTGCACTAAACATGTTAAGAATATGTAAGAATAAAAGATACATTGGAAATGAATTTGTAGAATAAAAATGTGTAGACAAATGCAAAAACTAGAAAAGTTTTCTATATTTAAGGTAAAAAGAATCTATGACTGTGTCAAATGATGATTGTGTAAAAAAAAGCTATTGTAAAGAAATATACATTACCAAAGGATTACTTTGGAAAGAAATAGATGTCCAGAAAATGAAGCGATGTCTTAAGAGTTACAAATTGCAAATAGTATACAATAGAATAAGTGATACATTAGAAAGATGTTTCATAATCTTTTACCTAAATACCTGTAGCATAATTTTTAATGGAAAATTTTGAAAAGTATGCAGCATTTTTGCACTCTGCCTTGAGTTCTCAGAATATCTCTTACATGTCTTCATGCTCTGCATGGCAGATCCCTCTCACTTGTTAGGGCAAAAATACTCACAGAATGCATTCATACGGGCAATGCGTGGGTATCTTTATTGCTTCTTAGGCATGAAGCTCTCACTATCTATGCATGCCTCTGCCAGAGAGACAATGGAATCAGAGTTATTAGTGACAACGGGAGCTCAATACAGTGCTATGATTGGGTTTTGGAATTAGGGAAAGGCGAGTAAAGATGGGGAAAGGTAAGACTCTGGATACACCATTCCAGTTTCACTGAAACTCTGATGAGGGATTCTGAAAGATAATATATTTTAATTACGCCTTCTCCAAACCAGTAAGGAGAGAAAATTTGGCCAGCATTTTATTTTCCAATCTATTTATTTACAGGATGTATTTAGAAACTGTTTTGTGTGTGAGCTTTTATATATCTGAAGGACATAATTTGATTATGAATGGGCAGAAACTTGTGACTTACCAATTTTCATTGTACTTGCCTTTGGAACACCTACCAAAGACCTTATAAAACTGTACAAAACATTATCTTTCTCAACCATTAGTCATTTGGTATTTCAAGTCTTTCAAGTCATTGTTTCTCAGGGAAGGCTAAGAAGGATTTTCTTAAGCTTATAAAAACAAATTCCTTTCCAATTTTTCCTTAGCCTTCTAGCCAACTTCTTTCACTCTATACACACACACACACACACACACACACACACACACGCACACACACACAATGGAACATTAGTTGCTCATTTGTGTTCCAGGTCTTTCCTCTGTAAATATATACTAGTAATTGCATGTTGTAGGATTCGTGGTAATGTATTGTTGAGGACTCCACAGAAGTGGGATGAACCTCTCACACTAAATTTGATCTAGATAAGATTGATGATGCCACACATACCAAGGAAAGAAGAAACAGGTTTATTGCTCACATAATGAGGCTTTCTGGAGAGAGCTGGGCAAGCTCCTAAGCAGATCCAAAAATGAAAGAGCAGAGAGAGGCAACTGGCTTAGGATATTATGATGGTTAGGGAGTAGAGCTGAGGTGAGGGTTCCCTTGCCCAGGCCAGGAAGTATGGTTTAAACCTATGGGTAGTGCCCAAGTCAGGGAGCACTCAGGTTTTCTTAATAGCTTGCCCAGATATGAGCAGAAGGGTAAAGAAGAGTGGTGGGGCTTGAATGCTCTCAGCAGTCAAACATCAAAAAAGCAGTCAGACTTTTTATCAAAGCATGTAAAGAATTTAGCACAGTACACCTAGATGTCCAGTAAGTGCTAGCTTTTATAATCATTATTCTTAACACAATCATCACACTCATGTCTGCTTCCTGCTGCCTGGCTGGCACAATGAGAAAATAATTTTAGGACATGGCTCTAAAAGAAAATCTGGAGGAATAAGACTGAATTTGAATGATTGGTTTTGTGACCCAAACACTACACCAGAGTAACAGTTTAGAGTGTTATGTTTAACATCACATGTATAAAGTGCAGTGGGCTCAGATTCACTATACCTGAGCTTAAAGCTTAGCTCTGTTCCTTAATGGCTGCATGATTCTCAACAGTGGCGTACATGCTCTCAAACTTATCAGCCCAATGCAAGTAATATCACCAATTCCACTGGATTGTTATGAACAATATCAAAACAAAACAGGTGCCAGCATGTATCAAATTTCCCAGTACTTATTAAATGCTCAGTGAATAATAATCGAATATGATTCTGAATATAATCTACCTAGCCACTTAACTTCTCTGAGGCTAATTCCCTGTATTTATAATGTAAGGATAATAATGTCTAATTTACCTATCATACAGGAGGATGATAAGAATCAGCATCAACAGGAGATTATGTATCTGATAGTGCTTTCTAAATAGAAATGTATATATTAATATAAGACATTATTATTAAAGACATTGGCTACCACATAAGCATCAAAGAGGAAACGCTGAAGACGAATTACTAGAATCCTGACGGTGCTCAAACACCTAAGGTGCTCTCATGGTCCTAATTTCAGTGAAGAATTCTTAAATCAGGTTCACTTTTCATTGTATACTTGCTAATCATATTACACGCTGAACCTTCTCCAAAGCCCTGGCATTTTCAAACAGTACTGAGTTAAGATTGATTTGCCTGAGGGTCCCAGATATTTACTTGCTCTCGGCCAAGCAACTCCATCTGTTGATTTCAGTTGACATTTGATATAACCTGCCTTCGGTAACCACCAATTCTAAACCATGACTTCGGAAAACAGACTCAGAAGATTAAAAACTCATTCAAGTTTTAAGCAAGGGAGAATGACTGAATAAGCATACGAAGAAAGTTGTAATGGAAAGCAGAAAACAGAGAGAACAAACAAAACTGTAAGTGGACATGAGTTATAAAAGTTCTTTTGAAACACAAAAAAGAATGGTGAACAGGGCTGAGAAACATCTTCTACACAGGCTAGATTCATTGCAAGCTTTCAAGATTATTAGTCAAATCTCTGAGAGGGCCCAAAACACAGCCATATCCTCTTTCCTTCTTTTCTTTCCCTTGCCTTCATGCCTACCCAGTATTAAAACTTCATTACAAAGATATTCAAGCCAGGTATGGACTGCTTGCTAGACTTAACACTCTAACCTTTATCATAAAACAATGGAAACAAACAAAAGCAACACAAACATAGCACTCTGTTATCTGCTATTTCCCTGTTGCACTCTGTAACAAATGTGGCGGTCAATGTTCTAGAAGGATGTGAAGCATACTAGGAGGCTGCCAAGTCTTCACTGTTGCCCCATCACTCTAAGGAGATCTTTTCTCTGCTGAGAACTTTCATAGCTCCCCTCTTTCTCTCTATGCCAATGGGTGTATTCAGCCAGACATTCTGGCAGTCACGTACTTCCTTAACCAAAGAAACTTGTAGGCATTTAAGGGAAATAACTACTTGGAATATATACAACTTTATTCTATTGTAAAAGAAATATGTGTTTATTTATATTCATTTGCTCTTAGTATTTGAAATCTCATAAGATGTGTCACATAACATGGAAACAGTAGTGAAACACTTGCCACCACACAATGCCCTTGGCCTTAACTTACCAAGTTACATTATTATTTAAGGATGATCACATTCTGGTATTTTTGTGTTCACCATTTTTCTTCTCTTACAAAAATTGGTTAATGCTGAAAATGTCCTTAATTATTTGAATATATTCTGCCTTCCCAAATAGAGAAATTCCTTGGAGGGACAAACCAACATTATTCTTCTGTATTTCTCCAAAGCACGATTTATGATTTCAATGTTTAGTAGGTATTCAAAAAATATTGTCATCAGACTGATTAAATGACTGACTGCATAGCTTTTTACCTTTCTTTTTAGAAGTTAAATAACATTCATATTTCAGCAAGGGCTTGTTCCTTTGTAAATTATTGATTCAGAATCACAATTTACAACATCAGAGCTCACCTGCCAAAACAACTTCAAATTAAATAGCAACTTTTGTTACAATATTTTGGAGCCATATCTGAGAAATGCAACTGACACTGGCATAGAGTAGAATAGTTTCAACAAGGTAAGAAAAGGCATATTGACTGACAGGAGCGTGCTCTGTTGCCTTGACAAACAAGAATGAATTCAGCCTCAATCTGTTGGAGTCTCAGGGCTCACAAACCTGCCAGATTGCCATCTTTGTGTGGCATGCAAAATAATCACAGTAGCTAGAAATGATAAATTGTAGATGACTCGGGTGGGAAGCAACACATTTAATCAATCTCTCTTTTTCACTCTGCAGTTTCTAACCATGAAAACTGCATTCCTGCTAAGAGAGAATGGTTTTCATTCTCAGCTTCTGGAGGTAAAAGTGTTTCATTCCACAATCCCTGTGCAATCTTACCCATGACTTTCCACTTTAATCCACATTTAGGTTTACATTGTTGATGATATTCCTGTAATTGTCTTCGGTGACTTTCAAGGGTCCATAAAGTAGCAACTGTTCAGCTCTTTAATTTCCTAGACCCTTCCCAATCTGGTTCCCTAGCATCATCTTGTTGCCATCTGCTTTATCAATGCTTTACTAAGCTTTTAAAGTGTGTTCAATTCTATGCTAAGGATTTTATTCTATGGGGGCTATTCTGGAGATAAAGGGCATTAAATGTATAAAGCACAATATAAATTCGAGTCTTCAAGATATTATTTCTGGAAACTGGACTCATTTAATTATCTCATTTCACTTGTCAAACCGAAGTGCTACAATTTAATCACCACTTTTTAAATAGTTATGTTTCCTTTTAAATTTACTATTACATCAAGAGAAATAAGTTTTATAGAAAAGTTGTATCATTTTTGTGAAGTAAAAATGGCATAGATGATAGAGGCTTTGTTCATCTGCTCTTATGACCACATCAGAGTTGTGATGGAACCACACAGAGCCTGGGTCTTGATAAATAAGCCCTACAACTAGAGAGAGAAATAAAAAATTATCCTGCAGCAAGAGGAGGTAGGACAGGGCGAAGACATGAGGCTGCCCAGTTCCGAGCAGCTGAGTGGGACAGAGGCTATGGCAACAGATGCCTCTTAAAGGAGCTATGTCCTGTGAGTGGACTTTTGTGGTGATGGACTTGCTGGCTCTGAGTACCAGCACCCAGTCAGCTGCTGGAGTGGGAATGTGCCCGGGACTTACAGGGGGACACTGTGTTGTCAGAGCAAGGGCCAGAGGTGAGGCTTTCTCCCCTGCTGAAGTGCAGGTGGTATCCATTGTTCTTCTGTGGAGCCTTCCCCCATTTCAGTGTGTTGACATGGTGCCACCAAAGGTGACAGACACATCATCAAACTGGAAACAGAGTTTGCTCTACCAAGAGGATTCCTGAAATTCTACCTCCCACAATTTGGAGCCCTACCTAAGCCACTTTCCGTTGTGCCCTTGGTGAGTCCTGTGCAACTTGCAGCACAAGCTCCAAGACTCACACTCGTGGCAGCTGTCCTTGTTTTCTGGCATGGTTTCTTGAGGTAACTAAAAGCACAGCATCTGTGGATTACTTGCTGAATCATAACAGGTGGCCCCGGAGGGACACTGGCTGGGGCTAAAATTGGCCTGCAGCTGAACCCCTCTCAGGACTGTGCCTCTGGACATCTACAACACAAAGCTATGCCAGTAAGACCAGGGAGACTTAGGAGCTTTGGTTAGTACATAGAAACAGATACAGAAAACCAGCCAAAATGGGAAGACAAGGAAGCAAAAACCTTATGAGAGAACAGAACAGAGATCAAGGAATAATGGAATCAAGCCATCTAACAGGTGCAGAGTTCAAAACACTGGTAATAAAGATGCTCAATGAACTTAGGAGAAGAGTAGATGAACTCAGCAAAAACTTTAACAATTAAGTGTTCCAACAAAAGGATGGGGTGGCTGAATGGATAAGCCTACAAGAGACTCACTTCAGATTAAAAGCCACAAACAGACTAAAAAGAAGAGGATGAAAAAAGAAATTGCCTTAATGGACCTAGGGGATATTGCACTAAATGATTTAAGTCAGATAGGGAAAGACAAATACCATGTGATTTCATGTACATATATAATCTAAAGAACAAAATAAACAATAATAACAACAAAACCAGAAACAAACTCATAAATACAGAGAATATTTTGAGGGCTACTAGATAGTAGGGACTTTGGGGGGATGGAAAAAAAAAAGGCTGAAGGGATTAAGAAATACAAATGGATAATTATGAAACAGTCATGGAGATATAAAGAATAGCATAAGGAAAATAGTCAACAATGTTGTAATATGTAATAATAAATATGTTGGGAGAAGAGGGGTCCTAGATTTAGTGGGGTGATCACTTGAGCTCTAATCACTGTGCTGTACAACTGAAACTAAAATATTGTATGCCAACTACAATTGAAAAAAAACTCATTTAATTGTACAATGTAAATATGAGCAAGTAATTGTCTATTATATTTCAATAAAGTTGAGGGAAAAAAGTTGTATCATAAAAAATTTAAATGACCATGGTTTCAATTTGTTTTCTTCTTTCTGTCTCTTTCTGTCACTCTCATCCTATACTTTCTTTCCACTTTCCCTACCTCCAAATAAACACACACATATACATACAAACACGCAGAGACACAAACACATTTCCTAATTGCTCATTTATGAGTTCATCATTGTCATATTAAAAGTCAATATGTCACAGATCAAACCTATGTTTTGCTATTTACTATACTGCTGAATCCCATGACACACATCAAGCTGGTACTAGGGAGTACTACAGACTTAGGAGTAGGCCACACTTCTAAAGCACATTACTTTTTCCTGGGACCACACTTTAGAGTAATATGGAGGATAATTTTTAAGCCCAGATTGTTATCTCCTCATCTATGTTCATCTCCCTACTCTTTTTCCAGAGACCAACCTCTTCCTGATTCATTCTTGGAGTTTAGAGATCTTGAAGGAACACTTGTTATTTGTGAAACACAGTTTAATATACCAACACAATGATTACCTTTCGACAGGTTTATGGAATACTGTCACCCATTCTTCTGAGATGTCATCTATATAGAATGCGCAAAACATTTTCATGGTAGGTTATACAGAATACATCTAGAAAGTGATTTGTTTTCTTTTGTAATCAGTTCTGAACTACTCTTTATTTTCAGGGTCCTGCTTCAAATCTTTATTTTGTAATTCATATTTTTTTCTTATTTTCTATTTATCTTCATATATCCCTATTGAATCTCATGTTTTTATTCCTTTATCTATCACAAATGAAAATAATTCCTTTAAAAAGTATATTAGTTTTCCATCTCAGACAAAAATTAATAGATTACTTTTTATTATAGCATTGCAGAAATCTAGAACTAGAAGGGCCATGGAGATATTAAGGTAGAGATTGGTAACAATGCTGAAAGTAGTAGATACATACTAGTAGTAGTAGCGGCAGCATACTAGTGATGGTCTAGCTGGTTGCCACACTTCTGTCAACTCTTGGTAGATTGCTGGCATTTTGGGGTGAGGGGCACAAGTCCAGGGGTGGCAGCTCTTTCCCACTCCTTTTGTGATCATTGCTACAGTACAGAAAAAAGTAGCTCCATACCTAGAAATCTCAGTATTTGGAATAAATGAAAACATATTTTGTGATTAAATATATGATACCGTGAACTGAATATAGTTTCCATCTTATTTTGAGATTTTAAGAGAATGATTCAAATATCACTTTTGGTAGCCCATGTGTTATTATAATCACTTTTATATCGATGAGGCTATAGGTTTAACAGACTTTGTGTTCTTAGTAGACATGTAGGACAATTGATCTGTATGGTCTTTATAGCATTTCTTTTTTTAAAAGTGGACTAGGTATCTTCTAGTCTTCCTGTGGGAAACATTTCTGCTTTTTACCATTTGCCTCATGACCCCTCTTCTCTATTCCTTTTTAAAATCATGCTCTTCAGCATGCTATCTACTTTCAGCATATCCTTTTGTTTTAAATAAAATAGAGCTGAAGTTTGGATAAATTTTGTGTGCCTGAGCTCCATGTGAAATCTGTGCATGCCATTGCATACTTCTGTGAATATAAAAAGGAGAAATAACGCTAATGTGAAGTTGTTGTTTTTCAGTTTAGTCAGTCTTTGACGTCTCCCAAAGGCTTCCAATGGTAAGCCAATCCATATCAAAGCTGCTTTGATCATGAAGTCATCATCTACTACCTTATTTTATAGGTAAGTATTGTTTTGCAAAAAGTGTAAGTATCCTTTGCTCTATCTTAAAAACAAAACAACTCTCAAAGCAATAAAAAATATATTTTTTTTCTGTTTCCTGTGAATGTCAGTTCTTTTTTGCCAGCAAGGAGTAAAAATTTCAAAATAAATGCAGCAAAATTAAGCAATGAACAGAGAAAGTTGTCAAAACATTTCAGGAAATTCAGCTGAGAGATTTGAAGTATCATCAGTCTGATGAAGAAGAAAGAGGACTTTGTACTATTACATACTACAATTTTGAGATTTGCTGTAGTTAAGCCATCTATGGGTTCAGAGTCTGGGTTAGAAAACATAACACGAGCCTTATTGCTGTAAATCTAGCCATTGTCACTCAGGGTCTTACTGTCGCCATGCCACAGTTCTCAGAAATAATCTCTAGATGTTCAGATAATTCTGGATACAAAAAATAAATTAATGCAGTCACAAAATATAGATGAAACCACATATTCTTACAGACATTCTTTCTACACATACTTGCTGAGCATCTTCAATGTGCAGAAACTATTTCTTCTGTGGAACAGTGGGAGTACCTAAGCAAGTTTACACCTGTCGCAATTTGTACACATGAAGTCATACTGTGACCGTTTTGTATGTCTTTCTTCCCACAAGAGTATACTCTCCTTGAGGACCAAGAACAAATCCATTCGTTTAATTCCCCAGTCTTAAAAAACAGACGATGACTGGCTACTAACTAAATGAATGTCTTGAAAAAGAAAAAAAAATAGAAATGCCTTACATATGTTACCTATGATGTGCAGTGAATTCTTCCATCCCTTTATGCTCCTTTGTGATATGCTAAGCAAGATAAATTAATAGGCATGTGTGTGGTGCTTAAAGATTTAACTTTGACACCACATACCACATTTCCTTTAGAAGTTTATGATCAAATAAGTTAAACTGATCTTCAAAATAAATATGATCTGAACAAAAATCTACCTCGTCTGAATTTTTTTACTTTGTATTTACTTCTAAAAACTAAGCTTTTTTTTCTCCACTGTAACATTGTTAAACGGGGTCATTTTACATGGGTAACTTTGACCAGTTTGTTGTTGATTCATCAGGTTTTCTGACTTGGAGACCAAAAAAAAAAAAAAATGAAGGAAACTAATGACAGAGATATCTGTATGCCAACTTTCACCTTAAAAATTATAGTTTCCAAATACTCACAAGTGAAAATACCATAAAATTTAATGACTTAATTAAGCTAGTGGTAAAAAGCAATACATCTGGGAGGATGTTAGTTACAAGAGCAGAATTATATGGTTTTCAGCAAGGTGGTCTAGAAAGAATCAGGCTTTGAAATCTAAACAACTAGATTTAAAATCTGATTCTTCCTTTTAATGGGATTTTTCTCTAGATTACTCTTTATGAATATTAATTTCCTCATGCAAAATGGTGATATATTACATATTCTGAAATTTGAGAGACTTTTTAAACCATCCAACATCAAGCTCCCATCTTTTCTCCCATCCTCACAAATATGAGAGACCGATAGAACTGTGTGGGGTCAACTGTTATAATATAAATGCTGCCATGCAGCTCTGAGTTATAAAATTATAAACTGAGCTCTTTTCCCTGATGAATCTCTAACTTTAGGGAATACTATTCACATTTGCCATTTCTAAGTAAGCAATTACTTAGAAACATCAATTTGTAATAAATGAGGAAACACATATCTCCACAGATATTAAGTGAAATGTTACCTAAACGTTACCTAAATGTTATCATTTATGTTTTTTATCTTGGAAAGAATAACCCATTTCCTTGCAAAGCAAAAGGTGCTGTGACTTGCCAACAAGATCTGACTTCCTTTTGCATGTTATTTGTTGTTATGGCAAGATGCTTTCTAAGAGTGACATGAAATGATAACATGGGAACATGAATAAAGAAATAAAGCCAGTTGTTATGGAAACCAATTCTCTTAGAATGAGGGGTTGAATGAACTTTCTCCTTAGTACCTTCTATTTCCTCATTTTGAGTTGAAGAAGACACATATCTTTAGGCAATCATGAGGGTTATTTAAAAACCTTTATTGCACATATATTTTTAATTACTTCAATTCTCATATTTTTTGGTGATACTTTGATTATGGATTTATTGTATTCCCTAAGTCTTTTGAATTCTTTACAATGATTGCTTGTGCCGATCACAGTCTTCAAACTTTTTCGTACTAGAAGAAAATGTGTCCTGAACTTTAGTCATTCAACTTTGGTGGGTTGGAGCTAATAGTTAGTGGTTAGTGTCGTGTGCCAACAAAAGGTTGAATCAGGCTAGGCAGCTAGTGTGGGTCACAGGGGGTTAAGGAAAAGTTATAGTAGAATAATCAGATAAAGTATGTCTGAACCCAGGTTACGAGATTGAAGAACCATAATTTTTTACTTTCTAGGTTCCTGGGGCATCTGAGATATCTACAAGGCAGCTTAGGAACTGAGGTCAAAGAGTTAATGCTTTACAGTTTCTTGGGTGCTATAGATAGAGCGTGTGGAAATAGTCCATGATTTTAGTGACCCTATGAGTGGCTGGGGATTCCACTTAATTTTATGTGGAGACATTGCGCCTTGGATCTGAAGGACCTTGCTGAACTCTGAATGGGTCACTGTCCGTATCCCGTGGCAGCAGCAGCTTCTCTGTGTTAATGGGAAAACAGAGACCTGAACTCACATGGGTTAGAAACTGAACTTTCATTTATGTCTTATCAAAGGTCCTTACAAACTTTCTGCCATTACAGAGAGACAGCAGATATGAAGCAGGTTTGACTTCTTCCTATGGAAATGAAGACCAACCACCCAAATGAAAGCAAGCTAAGAGAGGATACTCTTCTGCTCCTATGACAGCTATTAATTCACCTCTTAGAAGAGAAGCAAGAATGCTGCTTTGAGAAAGCAAAGCTCCAACTCCTGAAAGGTGGCTTCAAATGATGCCAGCAGTTCACAAATGTACTCTCGCCATCCAGAGAGGGCATTGTGCAGAGTCCTCCTCTCCCTACCATCACTATTAGGGTCAGTGGAGCCTAGTACTCAGTTCCACTCCCACACCTTGCATGGGGTAGAGCAAAAGGGGGCACTTAACTTTTGTCACATATATCTTACGGCAATAACCTGTTTTCTCTCGATTTGATCACTACTAAGTTATCTGCTTAACAAAGTCCCTATTCCTCTCCGAGTCTAAGAATCAAATCTTCCTGTGATTCATTTCAACCAGCTTTCCTTGAAGCACTTTTATATAAAGTTATGAATCAAATGGACAATCAATAAATATTAGCTGATGATGGATAAAGTTTAAGCCACAGAGTAAAGACTGTGCTGCTGAACTGAAAGAGGTCAGTTTTTATCCAGCACGATAAATAAAAATTTCATTTTATGTACAGATTTCAGATGGTCAGGTCATTCGATAGGAAAGCATAATTGAAACAAAATTCCCTTGGCAGACACTGGCCACTGGTGAACTTTCAAATACATGATACAGTTCAATATGACTACAATAAACAGGTAATAAAATGTTGGCCTTTGGCTTTCCATGACTGTTCCTTTTAGCAACTGCATTGCTCCAGGAGACAGGTCTATGGATATGTATGCTTGTGAGTGGGCAACTATTCTCTTACATTTTCTGACAGTTGTTTGCAATCAGTGGTGGTGTCAGACCTAGTGTTTTAGTTTCATAACTGTAATTGGGTTGTCTTGTCTTCCTAGTCAATTGGTACATGATTCTTCTTATTTCTCTTTTTTTTAAAAAAAAAAAATCAATAAACAGTTTGTGGTGCCTTTAATAGAGAGAAATCTGGTTTTACCATATTATAGAGTTGACATTTTTAACATCTATCCCCCAAAAAGACCATTGGGTCTGCCAGATCTAATGCATAGGTTTTGAATTAATTGGGTTGTTTGGTCCCAGGGATGTACAATAATGCGAACACATTTCATAGTGGAATGTAGAACTTCCTGAGCTATAATGCCCTGAACTCTACACTTATAAATAGAAACAACTTTTCCTTTTCTTTCCCTCCATTTGTAAACCCCTTGATTTATAATGAAGTTATAAAAGACACAGATAACTATTTTTAAGCCTGAGATTGATGTTGAAACTACTAAAATGCTATGGGTATGAATGAATATATACATTTTTTTTTACATTTACACAAAAATGGATCCATACACACACACACACACACACACACACACACACGCATATGTGTGTGTGTATACATATATATACACATATGTATTTATAACTGGTTACATGTTGACTTCGTAATTAGGCATCCCCAGTAGTCGGCACAGTTTGTCGTGTAAGCTCAGGGTCAAGTTCTGTTTCATTTCATTGCTCCAGAGTACAAAAAAAAAAAAAAAAAAAAAAAATCAAAAACATTTCATCCCCATTGTGTTTTCTTAAATAAGCAGTGTCATGGGAAACCATATGTACAGGTGGACAGCCCCCCACTGCTGGCTCTGTCTATATATACTAAGTCTGTATATTTACATATATATATTGACTTTATATAAACATACATTCACACATGCACACATAAAGACCTGGAATAAAGGGCATTTCAGTTTTTAGGAGTAAATCATATTTGATGCAATTTTACAATTACACTTCTGGAACTGTACTAGGATATGAAGATGCAAAGAAAAGATGAATAAGGCAGAATAACCACCATCAAAAGTCTTAACAAAGAATAGAAATTACTGCAAAATAATCAGTAAATTTACATCTTTTAGCTTTTGGTTAATAGCTTTGTTCTTTTTGGGATCAGCTTTGCACCACTGGTTCTGTATTGACTTGAACAAAAATACATTTCAAAATAATATAGTGTATTAACTAAAAACTTGGGGCTGCCTGCTTAAGCTCAGATTCATTCCACATTTCGTTGCTATCTCTAAGTATTCATTCTGCAGGAGATAGAGGTTTTTTCACTGGATGGAGATCATTATCAAATGTTTCCATCTTCCTCTAAAGCATTCACTATTAACTGCTGTTGGAATCAGGATTCTAGAAGAAGTAAGCTATTGGTTGGTTCTGGTAGGTTTGTTCTGAGTTTTAATGGGCATACACTGGAGAGGAAAATAAAAAAGTTTATCAGAGACAAACTTTAATATTTTGAATAGCACTTAATTGATTAATCTGGTGTGTAGAATTTACCTTTTTTAAAAATTTAATTGCTAAACATGAAAACTTGAAGTTCAAGAGTACTAAAAGAAGAAAAATTTTCAGGTCATAACATTTTCCTTTAAAATATCCGCTCACCTACCTCAACTTGAAAATCAGATTACTACTTTTTCAAATGAGTTTCCCGGGGAGCAGGGAGGAGTTGAATTAGAACAACACTCTGTAAAGAGTAGCAGTCACTTCAGGAATTCAACCCAAGGGAGGAATGAACAGATATTAATATATCAGCTGCCCCACAACCTGAAATTCCACTTGTTTGTTACTTTCAACCTCATTTGTTCTTATTTATCTGGGTTCCTGATTGAAAAGTCAAGAGGAAACACCATGTCTTTATGTGCCAAGTGAAATCTGGGACTATGATTCATTTTAAAGTCAGTTATGGAGAAAAAAATGTCTTAACAATGGTTTGAATTATCTGGATTTAAAATTTATTTTGGAAATAAATCACTAGACAGTGGCCTATTCCATTTTATTATGCCTATCTCCTTAAGTTTAAAGAACAATGGCCATTTTATGAGTTATTTGGTTTAGCCATATGATATTATTATGTTCATAGGACAAAAACTGTCAAAGTCATGACCCTATTATGGTGAATTAGTTAATATGGGGCCAGGATTACACGGGCAAAGATCTCTATATTTTACAAAATATTGCTTATAGTTCTGTGGAGGGAAAAAAAAATTATGTTTAAAAAATTTATAGGTGTATTGTGAAAGAAATCCTCCTCTTGATGATTCACCATAATCAGTTATTCTTCATAGTAAAGGCTTTGAAAAAGTTCACAGCAAATTAAATAATTTATTTAAATAAAATCCTTAGGGAATGTTGTGCTGGACCATAAAATATATTTCCTAATCAAATGCCTATTAAAATTTTAAAGGGCAGCAATATTGCATGTAATGCAATTTGGGAAGCACTGCCCAGAACCGAAGTTTCTTGTGGACCCAGCACTTGCCTGTCCTTGTACTTCCAAGGGTTAACGCAGTGCCTGGCCTGCACCGGGTTTTTTCCAAACCTAAAAGTAACGGCTTTAGATACACAGTTTGTAATCTAGCTCTCATACTGTGCATACTATTTTAGAGGAAATCATATCTCCTCTCCTCATCCAGCAAATTGGCATTTCATAAAATAAGCTATGCACTCTGAGATTGAGTAAATTCAGATATTTTCCTTAGAATACATTTCACAGCTAGGGCATAACATTCTGAACCCTATAACATTATCCTTCTTCAAAAGGTATAAGTCTGTCTCCTCATGTCAAACTTCCTTTTTGTTCTATGTGCGTCTGCAGTAATTGTCTGTGATTGCTGGAATTGTTATTGTATGGGAGTCTTTCCTTCAAAGCTATTTTTAAGCACCCAATGTGGTTGCTTGCAGTCTATGGCACCTCCATTAATATTATCTGAGAATATCAATAAATCGAAATCCATAGCCAACAGTGATTACTTTCTTTATCCTGGCAGCAAAATAGCATTATTTAGACACAGTTTCAGAGCAAGCAACAAATGGAGATACCTTCCTACAAACTCCAGTTTCTGGGTTACATTAGCAATGGTGATATGAGATCACTACCACAAAGGGATTCTCAGTCTATACTCTATTTAGCAGATGTGTGCGAACAGGCCTGCAACGTGTTTCCATGTTCAGTCTTAGGAGTTGGGGTCCTCGGTCATGAGAAAGCCTTGTCCTTTCTCCTGTACTCTGGATTCTCCCTCTCCTACAATCCCTAGGTCTGTCTTTTCTTGCTACCTCTTTTTCTCTCTCTCCTATATCTTCAAACTCTCTATTGGTTTCATCCTCTCATAACATAAATGTACTCAAAAATCTTCTATCTTGAAAAAGAATCTACCTTCATTTCTACCTTCTGTCCTTCCCCTTTCTTATATGGAGAGGTTACTTAAATAAGTATCCTTTAGTCCATTCTTCACTTCCTTACCTCCCTTCTGCTACTGAGACCAAAGACAATAGGTTAGGCTGTCACTAATCTTGCAGAAGAGTCCCCTCTGTTATTAAGACTTCCTTTACTTCTCCCTTTACTCATTCCTCCTAGCACTTTAAGTTTGGAAGTTTACTCCCTCATTTGGTTTCAATTGCACCTTGAACCCTCCTCTATTATGGAACTTACCACTTCATATTGTATTGTATTTAATGTCTGCTTCTCTTTATAAAGAGATGATGTCTTAATCATCTTTGTGTCCCCAATATCCAGCATAGTGCCTGTGGGCAACTGTAGGGACTTAATAATGCCTATTATTGGCATCCAATGTTTTGGACCAAAAAGTTTCTAAAGCCAGCATGGAGGAAGAGAAATGGGAAAGTTCCCCACATGCAAACATACTGTGTATTTTGTACTAAAAGCCTCTGATAAATGTGGTGGCATTATCCAATTAACTTTCTAGTACACAGAAGAAAATATTATGGATTTTTTCAACTTACCATCAACTAATCTTAATTGTCTTTGACCTATGTTAGTTACATTGAGGGTAGGGGAATAATTGGTAATGTAGCAATTTAAAGTATTAACATTATACAATATACAGATTATGTAAAGAAGATCTAATCTCTTCAGAAAAAGATAATGGAAGTTAATAAAGAATAGGTAGTAGGACTTAGTCGGTTAAATTAGTACCTCAAACAATTTTACTATAGACTTTTATCCTCTCTGGGTGAATCTGAATGATATGTTTAATATTTCTTACTAAAAAATTCTTGTTTATAATTTATGAACATTTTTATCCTTCTACGGACTGAGCAATATTAATGAGTTGATGTGCATATGATTAGTAATTATCAAATAAGAGTTTAACATGTGTGTATACCAAGGTCCTCCACAATCACACGTCACCTGTCAGTCCCCACCCTACCTTCTCTTGCTCCTAGCCTGCCTCAGGCTACTTTGTGATGCTATTTCCAAAATGTTCTCTTCTCTGTTCCCTTAAGAGGCACAACTCACTCCAGAAGACACATTATTCCAGACCTATTATCACTTCCCACAGCAACTGACAGGACACCCAATCTATAAAAGAGGTCATGGGGACAGGGCACTTTGGGAAGGGGAGGCAAGTTCCCAGATCAATATGAGCTGAGGAAAGTTTTAACTTTCTCAAAAAAAGAAAAAACACTGTTTCCCCATCGAGGAGTCCACAGGCATGAGATGTTCCTTGTATCCTCAACTGAAATCAAGAAGTGACCCAGAGACACCATGAAATAAAGGATGGTTCACTTTTCCAAGTTTCTGCTAAAGTTCTACTATATTACCTGTTAATCTGACCTCTTTAAGTTTGCAAGGAATTCTATCCAAATTTGTTTAAGACATCATAGTAAACAGAATTTTATAAACAATATTCTGGTCAATTTTCAGGCTACAGGTCTAGGATTATGTTTGTCATAAATTATGAAGAAGGGGAACTCACTTGCCCCCTCCCCAAAATATCCTGAAGAGAAAATTGAGAACTGAGCTAACAAAGATTTTCTTTGAATTATACAGGTAACTGTTTAATAGATATAACTGACCTGTAGACATGACAGGGTTTTTTCATATTGGAATAATAAATCATAATCTTGAAATTGTAAATCCCCCACTCCCAGATTTTCCATAAATCATCAGAATGAGGATCGGTTCCCCAATGTTTAAGGGTATGGCTGCCTTCAGAGAAATGGAGGGTCAGGGTATCGCCTAAGTAATTTATGTAAACTACACATCTCAAATGGAGGCTTTTTCTGACAACCATGCTACTTGGACTTAAATTATCTGGAGGATTCTTCCAATTCTCCTCTCTGTTATATGTAGATCAAAGCATAATGACTTGGCCTGGGACAATCTGAGAGATTAATAACCGAAGCAAGGGTTTTAAAAAATCTATAGTAATGACACAAATGAGACCTATCAAATTAGAAAATCAAAATGAAAACATACTAAACACTTCAAAATTTAATTAGAAAAAGTTCCAAGTTCAGACCACACTGAGGCCATTTCACACCAGCACTCTATATTGGAACATGAAGAGGAGAGTCATTATGGTGAAATGTGACCTTGGGGAGGAGCTAAGTTCTGCTCACTGCCTCCTTTATTCTGTCTGCCTTTTAGGGCTTGCTCCTCAACATTTTAGAAAAAGGCAAGGCCACAGAAACAAACAGGCAAGCATATGTGCAATTTAACCTTGAAAAGAGGCAGAATTTGGTATTTTGTTTTTTTTGCTAATAATGATGGCACTGCAATTGATTTGAGACTACTTAGCATAAAACATTTGAAAATATTTTTCAAATTAATATACAACCTATGAAACATAAATTGCCTGCTGATCCCTATGAACCTTTCCCATTGACTTTTAAGTCCAACACTGTATATCAGGTAAGGCTCACTTTCTTCCTCTGTGACATACTGGCAAAAAAAAAAAAAAAAAAGATTGCAGGTTATATATGTTTAGAATGAATCATCTTTCTTTTCTATAGCCTCTTTCATACAGATTGTATATCCTTCAAACACTTTATAGACTTCTATAATATAGGAGCATATAAAGAATAAATTACAAAGAACAAGGGAAAAGACAAGCTTCCATGACTTTGTGAAGTTTATACGGTACCTATTTCTGAAGGCTCTATATGTTTTGCATTATTATTTTACACTTTCAAATTTAGCTCACTTTGTTATGCATTTAGTTCTCAAGTTATCATTGTGTGTTGGCGTTGGGGTGGGGGTGGGGAAGGAGCATGTGTGGGTTATTACAACACATGGTGTAACCACATTCCACCTAAATCAGCTATCTGATTTGTTAAGTGAGTGCATAGTGTGCATACACTCATAAAATTCCAGTTATGGGAAAATTTCAGATTCAATTCTATTAAGAATGGGCTGTGTGTGTGCATTACAGTGGCTTGAGTCCTGATCCAAGCCTTCCACAGCCTTTTGGCCCCCTATAATTTATAGTCTCCTTTCTTGACTATCTTTGGAAGTTTTTCTACTTCATCTTGGTCAACCTGAAACTTTTCCCTCCCACAACTGGTTGTTAATTCTCATTCTCCCATTTCATATCATCCTTCAAAAGCTTAGCTTGGTAATAGGCTCTCATTCCTATATTTCTAAGAAAAACACACTAATTTTTAAAATTGCTAGCAATTTCTCTCTTCTTTTGGAGAAACTGTCTCCTGTGACCGAGGTGTTTCTTTGATGTGTGCCAGCTTTAAATATGGTGAGAGTGGGAGTCTATGTACCTTCTTTTGGGGTCCCTCTGCTCCTCATAGGGAAGCTGGCAATATTAAATGAGAGGCAGCTGCTTGCGTAGGGATGGAGCGGGGTGAGGACCAGCCAAGTGTACCCCAGGACACTAGATGTCTTTGTGAAATTCAGACATAAAACAGAGTTCTTTCCTAGGGCAGGTGCTATTATTAACCACATTAAGAGCTGCCATCTAATAAGAAGTGTTAGACCCTTTTTTAAAGTATGATAGCAAGAAAGGAATTATGTGCCCCATTTACAGATGAATAATCTAGCTTCTTTCAGCAAATTTTATACATTTATGTGAGGAAGCCAACATTCTTCACATGCTACTATTCCTTCCAGGGTTATGAATTAAAGCAAACTCCTGTTATTTATATACAAACACTCATATACTCATATACACACCCATAGTTTCCTAGTAGAAATGGCAAAATTTTGATGGGCTTGGTGTGGCTGATACATGTGCAGATAAAATATTACATAGGACTCTTTACCTATATATTAAAAACACTACACAGAACTCTTTATCTTTTACCAAGTAGAAACGGATTATTGCATATTTTCTTGGAAAGATATTTCAGTTACTGAATGAATGAATGAATGAATGAATGAATGCTTCATGGACACAATAGTGCATTGTAATTCAATTGTGTTTGTAACTGCAAATGAATCATGGGGAGAAGTAAATCTCTCCCCACTTCACCTCAAAGAGCCCAGCTTTGTTTAAAGTTACACATCAAGAAAAAAGAGAAAGACTGGAATAGCTCCAGAGAGCCCAGCTACTGCTACCGTGGCTTAGAAGACGTATGGAAGTAAGGCACGATTCCATAAAATAGTTTAAAACCCAAGGCTGGGCTTTTTCCCTCTCTGATCACCCCCCACTCTGATTAGTGAACTGGGACTACAGTCCTCAGAGGAGCAAACATGGCAGTCATCTCTCAGTGCCCCTCTGATGCTGACTGGAAACCAGAAAGGATGTTTTTAAGACCCAGGAAAACCAGGGATGCTGCCAACGGATCCAAAGACCTCTTGGGTTTAACAAGGGTAGGCTTTTCAGGTCTGACACGATAAAGAACACCTTCCTCCTTTTACAGCATTTTTTCACAAAATCAGCTAGCATCGAATTAATAAAACTGTGGATTTTTGACATTACAATCTTTTACAGAAAGACAAGCTTGAGTGACAGGTAAATAATAGCAAAGGAATAAGTTTCTGTAAGTACTTATTTATTTATGAAGAGTATGTGGCATGTAAAATAAATAAACTTGCAGTTTTTATTTCTTTTTTGAAGTTACTAACCTGTCATCGTAGGTTAAATAACTGTCAAGAGACCTCATATTTGTGATGTTTTAAATAGGAGTTGAAATTGCTGTTTCCCTATGGTAGATGGATATTTCTAAACATCGTTTTTTCTTTCTTTTCCGGAAAAAAAATTATAGTCGAATGTACAAAAAATAGAAATATATATTCCACATGTGCAGAAGGATCAGGTTGTGGAATAGAGGTGAGGTGGTAAATGGAGGAAGGTCAATTTATGTTATACTGCTTCTCTTTATTTGCAGTGATTTGTACACATTTTTAACTCTCTGCAGGTTAATCTAGTTTATTTTCTATTGTTTCTTCCTATTGATTTTAATTGCTCCAACAATAAACTGTTTTATTCAACTGATCTTTGAAACTTTCACAGAAACATATTTAGGGCACCACTTGCATATCTTTCCTCTTTTTCACTCACCTTCTGTCCCCTGAATGGGTTTCTCTTCCAGGCTCATTTCCTCACTTTGATTTGTGTTTTATTTCTCAGTCGTCATCTCTCCTTCGCCCTCCTCTCTAACCATTTCTTTCTATTGTTATAACGGTCCTGTTCACTTCCTCCTCTTCTTTTTTTGTTGCAGCTGCAGCTTTTTTCATGTTTCCCACTGCTACTTGCTGTTGTCACCAAAAACTCTTTTTATCTTCCTGTCTACTTATTTTTTCTCTTTCTGCATGTATCCTCATTCCCGTATCACCACTAACTAGTAAGTTTTGAGAAAAGCAAAGTGAATTTGAAACTTCAAAGTTTCAAAGTCACAGGAAAACAGAAAACTCAAGCTTGTCTCAGAAGAGACTATCTGCATTTCTGCAGTAGATTATATGGAAATCGTTCAGTAAGCGAGAAGGAGGGAAGCTGCGCTGGCTCGTGGATCATTTAAATTAGAGAAATGAATGTTGAAGGAGCTGTTCTCATGAGTAGTCATCTTAGATACACCTCTAATAATGAAAATTAGGCAGTTTCCACCCTTCATGAAAAAAAGTACAGCAGCAAGTCTGTCTCTCACCGGCAGATGAGCAAGATTCAGTGGAAGGGGGAAGTCATTCTGGCTTTACCATTCAATTTCTATCCAGTTTTTTTTTAGTCTCAAACATCAGAGCATCCCAGAATGCCCATTTGAACCACTATCAATATTTTAAACCAATTTCCTTAAACTGTCTGTAGAGATAAGCACTATCTTATGTGAACCCTATAGTTTTCCTCCAGTCTGCACATAATCAAGTAAGGGACTCATTTTTTTTTTCTTTTTCCTGTATCTCTTATATCTTACCCAAACGATACTTTAAAAAGAACATTTTTACATTCTTTACTACATTTGTACCTATCTGGGTACAGTATGTGTATGTGTGTGTTTAGAGTTATGCATTTTGCCAAGCACAAAAGCACCGGTGAAATACTGGCACCCTAGGAAGGAAGGAAGGAAGGAAGGAAGGAAGGAAGGAAGGAAGGAAGGAAGGAAGGAAGGAAGGAAAAGGGATTGATTTAATTTTTCTGATTCTGATACACTGAGCTATCAATGAGTTGAGAGAGCACACAGATAATGTTTAACATGATAAACAAGCAGCAGTGGAATGGCAGAGTTTCACAACTACAACAATGCTTGCTGTCCCATCACATCTCCTGCTCCATAGGGAGGATCTGGTGACTTTGAAATCAGAAATAGCAGATATTGATGGTATCCCCGGGGCACAAGGATGAAGAAGACACCCTTGTGGGTCATAGTTCCCTGCTACTTGTCATTACGGCCACATACAGATTTTGGAATCTATAGATTACTTGAATAAAATGGTGACTAAAATATAAAACTCTAGATTCCCCCTACCCTCATCTCCAAGTCCCACAATCTCATCAGTTCTCCAACTCCCATTCTACTTCTACCTTCCACAGAGTCCTAAACCAACATGAAAAATAATTTTATCATATGTCCTCATATTCAGATGGCCATTCTTTAATTCTGATCTTTGGAAATTAGCTTTGAGAAACAATGTCTATTTCCAGTCTACTATCCCTTTCCAGGACAATGGGCAGTATTTCACAGGCTTTTAAACAGGATATTGACATCCCATCAAATATTAGTGGTCTGAGCTACCGTTATGGCACCAGGTGCACTGTCAAAAATGTGACCAAGATTAAAACATATGAAGCTAAATCACATTCTTGTTAAAAACTGTTTTGGCTGGGTGAGACATACCCCCTTATACAGCCAGGCCTCCTATCTGCAAAAATCATGGTTTACTTTTAAGATGAGAATTATGGTTTTTCCATAATGTGTGGGAATGAGAAAGGCACTGAGCATCTGAAGTAAAATGAAAACAATTTAGCTATGTTGAATGTCACCCTCTGTTGTTGATCTCCACACATCTGTGCATTTTTTCCTCATCCAAGACTTTATTTAAATGTGCTGGTTTCTAAGATGAGGAAAATCCTTAATAAAAGTTGTCTTGCTCACTGTATTCACATTTTCATAGACTAGTATCTATCTAAAAGGAGTTAGCTCTCCAGAAAGAAGTCCACACCCAGTTAAATAACATGTTATTGTTGTGCATTTTGTTGGTTTGTTTTTCAAAATTCAAAGCACAAAATATTTCTGCTGGGAAACTCTGCATTGTTTAAAGAATGTCGCTTCCATGTCACCATAGTTAACTAGAACCCAGCACACAAACTCTACTGGAAAGGAAAGAAGGCTCTAATGCCAGAACATAGCCAGTACAGCACAGGACTCGGTCTCCCAAGGAAGGCTGAATTAGGGGTGTCCTTCTTCATTTGCTATTTGCTAATGAGGTCAAATTGTGTACCCCTCTAGGTCCTGACAACCTGAGAGGGATGTGCGATTTCTCTCAGCTCCCTTCCCAGATGACAAGCAAGTTGTAAATTGTATTCAATCCCACTCTCCCTTGTTTATCTGCCCTGGCAGTCCACTGCAGCTCTGGTGTGGATGGGAACCCAAAGGGCATATGTGACCTTTTTCAAGCTGTTCCCAGCTATCGTAAGTTCTTCTGTCTCTTTTTTATTTTTCTATTTGTTGCTTCTTTCAGAGCTCCCTCTTTCTCTTTTCTTGACTTCCAGTCTCTCACCATACATCTCTCTTTTCCTCAAATCACCTGCATCTTTCAATTTTATCACCTTACAAACTACAACTTTGTTCTACCCTGTCTTTCTTTAAAAAAAAATCTTTCTTTACCTTTACGTTATATTTTATTTGTATTTTTTCTCTTTAATTTCTAGCAGAAGGAGCTCAGTACATGAGGCAGTGTGCTAATGCTTTTAGAAATATTGAGTGATAAAAAAGTAAATAAAAATGTCTCTATTACTTTCTTCCTCTTTATTCTCACTTGCTGCTCATTCTAAACGTCCTCACATCTATTTCACTCCCCGCTCTTCTTTACTGTGCTTCTCTCTCTGTGCATTATTTCCCTCCACTTATCTGCTATTTCAGATCTTTAAATATCCTACAGTAGTCAGGATGTGAATGAGTACTGGCCTGCGATGCTTACTACCAGAAATATTCTGCAAGTACAGGCTTTTGTAAGAAACAGCAATATATTATGTTTTATATGTCCATTTGGGAAACTTAAGACATATGGGTGTTAGGCAGAAACATCATCAACTTTGGCATAGTGCTCAATCATTCCCACAGAGAACATTCTTAAAACCTATCGCCGTCTTCTAGAAAATGGGCACCGACTCTGATGAAAAATAAATGAAAGCAAGAAAGCTTTAGAAAATGTCTCCAAGTCTTTTGTGGAAGACTGGACTAATAAAAATGGTCAGATTATTAGGGTAGGATTGTGACACAATACACCATTGAATCATCACCTTTGCAATGCTCATTCTGTAAGTATGTGGGTATATCTGAAAAGAAGGAAATCTTTTCTGTTATTCAGAGCTTAAAGGCTCAGCTGTGCCTTTAAAACATTTCTCCTTCTAATGTTGGCAGGAACAACTTTTTTGGGTCTCGTTTTTTTATTTTAAAAATCTGATCATCAACTCAGAAAGATTCACTTTAAGCCAAAGGAGAAATTTCTATGCTATGAAAAACAGGAAGAAAGATTAGATTCCAATAACTCTTTGGTAATCAATGCAAGGAACTACTTTATACACTTTCCTCACTTCCCCAACACACCTCCCACGAATGCTCTTCTCTTAACTCTGGAGAAAAACTGGAGGTGAGGAAGTCTATGCAAAATGAACAGGACATGTTTTATTAATGAAACCACAGACCTAATACCATAGATTCAAAAATAGTATTGTTATCTTTTACTCATCATTTGTTAAAATTTTTATTCTTTTGAGTGTAATTTTATATTAATTTAGTGTTTGGATTTTATGGAACTATAAAGAACTTTTTTTCATTATGTCAGATGATCAGAAATATCGTCTAAAAAGAGCTTCAGATCTTTCGCCATTTATTAATACTAATGTGGAATTTTTAAATGGATTATGGTTTAGAAATCTCAAAGACCTCGTTATTTTTGAAGTCATTGTTGCTATTATTGATTAAAGACATTATGCTTGTAGTTAAATATTTAGCAATTTATTCGGAAGAAGAAACACTAGACAAAGGCATTCATAAGTGGTGAAAACACTAAGACAGTCCTTTTTTGTTTCAAGAATAAGAAAGTAAAAGACAAGTTCATCTGAGTCAGAACCCTGATGACCAATGGCTCTTGCTGACACTCTATATGCTGACAGCACTTTCTTGTTTTTTATTTTCCCCTACTTCTTTTTGTCTCCCTATTTTCTCTCTGTATTAAAAATGATGCTCATTTTGCAGCTAGGTGATAGAGGAGAAAGGAATGCCTGTTTCACAGATCAAAAGCAAGGCATCCTTTAGAGCAACACTGGTGTAGTGTCTTGTATCATAAATTTCTCTGGCTTTATCCATCATCACCAACATTTTGTCTTTTGCAGCTCTGTGGTTGATGGAGACAGGGCTGATATTACCTGAATACAAAGAAATTCAGGTGGGTATAAGAAGCCCTGATTCCATAACATTGGTGCTCTGATACCCAAACTAGAGACTCACAGTCTTCTAAGAACTTGCATGAATGGCATTTACTTATTCATTTATTCTCAAGTATTTACTGAATTTTCATTACACCTCAGTTCTTGGAATAGTGTCTCTGCTGCTCCAGCCTTTCTTCAAGCTATTCTCATCTCTGCATCCAGAATGACTCTGTTAAAATGTAAATCATTATTCTCTTCGAAGGCCCCCTAATCTACTGAGACTAAAAGTTCGTGTCCTTACATTAGCCCCAATAGTCCTCAGTTTTCTCTCTGACCCATTTCCTGTTAGACTCTTTTCACTTGCCCAGCTCCATCTCAAAGACTTCTTCCCTGTTCCTCCAGGAAAACAGGTGAACTCCCACCTCAGGACCTTTGTGTTTGCTCTCTTTCTACCTTTTGTACTCTTCCTGTACCTATCCACAAGGAGACCTCCTCTGGGCATCCTCTCTGAAATAGCAATGCCTCCCTCAACACTCCCTATCCCTTTTTCTTGCTTTACTATTCTCCTTAATACTTATCGATATACCATACCATATATTTTTGTTACTTAACTTGCTTATTGTTTATGCTCCCAACTGAATTATAAGCTGCATGAAGGCAGGGATTTGTTTGTTTCATTACCATATCTACAGTATCTAGAAAAGTGCTTGACCTAAAGCAAAGCCTTAATTAACATAAACTAAATGAATAAATTGGGGCAGGGAATTAATGGTCAATAAGATGGACATACTTATTGCCCACAAGGGTATCACAGTCTACTGGGAGAGATCATATACATTTAAAGAAACAAATAACCAATAATTTCAAGGTCTCATGAGCACTGTAAATAACAGACAAGATATTGAGATGGAGTTGAAAAGGAGATATGTCATTTAGAGCTAGTGGTCATGAAAGGCCTTCCAATTGGCAAGACTTGAAGGATAAGGTAAAGCTACACATGGGATGATTATTGGAGTAGGGAGTGGGGATTGAGAGATGAGCAAGTAAAAAGACTTGGGTGTCTTGAGGCAGAAAAAAATCTTGGTGTGTTGAAAGAACAGAAATGACTCATGAGGCTGGATTAAAGTTGACTATTGAGCAATAACTTTTGCTCACATTTATGAGTCTGTATTAAGATGCCAGACACTGTTTTAAAGGTTCTTCCTATATCAGCTCATTAAATCCCTGAACAACCCTATGCAGTGGATAGTACCATATCATCCATTTCATCAGAAGAAACAGGAGGGGGGCGGGGCGGCACAGCTAGCAAGTAATAGAACAGGGATTCAGGAAACTAGGCTCTGAACACTACACTGTTGCTGCTTTCCTATGTAGCAGAATTCCATGCTCAAATGGGTGTGTTGAGAATCCAAAAAAGAATGTCTAAGCATTGTATATCTACTCAGAAAGTATTTAAAATCAGGCAGTAGAATAACCGAAACGATAAGCGACATATTCCTTTTACCTGTGAGGGATAAAAATGAAGCCAGATAAGCAGTATATTATCTTGATCTTACAGAGAAGATCGGTGATATAACTTCTACAAGATTACAATGACAAACAAGTGCAATATAAGTATGAGAATCTATCTTTCCTTAGACCCCACAGGTTATGTGTCCTGGATCAATCAGCAGTGCCATGACAAACCCATGTACACTTGCAGACCAGCACCAGCACACCCTGATGCAGGAGGCCATGAGCCCACAGGCACCCACAGATCTTGTTCTTAGCTACCTCCTTGAAATAACCAAGAATACAATAAAGAAGGAGTGCCTTTGTGTCTCTGAGAATCCTCAAAGAAGCTTTGAAAGACTTGAAGAGAAATGATCTTAACAAAAGAAGTAAAAAGAAAAAAACTTTTAAAGTGAACAGAAGTTATGAAGTGTGTGGGGGTGGAAAAAGCTTCCATGAAGAGGAACGGTGAAGAGAAAGCTAACTCAAAGCGACCAGAATAGCTTCGTGAGCTAAGGAATCTGTGACTTGGTGGTTTTGCTCCATAGGGAGACTGCTGGCTCCTGGCAAGGTGAGAATGCCTCCTACTACGCTGTGAAACGGGTCCAGTTTTTGGACTTCGCTGGCCTCTTGCTGTGTAAAAAGGACCAGATTCATAGAGCTGGGTCTCTTTATGTCACATATTCTTCTGTTCTTAAAAAGCTGAGGGCATGATTTCCTGGGCCTCCCTACTGACCAGAGAGGCTTCTTTGTGAGAGAGACAATGGCTATGAATTCTACCGTGTAGCGTGCTCTGCCAAGTCACAGGTGGGAAGAAGTCACTGCTATCCTTTTGCAATCCTGGCCAGTCTCATTCTCCCATGTTGGCTTTCCATAGCATCTGCAAGTTCTAGCACAAGCCCTCTTGTTGTAAATGGACTTTGGCTCGGGTAGCAGGCATTCATTTCTATCATAGCGTTAATTGTTAACTATAGCAGGAACAAGCCAAAAAGGTACAGGCAGAAAAAGGCCAGAGCTGCTCAATTAAAAATGGGTAAATGGCTCAGCAACACGGCAGGGTGCTGTGGACATAAAGAGCAGGTAGAAGAAGTGACCTGTGGTGTTGACATTTATTTGTTTGAACAGCTGAGAATTATCTCCTGACCCATGTCACCTCCATAACAGGTGGCCTTTTCTGTCTCAGTCCCACAGCACCTGCTTTGAGAGAATACCAAACCACATATGAAAAGAGAAACTTTTCCTCTACAGAAAAAAGAAAAAAAAGTAATATGACTGGCTGTTCAATTGTAATCATTTATTTGAATCTCTCTGTGGGAAAGGCTATTTCTTTACCTACTTCTCAATTTCCACATCTGTAAAATACGAAAATTACTAAATGATCTATTTCTGTTCATGGAGTGTTTAGAGAAAGTCATACAGTAGCAAAACAAACAAACAAACAAAAAACCTACACAAAAACAAACAAAAACGCATGTTGTCAATGCCAAGTATGAAGCTGAAACTGGTAAAAATGTTTGCAGAGAGTAAAGCACAGTCAAGAAAAATATCACTAGGTTTAAAGAAATTCATGACTGGATGATTTGATGAGAACTTGCTTTGTCAGAAAGTCAGAAGTAAGCACTGTAAGATTGCATTTTCCAAAATTGGTGGCAATTTTGCACAAGTTAGGAAAACTCCAAACCACCATATAACATATGCCTTCCTTATACTCAGTAATGACATATGTACAAAGAGCCAGTGGGGGCAACTGGACTCCTGCAGGCAAGACCTTTGGTGCCAACTTCTTCACCAGGGGAATGGGAGGTGATGCTGTCCCAGCACTGCTAGTGAGTGAAGGTTCCTAAGTTAGTAGAGTCAGGAGACACCCACATAGCAGAGAAAAAAAGAGAGAGGCACACTAGACACTTGCAACTAGTGAAATATCACGAGAAGGTAAAAGTATCAAGCACTTTTGCTGAAATTGCAAGCGCAGAAAGGTTTGGAGGACTCTGAAATGTCACCTTAGTTGAATTTCCATCAGAGTTTTGGTGACTTGGTGATATACGCTCCACATGAAAGGTTCTGGGTATAGCATGGACACCCCGACTCTACAGCGACCTTATCCTTAACTCCATGCTGTTAATTGTTGTCCAACCAGTTATGGGGCCCTAGCACTGTGGCAGATGGACCACTCACCCCAAAGAGAGTTGGAAGCTAACTTCTACTGCAAGGCTCCCATCCAAATGTACAATGTGGTCAGAGCAATCTTTATCTGGTGGCCTGTCCTAAGACTGCTGGCTCTTCCCACATGTTTCTCTTGTATCCGGGCTAGCACCAGGAGAACCCTACGTGATAATTAATGGCTGTCAGAAATGGCACCTTAGGCATAACCTAACCTGGCTATGCAGAATGGCAGGCCATCTTTATGCCTTTTCTGTCTACTTGAAAGACATGCCACATAGCAAATAGAATGCCAGAAAGAAAGTAAGACCCTTCTATTTGGATACAGTTTGGAGAAATTGTAACTGAGAAATCTCCATCAAAATAAACACAGTCAATGGCCCCAGATTTTAAAAAACACATGTGTGTATGAATACACATGTGTATATGAATAAACAGGTAAAATGCATTGATAGTCATGTATGTATGACAACTGCTTCCACTGGTGAAAGCACTGTGTATGCAGAGATCTAAGTGTCATTAGTGGTATTTATGAATACATCACATGTGCAAGTTTTTACTTTGCAGATCAAGGAAAATAAGGGGAGAGTAAAAGAGACATGCTGAGACTCCATGCTGCTTGAAGGAAAACCCTCATTTGTATTCCTAAGCCCTTTGCCATGAATTGCTGATGTCCCCAAACAAAAAGAAAGCTGTGGTTTTCTGTTCTGGTAGATTAAAAAGCCCTTTAGTTTAACAGCAAAGCATCTGTCTACCTTGTTATACATATGGCATATAATCAGAATACAGGATGTTAGGGCAGAAGGGAGTGAGGAAATTGAAGAAAAGGGTGGGAAGCTAAGTGAGGTATTAAAATAAGATTTTTGGAGTGAATTAAAAGGTAAAAAGATTCATAAAAGAAAGAGGGGGCATAAAAAATGAGAATCAGGGAGGTAACCAAAAGAAAAAATCCAAAAGGAAGAAAATCAAGGAAGAATAACAAGAGAAAGATGTGTAAAGTCAAATAAAGTTAGACAGAGATGAGAAAAAGATAAAGACAGCACAGAAGCAGACGGAGAGCAGCTGGAAAGAAGGGAAAAGGTTCTGATCGATCCCACAGCCTGCATGAGCTCAGTCTTAGGGTTGTGATGATCTTTACAATGGACTCAGCTCTGCTTGCCAGGCTTTGATTGAATCACGAGTCTCCCCTTGAGCACTTCAGATCAGCATCCTGTGCTTCCATGTCTCATCACCACCCAGAATCTCTCCCTCTCAAAAAAAAAAAAAAAAAGAGGCTGTTCTGTCTTGAGAACTTTTGACATTAATTATTTTTTAAAGAGTACATTAAAACTTGGATAGCCTCTGCTGACACTCCTCAAGGAGAGAAATGCCAAAGATACTAATAGCTGTTCTGTGATACCCTGTGATAGAAAAATCATAAAGGAGGAATGAGGAGGCATGCTAGACTGGTGCCTCATGTTCACAGCAGAATTAAGTCATAGGTTTATGACAAATTGTATAGATGTTGATGTGTCTAGTTGATGGCCACTTGCCCAGTCACCTCCGGCTCTTAAACAACTCATCTTTGCCTCTACAATACCCAATTTCTGATCTAAATGAAGGTCTTTGGAGTTGAGTGACATGCAGCTATTCTAAGAACACTTGAGAAGTCTTCAGGTATGTAGACCTGATTATAATCTCATGAGAGTGGTGGGAGACAAGATCTTTTCTCAGGTAAAACTGTTTCCCAGAGAAGAGGTCTGGACTTCACTTCCAGCAAGAAAGGGTTCAGCTTGGGTAGAAGGAGCTGGCTACAGCCCAGTGGAGCAGATTATTCACCAATTTCAATTATCTGCACTAACACTCCCCGTCATTGGTGAAGGTAATTGAGAGCCGAATGTATTTACGAGGACGGAGATATAAAGGTGAAACAATTTTACAGGTATGGTGTGGAAATAAAAAGGTAGAAAAGCACTGGTAGACGGTACTTTTTGAAAACGCATTTCACATAACTCTGGGAAAATTGCTAGATCCTGAGGGGAGGGTGGGTATTTCAGAAGAACTATTAGAAATGCTATTAGGTTTTAGGAGGTTTTTGTGGAGTTATTGAACTTTTCATATTTTAAGTTAGGATGGGGTATTATCTCTGAATCCAGTTCCTTTTTCTCCTTCTATTTCCAAAGGCACATTGGTCTTCATCCTGCCGTGGTGCATCTGCTCCCAAGGGCAATCTAGCATCCCAGCGGAAAGTGGCCGACCTAAATGTGGCTCTCTAAAGACAAAAATTTTATTCTGGGTAGTTTATGATGACCCAGATACGGTATAATATAAAACAGAGAGAATATACTACAGTGGGTCCCCTAATGTCTATTTCACAGCTTCCTAACCTAATATCTACTTATAGTATTATTATTTTTAGGTCCTGCCTTTCCCTTTACAAGGATTAATGACCATGGGGTGTCATACACATTTGGTTATATTACATTAAATCTCAAAATAAGAAGCCAAAAAGTTTTGTTGCTCTTAAGTTCGTTTTTTAGAGCACACAAATGACTCTGTTTAAAAAAAATGATGAAATCATTGAGTTTATAACTTCTTAAAATACCAGTTAGTTTGGTGATAAAAATAAATCTAAATGAGCATGAACTTATCACAATTATAACCCTTAATCTACAGCAGGACAATTTGATGCTGCTGCTGCTGCTAGTGAGAACGATGAAGTAAAACACATGCATTTCGCCTTCACATTCTGAGTACCTCTATCCTGCATATGACAGGCCCTTTCTTATCCTCGGACTATCGGCTTGACAGTCACCTCCTCAGGGAGGCCTTCTTTGATTCCTCTGCCCAAAGCACTTTATTCTCTACCTCAGAGTTTTGTTTGTTTTTTACAGTACTTACCACTGTTTCTAATTATTTTATTTATTTGTTGGTTTAAAATACATATCTTCATAACTGCTCTGTCGACTCTTTAAATTAGAGATTGTGTTTCTCACGTTCATTCTTTCATCCCTAGTGGTAGCAATGAGCACAGCCTGGCACACAGTAGATGCACAACTAACATTCATTTAAAATTATGCACAGATGAACAATGCCTGGGTTGTCAATGTGGTGTACAATTCTTCTTTCACCACTGTGTTACTCTAAATCCTTTCAATAATTAGATTTTACTGGGTTCTTATTAAAGGGAAAAGAAAACTCTTCACTTCCATAAACACTTAAAATATTTTTTCCTCTAGTTCTTCTACTACCAATAACTAAAGCTTTTGAGTGGTGACTATTTTTCATGTTTTACATTCATTCTTTTATTTAATACTCTCGATGAACCTATAAGAAAGTACTTTTATTACCTCGCTTTACATATAAGAACACAGAGAGTTGGTGAGGTTAATAAATTTGCCCATATCAGCTTTTAATAAAGAACAGGATAGAATTTGAATTCAAGCCCACCTAATGTCAAAACTCATTCTTTTAAATATTACTATCTATAATAAATTAAAAACTCACTATTAAAGCCATCTAAGAATATATTATACATATTTATCCTGCCTCCAGATATAAATTATTATTAGGAAAAAAGGACGTCTTCCTTCTCAACTTATCACTCTCTCTCTCTCTCTCACTCATGGACACAGACATAAACATATTGATTCATTTTTTCACATATATATTTCTCATTCACATGAGAATTATGAATTGATACTCTTTAATTCACACATATATTTAATTCTCATAGAATGTAGAATCTATAAATGTAGCAATACCAATAAACAGGTCTTTGAAGGAGACCTGCGAAGCTGCAGTGACAGCGTGCATGTTAACCATGGTGGGAGGGAAATCCAAATCCTCAAATTTGTCTTTTCATGCTGCTAATAGTAGAGATCAACACTGACTGTAACAGAGTATGTATAACAATTGCCTTAGTTAGTCAACCACTCCTCCCAATAATATCTAGGTCAGTTTTTGTCTAGGAATAATAATAAAAGTCATCCTTGAAACTATTTTATTGATTAGCTGATTAGCCCATTCTTTCATTTATTAGTTTAAAATTAAGTAAATTTAATTGAATGCTAGCCCATTCACAGGTCCTGAGAAAAATATCTAAAAAAAAACATTTTTCTTGGGCACTAGGTTTTCAGTGGGCTTACTTATCAAAATCCCTGTACTTTAAAATGTTATTTTTAATAGCATGATCGGATCTTATGGCACATAGCCTTGCAATTCCATCTGCTGAACTACACAAAATTTTTGACAAGTTAAATTCTATTTTCCCTCTTGGAATATAGAAATTGAAATATTTACCAGCCATTGAACTCTCAGAAATGTAACAAGAGTGCTCATGTCCTGAATTTCTTTGTATGGTGTCTCATGCAGAGCACACAATAGACTGTACACATGGAGGCAGTGGAAGTGTTTGCTGAACGAAATTTCTATAAGGAGGGATTCATGTCATAGTAGGATTTCCACTGCAAGCCTATTTAAGACTGAAAATATTTGCCCTGTCTAATCAACCAAAGGGTTTAGAATGGATTTTTTTTTTTATATACACATCGTTTTCTACTATGGAGCACCTATGTCATTTGATTTATCTAAGCAAGCAAGGTAAATATAGATTTGACAAAGTATGTATGATGAAATCAAGTCAAATAGCCCATCAAAATAATATGGCCTGTAAATTCCATTTTACACAATAGTCTTTCTCTTTGCCTACTTTGTCAACAATTTTATATATTAAATAACTGAGAAACGGTTTAAAGAAACACAACTGACCTATCATTTAAGTTAACAAGGGATAATAATTCTTCTATTCTGAAAATAGTTCTGCAAACATTCCTATCAAAAATAAAAGACATTTTAATAAAAAATATGCTACTTAAAAATATGCTCACTGCAGTATCCATGTACATATGTATTTTTTAATTATTACAGAATGATACCTAAATCTTACAGAAATGGTACCATTGCTTATCTAAAAGACAGGACAATATGGCACATGAGCTAATAGTGAAATGATTATGATTAATACAGTGACCTGGACAATTCAAAGCAATGGCTTAAACTTTCCTGAGTGGTTATACATCTTTTAGAATTTAGTTTTTTCTGACCCATATTTGCCAAGAAAAAAAAATCTAGAGTCAAAAAATCCAGTCCTTTTTGTTTGGCAGGTATTGCCATAAATTGGAAAATTAACTCTTTGCAAAGGTAGAAACAACTGTACTTCAGAACTTTTAAAATAGTATAAGCTAAAAAACAAATTTTAAATAGAGGCATATATACAGGCTGGCAGTGAGCTACTGAATATTAAAATACATTTCTTTACACTAAGAAAAAAACAAAGGTGTTACTTGTATTACTCAATTGTTTTGAACTTACTGCTTTTTACCTAATAGTTTTTTTTTTCCTGTTTATTTGTGTTCTCAAAACTGAATCATTCCCCTCTCTACACTTCAGTAATCAAACTATTTACAATTGAAATATTTTATGCATATGAATCAGAAGGCACAGTTACTGAAAAAATGTACTTTCTTAGATAGAAATAACGCAATCATTGAAAAATGCTGGTGATTGGTGTTTCTCTTTGCAGCTAGATTATATGACCCATATCATAGCAGAAGATAAATATTGTGTGTTCATCCATTTAACATTTTGCAGTACCTGCTCTGTTCCAGTAGCAGTGCTCTAACTGGGGGCTTCATTTTGCTTATGCTTGATTTAATCAATATAGTGGTTGGGGGAGGGAAAAAGGAAAAAAAAAAGAACACAGAAAAAGTTAAAAAGAGAGCTCTAGAAGTAGAGCTAAAATGAATTATTTGAGGACAAACATATTTCTAACTTCAGAAACTCTATCTTTCTTTTGAAATGTCCAAAGCAAATGGTATATTGATTTTTGCAGCGTACCCTGCACTTTCCACTGATTGGTATCAGGGTTGTGAAGGCATCTGTTTAAGTGAGCTCAAAATTCTCTCCTACGTGTAAACAAAATCCACAGTTTTAATCAAATTTAATGTACTCTGGCCTATACGTGTCTTGTGAAAGTCAGAGTGGTCTATGGCAACAGAATTGAAAGCATACATTAAAAAAAACCCTCACCTTTTAGATTATTTGAAAGCAGAGATCTTCAGAGGTATTGTCTATATGTTCTTTAAGTCACCTCTGAGGAGGCAATGGGGGCATGGGGAATGAGATTTGCATTTCAGAGTTGGAGCCAACATCAGGTTACAGAGATATGATGAATTAAAATACATCTATATCTGAAGGACAATGAGATCCTGTGGCACAGGAGTTCATTTCTTACAGTAAAAAGAGCAAGGATTTCAGGTATTCACATCTCAAGGTCCCATCTCAGAAGGCATCTAGCAAGGAAGTAAAATGCTGTTCGCATACAGATGAATTCTCCTTGTCCAAAATATGAGCTCGGCCCTACTCTAAACTAAACTGTTGCTAATGATATTCAAGCAGAATTTATTTGTTCCTCAATTCGGGTAGTACTAAGGTGATGTGCCGTTTTACTGAATGTGCTTTACAAATATACTTAATATTACAAGGAAAACATTTTAGTATAATTACTTTTCATCAATTTGTTAAAAAGTAATATATTGTATTTAATACACATCTTATAAACTTTGTCTAGAATTTTTATTAACAAAAGTTTATTTTGCCAAGGACAGTTAAATAGCCAAATAGTATCAACAGGATTATGTAGGGAGGATCTGTGAAAAGAATATTAAACATTCATGTAAGGGAAGGATTTTGGAGTTAGTCCATGATTGGTGGGAATATGGCATAGAATCAGGGCAACAATAAGATTTATGTATTAATTTTGTATGTAACCCAAGGGAAGACATGCATACTCACATTGGTCTCAGCTTTCTCATCTGTTAAACTTGAATGATAATATAACTGGTCAATGGTTGCCATGAAAGCAGTTTGTTAATGCATAATTATGTTTATAGTGATGTTTCTGTTATCTACACAAAATTTTAAGTACTTAAAACATATATTTATTAATCACTAAGCTAACACCTAGTGATTACATGAGAATGGTGGTCTTATAATACTCCCCTTTCTCTAGAAATAGTTAACTAGCCATTTAGTACCTGGGAAGCAGCAGGCTAGATACCAAATAGGCTGCCATAACATCCCTTCGGCTCACAGTTATTGAGCTGTCATGATAATCACTTAGTTGAAGAAGGAGAATAAAATAGAAAAGAGCGTAGCTTGTTCTTTCCATTATCAAGGGGAACACAATGGCTGTATCTTTCCAAATCTGTTAAAAGATTCTACTACCTTTTAGTAAAGGTAACAGCTTATTGTATTTTGCCTCCACTTTTCCACACAAGATTAATGTTGAGATATTCATAATATTCCATAACACATACACATATGCATGCATTTGTACATATCCATACAAACATATATGTGCCCATTAAGTCAATTCAAGGATTTTCATATTTTTAATTTGATTTCTGTCTCTCCAGTTTTCTCCATTGAAATGTAAGCTTGACAGAGGAATTGAGGAAGTCTGAACTTATCTGTTCACTTCTAGGAAACTATTTTATATATAATATACATTATACGCTCTATCTTTAATACATATATTTATAAATATTCTGTATATATTATGTGTTATATACTACATATTGTTATACATATATCTATGTAGTTATACATTCTCTCCATGTGTATGTGTGTATATGCATATATACATATATATGTATTTGTATGTGTGTTGTGTGTGTATGTGTTGTGTGTGTGTGTGTGTGTGTATCTCCTCATTTAACACACCTGGATTCTTTTTATTATAGCTATCTCTATAAATGCCCAATTGTCTCTCTAATTTTCAGGTCCCTGAAGAGCAGAGATAATATCTTTTTCAATTATCCAATCCCAGAGTCTAGCACAGTATCTTATATAGAGTATGAACATAGCGAACTTTTCTATGCTTGAATCCTGTATTTTGAATCACTAGATAATAATCTATTATTTTCACAGAGGCCTGCATACACAATGAGAACCTTTGTGAGCACCTTTACCCAACTGGACTTTCAATACCAAACCTGAGGTATCGGTGGCCATTGCTCATTTTATCTCTCTGCAAGGTCAAACAACTGATGTAAAAGTCTGGACCTGAGTTCTCCATAGCTTTTATTTAAAGGTGAAATAAAGCACTTTGTTCAAGTTTCTCTAGGATGATTTTCCTTTTTAAGACGGAGATATAGAAACACATTCATTCTTTCAAGAACCGGTTATTGAAAAAATTTCCCAAGAACAAGCAGACTAATAGGATCACACCCATGTGATCTTCCTCCCATTCTATCCCTCTTTCCTCAAGCCCACTTCCATCCACAGACCACACACACATTGAATTGAAATGAAGTGTTGAATTTCTCATGATAAATACATGGTGATGACTATTGTACTTGGTATCAGAAAATACTAAGATACATGGCTCCTAATTAGTTATAAAGTTCTTAGAATAAAGAGCATGTTAAAATCCAGTTTTATACTTTTTGACCTAAAGATCTGAGGATCCAACTTTCTCAGTGGGATAGTCTTACTAATACTAGATCAGGTTTGCCTGCATAAATTTCTCTGGATCCTATATAAGGATTTCTACCAATTGATAAACATAAGGGAATGATGGCAAATGAGGAGTAAACTGGCTGTTCCACCAGGCCAGAGGCATAGATTTCATGACTAAAAGGTCAGGTAGCTTTTATAAATTTAAGAAAAAAATCTTATTTATGACTTTAAAAGTAAAGAGGTTTGGACCTGTGTCTCATACTTCTTTTTAATGTTTAATTCAGTGTAATAACAGGTTTTAGATCAATCAATGGTTTAGATTCACTGTGGTTGTCATGTTACATTTTTTTCCTAATTTTTACTCAAGCTGACTCTGTTTACTCTAAAGTGACTGGTGTTCAGGTCCAGGGGAAAATTTTGGTTTACTTTGGAAATTAGTTATTTGCTTTTTTCTTTCTTTCTTTCTTTCTTTCTTTCTTTCTTTCTTTCTTTTTTTTTTTTTTTCTATTTTGGTGACCTGGAAATCACTCTCTGGTATCCTAAAAATAAGCCATGCTTTCAACATGTTCTGTAGAGGCCTGGCAAATCCGTTTCTCCCAGTTTACCCTCACGTTCTGTGGGATGATGAGGCAGTGACTTTATCACCTACTGAGCGAGCCTATCCTCAGAGAGGTGACTAGATTTTTTTTTCTCTACAGCAGAACTTGATGTCAACATTAGGGGTTCAGTATTTGCTGATGTATGCAGTAAATCCAGAGCAATACAATATTGTTCTTGTGAAAAGAAAATCAACAATGTGAAGGGGCCTCATAAAATTTGAAAATGATACCTTGGAATTTTTTAAGGGAACTTTCTTTTAACGTTGTGAGCCCGTGAGAGTGATTCACCCTCACCTGGAACCAGGGATAAATGCAAACTTCCCTTCCACTGGAACTACTCTGATATCCACCTACGAAGAGCTCTCACCTGCCTTGGCTTCCCCAGACTATGGCAGTGGAGCTTCTCAAAGCTGACTGCAACCTCTTGGTCCCACGGTGCAGCTAAAGGCAAGCTTGGACAGGACCATGGGAGATTTTTGTCTGTGCTTATGCAAGTTGCTCACCAGGGCCTATGAGAGAGCAAGCCCAGGGCTCAATGCTCCAGGGGCTGAAAAGGAGTTTCATCTTTTGGGCCAGCACTTTAGGTGACAGAAACGATAGTCTCTTATCTTTTGTATTATTCCCATGAAGTTGTTAAGCTAAAGTCATCAGAGGAAAACAATGTCATATCCTATACCATGCTCTGTGTATTTTTAAATGGGTGATTAGATGGTCTCTCAATATCCTTCCAAATATCACCTATTTAACAGAGTCACTGAGACTAAAATCTGGAGCCTAGAGTTTGCAATTTATCTGGGCCAGAATGCCCTCACAGGGAACTACTAGTAAAAATACAGAGTTATATATTTGCAGAATTCTGAGATGAGAAAGAGTTTCCTCAGAATGACATCAACGTCAGACAACATAAAAGAAAAATGGAAAAGAGTATAGATTTAAATACATAAATATGTAGTCTCTCATAAAAGTAAAATACAAATAATAAACTGGAAAAAAACGGTTGCATTGATAGACTCTTTATAAGAAAAATATGTATTGCCAAAGTAAATTAACTGTCAAGAAATATATATTAGAATAAGATGACCACTTTGCCCATTAAATTCATAAAGATAAAAGCACATTCTTTTCCTAATGTTGGTGAAGGTATTGTCAGAATTGTAAATTGGTACAAACTTTCTGGGGTAGACGTGGCATTACTCATCAAAAATTTTAAAAATAGTGGTAACAATTTGATACAGCAATTTTTATTTCTAAGAATTTATAATAAAGAAGCAACTAAGAATGTTCACAAAGAATTAGTCATAGAGATATTCATTCAATTTTTGTTTATAATGTGGGAAGAAACAGTCAACCTAAATTTCAAACAATAGTGTGCTGATTAAATAAATTTTAGAGAAATCCTTACAATAGGATGCTCAGCAGCTATTTAAAATAGTGCTATAGAAGTATATCTATTCACATACAATTGTGTTATGTTGACAATGTAATGTTAAATACAAAATCCATTATGTACATGGAAATTCACCATAATTTATGAATAAACACAAAACATAAAAGAATACACACCATAATTTTCACACTAGTTTTCTCTGGGTAGTAGAATCAGATTCAATTTTTTTTGTTTCCTCTTTTTGTTCACATGAATTTTCTAATATTTCCGTAATAAGTATATATTGCCCATGTAAAAAAAAAATGCAGATGCTAAAAATAAAATTCTCTAGAAGTTAGTCTGGAAAGAGAATCCACAATAGTAAAATTTGCCTTCCTCCTGCTAAAATATCTCACCCTGTAGAAGCATAAAACCTTACTGTGTCTGGAGAGGGAAATACCCAAAGTAAAAATATACCTTCATTTAGCAGTTCTACTAAGAATGAAGAAAACCTACCATTGCAAAATGAGGTCACAGGTTTGACATCTTGTAAAGAGCATTTACTTTGCCCTAGGTCCAGTCTCTGATCTGCTCCTTGCTCATGTGAAAACATGGAAAACTAACCGTTCCATTTTCTACAAATGCAATGTCAAATTAATAGTGCTTTTGGCGCAATGTAGTGAGAATTAAATGACAATGTATTAGGAAACATCAGGCATATGGTAGGGGCTCAAAGAATGTTAGCTTTTTTCCCTTTTCCCTTGGAGGTCTTGGTACAATGCATCAAGATTAGTGCAAAACATAGCCTCCTTGGGCAAGCAGAGTTGAAACATCCTCACAGACTGAGGGAGAATGCGTGGAAGAGTGGGGCCCTGGAAAAGGGCTTGTGAGGCCCTGGAAAAGGGCTGGCCTCTTCATCCTCACCTTCAACCCCCATCAGCTCTTGCTTGGATTTTCTAATTTACTTTTTATATGTCCTTAAACCTCTTCTGCAAGAATGTCTCTGAGTATTGGGAGATGGAATGTGCCCTGGGGCTGAGATGATACCACAGTGAGGAAACTGATGCTGAATGAAGATTGGATCTAAAGTCTAGACACATGGTCCTTGAAACAGAATGAAAATCTTTAGGGTTTAGGGAAGGCCTATTTCATACCTAGTTATTTTTTCCATTTCTTTCTCTTCTCTCTCTTCTCTCTCTTCTCTCTCTCTCTCTCTCTCCTCCTCCTCCTCCTCCTCCTCCTCCCCCCTCCATTTCTTTCTCTCTCATTTCTCCAGAGTACATTAGTTTGTTTTCTTGCTCTATTTTTTTCCTCCCTATCTTCTTGTCTCCTTTCCTCCTCCTCCTCTTCTCTCTCTCTCTTCTCCTTCCTATTCACTTTTTCTCTTCTTCTTTCTCCTCCTTCTTCATGGGGGTTTATTTTGGACAAAGTCTTGGTTAACAGATTATTCTATACTTAGAGCTCATCAGAATCCTCCTAAACTCTTCTGGGAAACATTCCTTATAACAAACTCTTGTCCTACACTTCTTCCTTTATTTAGAAAATGCATTAATTCCCCAAAGCCTTTTTGAATTAAAAATGAAAGAGTTACACATCACATAGAATATTTGTAGAGAAGATGAGAAAAAAATGAGTCTTGGTAATGGGCAAAAATTAGAAACAATAGAGAAGGGAAACAAAGATAACTCTGTCTTGGATGATGGTCCTTCAAGTGTTCCTAAATCCGGGTTGGATGGTTTTCTACATAAAAGAGACCCGGCACTTACATCCCTTGGTAACCAGAGAAGGTTTGATAGAAGATTGAATGGGAAAGTGCACACTGGAGCTGATTTACAATGACTGATTTTCAGATTGAGTGACCAGGATTTTACTCATACTTACTCGCATCTCTGGTAGTAGTTTAAGTAGCTTAAAGAAAATCTATTTTTTCCCATTTTATTTAATGAATTCCCTGGTGTATTTTGGTCTCAAGTACATATAAAGGTAAAAACAAAACAAAATACAAACATTGTTTAGTGTGAGGCTTGTGTCACTTTATATTACTATATCTGACAAACCAATCCTGAGAGCCCGATTAAGGCAACAGGGTCTTGGGGTCAGGATTCTACAAGCCACCAGTGACTAATTAAGTGCCACAACATAACAACTAAGCTTCCTCTTTGTTGCTCCAGAAACAATCACACAGTATATGTGTTCCCCTACATTATATTGAGTCAATAAAAAAATTCACATAAGTAAGACTATATCTTTTTTAAGCCTATATCTTAAAATGCTTCTTAAAAGCATATCAATTTAAAGTGAGAACAAAATAAAATAAAATAAATTTGCTAGGTTTCTTAACATACATACCTTTGATTGACTGTCGCCTTCACCTCTAAAGATAAATTGCTTTTGCTTTACCCCCCACCCCCAGAAGCTGTTCATTCTTGTATAGATAGTGTGCTTAAATTTGCACCTGCCACTGCTGATGGCCACTGCCAAATCAATTGCTCCTACTAGGTTGGTATCTTATCAGAGAAGGAGGCACAGTGTTTCCTTCAACATCTAATCAATTTATAGAGGCAGCTTTCAGAGTCTCTTGGCTTTTATCAGTAAATTAATGTTTCTTCTGCCTGTGCTGCACCCCACCCATCCTACCTGACCTAGTGAGGGTGTCCCAAGTCACCTGGTGCAGGATAAGATGCCCAGACTAGCATCACAGACTTCTGAATAAATAGATAGCAAACCGAGCTTCCTTTCTTTGATTCTATGATTTGCATGCCCCTCCTTCTGTATAGTTATAAACAATTAGTAAGAAAGCAGAATTCTCAGAATCATTGTTTCTTTATCCATAACCCTCTTTTGGTGCTGTCATATATCTAGAAGTTTCTATCACTCTCATCTATTCATTCACTTAGCAAATAGTTTTGCTCAAAAGCTGAAGAGGCAATCTTTGTGATCAAGGAGCCTTTTAGTAAAGCAGGAGAAAATATTAGATGAAAGTTGCATGACTGGTACAAAGTGCTGCAGAATTTTAGAAGAAAGCAAGAATATGACCTTTGGATTTTAAAACAATTTAGGAAATGTTACTTTCAAGAAAAGACTCATTGTGGGTGGCTGTCTCTTTTGCTATCATAGGACAAATATAACCCCAAAATATGGGACGCAAGCACTAGTAAACAAGTGCGCAGAACAGCATTTCCCAGAGTGTATTCCACAGTGATTCTGAAAGGTGCCCCATCATAAAAGGATCCTAGAGTGACTATGTTTGGGAAGTGCACCATAAGCCACCTCCTTCCTTGTGAGTCACTATTTGCATCAGCATATTAAAGACTCAGAAGTTTTTCAATTAAAACCACACACACACACACACACACACACACACACACACACACACACACTGAAAACCAAAGAATTATTAATTAAATTTTGTTTATTTTTTATTTTTTCCTTTTTGGAGTGAACACATATTAGTGTTGTTTCTTGAGAGTACTATTTACTTGCTTGTTTATTTATTGAATTTCTTACCATTTCTACATATCATTGTAGTGGCTCTGTATATTTGTGGGGGCAGATGATGTGCTAAAATCTTGGAAGTTCAAGTCAGATGGGTATGATATGTGCTATTGGAATACTTCACTATAGGGTTTTTAATCTTCCTCTTATACCAATCTGCTGTAAGTTCTGCAGAGCAATAGCTGAGCATGATATGTCAAGAAGAGTTCTTCAATAAATATTTGGAGGGCATGATCCTTCACAGTAAGTGTTTGTTTCACTGTCTTTAATTATTTCTCATTACTTTTCTACAAAAGGTAGAGAAGAGACACATTTCTATCACTTTTACCACCTGTCATCTTCCTAGTAAATGTCAGCAATGCCCTGGACTATGTCTTTGGCCCCTTCTTGTTTGCCTTCTTACCCAAGAAGCTTCACCTTATCACGAAGCCTCTTTTAAGAGCCTATTTCCTGGGAAATTTTATCACAAGACCTACACACCGAAGGCCAGGAACAGGGCAGCTCATAGCATCCCTGTGCCAGTGCCTGAGCCTTTAGTCATAATTCCATATCATCAATTGAACTGTCCCTCAATCATAACCTGTCAAAATAGTTTTAATCTTTCAAATTCAACGGAGTTATACTGTACAGTGGTTAACAACGTGGGGCCCGGACCAGACTGGGTTCAAATCCAGGCTCCATCACTTGAAGTTGAGTAATCTTAGACAAGATATTTAACTATCTGTATTTCAATTTTTCCATATGTAAAATGAAAATAATGAGAAGGCTGACCTCATAAGAGTGTTGTAAGAATTAAGATTTGAAGACTAGTACATTAGAATTCGATAATATTTAACACAAATGAAATAAGACCAAAAAAACATATTTTCAAAAAGCCTTCTCTGATCAACTTATTAGAGTTTCTCCTTTGTCAATCCCCTAGCAAATTAATCCAACCTCTTTTATTCACTGATGATATTGTGTCTTCTACTGTCCGGAGCATTTTGCAAATTGCAGCCTCTCTTCACTGTCCTAACCTCTCAGTTGTGAGTTCATGAAGGCAAGAACTGTCTTATTCATCTTTGTAATTCTCTTACTGTATGTAATGGGACATAACTGGCTTTCCGTACATGTGTATTGATTTGAAAAATGGAGACTGAGGTCCAAGTGAAAAAGAAGTGAAGCTTTATTAAATATGCAGATGAACACGCAGATTGGGAAGAGAATATCTATTTCTGAATCCAACATCAGTGTTATCTATTTGGTTAACTTTTTTTCTTTTTAACAAATGTACAACATATTTAATATTGTGATGTGAATTTGACCCTGTCATCTAGGAAGACCTTAGCACAGGTAGCTTAATGACGTGTTAGGTGAGAAGCTGTCCCATCCCCTATTAAGCAGTGTATTGTCTAAATGAGTTTAATTACCATGCAAATTACTATGAGCTCATATGCCTAAGGCCTAAAACATATCAGATGGCAGGTCTAAGAGAAATTCAGTAAGCCATACCTCTCTTTGCATTAATGTTTCTTGTAAAAATGGGGAGGAAAAGAGGGTGAATGTAACAAGAATGAAATGCTATACTCTTCGTAAATTGTGACTAAATTAGTAAAATCATAGGAGCAGGTAAAAATTATAGCAAGCTTATAGAAAGTTCGATTCTAGCAAGTCTTTTTCAAAAATTATTAACCTTTTGTTCTTTTTCCTCTAAAAACTGACTGCAAATAACTGAGTGTCCAAGCCTTGTTTTCACATGCCCATGAATACTTGGAAAAAGGCATACAAATTAAAGATTTATGTCCTAGGTCAACTTATGATATCATGTGATCTTGGGCAAGTCACTTAACAACTTGAGTTTTAAATTTCTTTTCTGTAATAAAGACTAATACTAGTTATGAGGATAAGATATGGAGTAAATGATTTCAAGTGTTTTTAAAAACTCTTTAAAAACATAGGTATTAGCACATAAATATGGCTTTTTTATTTGTAAGAAACTGAAGATACATTTCTGTTCTTGGCTTCTATCCCTACCTGAATCTGGGGTTTGTCCAAATATTACCACTGCTCCCTACCCTGAACATCACAGTTCTTAAAATTGTGGCCTGACAGAGCATGGTATGTCCAGTAGGCATTAAATAAATATGTACAGGATGAGACTGAGATTTTATTACTACACTTGTTTTAACATCTTTCTAAATACTGACCAAATTACAATGTAATGGGATATGACCATCTGTTATCCAATAAATAGAATGCCCCAATAGATTTAAATTTTACAAGGTGTCTAACCTACTCAGAGCCAAGAATAAACTGGGAGAAAAAGCACATGAATTCAGATTAGATTTCTAAGATTTTTTTCAGCAAAATTTCACCAAAATGTACCTAGAATAAGCCACATTTTCTTATCAAAAAGGCATGCTCCCATAGTAGCTTTCAAAATTTCTTGACTACAACCATCAGCAAGAAATATATTACATTATAACTCATTACTTACACACACAAAAAATTGTATTTTACTATATACATTGCATTTTGGTATTTTCTATCCCATTCTACCTGTTATGTTATGTGACGTTATGTTTTACTTAAAGATAGTGCTGTTCGTAATGTGTTAGTGGGTTATGATCCATTATTTGGAAAACACTGTGCAATGGACACAGCTCTGCATAAGTACATAACTGTTTCATAGTTCATTTGTTTATTTGGAGAGATGAGGAAATAAGACCTAGGTGCTTGTAAATGTATCCTTCATGCCATGAATGAGAGCTGTAAGTAGTAAATGTTCTTTGCAGATTACAAAATCAGTATGAATGGTAAGCTTCACTAAAGAGAGTTTTTGTTGTGTTTTGTTCAATAGCTATATGCGTGGCAGAAAAAAATTTCTCCTTTGCTTCTGCAAAGATGGAAAAACAGGTTAATATGGGTAAAAGGATGTTAATATAGTGGTTTGATAACAGCTCAATAATATGATTTGGTGGATTATATTAGACACTTTTTCCATTTAGTTTGGACTAATGAGTAAAACTTTAAACTTAATTTTTTTTAATTTTAAAAAATTATTATAATTATTTTTAATTTGAAGGCATCCAAATGGTGAATGTACTCTCTTATGGCTTAGTGGGACTAGGATGTTTCTCATCAAGCTCTATTCAACCACTACCTGAGAAAAGATTTGTAAGAACTCTTATGAAGTTTCCAGCACTGGGTAAAAAAATAGATAAAACATCTAATCCTGTGCTGATTCCAATTCTATAGCTACTAGTCACATGTGGCTTTTGAGCACTTGAAATGTGACTAGCATGACTGAAGAACTGAATTTTTAGTTTTTAATTTTAATTAAAAAAATTTAAATTTAAATAGCCACATATGATTTGTGGTTAACATATTAGACTGCACAGACTTAGAGGAACCACTGTTTTATTTGATAAAGTAAATATGACAACTGATAATATGTTATATTATCTTAATTCATGATGCATCCTAAATATGAAAAAGTGATGTTGATTCCATAAAAGTCATAAGTACAGAATCGGTATATTAAAAAGAGGACAATTTTGAGACTATGGACAAACTTACTGCCAACCCTGGGTTTTGGTTTTTATGCCTCTCTGATGACAAATAGGTTTCTTCCAATTTTCCTGCAGAGACTGCTGACCTCACTGACTCTTATTAGTGCTTTTCAAGAAGTCATGCTCTAAATTTCAGCTGATGCTTGCAGATCAAATATGAGATACTGACAAGAAAATTCTGCTAAATCCTTGAAAATGGGGCTGTTTTTCCATTTGTCTTGATACAAGAAATTAATAAGACATGGAATATTTTTGTAAAGTGGGTCATAAAATATCTGAGTGATGGGACTCTTCTTATAGGTTCATTTATTTGTAAAGACAATATACACATAAAACTTTGAAAAATGTAATGATCTTTAAATTCTCAGTCAAAAGGAAAACAGTAAAATAATCTTTTAATAATAATTTGGTTATATCTGATTTCAAGAAGCTCTTGATTATATGACATTTTTATTGACTCAAAAAGGGAACCCACTTCAGATACAAAAGCAATTTGCGATATGCCCAGAATAGATGTGAATGGACAAGAATAAACTACTGCTTTAGAAATTGAATCTAGGACATTTAAAAGGACAGGTGAACAGGTACAGCCAATAAAATTGAACTGAGGAATTGTTCTTTCCTAGATATTTTCAGGGAGCAGCAGAAAACCATAGGAGACACCAATCAGGGAATTTCAGTATGCAAATTACTTTTTTGTTTGCAAATTACTAAACAGAAAACGAATTTGCAACCCTGAACCCCAGACCAGAGACTCCCTTACTGAGATCCTTTCCAGTCACTTCCTAGAAAGTAAAAAGTTCTGCTTAGATTACAGTCAGCCCAGGGATTTGAGCAGTCTGCAAGAGGTTATTACTTAACAGGCTGCACAGGAGTAGAGTTTTAGGAAATTACAAGAATTTTGGATTTTACATATGTGGACAGAACTTAGGCATAAGTTGTGCTGAAGCCACTGAGGACTAAGAAATGTGGTTGACCTTTGAAAACGAAACTAGTCGATGCATAGATAATGTGGGTGTACTGGCCACCTGTAGCAATAAAATAAATAAAAAAATAAAAAACAGGCCATGATATTTACAAACATGTAAACAAAGAAGTTTGAGAATTCTATACATCTTCAATGTGAACTAGAGAATGCAATGCAGCATTTTTATTGAAATTTAATAATTTGGAGTCCAAGCAATTATTGTTCATCTTTTCCAGAGAAAAGCAGAACAAAAAGAAATATTAACTTGGGCTGTAGAAAAGGAAAGTCAAAGGAGCCAGAAGTTGCTAGAGTACCTAACGCAGCCACAGAGATAGTCTCTGTGCCAGCACTTGACCACTTTCCATGACAGCTATTTATCTTAAAGGGGAGTCTTTAAAAAAACTGGAGTCTGCCACCAGATTACCTTAACTCTGATTTATACTTTTTTCCCCTAACCTTGGGCAACTTATTTGTATCTCTGTGACTCAGTTTTATCCTCCATAAATGAGTATGAACATAAGATCCACTATCAGGGTTGTTATGAAAATAATTGAGTTAATACATGCCAAACATTTCTGACAGTGCCTGGCCCATAGTTAGCTCTCAGGAAATGGTTGGAATTATCACCTTAGAGATGGGTATATGGTATATGTCAATTTATGTGTGACTCATGGAACTAATTATCACTATTTTAAGTTCATGGGTACTAAGCAACTTATTGTCCCATACCACATGGATTGGACTATAAGGAGGGATGCACTAGGTAGGCTTATTTTACTATTCTGATCTGTGTATCACTTTAAAATTATAACTTGGCATTTTTGGCTCATAGTTCAGTCTTTTTTTTTTTTCTTCAAGTTTTAATATTATTACTTGGCTTTGTAAATCAAATCTACTCTGGATACTAGTAAGATTGACATTTGAACCATTGAGGCTGAAAGCTAGACTCAGAACTTTAATACATTCACTAAAGGCGTGTGAACTGTAAGGTCTTTGGGCAAACAGCTAAAAAGCTATTTCCTGAAAACTACCATCTATCTTCTTTCAAATGACAGTAATTGACAACCAAGATTTTCCCAGATGCCAAGTGTTTTGGAATTCTCAAAATAAAATAAATGAATAGAATATCTTAGAGATAGTTAGACTTGCAGAAAGGTTGCTTTTGAACAAGATATATCAATCACTAAGATTAGTCCTACCTAATGCTTGGGGATTCGGCAATGCCTGGAGAACAAGGCTTGATTGAATATACACGAAATGGCAGAGTTGTTGGTGATTTTTAGTCCAATCATACTACATTTCCGCTTCAAATAAACCAATATTTCCCCTTATCTCTATCTACAAACAGAGAATGTAACAATCTATATTCCCAGAGTGTGGTCCTAGAAATTTGTGATGTAGACTCTTTTTTTCAAATGAAAACAAAAATGACATATTTCTATTGCTGATTTAGAGTTAAATAGCAATTTTGCCACTTTCTGGAAAAACAAATAACTTTTGACATATCCTCCCCTATGTAGTATAATTGGGAAAATTTCAATGCCTCAAATGTGATTTTTAAGATTACTCTGGGCTTTATGTTACCAGCCGTTGCAACTCTCTCTCAGCTGAAATCTTCCTTCCTTCCTTCCTTCCTTCCTTCCTTCCTTCCTTCCCTCCCTCCCTCCCTCCCTCCCTCCCTCCTTCCTTCCTTCCTTCCTTCCTTCCTTCCTTCTTTCTCTTTTTAAGACTTCCTAACGATGGATAAATATTGATAAAGCTCCCACAGGATTCTGAGACAAGGACCATACTGTGGCTCCTAAGTGTCAAGGGTTTGATTTATATACCCTATGTTTTGTAATCATTCAAATCCAGTTATAAGAGAGTAAAACTGAGCCTGTGAGATATGATAAGGCTGTCAAAGAAGAATTCCACAGAGACTCCACAACTAAGGAGACAAAAACAGCTGCCACTCTGGCAAAGAGGTGAAACTTGCCAACCTTCTGCCCGGCGGTGCCACACCAGTGTTCTGAACATTAAGCGGAGTTTACTGCCCCCCCTGTGACTATACCAGTCACATTTGAGAACATCTGCCACAGTCTTAATGACAGAGCCTATGGGAACCTAATGAGTACCCCCTACACCTGTGCAGCTTTACCAGACAGCTGTTTCCCTCTCCTCAACCTCCTTTCTCATTCTCTCCATCATGTGTGCTCAGTTCTCTATCTTCCCCCTAGGATACAGCCTGCCTCTCACACTGGTCCTGTGCTTTTGTTAGGATTTCATTTATCTCCATTTATTTGGCAGTTAAAGGCGGTGAATAGAAAAAGCATAACGTCTTTAAATTACTCAAGCTTCACCATTTGCTATGTGAAAAAGATGCTGGGGACTGAGAAAGTCAATCAGAAGAACCCATAGGCTAAGAAATAAGAGGACAAAGAAGGAGAAAATGAGAAGAGCTGCTTCCCTTTCCTTGGTGAAAACTCTCAGGCGTGAATATGGTAATTCACAAAGCCATGGAGACACTCCACAGTTTACCTATGTATAAGAATCACTTCGGTCAAAGCATTTTCTAATTGAGATAACTGCTTAGTGGAAGAGCCAAAAAAGAACACACATATACACACGCAAACAGAACAAACTCAGTATTTCTTAACAAAACTACTTTAAAACTTGGATAAATTCTGATTACTTTAAAAGTGCACAATTTTAATATGATGCATGAAGAAAGAACCTTAATAACTGTATGACCTTTGGCAAGTTATTTAACTTCTCCGAATTTCTATATCCTAGCTTGTTAAATGAGGATAGTTATATGGATTTGGTGAGGTCATAAGAAATAAATTATATATATTATATAAAGAACATCATGTTGTATGTGGCACAAACTAAGGTCTTGATAAACATTAATATTATTGTTATTACCACAGAAAGTCTATTTCTCAAAGCTTTATTATAGTCGATGAAAAAAACATTTATTCTTGTTACATATATATATATTTTCAGAATAAATCATTCTATCATTCTCTTGGTGATGAAAGAAAAGTAAAATACTTTCTAAATAATAAAAACATTAAAATAATTCTCATTTTTCTGTCATCAAAGCTAATAGCTGGAATTTTGGATATATGGCTTACAGAATGCAGACTTTTTGTGACCATTAATTTTTGTCAGTTCATAAGCCAGATGTAAGAATTATATGTTCTATGATAAATAAAAGCCATGTAGTATGATAACACTCTGACTATATCAAATGTCTATGTTAAAAAAAAAAAAATAGTCCCCCATGACTCTAGACCTGCACTGTCCAATATGGAGACTGTTAGCCACATGTAACAATTGACTATTTGAAATGCAGCAGCTCAAAATTGAAATGTGGCATAAGTATAAACTGCATACCAGATTTTTGAAGACTTAGTAGGTAAAAGAATATAAAGTATGTTAGCAACAATTTCATATTGCTCACAGGTTGAAATAATATTTTGTATCTATTGGGTTAAATAAAGTATATTATTGAAATTAATTCTACTAATTTATTTTTACTTGCTTAAATGTGTCTACTAGAAAATTAAAAATTGTATGTAACTCTTAATGTATTTCTTTTGAGCAGCACAGCTCTGGACCAATGGTTCTTAATAGTCCTTATGCATATATTTATACCATGTTTATAAATGTCACCAAGGGGCTTGAAAAAATTCATATGGTGGGGGAGTCTCAATGATTTTGATTCTGATGACTAAGATATTCTCATTCTTGATAAGAAAACTGGATATTTTTGACTTAGACGGTCACTGGACAATGCTTTGAGAAACACTGCTGTAGATGTATCTGAAGTTGAAACTGATATTAAGAAATATGAGTATAACTGAGAGGATGTTCACGGACAATGAAGAGGCTAATATAAAGGTAGAAAAGGTGGGAGAGATGCAAGTTGGTAGAAGATGCCCATAGATTTACTGTCAGGGTCTCTTCACTGATAAATAGCAAAGATTAGTCTGTTCCTCTTTCTCATATTCTAGTATGGATAGGTGGAGGCAATAAATATATGCAACATGAGGACCTCTCATAGTAAACGGTGAAATCTGAAGGTAAGACTGTGGTGAATAAAAGTGATGTCAGAGTTGTTGTTTTCAGTGGCAACTAATAAAATCTTTCTTAGCTAAAAATACCACTGTTCCTAATACTGCAAACTAGCTTATAGTAATATGTAGAGATGATAGAGACCAAATGTTTAGGAAGAGAAATATTCCACATAGCCTCTGCATCCCTTCTCTAATGATATTCCCCTTAGTCACTATCCATCTAGTAATCACATTCCAGGTACCAGGTAACAGAATCACAATTACTAACTACAAGTTACCACAGGAACATAGAATCTCTTCCTACCATGTCCAGCAAATAAGGTTCTTTCTTGGTTGCCACAGCAGGGGGAAAATCTTTCAACTATAAAAGAAAGACTCTAAGTGAGAAACAACCAATTCAACAAACCCAACTTATTCTCCACAGATGTTACACCCTTCTTTGAGATTCTTCCACTACCAATGCCCTTTTATTTCCTTCCTACCAACATAATGTTTCTGCCTCCACAGCTCCTTACTCATAGATTGCTGTGCTTTTATGCTATTGTGTCTTCCGCTGTCTTTCCCTTGTCCAGTTTACATTAGATACTGAACTGATAAAGTCGTGATGAATGAATCGTGACTATCCAAACCCAACAAGGCATCTCTTTCAATATCACCTTTCAAAGCCATCACTCTCCTGGAGGGCAAAGCAATGACATTGGTTAGAGATTTTTGCAATCAGGTCCCATCCTCATTTTGCTGTTTAAGCCAGCAGGGCAAGCACCTCTGCCACTGAGGGCAGTATGCCCTCATAGTGAGATCCAGAGAAGAGCCTTATGAAAACACTTGGTAGCAGATTTCTACGTTTAAGTTAACAATTAAGGTTATTCCATTAAGTATAAAAATTTCTATTAGAATACCTATAAAGTAAATATATCATTGTTGAGTTGGATAGTACTGAGGCCATTTAGTCCAATTTCCTTTACAAAATAGCATCTAAACTGGATGTCACACATTCTGAACATAAACGAAAATAATCAACTAAGTTTCAGACATTATTCCTAGAATTTTCCAAGAATTAACCCATTAAATCTCCAGTTTAGGTATTACTGGCTCCCTCCCTTCCTTTACAGGTGATAAAACAGAGTCAAAGAGAAATTAAGTAACTTGTCCAAGGTTACAAATTGAAGGTGTGATCTGGTATTTGAACTCAGGCAAATCATTAGAGAGAATTATGACTTAAAACAATGAATTTGCATCTTTGAAACTTCAAGACCACAGTTTCAGACTAGTAAGAGTTAGATCCAAGGCTCTTCTAGAAACTACTAAGAAAGAGTAACAGTGGCTGCTGAATGGATAGGATGAAACTGTGAAACTTTACAATCATCTTGGCATTACAAGTGGTGAGCCAGAGGTAGAGAGGTCCTGGACTCTGTATTTAGCTGTGTCTACAATAAGAATTTACTCCTTTCTCTAATATGTGAGCTAACATATTCTTTTCTTTTAAGCCAGGTTTTTTCCCCATATCACTTAAAAACAAATAAGTCCTTAATGAGTGAGCAAATAAGCAATTGACATAAAGCTCTAAGTTTCTAATGCTAATAGGTGCTTAATCTTGCACCTATTAGGTATTTTAATAAAATAAAATTTATTTAATAAAATTTAAGGAAATATTCATTTTTCCATACATGATTTTTCATTAACAATGATTATGTATTGTTTCTCTGTTTTTCATAGTGCCTAGAAAAGAGCTGAAGACATTTTTAAAAAATTGAATACATACTGACAGATCTACTGACAGATTGAGAAATAGACAGAAAGAATGTACCCACTCATCTTTTCCACTTCTGGCTCATAGTGGGAGCCAGAGAAGAAAAGTGCTCTCAGCATGGCTCATGGGGGAGACTCTCTCCCAACAGGATTATACAGATTCAACCTGACACATAGACATAAACTTGCCAGACTCACCGCAGGGCCACCTGGTTAACCAAAGGGCCAGGAAGTATATCCAGAAGAAAGACTTAAGGGAGTTAGGGAAGTGGAACGCAGTTCACTGAAGTTACTGGCATCTGCCTGAGGGCACAGCTGGAGATATTAATAATCATTTCTCTCATCAGACTGCCAAAAATGAGCACAGAGAAGGAAAAAAAAACAAGTGTTTTGCTGCCTCCTGTTTGAATTAATTTCTTCTGACAACTGCTGATTTGGGTTTGTGATTCGATCATCCATATGTCTAGCTCTATTGGTCAATTAAGTGCAGAGGGTGATTGGGGGAAGCAGGGATGCTCAGCCTGATTACAGGAGGAAGCATCACCGGGCATTTAGAACATGCAAATCAACCTATTGAACTTGGTTTAAAGAGAGCCAAGCAGAGCAAGGGTGGTGCCTAATACTGCCAGGAGGGTCAGGGGAGAGTTGAAATTCAGTTCTCAGTGCACTAATTGAGCAAGCTGGATGTCCGACTCAGCTTCTGACAAACAATAAACAAGGTATGGAGAATTATGCAGGAGCTCTAAGATGAGTGCAAAATTAAGTCCTTTAATCAACCAATTCACATCTTCCAGGTTGTTCAATTAATAAACCACTTTTGATGAAATATCATAAAATTAAAAATAGGAAATAAAGTTGTATTTAACTTAGAAAGTACAAGTTATAAATTTTAAGAGACTGTAGAGTTAAGAAAAGGGACAAGAGAACACTTAAGTTAGAGGAAAACATAGAAGCAGTATAGCACACACATTACTATGTAGTAATGAAAAGGCTTAGGAGCTGTGAGTTCTAGTTCTACCTCTGCTAAGGCTTGTTGGTTACTTTGCATCAAGATTTTTTTTTATTTTGTCATTGTCACCTCCCCATTTTCAAGGAGGCTGATGAAGGCAGTGGAGTACTATTATAGTCTCACAAATATAAAACCAAACTAACATCTCAAAAGAATGTTTTGACTGGAGTGATGACAGCCTAAAATCTTTTATGAATTTAATATGGAAGCACCTCATTTAACTATTGGAAAGAATAAAGCTAATGAAAATGATTGTATATTTTAGAAAAGAAAGTTCTATATCAATGCATAATAATCATTGTAGCGGGCAACAAGCTCATTTAAAAGTAACATTATGTCAAGAAGTAACAATGATTTCCAGGATGGGGTCACAGGCTTACAATATCATAGAATATTAGTACTTTTGTTTTCCATTCTAAAATGATCTGATTTAACATTAATTCTCAGTAATTTACCTAAACTCTGAAAGAGAGAGGACTTATATTTGAATAACAAATACTTATGATTTAAAGAGTAACACAGAAAACATTTCAGTTGTTAAAAATAGATGGAAAAACATAGGCTGGATCCCAACTAGGTAGGTGTGCTCTTAATTGATAGAATAACCACCTAAGAGTATTAACACAGGAATCTATAACATTCTGAAGGAAAAACTAATAGCCTAGCAAAGGCTGTATTCTAGGCACTATATTATTTAACATATTTATCAAGATTTAAAGATTTGTTTGTACCTACTTTTCTAATGGAAATTTAAGAAGTAAAGCTAAGGCATGATAGATGTAAAGTATGAAATAAACTCTAGGTCACTTTGAACGAGTCAACAAAATAAAATCCAGCATGGACAAATATAAACTTCTTCACTTTGATCCACCACCTTCCCATAAGTACCAACTGGAAAGTGCAATTTTATAGTATTGAATCTTACTCATTGTAATTGACTACATGCTTCATTATGGGTTAAATCTGCCATGAATACTCCGGCATCCTTCAGACTTAACATAAGTACAGTGGTTTGAGCAAGGATAGCCATAGAACTGCTCTATACCATGATCATCATTGCATAGATGAAATATATATTTTAACTCTGGCCACCACACTTAAACATGTTGAGAATTTTAAGGTTAAGTGCAGAGCATCTCAGATGGTAAAAAGGACTTGAAACACTGTCAAATGAAGAAAAATTGAAGGAAGTGAATCAAAGGAGTGTAAGTTTGAGGCAAATAATATCAAGATAATCAAGTTAACTATTTTAAAGGCTTTTTATTGGAAAAAATTGACTTATTCTGAGTAGATCCAAAAGATAAAACATTGAGTAGAAATTTCAAAGACATAGACTTTGACTCAAATGAAGAGTTCTTTTAACAACTAGAATAATTTTCCTAATAAGTAGGCAGTTCACTGACATTAGAAGGAGCTCAAAAAAAAAAAAAAAAACTACACAAAAATTCATGTTGTAAAAGAGATTTGTGTGTCAGTTAAGCATCTCAACTAAATGATTTCTGAGATCACATCAAATTCTATAACTCCTCAGTTCTATCTGAAAAGGGGGATTAAATAATAATTTTTTGATGTCTAGGGAACCGTGCTAATTCTTGAGATTTATAAATCTCCCAGTTAACACTGGGAAAAACAACATTTATAAAGTTAAATGTTAATAATTTTATAAGTATACGGTAAAATGGATAAAATCTAAGGATAGTCCTTAAGTCATTCTTTAGATAATCTAAAAAAAAAATGGATAACTCTCAATTACTATGAAAATACTGTATGTGATAGAGTTGTATAGAGCAATGTCTAAGAGTACCAGTTCCAGATTACATGCTCTCATTCAAATTCTGGCTCTGCCATTTGCTGTATGTACAACCCTGGGTATGTCACTTATGTTGCTACATTTTCTTTATTTGTAAAATGAAGATAATAATATATCTGCCTCATATTGTTATTGTGAGAAGTAAATGAGTTAACGCATATAAAGATTTTAGAACAGTTCCTGAAATATGGTAAGGGCTATATGAGTATAAGCTATTACAACAGCTTTAAAAATTTTCAGAAAAACATGACTAGAGATATTCAAGTGAAGATAGATATGTTTTCAAAATCGTTGTGCATTAAATAATAAATAGATTGACAACATAGATCTATATTTGATTTCACTATTATACTTATGTATTTGGTATTAGCCTTCTAGAATAGTTATCTGCTAAAAAATTGATTTTTATCCTATTGTTGTCATTGTCATTATTGATGAAGATAGTGCACAGAAAATTTAAGTCCACTAATTTTAACTATTACCTAGCTTTCACAAAAGCTGAAATATAACAATTGGCAGTAAGATTCATTCATGTCTCTTTTTTCCTTACTGTAGCCCAACGTATTGGTGTCAATGAATGGCCAAAAAGATGGAAAGTCACAAGGAATTCTGTCTAATTTTTAAACTGCATAATTGACTTCTGCATAAATAAGAATTGATTATATGTATAAATTATAGGTTACCTAAAACTGGATGTGTATTTTTAAAATAACAACATTCAAACTGGGTAATCTGATGAAATGAAAATAAGTTGTAAAAGTCAAAATATTTAAACAAATGACAACCAAAACCATTATGAAACATGAAGCATCAATTCATTAACTCCATTGTTAGTCTGGTAGAAAATGGCAGAGTATCTCGCATATAGTCCACGATGTGGTAATTCTAACAGAAATATTTTCTTGATTCAGAACAAAGATGCCCATCTTAAACATCTACTATACATCTACTTGGCGTGTCTCAGCTGAAGCACAATCAATGGCGAATAGGGGATGTGAGGAAAAATGACATACTTAACTGAATTCCATGGAAAAAGTCCTGCATCTTTCTTTAGACAATAGATCAAACCTTTGACCTTCAGAAAAGCTTAACTCTTTCCTAGGCCTGATTTTTAATAAATAAAGCAAAAGTCACTCCTCTCTTTCTCCCCTTCTTTTCTTCATTGGCTTTAATGGAAATGCTAAAGATACCATCCTACTAAGAGATTCTATTTCCACAAATTAGGAAGTAATATTGTCTAATGATTTAGATCTTTGATTAAAGTTCTAGTTCCCATGTAATCTAGCTATAAAACCTTAAGAAAATTTCTTATCTTCTCTAGTCTTAGTATTCTCATCTGTAAAATGGAGAAATTAGTACATACCTCATAGGTTTTGAGAAGAGTAAAGGTATACATTAAGTGCCTGGCATAATCATACAGGTGTTCTAAATTATCTTTATATCAAAATGTGTCAGTCATTACAAAGTTATTAATTTTGAACAAACATAACATAATCCGCCATAGAACATCATAATCTATAGTTTAATAATATTATCTCATATTTTACTGATAGTAGATATAAGAAACTCCATAGTAAAGACTGCTTTTAGATTTGCTACATCATGGTCAAAGGCATTGTCCATTATAATTGTTAAATACCCTCTAAGATCCCATAAAATTATTTTAGTGTGTATTACCACAAAAAGTGTTCATTTCTCTTGAAGAACTTGCATTTTTCTCTTTTTTGTTTTGGCTTCCAGGAAATGCTGAGTGAATTTTACATTCATATTCGCTCTATATTTTTGCAATATTTTTTATATTATAAATACTGTATAAATATCATGTTAATCGGCTGATTCAATTATTTTGTAATGTGATCCAGAGAATATATTATTTCGAAAAGTAAAATGTAACTAAAATTCATCCTGTCAAAAATAATTATAAGTTTTATATTTGTTGTTAAATATACATTAAAATTACATAAGCTAATATACCTTCAAACACAATTTTTTAAAAAAGATAATTCTTACTGCTGGCATAGGTGCAGGAAAAAAGCATCCTCGAATACTGTCTGGTGACAGTAAAAACATTCATAGAGAATTTGGCATATCTTTATAAAAAGACTTAAAAATAAGTAAAACTAATTCAAAAAGAAATTTTGTTTCTAGAAATCCATTCTCTCTAAGAAAATTATAGTAAGTAAGGATAACAGTTTATGTCCAAATATACTCAGTGCAGCATTAAAACTGTAAAACTATTGCATGAAAATATCTCCAACCAAAGGAAATCATGAACTAATAATACATATATATGTCATTTCGACTTGTCATATATTTAAATAAATTATTTTACTTAAAAGAATAATGTCAAATGAAAAAAAAGTCTTAAAATTATGTCAAAAACCACACTTAAACTTACAGATATAATAGTTTAAGGGACTGGAAGGAAATATATCAAAATATTAACCTTGCTTAAATCTTGGTAATGGGCTTAACAATTATCATTCTTTTTTAAAAAAAAAATTCTGTGTTTTCTAATTTTGAACAATGAGCATCACATTAACAAAAAAGTAAACAAAAATATTTCTGGGAAAAAATGAAAGCGAAAGAGGGAAACATGAAGAATTTTCACATTATTCTTATTAAGGGAGTTTAATTAGAGAGCATGTCTAAGCAAAGGAATTTACTCCACTTTACTATACCCTGAGATAAGTGTATTTAGAATGATTCCGAGTTCTGATATGGTGTACTTTGGACAAAACACCCCAATTCCACAAAGCACTAAAAATTATAAAAGAAATAGTTGGGAGAAAACTTGACAATCACAGTTAACTTTATTAATTATGATGCTTTTTAATGTGTTGGCACAAATTCTCAAGTTGAATTGATTCTTGCAGCACTCTTCAGGGTAATCAGATTTCATATTAACGCTTTTCTTACTCAAGGGGGTTGAATGGCCTAAGTTCACTCACAGCTCTTATCTCACATGTGGCATCAAGACTCTAACTCAAGTCTTTAGAATTAAAGGCTTTGGGAAAATCATGGGTCATAGTTTTCTAACATACTTAATAATACCCTTCTCGCTCTAGCCCTCTCACTCGCTCTCTTGCTCTTGCTCGCTCTCATTCTCCCTCTCACTCTCTCTTTCTAGTGCCTGTGATGCAGAGCACACGCTGTAAGTATTTGTTAAATAAATAAAAGGTAGACTTTTCGTATTGACTTGAAGGAAATATGATGCTGGATCTCTTTTACTAAGAAGCTGTTATCATTTACATTTCAAGAGAAAAAACTCCAGCTAGAACCTCCTTTGACTTTTTTTCTTTAATAATTATCCTCACATATATGAGAACTTTGGGAACTTTACACACACACACACACACACACACACACACACATACGTATATATGTATGTATGTATATAAATATGTGTGTGTGTAACTTCACTATTACACACACACACGTATGTATGTATGTATGTATATTTATATATATGTATATTTATATACATACATATATATGTATATTTATATACATACATACATATATATGTATATTTATATACATACATACATATATATGTATATTTATATACATACATACATATATATGTATATTTATATACATATATATAAATATACATATATATAAATATACATACATACCTACATACATACATACGTGTGTGTGTGTGTGTGTAATAGTAAAGGTGCATGTGCTGCTCATTCCAATTCTGTCAGTCATGCTGCCCCCAACCAAATAGAAGTCAGGTACTGATTGGCTGTGTAAGGGATACATTCTGCAATCCCATGTACTTTGATGCTAGCACCATTGCAGTAGGCCTTCAAAATTGGCCCTGTCACTTTAAATATAATAGACAATAAATCATCCCTCTGAGACAGCCCCAAAGGAAAATAAGGGAAAAAATAGAAATAGCATTTAAAAGCCCTTTTCTATTACAGTGCCTCTAGGGAGCTTTTAAAATTGGAGCTCTTTTAAAGTGGATTTTATGCTTTTGGGGGCTTTTAAAAATGCTTCTAGAATTAACCTTGCAATTCTATGACCAAATCTTCCATTAGGTCCTTTAAGTTGGGGTCTTTGTTATGCTAGTATTGTCATATTTGCTCATCTTCTCTGTGCTGCTGTCTTTGGTATTCTATTACCAATCAACGTCCTTTCTTGGTGATTTACATACTCTATTTTTCCCTCTTTCCTCTTCATCTTCCTGCCAGTATTTCTTGTTTGGTTTTCTTTTCCTTCTTCCTTTTTTATTTTCATTATTCAAATTTACTTTTAGTTACCTCTCCTCTGAGATACCCTTTGGTCTTTCGTACCTTGGAGACAAAAATTCCTAATTATGTGACTGTGCAGATAATCCAGAATTTTCCAGTTGGTGGGATGAAGCCACCTTTCTCCTCCTATTGCAGAAATGCTTGGGGCACAGCTGAACCCTACTCATCCCTTCCTTACAAGCCTCCCCCTCTCTTGTACTTATGGCCCTTTCTAGTTGATAAAAGAACACCAAGATAACAAAGATATTTGTCTTAGTTTTTTTGAGAAAAAAAAAAAAAACCTTAATCAAATCCTGAAAAGAGTAAATACTAGATATAAACATATAAAGCATAGGCTTATATGAAGGGTCAAATTTTAATTAAGAACAGGTAATTCAAAAATCACAGCAACTCTCGTGAAACCAGTACTCAGTTATAATGAGTCATATCCAAACAGCAATATGCGGCACAATAAAACAGTATGGATCAATGGCCTTTAAAAATCTACAATGAACAAAACAGTTACCTTCATATCGAAAAACATAAACCTTGAGGTATATAACAGGATAACAACAACTGCTTCTAAACACTAGTAGTACCTGTTTTCTAAGACCCCACACACTGTTAAAGAAGGAAGAGAAATCCAACTCAGTATTGGGTATCTTTTGATGAAGTGGAAAAGTCAAAGTATGAGGCAAAAAGCAGTGAGAAAGATTATTCTTACACCTTTTGGATTTATAGACTTCCCAGGCTCCTTAATGGCCATTCATCTCACCTGACCCGCAGGAATCACTACAACCACCTTCTGGGTGAGTGCTTATTACCAAAAAGGCAGCAATTAAATTATTGTAGGAAATTTACCAACTGAGATAAATAAAAGCTGTCTTAGTCTGTGTTTCTCATTATGCCTTTACTGGAACCTAAGTCTCATGAGAAGCTATAAAAAAGTCCCATAGACCATCACTGAGTTCAACCCTGCAAGCCTAACCCCTCTGCAGAGCCATTAGCATAGTAAAAGACATTAACAAGTACTTTGTTACACTGAGTATTTATCCAACGCCATGACATTTTTAGTTTAAATAAAACAAATGATAATTATTTGAAAACCTTTAGAATGCCTAGACTAAGGTACTGGGCTAAAAGCAGATCCCATCAGGAGAACTATTTTTGAATTTTGGAGGTGGTGATGATTGTAAAACTAAGTGATTAAATGAAGAAAAAACAGTTCAGAAGGAAGACTGCAAGTCTGTATTAATGATTTCCACCACTAAAATAGAAATGACCAGCAAATCACAGTCATTAAAAATGACCCATCAGTGGACAACAAATTACATACTGAGGAACTAACGCTGGAGAAAAATCAAAGAGGTGGAGGTTATGCTTTATTTCACTTGTAGCGCTTTACAAATTCAGTCCTAACCAAACCTGATTAAAGTAAATTCCTTTTTTTACAGCCTGTGGAGTCTATAAGATTATGGTGTTAATGGAAGTGCGATTCGATCCGTCAGTAATGGTGCATGTCGGGACCCTGGCGCCTCTGACAAGTCCATTTTTTAAGACGTATTTATTGTTTTATTTTTTTTTTCTCTCCCTTCTGTTCTCTGCATTGCGGGGTTTAATTGAACAGTTTAAAGTGATTCTTCTTCAAGGCCCATTAATTGATTTTATTTGTGTATTCTCTAGGGGTCAAGGAAAAGGGGGAAAAAAAACAATAAAATTGCAGCTCTGGTTTTCACTGACATATTCTCCCTTGTAATTCATAGCTATAATTTTGTTTGTTTCTTTTCTCCGCCTCAGTCTTTTTTCTTCTGATTTTCACAAGGTGCAACTTTATATGTTTGTTTTGTTTTATGTCACTGTTTTATTCAATTCTGATAGAGGTTCACCATGAAGAAAATAATAATATGTACTCATATCTGATAAACCAGGTAGTATCTAGTAGTTCCTCATAATAAATCCTACTGAGAGGGAAGATTTCAATAAAACAGTCATACAACCTTTTATTCTCACGGTTCAACAAAGAACCATAGCATTTTCCTTCTGTCATAATAGGACATAATCTCTTGGGGTCATGACATGTGTATGCCTATATGCACAGAGTGTGTTCATATTTACTCACAGAACTGACCACCAAGCCTGACTGGACTTAGGTCTGTTAAGTAATAATGAAGATAACATATGGATTACAAAACGGTATACTCAGAAGGTAGAAATTATAGTAGAAATTAAGATTCTGCCAAGGGCAAAAGCTATGCATGTGTGCGCACATGTCATGACATCATACCTCAAAAAACTCTGCCCTGTTATGTCACAATGTCTTATGTCACACAATATAATCTGCATCATTTTTGAATGCTTCTGTTTTATCTAAACCTTACAATGACCTTACCAAGCAGATATTACTATTACCACTTAATCGTTAAGGTAATGAGACTCAGATGTGAAGGAATCTGCCAATGAGCTAGGTAGGTTTTAAATATGGGTTTGATTTGCTCCAATGCCTATTCTTTTCCACGATTTGAATACACTATTGCCTTGGAAGCTTAGTTTGTGATGGCTTTTATTTCATTAAAGATCAAAGTATAATAACGTCATTTAGAGAGATGAATATATTTTTTTCACTTTGCTTCCCCAGAGTAGGCCCTAAAATGAGCACTAGCTGAATGATTAAGTAAGACATCTACTCCCGCCACTATCATATTGTTCCTGCTTTGAGCTCCATTTCCAGACCAGTCCTTTGTGGATACTATGCTGACAAGGCCCACATAAAAGATGGGAAAGTGACAGGGCAAGTAAACACCAAGAAATATCAGAATGTTTACTTGTCAGGTGGTTAGAGTGTAAAGGATTTTTTCCAGCATGAAGGAAATATAAAAAACGCTGCCTTTCACTTCTGATGTTGCTTACAAACTTGCTTTGAATCAGAGGAGATAGTTATAAAGGGAGGTGATACTCTCTTTTTCACAAACCGTCTGTCTTTATTTTTATTCTTCTAATTTTCTCCTGAGATATCAACATGATAATAGAAGATAATCTCCCCGGGAGCAATCTAACCCCCGGAAAAGTACTTACAGGTGGTGGTGGGGGGTGGCGGGGTGGGGTGGGGGATGTAAAACCAAATTTATATTAACATAAGAAGGAGAGTTCTATATGGCATTACTTTGGTCTGATTTTATAATCAGTTTCCCTTGAAGCCTTTTCTCATTACAAGAGCACATAATCTCTGCAATCTAGGTTTCCACCTATGAAGGAATTTGGGTGACAGATTCCTTTATTTGCATTTATAAATAACTTCAGTAAACACAATCACACAATCTCGTCCTGCCTTTTACCTAGTCTCCCTCCCTAGATGTTGGCTTTACAGGTAGAGTGAGAATCTAGACTTGTACTCAAAATTAAGAAATTGTTCTCATATGCTCATTACAATCCATATGGATATTGCCAAAATTTGTTCTAAAACTCTGTGTGAGAGCCCACATAGATCTGCTTAACTTGTCAGACTTAATTCTAGCTCCCAATTAAATAATTTAAACTCAGCCTAGACCTATCTAATTCAACAAAACCAAAGATTCATTTTTTTCCAGTGCTTTCAGCCATATAAGAATATATCATACTCTTTCAAACTAATATACTGTTATGAAAGTATACATGTACAAACTCAGCAAAATTAAATCGCCTCAATAGTAAAGTGAATACTAAGGTATCAGAATCCCAACTCTATTTTGCTGTTCTAAGCAAAAAGCAGGCAGCATCACTATTAGCTAAATCAATGCTAACTGTATTAATAAGAGAGCCAAACGAACATGCCTGGATTTTTCTCTCTCTATCACTCTAGGTCCAAAGCTCTTCTCTGATTTTAGCTTTAGTCTTAAATGACCATTAAAAACTGTGTGCTTTGGCCTCTAAGATAGCTACTGCCAAACTAATATGTGTGGGACCAGATCAGAAGAAATTGCCCAACAGACCTGCCAGGGCTTGTCAAGGCCTGGAAACGGTAGAAGTCAGATGATTATTTTTCCATTTCGTAATTGGTAGAGTCTGTCACAACATTGTTAGAGCCAGCAGCTGCTCTCTGCTGAGAGCTAATTCCACCTGATCTATTTAATATTATAACGAATTTAATCCTCTCCAAATTCAACTAGAGCCAGAGAGCACAATTGCACAGGTAAATCTGCATTTGCAGAGAGATGACAAGAGCTTCTTCTGATGATAAGAATTAATTTAGAGGAGGGTACTGACAGAGCTACTCAATCCTTCATTTTGGTTGCTATTTTTTAATTCTTCCAGGGAACAGGTTCAATATGGTCTGAATTTTTCCTTCTTTCCTTAAGAACTCTTGGACATCAGAAGTAAAGTTAGATATTGCTATAAGATGAGCTGTGATTCCCCCAATCCAAATTCACATGTTGAAGCCCTAACCCCTAGTACTTAGAATGTGACTATATTGCAGGCAGCGTTTTTAACCCATTTCCTATTTAGAAAAAAAGTGCAGTTTACTGTCAGCGTTAATTTAATTTTCCATAAACATGCTCTTTGAGGCTGAACCAAATTTGATTAGTTTTCAATATGAAAATATAAAAATTGTTCTTGGAGTTATTTCTAAATAGAACTTGTCTCTAATCCTAATGTAACAGAAATGTATACGTAAATCAGATTCATCAAATGACTCTTTGGCTAACAACTGCTCGAGAACGATGTTAACATCACATGTGGAAATGCTACGTTTTCTAGGATTTGACATTTTCAGTGATCGAGAATTACTATGTTTTGTAAATAGAAATACCACTATTAAAAACAGATTACTATACAAAGTATAGTAATACAAAGTATAGTACAGTAGAGCAAGGCAAAAATAATAGTAAAAGCTAGATATTTCATGACAAACTTTGGGGTAAGGTTAGGATTGTTATCCACAAGATATTTTGGGGTAAACACTACAGCCGTAAGTACTACCTGCTAGTATTTTGGGGGCAAATGGGAAATGGGTTAAAGAAGTAACTAAGCTAAAATAAAACTGTCAGAGTGGGCTGTAATTAAAACTACCCGGTGTGCTTATGAGGAAAAGAAATCTGGACACACAAAGATACACCAGGTAAGCGCACGCATACACACACACACACACACTCGAAAGGCCATGTGATGACAGAAGGAGAAGGAAGCCACCCGTAAGCCGAGGAGATAGGCCTCAGAAGAAACCAAAGCTGCTGATACCCTGAACACGGACTTCTCTCAAATACAGTGAGAAAATAAATTTCAGGTGCATAAGCCATTCAATCTGTGGTATTTCATTGTGCACTTCTAGCAAACTAATACAGATATAAACTAGTGAAAACTAATGTAAGACTCTCCTCTAAAGAGTTCTGTAAGCTTTCAGTAGAATATAGCCAGGAAGCGACATCTAATACAAGGCAATCAACTGCATTTTAAAGATCATTTTGTTAGAAATTTCTTTGTACTGAATCAGATGTTCCTCCTTCTAACTGATACCCCATTTTCCCAGTTCTGCACTCTTGATTCAGAACCACGTCAAATGTCACACTGGGCAGCTCTTCAATTCAATGAAGGCAGCCATCATGTCTCCATGTTCCTTTCTTAAATCTTCTCTTTCAAGTTAAACCTTTCCCAATGCTTTCAAGTAGTCCCTGTACGCCATTGTTCTAAATGCATTCTGTAGGACGTTCGTCCTCCTTTAAACCCTGTCTGTCGGGCCATTTCTTCTATTAAAATACAGCTAAAGATATCAACTCAGATGTTATCCAGCAGCAAGAAGTGCCTTAGGATTATTAGTTCTTTTGTTTCAACACCATATTTTAGAATCCTCTCCATTAGGAAAGGATGATACAAACGGATCTTTAAGTCCTGGTATAATATTGACATGTGGTGAGGGTCCTAAAAGAACCATGACAACTTCCAAATGTGACACAAGGGAACTGAGGGGCACAGACTATTTCTCCATCAGCTGAGTATGTTTAGAAGACATTATTTTAAATGTTATTTTAAAACCTCAGTATATCTTATCAATATATAAATATATATCTATTTATGATATGCATATATAAAAATATGTTAAGAATTTTGTTTAGATACTCAGAAATTCTAAAATCAAAAACAAAAACCTAAGTGTTATAATGGTGTCTCCAGGAGTGAACAAGTTCCCACAGCACACTAAAAATAAGGATTACTGTAAATACCTGTTAAACTTAAATATGCCACTTAGTCGAATCTGCAATTTGCAGCTTAGGAAAAAATGGTCAGAAATGATGAAGCCCCTTGACATTGGTACATGAATTACAGAAATATGTATATGATTGGTTTCTATGTGCTGTTGTATGTACTGTCAGGCAATACTAACTCCGAAGGACTCACATTCTTGCCCAATAGGTGTCAAAAGGAGCATAATTCAAAGCCTTTCCCCCTAAATACTTTGCTTCCTTACAATGTTGAATATGAGATCCAATCAACATGGAAGCAGGACACAGGTACACTGTAGTCTATCATATTGACTTTCAACAGTTTTCCTATTATATAAACATATCAAACATACCTAGAGGCTGAGGCAGGGCTATAAAAATGTTTGGCACATGCAAAGGAATTTGAGAACTAGCTTAGAGGCACAGTAAATAACAGAAACATAGGTTATTTCGGTTACTGGAGAAAGAGTAACCAATGTCTTATTCTCCCATAACACCCATTTTCTCCATTCCACTCTAGAAATAATCTCTCTAGAGAATTATTAGCTCTGATATATTTGAGAAATTTGCTCAGAAATGTAATGACAATATAGTAATACCTTTCAAAATCCGTCCTAAAGACAAAGATCTATTTTGTTGTTGTTGTTCACTACCAAAAGGACTCTTCTTCATCCCAAGTTATTTTTGCAGTTAGCATTTTAGCTGCCAGAAGGTAATGTCAAAAACGACAAACCACTTAATGGAAAAGAAAAGTTAATGAACTAACAGGGGAGTCATAATTACTCCACAAATCAAGGGAAAGATAGAAAGGTTTCCAAGGAAGAAATGGATGTATCAAAATGTTTTCTTTCTAGAGACTCAAAGCAGTGTGTTTTAAAGACTAAACTTCGAGGGGAAAAGATGTAACAACAGAACAATCACATCACACTGTGTTCCTGAGTACAGGAGATGCAATGGCAAAAGGAAGATAAGAAAGAGGGTCTATTCTCTTCTATCAGGTAAATGGCTTTCCTGCCATATGGCATTAGGTGATACAAGTTAATGCCAGTGACTTGGGAGGCCATTGTGGGGCCTTCTGGAGGGAGCATGCATGCCTGACACCTGTCACAAAAGCTCAAACACTGAGTTGGCATATTTACAACTAAATTAGAATGATTTAACCTTCATTAGCCTCTACCTGTGTTGATGAAGGTACAGAGAGTAATTTAGAAAATTTGGGAGGGAGGATGAAGCCTTGATTTTAGATATGGTGAAAATTTTGCGAGTAGACCAAGTACTACTGTGTCATACTTCCAGGCTGTCAGGCTTTCTGCCCAGAGCTCCATTTATTTGGAGTCTGTGAACCTGAAGTCAAGGATACCTCATGCTCTAGTGTTTTCAGTAGAAAAATAAGACAAACTGTCAATTGAAAGATTTTTTTTATATATAAAAATGAACAGTCTAGGATTTATGGGGCAAATAAATATTGTGCCAGAACAGCTGGCAGGCGTGAGTAAGAGCACAAACCGCTGATATGTTATCTGCAACCTCCCACACACATACTGTGAGCCGCAACTCAATAAGTGGATGATTACAGAGGTTATAAGAAAAGTAGAAATAAATACAGTGAAGTTTAAAGAACACCTGGTATGAATGATACCTTGGTTTTCAACAGAGACCTCAGTTTCATGGGAGGAAGTTTAGTGTAGTGGTTAAGAGGGAAGGTTCTGAAGATAGATGGCCTGAGTTCATAATTTCATATAATCATTTATGAGTTGTGGAACTGGAACAAGTCACTAAGCCTCTCTAAGTCTCAATTTTCCTACCTTTACAAAAGGTTTACACTGCTGCCTGCCTCATCAGGTAATTGGAGAGAAATAAATAATTACTCCTCCTAAAACACTTCATGACAGTACTTAATGCATGATACATGCTTAATAAATGCTAGATATTAATATCCTCATTAATAGTGTCTATGGTTGAGTGTATTCTGGTTTGTGATGCCGACTATTTTCTCATTTTAAATACTATCCATTTCAATTGAAGGCAGACTAGTAGCAACTACTTAAGTTGGAGTCCATGGGGAATAGTTATAGAACATACTACGGTTTGAGCTGTGTTAATGCTCCAGGTGGATTTACTGCTTTAAAAAAAGATATTCATCTTGATGGAATGGTTTAAACATTGCCTTATGTCTAGGGACAAATGGAAATAAGTAGATCTCATATATATATTTTTAATATCGTATGCACAAAAAAGGGACAGTAGAGTTAATCTGGTTTGTTTAGTTTCATTAACCTTTATGTGTAGTTCCACTGCAATCATGCTTTTTGTCCTAGGTCTGTGTAACATTGCTGACTTGAGCTTTTGGAAAAGAAGAAAGTGTTTTGTTAAGAAAATGCAAGTTAAGTCATTAACTTAATGAGTGCTCTGAGAAAATTTACATAGATTCATATACACATCAATTAACTTAATAAAGCATATTTTAAAAAAATACATCTAGTGATCTAGTGTTAGCTAGCATCTTCAAAGCCCCATGAGTTCAGTGTCTCAAACCGTATTTCATACCACCAGTGCCTAGCACACAGCCTGCTCAATAAAAACTGATAAATCGCTGATTTATCTGTGTGTGTGCATGTGATAATTAGACTCCATTCGTAAAGTTTACTTCATTATACTTATGATATGCTCCACTAATTATAGCTACTCTTTTGATGAAACATCTTATGTCGGATGCTTTAGCGATATTATTCCTAATCTGTTTTTAGAGATAAAGAAATTAAAGCTCAAATGTGTAAGAGCTGGTTAAGTTCAAGGCGGCATCACTAGTAAGACCTAGATCACATGTGAAATTCAGCATTCCAATCTCTGTTCATCATTTCATGATACTTTCCAACTCATTCATATTTCAGCTCCTGTATGCCTAGATATGTGGTATGAATTAAGGTATACAAAATTATCTCTTCAGTACTATGGGATACTATGAGAACATTAGACAATAGGAAACACTAAATATTCCCTCTGCACGCCCATCATCAAATAAAGATTTACGACAGTATGTACCATTGATATTTCTCCTTTAATGAAATAAGCTTTTTATATTTAATCAGATCCAAGGAATATTTTACTATTTTATATACATTTGATTTTACTATCTGCACTGTCCTTCACTCAGTTGTGTTAGCTTTGACAAAACAGTTAAACCTTACTATTCGTCAACTCTGTTCCAACATTTGTCCTGAAAGCCAAGGGCTTTCAAGCTGTAATGAGTATTTGTGCTTTATAATATTTTATCAATCTAAGGAATGTTACAAATAAATCATTATTTCTCTCTGTTGGAAAAAGGCCAGTACTCTTGGATGTGCATAGGTAAACATTTTTTGGTTTAGGATGCAAGCGAGGGGGGTTTTATCCACTCTTTTAATTATGAAAAAAATGTAGAATTCGGTGATGCAGAAAACCCATCTGTAGTTTTGCCTAAGAAAGATCTTTTTTAGTGACTTTGTTAAACCTGAATCAGATAGTAAAATCTTCATTCATTTTTGGTCACGGCAAGGCCAAATTGAAGTCCATTTTCTGAAAATAGTAATATAGTTAAAATTTTTACAGTAAGAAAAATAACATCTGATGAAACTAAAACTTTTCTGGAAAAATGTCTCTCACCTTTAATACATGAAATGTAACAATAGTTTCTCTATATAAATATTAATGAATTATTGATCTCCTATAAGATAAACTACGTGTCTAAGACTGATTTAGGTTTAAATAATTAATAAATATATTTAGGAAAACTTGTCATTAATGAAAAATTAAATACAAGAAGCATAATATTAGTTTAAAAACAGCAATACCAATTATTATATCTTCCATTTATTGGTAGCTTATTGTGTGCCAAGTCCTATGCTGAGTGATTTACATTCATTAACTCATTTTCTTATACCTTAATCCTACAAAGCAAATACTATTCATATCTCCAAATTTTGCTGTTTTAAATCAAAACAGCTTAGAATCAGCAGGTAAAGGAACTTGACTAAAGTGTCAATGTTAGTATGTGACACCCATATGCCTCTGACTCCAGCATGTGTAAACTCTTAATCCACATGCATATTAAATGTTATAGGTCAGTGGTTTTGTTTCCAAACTTCAATGCTAGAGTAGGTGCTAATTCTTAAACTTTCAGTAGTTGTCAGGTAAATGAGAAAAATAAGCATAAGAAAGAAACATTTCAAAAAGTTACATTTTTTGATTACAAAGGAATATAGTGTCTTCAAATTAATTTTCTTTTTGATAATGATGATATGTAGTAATCTAGTTTCAATTTTTATTTTGTTTTTAAATATGCTTATTTGTAAAAAGTAAAACATTAGTAAGCAAATGTTATTCTTTCAAATCAAAAAACAAACAAATGCACTTTTGCTAGTTAAAGGAGAAAAAGTTCTTCAGATCTGTACCAGATGGGTCTGCGTTGTTGTCTGAATGACAGCATCCTTAAGGATGCTCAAAGATGACAGTGTTAATAAAGGTCAGCAAGAAGATGAGAGTAAGGTAAACATGTGAATAACAGTCTAGATGTGAGAAATATTGAGGCTAAGCAGAAAAAGCAAAAATTTTTATGAGCCTATTTGATCTGGAAAAATCAGAGAAATAAAAACTCTGAGGAAGGCAGCACTCTATTAATTTGGAGATAAGGTGGGTTAACTATTAACTTGCTTTTAAACATGTGGAATTTGTGGTGAAGGATTCGGGTAGGAAAATATCCAGCAAGCAATATAAGGGCAACTCCTGGTTTCTGGATTAGGTAAAAACTGAATTCTTCAAGGTAAGCAATGTGGTCAGTCTCTACAGCAGGTTGAAGGTTGGGGGAATAGTTAATCACTCAGCCTTGACAACTGTTCCTGTGATTCATTTCCTTAGAGATTTGATTTAGGTGAATATTGTCACTACTGCATTGGCTTGAGGTGGGGGCACATCCTCACTTTAACATTCTAGCCTGAGATTTAATGCACTTTCTCTTAATTTTCCAATTCAAAATTGAGACCAGGCTGGTATACTCCCAAAAGGCTAAAGGCTCAGGGTATCAAAAGGGAAACTGATACAAACTATATAACATATAATTAGATCAATGACTTTCAACCTCTTTTGAGTAGCTTTGGAAATCTGATAAATCTCCCCATATATACACACAATTTTGCACTGCCATGGGGAAGCTCCTCCAGCATACCAAGTTTCCTCAAATACTATCCCAAGGGAGGAAAAGTGACCTGATAGATGCAGGAAGGAACTCGTTCTTTGGCTGTTTAATGCTCATTTTCATCTGTACCTGATTTGTCTGGGGACTATACATTCCTTTCGGTGATATTTAACCTGCCTCCCTCTGACACAGGGGTCCAGTCTTAGTTTATGACTCCGAAAGGTCAATCATATAAAATATAACACAATAAGTTTGTCATGGATTCAAGAGACACACATGTGCAATACAAGAGTGTACTTTCATCGCAGAAATAACCTTCATAAAACAGGCTTTAGTGACTCCCCAATCAGAAAAGCCATATCAACTCAGCACACATTCAAACTAAACACTAATCCAAAAATCTTCTTCCAGAACACTGACTGGCACTATTGTTCTGTACTAAAGTTTTTATTGTGGGGGAAAAAAAGAGCTTATATTGACAAATACATACAGCAAAGAGTTGTTAAAATCCTTCCTTATCCATATCTCTCTCCCCAAAGCCCCAGATATCATAGCCTTTGTTTGAATCTGTTCAAACACTTTAGCCATGGGACTTTCTGTCTTTCTCATTCCTCAATATCCTCTTTCTTCACTCATGCTTCCTCTTCCAGTCTACCTCTTTTTCTTTCTTTAGTTGGGTTTCTCCATACTCTTTACTATGAAGAGGTATGTATGTATGTATGTATGTATGTATGTATGTATGTATGTATATTATGTGTGTATGTATTTCCATATGAAGACAGAGCTGCACACAAGACTTTTTGGGAGGAGTAGACAGAGGACACTTTAATCAAGTTGAATTTCATGAAAACAAACTATATTTAATTTTGCTTTCACCCATATTCTGAATATCTCACATAGATCCTAACACTTAATAATTTCTCAATATATATTTGTTGAATAAATAAAGAAATTCTGGTTGAATTTTATTTCAAGTTTAGCATTAGAAAAAGTTGGAGATCACTGAATGTCAGAATGCTAAAAGACTATACACAACACAATGCATGAAGCCCTCTCTGATATAACTAACAAAGTATGCCTACAGAAAAGTTATCAGAAGAAGAGTATGTAAGAAAAGAGAATGTTAGATATGCAAGAAGTGGATCTTGGAGAGAAGAAGGAAAAAAGATAATGAGGAATTAGCAATTGGCAGGATCATTTAAATAACAAGAGAAAACAGGAGAAACAATAATGTAATATCCTGAATCCAGGAGAGAAGATAATTACAGAAGAAATATTCAAGGTCAACAACATATCACTGAGGAGGGCCCAAATAGCATAATCTTTCACATTAGAGTTTAATTTAATCAAAAGGAGGAATTTCCTTTTGACCTTCATAATCAAAGTTTCTTGACTGGTGCACTTTGCAAAGGGATTGGTAGCATCTCTAAATCAGTAACTAAAATTTTTGGCTGATGAAGGGAAACCGTAAAAAATAATCTCGCTTTGTTCATAGCCTTGAGGATTAAATAGAATACTCAATTTTTATTTCATGTGCATATGTGATTCTATGCTATTTTTGGAAGTAGTTCATTTTCAGGTTGTCCTAGAAGAGTTATTTTTCAAGAAAGGAACAAATAAACTGTACAAAATTCAAAAGTATTCCAATTTTGATTCTATATTTTAATAAACAGCATTGTGAGTTAACCTCATAAAGTTCTAGTATTCAATCTGTTGGGGACAAAACTCATTACTAGTAATAATTAACCTATATTATGAACTAATCATCTGTGAAATTTCAATTAAACTTCTGATTTTAAAAACATAAGGACATTTCAACCAAACAAGAGACTTTGTTAAATTACCCCATATCTTTAAATGATTAACTATTACCATTAAAAAAAAAAAACCCTTATTTCTAAAACATTAGAGTATTTAGATAAATCAATTATAGATGCAATCTACGATTTCTCAATAGAAGAAAACAACTCTAACAACACATGGATAATCAACAATAGGTCACTGGAATTATTTCCTTATAGCAATGATGTACTAAGTAAATACCATGAACAAATACTAAGTGAACAAATATATTAGATATTACATCTCATTTTATAAAATCATATGGCTGATGTTTTAATTAATGTAATATGGCAATACAGGGACATGTGAGCATAGAGTGAAAGGAACTGAAGAGCTAGACTGTGTGTTCATGTGTGAGAGAGAAGATTTGTTCATGGAAATCAGGAAAGATCTCAAGAAGCCCTGTTCTATCAGACTCTACTAGGAATAAACTCTTATTTGCCTTGTCTTCCTTTACTTGAACCACACTCAGTAGAATTAGTGGTGCCTATGGATGTTATCAACTATATTAATTTCTTCAAAGACACCTAACCAGAGTATTATCAAATGAATGCTCACAATAGTGATTTTCATAGTCTTCTCTTAGTGATAAGCAAGGGTGAATAGAGTTATTCCTGGTTGAAGAAATCCTAAAATATGAATTGTAGGAATCCCTTATTCACTTCAGCTAAGCTTTAGAGTGTGTTCACTTACCTTGATCATTACTCAATATTTAGACCCCAAGAAAGCAGGGCATGGCTGGTTCTCTTCCACCTGCAATGACTGTCCGGTTGTATCTAATGGATTTGTTTATAAGACTGTATATGGAGTTGGCTTTATTCTGTCTTACTGCCAAAATGTATATATCTAGTCTCAGCTTGCATTTTTGCGAGTTCTCAAGGGAGACTGCATTAGAGTGTGTAGCTAGATCAATTGTAGATGTAATCTACTATTACTCAATAGAAGAAAACAACTCTAACAACACATGGATTATCAATAATAGGTCGCTGGAATTATCTCCTTATAGCAGTGATGTACTAAATAGATACAGTGTTTATGGAACATAGCAGGCCTGAACGATTTTCTTAAAACTGCTCTATTTATTTTTTGAAGTAAACATTTATTGTTAGTAGTTAGATAAGGCTTTTTTCCTTATTGAGAAAAAAAAAGAAATTTATTTAAAATAAAAGAGACAAAAGAGAGAGGCTCCTCATCTATTTACTGCTTTTCTTTACTCTTGCCTCAACTAGTTTTATAAAATGCAGAAAATATTAAAAACTTTTCAGATGTACTCTTTCCCCAGATAAAAGTATTAAAGAAACCAGGGACCATTGACTGGTTTACTCATAAAACTTTTGTCATTTTCCAAATACCTGTAAGATTGCGATCTAGTTCTTTCTGATCCTGCAAAAAAGATTTTTTCCCCCGGGGGACACTGATAAATGAAATATAAAAGTCATTGTTTTCCAAAACCACCTGATAATGAGTATCTGATTCCTCAGTTCCCAATGAGAGATTTGGGTTTGGATGCATCTCCAGTTGGATGAGAAAAACTGTATTTTACAAAACTGATCTATGAATTTCTTATCATCAAGCAAGTTAGAAAGGAAGATAAATGAATAAATCTTTTCAAAGTGCATTAGGTATTTGTTGCGGATGTAATGAATTAGTGCTCAAATTGCATTTGATGTTTGTTCTACCACACTTTCATATAATGCCAAGGTGGGAAAGCCAAAAACTACATTTCCTGAACTCCTTTGTAGCTAGATTTTTAGATGTCATTTAGATTTATCCAAATGGAACATTTCCGTTAGATTTAGGAAGGAGAGGAGGAGAGACTAGAGGCATTTGGTTGCGTGGAAGCACCTTTGGCAGAGGTCCCCGTTCCAATCATTAGCTTCACGGGTGCTGTGAAGCAGAGAGAGGAGCATCCTTGATTTGGAACAGTCTTACATCGATGCATCTTGGTTCTAGACCAGTCAGTCACTATAAAAATATCTGAGTGTAGCATCTTCTTCAGCCATAGAAAAGGCACTACTTCCTTTGGTGTGTTGGTTTAATGATGTCTTTGGGTATTCCTCTTGTGAATTCAGCCTAAAATCTATTACTGAAACCGAACCAAACTAAATTTGGACCAATACGATAGGTTTAAAAAAATCCTATATTCAGTACAACATAGGAAATATAGCTAATAACAATATATATTTTTTAATTTTATTTTTATTATGGTGACATTGGTTAACAAAATCCAGTGTTTTGTGTATACAAGTAAGGCATATATATATATATATTGCATTGTGTGTTCACTACCCATAGTTAGATTTCCTTCTGTCATTGTAATAATTTTGCATGGTGACAGATGGTAACTAGACTTATCATAGTGATAATTTTGTAATGTATAAAAATACCAAATCGCTTTGTTGTAAATCTAAAACAAATATATTAGTGTATATCAACTATAATTCAATTTTTAAGTCTTGCATTTAGATTAAAATTATTAATCCATTATTCTAACTCTTCCTGTTCTGTTTCTAGCACTTTGAGCTTTGATGAAAATGTAGCTCTTTCTGTTTAGAAACTGGTTGGCTTAATTGAAGAATCAAACTGTAATAGCTCCCTGCAACTAGGTGAAGTAATATTTGACCTATACTGATAATTCGATCATTTAATCAATGTACAAAGTTTTCACACATGTAGACTCCAGTTTGTTCCCCCAATTTCAATATTTACTTATTTTTGAAGAGCTTTAAGGTCAAAGTGCATGAAAGTTAAAAATTTATATATACTGCCGAGGGTATTTATTGAGCTGGAAAAATGTTCTTGATACATAATTCCTTACAAAAATCATGCTACTAACATGTATGTGAGAGGATTCCACTTTCACACACACACAAAATGCTTACATGTTTATCAAGAGACTAAATATACACTAAAATATTAACAGTGATTATCTTTAGGTGGTAGGATTATAGGTGGTTTTAACTGGTATATCTTGCCCTAGTTATAATGCTTTGCCCTTCTCACACAAAAATGCTGGTTATGAAAAGTAACCTGATGATTTATCTTTAGTGTAACAGTCACTATTCATTAGAATAGTGTCTAATCTATTTTATATTCAATATAAAATGATATCAGGGTAATCTTTAATGAGGTTACCTAGGAAGAGACAAGGTACTAAACAATTGAGTATCCATTTTCAGTTCAGATGGAAGCAAGAAGAGTCTTTCCACCAAAAGATTTACAAAATCGCCTCCTAGTATTATTACCTGATTAACCTACTAGACTCCACAGATGAGAAGATGGGGCAGAAGTACTATATAGTATCTCTGTATATGTTTTAAAGAACACATTTCAAAAAACGTGAATAATAAAAGGCTAGATGTCTGAGAGAAGACACAAGCAGAATATAGCAATGGACTGCCTGGGAATCAGTACTTGGAGGCTATAAAAGAATACACAGATGAGGATCCAGATCAAGCAAAAGAAAATGCTCATGTCTCATCTGATTGTCAATTCTTATTTGTTTTTGAGAGAGAAAACTGATACAGATATAATTTTAGAGTCAATAGTCTTTCAAATTCTTCTAATAATCATCCTCAACAAATTATATATTTTCATGGAATCTCGGTATGAGTAACTGTCAGCATTTTCAACATAAAAATAACTAGAATGATTAGTTCTTTTCTATTAGACCTCAAATTTTTATGTTCAAACTATGCAAAAATGAGGCAAGGAAAGCCACTCCAAATGGTGTTATAAGAAAAAGTATTTTTGTCTAGGTATATTATGTATTACAGGTGCATTAATTCAAGCATATTATGTTTCTTTTTACTCTATAATTAGTTAAAATTTATTTTGAGGTAAATGGTCAAGGGGAGACAGAGGGATATTAAAAATGAGAATTAACACAAAAAGGGACTGAAATATAGAGCTAACAATTATAAATTTCTAACTCTAAGTAAGTAAGACAGGTGTAGTTTTGTCAAACACGTTGACATAAAAGTTAAAACAATCAAATAATATAGACAGAAAAGTTCTGAGAAGTAGAACAATGTTTCCTTTGATCTGTTGTTAGAGTCTGACTTTTTTGTGGTGCATGATTAATTTTGGTAGGAAATGTGGGAGGTTTCGAAACTTTGAGAGACTATGGCTTTGTATATATATATATTTTGAAATTGTTTTACAAAACGAAGACTAGAACTTGGAACTTTGGAACTTCTTGAGACTTTAGGGGCATCTCTTTCTAGGACTGCTTATTCTTAGTAATCTCTTTTTACTCCTTAGAGTTGGAGGGCACAGGAGGATCCCAGAAAAGAAACTTGAAATTGGTTGCCCACAAGAATTTTTGTCTTTTCTATTTAGGTTATTCAGTGAAGTTTATGAGGGTAGAAGGAAGGCCAGGATTCAAGGTATTCTCTTAACTATAAATAAAATAGAGCAAATAATTGTAGATCCCCTCAAAAAATATTTGTCAAAAACTTGAATGGGGTTACATAGGGATAGAAGGTTAAGAAGTCCCCAACACAGCTGCCCAAATCTAGCTTCTCAGTAATAGGCCCATATAAAGTGTCACCAAGTATTGCTATATACTAAGTGGCTTTCTCCTCTTGATCCCTTACCATGTTTTCAGAATGTGGACAGCATTCCCTCATGTGATTTTGTGCACCGTTCATGCTTAATCTGCACTGGGTAATGTCTACCTTTCATGCTTTACTGAGGTTGGATCAAGTCAGTGACAAAAATTGGGGGCACAGGGTCAATCTATAAAACTAGGTTCGAAATATAAATGACTCATATTTTTTAGAGAATTATTTTATCACCTTTATTTAATAACTGAAATTAATGAGATCATAAATAATTTAAGATATAACTCTAGGAGGTGAAGACATCTACCTTCAGAAACCTTAAAACAATAAGAACAAAAAATCTGATAACTTTTAGAATAGTGGTAACATAATAAAAACAAAGTGAAGATAACAACAGCAATAATTATAATAACCCCCTTCAGAGTCTTCTCTGCTGCCTACAAAACTGTGGTAGTTGGTCTTTTTTAAGGAATGCCTAATCCATTTCACTCACGTATAAAAGCATTTGCTATTTTCAGATTATCCATTCATAGTGTTCCTTCAAAAGTTTGTAAAATTTTCCTTGCTAGCCCCTTGATGTTCCCTTGATGTGGTAATTTAGTCCTGAAGTTTTCACATACAGAAACTCTGAAAAATAAAAAAGTCTTTTTTTTTTTTTGACACTAGCATTCTTATGGCTACGTCGACATCATTTCAGTTCCTCTGTAGGAATTTTTCAGACTATACATCTCATTGAACATTGGTGGAAGATGTAAAATTTTGATTCTTCATTACCTTCCCCCATTTCGTGTAGTTTATACTTACACCTAGTTTCACATTAATTTTCTTCTGTTGAATATGCTTTGTAGCTTTCATATTTGTCTATTAGTAGTTTTTTAAAATAGTCTTACATTTGGCCTCTCTTTAGCCTCCTATATCACTACTTTGAGAGCGAAGCTTTTCCATGTTTACCTCATGTTGTCATATCTCTCAGTCTCCTGTGCTCTCACTGACTTCTTCCAGTTCATTCAAGCTTTATTGCTCAATCGCTCCCTTCTATCCATTGCCACTTACCTCCCTGTACTCAGTTTCACCCACTCTCAGTCTCAGAGAGCTATCACCTTCCAAACAATTTTTTTTTTAAAAATGACTTCTGTCTCCATCCTGAGTTATCTGGTAACTACAGAGGTAGGTGGGACTGGTTCCAGCCTTGACGGTGGCAACCATATCAAGTGTTTCTTCACACAAGGAGTGGTGACAATTGAGATTGATTTTGGTAGAAACAGGATCTGGTAAGGGAGTGAGAATGCAAAATGGAAACTACTTTTTGAGCACAAGGCCAACCTCAAATGAAGGACAGAAAAGCATGGTAAGAAAAATGGCATTCCTTTGATAAATTATGGAGAATCCATCCTCAGACAGATAATGTAATAAAATGTGGACAAGAAGAGATGTATTAGAAAGGAGGAATAGACCAAGAGTAGACTAGATACAGGGTGAGCATGAGAGAGCCTGTTATCTAAGGATTCGGATCAGGAAGAAAGGCAGATAATGTGCTTGTCACATGTGTCTGGGAGCACTAACAAATGTAGATTCAGGCAGTGGGAAATGAGTGAAGGGGAAGACTGTCATGAGTCACTGTAGCTTACTGAGGTAGTAACCACTTGCCAACTACTATAAATCCATATATCATCTAATTTAATCTGCAAAACATCCCTATGAGGTAGATGTTATTGCCAGCTGGATTTTACAGAGTGGAACTCTAAAGTTTAAAGAGGTTAAATAACTATTATGAACAACTTATACTGGAGTAAACGGGACTTTGAACTCAGGCTGTGTGCTTCCAGAGCCCATACTTTCAGCCACTACTAAGCTATAGCTACTAGTGGCAATTATGCTAAGTCAATCTGAGTTAGAATAAAAGCATTTCAGGAAAGAGCAGTACAATATCAGCAGCAAAAAATAGTTGCAGGAGTGGTTAATACTGTTTTCTGGCTTTCTGATAATTGTTGAGCATTTTCTTGATCACAAGGCCAATCTCAAATGACTGATAGAAAAGCATGGTAAGAAAAACAATATTCCTTTAATGAGTTATAGAGAAGTCATTCCCAGACTGATAATGTAATAAAACTTTTATTGTTTCTTTTTCCCTAATACCTCAGTGATCCAAATAATTGATTGATTTTATTACTTTCTTAAATAAGATATTGTATTTTTGTAACCCTTAATTACTTCAATAAGATAATTTTAACGCTGTGCTTAATTTTCAATCATACTTTCTAATCACAAAAAAAGAAAGAAAAACTGGAAATGGTCCAGATTAAATAAAAAATGTCAGAACAGGCTACCCAGCATGGCCTTCCAGCTGCTTATATGCTTGGCGTTATCTTTCTGGATTATATTATAACTGTGAATGCATCACTGTATTTCTAAAACTATCTTAAGTGTGAAATATCTCTTTCCCTTCGTTTTCCTTTCATTTCCAAAGAAAATAATGTGGTGTGTTAGCATAAGATAGATAGAAAAGATGTCCTTATACCAAATTGGCAAGCATAAAAGTAACTAGAAGACAAATCTTTTTTTTCAAGTGCTGTAAATCTGTTTATTTTTTTCTCAATTCCTCAAATTTGCTCTGGTTTTGTTAACGGAACTGTGCAAGTAGGGAATAGGATTAACAGAAAGACTAGATAGGTTGTCTTTAATTACCATCAGGAAAAAAATAAGTACACACAGAGTTCTGGAGCGATTTCTTTTTAAATAATTCTAACCATAATCAATTAATCCTTAAACCTTCTGATTGACATCCATTTAGTCATTCAACAAATATTAATTTTGTGACTCATAAGCATAAGGTATTAGTAGAATATGAAGATGAATATGATATAGCTTTCATGATAGACAAGATAGGAGCCTGATAGGAGAAAGACATGGCAACATGCTCATACAGAAAATATAAGTGAAATGTCAACTGGGATGAGTAAAGAATTACAAGAAAATACTGTGAAATTAGGACACAGTATGATATGGCACAGTACCATGTTGTAGGAGAAAAAGTAAAGTTTTATTCAGGAACTAATTTTTTTGAGCAGGGCTTGGGAGAGTGAGTTAAATTTGAATATGTGATTATGTGTAAGTGTCGGGAATGGTGTGAGAAAAGGCACGGAGGCCAGAAAGCCTTTATGAATAATAGGCTATTTAGTTTGGCCTGAGAATCCAGTGTGTGAGGAAGAGTAAAGGCAGATAAGAGGTGAAGTCTACAGCATTTCTTGGACCTGGAACTAAAGAAAGATTAGCTACTCTCTAACTTTGCCAACCCAAAGCTAAAGCAGTTCACATTACAGTGCAGCGACACATCTGAATACTTGGTTTCTTCTATTGCCTTACTGGAAAGACTTCATCAGTTTAAATATTTATTCCTAAAATTTTATTTTTCAGGAAAGTTTCCTAATGATAGTAATAATGGTTATAGAAAATACCTTGGTGCTTGTTTTGTATTTATTTCTACCCAGATCATTTCACTAACTTCACCTTCTGCCTCAGATCTTTCATTATTATGAGTTGGATGAATGAGTCACTGACACAGCAGTAGTTCGGTACCAAATGGGAAGATTTCTGACCTTATGAAGCCTGGGTCAGAATATCTAAGTGACAACCTCTGGTTACTCAAAGGCAAGAGAAAACTAGCCCAGAACCAAAAGACATGATGGATGGCTGAAGTTTGATATTTAAAATCATTGAGTATTTGACCCAGAAAAGATCTTAAAAATAGTCCAGCCAGTGGTTCATATTCTTCATAGACTTCTGTCTCTGTAAGGGTCTATAAGGATAGAGGATCAGGGATCTATTTTTAATATTTCAAAAGGCTAGTAGAAACTAGGCATTTGTTTCATGAATCACCAAATGGCAACCATCTCATTGAATAGTTAAATTTTCTATGGGTGGTCTCTCTTGCATTTTTCACTGTTTTTAATATATAGCCAATAAAAAGAAATCTCTAATAAATAAAAACAGGGAAGTAAAATATTTACTGTAATTTGATAAATTAAACATTTCCAAATAAATCCATGGAAATAAATAATAAAAGAATGTCTTGTGTTCAATATGCAAGAGCTACACTTAATCGAACTGCTCAATTATATAAATAGAGAAACTGAGACCAAAAGAAATTGAGACATTTGTCAAAGATCATAGAGCTAATTAGCGACTAAGGAGGCATCGAAATTCTGATCTTAATATGTCAAATTAACGTGGTTTCTGCAATAGCATCCTACTAGGTGGACTGTCAAGAAGATTCCAGGGTGGAAGGTAGTAAAGATTGAGTCCAGAGATCATAGTTTGTAAAAATTAAGATGGTATCAATTATTATTATTTTTTTACTTATAGAGAATTCCACTCGCCAAAATGCATAATGATAAAAGACATGGAACAATGTATTTGATTTACTGTTGTCCTAAAATGAAGTCTTCAAAGTGCTTACATGTCTGTACAGATGCTTTATGTATTTGTAATAACACTATTTACTGTTTTAGCATACTAATGACACTCACATGGGAAGTGATTTTACCAGTTTTGTAAATATTAAGTTTGAGGCCCAAGAAAGTTGTGTGTTTTTTCGGAAACTCTGTAGTGAGATTGGGACTGGGCTATATGGCTCCTGAACTGTGTTCCCAATATCTATTCTAGTTTCTTAGAAATTGGTTTCATCAATTTGACTGTAAGCTATTCCTGGAAATGACAGAGATGGGTTAAGGAAGAGAAAGGGCAACATGAGGAAAGTATAAAGCTATGTAAGGATTTTTAATGTATTGTCTTTTCCTTTGCTTTTCTTCATCAACTCGAATAACAGAATTGTCTATGAAACATTAATCCCCAGATGAGGTATGATCAAGTCATTAGCAGTCAAAGGTGTTGGGAACCATAATATGCCATATAAATTTTGATGAACATTAAGAAAGTAGAGGTACATCCCAGTTAGTGTAGGCACCATTAGAACTGACAATAGAGACTTGTGCCTCTTCCTCTCATGGTTATTCTGATCAGAATATCATTAAGGAGAGTCTAGTTCAGGTCATTTGGTGGCTAGGAATTCTAACTCTTGTCAATTCCAATAAAGGTTTTAGATAGGGACCATACTACTTATTCCTATTAGAATGAAAATATGGATTTTTTTCTCATTTTCTAGGCAATTTAATGTATTTCTTTAATTTTTTTGCATCATATTGATATGGATATATCAACATCCATTGTGCAACAACTAGCCATGCCTATTAGGGGAGGCTGAAGAATAGTATGAATCTGGACTATCACAGTGGCTATAGGAATTATATTCATTGTTATTAACAATTATTTATATTTTCATGTGTGGATACATTGATATGCATTTATAATTGTTTCAAAATTGACTAAGCAGCTATAGAACTGGATGATTAAAAGAATGATTAGGTGTTAGAAGGTAAAATATTATTTTAATAGTATATTCAAAATTAATATAAATTATAAAATCTTTAAAATAAAAGATATTTAGTATTTCAAATACATTTTAAGATGACAACTAGAAATGGAAAATAAAAAGATGTCACTAAATTATATACTTTAAAAAGCACAAGGCAGATTTTCTGGAGAAAAAAGAACTACTGATCTTTAACATTTGTTTGAAAAGGTAAATATCTATGATTTCAAGTCATCCACTACAAATATGGAAGTTTTCCAATTACAAGAAGAATAAGAAAAATAAACAATCACAACTTCAACTTATTTCCTTAAAAACTCAGCCTTTAAAATTATTAATTAGCAAGTTATATGCTTTGGGTTTGCTCAGTACATTTACTAATGCACAACAAATAATATAGAGGTATGTTTTTGTTCTTAAACACAATATCTAAATAAATACATTTTCACCAGTATGAGAATGTGATATCTATTACTGTGGTGAATGTCCTAGAATTAGGAATTTTTAAGTGTGGATAACAATGTGTGACTTGTCCATGCTCCACTTGTAAGATATATTAGTTAAAATAATTTTAAAAATAAGTATCTACTAAGAAGCAATAGATATATAAATGAGAATAAGGTGTCTTGCAATATAAGCTCCCAAATGAAAGCCAGTATCCTTGCCACCGAGCACATCTCATAGACTGAAGGAAATCCTAACTTGTTTTTAGAATTTAAAGCTCGCCAAACTGTCCCCAAACAAGTTAAGGGCTAGATATCAGAGTCAAAGTATTATTTACTTCAATTCTATTCTCATATTTACCCCCTTTAACTGCTGCTTCTTTCTTAAAAATTTAAGCTCAGTCTAACGTAATTTTTTAACGTGATTTATCTTCCTCTTGGCAAAAGCATCAAGAGGCTCAAAGCAGCACCATTTTTAGTATACTTGTACTGGCAACACAGTTTATATTTTAAAAATTAATATTTACTCTGTTAGATTGTAAAACCCAACTAAAACCAAAGATATAAAATGGTTCCTTTATTGACATCCTAATAAACCTGTTTAGGTAATTGGATAGTATTTCTTTACGCAAAAGTCAAGAAAATGTATAACTTAAAACAGCCTTGCTTGAAACCAGTAATAAGTTATAACATTATGAATAACATGTGCTAGTGCTCCATCAATACAAAGATTAAAAGTTTGAGCCTTGGAATTATGGCCTATGTTTAATCATATTCCACTACTTATAAGCTATGTGACTTAGGACAATTTATATCACTTCTCCATTTCTCAAATACTCCTATAAAGAGTGTGCAATAATGGAGTCTAGCTCAAAGAATTGTTGAGAAATTATATGTGATAAAATATATGAAGTAATTAGCATAGTGCTTGACCCTGAGTAAGCACGCCCTAAACATTACATTATCAGCAATATCCATTAATTTACATAGAGGTCACATATTCCAAACAAGGGAGCAGCAAAGAAATGCTTAAAATAGTAACTTAAGTGTCTGAAAATGTTAAAGTCATCTAGATAAGATTTTTAAGGTTTAGGTTGATATTTTTTTAAAACCAGTTCAGGCTTGCCAAACACACACACATACAACATGCTCATGCGAAATTAACGGAAGATTCCACAAACAAGAACATCAGACTATGTAGGCTGTGTTCAGTTATTCTTGCAACCTCTGGATAATTTCCCTTGAAAATACTCTATTCCCTGTGCCAGATAGTATTGTAGCTTCTCTTGCATACATAAACACCAAGGCTAAAGTATCCAAGAGATGCTAGGCATGGCTTAGTATGCAAGATCCTTTCTTTCCACAGATCATACTAATGTAGTCTCCAAATTGAAGAGCTGATACTAAACATCTGGAGCTCACTCATAAAAATATAAGAACTCGTGCCCAGAAAGTCACCGAATGTATCTCTAAATATTTTACCTTTGGCTACAATACCCACTACTTGGAAACATCACAACTTTTAAGGTGTGGTCATCTGAAATGTCTACCTACCATTACACAGGGGAGAGTTTAATCAAAAAATAATAATACTAACAAGAGAAATGTTCTGTGAAACCTGTAAATTCCTAAGGACAGTTTTAAGCAACAGGAAGGTAGATGTTAAAAAAAAAATGTAGCCTCTTGGATTACAGTTTCTGCAGATATGGTGGTAGTTTGAGTCAAAGAGTAGTAATTTTGAGTAGAGAGGTAATCGGTAGAAAGCACTGGCAATCATTCACAAATATAAGTCCCCTTTTCTTCCTAAAATGGTAGAGCATAATCTTCTTGACTTGATGTTTCATGATATAGCTTAGCGATTATACCACGTTACTTTTGGTGGGTGTGAGGTAGGTGTGAGGAAAGATTCTGAAAAGCATATCTGTTTCTTTGTAGAAATAGCTCATGCTCTTGAACCAAATCAAACATCTCCCATCCTGTTATAAAGTAAATACTGATATAAGACAAAAAGTCAGTATCTGGAGACTCTAAATGCCTCATACTTTGATTAAAAATGCTTCTGTCAATTACAGATTGATTTTGTAGCTCATTATAGTGATGAATGCCGGGGCTAGCGGAGGTGGTATTTTACCACTTGGCCTGAGGGTGTATTCTGTTAGAAGATGGTAAAATTACAATTATTTTCCAGCACTCATCTATGTGCCTACACTGACCCAATGAGTGCCACTAGAGTAATTTAAAAGAATGTCATCATGTGGAATAGACAAAAGAATAGTACATCAGCCCATCTAGAAGGAAAACATTTTAAACAAATATTTCTTAACAACCTGCTGAGAATCTTGCCACATGATAAGTAACACTGAAATACATCAGCTGGGTTTTGCAGTAAGAATGGTTTTGCAGTATGTGCTTAACAAGGCTGCAGCAAGAAATATGCAAATTTCTTTCTTTGTGTACAACTATGAATATTAAAACTATACATATTTTATATAATGTATATAGGCATGACCATCCACACATATAAATACAAATGTACTTTTTCCCCCTTCTTAAATATCGGAGGCTATTAGGAGTTATGGGGGAAATTAGAGGATATAGGTAAGAACTGCAGGGGTTAGAAATCAATATTCATAAGTGACTGACAAGCGAAAAAAGGAAATTCATCTCACTTTGTAATATATTCATATCATGGTCTGAAGTGACCTATATTTCTGAAGTCACTGTGTGTTTTCTTACTCTGATATCCCTGGTTTGTTCACAAGGTATTCTCTAATGGTAACTTATGCATGACTACATCTCTATAATAGCTACATGGCCAAAGCAGTAATATCCATCAGATATATAACATGCAAATCTCATATGCTGTATACATACCACCTGCTACAAAAATACAATGACTTAGACTTTAATTAAAATTTCAAGACAATCAATGCTCAATATTAGGAAAAAAGATATTATATGAGATTGATATCAGCAGGACTTGAAATTAGAAAAAGAAAAAAATCATTTCAAATTGAGGATAAGGAGGCCTGGCTACACTGTGACTATAGCAATATTGGCCACACATCTACACAATTACTTTTTATAATAGTCCACCATGAACACAAACCCATTTATGGCCTACTCTCACAGTGACATATCTCTTTTCTGCTAGTTCTTTAAAATCTCAATACTGTGAAATGGAACTGTGGTGACAAAAGAATAATACTTCATATAATGAAATGTCAAGAAATTTAAGTTAAAGTAAGGTAATGAAACATAGGTCCATGGTATAAAATCTGATCTATGCTTATAATCCAAGCAGAAATGGACAATGGAACATCATTAGAACATCTAGATCATTTTAGAAACTGATTATGTTTGGCATCAAGGACCAGGTTAAAATCTCATTTTTCTTACCTATTTTTTATAATAGTGGTAAAGAAAATAGAAGGAAAAAGGTGTTCATAAAATCTGAAAAATATAAAAGCTAGATATAGATGCTTTTTAAAAAGCAGACAATATACAATAAAAACAAATTTATGGACATCCAAGATATTTTAAAAAAACATATTTAGGTAGTTAAAATTAACTAGAATTCTAATTTCTATAATAATATGCTTTTAGATGCTTATTTTTGTGTCAAAGGGGCAAAACTGGAGTAGAAATGATTCCATACAAGCGGTCTTTGCTATAAACAATCTCAGGACAAGTCTTGCTGATGAGATAAAATCTGAAAGAAAATATAACACTGTCAGCAATAGAAAGTGCTTAGGGCAGCAATGATGGTAGCTTTTTTAATGTTCTCAGGCCTTTGGTCTCAAGTGCTGCATAGTATCTACCTCACAGGTAAACATGATTTAAAATATTACCAGCAGGGGATTTCCAGTCAAGATGGCAGTGTAGGTAAATGCTGTGCTTGCATCCTCTCATGACCGTATCAAAATTACAACTTAACTGTGGAACAACCATCATTGAGAATTGCTTGAATTCTAACTGAACAGAAGTTCTGTAACTAAGGACATACAGAAGCCATGTTGAGACTGGTAGGAGGGATGAAGATGAAGAATGAGCTTGTCCCCATACCTACATATGGCGGTTAAAAAGTGAGAGAGACGACTTGGCTGCAGAAGCCCCCCTGAAGAGAAACAGGTCCCAGCTCCACACAAGGTTCCCCAACCCAGGGCTCCAATGCCAAGAACAGAAGTCTTCACAATTTCTGGCTGTGAAAACCAGTGGAGATTGTGGCTGAGTGAGATAGAGGGCTGCTGGAGTAACAGGCATTCCTCTTGAAGGGCCCACATACAGACTTACTCATTGATGGGCTCACTCACTCTGAGTTCCAGCACTGTGGCAGCAGCTTGAAAGATGTCAGGGACACATGGGGAGAAACTGAATTGTCTGGCTTCAGGGCAAGGACTGGAGAGACAGATTTCTCCCAGTCAAAAGTATAGGGAGAAGTCATTGTTCCCTTTTTGAGTCCTCCCCACTCCCAGTGTGCAGACATAGGCAGCTTCCATATCTGAGTCTCTATTAACCTGGTAAACACCATTGGTTCTGTCCTGGTGGTTCCCTAAAACCCCATCCCTCCCAACTCGGGCCATTTCTAGTGGATTTTCCACACAAAAAAAGCCTTTCTTGGCTCATGCTTCAAACTTTCCTAAGATCTTTCAAAGTTTCAAAAACCCCAAACAAGCAGCATTTGACCTCTGTGTGCCCTGTACCAATTTCTAAGCAGCTACAAGCTTGGCACTAGTGTCAGTGGCCTTGGTTTACAGCTTAGCCCCTCCCAGGCACCTCCAATTGCAACACAGGTGGAAGACATCTGCAGATCATTTTATGGCCCATGTCAGGTAGTTCCTGGTAGGGTACAGGTTGTGTGCCCCTCTCAAGAGGCCCCTGGCAAGCATGCCCAGTAGCCAGCTTCAGACTGCACCAGAACACAACCAGGCTACTGCCACAGATGCCACATCCAAAGTAGAGAGACTAGGCAGTCACCAGCTCTGATAAAGTGAATCTTGCTCTGTAGAGTAAGCCCCTACACAACAGTTTCTCCACTGTAGTCACAGCCAGTCCTCACAACCAATCAGTCTGAGGGTCAATCCTTCCCACTGATATGTAAATAGCACCAAGGCTCAACCGCAACAAGAGGACATACACAACCCATACAAGGAACAAACCTGGCTCAGGTGACCAGGGAGACTATATCACTGGGCCCCAGAGGATGGCTACTTCATAAGGCCATTCTACTAAGACCAGGAGACATGGCAGCTCTCCCTAACACATAGAAACAAATACAGGGAGGCAGCAAAAATAGAGAATAAAAAAATATATATGTGTCTCAAATAAAAGAATGGAACAAAGTTCCAGAAAAAGAACTAAACAAAATGGATGCAAGCAATCTACCAGATACAGAGTTCAAAACACTGGTTATAAGGATGCTTAATGATTTCAATGAGAACTTCAATAAAAGAGATAGGCAACATAAAAAGGGAGATAGAATGCATAAAAAAGAACCAGACAGAAATGAAGAATACAATAATCGAAATAAAGTATATATTAAAAAGAATTGACAGTTGATTAGAAGAGGCAGGGGATGAAATCAGTGATTTGGAAGATAAGGTAGCAGAAAACACCCCATCAGAACAACAGCAAAAAATAAATAAATAAATAATCCAAAAATATGATGATATTAAGGGGTCCCTGAGATAACATCAAGCATACCAGAATTTACATCATTTTGGGTACCAGAAAAAGAGAGCGAGCAAGGAATTGAAAACCGATTTCAAGAAATAATGGCTGAAAACGTCCTTAATCTGGCCAAGGAGATAGACATATAAGCCCAGGAAGTACAGAGAGTCCCAAATAAGATAAACCCAAAGGGGCTCACACTAAGACACATCTTAGTTAATGTGCCAAAGGTTAAGGACAAAGAGAGAGTCTTAAAAGAAGCAAGAGAAAAGCAGTTAGTTATCTACAAGGGAGCTCCCATAAGACTTTCAGCTGTTTTCTAAACAGAAACTTTGCAAGCCAGAAGGGATTTTGAGGAAATAGTTAAATTAATAAAAGCAAGGACCTACAACTAAGATTACTCTATCCAGCAAAGCTATCATTAAGCATCAAAGAGTTTCCCAGACAAGAAAAAGCTAAAGGAGTTTATCACCACCAAACCAGTAGTACAAGAAATGCTAAAGGAATGTCTTTAACAAGAAGAAACAATCTAAAATATAAATAATAAAATGGTAATAATTACATATCTATCAATGATTACTCTCAATGTAAATAGATTAAATGCTCTGATCAAGAGACATGGGGTAGTTGAATGGATAAGAAAACAAGACCCTTATATATGCCACCTACAAAAGACTCAATTCAGATCGAAAGACACCCTCAGACTGAAAGTAAAAGAATAGAAAAAGATATTTTATGAAAATGGAAATAAAAGATAAAAGCTGATTAGCAATATTTATACCAGACAAAACAGACTTTAAAACAAAGGCTATATCAAGAGAGAAAGTAAGATCCAGTAATCCTACCTCTGGGCATTTATCTGAAGAATCCCAAACACTATTTTGTAGGAACATGTTCATCCATATGTTCATTACACACTATTTACAATAGCAAAGATACAGAGGCAACTTGGCAATTCATCAATGGATGAATGAATAAAGGAGAGATGGTACCTATATAATGAAAAATTACTCGATCATTAAAAAAAAAAAGAATGAAATCTTGCTATTTGCAACAATGTGGATGCACTTAGAGGGTATTGCGCTGAGTGAAGTAAGTCAGACACAGAAAGACAAATGCTATATAATTTCACTCATATGAATCTAAAGAACAACAATAACAAAAAACAAACTTATAGATACAGAGAACACTTTTATAGTTGCCATGTGTGTGAAAAAGGGGACAGGATTAAGAAATACATATTGATAGTTACAAAACAGTCATGGGGACGTAAAGTATAAACTAAGGAAGATAGTCAATAATATTGTATTAACTATGTATGGTATCAGGTGAGTATTAGATTTATTGGAGTGATCACTTAATAAGTTATATAAATGTTTAATCACTATGTTGTATCTCTGAAACTAATATTTTATGTTAACTATAATTAAAAATAAAAAATATTTTAAAAATAATAAATAAAATAAATATCACCCGCAAATATCATTTAGAAAAAAGCAAATGAATACCTGTCCTAGTGCCATACAAATGAAAGAAAAGGGCTCTTAGTTAATTCATAGATTGCTAAAGCCAAAGGTTTATTCGCTCTCTGCTGAGGAGAAACAAAACATCTGTGTAGACACTAGTGATACTGTACAGTATTTGCTGTTCCATATACGGTGGAGTTGACAGACCATGTGATATCATTGTCTCCTCTCTCTCTCCTGCTAACATTCTTGTTACAATCCTACCATACTTTTACATTCCAGGGGCTCAGCTTTTAACAACTGAACGTGCTCTTGAGTGCATCAGGAGTTCTGAAAGGAATATAGAAGGTCCCCTGCTCACTAAAGCCTTAGACTTGGTTATAGGTAAGGCTATGAGGACCCTGTACTCTGCCCTTTGTACCAAGAAAACCATAAGGATATACCAAATGATCAAATATGAGTTCATTTTTTTTCTTTCTCACATGGTCATCATATTAAAAGATAATGCAAGATGCCATGTTGAATTCATGTCCTAGTGTCCAGAAAACTTTCTGCTGCTTGCTTCTGAAATAGCAGTTATTGTGCCACATGTATTCTCTGTTTTCTGGTCTGTAGGCACTTAATCCTCTGTGAACTCCAGACAAAAACAGTCTACCTTTGGTCTGTACCTATAATACCTACTATATTACCTGGGTCATAGGAAGTGCTCAACAAATGTTAAATGGATGAATAAATATCTATTTGAATGGTAATCCCTAATTTTCTTACCACCTAAGTATATACATAATTGATTAAACCAGGAATTTAAATCTTTCATTATACCCATGAATTGGTGATAGAACATAAAATTCCATGGAAAGGTTTTAGAGATCTCATTAAATGAAGTTAAAACAATGTAATAAAATGATCAGAAAACCAGCTAAACAAAATGTATAAACTTAACTAAATGTACTAGCATTTGTAATTTGCTTCCACTTTGACATTTGAGTTAATTCTAAAATAATATAATTTTAGGGGAAAAAAAAGGAAAATGAGACTAATACTAGATGAACATGGTCAAATAGCTACGAGTAGCATGAACTCACTAATGTTTACGTGGAGAGGAGAGTGTAGCCCTTAGGAGTGGAGTCCAGAATCAGAATTCTTGTTTTCACTACTTAAAAATTATGAGATGTTATGAAAATTACCATTTCTACCTTAGCATTGTGATCTGTAAAACAGAAAAAAAATGTCATTTTTCTCACAGGCTTATACTGGGCTCAAAAAACATTGACCTTGTCATAATGGGCCAAGGACAGGATAGCAGCGGCAAACTTCCCTGTGTGAAGGCAATAAGAGTTATTTGTAAAGAATTTTAAAATAATATTAAAATCAACTAAAGGTTGAACAATGGCTTTTATTGAACTTGCACTTGGCAAGTCTAAACAAAGATAAAATACTTCTTAGTGGCAGCAACTTCCAACCCCTCTGTTTTAGTATAACACTAAAGCCTTATGGTAAGACTACGCTAAGAATAAAGGTGTATTACATAAAGGAAATACATATCATATTCATGTACTTTGGAATAAAACCATAGACATTTGTAGAAAGATTAAATAGTCTCTTTAGGTTCACTACAGATCTCATTTAAAGACACATGATCTGTTCCATATCGATTGTTCCCCAGTCATCACTAAACTGCTGTGAATTAATCTTTGGCTTTAGTTTCTCGCACTGCCAATTCTAGTGGCAAACATTTGCTTCTTGGTTTACTGAGATATAAAGAGGACAGATACAGTAATGTTGCATTTGTAAATTATTTTCAATTGCTAGGCAAATAGTGATTACATTTTCTCAATGGAAATTGTGACAGAAATAAGGGCACCTCCATTTAGTCTGTGTAATACTCTCCTCTCCCATCATTGCCCTGTTAATTATTCTCAAGATCACTTACTTTTTACTTGCAACTTTTTTAAGTTAATGAGAACATTAAATTTATCAGCTATCCAAATACATTTGAAGTTTATTAAGACTCCATGCTGCCTTTCAACTGGAAATAGATGAGGAAAAGAACTTACTTTTAAAGAAATTAAAGTAATAAAGCAAAATGGGTACCACTTTATTTTAAGTACCCATTAACAGTAACATAAGAGATAGAGTCAAAATGGAAATCTCAGAGAAATAAACATATGAAACACATCCCATTCCTTCTACACAAGCATGGAGATATTAATCCAGCAATCAGCTCACTCGGAGCACATGTCCAAAGCATTTCAAACAAGAATACTTTAAAGATCTATTTCCTATTATTAAAGATGGGGTCTCATTGAAATCTCAATTTGTGTGAGGGAGTCATTTAAATGATTAAAAAACGCTTTCATTTATTGATGATAAATCTTAATTCATTTTCTCCATTAAGCAACTGCAAGTCTTTTGGTTGAGGATGATATGAAATGCTTTGTACAAAATGAAGTGATTCATGACATTTTTATTCCTTGTAAGTGGAATCGACACAAATTTTCTTAAACTGTGAATATTATTTTTGGTGTCTTGAAGAACTGCTAGTTGCTTCCTAAATCTTCAATATTTGCTTCATTTAAATATGTTGGCTAATTGCTGCAGTTAATGATGATGAATAGAATCAGGACTAAATTTTTAATAAAGTGGATTGGCCCTAGCCTTGGCAGAGCCCAGCTATTATATATACTGGGCTATTCTGAGTTGCCTGAAAGTTTCCTACATTAAAACCATTTTCCTAATAGGTAATAAGATACCAAAAACTTTATTTAAAGTTACTTATTTAAACATTGGTTACATAAAATCACATTAGAATACCCATAGAGGAAGTGTAATGAGGTAGCACCTTAGTAGCTATTACCTTTATTTCTTAACTTCTCATACCACATGGTGATTTTGTAAATCAAAAGATGTTGAAAAATGGGTCACTGACTAAATTCTAAGTGGGAGGCCCAGAAAGGTAACTAGGAACCAGGAATTAAGGTTGTGTAATGTTAGAAGAATCTGACCTAAAGGAGGCTGGATCTATTTCAAAACCCTTTCTAAGGCTAGATAATCAACTAACAAGACAAAAATAAAATAACTTCATAAATGATTATCTTTTCCTCTCTCAGTCTTTTCCTTTTTCTTTCAGATATTAATAACACAGTTGACTTAAATAGGATGAAAATTCTCTCACATAGAAGAAAACACTTAAATTCTTTCAGAATCTTGCATAAGACCTAATTATACACCTCTGTAAATACAAGATCATTGATGAATGAAAAGTTAAGACAAAAGATTGACCTCAACTTTTGCAATTTATAAAATTGAGCTATTTGGCCACATGACTCATGTGCATTTATTTGTTTCTATTAGGATGATGACTAAAACTTAAGAGCAAATATAAAGAAAAAAACCATATGAATATATTTAAAAGTGTAGAAACTTTATTCAATAAGAAATTTTCATGTATTTACAATATTTTAGGCCTGTGTTGGAAATATGATTCTGACATCAGTTCCATTGCTTCCAAATAACTGCCATTTAACTATAATATAAGCATTTTATTTGTAAGATAATTATTTCTTGAGATTATGATTTCATGCAAAACAAATAAAACTAACCAACCAACAAAATGAATGCACATGTCATCATAGGCATGAGTGTTTTCATGAAGTGATTATAGATAGATTTAGTGTTACAGATTATTTGCTGTTTCCCCACCCCCCTCCCTTTGAGCATAGAAAGAAACACATGTAAAGTTTGGTTAAAGGCCCTGTGGCTAGAATGAGGAGCCAGTCTGCTTGGGATTCAGCTTCTCATAGCTATCTCAGTCTTTTCCTTTTTCTTTCAGATATTAATAACACAGTTGACTTAAATAGGATGAAAATTCTCTCACATAGAAGAAAACACTTAAATTCTTTCAGAATCTTGCATAAGACCTAGCATTTCCTTGAATTAGCATAGTTGAGAGTGGAGAATCTGTAGAAAATCACCTGTTTGATATTCTGTGTCCTATTGGGGATAAAATAACCTTGGAGGTTAGCAACTGCCAATTCTGCTTTCTTTGAGCAGACTTAGTCATGGCAAACTCAGGTAGGCCTTTCTTCTATCAAGCTCTTGAAGAGAGTTTGAAGACATATGGTGCATGAGTGCAGAGATATACGTGGGAAGTTTGTAATGAGGCTACTGTTTTCTCTGTTGTCCTAGCTCTAGTTCTATATACAGATATTGGTCTTTGAATGGCCCAACCCAGCCATTTCCCCTAAGTAAATAGCAATCAATGAAAGTGGTCATATAAAAAATAATTTATGATGTACGGGATTAAAAATAAATACCAAACCAAGACTGGAATTAGTTCAAAGACAAGTATGATATATAACAGGTTACAGACATTTAAGAAATTATTGTAAATCAGATCTATATCTAGAACTATGCTAATTTTATTTATTTATTTAAGATGCTTTTTCTTTTCAAACCAATTGACTGCCTCAATTCTTTTAAAATAAAATATTAAATATTATAATTACAATATTCATAGTGAATATATTTTAACAAGAAAAATACACATTTGAGGGTATATAACCTCATTTCAGATGAGAGAGATCCAAATAATCAAGGTTTGATGGCAAGAGATATGGAAATATTTCTATTTTTATTTCACAATACCTACTAGATGTATAAACTATTTTGTCTAACAAGTCTCCAGACACATGAAAAATGAACATTTAAAAATGATATTCTATTTCTTATTTTCCTGATGCCTAATAGCATCTGAACAAAGTTCTAAGAGAGTTAACTTCAAGAGTAATATCATACACAAATGTGCAAAGATCATAATTGCACAGCTTTATGCATTTTCACAAACTTGACATATCTGTGTATACAGTACCAGATCTAGAAACGGAACATTATCATCATTCATTACCTCATATGTCTTTTCATTCATCATGCCCTGCTTCTGATTTCTATCAGTATAGGTTAATTTTGTCTTTAATGTACTAAAACAAGTGAAATCAGGTGGGGTATTTTGCTCAATATTATATCATACAATTTATTCATACTATTGCAGTTATATATTGTTCTTATTGTTTCGTAGTATTTTATATGTGAATATAACCAAATTTATTAAAAACTACATTTTAAATTTATATAATTTGGCAAAAAAGAGCCCTTGGATTTTTGAAGGGGGACTATATAATTGAATATAATACAAAAACATAAATGTTTCAAAAATTAAAATCCTATTTTTAAGCCCAAGAGAGCTAGGGAGAAGCCACAGATGCAACCCTTTCCAATCAAAACATGTTAAAAAATATATAGGATTCAATATTCCACACCAATTAAGATATTTTAATTAATATCTGTAAACACTTTAAGCATGATAAGCCATATCACGTTTTCTTTGCTAAATAAATGAGCAATGTCATGGACATTTTGTGAAATTGATAAATATTAATTGATAAGTCGTTAATGATAAAGAGAAAAAAGTTAAGAATCATCAATTTGACCTCAGGAGGGAAAGCTCATCTGAATTGGTTAATGTCTAAATCTGATATGTCCTTAAAAATGTAAAGCAGCTTTGGCCTATGAGAACTCATGCTAATTTAAATTAATGACTACCAAAGGATTCATAAACCAGAGATCCTGCTTTAATTTGGTTTATTATATAATATAGCCTCATTTATAATCAGGAGTTGAATTTCCAAATTATAAATATGCTAGAACTCCTTAAAACCATTATCTTGAAAAATTTACCAAAGGTTCCCTGATACTCTTATTTACAGTATCAATTTTGCAAACAACAAAAAAAATATATTCTGGTTATAAATTTCAAATTAGAGCTCTCAATTAATGAAATGTAAAAAACATCTTTGCCAAACCTTTATATTTTCTCTAAATACTTATGATGTTTAGGGCATTTTATGAAAGGAAAAGTCTCTTTACCTCCAAGATGTACCACATCTAATATGTCCATGCTCAACCTAGAGTTTCAAGGCTATTTCTACAGAATCTCCACAAATTTCCACTTTTGTCTTGCCATACCTTATATATATCCTGCTTCCATACTTGCCTTTGATATTTCCTACATTTATTCTGCAGCATATCTCCATAAAATCATCCTTCCCCTATTATATCTTCACAGAGAAGATGAAAAATGAGTCTACCAATAATCATACACCTCACAACTATTAGAACAGTATCAAGAGTCTAAAGCATTTCCAAGAGCTGAGTGTTTTTATTATCACAAACACATGACTGGAACTATAAATTCAGCCAATGCAGAGAATTTTTATTGATTCAATTTTGTATTGAGGTTTCACAGTAATGACATTGCCTCTCAACAGACAACAACAAAATGTCCAATAGCATGTAGCTAATGAAGAACCTGGCCATAAGGGGCACCTTTGTCAATGACATTAGTAAGTCTTCTGTACTCATTAAGCACAGTAGTGTAAGGAAAGGATAAATAGTTGCACAACTAGGGTTACTAGACTTCAAGTGAGTAGTAAAAAAGAAAATAAGTTTTATTAGTGGAACAACTGATAACTGAGGGGATTTCCAAGAGAAGAAAATATGTCCTGTATGTGAAAAATTAAATCTAATTACTGAATATTTACCATATAAAAATACCATGGGAAAAAAAAATACCATGGACATTAATAAAAAAGAGTCAACCTTGTTCACAGTCATTCTCAGTATGTGAGATTTATATTTTAGTGGTAACTATACTTCCTACCAAAAATATGATTGAGAAATGCATAATAGTAGGGAAAACAATTTTTACCTCTAAAGTATGGCATCTTTGAACTTGAATCTTGAGATGTGATGATTTCCGATAAAGTTAATTTGTGCATTTTAATTATGGCATTTACTGGAAGTGCTCATTGAGAAGAGAGGAAAAGGAAGTTTGAGTAGAAGAGTGTCCAGAACAAAATTATATTGGCAGCAACAATTAGTTAATGGAGGAAAAGAAAAATGGAAAAAATTTTCAGCTTCGAAGGTATTTCATAATCACAAGAGGCTTTAGGTAATATCCTGGCCATAAAATGGTCCAGAAGTAGCAGCAAAGTAGAATTATTATTGTCATTTGTTTAGTTTTCTGAAGCTCAGGTGATGTGAAAAGGAAAGTCATTGGCTTGGAGGTAAGGGAAAAAAATATATTATCATCTCGCTTCTACCTACATTTATAATATTTCTAGGAGAGGAACAATGACTCTTTAGAATGCCTCTAGCTCAGCTTGAAGCTGCCACTAATGGCATGGCAAACAGAAACTATAAAAAGCCTTTGTGTTACTGAACCTGGGACTTTGGTAACCTCCTGCTTCCAATTAGAAGAGCAGGCTGAGCCACAATCCAGCCAGATAAACCTGAGTCAGGTAGTAGGAAGGAGGAAGACAGTGAAAAATTAGAGAGGTCAAAGCAGTGGGTGTATAGTCCTGAAGGAATGCTCTGGCAGCTAGACAGACCTTAGAGATTTGGCTACAAGGTGTTTAAGAGCTACCTTCCTGGCTGTAGTTGAAGCTGAAAATGATAAAATACACTGAATTTCTGGAAATCATGTTCACTTTCCACCTGCATTCCTGATCCCATCCCCCATTTCCTTTGCCACCTACTTCTATCCATAACTCACTCCCTCTTCCATCTTCAGATTCTGTCAGCTCCTTCCTTCTGGATGCAGGTTGCATTTGTCTCAAAAGACATAATATAAATTACTTCCTTCACTCTCAGCCAACTGAATTCTTCAACAAGCAGGCAGCTATGGCAATAGACAAGGGCAGATGTCTTAGGTGCCTAGGCTAGTTATGGGTGTTGAAGGGTAGAATTGAGTGAGGCATGGTGGGTGGACTTGGTACAATAGCTGCACAAATTGAAACCAAGGTGATTCTAGTGACAAAATAAACCATGAGCCAGACAGTCCCACTAAGGCATAGAAACATTTTAAAAAGACAGAATGAAACAGGATAAAATGCCCTGGAACTCTGAGAGTTCTGAAACTGATGGCAATTTTCCATAAGCATATATTTTTTTTTATGAACGTGCAGATGGTCAAGCTCACTTGGTGTGTACTTGAATTGCCACATCATTTCTGCAATGCCCTTTAGCATCAAATTTTAGTAAAACAATTTACAAAGAGTTACCTTTTCATCTCCAGTCCCATACCAGGCGAACTTTCTAAACACGTGTCTCTACTTTTCTTTTAAGACTTCATTTTTCAACATCGCTGGTAATTCCATAGCCAAATTCAGTGATCCTCTCTTGTCTTTCATGCCTATTACTTTTTTGTTTTTGCATCATTCAGTTATAATTCTGTTGCCCCTTCTTCATACCTTCTCAGAAAAACCTATACTACCTTGGTTTTCTGTATATTTCCGTTCACGCATTCTTGATCTTCACAAAGAACAAAAGAAAGAGAAGAAAAACCAGAGCACACATCAGTGGACAAAGTAGTCAGATTCTGGACACACTGAAGGCAGAGCCACAGGACACGGTGGTAACTCTGACAGATGGGGGAGATGGGAAGAAATCCTAAAATTTTGGATTATACAACTGGGAGAATGGGTGTGCCACCAATTAACATGAAGAGGCACATGAAAAGAGGCAGCTTCAGGAGATCAGTAGTTTAAGTTGTGATATTCTGTGTGTTAAGTATTCATTATATATTCTAACAGGATATTAAGTGGGTAGTAAATTATATAAATCTGGACTTCAGAAAGATGTCTAGGTTGGGGATTAAAATCTAGGATTCGCTGGCATTTAGATGGACACATAAGCCAGATAGCAAATGTCAAAACAGCAAGATCTTCCAAAAGTTGTATCAATACATATGTATTAAGCATCTACCACATGCCAATCTCTGTGAGAGGCGCCTTCAAATATTTTCTCACACAGAACCCTCACACAAACACTGTGAAAAGTTTTAGATAAAAAATTATGAGGAAACTAAGTCTTCAAGAGGTGGATGAATTTTTCTAAAGGACAAAGCCAGCAGGTTATAAAGCAAGGATTCAAATCAGTGCTTGTTCCACTGCCTCATTTTTAATTACTCTCGGGGTATCTATAAGTGCTGCTCCTCACAGGACTTAAAATGCCTCAGTATTTATTTGCCCCTCAGATATCTGTATCAAAGGAAGGGGATGAAATTTACTGTCATGTGACCTCAGGACCCTGTAGATAAATGACATGCCATGGGTGCATTCTGCTTTCAGTGGAAGTGAGTACCCCAGGGCATGGGTATGGGGTCTCTCCCCATGAGACATAAATAGCCTGCCTGTTCTCAAAGTGCTATGAGGTGCATTGGGAGACACTGATTTCTCTCAGCTGCACCCACTCAGTTTCACTTCAGAGCTACAAGCAGCTCATCACCTCTGAGGCTCTGGTGCCTCACTATCTCTGCAAGTGCCTCCTCATCAGCCTCTTCTCTTCAGCTTTGGGTGTTCTTTATTTTCTTTTCATTTTCACCTCTGCCCCCATTTTTTTCAGTTTCTTTGAAATGAAAAGGAAGTGCTGTCATTAAAAGTAGAAATCTGAAATGATGGAGACAGAGGTGGGTGGCAGGGAGGAAGAGCATGAGGCAGCTTGACCTTAGTGTCTGGACAAAGGAAGGCAATGCCGGCTAGCCCCTTTGGAGTAGAGATCTGCCATTTTGATTTCTTTTAATGCTTTTATTTTCTTCTTCACAGAATATTTGTGATCATGGAGCTAGAATATGAATTTTAGAATATCCCATTTGGTCTACCATTTTAATGTCTCTGACCTGGAGAAACACCTACCTTTTCCTCTGAACTTTTAGAAACTGACTTTTCAGAATCTAAGACAGCCTTCGGTCTATCTCCTGTGCCTCATCTTCCTCTTTCTAATTCTCTATTATGTGGAAGTCCCCAAACCTGTGGGGTTCCTAATTGTTGTCTACATGTGCATCTTTTATCCTACTAGCTTCCAAGTTCTTCAAAGACAATACCTTGCCTTAACTTCTCTGTGTTCTCCAGTACCCAGCCCAATACTAGTTCCTTAGTAAGTGTTTAAATTATACCTGCTGAATTATTATATTTCAACACCTCCCATGGGCCCTAAATGGCCATGCATTGTGGCTCATAGAGTTGACAAATAACTCAGACTCTGAGATAACAGACTGACCACAGAGGGTACTCTCTACAGCTAAAAGCAGAAGCAGCAACTTTTCTGGCTCACTGCCTTTTTCCTGAAGCTCCAAGGATGTAGCTCTTCTCCCATCAGGATTCTTAGTCCAGTTCTTCCCTGACCTCAATGCTCCAACTCACCTGCTTCTCACCAAAACCTCTGCTGTCTGCCTAGTACTAGGAGGAACTACCACGTCAACTCTCTACACTGTATGCTACCTTTTCCTGGTGCCTTACATATTTTTATTTCTATTTATCTCATGACAAATCCTCCTATGAAGATGAAGAAACTGAGGCCCAGAGGAGATAAATAATTTCCCAAGATCCCATAGAGAACAAACAAGTGGTAAACTGAGATATAGAATCCAGATCTGTTTGCCACCAAGCCATTCCCTTCTCCTGACTTCACATTGCCTTGGTTATTAATGATGAAATAAAAAAAAAATCAAGCCCCACTTTCCTTGCATTCTATTTTAGTGATATACTATCTTTAACTGGCTTCAATAATCATACTTTTTCTGAGCTTTTCTTTTATATGTTTGATTCCTGTTTGACACCATATTCCCCTCCTTTCCTCTTTCCCTTGCCCATCAAGTAGAGGGGTATATGAGAGTTCTCTGAGTTCCATCCTTTTTTTGTCTTGTGGGAAGGTCATTATTCGTAATGCCACTTGCTACCCGATTTGCAGCTCCCACCTACATGCTGATGATTTCCAGATTTGTGCCTCTGATCCTGCCCTTTCTTGTGAGCTCTAAACCTTCCTACTGGACATTTTACTTGGATGTTTTGTAAACATCTCAAACTGCAAATTTCCACAGCTAAATTAAATGTCTTTTTTTTTTCCTCCAAATCTGAGTGTAAACTCCTCCAGGTTTTAAATTTCTGTCAAAGCATCATCCACTCATTCAGCCTAGCCACGAATCTTAGAGGAATCACACCATACTCCATACCTGCTTCTTGCTCACCAATCTAGTCACTAAGTCCTCTCTATAGTACTCCCTTTCTCTTGTTTTCATCCCCACTGCCATTTTCTTAGTTTAGATCTGCATCATCGCTACAGATTAGTTTATCTGGTTTCAATCTCTTCCCTTAATTTGGTTTTCCCCATATGCCATGAGAGTTATGTTTGTAAAAACAATCTGAGATTCCCTGTCTTAATGGATCCATCAGCTGCCATGTGACAAGACACAAAGATGCTCAGAATCCTTTCCTGCTAAGTCCCCACTATACATTGCATTGACAACACTTTTGTTTGTTTGTTTTGTCTTTGGTGCCATTGCATGACCACTCCTTGCAATGTCTTTGTCCCTTCTATTTTGTATTCATTTTGCCTGAACTGCCCTCCCCACACTCTTCACTCTTGGAAAAATCTTAAAACATCCTTCAAAGCCAAGATCCAATTTCATTTTTGGGAAGCTTTCCCTGACCCATCTGAGTGGCATTAATTACTCCATCCTTTTTGATTCTACAATTTTTTTTTCATACAACTATTACAGCATGTATCACACTCTGCTAGTTAATTTTTGAGGCCTGACTCTCCAGCTAGATTGCTAGCTTCTTGAAGGTAACAGCTGCATGTCATTCATCTTTGAAGCCTATACATTCAGCATAGTGTGAGACACGTAATAGGCCCTTGGAAAAATGTTTGCTGAATTCAACTTAATTTAAATGATACATAATGGGGAAAATAATATTTCATATACAGAATTGACAAAACTCACTTAACAGACAACTGTTTAGAGTCATATCTATTCCCCAAAATGAGATGTTTCAACAATCACAGTGCAAAAGGAAATAATTAGGTTTGTCATACACACAAACTTCTGTACTTCCAAAGTGACTTCAAAAGAGAGAAATTTTGCACAGAACTGTTTGTATTGAGCAGGATGTAGCTTTCCCCACAGCAATCATGACAGGGGAAACAATTAAGCCTCCAGAGTGTTACTAATTTGTTCTTATGGAGGAATGTAGCTGGCAGTCCCTGAAGCGACTGTTAGGTGGGTTACAAACATCTTGACAATCATCTATAACCTGTAAGACTTGCTTGTCCTCGGGGATGTCATTCCTGATATGTAGCTGTAAAGCGTTGCTTAAAAATCCATAATGGAGACTGGCATAGAGGTTTGCATAGAATATCTTACTAAGTGACTAATGATCTCCAAAGCCCTGATGCTTGTCACATCTGCCTTTCTCCAGGACCATGGATTATTATACTTGCCAGTCTTCAACCCCAATGAAAGAACTCTGGACAGTCAGGTGAGAGGTTTTGTAATGTGACTCTAATAATAACTATCAAAGCATTAAAAATGAGACAATGAATATATAAAATCATACATAAATGACATGCAAATTATCATTTGTATAATTTTTATTTACAATTCTGCCTTGTATTTAATCTTGATCGTTGTGGTAAAGTTTGTATATTTGTTTTTATATTATCTCAGCTGCCACTGTGTCCTCTATTTTGTGCTAGCTATCTGTATTTAGGTTTTTGGGACTACCAAGAGTAACCAGATCTTCTAGTCTCTAGCTGAGGGCTCTCTGCAAAGACACAGTACTGCTCAATCTCATTGTCATCCAGATATGATAAATTATATTACATTAATCTTTACCAAATTCTAGTCAGAGAGAAAGAAGAACAAAGCCTTCCCTTTCAAAGTCATGGACAGAAAATGTAGAAAATCCAGGAATAGAACTCAGATTGCTAGGTCCTCTATATAGTGCTTTCACACATATTTTGAACAATGAAATGAGTATAAAGACATATGTCAAGGCCATTGGGAGCTGAAACGTCAAAAGGCGTGTGTGTGTGTGTGAAGGGAGTCAGATAAAAGCTGAAAATAGAAAGAGTTGATGAGGAAGGCAATAAGAGTAAGCTGCTCTCAGGCAGCATTAACTGTAAAAGAGCAATCTTGCTGGTCAATTCACCAGTGGTACTTGAAGGCTGGTAGAAGGTGATTAAAAGAAGAGAGTTTTAGGTGTGCAAAGAACTCAACTGGAAGACATAATAGATTTTAAATCCTAAAGTGAATTTGAAATCAGCCTTTTCCCCCCTTTTTTCTTTTCTTTTCTTTCTTTCTTCCTTTCTTTCTTTCTTTCTTTCTTTTCTTTTTTCTTTTTCTTTTTTTTTAAGCACAGAAGGAATCTGATTGAACGAGCATCTTAGCTTGTAGCCCAGCCAAGAGTTCACAAGGCCCTGAGAAAACCTTCTGCCTGCCTCTCCCCAGGCTTCTGAAGGTCCCACAGGCTCTGCAGCTGACAGGAGAGGCTGCTAGAATATGAAGAGTGGTGCCAAGACTGTCAGCATTGGCCCAGTTAGAGAGACTTGTGTTCATTCACTGTCTCAGCTTAAGGGGCCTTTGTGGGGAATGGCAATCCGCAGTGTGAATTTCAATAGGATCTTGAAATTTCTCAGAAATTTTTCTCTTTTCCAAGGAAATTTCCCACTGCTTAACACTTGTAGATTGACAGCTCTGTAGGTATCGCTCTAATATAGCAGTTCCTTTCTTACTTCTTACTATACCTTATTTCCTAAAGGCTTAAGTACACACGTGTACACACACACACACACACACACACACATATGTTTTTAAATTTTAATTTTATAGATTTCTTTTCTAACTGGCATCAGCTTTAAATTAAAATGAATCAGATCCTGGCACAATACAGAAATATTGTTTGTATAGGTTTCTCAAAGTAGGATGCATTAAAGAAGACATAAAGTTTCTAGGGTTTGTGCTGCCATAGTAACCCTTTAAAGCCGATCTAGAGAATGGGGAGGAGGGAGAATGAGACACCCCCCCAGGCATGCTTTCCTCATCTATAAAACCTTTAAGTGAATTATATTCCCACTGTTTGTGGTTTTAAGATGTAGAACAAGCAGAAAATATGTAGGTGGGCAAATTTGCATGTACATCCTTTTACTGAACAAGGCAGAGGTGAGTTACGAAGGGGCACAAAAGTGCTCCAGTGTATTTCATTGAATTATTAAATATTAGAGTTTGGAACACATGAGGAAATGAGGCTGAGAGAAGTAGCTAAATCATCAAGTGAGGGCACATCTAAGAAAAGAAATAAATGATCTTGCCTCTCCAAAAATAAAAGAGTTGTGTTCCAGATGACAAAGGAATACTATTTCCTTTCAGCGACCACAAATTTTTTGACATACTGAGCTGACAGAATGGCAAACCCTGTCTAGGATGAAGGTGTCAACAATAGTAAGCGACTATTCAAATATTCAGGCACAGTAAATTCTCTCTAAAGAAGATAGTAGAATTATTTGCTTTTTTTTTTTTTTTTTTTTTTTTAGCCTTTAAGGATATGCCCTACACATAAGAAAAGGGCAAAGTTCCACATTATTCTTTTCCATCCTCCTCAATGTAGTTAACCATGGGCTCTGAAGCTGGTGAAAGTGTGTCTCAGCTAATTAGATCTCTATAACTGTGAAAATATTTCTTCACACTCTCCAACCAGGCTAAAAGCTTGTCCCCTACCAAATTCACAATAGGGATGTTCTCACTTTCTGACTTTCCCTAGCTTCACCATTTACTTCTAACCCTTCATGAGGTTCTATGCTTAAACTGCACATCTAGCCATGCAGTACCCTCAAACAGAAATATTTGCAAGCAACAAATTAGAGAGGCATATATACTTTTAAATTTCTGAATGACCACAGTAAAATTAAGCAAGTAAATTAATTTTCATAAACCCATTTTGTTTAACTCAATACATATAAAATAATATTTAAACATATACTCAATACAAAAATATTAAGGAGACATATCACACTTTCATACTAAGTCTTAGAAATCTGAGGTGCATTTTACACTTAACAGCACATCTCACGTAGGCACATTTTAAGCATTCAGTAGTCACATGTGGCAAGTGGCTATTGCAACGGACAGCAGAGATGTAGCGTGTGAGGACATATTGTCCATGGGTCCCCCGAAGGAGAGGAAAAAAGGATGAACTTTTCTCCCTCCCTAAAGGTTCCTCACCCTACCATGACCTTGTCTTCTCTCAACTTTATGCAGAGATAACCTACTTCAAATCACAGAAGATAATGTATTATGTCATTAGCAGTTCCTGCTCATCTAATTGTTTCTGTAAACTTAAGTGTATACAATAAAAGCTAAAATTTAAATTTAGAACATAGTACACTCACACACACATATACACACTCATATATATGTATATTCATACACACACACACACACACATACATGGCCAATTTTCTTAAAACTTGAATTATTTTTTTGTTGTTGTTTTTACTTGAATAACCAGATAGTCACCTTGGCTTACACTCTAAATCTTCTCTAGAATAGAGTGAAGTATAAATAAATAAGAACTTTATTTTGTATCTCATTTTGTCATCATAGTCACATTAATGTAAAAACTGTCTACCCAGTGAAATAATTCATCAGAACATTGACACTCTATTTTACCAGAAGAAATTTTTTAGCTAAATATCTTATAACCCTTTGTTATTGAATCATACATTAATAATATAAAGTTATAAACAGAAAATTTGATTCAGAGAATAATGAATGCCTAAAGTATTAGTTTTAGGCTCACGGTCTCACTACCCCAGGCATATGTATGAAGGGGGAGCAGTTTGACTTCTGCACTAATGTTTTTTTTTTTTCAATGCCCAATTCCCATTTTTGTTTATGCCTCTCATATCAGCACATTCATATAACTAGCTAATCTGATAAATCCACAGCTGTTTATGTGTAAGTGGAAAAAGTCTAACAAAGCCCATTTTGGGGCTATCTCTGTCTTTCTAAGTGATAGGTGTCAAAAGATATTTTAACAATCTTTGTTGTAGAGCCATTTTCTTCACTTCTGTGGTCTAATAGAGAAGTAATGCTGGATGAAAACTTCAGATCAAGAAGAGGAAAAGGTTGGATCAAGACAGGTCTGATATGGGAGCATTTGAGAAAGTCTTATGTGAGCATTGCACGTGTGTGGGTGTGCACACGTTAGTGAGCATGCACCTGTTCTGCCTGGTGTGTTTGTTTCACCAAATCTCCACCAGAATGTCAAACATGAGTAGTTTTATGTAGGATGTACACAAACTCTAAATCATTAGATTTAACTCAGTTGCTAAAACAGAGTAATGTATTTGCTTCATCTATATTTAACCCATAAAAAAACAAACAAACAAAAACTAAAGGGGACTATTTTATAATAATGCATAATAACCCCCAATTTGTAACAGGATTCTTACAAATACCATAATGGAAGTTGTTTATTTGGAATATGGCTCTATAGTTTCCCACAGAAGTAATTTCATAAGAGCATGATTGATAATAAAGGATACTACCCATTGAGTTCGAACATATACAAAGCATATTATTATTTTTTGTTATAACAGTACTACATGAAAATTATCTCCATGTTGTAGATGAGACAAATTAACATTAAATGACATATTCAAGGTTGTAGAACCAAAAATTGGCAGGATCAACATTTGGCATTTGAGAGGAAACTTTCCATGTTCCAGTTCTATGTTTTGTCCACTAAATCAGAGGCTTTCTTGGGGTTGCAGTTCTCCCCATAGAATCTGATTTAATCTTCTCATATCATATAACTAAGTTACAATGTTCATGGAAGCAGAAACTCTAAAAGCCATTTGTATCATATATATTCTATATCAAACTCATTCTCAGTTATAGCTTAAGAGACAGAAACACATCTACCTTTGGTGCAATCCTGGCTGGGCATAGGTAACAAAGATGAGGAATAGGGAAGGCAAAAATGGGCACAGCTGTGGTGGTGAGGAAAGCAAATGTGGCAGTCCATCAGAATCAAAAATGAGAACATCCTCAGCTGTACAGAGAAGAAATCAGGCCACTTGGACTGCAGCTTTATGAACTAAGGGACTATTCTTATTCAAGAGATGTTTGTAGGTAAATTGTTAATTAGTGAATCAGAAATTGCTTATATTTCTTACTGTAAAAATGCACCAAATGACTGTCACAAGCTTGGACTCACTATACTTATTCATTCTGATCACATCTCTTAGTCAATAAAAATTGCAATTTAACTCTACAAAGTGTTAGCTATCCAACCCAATTTGCTGCCATCATAGACCCTTTTCTTTAGGCCTTGGAAGGATGAAGAACTCTCTAGCATAATAATTATCAGCCTGGCACGAGTAAGCTTTTCCAACCTATACAGCCCTACGCTTCCAGTGATACTGCACTTTGGAAAGGACACCAGAAACTTGATCACAGAGGTGAGGAGTCAGGGAAACAGGTGGCTGCATAATTTGAAAGGATTCCCAGTGATGAGTATACAAGATCTCTTACACCATCCCCACCCACTTCCTTTATGCTTGTTGAAAGTACGGAGATAGTTGTCACCTACAGTAGCCAGAAATCTACACTCTAGAACCAGACTCCCCAGTTCAAATCTAGTAAACATGAGTAACTAAATCTATGTCTTCATTTTCTTGTTTGTAAAATATGTATAATAAAATATATCTATAAGGTTTTGAGAGTTTAAGTAATTAACAAAGTACTTGGAACAGTGCCTGACACATAGAAAGTTTGCTAGTAGTAGTAGTAGCAGCAGCAGCAGCAGCAGTATTTTACAGTGGGAAACTGAGGGCTGTATAGACCAAATGACTTATGTTTCTTTCTCTTTTTTTAATATCTTTTTTAAAAATTTTAATTAGTTTCAAGTATACAGTATATTGGTTAGGCATCTATATCGTTCATAAAACAGTCCACCCCCCAATTGCTCTCTCCCTCCCCTTACCCTCCACCTAGCCGACGTATTCGTTCTAATTGCTTTCCCTGTGCCATGCTCCCCATCTTCACGTCCATCTCTCAGCTACTGATTGGTACTTCTTTAAGCCTTCACCCCATTCTCCCAGCCTCCCAAATTCTCCTCCCACATCTGTCCATCACCAAATTATCCACAATATTTGAGCCTGTTTTTGATTAGTTTGTTCTTTTTATTCCTTAGATTCTGCATATAAGTGAAATCTTTCTCTGTCGGACTTAAATACTTTCTAGATCCATCAAAACAATATGTTTTTCTATCCCCTTTCTTTTAGTCTGTCTTTTAATCTGAAATGAGTCTCGTATAGGCAACATATAGGGGTCTTGTTTTCCTTTCCATTCATCCACTCTTTTAGTTGGAGTACTTACTTCTTTTCCATTTGAGGTACTTATTGATAGGAGTGTAGTTGCTACCATTCTTTATTTCTGTTTTTGATATATGATTTTTCTTCCTAAAGAAGCCCCTCCAACATTTCCTGTAATACAGGCTTGGTGATGATAAATTCCTTCAGTTTATTTTTGTCTGGAAAGCTCTTTATCTGTCCTTCAACTCTAAATAATAGCTTTGCTGGATAAATTATTCCTGGTTGTAGATCCTGGGTCTTCATCCTGTTGAATATTTTTTTCTAAGCCCTTCTGTTCTGCATAGTTTCTTTAGAGAAATCAGCTGCCAGTCTTATGGATGTTCCTTTATAAGTAACTATCTGTTTTCCTCTTGCTGTTTTTAATATTCTTTCTTTGTATTTAAACTTTGGCATTTTAATTATGATGTTTCTTGGTGTGGGCCTCTTTGGATCACTGATTTTTGGAGTTGTCTGTGCTTCCTGGGGTTTTACGTCCATTTCCTTCACCAGGTTAGGGAAGTTTTCCATCATTATTTCTTCAAACAGCTGTTCAACATCTTGATTTTCTTCAGTTACGCCAATCAGACAGATATTTGAAACCTTAATAGTGTCCCATATGCTCCTTAAATTATTTTTATAGTCTTGGCATCTTATCTCTTGCCATTTTGATTGAGTGTCATTGGCTTTCCTATCCTCTAGATAGGGCATTTGATCCTTTTCTTTATCCACTCTGTTCCTTTATTTATTCCATTTAATATACTTCTCATCTCAGATAATGTGTTCTTCACTTCAGACTGGTTCCCTTTTATAATCTCCATTTCCATTTTTATGTTTTTTATCTCTTTGTTGAAGTTCTCACAGCATTTAACCAAAAGTTCATTGAGTATCTTTATAACCAGTGTTTTGAACTCTGCATCTGTTAAATTACTTGACTCTATTATATCTGGATGTCTGTTCTGTTTTCTCATATGGTTTCTGTTTCTTTGTCTTCCCATTTTGTCTGCCTTTCTGTGTCTGTTTCTATCTACTAAGCAAAGCTCCTAAGTCTCCTGGTCTTATTAGTGTGGATTTGTGAAGTAGATGTCCAATGGCAGTCTTGAGAGGAGCTCAGCTGCAGGTCAAATTTAGCTCAAGCCTCAGCCCCTCCAGGGCCACCTGTTAAGAATTAGCAAGCAATCCCCAGAATTTGCACTTGTAGTTGCCTCACAAGGCCACACCAGAAACCGAGGTCAGATGCCTCCAGTGTGAGTCTAGGCACAAGGAGCACTTGATTTGCTAAGGATAAACCTGGATGTGGCTTGTGGCTTGGATGGGGCCACGAGTTGGGGAAGGTGGGGTTTCAGGGAATTCTCTGGGTAGAGCAACCTCTGTTATCCAGTTTGATGATGTCATGGCAATGGCAGCGCTGTGTCCCTGCACTGGGAGGACAGGAGGGCTCAACAGGGAACAATGGATATCTCCTGCACTTCTGTACAGAGCAAGTCTCATGTCGGCCCTCACTCCAAAAATGTCTCCCTGTAAGTCGCTGGTGCCCACTGTGTGCAGCCGAATCAGCACTGGTGCTCAGAGCAAGCAGGTACGTCACTATGAAAACCTGTTCGCAGACATGGCCCTTTTAAGAGGCTTCTGCTGCTACTGCAGCCTCCGTCTCACTCAGCCACTCAAGAATGGGTCGCCCTGCATCCTTGTGCTGTCCTACCTTCTGCTGTTGCAGGGTGCTTTCTTGTATTTCTTCTTAGTTATATGGCTTGTTCATCAAGATCCCAGGCAACTTTTTCTTGCTGCTGCTCCTTGTTTCCATCACAACTTTGATTTGGTCACCAGAGGGATGAACAGAGCCTCTATCATCTACATTATTTTGGTTCTCTCCCACCAAATGACTTATGTTTCTTAACTAAGAGCCCATAGTAGAATGCAGATTACCTACCTCGAAATCTAGTGCTCTTTTCATGACACCAAGTGGACCCCTAAACTGCAGTTAATAAATGCATTTCTTCTTTTCTTAGCTTGTTTCCATCTACTCAATCGCATGCACTTAACAGGATCTTTAAACCAACATTACTGGGAGTGAGACTATTAAACTAATTTAAGAAAATTTAAACTAACATGCATTATATCTAATAATATTTTAGGAATTTTTCACCCAAAGGAACAATCAAGAACATCATATGAGAAAGAGATCTGCATCACTCAACAGATACTATCATCCAGGACAGAAACTGGTACATCTGCTTTTCTACCTACTTTCTTCTTCAAGCTGTAAAAACTGCAAATGGGGGAGCTAGTCAACTGAACTTTGTATAAGCAATCAGTTATTTATCCACTAAAAGCAGAATATGGCAGGGGAATTTGGGAGGAGTGAAATGAGAGTTGTCAGACTAAAAGTGACAAATGGGATCCAATTGTTCTCCAAAAGCTTGAAGCCGAGGGGTCTTCACTTTTCCCTTCCCCTTAAACCCAATTGCTTCTACCCAGCCTGCACACAGAGAAGGTAGTTAACAGAGGAAAGCCCTGTGAATAACATGACAGCCGTACATTCAGAAACTGATGTCATTTCCCTAAATACTGTTTGTAAAATGGTAATTATCTGCCAAGCAATGACAGCTGGCACTTAGCATAGAGACACAGAGAGACAGAAAAAGAGAGAATGAGAATAAAGGGTCCCTGAGTAATTTACCAAAGGGCTGAAAGAGAGAAGGAAACATAATCAGAAAAATAAAATGATTACCAGTGTGTGATGGGGTGAAAATTGCTTTGGGCATTTTTTTCTTCAGAGAATACAAGATTGAATCAGAAGAATGAAGCTACAGCTTCATGATAGACACTGGAAGAGAAAAGGTTGTATTAAGGTTGTGTTAGAAAAGAGAAATACACCATATACTCAGCCTTCGAAACAGGGACCAGTCAGCCCATCACTACTATATAATCTACCCAAGATTATGGCTCCAGTTCATCTAGGTATGAGGAATAACATAGTAGCCTTGCATGCTTTTTATTGTTACTTATTGTGATGGGCAATGTTTGTGTCAGTTTTTGGCCAGTAGTCTAGCCAAATAGCCTAGCTTACTTACTTGGCTAGGCTATAGTACTCAATTATTCAAACAGTACTCTAGGTGTTGCTGTGAGGGTATCTTGTGGACATGATCAACATCTACAGTCAGTTGGCTTTGTGTATGGAAGATTATCCTAGATAATCTTGGGGGACCTGACACATTCAATCAAAGACCTTAAGAAAATCACTGAGGTTTCCCTGAGGAAGATGACATTTTTTTGTGGACTATAGCATCAGCTCCTGACCCAGTTTCCAAACTGCCCTTCCCAGTGGCTGCCCTATCTATGGATTTCAGACTTGGCCAAGGCAGCTCTCACAATCAAATTATGACTCCTTGCAATCAATCAACTCTACCCACCCCCATCTGTTTCTGTTTATCATTCTCTCTCTTTCCATATACACATACATATACATAAACCCACTTTTATATACATATATGTGTACATTTATACATGCATATCTGTGGACATCTATAGACATGTCTGTCTGTCTGTCTGTCTGTCTGTCTATCTATCTATATCTGTTTATACACATGTACTCCTCTGCTGATTCTGGTTTCTCTGATAGAACTTTAACTGATACACTTATCAAGTACATGTACAGTGATTCTCTGGGCCAAGTGGGACTGTTATAGGTTGAATCCAGGTTGAATTGTGTCCCTCAAAATTCATATACTGAAGTCCTAAAGCCCAGTATTTCAGAATGTGACCTCGTTTTGAAATAAGGTTATTACAGATTTAAGATGAGGTCATGGGTGTAGGCCCTAATCTAATATGGCCAGTGTCCTTATAAGGGGAAGTGTGGACATAGATAGGTAAAGAGAATGCCACATGAAGATAAAGGCAGGAATCAAAGTGTTGCTTCTATGAGCCAAGGTATGCTGAAGGTCGCTAGCAAACCACCTGGAGGTAGGTGAGAGGCACAGAACAGATCCTCATAGCCCTCAGAAGGAAACAATGTTCCTGACACCTTGATCTTGGACTTCTAGCTTCCAGAACTGTGAGCCAGCACATTTCTGTTGTTTAAGTCTGTTGTTTAAGTACTTCTTACTGCATCCTTAGAAAACCAATATAAGGCATTACCAGAAGAAACAAGGAAACTGAAATGGGGAAAATTAAGGAAGATAGTTAATTCTGAGAATTACAGAAAGCTTTATATCCTTACTGCCTTTGAAATACAAACTATTTTTTGTATTTAATTATTTTACTATTAATATCTACCCAGGAAGAGACTTGGATAATGAAACTGACAGGTACAGAAATCTATGTATGTTTCAAAATTTTTCAAAAATTTCTGAATGTAGTACTTCCATTTATTTCTGGATTCTGGTCTCCTTTTGTTACAGAACCATCCATAACCATTCATCCCTCTATTTGTGACCTTATGGAGTATAACTCTTCAATCTTTCTCTAATAGTAAAAGCTATCTATCGCCATCTGTGTCCTTTTCTCTTTTCTAGCAAGTGAAGTTAATACAGGTCTTCTAAAAGGAAAAACAATAATTGACAACAAATAGTTGACAACATGGCAGAACAAGAACCAGGTCTTTTGATGATCCATCCAGTGAGCTTTCCAAGGCATTGTTTCTATCCAGTTATGGAATGAGCAGGCCAGGTAACTCCTCTCAAATTGTCTTAACATATCGGGGAGACTAAGAATAAACATTTATTATCTAAATACCTGTGTTATTCCTTATATCTAGGAATGCGGTTTTAGATAAATCACATAGCTTTTCTAGATATGAGTTTCCTCACTTATAAATGAAAAGTTAGCTGGATAATGTACTTCTGACATTCCATAGTAATAGAATCAGCATTAGCATAGTAGAAAGACTGAGATTCAAGTCCAGCTATCATCAGTTTCTACATAAGTAATAGTGGCCAAGTTGCTTAGCTTTATAGGACTTTGTTTTCTCATTTGTAAAATGGAATATGGGGTAATCCCTCTTTCATCGAGCCATTAGAAAAATAAAATGAGGAAATGGAAAAACTCTAAAGTATTTTAAGGAAGATGAAAGTGAAGTAGTAAGGTAACATTCTATAATCTTACAACCTCCTCTCCCATCCCACATATCGTAGAATGGCCTATTGGGTTTTACCAGACTTGTTCAGAAAGTTATATTTTGCCCTGGTGTATAAGTTCATTCTGTTTTTACAGGCTTCAGAGTCTGACCTAGCGTAAAAATTAAGTGCTCTTAAGCACTTATATCACTATTTTTTATCACTTTCTTATCTGTTTCCAACACTACACTGTCAGCAATATGACAACAAGGACTATATTTTGGTCACCCCCACGGTATAGTATCTATCTGTCTTTTAAATGAATATTTGAATAAATACTGCAGTCTTGTTCAATTCTACCTTGCCCATAATAATTTTTAATGAAAAGTCAAAACCTCCCCCCACCAAAAATAGTTGAATTAATTTATCATCAAATGTAATAAATATAATACATATATATTTCGAATGAGTCCATTACTAAAAAGAGTTGACTACCACAAGTAAAAATACTTAAGATTTTGCAAGTTTTTTTTTTTTTACTCTTAGTCTATTCATTTACATAATTCTCCATGTCTGACAGAACCCATTGATTATAAAGTAGTTTACAGACCTCGACTTTCTAGGCTGTGAAGTCTTTTGAAATTATAAGAAATAGAGAGTTATGCTGAAATTGTGTGGTATAAAGCTGTCACAGTTTAAAACATAGTTATAGATTTCAGAATGTAAATGGTTGTCATCAGAATAAGATTACAAGTTTCATGAGCTCTGAGAAACTTAGCTTATTTAACACTGAGTCAATGACTTCACAGCCCAAGTGAGTTAAAACATTTCAGATTTTGAAAGGATATGCTCATTAAATTTATAGAGCAGGATTTCAAAATGTCCAGTATGTTTGCCAAGGCTATTTTGAAGAACATTTAAAGTAGCCCAGTTTTTCTCAAATTTAGTCATCCTTTTTCACAATTTTGCCATGTTCACATACCATCTGCACTATTACTTTACTGGTATTTTTTTAAATACATTTTTTTTTATTTAACTATATGTATTTTAATTGTAAAATTATAGAATCATTATTATTCATGAAAGATAAGTATCACTTGTTATAAACATAAAAGTACTGTGAAAGTAAAAAAATGGTATAATCATTTGCTAAGATTGTTGAAAGCTCTGATCCTAAATCCTATGCTGTATTTGTTATTGTTGTTGTTTTCATTACGAAGTGTTTATAAAGGCCTCAAAGCCTTATCAGCACCAAACCAAGACTGCTATTGGTGTAATAAAATAATTGAAAAGATATATAAAGAGAATAACTCTCTCACCATGTGTTTCAGGACTATTGTGTTGGTATTCTGTGTTGTGTACCATCTCAAATTATTTCACATACTACTTTGGGAAAAATTGGAATAATACATTGTAATGGACTAATGTTTATGTCCACTCAAAATTCATATTTTAAAACCTAATCCCCAATGTGATGGTACTAGAAGTTGGGGCCTTTGGAAGGTTATTAGGTCATAAGGGTGAACACCTCATGAATACGATTAAAGCCCTTAAAAAGAGATCCCAGCGAGCTCCTTTGATCTTCCATGTGAGGACACAGCAAAAGAATGGCTACATAAAAAAAAGAAACTGGGCTCTCACTAGACGTTGAATCTGCCAGGACTTTGGACTTGTATCCCCCAGCTTTAAGAACTGTGAGAAATAAATATTTGTTGTTTGAGCCACCCAGTCCATGTTATTTTTGTTACATTACCCTGAATGGACTAAGGTCACACTAAGCGTTTGAAATTTTATATATTCAAGTATATGTGTACTTATAACATTTACTCACTATATTGAATATACAGGAGGCCAATTTTTCAGACCAGAAGACAAAAGCAGGAAAATGACTGGTATAAAAGAATTTAGAAGAAGAAAGTCATATCAGAGCAGGAAAAAAAACATGGAGGCCATCTGATATAAAGATGGATGAAGACCAAAACTTATGTCTTATTGATGGTCATATAGCTAAGAAGGGACTCAAGTACAGCTGGAATCAAACTGTTCTCAATGTTTGTCTGCTTCACATCACCAAGATGATCCTGTTTTATCTACTTACAGTGAAAGGAATTAATTTCATATGATTTTATACATTTATTATCTATGTGAGAGTATGAAACTCCTTACAACAGGGGCCCTCTGGAGGAAACAACAATTCAAACATACCTGTAATAAGAGTCTTAGTAATTCATGACTCAATAAGACACTGCTAGCTGATTACCCTAGATAAGAGAAAGATATAGGTCCAAAATTATTTTTTTTAAGATTCTGCTAATATTCCTAATGAATGGCTGATAACTTGGATACAAATAAGTAATAAGCTTTTTGGCCATCCTTGGATATCCTTTTTAAAGTATGTATGTCATCTGACTTATTGTACTAACATATCTCCCAGTTTTTTGCGGGGCAAGGGATGTGGATACTTTATTACATTTCTTCACTAGATACATACTTTTGATGGGATATTATTCTTATTTGAATTGCTTTATTCTGCAAATGTTTAGTTTTCATACTTTCACTTTTTAAAAACAGGGGTTTTTTTGGTTTGATTTTGCCAGTTCCTTTTCTTCTCATTCCTATTTATCTCATTCCTCCACATCACCAGATACTAAAGCTTTAAGACTTTTACCAAGATTTTTCATTTCTTTTCCAATCTCTAATGTATTGGAGGGATTAGGTGTGAAAAGTCCTGGCACTGTGACCAGGACTTCACCACTGGTCTACCTATGTAACTGACACCAGTCAGCACTGTAACTTCTACTACCTCATGTATTGGGGCAGGAACTAAAAACTTTTATAGTCTTATAATGAAAAGGAATTATAACTGTTTATAAAGTATTTTACAAATATAGAGTGCTAGAGAAATAATAAATAAGAGTAACGATCATTGACAGTGGTGACTGGCCATGATTATCTCTTCATTCCTGCTATTTTTCATGCAAATGCTATTTTAGGTGACATTTCCCCTCCTTGAATCCAATGAACCTATAACAGAATAAAGAGGATAAGCTTATTTTTAGCATTCCAAACAAATGACTTTCAGTGTTCAATTAGCTGCTTTATAGCCCATCATTCTTTTTAAATAAATTTGCTTTATTTTTATTTTTTTTATTTTATTTTACATTTGAATAAGGTAGGTTTATTATATGACTACAAACATGTTTGGGTTCTCTCCAGTGAAAGAACAATCTACACAATTTATCTAATCATTTAAAAAAAAATCGCAGTCCTTGTTGAGCTGCAAACTATGATGTACAAAAAGAATATATATTATTGAATATTATGCCCCTTAGCAAAGTTAGCAATCAAATTCTTAGAAAAGGAGAATTAATAAAAATGATATTAATCCTTGTTAAATATAAGGCACTGTATTATCTTCATGCCAGAGGAGAAACAATGGTTTAAGACTGGAAAACAAAAACTTTCTAATTTATCCACTTGCACTATGTTGCTGTGCGAATTGAGAATTACTTAGGAACTCCATTTCTCTGTATCTTTATTTCTCGACTTCAGAGAAGACTTAACCATTAAACTGTTTTATACTTGCAGCTGAATGTGTGGGTTTCTAGTGAGAATTTGTTCTGCTTACTATAGAAAAAAAATTACATCACTTATATTTACTGTACATTTGTAAATGATGAGCCATCAGCAAGAACCTGGAAAACTGATGAGACTAGTAGCATGAATTGGACTGTTTTTAAAAAATGTTTGGAAGAGTTGAACTATTTATTGAATCTAGTTTACGTGAGTCACTCCCACTTCACAAATAAATTTAAAAGCTCTACAATGAAGAAATAAGTAATTAGTGAGTGAAAGAATTTTAAAACAAGGTGACATAGAACTTCTTATTCTCATTTTGAGTTATGTTAGCGAAAGAGTCTAACAAAATTAGAAATAAAACAATATTAACACAAAATAAAATGAGACTTAATAGCCAATTGATAATGGTGCAGGCACATCGAATAGGCTAGAGACCAAAGACTCAGCTCTGAGGCTAAGAGTTTCAAGGATTCATTCAGTTATCTAAACATGTATTATTCTGTAAGTTCTAATAACCAGGTGCCTTCCACAGATAATGCTGTAACTGAAAGACAGAAACCTGTTCTTACAGAGTTTACAGTATAGTGGAAGAGGCAGGTAACAAAAAGAAAATCTAATCAATAAACTCTGAACTTATTAATGAAAGGAGTGAACTTACTGATTGAAACATTGAACTTTTTAATTGGTTTGTTTGAAGGACTGAAGGTCAGGTAATGTGTGTGGACCTTTAGTATCAGAGGGGAAAGTAGTTTTGATTAAGTATGCATATATAAGATCCAAATGATGAAGGGGTTTTAGACTATTGTCAAGAATTTGCATTTTTTAGAAGGGATGGGAAAGCTGTTAAAGGTTTTTAAACAAAAGAATGGACTAATAGTTCTGGAAGTTTTGCAAAGGACTGACCAGCTGGAAGAAGTAAAAACAGGGCAACCAGCCAACAAGTTACTACAAATAGTCTAGGCAAGAACTAATCTTTTCTCGATTTGGCTTCGAATTTTCCCTTCTCAATCCTTTCTCCCTAAGTCTTCTGTCTTGAAGACTTGGCCACAGTCGTCAAAGAGTTTATTCAACTTCTACAACTTTTGGGTGTTAAAATTTACTCTTTGGAGTGAGAGGAATGCCACCATGCTTTTAGCAGAGTATTCAGGATCAGGCTACCATTCTTAGGGTGTCATTGTGAGAAAAGGGAATGACCTTTACAAATAACATGGGAAGCTGGGAGCCATTGAAGCAATTAGCCAACATCTACTAGGAGACAAAATTTGAAAACAAGAAAAACAAAGTCCTAACACCAAGTTTTACAGATTGCAGGTGTCGGTACTTAAATCTTATAAAGGTTACAATCAGAAATGTGCATTTCTCACTGTTCTTGCTTGGCACACCCATTAAAAAAGGTAGGTGCAATACTGATGTAAACCCCTATAAGTGAATGTGTATTAAAACTATGATAAAAATAAATAAATAAGAGGTCTGAGAAAATCACCAAAACTCTGTGTCTAAGCTTCCTATGTGCCATCTGTATGTATATGTTCTCCTTCTGTTGGTCATTCTTCAATGAAACGATCCCTGGATGGTTTGAGGTTTTGACTATTACAAATACAGTTGAGTGCAATGACAAGGAAATCCCTATTCAACCAAGAAGCAAAAACATTAAGATTGGAAAGGAATCATCGAGTCAAATTATAAAGGGCCTTAAATAAAGTTTCAAGGGGACTGAAATTTATATGGGAGACATTGGGCCACAATGGAGTTTGTGCAGGGAAGTGAGACTCAAAGAAAAAGACAGACAAGCAGAGGAAATAGTTGGTAAGAAAAGTGAGAAATGAAGATTTCACATGTTTATTAAGTATGTACTCTATGCTAGGAGTTCTAAATAGTCTCATTTATTCTTACGAGTTCAGGTACTATTTTCCTTTTATGAAAAAGGCAACTGAATTTCAACTTGCTAAAATAATGCCTAAGTTCACAGAACACATGGTTGTGCTTTTTAAATTTTATGTTAATCATAAGTATAATTAGCACTAAGATAAAGGCCGAATTGTCTTGACTTTGAAAGCCCACTGCTTGCCCCTAATATGTACTGTACTTACAGTTTCCTGAACCTACCCAACCAAGAAGTTATAAAAATATAGCAAGCTTTGTTATAAAATTCTTGACACAGAATATTTGCTCATATTTTTTTAGTATCATTATAGCTTTATATCAGAATCTGAATCTAATAAAAGAGTATGAAGAAGAATCAAAGAAAACAATCAAAGAAAAAAAATAAATGCTTCTATCACCTAAATTAAGACAAAACATTGAACAAAGTGAGAAATTTAAATAATTATTGATTGTATCTATAATTATGTGAGCAGACACATAAACTATGGCATATTTGTAGAGTTGTGATTAGGATAAAACAGAGTTAGAGATAAGCTGAATCATCTGCTTTCCACTATATCAAAATTATAAGAAGATAATTCCAAGTTTGACACTAAAATTATTTAATAAGTAGGTTTTCATAATCACTAAAGGTACTTTGTTTCTATGTTAAACTGCTCTATACTCACAAAGTTGTCTTTAATATTTAAACTAAGTTTATCAACTGTAGCCCAAGACCAACTTACTCAATTCTGAGAGACTGGTGGGAATAATTGATCCCTTCTCTCATTTATAATATCTTTTTCCTCTGTGTTAATAGTTACCCTGCTTCTCTGTTATCTTTCTTCCAGTCTGAACATACCCAGTCCCTTAATGTTTTCTTATAGATCTCATTTTCTAAACCTTTTATCATTTTTGTTGCTCTCTTCTGACCTCATTCAAATTTATCTGATTCTCTTTCAACTAAAGAACAAATACTGAACACAGTTATCCAATTGAGACCTAAAGAATGGTGGTAAAGCAAAATAATTACCTCTCATTTCCTCCATGCTCTCCCTATTAATATACCCCAAAGCAGTAGCTGGGATTTTATATGGCACCATCATATTGTTGACTTATACTCAATTTATCATTCATTATAGCTTGCATTTCTATCCCTGTAGAACAATTGTTTGTGCAGTTTACATTTGTTTTTGTGAAATCTCTTTTTATTGATTTCAGCCCCAAGTCCTATTTATCAAGGTTGTTGTTTGTAATACTAACCTCCAATGGCACATGATCCCCAAATTCTTATCTATGTACATTATTAGGATACTTTCTGTTTTATCTCACCAAATCTCTGAGTACAGTTAAATGTGTATGCGTGAGTGTGTCTGACTGGCAGGTTATGCAAGGATGTAAGATATTTTCCTCTTACTGCTTATGCTCCTAATCTCAAAAGCTAGGACTTGTTGAGTGCCAATTATATTGCCAAGACTCTTTGCCATCACATGTAACCACATTTGTGAGATCTGATTAACCCAATTTTACAGAAATTTAAAAAGAAAAGCCTCTGAGGGCCATTGGTATCCAGTAATTTTCTAGGAAGAAGTGAAGCTGGAGCTTGAACTGGTCTGTTTCATCTCACAACCAAGCATTTTCTAGTACACCAATAGAAAATGATGTTCAATTCATACACAACAACTTGTTGTACCAACAGGTAACTCACTCATTCTGCTATTACTAGATAGGATTTTATCAAAGCCATGGCAGTGTCTTTGCTCCAGGAAGTCTTCTTTTAGAGGGATGATGCTGGTACTATGAATGATGATGAAGCCATTGTTCCTAGGGACAGAGCTGATACCAGCAACAAAATTACTGTTTACTATGAAAGCCATGGTATCTGAAAGCCTACTGAATAGAGTTGATCATAGGTTGTTTTCCCATCTTTTTTTTCTAAATTAAAAAGCATCGCAACTAAGACAATATGATAATTAACTTGACTTCTATTTGTTTCCTTATTTCAGAGTAATTGAATCCAAACACTATCCATCCAAATCACTGGCCTAAGTCAATGGCTGCTAAATGAGGTGCTAAGGCTCTGTTGTGTATTTAAAATTTTCCTAAGGGACGTTGTAGATTGTAGTATACTAGAATTAAGAAAACACAATGTTTATTTAATTAAGGTTTTATGAGCTGACTGTGTGACTTACCCAAATCAGCAACTTAGCCCCTATTTTTTCAAACCCAAAGTGCACATATGTTCATTTAACTGGTAAATGTAGAATTCAATTGCTTCAAAGAATGAGTATCAAGGCCTGTTTTAAAAATGGGCTGCTCATAAGGTTAATACAAAGATGTCTGTTTCTTAGAAAAGGATATATGAATCAAGTTGTAAGGGACAAGAACCAACAGTTGATAATAGAATTTTATTAATATTGGTAAGTTTAGGTCATTTAAAATAACTATGAATAATAAATGAGCTTGCTGTTCTAGGATAACTGCCTAGAAACAGGTATTACTTAGTGTCTGTATATACTTTACCCTTTCCTTGAATGCATTATTGGTGGAACACAATGTGTGAAAAGGTTTGGTTTTCAACAGAAGATGAGAAACTTATTTACTAAATATAGCTACTATCTAATAGGGCAAATTAGCAGATAGTTCTGAATTCTGATTTTGTTTAAAATATGCATACTGTTGGTGGAATATAAAGACTCTCCTGAGTTCAAAATCACTGCCAAGGCACTTGGTAAGTAGGTGGAGGCCAAAGCGTGAAACCCTATATCATGCAGAAGGTGGATGATTTGGGGTTATTGTAAGAAGAGGGCAGCTCTTCTAGAACTGTGCCATGTCCCTGGAATGCCTAAATGCAGGTCATCAACATATACAGCCTTTGTGTCTGGGTAAGGTACAATTTCCCAAACACTTGAGAGTACTGTAAACATGAAATAAGAAGGTCAAAAAAGGCACACCAGAGAGGAAAATTAAAGAATCATTTCTTTTTTTATCTATTCTTTACACATGTCCACTGCAGATTCCTTTCTTACTATTTGAGGTTTTTTCTCATCAATAATAAAATTTTAAAAAAACTCAAAGCAGATATTGTAACTTTCTTAGTAATAATTTCAATTTATATTGAATGCATTAAAATAGATTACTAATAGACAGATTATAATACTCTTTCTGAGATTAAAAATAGTTTTTCACTGAAAAATGTTTAATAACCTTTTCCTTAGTTTTAGCTTTCTCTCCTACCCTTCTTTTAACACGTATTCTCTCAGCTTAGTCTGCCAGGAATTTTGTTTGTTTGGTTCACTAATTTTACTTTTTGGTCATCTGAACAAAAACATATATTAAGGGACCAAGTTTATTACAAGTATCTCCTTAAACCTTAAAAAAAAGTAGGAATCAATTAATCCAGGAAAGATCTATTGCAAATGCCAAAATTGTTTATTTGACACCATGCATGCAATAGTGTGACAGGACAATATATGAGAGACGAGATTGTAGAGTGGAAAAGTAAAGAGTAACCAGAGTTAGGATGAATATACTGAAAAACAGAGGTCAAGGAATGCTTGTCTAATAAAGTCGTCAGGTAGTTCCATCCAGGTTGCTCTAGTTAAGAGTAACAGGTTCATGAGAAGTTAGAAGGGTTAAAGACAGGGCCAGACTTATGCACATTTAAGATTCATTTAGTTAATAACTTAGATATTTGAGAGTTCACTCTCCTTTCTTTTTCAATATATAAAAATATGTATGGTTAAAACATAGGCTGTCTTCAAAAATGAAATTTTTGTTTCAATTGAAAAAACTCATACATAATTAATTAGGCATTATTCTCTATATACCAACTATATGTATATACACATTACAGACATGGGAAAATAAGAAATTTAGTTATTTGAATTGCAGAAATGCCTAATAAAAACAATTTTCTAAGAACTATGAAGATGCAGAATCTACTAAGTTAAAAATATCAGGAAAAAAAAGAAAAACAAATAAAAACTATGCACCTCAGCTACTTCATTGTGAGTCTCATGGGTGAAAATCAAGCCAAATATTTTTTAAAATTAAATTAAAATTATAATCATAAAAACACATTCTTTTGGATTTTAAGCAAGAAACTGTTTCCAAATACCAACTTATTTCTCATATAATTTTATTCAATGGCAAATTATTTTAATGTATTTGGTTTTCACTTAGATTATCAAGCATGTTGAGAATTTTAAAGTATTTTCTTCTAACTTTGATGACAAAACAGTAAATGACCATTTTTATTCTGTTGACAAGAAAAATCTACTTCATAATTTCATAAACTGCTCAGAGGCAAAGAAAATTGTATAATTTCCTTATCAGAGCCAATGCTAATAATTTATTATTAACATTAATTTGAATACAAGTAGAGGCATCCCAGAAAGGGGACTACTGTGATATATTCAGAAGGAAATTCTAACCTCATACAAAGTGGAAAATCACCATTCCCTTCCTGGATTTTTTATTTTGAGTTAAAGAGAAATCATTGGAGTATTTGCTAGCTCATACTTAGTTTTTTTGTTTTCCATTTAAATAAAAGATCTTCTATTTGGATTTTTTTTTAACTGGTAGTATGCTGATGAAGTGTATTTCATTATTAACCATCTACTATCAGACATAGTGAACTATTTTTATTATTACGACATTTATTTTTTTGTGATACAAACTTTGTTCTAATATTATAGCTAAGTATATACTCCTCTCATTAACTACATCAAATCATGCTCTGCAAGAAAATAAACATACATTCCAGTAATAAAAATAAATATTTAAAAATCAGCTCTGACCACTGCAAACTGCCAAAAATTTTTGGTAGGTATAAAAGACCATAAAATTTTGTTTTATTTAATTTTATTTTTTTAAGAAGGGGATGAAATAGATAAAAACAGATGAATTAGAATACCAGAAAGTCATCAAAATGACATTTAGTGAAACACAAGGCTAATTGGGAATACTCTACATTGACAGATCTTTGAATAAAAAAATAATTGCTATGCATACAGTGACATATGGAAACATCTCTTTTAAAATAGGTTCAATCTAAACATATTTTATTACACTGATTTCTGATAGGTAACATTAGCAAGGGTCAACTGAGATAAATTACCTTGGATATTATAATACTGTTAAGTAGGATTGGTTATTGAAGGATATTCTTTAAAATGAGAGTTTATACTAGCTCAATCGACTCTCATCATGGCTAATGTTCATTTAATTTTAAAAAATTAAAAACAAAAACTGAAGTACACAGAAGGAAATTTATTCCTTGGGAATTTGAATCATTTATTTATCCTTATTTCTGAGACTACTTCATTTTGGGGCTCAGACAAATGAAGTCTGTTCTTGATATTAACCTATTACCTAATTTTCATTTAGACTGTAACTCCTTCAGGACAGAGACATAATCTCTTCAGAGTTGCTTTTCTAAGTCTCCTTCTCTGAACAACATTATAAACAGTGTTGAGTACTTTTCAAGTTGAATCTAAGAAATGTCTGGAATCATACCATCTTCCATTTACAACAGAAGCTTTGTTTTGCCAAATAAGAAACATAAATGTCTGCTTAAGGAGCAATAAAATAATGCCTTTTGACATTTATTTCCGCATATCCCAGCTGTGTTGTTGTGGGACACATGCAGCTGTCTTCTAAAATCACCAAGCATGGCCAGGTATTTAAATAAAGACATTTTTTTTTCCCCTTACGAAAAGCACTTGTAATTCCTAAAGAAAGATAAAATGCACTCTAGTCTTTGACAATTTAGTTCACTGTTATTAGTAGTCTATATACTTAGTATAGTAACTTCAGGTTGGATGTCAGCAATGGATCCTCTTCTCTACAAGAAATTGTTCGGTAAAAATGCCCAACTGTATATCTTTAGCTGTCAACACAAATAACTGGCAAAGGATAGCAAAGCGTGAAAACACCCTGGTAAATACAGTTGTGTATTTTTTTCAGAAATAATCAAAACCAGGCAAGGAGAACCTGAATTTTTCGACCTAAATAGGCATTTGCTTCCTTGTCAGGCCTAGTGACAAAAAGTCCTATTACTTTCTGGGTGTCTTGCTACTGCTTGGAGCCTGGGGTTTGATAGTAGAAACATTGCACCTCTATAATCATTTCTTATATCCAGCCTTGTCTTTCCACAAAATAAACCACAAAAATTGACCACTTTTCTCAAGACAATAATGGTGGCTAAGTTTTCCACAAAATAAAAATACATTTAGTTCTTCTGGTAAAAGCACACTGACATTAGGCTTGCTCTGAAAATAAAGTACTCTACCAGTGAAAGAAATAGCAGGCTTGCACATGTAAAACAGAATTCTATCCATTTTCCTCAGAATATAGATATGGCTACTTTGGAGATGGTTCAATGCAACTGTGAACACTTTGAGAGTGAGGACCTTGTTCATTCAGTTGGCAAAAACACTGGCACAGAGAGAGCATGCTAATCTTTAGCGAATTGAGAAAGTATTGAAGAAATCAGGCCCATTAAATTTTTACTTTGTACAACAGTCTAAGTGCCTCATCAGACTTTAGGTGTTTGAAGTCTTGGAGATACTCTTGGTCCTTCTCTCTCCTTTATTCTCAAACCTCATTCAGTACTCTGTCATAGGTGACCCTTGAACCTTGCAATTTCTCTCTAGATAAACTACTATCTCCAAGCTACTGTCATCTCTTGCCTATAATAGTTTTGCATTTGTTCTCTTTTTATCCACTCTGGCCCCCTCCAGTTAGTTTTGTACACTAAATCAGAGAGAGTTTCAATCATATATGAAATCATTTTTCCCTCACTCTACCACCATACCATTAAATAATTCAATGGCTTTCCATTACTCTTATGATAAAGACTAAAATCCTTGGATCTGCCCTGAAGGAGCTTCATACTTTATCACCTCTCTCTTCATTCTTATCTTAAACTATATACTTCTCTGGCTTTCCTCATTCCGAGCATACTAGACATCTTTCTGATGCAGAAATGTGCCACACTGCCCTGCTATTTCCCCTACTTAGGATGTGCCTACCCATCTTCTCCCTTGATCAAGGCCTGTTTGTTAGGATTTCAACTGATCATTGTTCCCTTAGGCAAACTCTTCATGACCTGAGTTATGTGCTTCGTTATCAGTTCTCAGAGTACCACATGCCTCTCCTTCAAAGTATTTAACTCAGTTTGAAGTAATGAATTCACTACTGTGATTATTTGATTGAACTCTTTTCTTCTTAGATTATAATTTTCATGAAGGAAGATAATGTGGCTCATTTTTCTCACTACTATGTACTTGGGACATAAGAGAAAGTCTGGCACTTAACACTAGCTCCCCAAAAATATTTATTGGATGAGTGAATAAATGGATGAATGAGTCTTGGGTCCCTTTTACAGAATGAGAATGGGCAGTGAGCACACTACACAGATTCTTGCCTACTTTGGCACCAGCATCAGCATTTTTGAGAGAGTTTTTTTGTTGTAACTACATTTGATTAGGAGACATTATTTTTTAAGTGATAACTACAATAAGAACTTTTATTAATCTAAGTTGATAAACTAAAGTCTATTTTTTTTACTTTCGCTAACATCTTTTCAGAATCAGTTGGGCCACCCAGCTATACTCATTTACCGTAGTCATTGTCTTGAGAAAGATGCTGATATTTCTAGAACTTTCAACCACTTATTGATATAATGATTCCTGAATTTATGTAACACTTCTAATTCCAAGATACCTTAACAAATATTATGGTGTTTATCTAAAAACACCAGTTAGTGGATGGGCATGAGTATTATGATTCCTATTTGACTACTGGCAAAAAGGTAAACCATACTCTGGAGGACATCTTGTTATTCGAGTTTGTATTAGTTTGTTTTTATTTTTTGTTGTTGTTGATTTTTCCCCCCTACAATATAATCTGGCTGTCAACTTAGAAGGGCTGTTTACACAACAGAAAACTAGCATAGGATATTGCCACCTTCATTTAAGGGTACTTGAAGAAGAAGGCAGTAGTTATCAAGGGTAGCTTCCCTTTTCGGACACTTAAGAAAATCACCAAGGAGCTGACTTGCTGTTAAATGAAATGAGGACAAATTGTAGCTCTGAGGGCCAAAGTTCTGAGCAAGAGCTCAAGGAAATTGAGACCATTAAGGGCTGACATAACAAGAGGATAGCCATCCTTGACTCCCACTCTTCAACAGAATTAAGCACATTTATTTGTTTAAAGAAAGTCTTATCAGTAGAAATATAAGCCCTGTCTTCATGGGTACTTTATTTTACTAATGTGTGTTTACTTGCTGCAGCCCATGCAGTATAATGGGTAAAAACATAAGTGCTGGAGTTATACGGTCAAGGTTCAGAACCCCTCTCCATCTGTTCCTAGTTCTTTTTAACTTGAATTACATTTTAGTTTCTTCATCTGTGAAACAGCAAGTCTAAGTATCTTCCCAGGTTTCCGGAACAGACTTTGGTATTATAAGACCTGATTCTTATATAATTGTGGAAACAGTGTCTCCTTATGAAAAACTATAAGTATAAAATGTCCATAAGCACACAGCTAAGACTGCTCTCTCTTGGCTGTGGTGAGAGGCAGGTGCAAGCAGGAACCCTGAAGCTTAAGCTTTGAAAGTTCTGCATTCTTTTTCAGTTACAATTTTTTTTTTAATGAAGACTGAATAAAATAAACTTCGTAGTGTGCAATGGTATACAGTAAACATTCAACAAGTATTAGTCCTCATCCTCATTATTATTCCTTGTACAATAAATCCCACAGGTGTGAGAGTAATTTTCATTCTCAATTTCTCAAACTTTAACTTAATTCTTTTGAGGTTAATTACTAGGGAGGACTAAAAAGACTTACTAAATGAGAAATGCATGCCCAATTTATTCATTCATCTGTTTACTAAACAAAGCATATCAAGCAACTACTCTGCAAGACAGAGTGAGGCGTGAAAGAGGTGAAGAATGCATGGGCAAATGCAAAACAAATTTTAAAATAAGTAATAACAAATATGTATGTGTGTCACAGGGTAATAAGAGGGTGTTGAAATAGAGATCAATGAGGAGAGACATTAATTGAATAGGATAGTAAAAGAAGACTGGCTGGAGGAGGTAATTGTTAAGTGGAAATTTAAATATTGTGAAGGATCCTGTAAAGTTAACTTGGGAATATCATTCCAGACAGAAGGAACATCATGTTTAAAGGCTCCCATGAAAAGAACTTGAAACATTCCAGAAGTTAAGGCTGTACAAATAGGCCATAAGTTAGAAGAATGGTGTGAGGCTGTGACTAATGAATCATAGGTACTTCGGTAAGTTCTTAAAAAAAAGAAAACAAATTTTTATGGAGCTGAGCACACAGCTTGAACTTAGGCTTCTGGAAGAAATAGCTTTCTCTATATGATTATGATTTTTTAGAGTAGACCTACTTGAACAAGAAGGCCTTGATTCCATTCTAGGCCTAAGCACCCCAACACCAACAGCCGCATTAAAATGGACTAGATGATATCCACTAAAGGGCATTTCTTAAATGTAAAATAATGGGCGCTTTGAAAGAATTCAAAAAAGTTGGATTATATTTTCAAAAATGATTTGAGGAGAGGAAAAAAGTATATAAAACTAAAGAATAAGTATTGTAGCCTAGAAGAGTACAAAATATGGTGGGTACCATAAAAGCTTTCTGAGAAAAGATGTGCTTAGAAAGAAATGAGAGATGTGAATTGCTAGTAAGAAAGGGGAGGAGTATAGAAGATGACTATGTTTAAGACTTCTAACATCTTCCTTTCATCCAATGGTGTATCCAGAAAGAAGTCTTCCCAATTCCCAGAGTAGTACTCTTTACATTTTGTACTCTTTCTTACACAGGGAGTCTCCTCAGTTTAGAAGGAAAATCCTAAAACAATTTGATACCCATCTCATGGTCCAAACCAAAGAAAGGGACAATATGCCAGTGGAACAACTAAAGGTTCAGGAGATAACAACCTTCTGGGATAAAACTGAGCATCCATCTTTTCATCTTCAGCCTATGAAGCCAAGGAAAATAGTTGTGAATTTGTTCTCTGAAATGATGACCCAGTCTTAGTCACCATCTTCTATGGCTTGAATTGTGCCCCTCCCTTCCTAAAACAAAAATTCATATGTTGAAGTTCTAACTCCCAATGTGATGGTATTTGGAGATTGGGGCCTTTGGAAGGTATTAGATTTAGGTGAGGTCATAGGATAAGGACTTCATGATAGGTTTAATGTCCATATAAAAAGAGATACCAGAGTTTGTGTCCTCTTTCTCCATCATGTAAGGACACAGTAAGAAGGTAGCCGTCTACAAGCCAAAAAAAAAAAAAAAAAAAGGTTTCCATCAAGAATCAAATCTGCCTACACCTTGATCTTGGACTTCCCAGCCTCCATAACTATGAGAAATAAATGTTTGTGTTTTAAGCTACCTAGCCTATGCTATTTTGTAATAGAAGTCTGAGACACCATTTTAAATTGGTTACAGGAACAATTCAAACTTATTCCATGCTCACCCCATAAAGCATTCATGCTGAGTCTACTCTCCCTTTCAGGAGGCTAAAATTCATCTGTATGTAGAGTAAAGATGCTAAGTATTTTTGTGGAGGTAGCCAATTAATGCTTGTTAAATAAAAATAATACAAGCATATGGCTCTTGCAGAAAATCCAATTCCAGAGTTGTCCCTATTGATTTAAATAGGGGCACAGTGGCAAGTCCATTAATTATGTGTATTCAGGGTTACTTTAAAGATCCATTAAGATATCAAGCACATCTCGGTGCCGTGTGAAAAATGCATGTCTTCCCAATCAAGTCTTGCTTTGGATCAACCATATGATTCAGCCAGGAGATTCTGTCAACAATAAGGCCTTGCTTCTTTTCATCATTTCTGCTTTCTTTCAGGGTTCAACATTCTCACAAGCTGTTGAAGGGTCTCAGTAAGAACGAGAAGTGGCTGAAACTTTCATTAAATCAGAAATAACATTAAAATGTTCTCAGTGTCTACCACTGCCTTCAATCAGAAGTCCAAGTCTTCCTCTGACTATCCATGCCTATAAACTCTATAAATATTCAGGTTCTAAGGGAGTTCCATGCCTGTTCATATCTGTCAACCTGGCTTGAGGTTTCTCAATAATGAAATGGTCTGGTTCTAAGGATCAAGGCACTGTTTTGCTGAATAGAATATTCCCCTCTAATTGGAGAGTATGAAGCACTACTCTGGCTGTTTTGTCACTTCATATGGGACCTGAATCTATGTGTTTTCCAAGCACCTTTTACTTTTATATTATAGGTGTTTGATATATGCTGGATTAAACTGCCTTCCTATATATCATTATTCCTAGGGTGAGAGCATCAGTTGAGCGAGCACACATATCTCTGCATGAGCTGTTTTGACCATGAAAACATGGCCACCTACACAAACCATTTGATTCTCAATGAGCCATAACATCTATGCTGGGTAAGTAAACACAAAAATAGTGGTACAGAAATAAGCACTGCAAACAGTTGTGTTTGCATTGCCTAGAAGCCCCACAGGTCCTGTATAGTTTATTATGAACATGTAGTAGGTCTTATATTGGGATGATGTTTATTTTAAGTTGTTTAGTGCAGGTTTTAAACAACAAATGGCATCTTTACAAGTTGCCAAAGCTTTTATAGGCATTCCAGGCCCTAACATTTTCACATATGTTGTCTTGATAGCTGACGAGCAATTTTTTATGCTAAACCAGTAAGGTACAGATTTCAATAGATGTTTCACATTCTTGTTCTAGACTGTTTTGTTTCACAAACATTATCCAAACTTTATCTTCTGGACAACTTTTCTTTTTCTTCTCTGTGGTCATCACCTACCACTTGTCCGATTATGACTCAAAAGGAGGCATAAATGTGTGTTGATTTAGACTGCTTGAGTATTCTAATCTCAATCCAAATACATCTATCTTACCAAATGGAATGTTATTCAGACCTCTAGTCCTCTTTCTTGCTTGTTGTGGCAGAAGATTTATAATGTAATCTCCCAGCATATTTGAATTGGAGATGTGAATCCTGATGGCAACTGTCTACAGGTTGAAATTATAAAGGTAAATACTTGGTCCAGCAAATCTTCCTCTCTTTTCATTTAAGGATTCACTTTCCTTAGTGCCAGAATAATATTTATGATGCTCTTGTTATTTAGCAGTTTCTTTTTATTTATGTTAAATATATTTCTAACAAATTCTACTGCATTTCCATTAGTTATTCGGTGAAACTTCTCAACTAGATAGTGAGTAATGATTAATCTCTGATATATAGAAAGTCTTATAACTAAGTCTTCAGTTGCCTCATATCTCTCTCCCTTACTTCATCCACCTTTCTCTTTGCCTTCTCTTCTCTTCACCTTCTTTCCTCTCTTCTCCTCCCCTTTTCCTCTCCTCTCCTCTCCATCTCTCTCTCTCTCTCTCTCTCTCTCTCTCTCTCTCTCTCTCTCTCTCTCTCTCTCACACACACACACACACACACACACACACACACACACACTTACTTTTCATTTGGGTAACCCAAATGAAAAGTTCTTCCTTAGTGTATAGAATACTTTTTGCTCTCAAATGTCTGTCTTTCACATATACTTATTTGACCCATTCAGCTAAAATCAACATGCATGTTTTTTTAATTCACAGTTGTATTTGCTAAAGTTCATATCTCTTTGAAAGATTAATTAATACAGCCATGGCTAATTATCTGTATCTGTTTATATGAGCAAGGCCATTACACACAGTGAATATCATAAAGATAATCACTTTTTAGACTCTAAGCACAGGTCAGGATAAAGCCTTATTATCCTTCATAAATAGGAACACTGGCCATCACTAAAGAGTGAAATGTCTACTGGTCCAGTCTGGTGAATGTTCTTTCAGCATGGCAGTCATAAAGAGTATTTGGCAAATTAATTCAGAGAGAAAATAAGGTGGGAGGAGGAGGGAGAGACAACTTGTAATTATTTCTTTCGTATCAAAATTCCTTGCAATAATCTGAGGCAGAAAAATATCACGTGACCTGAGAATATATCCTTGAGGATATTTCTCATCATACTGACTTCGAAGGACTGATTTAGGATATTGTCTATAAATGTGTTTACCTGCATGTATGCATATGTAGATGGGAGGGAAATGCATATTTTATCACATAGCCTTAGTCTATAAATCAGTGTTCAACAGTAGGATACCCAAAATGTTTCTAGGGACATTATCTTGAACTAAGATTGCTTAAAAAAAAAAAAAAAAAAAAAAAAACCTACAGGTCTGGCATAAGGCCCTGAATCTGCATTTTTATTTATATCCCAAGAAATTTGTAAACTGCAGCTTTCTTCTCTTCTGTCATAAATGATTAAGAGCCTGATGCTGGGGGAAGCAGTTTGGGAAGGCAATGCAAAGCTCTAATCCATCAACTGAGGCTGATAAAAGTTGGGGCGGACAAATGCTCAACAGCCAGTCTATCTAGTAGATGTCAACCCTAATTTGAGAGGTTTCTAAACCTTTGAAAGGTCAATGTATACACTGCAATATATCATGAGAGGGAACCATCCATCATGTCCTGTCAGTGCCTCCCCACTGCCCGACCCTTCAAGGATTTAAGCTGAGAATCTCAGAGGTCACATTACCAATAGGGTCATTTTCCCTCACTAAATATATTTTTCATGTTCTCCCTGATTCTAATGCCATGCTCTTTTCTACTTCTGTTTCTCTTCCTGCTCTCCTCAGTGGAGTCTTTCATCCTGTGCCCTGACTACTTACCCCCACCAGGCCCAACCACTGACCATACGCATTTTTAAATAACCAGACTAAGGGCATGTCCCCTTTGGAGATCACTCTATCTATACATGTTCCTCCTTTATGAATTCCATTTCCATCCTTTGTTTTGTATTTTTTTTTTTGATTAATGTTACTGTTGTTAACTGTTTTGTTTCCTCTCCTCTATGCCCCCATGGGCACAAGGGATACATATACATTTGCATCTTCCTAATAACAATTATAGTAGATGCATTATACAGATTAAAACAATGTAGATTTCTTAAAGAATGACCTATGGACAACTATATGGAAATTAACCAAAGATTATGTGTAGCATGCACATTCTTGGCCCTGCCCTAGACATGCTGGACTAGAATCTTTACTTTTAATCTACCAGCAGATATGTATGCATCCTACATACAGTTTGAGATCAACTGGCCTAGAGACATATTTTCCCTAAACTGCCTATGCATTAGAATTATTTGAGGCCCTTGTAAAAATTACACATTCCATATCTCTGTCGGACCTTCTGAAGGATGGAGAATCTCAAAAGCAATGGCCTCAGAATCCATATTTTTAACAAGACCTTTTTCACCCTATCTTGACCCATCAGATAATTTTAACCACTAAGAAAGGCAGTGTAACCTTTTCTAAACCATTAAGAATTATTTGTTAAACGAAAAAAAAGCACTTTACAGAACAATGTAATACAACAATTATTTTCTCAACATTTTGCTTTAATTATAATCCCTTCCATTATTTAAAACATTCATAGCTTGGGAAATGTAAGCCAAAGAATAATACATTCATTTTCTAAAGTATTTCCCCCTGATTGAGATAATAGCCTGACAACTAATCTAGTATAGTGTAAAAATAGTGGAATTTGTAGTTGCCAGTCCTAGCTTTGACATTTCTGGACTGGGAGGGGCATGGGAAAGTTATTTAATATTTAGGGGAATGAGTTCTGTCTTAACAAAGATGGGAGTGATCACTGTACCTAACTTGTAAGCTAACATATGTAGCAAAGTGCAAAGGTGAGCCATAGGGTATTATTCATCCATAAATCTAAAACTCCCAGAAAAATTAGGAAATCCTGAAAGGTGCATGGGGTGGGCTGCAAGAATCTTTGTTTAGGTCATGGTTCCTGTCTGCATCAGCAGAAACAAGACTCCTCTTTTCAGGAGGTTGCCTGATGCCTTTCATGGGCTGGGTCTGCATTACAGAGCTATGATTTCCACCCTGCATCTCAGCAGGAATAGAGGACTTTTCACCTCTCTCTTTAACCCTCTTCAATTGTACAAAATGTGGAAAAATAGCATTCTCAAAGGCTCACATGTTTATTAAACAAATTATATTTGCAGTGATAATTTAATAACTATATGTGCTAAATACAGTACAATCTCCTATTTGAATTCATTGCTTTTGTGTGTATTTGCTGAAAATAATTTTTTTAAAATAATCATAGTAAATGCTCATAGAGCAAACAATCATAAAGGCTAAATTTAAAACCATTCAATGAAAGTCACTGTTACTGTTTTTAAGTATGTATTCCCATTTTCCTAGGAATGTACTTTTTTAAATTGGTATGATTTTTATATAGTGTTTTTAATCTAATATTATCATGCACATTTTCACATTTGTTCCAATATTATTTAAAACAATGGTTAACAACCACTTAATATGCCTTACTAACTTCTATTATTTGTTCAAATACTTTTCTATTATTGGACATTTTTTCTTCTGTTTTGCTATTATAAGTTTTTAAATGAATATTCTTGAGCATAGATCTCTAATTACATCTTTAATTACTTTGTTAGAAGCCATTTCTTGAGGTAGGATTACTGGGTCAAAGGGAAGGCAGGTTTATAAATCTCATGATATATATCTTTCTCAAATGCTTTCTAGAAATGTGGCTAATTTAAGCTCTATCACTCTCCTCCCTACCCAAGAAGGAATGCCATTACATCTAACATCAAAACCTTAATAATTTTTTTTTGGTTAACTACTTTCCCAATGAATAAACTCTAAAGGAAATTCATTTTTAATTTGCATGTCTTTGATTACTATTAACGGTTATCCTGTTTCATTTACTCATTGTCCATTTTATTTTTTTCTGCTTACTGTCTTTGCTTCCTTTGCCAATGAAGTGCCAGTATTTATTTGCCTTTAAATTTTGTTAAATATTAATCTTTGTTTTCATAGATACATTTTTCTTTTCCTGAAATTATTTTTGAAGACTCTATTAATATTTCTAAACATTGAGAAAAGCTGAAAATATTATACAATGAATACCTGAAACCTACAATCTACATTCTAAAATTAATTATTATATTTGCTTTATCACATACCTATCTACAGGAAGTGGTTTTAAATATTTCTAGTCAATTCTTTTTATGCCATCTCACTTTTAGGAATTTAACCTAGGGAAATATTACTAAAAGCCTCAGTGGCATAAAAAGTAGCTGCTTTTTCTATCTTGCTTTCGACTGTGTCTGCAGTATCTAGAACAGGGTTCATCACATTATAGCTCTCACTAAATATTTGACTAAGTGACTTTTCTCAAGTGGGGAAAATTTTTTCTTCTCTAGGACAATTAAAAAAGCTTTTTAAGTGTGTTTAGGCCCCAAGACCATAAAATCTGTTCAGTGCAAAGCAACACAGTATATTCTAAAAGCCAGTCAGCTATAACTGGACAGCTTAATCAGTGTGTTAAATTGCTGGAAAAGTATATTCAAAATATTGGAAACATCAAATATCTTTTATCTATAAAAAAGCAAAAATAACTATTGATAAATAGTCATAAATTCTGGGAAGTGATTTGCATCATTTAATGACAGCAGCCTATATCTAGGAGGGAATTAGAATTCAAAACATTTTTACTTCCTTCCAGAAGATATGGGCTGATACTGAAATGCCTGTGAAGACAGAGAACAAAAGAAAATGTTGCAGGCTAAAGTATCTGACATGAATGGGTAAAAGTGTGTCATGAATTGTAGAATTTATCTCATTGAGAAGGGAATAGAAAAATGATGCATGATATCTCAAAAGAGAAAAAAATCCGTCATGAATCTTCTGAGTCTGGAAAGCCTGGGTGAGCAGAAATACAGAAACAAGCTAATTACTGTCTGTCTTTTACCCTCCTGGTTAGAAACAAAAGGAGGAAAGGAGCCACACGATATTTTTGACAGCACTAATGAAAAACAACTTTTATTGGCCCTTTTCTCAGGAGTCCTGGAGTAAAGGTAACTCTGCCATGCAATGCGGTTGCAGTTAGAATTACTTGGGAAGAGTAAAAAAAAAAGAAATTTGAATGTCCAGATCTTATGCTACACTAACGAAATTGGAATCTCTCCAGTATGGGGGAGTGGAGAGTGTCTGAGGAGAAAGAGTCTGAGGGAAGTTATTTCTATAAAAATTTCCCTAAGTCATCCTGATGTGCGGCTACGAATGCAAAATATGGGATAAATGAATGTAGCAAAAAAAAAGCATGGAAGAGCCACGTTCTGTAAAGTGCCGAATTCCCACCCAGAGTTCTATGAAGACAACCATCCAAAAATGGGCAAAGATGAGAAAATGCTTTCAAATGATTTTGGATATCAGCTACCTCTCACCCAAAACAAATGTCAGCATATGCATTGGTTTCCATGGAAAAGGCTAGAGAAGGACATTATCAGGAGTGTTATTTTCCATTTATGTTTAGAGTAGTGAATAGTTTATGCTAATACAAATTTAAGGAATATCTCCTTTACATAAAGTAAAATAAAATAAACCAAAAATAAGAATGAAAGCAGCTAGCTCAGTACCCATCATGTGGGCTCTAGATAAATATTTGTCCCTACTTATTTACTTGAGGTGTCCTAAGATTAAAATAAAATTAAATATTTCTGAAAATAAAATCAAGCTTGCCCTGTAAAACAGGGCAAGTGACCTGTTTAGTCAAGTGGCCAGTGGGGGAGGTGTGGACATTCTTCTATGAACTGACTAAGTGTACTACCTTTTTTTATAGGCACTTTACAAATTATATTCAATTTACTGACAAGGAAACTTTCAAAAAAATATAACTAGGATTTGAACTAGAACTGCCTGGATCTAGTGCCTCCTGTTCTCGTAATTACATTTTTCCATATATACTCAACCATTTATTCTTTTTTGACATTTAAAAGCATTTCTAATTTCCAATCATTATAAAACTGATGAATAGTTTCCTCTGTGTATCTTTTCCTCCATATTTAGACTTACTCCTCTGGAACATAATCTTAGAGGTGGATTGTCAGAGTGTGAACATGGTTATGGCGATTCATATATATTGTAAAATTGCTTGATAAAGGGGCTGTACAAATTGACAGTGACTCCAAAATTTCATGATAGATAAATCTCAAGTATTCATTTCCAATTTAATAGATGAAAAATGATATTTAATCTCATTGCTTCATATCCATTTAGTTTATTGGTGAATGGGGCATTTTTCATGCTACATGTATTTTGGTTTATTTATCTATTGGAATCTTCACTTATAAACTTTGATATGATTTTCTTTATAAAATTTTTCACAGTTGCAAAGAGTATTTTTGTGACATTAATCCCCAGCTAGACAGTAAGCCCCTTGAGGGTAGATGTCATACCAGTCATGCTCAACACTGAATTCTAGTGACATTATTCCTGGTAGAAAATGTGTGCTGAAGTTATTCGTAAATAAATAGGAAGACTTCCCACACTTACTGGAAGGAAATATACAGTGTATTATATTGCACTGAAGAATCATAGAATAAAAAAGGCAATCTAAACAGAATGGGAATGTTCTATGAAGCCTTCCTGAAAAGGATGGACCTTATTTTTTAAATTAAATTTTTTTTTTATTTGGAGATAACTGAAGGTTCAGATGTGGTTGTAAAGATGGATCTCTTTATTCCCAAACCTTTTCAAATGAAGGAGAGTTTTATGGTACTCTCTTTTAGGGGTTCTGATGACATTTTATAAGAGGTAATGGACCCAAGTGAAACAACCTGTACTCTGCAGGCTGTAATGGACTTCTAATTAGCCCAATTAACATGATGGCTTTAATTTGTAAGACAACTAATGGTTTAGAATCTGATTTCTTTGAGATCACTTCTCTCTGGGATGTAAAACAGCAATGAAGACACTCTTGTAACACACTTTCAAGTGGCTAAATACTGTATTTACTCATTGTATTTTGCACCATTTCTTCCCCCATGTTTAAAAATAAATAAATAAAAGGTATTTTCCCTACACAGAACTCCCTTGACATTCCACCTTTGTTAAGACAGCAACCAAGAAAACCCTGAGGAATAACATCACATATCTAAAGTGATTCCTTAGTATTTTCTTAAGATCAGTCCAGTGCAGAATCTCCAATTTGTGTTCATATGGGCCCAGTCAGTGTTCCAAAATATTTGAGTTTGCCCTTTTCTGTGGAAATAAACATCATCATCATCGTCATCATCACCATCATTATTATTATTATTTTAAAATCCTAAAGGAAACTATGATGTGTGCTTTTACGGCAAACCAATCTTGTCACACCCTGCTGGTTCCCATGAGCTGAGAAGCATCACAATAAATGTCCCATTGTCTCTGCCTATAGAAAGCCTGATTAGCTCTTGAGCAATCTGATCTATAGAAATAGCCCTTTTTTACTATCTGCGTACCCTCTCTTGGAAACTGCATGCTTGCTGCTCTGTTCAGACTCTACTGTTTTTTGTTTTTCAACCAATTCCCATGAGATTTTGATGGTTTTAAATAAGTAAAGTAATCAAAGATTTTCAACAACAAAAAATACTACTGAGCCTGATAGGGGCTCCTTGATTTATGTAGCTATCATTTGATATAAAAGTCCCCTTTGACATTTAAAACTATTATAAATTCCTTCCTTCCTTCTTCCCTCCCTTTTACCTTCCTCCTTCCTTTTATTCCTTCCTTCCTGCCTGCCTGCCTATCTTCCTTTGCCTATTAGCACATTATATGGACAAGTTCCTGAAAATAAAATGGAAGCACAATTGGAAACTACCACTAATAATTTCAGTAATATGGCAAAGTATTTTCTATATTAGTAATTAATAAGTCATATGTTTCTCAATATCCAAAAGTTACATTTGACATAGGTATAATGGTTATTCAGTGTTTCTAAAATAATTATTAAAACTACTTCTAATATTTTGGAACTTAGCTATCCATTACAGTGGCTATTGGTCATATGCAGCTATTTATGTGACTAGTCCAAACTGAGTTGGGGTATTAAGTGTAAAATATACAATGAATTTTGAAGACTTGTTATGAAAAAAGTATGGATTGCTTACTTCATTAACATTTTTGTGTTGAAATGATAATAGTTTATATAGCCAAAGAAAATATAATATTAATTTTACCTATTTTTCCTTTTGTAAACATGTGGCTACTAGAAAATTTAATATTACATATGTAGATTACATCATACTTATATTGACAAGTATTGGGATGAAAATATTCAGGCTTCAGCACTCCTGGAGATCACCACTAACAGGATGATCAAAACACAGTCCTATCTGTTGCCCTGCCCAGCTCTTTACCCACCAGCTATGCAGCAAGAGAGCGTGAGAGGAATTATATGGATAAACATTTGCTAGTCAAGCCTGGACCTCAAGGGGAGCAGACTAGACTAAGACTAAAGAAGTAAGCCTCTCAGTTCCCACTGCCCACACTGCTGGGCCTCTCTATCACAGCAATCATTTGAGACCCCAGTGGCAAGTTGATATGGTCATAATTGGAGCTCAAACTCTTCAATTTTTAATTGCGGCCTTTGACCAACAACATTTTCAGAAGGGGCTTTAAGTAGAAATTTGAGTAGTATTCCTAGCATTTTACAAGTAAAAATCTCAAATAGTTATTGATAACTTATGAAAATATGATTAAATATGAATTTAGAGTAATTTGAAAATCTTTATCATTGGGCAAATAAATCCTTACACTAGAGTCTCTCAAAGTGAGGTTCTGATGTAGCAAAATTAACTGTAATAGTCATTTTTTTAAAATGCATATCCCAAGGCCCCATCACCAATACTAATGATTTAGTAGATCCGGACCAGGGGACAGGAATCTCAACTTAAACAGCTATACATTATTATCATGAATTCTAAAATGTGTGAGTGAATCTCTACTGAAAGCTATCATTTTTTATTTTTCAAAAAATTCTGTTTTAAATAACTACAAAATGTATCAGATACATTGCTATATCATGATCTATTTAGAGATGAGAAAATGGATACAAAATACCCAGAAGCATTTGGTTTCTCTATTGCCTATTCATGAGAATCAGGATACAATTATTTTTGTCATAGTTTTTTGATAAAATTAAAAAATTACTGATATCACTTATGTGTCTAAAATTCTTTAATAAAAAGTACTTAATAAATATCTTATTCTATTATTTTTCTGAATATAAATCCTATAAAAATTCATAATATTTTATGCAGTTATAAATTATTAAGATTAGAAAGATTGATTTTTTTTTTTTTTGGAGTTCCAAGACTTAGCCAGTCCCTGGAAATGTATGCAGCAGAAATTTCTTATAATTTCTTTAATAATACCATGTAAACTGCCACTCATTTTGTCTCCCTATAGGTATAATGAGAAGAGATTTTTAAAAATTCAGTGGTTATTTGGAGCTAAAAGTGAAATACTTCAGACAGCAACATGTGTCACAAGTATCGAAACGAAACACAGTTTTAACCTGAAGTCATGTCATGTGACACAAAGGAACAAACAGTAAATTTCAGTTACAGAAAACCTGTTTTTTTGTTTTGTTTTGTTTTGGGGTTTGCCCACTAACAGTCATGTGGGCATCGGCTGCCTCACCAGAAAATTACAACTGGTAGATAAAATGATACCAAGACATACTGTGACATTCTGCGTCTTTTATTCTGTACTTGCAGGGCTGCAGATCTGCCAGGACAGAATCATGACCAAATTGGGCAAGATTTAGAAGTTCTCAGAGACAAGTTTGTGTGTGGTAACCTTATGGAATAACAAGAAATACTATAGGGCATGTATGTAGACAGAAACATGAGGTTCTAGAATGCTACAGCTGCTGTAAGATCAGGTTGAATTGTGGGCACTGGAAATTGAGGGCGCTAAGCTGTGACTGAGGATGAGGGAGACAATTTCTGAGTCAAGATGCCTGAGCAGAATAAGAGGGCCTGAGGGCAGCGTCTCTGCCTGGAATGTCACAACGGAGAGAGTGCTCTCAGCCCCTCACCTCATGAGCACCACCATTTAAACAGCAGAGAAAAAGGAAGACGTGTGTATAATTGACATATCTTTACCTCTGTGGGAGACAGACTTACAATTTTTCATTATTTTCAAAAGAAAACATCAGGAAATCTGGTCAAACCAGCTGCCTTTTGAAGAAACAAAGAACCATAGTTTGGGGGAACAAGGACAGCAGTAAAGAAGGAAAAGTTAGAGGGTAAAATATTTGTCTTCCAATACGAATTGTGTGAAGTTTCTCAAAACTTACATTATAAATAAAGTATATAATACTAATGCTTTTCTTTTTTTCTTCTCTATTGGCTCACCGTGAGACTTCTGTTTCACAGCTCCTCACCATTCTGCCATGCTGTTTTTCTCTTCTGGTTGTCTAGGTTCAGAATAAAAGATTTGGCTCATATGGTAGATCTTACCAGAAGCAAAGCCAAGAACTGTTATGTTATTGGAATATTTAATAAACCTCAGAGCCCACTTGGCCAAGTTCCTGAAAGATCAGGGTTTCATTCGTGAAACTTCTTTTTATTTGTACCTTGATCCCAGTTAACTACTTTTTCCAACTAAATTGAGTGAGCCCAAGTTCTTTGCACTCCTGTCACCATATAAGCACACGCCTTGTCCTCAGGGAGCTTATAATTCAGATGTATTACTGCTTTCTTATTCTCAGGAAAGCTCTTTTCGCTAATGTTCAATTTCACCAATAGTATTAATAGCTAAATTCTATACATTGCTTCATGTATTCAAAGCATTCTCAAAAGTGCTTTGCATATCTTTACTCATTAATACTTATCATAACTCTATGCACTAGGTAATATTATTGCCCCCATTTCACAAATAAGGAATCAGTCACCAACAGAGTTTAAATAATTTGTCCATAGTCACACAAAGAGTAAGTGACTGAGTCACTCCACGAAATGCTACTCTTGCATAAGAACATAAAATTCCATGATGGTGCCACATGACACGTACTTGACTTGAGAGAAAGAGAATGGACTTTGAAGACAGAGAAGCCTGGGTTCAAATACAAAGTCAGCCACTGACTAGCTGTATGATTCCTGGACACATTAATTAACCTCTTTGAGGTTGGAAGTGATCTCATTTCTAAAAACAGAACTAATGTTTTAAGAGGTGTTGTGAGGGCCAAAAATAGTGTATGAGAGGTACCTAATACATAGTAGTCATTCAAAGATAGTTGTCTATGTTATTTTTAAAATTAGTTAACTATAAAGCACTATCTAAAACTATCACTCCCTATTTTTCTTCCTACTGCAAAGAGGTGTTGGCTGTTTATCCTCTCCATTAATGTATGGTGATGCAGCACGCAGAATCACCCAGAATAGGGTGCAAGCAATATGACAAGGCCACACATGGCCACAGCATATGTCTGAGATGCCCAAGACGAGCTTTGTTCACTGCATGGAACAATGACTGGTTAAGTTAATCCCAAGGTTGTTTTCTCAGTAATGATACATCTCAGGCTATCGATCCATGGCCTTTTTTTTCAAGCTTATTTAAGCAGGAGCTATAAAATTCAGAGCATCACACACACGTTCAATATGACGTTAAACCTCGCCCTCTTGCCCTAATTCTCTCAAATACCTATTTTTTTCTCCTTCTTTTAGGAAGCGAAATCTAATAAAGTAACAGATTTGGGAAATTTTTTTAGGGTAATTTTCCACACAATGATATACAAGATTCTGCATAGGAAAGCCATCCTGCTAGTGAGCTGTTTTCTGGAATAGTATGCTAGAAACAAGAATCAGCATTGCTCCTTGAGGTGCAATGTGGCATTACAGGTGCTGTGAATTTTCTAGGACTTGTAAAATACATTTTTATAAAAGAGAAATGGTTTTAGTGTTCTTTTAATCAACATCCAATAGGATTAAACGTACCAGGCCTAAGCGATATGAGGATAATGATCAATATACTTTGCTACAAGGAGCAAAAGAAACTCAAGCCATAAAAGCATCCTCTTTCCTTCTTCCTTTTCCTTCTCCAGAGATGATATGTAGGCAAGATTGCCAGGTGTGCCTGAGTTGCAGGGAAGGAGGTATAGAATGCGTGCTGGCCTGAGTGCAGTTTGGAGAATCAGGCAGGCTCTATTCTTCCCACATTTGCCTTAAACATTTCAGGAAACTCTCAAACAATTAATTTAAGCTTGAGGAACTCTTATTTTTTTCCTTGGTAGAAGATAGGGGGAGGTGGACTGTAGTAATTTTCTCCAGGAATAATGTTATCTTATTCCTCAAATTTAATAAAATTACATAAAATCAATAAGGTTCATAATATAAATTTCTAGTATATTTGAAAGAAAAAAAAATCTTGATATAAATTAATTCCTTTAGCTTCACACCATAGGACTAACTCCTTGGTTCTAAGTTTTAAGACTAGGTCCTTTAAAGTAGGGTTGTGATTTGCCAAAAATAAATAAATAAATAAAAATCTCGGAAGTAGGAGTTCAGATATATGACATGTCAAACTTGTATTTTATAGAGCCTGGGCAAAATCTGATCCAGGAATGCTTGCTTGTTAACAGTAACTCCTACATAGCTTCTGAGGGGAGTGGGGTGGCTATATACATTAAGTGAATATAGGTTTTAAAGTGCTTTATGGGCATCAGGAGAACTGGCTTCTGTCTTTCCATTTGCATTTAATATTCTAAAGTCCTTAAGTTGAAAAAGGTCTGAGAATTCTCTCTGAGACTCTATTTCTCAATTTTTAAATAATCAAACTTATCATCAGCCAACTCTTTTTTATCCTCCAGACACGTTTAAAATATGTACATATATGCTATAAAAATGTTTTTCCCCCCTATATCTCATTTCACAATCCAATATGCTTTTTTCCTAAAGAAAAATAATATTTTTTCCCAGGATTTTGGCGGAAACAAATGTTTTCTTTGGAGCCTTTCGAATGTTTTCAAGTTTTCCTGTTTCTTTCCATTGGGGGGAGCACCCCCTGGTGGAAAACTGTGAAAATGCTTGCCACGTGTTTTGACTGTTATGTTCAATAGGCAGATGTGTTTTGAAAATATTAGTTTTACACAAAGCACACCAAGAGCCACATTTCCAATGTTAATGTCTTCAAAGCTCCCTTTCCTTCTTTCTAATCATCACCATGATATTTAGAATGTGCTCCCTTGTTTTAGATGCAATTGGAAATGCAGCTGCAAATCCCTGTGGTTCAGAACTGAGGAGGGAAGGGCATTTTTTCATCGTGTTTTAATACATGGGACCTTCTCTTCCTCTCTCTCTCTCTCTCTCTCTCTCTCTCTCTCTCGCTCTCTCGCTCTCTCGCTCTCTCGCTCTCTCGCTCTCTTGCTCTCTCACTCTCTCGCTCTCTTTCTCTCTTCCTTCCTTCCTTCCTTCCATTTCTGCCCTTCTGCTCTCACTCCCCTTTCCTTCCTTCCTTCCTTCCTTCCTTCCTTCCTTCCTTCCTTCCTTCCTTCCTTCCTTCCTTCCTTCCTTCCTTCCTCTCTCCCTCCCCATCATTTCCTTCCTTTTTTTCTGCTAGTACAAACAAAACTTTATTTTATTTCCTAGAGGGTCTGAGTGTTTGAGACAACAGTCAGCTATGATGATAACCACTTGCATGTAAAGATTAAGTTACGTTCCTTTCCAGAAAAATGTCTCTGATTTGTTGGGAGTTCTTGCTTGTCTCCCACTTTCCCCAAAATAGAAACTTAAAAACTGAAAAACATACCAAATTAATCTATCTGCTGCATTTTGTACATAAAAACAAAAACAACAACAAAAAACAAACAAGCATAAAAACAAGCAAAGAAACAAAAACATAATTTCTAGGGAAACTAGAAAGAGCATACTGCTTATCCTTATTGTTACGCGTTAAATTTTGTCTCCCCTGCCCCCAAAAATTCATATGTTGAAATCCCAACCCCCAGTACCTCGGCATGTGGCTTCATTTGGAAATAGGGTTGTTGCAAATGTATTTAGTTAAGATGAGGTGATACTGGAATAGGGTAGGCTTCTAATCCAGTGTGACTGGTGTCCTTATAAAAAGAGAAATTTGGACACAGACACACACACAGGGTGAATGCTACGTGAACATGAAGACAGAGATCAGGGTGACACATCAATGACCCAAGGAACACCAAAGATTATCAGCAAACCACCAAAAGCTATGAGAAAAGCATGGAACAAATTTTTCCTTACAGCCCTGCCAACATCTTGATTATGGGCTTTTAGCCTCCAGAACGGTGAGACAATAAATTTATGTTGTTTTAGCTATTGGTTTATGGCATTTTTATTATGGCAACCCTAACAAACTAATCTTCCTTTGAACCCAACTAGTGATCCCCTATCCCAACAACCTGTCTGAGTATAGACCAGATTGAATGCTCTAACTCCATCCCACACTTCTCTGGATATCTGTCCTCAACTGTAGACAGAGATGGAAGGTAGATGACACTGTATGATAGGCAACATGGCCTATCTCCCAAGTTCCAAGTATTTCTTCCTAATACCATGACCTAGCAATAATTACTTCCACTGCCACTACATAGAATCAAATAAGTGAAACAGCAAATAAGCCCAGAGTATCTCTCTCCACTTCCTCTGTTTCTAATAATGAGAGTATAGTTATTCCAACAAGCAAACAAAACAAAACAAGTAGATATTTCACCTGGGATACCTGTGCTGGGTAGAATTTCCTTGAAAACTCTTTCACCTATCCTCAGTAGAGCCAGCCAGTAGTCTGATACTACACGAGGTCATGATCCTGCCAGAGAGACTGTCTTCCACACTGTTCTCAAACATCCCAAGGTCTTTTCTCTATTTGATTTGCTCATTATACAACACTCTTCCCCTAATGGCATTTAGCCCTACCTTTTATATGAAAACTTTTTCAACCAAGCTGATCTTAATCTCTGAATTCCCATGGGACTTGTTGACTATACTGCATCACTCAGCCTTAGTAGACTTTTCTTCCCAAGTCAGAAAGTCCAATAAAGACAACTACAATATTTTTTCTATTTCAATGGTACTTACAGTAGGTAAGTAATGCAGGCTTACTTTCTGAAGCAACAGGAACAGTTTTGATTATTTTGATGGATATCTCTGTCCTAAAATCATACACGAACATGTGAATAATGACTTCAGAGTCCAAACAATGTTTTCATTTATATTATGCAAGCCTGACGGATTGAGATTCTTACAATAGCATTGATGGTTTGGGATTAGTCAGAAGGCAGTCTCTAAAAAAGCTTTGGAGTGTATTTCAGGACTCTGATTCTCAGGAGATAGTATTTTATAGAAAATTATATTCAGAAAGGAACTTCCAGCCTTTCAAAGCCTCTCTCCCCTTATTTTTCTCTTCCTTTCACTTAAACTTCTGGTTAATGAAACTCCAGCCTCACTATGATCAGCTATCCGACTATGCAGATTGCATTTGCATTTCTATCACACACTCTGTTTTAAACAACCCCCCAAAAGAAAGAAAAATAATTCGATGCCACTTCCTTTAAAAAAAAAAATGATGAAACACATAACAGGGAGAAAGAACCATTTAACAAAACTACTGTTTCCACTCTAGCAAAATGCAGAGCAGCTTTCTGAAACGAGCCAGCTTGATTAAGGTGTCATCCCTCCTCTTAGTTTATATTTATTATTTTGGGGGAATTTTTCCCCCTTTAGTGTCTGTGTACCTTTTCCCAATTTTTACAAGTCATGAATCATAGTTTGATTTACAACCTCTCTCAGGGGAGATAGGCAATCCTAATGAGGGAGCAGCCGGCAAGTGTAATTAATATCCGCCAGACATTTTACCACATTAGCGTGCTCGATCCCGGGCTGGGGAAGGATGAAGGCACGAGTTACATGCGCAGGGCTCTGAAGCCACTCACCCAGGGCATCAGCAGTGATTAGCGATACGAAGTGGGGACAGTTGAGAGAAACTCCGTCCCAGTGGTCAGCTTGGAAGACTAGGAGAACAGAGAGGTGAGAGGAGCAGAGTGGCAGAGGGCTGGGTGAGGAAAACAGGCAATCGCCTCAAGGAGAAATGCGGAGACAGAGACTCTGCGTGTGGCTGATGGATCACTCCCATTTAAAACACAAAAATAAGGCAGCTTGCCAGAGCAGTTTGGGCCAGTTTCATTAAAACTCTTCATTCATCATACTGAAATGAGGCAGTATTTGCTACTGCTCTAGTGCCAGCCTAGTACCAAAGCTATTCCAAGACCGGGTGCTGGTTCAGGGAGGGCAGAGCCGCAGGCTGGGGAGGAGATGGAAGAAGGGCTGCACTTCCCACGCTCTGCATTTGTCACGGTTCTACTTCAGCCCTACACCCAACAGTCCATAGGCAGCAGGAAAAGGCCCAGAACCTCCACAGTGGTGAAGAACCAGGAACCCAGGTCGCACCTTCAAGCCAGCTTCCTGGGATAAAACAATGGGAATTACCAACAGTCCAGCTTCTCTTTGGGGTATTATGGGGAAGCAGCTGCATTGCCACATGTTGCCTTCATATGCTCACAGAATACTAAGATTCCATAAACATACAGGAAGGAACATAAATTGGTGTGTGTGTTTGTGTGTGTGTGCGCACACATGCGTGCACACACGTATGCACAAGAGTTTCTCTCCCTCCCTTGGAGTCAGCTGTGAGATACAACTGTGAAAATAGTGAAGATGACAGCATCCATTAATTTTCCCAATTATTTTCATCATCTTCAAACAACTCTTTTGTTTTCAAATACTTTAATGGGGGGCAGAGAGAACCAGAATCAGATCACAGTGTAAAGGGCCAACACTAATAATTGGATCTGACTGGTCCAGAAAATTCCCTGGACTTGATCACACAGAGAATAAGGGGGGAAAAAAAAACCTGTCCAAGAAGCCCCTGCCCCCACTCTTCTGACTGTTGTTTGTCATGCATCATTTGCTGTGTCCCTGGCCATGCGACGCCAATCTTTCCTAGGTACAACACTCACTCTGAGATATTTCTGACAGTCCGATTATGAAAGCTTATGTAGTAGTGTTGTAGGTGCTATAAAATGAACAAAATCCCCAACAGCTGTGAGGACATGACTGGCAGCGATGTTGCAAGATGAGGAATGAGCTGCATATATCAAACTTGTCTCCAGCCTTTTGATGGATTCTTTGTCTGCTTCCTGACAATGCCAAGACTGCATCGGATGCCAATGCTTGGGCAGTACTAACGGAGAACATGCATTCTTGAATTACAGAGAGCACTTCTGAGTAGGGTGGCTACTTTTAACAGTTTGCTTTCCAGAATTATTGTTGGCAATACCACAGAGCCAACTTTTCAGCTTAAAATACTGACCAGAAATATGGCATCTCATATGTGATATAAAGAATTATTTAAATTATGCTCTAATTTTGTTTCTTAAAAATTCATTCATCATTTATTCATTTACTCAGTCAGCAGCAACACTCTGTTGCTAAAGACTAGGATAAATTCTAGACAATGGAGATGCAAAGAATAAGATACAATTGACCTGCCAAAGGTATACATGTGAAATATGTTTACAAATACCATGTCTGTGATAGGTGACATTAGAGCGATACCACTTCATTGCTATAAGGATTCAATGAAGAAGACAAAGTGCTGACAACATATATTCTCATATATACACAGATACAAACATACACACAGTCTGTCAGTTTTTTTGTTGTTGTAACTATGAATTTGGCTTTAAATACTGAGCAAGAAGACTGCGTATTATTTTCAATAGTGCAATGGAAAAGTAACTACTACTGAAAATGCAATTTCACTTTAGCCCTGCATTTGATTTTTTTTTCACTCTTTGACCTTTTCAAACCCTGAAATCCAACCTTCTCATATGAGACTCACCTAAGCAACCTACCTTCTCCCTGTTTCCTGGGGTAGAGCTGTTGATGAATGGCCAATAAAGGGCAAGCAAGGGGAAATATTGGTGCCAGGGAGCAGGGATAATTATGAGACTGAGTAATTGGCTTCTGCAAATATGAAAGTTGATTGTATGTATAAATTACTAGTTAACAAAAACACACAGGTCCATAATAAAAATTATAGCATTCAAAATGGGCATTTTGATGAGAAGGAAATATGCCCTAAAAGTCAAATGTTAAAAACAAAGGTTATCATTCATCCAATGTCAACTGATTAATTATAAACTCACTGTAGCCTAGAATAGTTCACTAACAGGAAAGCAGTGGCTCCATCATGTTTTCCTCTCATTGTCAAAAAATAACTAAATAACCAAAAGTGTGTGGAGCTTCCATGAGAAGTCTTCCTGGCCCATCATTAAGCTGCCCAACAAAATATATCTCTTGTCCTGCTACATATAACCTCAACCATTTTTTATTTATTGTGGTTGGAAAGGATAGAGATGCTATAAATAAATCCACAGAAAAAGCCCAAGACTTACATTAGCTAATGGTTGTGACCGTCTTAGAATTTTCATTTTGGTCTTTGAAGATGCCAGTTTTCTACACATCAGTAAAAGTTAATCAAATAAAAATATATCAATTTTTATTTCTCTTCTCTTCCATAAGTATCCTTCAAGGAAAAAACTAATATTCATTTAAATTGAACAGAGACATAGTAGGAGGATAGAATATAGTTTAGAGAAATATGCTGAGTAAGTATACTTTAGACTATTAAATTAGAATTTCCTTTGAAGACATCCTTCTGCTACCTTTTATCGATTAAAGATTGGGGCAGTTACAGGACTAAGAGATAAGGGAGAATTAACATAGGGTGTATTCAGCTCCTATGATGTGCCAGGAGCTATGGCTAGGTTACCTCACTGATTATTTTATGACATTTTTTAAAAGGTATATATTATAATCCATTCAACAGACAAAAGGGGGGAAAAAAAGACTTAGAAAGTTTAAATAATTTAACCAAATGTTCAGTTAGCAAATAATAAGGTTGGAATGAAACCTCAGTCCTTCTGACTCCATTGTACAATGCTTCCTGTTTAACTATTTCTCTGTATTGGAGGCAGCAGGGAACAGTGAAAACCCCTGCATAGCACTGATGAACATCATGGTTTATACACTGGGAATCTTTAAATACGTAGATTTGATATCTACAATCTATTAGGATGCAAACTGTATATTTAAATAGACACACACACACAAAGGAGTGATTTATTATCAATGGAGATGTGTCAAACTTGCTTTAGAAAATGCTCTTTAAGGAGAATTTTTCACTGCATTTTGGACTACTTTTATTTTTATTGGCAATCTTATCTCACCATTTTGGTGTTATCTTTCAGTTCAATATACTTCACATCATTCTGCAGCCAATAATGAAGAACAAGTTTTTAAATAAGATGAGAGGCAGTATCTCATATTACCCTGAGTTCAATTCTCAGCACTGCCATTTCTTAGCTTCATGACCTTTGACAAGTTACTAAAACTCTCTGTGCCTCAGTTTTTCCATCCATGAAATGAGAATATAATATGAGCATACATACCTCAAAAGACTGTATTACAATACATGCATTAATACATGTAAAGTGCTTTAAAAAGTGCCTGGTATCCAGTCCATGCTCTATGACATCTTGGTATTATTACACTGATAATACAGATGAAGCATGTAGTCCAGGGCCTGATATATAGTAGGGGTTCAACAATTCCTAGTCTTCCTTCCTCATGTGAAAACACACAGTTGCTTTCTCTCAGAAAAAAATGCAGCTGAATTAAATTCATTCAATGTTCAATGTCCTTTTCCTTCTCCTACTCCTCTAATTTTCTTTTACCCTTACCTTACATTTTTACTACCTTTGGGAAAAATATATAGTGTTATTCACACATGCTCTCACATATCCCAAGAACCTAATTACTATTATTCATTGGTTCATCTTGGAATTCTGATGAATTCATCTTATGATAAAAATATGAAAATATCCCAATATAAAATTCTGCTTAAACTTCATTATATATATAAAAATGTAAAATCTGGCTCCCTGAGTTGAGACTTATATTAAATCCTACCTCCTCCCTTTGCTATCTGATGTTCAATAATTATTTAACGGAAGAACAACAAAAAAGACTCTGTCGGGGTATTTCGATTGTAAGGATTTTTAAAATAATGAAACTTATTTAAATACATGTCCTTATCTTGAGCTGAACTCTTTCCCCCTTCCATCTATTGGCCCTGGATTTGCCCTCTAGAGAAATGGTAAATATCATTTGTTTCATGGTTTTGTAGTAGATGCCTGCTATACCTCTAGATCGTACATCCCCAGGACCAAAACTTTCGTTCCCTTGCTACTGAGTATCTTTCCAAATGCACTTCCTTCCTTTGGGGACAGTCTCTTTAGGGCAGAAAGTCTTGGCTTCTAGCCCCGAATTAGATCAGCTAAGGCTATTATGAATAAGATGTGGTTCAACTCCTTCCTCCATCTAAGTGAGCTTCCTTCACATCCACAGGTGTAGATCTCAATATCCTGACTTTTATCCTAACATAGTTTATGATAGAGCAAGCAGGATTGAACAAGTATACCAGTACAGCAATAACAATAATACAAGAGGGAATGTAGGAGGGATGAAAAAAGGAAGAAAAAAGGGAGGGCAGGAGGGAGGGAGAGTGAAAGTGAGAGAGAGGGAGGGAAAGACTAATCCATCTATCATTGATCTCCTGAACAGGATTGTAGAGGAGGGTGTGTGTGTGAGAGAGGGGGGGGGGGGATCGAACTTCTTAAAGAGGTAATTCTCTACTACTTTTCTACTACGTCATAGTGTTTAGTGTAGTTTATTTTTCCTCCACTCATGACATTATGTTTCTTCCCATTAACAACTTATAGATTATATCTTGTCTATATTATCTAGCTTCTTATCCTCTTAGGAGTTTCAAGTGTTTCAAATTTGATTTTATGCCTGAAGGATCTTGACACCTTCTTTCCTTTAAGCTTCCTACTAATCCATCTTGTCCCCCGCCCTGCTTAATATGAACTTTGCAGAGAAATAATACATCCAATGAAAATGTCATAAGGGAGAGAATGGTAGAAACCCAGGTCTTAAATCTCCTCAATTCTCTCAGAAAACTGTGATATGATATTGCAGTCTTTCATGGGGATAAGAGTTTTAAGATTAAAAACTAGTACTCATTTAAAAAATTCCTATTTTAGTAAAATAAATTAACATGGAAAACACAGCAACTAAATTATCTCTAAGGAATAATACTTTCATCAATTCTAAGAGTTAGAAGTATAAACAAAAATAAATGAATAAGTGAATAAAACAAAATAGCCCAAACCAAGCAGAATTTTAAGTATGATTACCAGCAGTTGAAATTCAATGCATTTAAGCTTTGGAGATATGAAATATTAAGTACAAATCATAATTGACAATTAGTCAAGTATCATCTGTTTCCACTGAGTTCAAGAGCCCAGGTTTACCCTCGCTGGCAAGAAAAAATATATGTAAAAAAATAAATAAATAAAGGTGTCCAGGGAATATCTACTGACAATAATTTCAGACCCAAAAGGAACTTACAACTGCAGCTGAATTACTTGATGATGAGTCAAGTTTTTAGAATGGTGCCAGGTACCAAGTAGACACTTAACAAATATTTGTGGAATGAATGAATCCCTTTTTGACATTTGTAGGTATGTTGCTTCAAATATACTACTCAAAACACTCAAAGCTCAAATCCATTAAGCTTTCTTCCTGCTGTTTTTTCTACTTTTCATTTTCTTTTCTGATATTCTCCATGGTGGTACTGGAATATTTCCCCAGCTTCCAAGATATCATATTGTACCATGTCATACTTCAATAAATATTTAAATGTTGAAATATATGTACTTCAAATATAAAGTATGGGTAGGTTACTATAAAAGAAAAAAAAAGGGTTTTGGGTAATACCATCAAAATTAAAGCATTAAAATATATATCGCACATTAGTAAAAGTTTGTATATCTCTCATATTTCATATTATAGCTTGATATTTATGCTCTAGCAGTACTAAATTATTTCTACTCCTACAAATACACAAGCTCTTTTCTCTATGTGTTTGCATGTGCAGTATCTTCTGAATAGAACATCTTTCTCATCCCACTCCCAGAAACTGGCTGTAATTTTGACTGTTTTCCAGACCTCAGGTTAAAAGTCACACATTGAAAGGCCTTAGTTAGATTCTAACATGGTTTTATGACGTCTTCCTGTACAGTTCCACACCAACTTACGGATATCCCTACAAGAAGAGTTATCAGCAGACCCCAGTCTTTTCAGAACCAGGGACCTGTGCTCCTATGAAAATCTAATGCCCAGTGATCTGAGGTGGAGCTGAGGTGGCGAAGCACTGGGGAGAGACTGCGAATGCAAATGAAATTTCTCTCGCTTATCCACTGCCCACCTCCTCCTGCCCGGTACCTAACAGGCCACAGACTGTTATTGGTCTTCAATCTGGGGCTTGGGGATCCCTGAGTTAAATAACAAAAGGAAATAAGCATTAATTATGTTCGTTTCTCTTTCCTTTAAAAGTGTGAGCTCCTTGAAAGAAGGAACTGTCTTAATCACCACTGTTTTTTTGCCACATAACACACAGCCTACCACTGGGTGGGCAGGCCCTTGATAAATATTTCCTGATTGATCGACTAAATTACAATATTTGTAAATGCAACGTATGCCAATTTCCTTTCAGTTTGCTACAATCCTAGCATTGTATATTACCTCTGTGAAGTTGACCTATGAAAGCAAAAAGTCAACATTTGTGACAGGTAAACTTTACCTTAATAGCCACTCTTTAGGTATTGACTTCTTGTTAAAAAGGTTACTGCCCTGTTTCTGTTACGCTTACACTTGACATCTTGGAAAATTTCTCCAGAGCATAAAAAGCCTCCACAAAGATACTCATTGTGGCACTGTTTATAATAGGGAATTGTTTAGATAGCCAAATAAACTATAATATATCCAAATAATAAAATATTGTTCAACAATTAGGAGGAATAAGGTAGATATAAGTGTAATAAAATAAAGTGATATCCCACTGCTGAAGACAAAAAAAAAAAAAAAAAAAGCAAGTAGTTTTAAGAAACCTTCAGCATAATATCTTCAGCATAATACCATATATCTTAAGAAAAATGCAAATTGGAAACAAACTACTAACTTAAAAAAATCAAATCCTTCTCATCACTTGTCAGGGGGAAAAAAGTGTGTATCTCCAAATACTTCCATTTAAAGCTCACTTTATGCTTCAGTTATTTTGAAGTGGGTGGGGTTTTCAACACGATCCTTACAGAAATGTCAGCCAATTTTTCTTCTTATCCAAGCATAGCACCATAACAAAAGATGTATGTAAGTTAATTTAGCAAATAGCTCCCTAGCATTGCAATTTAACATAAAAACAACATCCTCTTGGTCCATGTATTAGCCCACACTACATTCATCATGTGGACTCAAATAATTTAAATCCTTCATTAAAAGATATCTTTACTAGTTCTTGTCTAATAAGGCAACAGTCAGTTTAAGATCATTTCAGCATTTATGCACCCAACCTTTATGTACATACTTATAGAATACTAAGTGTTTAAAGTACAGTTTAATATATTTTTTCATGTTTTTCTGCTGTTGATAAGGCAAGCAATGTATATATGTGATTTCTGACTCAGGATATCATATGTCTGTTTGCCAAGACATATCTAAACCTTAACGGTGAACAGTGGTTCTCCATCTGGACTACATCTTAAAATCATTTGAGATATTGAAAGATCTGAATCCTGGGCCCCATACCTAGAGTTTCTATTTTAACTAATCTTGGAAGAGGCTGGGAATGAGAGCTTTTGAAAGCTCCACGAATATTTCTAATATATAGCCAGGGTTGAGAACCTCAAAAGTGAGTAGGTGCATTTCCTATCACATGAATATGCAATAATTATCAGACATCTCATCCTCAGGCAAATGTGAGAATTTGGACTGATGTAAAGAAGGAACAGTGAAACCACTGTGAACTTGCTGTGAATGGCTTCTTTCACGTACTGAGGGCTAAGAAGATGAATGACATTCAGTCTTAAGAGAGAAATGCACAACTTTCTTCACACTCACTCTTTTTTTACTTCTGCACTCTCACAACCATTCTCTGCTCATCAGGTTAACATTGTTTATAAACAATAAGAAACAGTGTAGAGACAGAAAAAAAAGACCACAGAGATGAGAGACACAGAGTAAAACAGAATGCCTTCATTAAACTAACTAAACAACTAACTAACTAGCTAACTAAATAAATAAAAATAAATACGAATAACTAAACAAACAGAAAATCACTACTCATTGCTCTTTTAGCCTTAAGTCCCAGTGTCTAATTTCCTGAATCACCAGGGCCCTCGAGGTATTAATTTCTTTTCTGAGGTGTCAGGCCTTTTCACCTCACGATACAGCCAAGAGTTGCTGATGGGAGGGAAGGAGAGGAATTAGGGGAGGAAGATGGAAAATACATTACTTTGTGGGAAAGAGGGGCTTAGTGCCTGTCCTCTTGCTTTGCCTTCCCTTGTGCCTAGAAAGCTCAAGGAAAGACTTTATATCTAGCCAGATGATAGCCTGTGACTTTCTCCTGTACATCCAGAGTTCAAAACCCCCAGCTCCGATCTCCTTTCTTCTGCACACATTCTGCACTGTCATTTCATTAAAAGGGTGGTTTCCACCTCAAATTTTTGTTCCTGATATTAGGGGTAGGCCTGAAATGTCTCCCAGCCTTAAAAAAAAAATCTAGTAAACACCATTAAATATGTATAAAAGCATCTGTTTTGATTTAGAATATCTTACATCATAATCAAATACAGTTATAGCTGAAGGGCAATTTGTTCTCTGGAGCATTACTTCTTTGAGTTCAAGAAAACACTTGTTTGTTCTAAACCACCTCCAAATTTACTTTGATTTGCAAATTCAGTGTACTTTGTGTAAACACTGACAACAAATTAAAAATACCATATGACCCCTCCTTTCACTGCATGAATATAGATTTTCATGCTCAGAGCATGTTCGTGTCCCTTTCACACATTTTACTTCCGATTGTACTGGGTAACCTTGAGCCTTAATTACTTTTACTTTATGTCAAGCTCTCTTATTATCCTTTGATATTCTTTTCAACTATACACAATCTCCTTTATTAAATGAGAAACGTAGAGGATGCCCAGTGAAGTGGCCTTCCATTCAAATGGAAACACATTTCTATGTTTTTCACTTCCTACTGGTAACGATGCCCTAGGAGAGTACAAGGCAAAAAGCACGGCATGATAATTTGCTGCCAGGATTACTCAACCCTGCCATTTAGATAAATTATGTTACCTATGGAACTTACTCTAAAGGAAATTATTGTTCTGTTTCAATTGACTTCCTTATTCCTATCACCAAACAATATTCTTTTTAAATTGATTTTTTTTAGTATTCACTAAACAAACCTTAATTGAGAACTCCACATGCTGTACATCATCCTACATGCCAGGGCATGGTCTAGACTCAGGATCTCAACCCTCAAAGAATTCAAAGCCCATTTGGGGAGAAGGAATAAAAAAACCAATGATTACAAACAATGAGATAGGCAAACATATCTGACAGACAATCATAGACTTTCCTCCATAGGACTGTAAAGGAAGGGTAGATAGCTAATACATTTTGGCTAGTGGGAGAAAGTGAAGTAATAGTTAAGTAAACTTTCCAAAGAGAGTAACATGTGAATAGAAGTCATTTAAAAAGAGAAGAGGAATACTAATGAATAGTACGGCGTTCCCAGCAGAAGAAATACGATAGAGTCAAGTCTTCAATTTCTTTAGTGCCAAAGTATATAAAGAAAATTTGCTGGCAGTAGAAATTACCTATTGAAATGCCAAAATTTTCTCATGAAATGTAGCATACATTTTTTTCTTTTATACTACCCTGTATAATAATTTTAGGGCATTTAAGCTTGAGAACCACCGAACCAGAGTAAAGGAAATAACAACAGGGAAACCTATGGGATATCTTGAGATTCAAACCACTCTGTATTTTAGATTACTTTTATATCAAATCCCCATGATAAATGGAGGACAGAGGGCAAATTCTGAAGCATTTCTGGTTAACTGACGGATTCTGCACTCTATTTTGATATCAATACTTTCACCTTAATAAATATTAAAATGCTTTTTGTTTATGTGGACTACATGTTATATATCGAATTGCTTAGCACTGATCTGGTTAATAGTAGTACTTTGATAAATGTTTCCTATATATAAATCAGTATTGATTAGTCAGACTTATATACTAAGCCACCAACTTCTTATTCTAAATTGATATTTCTTAAAGTGGCCTTATCAAGTTGTTATTCCTGTCATGATCTGAGAAACTGGACTCATATTATGAGTAATTAAATTCTAAAGGCAGTGTGTGAGACAGTTGTTAGCATAATGAAACTTCGATGGGGAACTTATAAAAGAACTAAGGCAGCCAAGTGCCATCATGTAGAGAGCTTTAAATATTTACATAAAGATGGGTGCATACTGCATCTGGAGGGGTGGCAAGAAGTGAAACAGTGGAGGGGCCCTGTGTATCATATTAAGGAATGAGAATTTATCTTGAGCCTTTGGATGCAAGAGATTGACATGAACATATTTTGTTTGAAAAGGTTACTTTGGTAGCTATGTGCAGGACAGATTAAAGGTGAATACTGCTCATATGAGGAAGTAAAGTGAGGGGGCTCTTAGAATAATTCTGATGAGAAATTACAAAGAACTAAACTAGACAGAATCAGGAGGAATGGAGCAAAGAGGTTGAAACAAGAGATATTTAGGAAATAGAGAAACTATAAGTCTTGATTACTGACTGAAAGTGAAAGTTTTGGGTATAGAGTAGTAAATTAAGTTTTGGCTATTCTGAATTTGAGATTCCTGTGAGTCATTCACATGAAATTGTTCAGGTGGCAATTGAACATAAAGGTTTAAAGTTCAGCAAAGATTTTCTGGATGGAGATAGAAATTTCAGATATATTAACATATAACCAGAGGACAGAAGATCAAAAACTGATTCCAGCATAATTCCACTATTTAAGGGATAAAATAGGACAAAAATACAAAGAGTAAAAGGGCTGGGGGTATTTTTTTTAACAATATAAAGAGCATGAGTATATTTAAGGAGTATATTTTGAGCAAAAAAAAAGAAACCACTCTCTTTAAAATACATGTGAAGAGGATGCAAAATTAATAAACCAACATTTCAGAGGTGGCAAGGGAACATGGGACCCACAGCCTACTTTACAGGGTCATCCCAAGGGTGGGTTCAAGTCTTGGGTTCAATCACAACCCTTCTACCACCAATGTTGGTTTGTAAGTGAAACCTCATAACTGATAGCAGCCTTTAAAAGGAATTGGTGACATATAATGGTGGCAGAGAACATGAGAAATGTGTGTATAAAGGAGTACTTGTCTTAGAACATTGGTTTTAAGTGTCTTAATTAATTCAACCACAGTGTAATGAACACAGCTATGGGGGCCATATACGTGTGCCACTCAGATGCCCTTCTATAGTGGGCGCTGACTTTTTAGGGAGCAGAGCTGACTGAAAGCCCTGACTGTAGCCCTTTTGGATCAACCACCTCATTCTTGCCAAAACCGCAGTCCCCCAGGTTGTTCCTAGTCTATGCAGGAGCAGAAGTACTGATGATGGCCCATTACTGTTGGCTTTCTCTAACAAGCAACTTTTGCTTTTTGATTCTGCTTAGCTAAGATTTTTCTCAGAAATGTGCTGTAGTCCAGGGCTCTTCCTATGGAATTGTTTCTTCCCTGTCTCCTTTCAGCACTGTAGTCTGAAAGCTCTCCTTGCCTACTTCTCCATTTTCCCCATTTATCCACACAGATTTTTGCCACCCAAAACTCTTGTGCTTCCAAACCCATCTTGGTGTCTTTTTCTAAAATAAGCTGAACTGAAGCAAAGGATTGCTCTGAGGACTGCATATCTAAAGTTGATGAGGCAGAGCTCCTATCTCCCAAGATAGTCGAAGTTGTTGGTTTTTGATAGAATATAAACACATACATCTTGATTCTATTTTCAGTTCCTGTGGACAGAGTGATCTACGTCGCCCTTCTTTGTCTTTCTTTTTTAACTCAGTGTGTAGATATTGGCATACCCTGGGATTCCTGGGATGATTTTGCTTCTCTCTCATTTTAAGATTATTCTGTTTCCCTTACATCCCTGCTAATATCAGAATGCCATTTTCCTCACCTTTTTGAACAATCTCATCATTTAAAATTTGTCTTTCAAAGCTGCCCCTTGATACTGTGACAGAAAGTGAGCCATCATACACCCATGAATCTAAAATGATTCTGACATAATTCAGTAAAGATTAGCTATCTCACACCTTTCCCCCTTACTTGTTTTTCCATTCTGGCTCTCTGCCCCGGGATGGCAAAATGTGCACATAACTTTCTATTCTCATTCCGAATTGTATTCTGAGACTGGAATGCCTCTAAACCCACATGCCTCTCATCAAAATCCTAACATTGATTTAAAATGCATGAGTCATTTTATTCAAATCTTGGATTCTGTTTAGGAAAATGCTGATCCTAGAAAACCGGAAAGTCTCATTTCCTCCCCCTCCTTCATCTTCCACACTCCCCCATAGCCCATACAGCAACTCTGGCCAACCCTTTGTACAGCTGATAACTTACAATGCTTCTCAGTCACAAATACCCAATACTTGGCAGGGGTTTGCAGAATTACCACTTGATCTGGTGTACATGGGCACTTATTTTTCTCAAGTTCTTAAGGTCCACTTCCTTTGTGAAAGGAAAAATTAATCCCTAGGTATATGTGTGTGAAAAGGAGTAGGAAGGGAAGAGGAATTAGGGTTAGATTGGGAGGAGGACTCGGGCATCTCTCTGTGGGTATATAATGACCCACCGTCTCTCATGGATGACACAATCCATTTCATTTTCTCCTTTAGCTCCTGTAAAGCATTATGAACCATCCCAGATGATCCATCTTGCTATAAAGTGCTGTTATAGTCCAGTATTACTGTCTGTAGCTCAATTTAAACTTGACCCCACATTGAAAGGGAGTAAAGCAAGTCAGCTTCTACCTCCCAGTGGATATTCTTAGGTTGTCTTTGGGGCTTGAAAAATGTCCGTGAAAAATCATGTTTTAAAATGAAGTGTGTAATGGTGTGTGATGGTGAGAGAAAGAGAGAGAGAGAGAGAGAGAGAGAGAGAGAGAGAGAGAGAGTGTGTGTGTGTGTGTGTGTGTGTGTGCGCGTGCGTGTGTGTGTGTGTCTATCAGTAGACATGTGACATGCTTCACTGGATGGGAGGGAGTATCGTTCCAGGCCGCCTTAGAATGCAAGCACTAAAGCGCCATAGACTGGTGCACAGAAAACCTAGTCTTCTCATTTACCTTAAAATAATACATTGTCACGTTCAGATACACATAAAAATATGAAGATGTGAGATGGTGTTAGGCACAAGGGTTCAGAATGACATACTTCAGTAGACTTAAGGGCATAATCAGAAATCAGGAGTCTGAGTGAGCTTCCTCACCCCCTCAGATTCACCAAAGCAGTGATGGTGATACAGGAAAGTAAAATGCTATAGGGTAAAATGTCAAGCTGGACAGCATTTTGCTCCATTTCTGGAGGATGATTTGGTTCTGGTCCCACTGTGTCTTTCACTGTCTTCTAAAAGTATGTTCAAAGTTAATTTCATTTTTTGAAAACATCGTAGACTAGTCACTGTGCTTGTATGGGTATGTTAAATACATAAATATGCACACATAGACACAGATGTTGTGGTGGTCCTACAGTTTCTTCTGTGTATGCCAGGTTAGCTATCTCTCCCTGGTATGAATAATAGAGACTGTTTTGAATATTGGTCCTGCCTCTTACACTGAGTTGCAAACTGTTCTAGGGCTGGGACTCATGGCTACACAATACCTTGTCTCCAGATACCTATCTGAGAAAGACAGGTTATCCTCATAGAAAAACAGTAAACCTGAGGGTCAAGAATTCTAAAATCTACCCTGATGTGAATTTAGTCAGATAACAATCTCCATGTGCTTCAGACTTCCCTGCTATAAAGCAGGATCAGAAGCAATTTCCTTATGGAGTGGTCTAAAAATTCTGATGATGGGAGAAAATGTAGAAGGGAAAGGTAGTGTGAAAATGCACAAAGCTATCTTTCACTCTTTACTTCCAGTTGCAGAGACATTCAATTTTAATCCATCGGCTGTTACACTGAAGACATCTTATTTTCTCCATAAGAATCTAACTCTGCCCCCTTGTGCTGCATAAAGTAATTATTTTCTTTCATTTTAGCATTTAAATTTTTTATATCTATTTGAAAAATCCTACCGTGCTTCCTTTTTCAATGAGTCAAGTTATAGACATATATTTTAATAGGTTCCTGTAGTCACTTTTCCCAATTATCTATAATTCTTATTTTCTCTGATCAACTGATCTGCAACATTTTATGTTTAAAATGTAATCCTTCATAAGCCCCCCAACCCCTGCCATGATGATATTCATAAGAGGTTTTTCGGTATCAAACACTGTTATAATTAATTTTATTGTCCAACCTTTGCTATTTCATAGGAAACAACTAAAATTTAAAGGTCAAAAGAGCAAACTGTGGTAGCAAAAGCTGAGGGCAGTTTTGAAACTTCGAAGATTGTGACTAAGGGATCCATCAGCATGGAAATCACTCACAAAATTCAATTCTATTGCCTTCAGTTCCCTGACTGAAGATATATTTTCATTATTCTGATCAATAACTGATAGAGCTGCTCTCTAACAATTTAGCCATAAATGAATAAATAAAAAACAGCCCATTAGATACCATAGGAAATAACTTGCCTTTCAGAACTAAAAGTCTAATTGCATATTTAAATAGCCATAAAAAAAAATCAGGATAAAATTAAGTATTAGCAACATGATTAGCAAAAATATTTAAAAAGCAGAGGGATTATGCAAGTTCTGAGGATGTAAATGTTTAAGTGACTGAAAAGAAGTAGGTGATGAAACTTAAAGAAAGTCTTAAAAAACAGGATCTGGTGATAATTAAAAGTAAATGTCGTAGCTCCCAGAATTGATGATAGGGCTAGAGAACTAGGTCTGAGTTTGCCTGGAAAAATGCCCCAACCACACCTTAGAATTGGATCTGACATGGGAAAAAGGCTACCTCCAGAGAGAGAGAGAGAGAGAGAGAAAGGGAGAGAGAGAAGAATTATACCATTTGTTTCTTGGAACGGTCTAATCCAAAAGCATAGGCAGTGACCATAGTAATTTCAATTGTGAAATGCAGTTCTTAGGCTTATGCCTCAGCTGCAGAGGACGCTGAGAAAAATAGTTTACATTACATTCCTCTGCAGTGGTGGGAGATGTTCATGTTCGCTCCCCACTGAGACACAGAGATATGTCTTATGGTTAGGAGGGGAATGGAAATCTGCAAACATACACATGACAGGCAGATACCAGGCAGCCACAGAGAATGGTAAAACACTATCAGCTTCTTCTTTTCAGTTAGCATCGGATTCATTAAGCCTTGAAAAGATTTAACAAGGAGAACTTATTCATGCTCTTGATCTCTTATCTTAGCATTTTACAGGTAGCAGGGACCTTGAAACTCCTTAAATCCAATCTCTTTGATGAAGAAACCAAGGCTCAGAGAGATGAAAGATATGACCAGGGTCACACTGGTATAGACACGACTAATGTCCTGGTTCTCTAATCCCTACCTATGGTAGAACTTGTGCCCCTGCAACACGTGCAAGCATAAGAGAAATCCTTATTTCCTGGAAGAATAAAAGCAGCATCATATCTTTTGTCTGCTTGAGAGAGTTGTGACAGGACTGTTCTAAGGCTTCTCCCAAACCCCTACAAGCCTATTCTCTTCAGCCAGCCCCAGGCTATGCTTCTTTCGCCCTGTAATTCCCTACTGGTTTATCTGGGTTTGACTACATCTTCTATTCTCTTTGAAAAATCTGAGGACTGTTGGGACAGGCAGCGCAAAGGAGTTATGACAGAAAACCTCTGCACTGCTCCGATATATAAAGTTGTCCCCTTCCTTCTCTTTTCTAGCTCTTATTTCTCTGATCAAAGTACATATCCCTCAGGTCTTTAGTTTTGTTTAGTTTAATTTTGTATCTTTTAGAATTAAAGAAAAATTTCCAAACTAGGTTCATAATAAATGCTCATTGATGAGTAAATAAACAGAGAATGCTTTCCTTTTTTATGTTTTTCTCTCACTTGCTCATTTTCAATCATATTCCTTCTTTCTCTCTCAATCTCTTTTTTTTTCACTCTCAATTTCTCAATCTCCCCTCCTAAAGTATATATACTTTATGTATAATATACTGACACGTATCATACAGATATATGTTTATCCAGAAGAAAATACTTCTCTTATCTATCAAGGCCATAAATATTTCATTAGGAAAATGTAGAACTTTGTGTCTTTACCATCAAGACACAGCCATTTGGCCCTTTAAACCATCAGTCTTTGGATCCTGCTTTCAGTTTTGATGTCAGAATCTACTGATTCAAATTTCAATGTGTTTAAAACACATTTTTGCTAAGTGCCCTCCAAATAAATGTGCCATTGATGCTATTTATTTATTTATTGTTTTTTCCTGATTTCTAATAAAGAATTTAACTTGTCCCTACCACTTGTCATTGAAATTTCTCCCTAAGTAAACATATGGTGAACCGGTTCTTATTACAGAATTTTCAGCCTATTGTATAAGATATCGTATATTTTATTCTGTATTAAACATTTTGTTATTAGATTGCAATTTCTGATATTCTCAACTTTTGACCTATAAAAATTGCAACTGTACACAGTTAAATCTAATAAATGTATTGTGGAAAGAATACAAGACTTGAAGTTAGAAGCCATGAGCTAATTTCTATCACTGAGTGATTGTGGACATTTTCTTTTCTTTACCTTTCTAGGCCTCAGGTTTCACAACTTCAAAATGAAGCTTAAATTAGGTGATTTCTCATTTTCCCTCCAGGCTTTTCAAAGTCTCTATATACTTTTCATACGGTTTATTTAAACCTATCTTTAAACAACCTTTTAAAAATACTATTTAAAATGTTCAGAACGAAAATATATAAGAGACTTTGGGAAGCAGTTCTAGAATATTTTATATCGGAGGCCATTCGTAGTTTGGAGATGGGCTCTATCTACCACAGGTGTCGCAAAAATTAAAAATACTGTGTTTTAAGTTCAGGTAACACTCGCCTATCAGCTTTTGGGGAATACCTGCATGTTTATAATATAATGTCCAAATATGTAGTGAATTAATTACCTCTCATAGCTTTGCCATAAGAAGTTTGCTAGTACCGACCACCCATCACTCAGGATCAGTCTGAGTCATTCTTGACTTCTGCTCTTTGCTTCCTCTATTCACTCAATTGCCATATTTCTACCAACCTGCATCTCTTACTAATTCACCATTCCCAAATTGACCACTCAATTCAAGCCTCATGCACAATCACCTAGATTATTTTAGTCATTAGATAACTATTCTTCCTGTTTCCAGAATCTCCCTGTTTCTTAATTTGACCAACATAAACCTTGCATATAAATTTTCTTAACTGTAGTTTTGATCATATTAGTCTCAAACACATTCACTGGCTTCTTAACGTCTCCCAAATAAGTTTTAAATCCCTTGGTTCATTTAAAAAATTCTAAGATTCAATCAGAGCTATCTCTCTAGATTATCTTTCTATTTGCTGGTTTAAATTATAACCTTCCAAGGCATAGTTCAAAGTCAACCTTTTCTTAAAGGCGTTAGAAGAATCTTCTGAAAGTTTAAATTGACTCTGTCATACCACTCATGACTTTCCAGCATAAATTATATTTTCTTGTGTACACACTAAACTAATTTTTCATTAAATTCAGGAACTGTTTCTTCTTTCAATATTATAGCCTCCACTATCACTTATAGAATGATTATTATAAGAATTTAAAATGAATGAATAGCATGCCTCTTCCTTAAAGTAGAAATTTATTTCTAAGGTAAAAATTATGATGGGATTCTCTTTATTTATATTTAACTGACTATAACTTATTATTTATATTTTATATTTATATTTTAACTGAAAATTTAAATTTATGTTACATTTATATACCTTTTTTTAAAACTCCATCTAATTTAAGTTTCATCAGCCATTTATTTAGAGAGAAAGATGTTCTATTTATTTAATAAAGGCATTTCAGCTTCTAGAAATGCATTATACTTATTTGTCTAATGTATGTGTTTCAGTACTTTGCTAAGTAGTGATATTCCACAAGTTTAATTTTAATCATAACTCATTGGCTTAGCTATCAAGTTTACTTCCTTTCTTGAAGCATGCAAAAAATAATGCCTATCCTTTTCAACTTAGCAAAAGTCACAAGTATTTCCTTAGTTTTCTAATAAGTATACCTTCTCATCCATCATCAGTTAGAAGAACAGGATTAAACACATATCAGAAATAAATAACTCCATTAGTCACAAGAACAGACACATCAATCAGCTTTTGAGGTTAAACATTTGATAGGTGTCAATGAGCTCTTTTGAATATCACCTTTCAGAAATAGGATATCAAAGATGTTAACCAAAGTGCAATTGAGGGAACTACAAAACTAAGTGAATGGGACAAAAGACTCTAACTGGTCATTTCAAGGTGAAAAGATGAACTCGGAACTAGAATGTACTTCATGATACTGTTAGTTGACTTAAATAGGTCAAGCTGATATATATTGAATATATCCACAAAAAGCGATGCTTAAAGATTATTCAAAAATAAAAGGAAATATATCTTTATTTGCTCTATTTGAATCCATACATTTACTGATCACATGGACAAAACAAGCTATAATAACTGACAACCCAGATGTCTCTCCCTCTGCCCTCTGCCTCAGAAAGCCCTCACTATTTTCTGCTCTTACAAACAAACTTCCTTCATTCGACTATAAGAGCTGGAGTCCTATGGAGGAAGCCAAAGAAAGGGATTTGCATTCTGGTTTTGTTCTTTGACTATAGACTGCATCCTTAATTCAGGCAGCTAAATGACAAACACCTACAAAGAAAGCCCTTCAAACAAATGGAAAGAAACTTAAGGTTTTTACTTAAGGTAATTCTTTCAAAAAATTGCAAGGTTATAAAAATTAGAGTTCTTCATGTCTTACGGTTATTATCACCTTGAGGATATCTCTTTTCCCAGATCCCTGCCCCTATTAAACAGACTCAGCAGAGTTAGCACTCACTCATATATAAATAGTAGAAACAACATAAAACTGGTTCCGTATTTATTTCTCCCAAGCTCTTCTTACCTTCCAAAGAAAAAGGTTCATCCTCAACACTGATGATAATAAATAATACTGTCTAATCAAAAAGAGAGGCTATCTCCCCACCAGGATCCTCTCCCCAGTCTGCAACTCTGAAGGCCTTCCACCTTCATCTTTAGATAAGGATCTTGTTTTCTACCACAAGGTAGCATTCCACTGACCAGAATTTCAGACTTGGGTGCTACTTTTACATGACTGGGCATTTACAGCACTGTTAAGTGTCACTTTTATGGGGCTAACCCATATTCCTAAGAAGCAATGCATTGTTGTTTGCCTGAAAGGGATAGAGCATAGGGAATAAAGAGCAAGCATCAGTGAATGAACTTGGCAGCCACAAACAAATTACTAGAGACATGTACCTTCCTGAGAGGCAGAGAATTATGGAGACAATATTGCATGATGGGATATGTAAGTACAACCTTGGAGGTGCATGTGTGGATGGAAACCAATTAAGTAAAGCACTTAGGAAAATTGCTTTCTACTGTCTGGATGAGAATTTATCACGAGACATGGTTTTCAAGTGAAAAACCTAACATGGAAACCTAGACTAAGTGTTTTGTCCAAGGTGACACAATGAGGAAAGTAACAGAGATAAAAATAGAATGTTTGAAACCAGCCTCCTGATCTAATCATCAGACACTCTGCAAGTTTATCTGAAAAGGTCCCAATGCTAAGTAGAATTTTAAGAGTGAGAGGTCAGCATAAGAATTGCAGCAGCCAACTGGGCAGCAATAGGAATGGAATTGATTGCTTCCACAAAGAGTGACAAAATGTTATCAATAATGACACAGCGAAAGAAAATAAGAAAAAATTACAATCATATGTATCAAGAAGGAAAAAGCATTTTCTCTGCAAGAATGCCTTTTACTAATCATTACTAGTCACTAAAGGTTACATGACACTGACCCTCTTTAATCTTAGCATTCTGACTTAAGTATAAGCAGGAAATTTCATTACATCTTTGTCTATTTTTTTTATATCCATTTTGGTATGATTTCTTTCACTCATTCAAAGTTTTACAGAGCATCTGCTACACATCAAGTGCTGTGAAGGGGGCCATAAAAATGGACTCGGCTTATTTCTACCTCTCAGGGAATTCAAGTTCTATTGCTCATAGATGCCTAAATAATCCTTCTAGATACAGGTGGTGAGTGCTCTAAAATAGATAAGAATAGAATCTGATAGGAACACAGTAGTGGGAGGAAGAGTAAGAAGTGAAACTCAGCCAAGAGAGCTGGTAACTTTGCCAGTGGATACAGGAAAAGGACCTAGGAGAGAAGTTACTCACTAGGCAAAGGGAGTAACTTGAGCAAAAGATCTCTGCTTCAATTACTTTGATTTCCTTTGTCAGACATGTATTTCCATTTTTAGACATTTAGGCTTTATTCCTCATCAGCTATTTTAAGTTTTTTAATATCGATGATCCTCAGTTTCCTATATGATTATGATACTAAGGGTATCTTCCTAATATGGTGGTTGTGAGGATTAAATGAGAAATTTGACATGAGGATTTTAATAAAACCTTGGCAAATTGTGAGTTCTGCATTTTTAATTATTATAATTATATACTCAACAGATACAGGGCATAAGTTCCCCCTTTCTTCATACCTGATACGAGTTAGATGAGGCCATCAACAGTTCTACTCACTGAGGAGAACTCAAAGTCATGACCTTCAGTGGTCTTTTACCTACTTCAAATCCTATAAATATTAGGTGGATTGGGTCACTGTTCTCTGAGAAGAAAGCATTTAATTAGCCAGCCATTTTAAATGAAGAGATTAGTAAATCAGATTCAATATACTAAAAATGTAAGACCCTGAGGAGATGGGAAGCGAAAAGATATATTTTGATATGGAGAAAAATCAAAAGGTTACAGAGAATGCTTGAGGCAATGGGATATCAGGGGAACATAGTGTTCAGGACACATTTTGCCTATATCATGTCTGGTGTTAGTCCCCTGTAAGGCTGTTCTTAGGGGATAATCTATTAGATTAGAAAGAATGCTTCTGAAGTCCGTCATATCAACTATATGAATAGAATAATGGGGACTGCAGGTGGAGTGAACTGCATTATGGTAAGACTTAGACCATTTGTTTATATTTTCTCCCCCAGCTATTCCAAAAAAATTAAAAACATTTTATGAATAAAGTGGTTGTGGGGGTTACAAATGAAAAACAACCACACTTGAGTGCTATCAAAAATCATTTTCACTGAAGAAAAGCATTTTACTGCATTGCTATGAATGAGCACTTTTCCTTAAAAATAAGTCTGTGTGCGAGTGTTTGGGGATAAAGTTGCACAGGATGTTCTATAAAAAGTAGCTAAATATAACCTGTATTTGTCATTTGAAGTTCATGGCGTATAGTTAAAAATAATGAACACTGAATAGACCATTGAAAAGTGACACAGATGACCATGATCCCTTGGGAAATAAGAAGAAGTAAAACAATAACAACAACAACAACTTGGGGGTGTCACCACAGCAGAACAGTTAAGATGTGGAGGACTACAATGTCATGTAGACCTGGGCTGGAATCTATACTCTGACACAAACTATGTGATTATGGTAAGTTGCTTAATCTAAGACTGTTTCCATGTCCATAAAATGAGGATAACAGTACAAAATCACAGAGTTGATGAAAGAAGATTATTTTTTTAAAAAGTACTTGGCATATTACAAGATCTGATAAATGCTACTTTTTATTATCATCACCATTAATATTAAGTAATATTTCCAAGTAAAGCAAGAACATGGCAGAGCTGATATTTAAACCAAGATATTCTACCCTCATGTCCACAGCTCTTAACATTTTCTACACTAATACTAATTATTTCCAAAAAAAAAAAAAAAAAGAATATATGTAAAGGGATACTTCCTTTTATTTACCATTTTGTTAAATTACCAAAGTCATGTTAATAGAAGTCTTGAATCCTACAAAACCTTAGAAAATCTGTTAAGTTTTTAGTCAGACTTCAGAAACTAAGAATAGACCCTAATGATGAAACAAAGGATGCTCTCCCTCTCTGTGTGCAATGACAAATAAGGTAAATATGGTACCATGTGGTGAAGCTGCATGGACCACATCAAGTTCATTCCATTTGTGAAATCAACTAAAAAAAAAATGGCTATATGTTTGCCAGCCCCTTTGCTGATAGGAGCATGAGCACCTGCCACCACAAGGTCAATGGTGGTACCCTGAGCAATGTTGGTGCTTTGTAAAGTGAGGCATAAGGAACTGGCTGGCTGGGAGCAGTCTATACCAGCATGGGAACAGCTTCCTGTATGCTGTGTAGGTGATATCAGTACAGTGTATGAGGCAGTCTAATTAATGAAAACAATTAAATCTATTCAGTTGAACGAATGAACATTGGGCATGTACTATGTGGTTTAAGCCCTAGAAATATGATCTGGTTGCAAAATCTGAAACTACACATCTTCATCCCTTCTACTTTCCACATACTCTTAATATCTGTTTAATCTAAACTCCTCCCCCAAATTCTAGTACCAATTGTCACCTGATGCAAAAGATAAAGTTTTTTAGATCCATATTCTAGAGTTCAACAATAGGTCATGCTTAGAGAATCCATTCAACAACTATTCAAGTACTTATTGAACGCATTCTATTTGTTCCTGGTTCATGATTTGATTCATAGGTTTGTTTCAGATCTATGTAAAGAAAGCAAACACGAATAGGCAAAAGTGCCAGTCATCTTTAAGCTTATAATCTACTTGGTGAAAACAGACAATACCAAGTAAATTTAGAGTATTTTAGAAAGGAATTGACATGAAGCAGAAAAGAAAACTAGGGACATGTTTCTCCTCAAAGAGTTGGTTTGCAACTTTAAATACAAGCAATTAGAAGAGGACATTTTGAGAAAAGGTCAAAGGAGGTAAGAAGCAAACCAAGTAGATTTCTGGAGGATTTGTGCTGCAAGCAGAGCAAACAAAAAACACAAAGTCTGAGACAGAAACATGGCCGATGACTTTAAGAAGACCAGAAAGACAGACTGGCTGTATCAGTCAGGAAAGATGAATAGCAGAAGAGGTCAGATGGGTAACAGGGACAGATCACATAGGGCCTCATACACCATCATAAATACTTTGGTCTATAAATGAGATAGGAAGCCACGGGAGTGTTTTCAGTAGAAACATAATATAAACTTATTCATTATTCCACAATATCGCTGCCTGTTTTCTTATGACCAATGAGCTAAAGATGTTTTCTAAATTTTTAAGGAATTGAGAAAAAATATCAGATGAAGAATATTATTTCATGAGAAGCGGAAATATGAAACACAAACTTCAGGATCTCAAAAATGGTCATGCTCATTTTTTTTTATCTATTTTCTACTGCTGTTTTCACACTGCAATGACAGAGGAGAGCCATTGTGACTAAGGTCGCATGGCCCCAAAAGCTCTATAGAGACAAGTTGGCCAACCCCTGTACTTGACTATATAGGGCAAATGTGGAAAGGCAGTTCAGTTAGGAATCACTGAAGCATTCAAATCAAGAGATGATGGTGGCTTGGACCAGGTGGTCAATGCCAGAGGCGGTAAGAAAAAGCCAGGCCCAGGATATAACTGGAAGGTAAAGCCTAGTCCCTTTGCTAATTAAGATTGTAATCAGGGCACAGAGTAAATAGAGGGGCAGAATGACTCCAAGTTGCCATTTCCCAGTGCTGACACCAGATGTCCAAACCCCAGTACCACTTTTTCAGGTGTTCCACAGTTGTTTTATGTCTTAACATATCCTTTCATTTAGTCATTGTCCCCGAGTCAGTTTTATGAACTGTCCTCTAGGAAAGGGCTCTTGCACTTGCTTACCAGTCTTCCTCCCAGATCAAGGTTATGTCATTGTCCCTTAATTTTTCTTTGTTTACATACCAGAAAGTAGAGAGAAGAAAAATTAAATCCAGTTAGAAGATATTTAAAGGGAGTCTTTGAATTGCCCCTTTTCTTCCTGGTCAATGCTTACTAAGAAGCCGTGGTTTCGTAGAAACTCTCTGAAAATGAACAACTTTTATTTTGCCTCTGTAAAGAGAGAGCCCATAAACAGATGTCTAAAATGGCCAGCTAGAACAAAACATCTAAAAATGATATTTATAAATGGATAACAGTATTTTTAAACAATAGTCTTATAACACTAAAAATTGATTTCTTGTCTATTTTTGCCAAAGAACATACACATGAAATTGTACTGAAATTGCTATGAGAATTTACTGTAACTACTTTATAGTGCTAAATTTATATGACTTCCTTTATAATATTTCACTTGTGAATAAAAAAGCTGAAATATACAGTTATCATTAAAGTTCTGAGTTTTTTCTCTCTTTTTTGTCATAGTTTTTCCAGGCATCAGTTCTTCATCAAAAATGACATAGATGGATTAAACTCTCTAAGTTCTTGTTATTTTTAGCATTTTGTATTTGTAAATACCATTGGGTTTCTGCTAATATTCAAGAAGTTTAGAAAAGAGGATCTGACTTGAAACTCTAAATCCTTTGAGGCAAAATTCAATTCCTTGCCTTTTAGACTGTATATATTCCTTCTAACCATGTCTCCTATTTCTGTCCCCAGTGCACAGACTCTTGCACAGAAACAGTCTCTTTGCCAGGTCTTCTGTTCTTCTCTAGAATCAGAGGTCAGTCTCCTCAGCTTATAAAGTCACAACTATTCCAACTGTCTAAAGGCTGCAAGCAAATGCCAATTACTACACCTGCAGTTAGAAGGCAATTATTTTTCCTTAAAATAATGTGTGTGCTGTAGTCAAATAAAGAGCACAGCTAAGTAATGGAAGCCAGCTGAAGATTGAGCAGGGTGAAAGACAAGAGCAGTGAGGTGAGAGAAAGGTCAGGATACAATATTTATTGAGAGAAATGGTCACAGAACTACAGAATGTTAGAGCTAAGCAAGATCTTAGAAATCATGATGTCAGAAATATATCTTTGGCCCAGACTTCAGCTTTGGAAACAAGATGAACCCCTGAGCAGATGATGTTGGAATTCAGATGCCCCAAAATATTATTTCAATTTCACATATATTCTTCGAGGAAGTGTATAATGAAAAATAATAATAATAAAGCACAGTGTGAAAAGACAAAATGAGATGAATTCAGCTCTACCACTTAGATCTGGATCCTATGGCAACTGAACTAGTTTCTCAGGATCCCAAATTTTCCATAGAAAAATGAGAGTGCCCACATCTGCCTGGAGGGATTGTGAGTTTATGGATGATGTAGGTAAGTCATCTGGTACTGAGTAGGCACTTAACAAAAATTAGGGCTCTTTACTGTGTATTATCTGTCGTTATATCTAGGGCACTCCTCCAATCTGTTCCCACTTCTAACATTCCCTACAGCTCTGTTCTCCAACCACCTCCATCTTTTTTTATTTTATTTTATTTTTCAGTTAGACTTGACAGTCAACATTACTTTATATGATTTTCAGGTATACAACATAGTAGTTAGACATTTATAGAATTTATGGAGTGATTCCCCCATTAGTCTAGTACCCACCTGGCACTCTACATAGTTATTACAACATGATTTACTATATTCCCTCTGCTGTACTGCACATCCCTATGACTACTTTGTAACTACCAAACACCTCCATCTTTCTTGAATGATTAATGTGTCTTTCTCAACCTGAGGAAGGCCCCCATCCTTGGATACTCTTTGTTAGCCAATAGGTCAGATCGCAAATTTAAAAGTTCACAGGCATCCCTCTGTAGCTGCCCAGCTGCTCTCTGCTGTCATCTCTTGGTATGTACTTTATGTAGGGTGAACTCCATCCTGGCAGGTGGAGTGTGTATCCCATTGTAGAATGCAGTACACGTTTTCAGGAATGTGACTACTGTGTGCAGACACATGCATGCACTCTGCATATGCACTATACAAAATCTGAGTGAGGAAGGAACCCCTGAACTGGACTTTTAGGTTCCATGGTAAGTGTTTTTAGGAAGTCCTAAGTCCATATCCAGTACGGTGTTAAGAATCCACATACCCCAAACCTCAGTAGGTTTGAAGAGACTGGGGCATTTTACTCTTGGTTGATTATGTGGGAGTTATGATTTCCCCCTCTATTTCCTTTTTCCTATGTGGGACACGTAAGGGTGTAGAAAGACAATAAACTGAAGGAACACCTAGTCAAGTTGGACTTCATTTTCCTCAGTATAAGCACTCAAATTTCTAAGATACTAACTTTCTGGGAGAGCAACCAAGGCTGGGAATTCTTTAAATCATTGTGTGTCCTAGAATCAGCATAGGGGTATAAAGGACAAGTCACTCTAATACCACAAGAACAACAGATCTCCCCCAAAGAAACCAGAAGAGATAGAGTTCACTATCCTCAGATGCTGCCTTTACAAATTGGTGATTAATCTAAGGGAAAAGGTCATTTTTTAATTTTCCTGCATCTATGCAAATGCTATGAAAATCCATGTGTCACATTTGCATTTGTCATAGGCCCCAGCATTAATAGCGTATTTAAAAGTCATGATGTCACTGCCATTAATCAAGCCCTGTGGTGCCAGGGTTCAGTGTTACCTATTAATCACCAGTGTCTGCAGACACATGTCTTTGGAAAGGGTAAGTTTAGATCCATAAAGCATGATTTACTTTTTCGAAGTAGCATGATTGAAGATGTATTGCTATCTTGTTCTGCTTTGGAAACTCTCATCATTGTGTCCTTAGGAGAGAGCTGGCATTTCCAAGCTAATATTTAAATAGCTATTCTAAAAGAGAATACAGTTTTTGAGGTCCTGAAAAAGTCACTGTTGAATATCTAGCTTCTTCTTTAAAAGATTTTAACTAGAATGTGCCCGGAGTTCAGTCTCGTTCTTTCTGAGCCATCACTTCAGGAACCAAGGATGCTTCAGAGGGAGGTGAAAAAGCCACACTACCAAAGGATGGCAATCTGGAACAAGGACACTGGATCAAGTCCCATCAAATTTATTTCCATTGGGTCCTGCTTCTTATTTGATTTCTGACAAAAAAAAAAAAAAAAGGATTTGCTGGAGATTCAATTACTGGTGGATTTGTGATGCGATCCTAAAATTGGCCACATTACAGCGGAGTCACAGAGTAGAAATAGTTCTGTGGGTGGAAAGAAAAATAAATGAATCAAATGGAAAAGTGATGACAGATAAGTGTAAAGAAACAGAAAACCAAACAGTGAGGAGATGCAGAGAAATAATGAGCAAATAATGGGAAAAAACTGATAAAATGAAGTTGACTGCAGAAAGAAAAAAGAAATGAGTAGTGGAAGAGGCAAGGGGGGTGGGGGGAGTCTGGAGAAGTAGGCAGAACTATGGAAATCACAGGCAGTGACTGTCCTATCAGTGTAGAGTACTCTGCTCACTTCTTTCCCCAGTTAGAGACCTTCTCTTAGAGTAATATGATCTGTCCACATTTGGTCTACGTTTAACATTGGGTTGTATGCTTTCTACAGCCTTTTACATATCTTAGCATATATAATATCACTTTCTATTTAATCAGCCTCTGAAAACTCTGGAAATGCTTCACGTGGATTACTTATGTGATACATCTTCTTCATTATTTCTACATGATTAGAAAGGCCTCAGCATTTTAATTACTCCTGTCATACATATAAAATTTCACAGAGAAAAGGAAAATTTCCTCAACATTCTTCTAGTTTTCAAGCTTGGGATTGCAACCTCCGAACCATTCACAAAGGCTCAAAAGGGATTTGAGCATTATGCTTAATTCAAAAAGAAGAAAATTGTTATCTTAATCGATTACATAAATTATTTTATATGCAGCTCTCACTTTAAGATAATATATATATTTTTTCTCACTATAGCCTCTCTCCCTAAACTCTGACCACATACACCCTGGTCTTTTTCATGCATCCCAGGAATGCCACACATGGCTCCTCAGTGGAGATGACTGTATGGAAGCAACTAGAACTCTAAAATCAAAGTGGTATTTCTCATGTTCTCATCATTTCTCTGCATCAAAAAGTAATGATGAAAAACACGCTTTTTAAAAATGATTTATACACTGACTTTTGACTTGAAAGAATATTTCATCGTTAATTTGTGTCCATTTGTATAGTTTGGTTTACTTCCAACTTCTGCTCAAGAAAGATTTTGGATGAGAAGAAATGAAAGAAAAAGTACAGACGAATAACTTAATTAGTTCCAAATGCATTATCCACAGTAGATTACCATGATTAAGGCAACATATACTCTTGGGTAAATAGACCCCAAAAAGAGAAAGGGCAAAAAAAAATTAAGGTTCTACCACAGAAGTCCTTCATAGTTGCCGGAGGGGCTTGGAGAAGGTATTACTTCTGTTATTTAAATGAAGTGGGACAAAAGGGAGATTTAGGGTGGAGTACAGGGAAAATGTGTCATAGAGAACTTGTATTTGCTATGATAGTTCTGGAGGGAAAAAAAAAAAAGTAGTTTCAGAGGCTTTGTTTTACAAATGGGAATGGTAAATGCTATTAAAAGAACAGATGTCTTTCAGCAATATTGTCTTAAATGAAAATAGATAATTATTAGATACTTTGTACTTGAAATTTCAGACAATATCAGAGATTTGGATATTAAGAAGCAAACAGCAGAACTCATATTTCCCACTAGATTTTAACAATATAGAATAAATTCTATGGACAAATATTGGGGTCTACCTTAGAAATACATTGGAAAAAAGTAAGTAGAAGATAAGTTTGTGACACCTCCTGCTAACCTAGCAGAGATGACACTAACAGTGGAGACACTTGTAATGTAAATAAACGCAAAACACAAATTATACCATGTTAGAAATTTTTGATTCTAATTAAAAATAATTATTATCCTGATTTCCTTGGTAACAAAGTTTTGTGCGTCTCTACTAATCTGAAAGGCTGTAAGAATTATGTATTTTTTTAAATTCTACAGATTTTTGCATGTATAGAAACTCGGATCACCTGTTAATTATAATTAAAGTAGAAATAAGTTTGAATAGGCAATTTACTTCCCCTTTTCTCTCACAATGTCATCGAATTCTGTAAAAGATTGCTTTTTCTATACGAAAAATAGACTTTGAGATTCAAGCTGAACCTTTCTGTTTTAGCAGTCAAGTGGACTGTAGAAAAGATTTAGCAAAGGAAGTGCTAATGATGAGAGCTGTAAAATCTCTGCAGACAACAATATCAAAGGACCCGATTTTTACCAGTATCTCCTCTTCAGTCACACATTTCCTTCTCAAATAAACAAACAAATCCTTTTAATTAGGCTGTGACTTAGTGGAATGCATATTTCACAAAAGGGGTGATCCCTTTTACTCCCAGACACCTCAAAAGAACAACAGTGTCCTTCAGTTGATTGTTTCTTTGCCTTCTTTGACCTTTCTCTTTTCATGAGGATGTCCTTCGTTGTTGCTCATTGTCTTAGTCATCTCAGGTACTTCTAACAAATACCATAGAATAGGTGATTTTACAAATGTTTACTTCGCAGTTCAAGAAGCTTGGAAGTTCACAATCAAAGCGCTAGTAGACCTGGTTTGAGCCCCCTTCCTAGTTTTCAGATGTCCATTTTCTTGCTATTTCCTCACATGGCCAAGAAAGAGGTCCTGTCTCATGTTTCTTCTTCTAAGGGTACCAATTTCATTCATGAGGGCTCTACTCTCATGACCTCATTACCTCCTAAAGGCCTCACCTTTAAGTAATATCATATTGGAGATTAGAGCTTCCACATTTGAATTTTATGGGAACTCAAACATCTAGTCTATAGCAGTTATCAGTTTCCCACAAGGATCCATACTCCAAGTGGCCAAGCAGGCAGAGAGAAAAAGAGTAGAAGCTGGTCCATTTTTCTCCAAGAACTAGGAGAAAATCAGTCTTTAAAATGGCTCTAGCATTTTTACACTTGTTAAAATCACCTCCTTTCCTTGAATTTTTACCTTTCTTCTTAATCTGTTTCTTTTATAAGATGACAATCAAAGCACAAATATGTCCTGCCTTCTTATAGTAGCCTTTCCCATTTTCTCCAGACAGCTAGGTCTTTGGTCTTCCCCACTCCAAGAGCAATGCTTCTTATTGTGTGTACTTCACTAGACCAGAAACTATTAAAACAGAGGAACTGTTTAATTTATAATATTGAATGGATGAATTAAAAACCTCTAATGATTTAATAAAGAACCTGGAGAAAAGCCTATCAACTCAGAGGTTTTATTTAAATAATAAAACTATCAAAATATTTTAATTAGACATACACATGAACATTAACTAATTTAAAACTACTAAGCCACTGACTAAAAATAAGTTGGACTCTTGACTTATTCCCTGGGAAACTGCAAACAAACAAAAAACAGCTGAAGCTGTTCCCAATGCTTTTCATAACAACACATGAGATCACATTATATCAGAGAAATTAGGTGCTATAACCAGGCCTCAAAGAGAAGACAACAGCATTAAACCTTTATGACTGACCAGGAAAACATTCTACTACCTTCTTTAAATGGGAGGGGGGGGGGGGGAATAGGACAGTATTAGGAAATAAAGAGATAAAAAAGTTTTATAAAAAAGAAAAAATCAGTTTTAGGAAGTAAAGAGATGAAATAGTTTTATAATAGCATCTGGGAATGACTTGAGGAACAACAGTTCATTGTTATATTTCAGCTGTGGATAGAGATGGGGGGGGGCTAAAACAAAAGAAACTTTCCATTTATGACTACTAACAGAGAATTAGACCAGAGGCATGAAAGAAGAGAAAAAACAACAACAAATAAATGGTAGAATTGGAATGGGTGTAGAGCCAATCCCAAATTATTAGGAAAAAGATATCAGATATAAACATACCATCTCTTAGTGTTCCACTCCAGGTAATTCAAGAAAATTTCAGCTTTCCTGAGTTAGTTATGAAAATAGAGCAATGACTCTCACTAGACAAAAACAGTTTCATTTTTTAATACATTTTAAAGGTATGTATAAAACCATTATTTTAACATTAATTCCACTTCCCTATTGATTTCTATTAAGATGAAGCACACGAATAACTCCATGAAAAATATTTGAGGCTCATCTTAATAGAAAAAAATAAATAAATTTACAAATTATAATAGTTACTTCAAAATTCAATCTTTGTTTATACATCTATCCAGCCTTGAGCTCTTCTCAGTCTCTGCCGGAAACTAATCAAATCTCCAACTAATCCACATCATTGGACTGAGACTTCTGGTTCCAGCTATGATAAAGCAGCTTGTAACAGACTAACTATCCAACTGTGAACAACTATAGAAGCTGGACAGAATACAAAAAGTATATGAATGGATCAGAGAACGACCAAGGAAGCCATAATGTAAAGATCCAAGATCTGGGGAAGAAAAATACCCTGAGATGAATCTAACTTTCTCCACTGCTTTTTTCCTCAAGGCACTTACCAATTTGAAGCTGTGATGATGGAGAGTAAAAGCAGAAAGGTAGAGCTCAAACTTTTGACAGATACGTGAGACTGGAGAGGTGAAAAATGCATTTCAGGATTAGCAAGTAGGCAGGAAATTAGGGGGCTGAGATTGAAGAAATGGAACTGCAGAGAAGTGAATCCTTCTTTACATGTCACTTCTTCCCCTGAGACGTTTGAAGATTTCTTAAGTATCCTAGGCAGTATACCTTGTATCGGCGGGGGCGAGGTGGTGTGGGGGGAAGGCAGCCAGTAGAAGAGCCTACAAAGTTAAGCAGAGCTTTCAATACTCTCAAGATAAGAGAAAGATAAAAATTGGAGGTCAGATCCAGCCAAAGAGGGATCAGTGGTAACTACCTAGGCTTTTTATTGGGAATTCTGGAAGTGTACAGCCTAGGAATGAGGGCAAAAGTCCCCAAAGATAAGCTCTTGCAAAGACTGAAAATTAGCTTCAAATTATCTCAGTGCCTTATTGGCTCAAGATGATCACCCCCTAACCCATGCATTCTCAACAAGGAGTGAAGACTGGTCTTCGGGTGGTAGGAAAAAAATCGTGTTAGTTCATTGCCCTCTAAAACTCAACCCTGTCTGCTCAACAAAACGTTATTCCTTAATATTGATTTTATTTCATTGGTATTTTTGGGGTATCACACTGAGTTCACAGAAGATATACTAAAGGAATCAAGATCAGTGCTACGAAACAACAGTGAATAAATGGTTGTAATTAAGAACTAACTCTTGATTTCTCAATATCAAAGTCATTTTAAGAAGTGGCTTGCATGTATCTATAACATGAGTATGCTATAGATGTTGTTTACATTTAATCCTCAGTGCATTTGTGTGTGACATACACTTTAAATATCAAATAAAAATTGTTTTATTTTATAATTTCATTCTGTAATAGGTATTCAACCATCATTAATTATGTTGTGCTTAAAAAAACAAATGTCAAAAATCTCTGACTATATATCTGGTAAATACTTAAGTTAAAATTCTTTTCTTATATCATGCAAAAGTTAAAAATTAAATTCGGTAAAAGTAATTTTTAAAATTAATTTAATGTTTTAATGCAAAAATATTACTTGAATGATTTTAAAAGTGATTGCCTTACTATTATGTATTTATATAAACTACAAATGTGTATTTATAATTTGATACACAAAAAATCACACAGTTGTATAGTTAAAAGCTTTGTAATTTTAACTCTTAACCTAAAAATTAGCAAGCCATTCTTAGTCATGTATTGAATAACAAAGAGCAAGTTTTTACTTACTTTTTTTGTGTAAAAAACACAGATATGTAGACACTTGAAAACTAAAATACAGTATATCTGTATTATTATAATTTCATGGGTGAGTGATTAAGAAAAAATGATCTCATTAGTAAGAAAATAGTTTCAAAAAGTTAAGAAACTAATATAAATGTCTTCCAAAGGAAAATTAGATTTTCTCTGAGGGAAAATACTTCCTTTTCCTTATATCATTCAGAGCCTCCAAAATTTACCATTCATAATATCTGGCACTTGATAAAAATTACTAGTTATATCAGAAAATAAGAAAAAAAGATCAAGGACAAGAAGGAAAAAAAAGCAAATAATAGAAAGAGATCCACATGTAAAAAATTAGAATAGATTTAAAATAACAATAACTAATATATTCAGAAAATAGATGACAAGATGAGAAATTAAAGCTATGAATTAATTTTTTTAAAAAAACAATAAAATAGAAATTCTAGACTAAAAATGCACCAACTGAAATTATGAACTCAGTTAAGGTTGAAAGACAGATTAGATACAATAGAATGGAGTGCTAATATATGCATAATCAAGAGATAAGGGATACAGAGCAGTATCTGAAGAAACACTGGCAAAAAAATATTTCAAATCAGATAAAAGGCATCAAGGCACTGATTCAAGAAGCTATATAAACTCCAAATACGGTCAATACAAAGAAAACAACATCTGGATGAGTAGAGCAAATCTACTAAAAACACAAAACAAAAAGAAAACTTTAAAGAAGTGAGAAAGGAAAAAAAGACACATTAAATTCAAATGAGCAACTATTAGAATTATAGCTGGTATTTTACCAGAAATGATGCAAGAGAGGATATGAATGATGTCTTTAAATGCTAAAGGAAAAGTAAACCCTTTCATCCAGAATTCTATGGACCTAAAAGTGTTTATTTTATACTAGAATGGGTATAAACTGATACCATAGAAATGGTAGAGGTTATTTTGTAGCAGCTCTTACACAGAAGGTATCTGTCAACTCAAGCTTTCTATAAGCTCAGTTCCTGAGAAGGGGGTGAGGGTGAACATTTACTATACCCTCATCCACTTCCTTGCACATACATCCAAGCCCATCTGTCTCAGGTCAGGTTATAACTTATTCTTGGCCTGATTCTCCTATATCTCTCAATGAGTAATCCTTAAAATTTCTTAGTTATTTTAAGAACCCAGCATGTACCTATCATTCAACTTATCTATTTTCAACACTTTTTTTTTTTTTATCTCTTGTAATAAGCCTCTTAGGTAGTAATGGAAGCATAATTGCATTATTAGTGGCGCAGATACTCCTCTCTCCCTACCTTTTTAAAAACTCCACTTCAGGTCCTTATAGCTCAGACCCAGATTATTGCATTAGACCATTATTCTATTTTGTCTTGTTTTCTTAAAATATCTACTCCTCAGAGTCTCCTGAATAAAGATTTGACATCACATCCTTTATGCTTAAATCACTGTCTTGGGATAAATCCCAGTTCATTAATATAGCGTAACAGACCTTTCCTAATCAAAGCCTTGATTAGCTCACAATTTCCTTTTCCTATAGTCTTTGGAGAGGTTTCTAATTACCCCACTCCTCCCTGCACACACACCTCCATATCCTGTTCATAATGGTCTCTCTACCTAGAATAGCTTCTCCTTCACAAGGCAAAGTCATGTTCATCCTTAAAAAATCAGTTTAGTATTGTGCTCAAGTAGCCTATTCTGTAGCTTTAGACTGGGTTTTAGTACTTTCCCTCCATGTTCTCTTTATCACTAGAGTGAATTTCTGATCACAGATATGTTCTCATTCCACTAAAATATAATCTTTAGTTCAAGGGTACTGAAGTCAGTAGCTATGCCAATGTTCAGTAGATAGTAGACCCTTGATAAATATTAAAATGAGAATAATATGGCTCCCAAGAGGATATAAAATCTGAAATATGGGTTCATTGGCCATTACGAATTTAAAACACTGGTATTCTGAAATTACCAAAATCTGTTCTGGACTTTAACATCAAATGATTCATTATTTCAGGTATACTCCCTTCTGGATGGAATCTACAAGACAAAATATTAGATGGCAATTGTCAGGGTATGGACAAGCATCATCTGTTGTTACACGATACCTGATTCAATCATTACTTTGGGCTTCACCCTATAGCGGAAGGTAGGTGAAGACTCTCATTCATTTGATGGCAAGATCTTGGTAGCTTTTTAAAAAAATTCTGATCTGCTTACATGTTCCTTACCTGATAACCATATTCCCATAGGGGCATTTGCATGGAATTCTAATTTTACGCTGAATCTCTGGATTTGATTTCAGCCTTTCATTTTTTTTTTTTTTTTGAAATCTCAAGTGCCACACGACTTGCAATCTGTCACATACAGTCCTGTCTTGTACTTAAAACAACTGCCTTGCACCCACAAGGAACAGTTTTATTTGTCCTTTGGCACACCAGTATCAAGTATTATTTCCTAAGCATCAGTACTAGATCCTGACTTTAAATTCAATGGACAGTTTGTGAAAAGTAGTAAAGAGGTCTAGTTTTTGAATAAATGTATCCTTTCTTGATTAAAATCAATCTGCTCAGCAATATTTATAGACATTGCATAAAAGGAGAAAAGTAACAAAAATAGTTTCTTGATAGCAAACTCTAGTTTCTTCAGATGCAATAGAGGAAGACAGATGCTGGAGGTAAGGAATTAGAAGTGGAAACCTGAAGCAGTTTCTCATAAACATGGGGGCATTTTTAAGCCTCCAGAAGAGCTATAACTCTGTTTTCCTTTCCAGAATTCACCTTTCCCAACTTTGAATACCCAGTGTAAATTACTCCTACTGTTCAATCAATAAACACTGAGTGACCTCTGAATATCTGGCACTGATTCTACCCTACGGTTAGAAGATAAATTAACCTATTGAAGATGAGAGAATATAGTTTTAAGTGACTCCTTGATCAGTTTCAAGATGAATTTTTACAAATACTAATTTTCCAAATTCAAAAGGGTGCATTCATTCATTCAATAAATATTCATTAAGCACATATTTGAGACAAGTTCTGTGCTAGATACTGGGGATATAAGAATGAACAAGGTATGTTTTCCTCCCTCAGAGACATATAGACAAATAACTAAGTAATAACAAAAAATCATATAAGTGACAAGATGAAAAAAAAAAATACAGTGGTCTGGACGCAAATGGCAGCAGCAGCACGTAACCTGGTGTGAGGGTTAACGGGGAAATCTCTTCTGAAAAAGAACTAAAGGATATGAAGAAGAAAGTCAGTTTAATAAAAGGGATAAGAAAGGAACATCACAATTATAGCTAATATGATAGGCTAAATACTAAACACTGTGATCAAGTAAGCACAGTGATAACAAGTAGGGTAATTTATAGAAAACTTCTGAAAGTGAAACTTCTGACAGGTGTTGGTTTAGGAAATCACTTCTCATCTGTGCTCAGAGATAGCTTGGGCTTTTTTATCCCAAGAGAGAGAACTGAGTTCTCAATTTGAAAATTATAATTCTGAGCATTGCCGAACAGGAGATTATGTGAGGGGAAATTCCATTATCTCAGCCAACACAAATGTTCAAAAATTCTAGCTATAAAAGAACGCTAATCATTCTAATTATCCAGATGTTGTTACTTTGGATCTTAAAAAGAGAACAAGAAGAAAAGGTTGGGGGTGGTTAGGAGACCTAATATCACTCACAGCACAGTCTCTATGGGAAAATAACTAGTCTAGGGAAGAATAAAATGGACCATCTTACTGCCTAAACTTTGACCACTGAATGAAATGTTAGCTAATAAAAGCTGTTGTCATCTGCTGTACAGGGTGAAGAGGGAGAGGAATGAGGTATATTTCAGCTTACTTGTGAATTGGTACCATTAAGACATGTCCGTCCTGACTCTCAGCCCTCTTTTCAGCCTACAATGGAAGTCGAAGTGTATGAATCTTTCCTAATGGATAGGATTGTCCACAGTTTGTCATGCTATTTCCCTGACAAGAGATTCCACATCCTGTCTGACAAGAAAAAATCAGAACTCTCTGCGTACTCAAATTGATTCTCTGTCTCCTGATCATTTCTGCCTCCTCTACTCCAGTTCTCACCTACAGACTCAATTATGATCACATTTACCTTTTTGATGTGAAGGGAAAGATGGAAAAAAAAAGTTCATCTTTCTCTTTTTTGATTACCCAGAAATTTGTCTAAATTAGGCAATACCCTGTAACAACTAGTTTAAACAGTTTTCTTTCTTTTTTTTTTTTTTTAGGCCACATGATACCTCCTTCAAAAAAAAGCTTAAAAGGAAATCCATACATAAAAAAAGATAAAGCGAAGGTGGGTTGTGTCAGCCCTTTCCCTTCATTAGGGGCTCTCAGGCATAGGCCTTAAAGAAGATTCTTTATACTGAGCTAAGCCTCAGAGAGCCATAGAGCCCTATGAACCAGTACTCATTTCGGACCTATCAGGACAGCCTAACCAAACGTCTTTCATCTCTGTTTGCCTGGGTCACCACACGTAACCTAGGTCTCTCTGGCCATTTGTGTTAACCCAGACTTATCTCCACATTTTTCTGCTTATCTATTCAGACTCAATCACCATGTCTTCTCTCCCTCAAGCTTCTTTCTACTGTTAATTTCTCAGAACATTCCCTTTCACTCCTTATCTTAGCTGAAACCTAATTCTCCTCCGAGAACAAAATTTCTTCTCTAACCTTTGCAAGTAGTGATTGTGTTTTGCCTTCTATACACTATTACCTCAGAGCCAGAGAGTGACGTTAGTGTCCTCCTGCTTCCCTTTGTGGCTTCCAGACTATTACCACTCCTCTCCTCACAAAAACCACTACTCCTTTAAAATGTACACCATCTCGATAAATCACGATCTTACCCTACTTGCTACAGTTACCTCCTTATGTCTTTGTCACTTCATTTCATCAAAAATTTCACCACATAGCTTCTCTCACCACAACTGTTGCCATTATTCACAGTGACTTCAAGGTTCACATTAATGAATCATTCAGTTTGCTTCTCCCTTCCTTCAAGTCTTCATTTTCCTCCACCACCTCCCATCAATTCAAGTACATGGTCAAGGGCACACTGTGGTCTTTGTGCTCAATAGAAACTCAATTTGAAATATTTCGATATTTGACTACTACTTCGAAACCTTCCCCCTGATTTGCTCTGGTGCTCCTACTGCCACAATGCTTTGATTTCCCAGATAGTCCTTTTACTCTTCTCTGTTTCCACTTTCATATTTTTCTGTTATTATTTACACTCCCCTGCAAATGCTCTCAATTTCCTCTGTTACAGTCACCCAACAAAACTCCAACTCTGAGAGAATTGTACCATTAAACTTTTCCATATTTGCACTTAAACAGTTAAACATCTCTGCAAGAACCAGACCACTAAGCTAACTGGTTTCAAGTTAACTGCATGAATATGAACTTCGAATAGGAATACTGTCTAGCAATCCCACCATAGTTTACTAGACAATTCACTCTTTTATTCACCAAGAAAACTTCCATACATCCTCTTCTGTTCTCAAAACCTCTGTCTCTGTCTTCTCTTCAATTAAAGTCTTTCCCTTGGACTTGACCAGAAGCGACAAAAACAAGTCACATATATTTTCATTTTATTGTTATTTTATCTGTTTATAAACCCATGTGTATCTATATTCCTCTTCTTCCTCCTGTTACAAAACAGGAGGTGACCCTCATTCCATTAAAGCCCAGTTTCATAGTTTCAGTGGATCCTACTCATCCACACCATCTCAAAAATACTAATTCTCCAGTTGTTCCCTCTCCCTCCAACCTAGTTCCCAGCTTCAGTCACAGACAAACTTCTTCAAAGATCTATGCACACATTTCCTCCAATTCCTTCACTTATCAATATATTTCAGACAAAGGCAGTCATAAATCAAAGTGCATATTATGACACCTTATTTTTAAAGAATAAATACTTATGTATACATGGATTGGCAGGCTTAACATCAGAACTGTACTTCTCTCCTGGTGATGGGATTATACCTATTTACTTTTTTGTTATGCTTAAAGACATTTTCTATATTTGTGTACGTGCATACATTTGTAATAATAAAGATACTGTTTTAACTGGACTTCTGATTTGCAAAACAACTTTCTGAACATTCACAAATCATGGCATATCACTAGTAACTAAGTTCCTAGATTTGCTTCACTGAGTTAAGTGACCTTGAGATAGGGCAACCACCTAAAGATTCAGAAATGCCCACTCCCACAATTCTAGCAGGATTCATTGCTGAAACTTTATCTAGTCATTCCACATTCTATTTCAGTCATCTTCAATTTCATATGCTTGCTCCCATTATTGCCAGACTTCTCAAGCAGATTTACCATGCCTAGATAGGTAGCTTTAAAGATAAATAATACTCCAAGAGCAGTTAATAGCACAGGAGAAAGAGCTGATATGCAACATTAAAATATTGGAGTAGTGTTTTTGATTATAAGATAAAATATATGTAAGAAAGAAAAAGATCCCATGGAGAAACTAGATAGGGGAGTAAAATAAATAAGATCTTCTTTTAATTCCATTGGTCATTGGTGGGGGAAAATAGAGGAGACCTTTTCTAGCACTAAATTAATGTCTGAAGCTGTTTGTAGCACACGGATGATGGACCCTTCAAATGTTTCTTTGGCTATTTCTCATCCTATAATACTTTCATTTCTCCACATAGAAATGATGAGCTGGTTTCATTCTTTAATTCAGGTACCTCTTTGGGATGCCTCAGCTTTCTTCCCCACTCTGATTTTAATGCTTCCATGATTGGCCATTTCAGGCAGACAGCATGTTGCGAGATTTTTCACATCATAGCTCTATTAAATCAATCCTATTTGAACTCTTCCTTCTATCCACTTCACTGAAAATAACCTCCAGAGGACTGCAGAGTTTGAAAAGGGCAAAAGCTTTAGTTACTGCTTTGAAGAAAACTTTGTGCACAAAGAAAATATCAGACAGAACTACCTCTATTCACATATCATGTTTACATGTCCATTTAGGGCTACTTTTTCAGAGATCATCTGGCATAATGTCTGAACAGGAAACTGACTATAATAGAGAATAAACAGAAGTAAAGTGAAGACAAAGATAAAACAAATAGTCAATGACAGCAACAGTAAAAATACAAAAAATATATGTGAAAACCACTAAACAGAATTTAAGAAGCAGAAATAAAAAGCCCTACAAATGTTTATCACAGCATATCTACTTTCTAACTAAAGAAATACTTTTTCTGTTTCCCCATTCCCTACACTAACCTTACATATAAAAACCAAGGACTTGTATAAAACATCAAGATATCGAGAAGATTGGAACAGAGGCTTCTTAGAATCACCTATCACAGGTAGCTCTCCATTTTAATCTACTAGACCCCCATGTTCCAATGAATGCAAACTGTATTCAACAGCCAAAACTCCCACACCCGTCATTTGACAATAATGATAATCCATACAATTGTAATGCATGTTTACAGTTTACAAAGCACTGTGCATGCATGCATAATGTTTTTTAATAATGCCAAGAATAAAATTAATGTCAATGTACAATCCATCAAATGTGAATATGTGAAAAAGTCCTGGTACATTTTTCACAGCCATATACAGTGGGCTGAAACTTCAAGCTTTCAAGAAAAATAATAAGACTCCCACATCAATGCCACAAGTATGAGCCTGACTCATCCTAAACTCCTGGTCTTCTCCATCACGTTTCTTTAGTACGTATTGTACTTTCTCTCCATCCTACATCTTTTTCTTTTGCTTTCAATAGCCTTTTAGAATAGAGTCTCTAAAACAATTATTTGTTTTTCATAGTTAATATATTTTACAGTGTGCATGAGTATACTATCCCATATAATCCACATAGCTCCATGATGTAGACAGTCTGGGAATGAAACTAGTTTTCCATACTAAGAATATAAAGTGCAGAGAGGAGAATAGTCCAAGGACAGAGATGAAACATGTTGCACACCAGTTTTGAGAGCTATTACATATCCCTCCAGCTGTGTGTTCTTTTCCTGACAGAATCATCAGGATGACATTCACACTACCCCACTCCAGTTACTATACCCAGTGTGGTAAGATCTGAGTGTGGACCAACAATCTCATCATTAGAACAGGTAGGACATCAAATATTAGCCAGGAAGACATAAAGTACAAAAGAAAATAATATTTTAAGTAGAGTAACATATAGATTTTAAGTTTATCAGCATAAACATTGAAAAACAAATTTAGATATTAAACATAGAATGCTTTAAAAGTATGCCGGTGTAAATTAACGTATTCATTTCTTTTCAAATCCCACTTCGAATACTGCTATTATGTCAGAATCTATAAAAAACAACTAGTTTTTAGCTTTTAAATTGGAACGGTGTTACAAAATAAGTTTAATTTTAGAAACTTGGAATATACAATATTAATCTCCTAGTCCAGAACATTTACTTATATGACTGAGAATTAAGTTCATCTCTTAAAAACTTTACATAAGACTTTATAAATACCATTGGACATAGCTACCACAATTGTAGGAACTACCTATGTCAAGAGTGCCTACTTTACAAACATAATTTCATCCGAGCAGCAAATATCCTGGGTTAAGTACATGAGGGGTGAGTGAGCAGAAAGCATGCTGGGAATCTAGCAGATTCCACACTGGTACTGGTGTCACAACAACCACCCACCAATTTCTAATTTTCACAAGGGCTGGTCTTCATTTTTGATACAATTCTTTTGGAATTTAGGAGATCATGTAAGAGAATAACATTCAGGGTATCTTCAGGTCATTTGTAGTGGAAAAGTATGATTTAACAGAAAAAAAAAATAGATTTGATGTTAAAAGACAGTTTGTGCTAATCCTGACTCTATTCCTCATCTGTGAAATGAGGGGACGATTAAGTCTTTTCTAGCTCCTGTAGTTTTTGTGACGGAAGTGATATATGTGACAGTTCTCTGTTAAGATCTGTTCTAAAGCCATCAGGAGCTGGCTTAGGTGTGGCAGTAACCAGAAACGTGAGAGGAACCTATGGAAAGACATGTGTTAATTGAAGAACCAAGAAGAGAAAGAAGCAAAATGAAATTGAATCACATTCAAATACGAAGTACAAGAGGTTTTCTACTCTTAAGTGTTTTCATTGCTTATAGTTTTCAGCTCCACAATCAATCCAGAAGAAATTAGTAGAGAAAAATCCAATCCCTGTAAACAGCCTCAAGTGACAACCATCAAGAACAATTTCTTGTAATGTTGAATTATTTATCTGTCTCATGCTACAAAATGAGTAAGGCAGTGTTTAATACTTATTTTTAAGTTCTAGATCCAAAAATGTTTGTTTTCATTAAAGAAGACAAACAAATTGACCATCCATGAGAATGTAGATGTGGTTATTTATCGTTCTTCCCAAAATAATAGCAAGCTGTTTGACTGTTTTGGTCCACTAGCTACAGGAAACCATATTCATTGCTGAGTCTAGTTGGTTGGGTCACTCAGAAGGGAGACTGTGGGGCAGCGCTGTCCAAAAGAAATATTATGTGATTCATACATGTTATTTTCAATTTTCTAGCAGGCTCAAAAAAGTAAAAGTAATGGAATTTTAATTATGTATTTCACTTAACATAACATATCCAGAATATTTTCATTGAAAATATTTGATGTATATTTATAGTTCATAAAATTTACAATTAAAAAAGTAAATTCACATACCTAAATTTTTCCAAGCTTAAAAGTTTCCCAATATCTGAATCCACTATGTTTTAAAAATTTAAGTTAATTAAAATTGAAGAAAATTAAAAATTCAATTTCTCAGTCACAGTAGCTACATTTCAATTATTCAACAGCCACATGTGGCTAGTGGCTATGGTAGAGAACAATGCAGCTGCAGGCAAAGAAGAAGGGTGATAAGGCCCAAGAGTGGTGCTGATGATAATCCTAAAGACTTCTGATAATTCAATAAGTCTATGAAGCACAATATTTATGAAATATTATATCTTCTGTTTGTATATTCACCATCACTTACATTTGTTTCCTGAGGATACTATAACAAATTACCATACACTTGATGGTTTAAAACAACAGAACTTTATTCTCTCATAGTTTTAGAGGCTAGAAGTCCAAAGCCAGCAGGGCTACCCTCTCCAGACTCTAGGAGAGAAACTCTTCCTTGCTTCTTCTAACCTGTGGTGGCTGCCATGGCATTCCTGAAGTTGTAAAAGAACCACTCTAATCTCTCACTTCTCCTCCTGTGTATGTAATAGCTCTTCGCCTCTCTCTTACAGAAATACTTTAAAATAGCTACTGGATCTTGTGATGGCATTCAGGGCCCACCAGTATGCCCTCATTTCAAGATATCTAACTGAATTACATCTACCAAAACCCTTTTTCCAAATTAAATAAGATTTACAAATTCCAGGAATCAGGACTTGATATCTTTGGGTAGTCAATTTTCAACTTACTAAAAGTGCAAAACTATTTGTTTTCTGCATTTGTAACATGAAAGTTGATGGTTTGGCAGAGGGGTCTCCTTCTAACTGAACAACAAATGCATTCAAACGCAAAGAAATCCAGGCCCACTAGCATTTCTTCCTACTCTAAAAGGCAGTGATAGGGTAGCCAGAGGAATCCTGAGCCAGCAAAGCACTAATAAACTACAAAAGGCCTAACGGGAACAATCAGAGCATATAAGTTGATATCTTGGTTAACATGTAAACACCTTCATCAACACACACACACACACACACACACACACACACACACACAAACACACACACACACACCCCTAGACCTTCCTTCTGAGATATTTGTTGGCAAAACCCAAGGTTTATCAAAATAATCCTATCTGAGTAGATACAGCTGCCATTGCCCAGTGTAGAATGGTCTAGGGCACAGAATGCTCCAAAATGAAAATTATAAACTGCAGAAATGAGCCGTCATGGAGAAACACAGATGCTCTTAAAAGGAAAAGACAAGCAACTGGTTTATAATTGCACAATTTCCACTATTCCAGAAAAATATCTCTGATGATCTGCATATATGTTAATACTATAATACTATAATGCTATAATTTAAAAGGCACTAACTATAAGAAAAGAAAAAATTAGAAAACATTTTTAAAAGGTGACATTTGAATGCAAACGTATGGCAGAAGAAAAAATGGAATGATCCTCCCATGTGGTTCTTTTATTACTACAGAAATTGATGGATAGAAGTAAAGATTCAGAAGAATCTGAGTAAAGTTGAGTACTCTTCTCCTATGTTCATGAATGATAACTCCTGATTAACTGTCAGACAGCTTGAGGTAAGTAAAATCACAGACTCCAAATAATAGCGTATTAATAGCTCTACTTAAAAAAAAAAGGAAAAGTATCACTTATTACTTTATTATGGAAATTAAGCATTTAGTAGATATCTATATAATCCTTTTATGAATTGACAAGGGAAAAAGTGCTCAGAGGGAAAACAAATTTTGGTTTCTTTTGCTTTTCCTGAAGGACTGAAACTTTAACAATAGCCTGTACATTTAGCAAGGGCTGCCTCACTTTCTAGTTTATTTTTAACTGGGTCATCATTTCTCTAAAGGCAAAGCAAGAAACTCCTATCCAAAGAATTAAAATAAGTACACCAGTTTTCAGCTTTTGTTTACAGTTGCCTAGAAATCTGGGTACTATCTAACTCAGGAGGGGAAAGCATAGGATCTTAAAAACAATAAAAGAAAACAAAACAAAAAAAAAAAACCCATCAACTTTTCCTCAATATAGGAAACATATAATGAACACAGACTTGATGGGAGATTCCACAGTCTATGGAAAAAATCATTTTCCCACAATAGTAAAGGTTAATAAGAGCCTCTGGTCATCACTTAATCTGTTGGAATCTTGAGTCATTGATGTAAACGACTTCATTCTCAGAACAATTTTGTTTCTCCTCCCTTGTCTTCCCATCAACTCCATCCCTATTGCAGCATATCCTTTCCTGACTTCAGAGCAAGTTCACGAAAAGACTGCAAACAAGTGTTGGTAATTGGACTATTACAGGCTTCCATAGATAATCTGGGTAATTCTCAGCATTGTCACTGAATTTCTCTGCAGTCTATAAGGAAGCTGAAAGTAAGGCAAGCTCTTAGGATTTTGAGATGGTTTCTATTTTAAAACACAGCCAACCACCACCACAATGGCCCTAATTGCTTCTCTTGTTGGCAGTCTCAGGAGAGAGGACAAGGGCTGAATGAGTGAGGGAGACTTAAACTCCTCATTAATAGCTTTAGCCTCTATGGGTCAGGACTGAAGCACTGGGGGAGGGAGGCTGAGGGAGAATAGTGCCTACAGTGGGGCCCCTTTTCAGCACTGGCTCATGGCTCATGGGTAAACCAGATGCCAGCCTAGGACTTTCAATTTAGTATCCTCACTGGAACAGCCTGAATTGATTAAATGAGAAGAATAATAAAGAGGATGGAATGAGAGGCAGTGGACATGAAGGGAAGCTGTGTTTGGTTAGGAGAGTGGAGAGAAATAAGGGACTACTGTAACTCAGAGGAGTTCAGAGAGCTTTTTTCTATCTTGAGATGTGGGACCTGAAGTCTCATCACCTCTGAGTTGTCATGCGGTTGTAGTGAATATTTCTTCCTTTCTTTTTCATATTGTGAGGAGGAGATGCTCAATTCCATTCGTTTTCAGGCCAGTCTCAAAGATACTTTTCAGTTTGTAGCTATTTTTCTCACATGGATTCTGACAGACTCCAATTTATACAATAATTTTTAAATTTTTTTTTTATTATTTGATGAAATGAAGCAAAGGGAAAAGGAATCCACAGAAGTACATTTTGGGTAATTTAGAGGACCACCTTATACCTCAACTTTACTAACTCAATTTCATGCTCATATTTTTGTCTTTTATAAGTCAAAAAGGTCAAATGACATAGTAGAGCATTGATGCAAACAGAAATTTCCCAATAGTGCACATGGAGAAATATAGCTCATTCTTGGTATATCCCAAAGTTATAATCTTAAAGATGTGTGAAAATATTTTCCTTTTTTTTTTTTTTTAATTTAAAAGAGCTTCGAACGTGTATATGTGAACAACTCTGTGATGGAGTACAGGCAGTTGCAGGACACTCTCCAAAGAAAAATGCAACAGGAAAGAATCCCTCACTTGCTGGCAGTGTAAATCTAAAGGTACAAGTACTCATTACAAAGATAAAAGTCACAGTCAGTCATAGCTTTTCTCTCTCTCAAATTAGACTCAAACACATTTATATTTTTTATGTACCTAAAACAATTATCTAGAATTTTTGCCTGGTACAATAAGAAACATAACCCTTGAGACTAGAGAATTTCCAAAAGCAAGAGTCCCTGCCAACTTCACTCTCCTCCCCCTATATGTGTGTGCATGTATTAAGTGATTTCCATATATTACATCTTCTCAGCAATCTTAATAAGTTATGTAAGTATTATAATTTGACAGGTGAAGAAATCGACTCTGGAAGAACTCAAATGATTTCCCAAACAGCACACAAAATTACTAGTAGAGTGGGAATTCAGAGCTCAGTTCTTTCAGACACCAGTGTCTTATGTCTTTCCACATCTAGCTCAGTACAGCTCCAAAAATTTGCTCTGTTAAGTTTACCAAAAGGAACATTCTATAGTATTATGCCTCATCTAACACTGTAACTCCCTTTGCACTGTCTTTCGAAGAGAGTAAATTAGCTTAAATATCCACTGATCTAGACTACAATTTATCTATATAAGAGTTGAAAACACTGTGATGCTTCACAAATTATAATCCAAGTACTACTCTTGTCAAAATTACCTGCAGTGATTCAAATGCAGATTCCTGGGCCAAGACCTATTCTTTAGGTTTTTAAATAAAAAATTTTTAAATTATTCAATAATGCTCTATGGCTTAACTTTAGTTTTCAAATAAACCAGCACATCTTTTTTTCATTTTAATTTAGATCAAAATTGGCTTAGACATATTCATTAATATGAAAAATAAATTCTAGTTCATCTTTTAGTCAGAAATCACATAAACACAAAAACAATATAAAGACGGACTATTGTTTAAAAATGAGTTAATATTATCCAGAAAAAAAGTACCAGAACATGCAAAATATATATCTATAAATGTGAGAGGAAGTTGGGTTTGTCTTGAAGTTGAGGGAGGATGAGAGAAGTGATGGAAGTGCTAAACACAACTGAGACAGGAATAGGCAGAGGGGCCCCCTGAGCAAAATCATAAAGAACAGAAGAAGCTATAGATATAGGGGAAACCTGGTGAAGAAAATCTTTCTATTCTCAGGAAGTCATCAGACTATGCCTCTAGGAACCTTAAATAAATCCGGTCATTTAGTGTACCATCTTTTATGACTTTTTCTCTGGAAGCCCCAATGATTAAATCAGCCTTATTCTCCATACGAGGCTAATAGGTATAGTGTGATTTCAAACAGAAAAGGGACAAATAAAACTTTATGGAATTTCTCCTTTTTTTTTTCTGATTTCAAATCATCCCACAAAAAGAAAAAGTTGGAAAAGCAAATATATACATAATAGGGTAATTATTGATAGATTAATATCTTTCTCCTGTGGAGTAATAAAAATAAAAAGGAAATCTCTTTTTTTTGTAAGAAAATAAATGCACCTGGACTTAAGAACAGATCTTAGTTTTTCTTACAAATATAAACATACATTGCATTTTACAATGTCAAAGTACGAACCTTGGTTTCAGAACCTTCGAATCTGAAAAGGATAACCAAGGAGGCTTCGCATAAGGGAGAGACCTAAAGAGATTGCTTGGATTAGAAAAGGGCTGTACTATGACAGCTGGAATGGCACAACCCTAACCCAAAGAGGGCACCAAGCAGGGAGTAATAGAATAGATGGGTATCCCAGTAATGTTAAAAGTGTCAGAGTAGGGAGAGGAGAAGTGATGGCTTTATGCCCAGAGGGACTAAAGATTTCCCTGAGAGGTATTCAGGGGTATCCAGCATGCAGTATGGAGAAAGGGCCAGGGCTTATCAAAAACAAAGCATTGATGAATGGAGTCCACTAGTAATGGCAGTGACTAGAAAGGGCTAAAGATGGGAAGTCTCTCCTAAATTCTCTAGGACCTTTTAAGACCCAAGAATTGATAAAACTGAATGAATGGGAACAACTTTCTACTTCCAATTAAAAAACAAATCTTGACATTGCAATTTGCCATGGTACAACCATGGCCTGCTCTTGAGGCCTAACCCTTGACCCTCATGTGTTCCAGAGTTTTACACCTTGCAGACTTGACACCTGCTTGATCCTGGTTCTGCAGACATGTGTTTAATTCCAACTGAAACTTGCAGGCTTCTCATTTGCAATTTCCACAAATTTACTCAACTTAGTCTGCTGCGACTGCCAGCTTTGTGCAAAACCAATGTCTGAGGCTTCAGAAATAAAACAGATCCCAGCATTTAGTCAAATGTTTCTTACTGACAGTAGCACTATTTTATCAATTCAAGTGAAATCTTCTTTATCACATATGCCAAGATCGTTCTGTTTCCTATATTTTGCCTCTTCTTGGAAATTCTTCCATTGTCTCATTATTCTGTTATTTCTAGTAGTAGAGAGAGCACATTTGGCTGAAAGGGACTATAGAAAACAGGAATTTGTAATTCAGTGCAGCCAAAGGGTTTTGGGATATTAAAGAAAAAGGCCAGCATGCTGAAGTCAACCCCAGAGCCTCCACCATTTTGCCTAGGGTTAGCCCTGGGTGCTGGTAACTATGCTAAATTCATGAAAAGCTGCATGAGCTATTTTTATACATGTCTGAGGTTGTTCAAATTTGTGTAGTTTATAGAGATGTTGGAAAGCTTTTAAAAATTCTGGTTTATCGTTTTTATTAGTCAATTTACCACTACCGTGAAGTTGAAGAAATTATTTAAAGAAACAAGTAACTCCATAAAGCTCATAGAAGAATAACTTCATCGGAAAGAGAAATTTAATTAACAACTTTTAATATTAAAATGTCCTCTGCAGACTTAAGGCTCATACTGAAATCTGAGGGCTTGTCTGTGACAGGTGGAGCAAGAAATCCTGCTGGGCAAAAAAAATACCTCCTCTTCCAGCAAAATAAAACAAATTAAACCTGTGAGCTCCCTCTGTATCTCTGTATGAAGGCGATGTGGTCCTTTTGTTTATTTTATATATATATATATATATATATATATATATATTTTTTTTTTTTTTGAGTGAGATAGCATCTCTTCAGAGGGGAGATATGATGAAATCACAGCAAAGGCTGTTCTGTGTGACTTCAAGGTTAATAAGAGGGAAGCTTGGCAATGACAAGACTAGCAGACAGGGAAAAGAAATCCTTCCTTTAAAGCTGCAGATTGAAGGGCTGGAGCGATATCTATATGACATTTTACCACTGATGTTCCTGATTAATTATCAACAATTCAAAAGAATATCAGTGTAAAGGATGAGGACTCTTGACAGTAAAAAGGGACATAACCTCATTAAATCTTTGGGATATAGCTTCTCTCAAGTCATTTCAGAGATGGGAAAAATTATCTCAAGTCTGTAAATCAGACAGAAGTTACATTAAATTCTTAGCATCTATGTGATTTCAAAAGCATTTATTACAATAGTAGCATTTGCCATATGAGTTGTAACACATGTTCCAAAAACATGTTATAAATCGATCAAATATTTATTGCAGGGTTGTTTGTAATAATGGGAAATTAGAAAAAAATTCAATATGTCAGTTATTGTTGGGATCAATAAATAAAATATGGTATAGTCATATGTTAGAATTTACTGTAGGAAAAAATAAACATGATTTATTTGTAACACTTATATATCTTCCACAATATATCAGGCACTGTTCTAAGTGTTTTCCATGTATTAATTCATTTAATTATTAAAACAAACCTGTGAGGCAGATTCCATTGGATCCCAATTTTACTGATGAAGCACTGGGAAACAGAAACGTTAACAACTGTCCAAGGTTACACAGCCAGGAAGTCTGGCTCAACAATCTAGGCTCTTAATGATGTGCTTTCACTTTCTCTGGTCTAAACGCAAACTATATGTATATTTTTTAAAAATTCATTTTCTATGAAAAAATAACTTGAATAATACTAAAAAGCCACATTAGAAAAAATATCATAACTTCATTCTACACCATATTCTGTTATATTTACTGGAGATTTTATACATATGTGTATATAGATACATGTATATATACACACATTTATGTGTATGTATATATTTATGTATATATGTACATACATATATCTGTATCTAGATATAGATAAAGATATATACTGTATAGTCTAAGGTTCTAGTAAAGGGGGGTTATCTTTCTCTTTATTGCTTAACTTCTAAATTAAGAATACATCTATGCATCTCTTCTATAGTTAAGAATTAAAATAAAACAAGTCTATTACAAGCATAGAATCCTTTTTGCAAAACAGAGAACAGATGACAAAGCAACCTTTACTTCTCATCCAAATTAGGTATAAACTGCTTAAAAACCCTGCCCCTTCCACTGAGACCTGACCTCTTCCCTCCTCCCCTACCACTCCTTCCCATCCCCCTGCCACACAGAGGGAAACTGTTTTTCAAACATATGCTGCATTCCCTAACTCTAGGCTTCCACCTAGGCTCTCAGAGAGCCTCATTGCAGGAAGCTGTTTGGAAAGTGTCTACTCACACTTGTTGGTGGCTCTTGGACTCTGGAATACAAATATCAAGCACCTTTTAATCTGTGCTTTGTTATATTCCAATATAACAGAACAATTACTGTTCTCTCTCCTATTTGGCATGCCTCTTCCACAATAACCAACTATGGGCCTGACAGAAACTGGAACACCATAGACTACTAAATAGACACCCTGAAAGGTTCCAAATGAGATGATGAGAAGAGAGGGTTGGAAAAGTGGACACGCCATCCTCCGGAATGGCACTGGGGAAGACCCAGTTCCAAGGTTCATTGCCTCCCCATTCCTTCTTGCTCACCCCACCAGGCAGATCTCTCTCACTCTCTGCAAGTCTGTGTTTCCGTTTAAGGAAATGGAATTCGAAAACACCTGTGTGTCCCTAAGACCAGCAGTGGCCCTGTGACCAGCTGGACACTAGAGCAGAACTATGGCCCTGCTCCTCCCTGCCTCTCAGATTACCTTTTTTTCTCTCTAGCCAGCTCAGCAGAAGCCTGGTGTTCTCCTTTCCTTTTCTTTTCTTGGGACACCTGCATCTGCCTTACTAGCACTTGTCTCTTGAAGGAAGACCCTTTTTCCTTATTCCCTCACCTTCTTTGGTTTTCTTCTCTGTTCTCATTTCCCTTGATCTTTACTGAAACTTGGTGGGGGATCAGCTATTTCTTCACCAGCTGCTTCAGTGCACACCGGCCCAATAGATGTTCACACACATTTTGAGATCCCTGCTGATTTGTTTTTTCCTTTGGTTTCAACTTCACAGAAGTATCAATAAACTAATCTTAAAAGGTACAGGCCTCAACAGGAACCAAAACCACCAAATATTCACAAATGATCTGAAAATACCATAAAGTCAGGAAGTGGAACCTGACAGTTCTGAAACATATTCTTCTTCTTTTATTATCTACCTGTAACTAGAAATAGAGAAGAACTAGAACAGAAAAAGATGGCATGTCTACATCACACTTTTCTATAAAATTTCCTTCTTTCTCCCTCTCAGAGAGAAATACCTGGATGTATGAAAATTATGTGCTTAAATCCATAGACCTACTAGCCAAAGATTCTAAGCTCAACAATCCAGAGGACCTGGTTGGAGGTTGAGATGGGGATGTGTAAGCAATGTTTACTCAGCACCCATATGCATCAGGTCCTCTACATACTATTCCACTAGATAGATTCGGGCTCAGAGAGGGTAGGAAACTTGTCCAAGACACCCTGAAATTCATCAGTGAGAATCTAAATCCAGGTCTGCCTGGTCCCACAAACCGTGCTATTTCCCCATCACATAGTACTGCCTTCCACTCCACCAGGCTCAGCTGTTAGGGTAGTATTTCTAAATCCTGTAAAAATTATAGCTGAAGAATCCTTTTAAAATATAAATTTGGGGGTCTTATTTCCAGAAATTTTGATTTTTGATGTCATGTCTCAAGTGGGGCTATAGAATCTACATGTAGTTTAAAAGTAGTCTCAGGTAAGTATGATGATCAAACAGGTTTGAAAGCTACTGCTTTAAGGTACCCACAGCAAAAATTAAAGAAGCAGTCATAAATATCATATGGCTTATTCCGATAACTCGTTATGGATTTGCCAACTACAATCTTATAAAAACTTATACAAATTTGTTTAATTTATACAACACTTAAAGGTGGGAGTTGTATATATATATCCCTGCTACCTACACACAGAATTATCATCTTCTACTTGCCTATTGACTATTCACTGGCTCTCGTGACTTTCCCATGATCATGGTACCATAGGGTCTGACCATATAGTCTGGGTTTACCTTACCTGTGCCCTTCATCCTTCTAGAGAGGTCAGCACAAAGAAAAGTAATCATTTTAATGTAGTCTCATTCAACACCCTTTTAAAAATCTCTTTTATCATTTTATCTGCCCTTCTTTAGACCTTTTTCAGTTCCATTTACTCTCTTTGTAAGGTTCATCAACCAGAATCACATATAGTGCAGACGAAGTAAGGTTTCATAACAAGGGCTTTGCCCTTGCTATTCCTGGTGGAAGCAATGTACTTATCCTAAAAAAGGGCAAACCCCAGAGTATACAACCTGAAATAGTATACAAAATACAAATAGGAAAATACAAAGGGAGAGGAGACAGACACATGAATAAAAATTCTCCTTCATTTTGGTCTCGGCCTACTTTTTTCCTCCTTACATCTTAACATGTTAAGAGAAAAAAGAGTGGGGATTTGTTGAGGGGACATTCGAGTTGCAGTGACTTGGGGAAGCAGAGATGCTCTTTTCTTTCGGCTGATCCATACAGAGTTGAGAAGGTTCTGGGCAAAATTGTCTTTGTTACAATCTTTCTAAATCCTATATTTCTGGGTTTTCATCCTTTCTTTTGACTTCTGCTACATTTCTTTAAGCCCACTGCCCAAAGTGTACCCCAAAACGTCATCTGCTCCCAAACCTTTGCCCTCCCTACTCTCCTCCCACTCTCAAAAGAAAAGTGCAAATTTGCAGGAGAAATTCTGCTGAGCTGGCAGCCCTAAGGAGCTGGTGATCTGATTATATGATTAAAGCAATTTACTCTGAGCGTGAATGAATTTTAACCCTTCCAGTGACCATACAAATTTTGAAAGGCATTTCCCAAATCTAAATAATCTATGTTAGATCACTTTTTTTTTTTATCATTGAAATATGCATATGTGCAGGGGCAGCAGGGGTTTCTATTTTGAAGAAATAGCTGCTTCTTTCTCTCTCTCTCTTTTTTTTTTTTTTTTTGCATACTGCTAGGCAGGGGTGTAAATGTATGTGTGTGTATGGTGTGGGGTACATAAGGAACTAAAAACATGGAACCGGCATTGCAACTGTACAAAACACATACTTGATTAAGTGAAGGCTTGAGGGAAAGATACACGTTAGTTGACGGAATTTTAATTTTTTCAAAATTAAAAATCTTGCAACTGTGAAGGGGTTTCTGTGTTGTTAATTGTTTCCCCCTTTAATATCTTTGCCAGCCCACAGCATTACTTTCCCATATTCTCTTGTAGAATAGTGATATCTTCCTGGAGTTCATCAACAATTTTTTCTATACTCCCTTTTATATTTCTTTCCCTGCAAATCTTAATACCAATTGCAATTAAACTGCAGGCTCATAGAATTTTGGCACTGGAAAGAACCAAAGAAATCATCCAGTGCCATTTGTCATCCTAGTTTTAACAGACATCTGTCATTATTGCAATCCACTATCTAGTCATCCCTTTTCATGATAAAAGGTTAGCCTGAATAATCTTTCAGAAACTACTCCTCCATATTCTCAGTCCAGGCAGTTTGCCTGAATTTGAGTCCATCCTTTATTAGGGGATAGTGAGTCTTAATTGGCTGATGTAATAAAACGACTCTTACACACACCATCACCCTGCCAACAATAATTGGTTTAGGAGTGAACACAAGATCAGTGGCTAAGGGGAGTCATGTCTGAACTTTTCATTTTACCGTGGATGATGGAGTTCTTTCCAGTGAATGTAAAATAGAGGATAGTTGTTCTGAAGCGCAGTAGCCATCTTGCCATCATGAAACGGAGCTCCTTACAGAATGAAACCACAAGAAAGGAGGGGAAGTGGGTCCTGTGGGCAGCATCAGCACCATGCATCAAGCCTCTGTATGAGTGAGGCTGGACTAAGCTAGCCACTTCTCTGTCGTTAAATTTCCCTTTTGACTGACATCATTTTGAGCAGGTTTTCAATCATTTGTATCAGAGAGAATCCAAGATGATAGGCCCATGATAGGCAATGCATTCACTTTACTATAGCCTGCTACACAGATTTTCTAAAGATTAGGAAATCCTTCTGAATATCTTCTCCTTTGAATCATTTGCCCATTTGTTCAGGTCTTTTATTTAAAGCTTTACAGAGATAATAAAATTTCTTTCATTCTGTTATCATTCAAATATTTATGCCAGTTAGCTGGCATATCTTCCTCAGATCCCCAAGTTAACAATTCTGTGGGCTAACTATTTGAGTTACAAAAGTCGTCTTCGTACGACAAATTCCTACAATTTGAATTATATATATTGTTATGATTCTTATTTAAATGTAGTTCCTGTAATGGAATACCACACAGCCAAGTGAGTTTAAAGCTCTGTGACACTCCATTACCACCAACCCCCCCATTAAAACTTTATTGTATTTATATGACCTAATAATATGTTTTTATTAGCTGCTGCATCACACTGGTGGTAACCTTTGCCCTCCAAATAACCCAGGAAAAATTTCAAGTGAAATGACAGTCATCTCAATCTTATATTTTTAGGATAACTTTTTTATCACACAATACATATATGTTAGGAAAAATTAGAAGACATAGACAATCATAAGAAGAAAATCTCATTCCTAAAATGATCAACCACAAAAAAACACTGACCTGTTCCTGGAAATCTCTCCACACACTTTTGTTTTTATATATATTTGCCTATCTATATGTGCATAAGCTTAATTTTATAAAAATAAAGCATATAACATTCTTCTGTGGTCTTTTTTTTTAAACAGCATTATCATTCATATATTGACATGTCAATAAGTCAATGTTTACTGTATAATTTTTAATGACTGATATTTATTATGGTAGTGCTATTTGTTTGAACAGGTAACTATTCATGTTTTTGTTGTTTTTGCTTGTCTGTCATTAACCATTTTCCTGATTATTTTCATACACTAAATCTCTCAGGTCGAATACCCAGTTTAAAGGTTATACATATTTTATTTCTTTGGTTGTATATTTTCACATTTCCCTCCATGAGAATCAAACTAACTTATAAATCCATCAGCAACATCCCAAACAGTACTAAGTATTATGTAGTGTTTTTTAAAAACATATTTAGGACATCTTTATCATGTTGGTTTTGACACAGGAGTTTAGCCTGTCAAGATTGTTTTAAGTCTGAATTTTTTCATTAATACATTATTTATATTCACCTCTTATCACATTAACATCTACATCTGATAAGTTACTTCTATGACATAGTCAATAACATTGATAAAAATCTTGACTAGGCCCATGCTTTGTCAAGGTTAAGCCCTTTGAGAAGTCTTTTCAGGTTGATGGTAATTTATAAGTCAATACTCTGGATTCAACAAGCAACTATCATACCTCCCTATCACCAACCCATGCCTTCATCTTCTCAAAAAAAAAAAAAAAAAAAAAAAACAAGATATATCTCTCTGTGGATCTTCCAAACCACATTTCCAGTGGTTCTCCCTTGAGATTAGAATTAAGTCCAAAGTAGCAATTCCCCACTATAACATCTTCTACCCTAAGAAAGATGAAACTGTCAGCAAAGCAAGTCAGGTCAATAATTTATCAGTCTGCACTTAGTAGATATTTCAGTGTGAATGCCCTCATCTAGATCATTTATAAAAGTGTCAAAATTGGTCCCAGGAGTAATTCCTATAAGTCTTAATTATTAGCCTTTCTCTACATATAGACATATATATTTATTAATATCTCTTGTTTCTTTTTCCTCTTCATTCTTCTGATCCGATCCCCTACTATAAATTATTTCTTCTAACTCTATAGTGATTCACTGTAATAGTTTTTATGTAAAGATAATAATAACTTCTGATGTTCTAAAAATTCTTTCAAACATCTCAAGAATATTCGTATACAAGAGCATAGATGCTAGAGATAGGGACTGCTCAGGCATATTCAAATTGAAATGGGAAAGAGAGAGCTTAGGCAAGTCATTTAACACTAAGTGCAATAGTCTTAGTTTGTTCTCTCATCTATCAATCAGATTAATACCTACCATGTACATCTCACAGAAGTCCCAAGAATAACAAATGAAAGTGTGTGTATATATCATCACAAAGCACCAACAAATAAGATATGATCATTAACATATTAAATAAAAATAAAAAGAAATAAATAAAAAGTATCTCATTTAACCCTCAGTGAAATCAGAGTCAATAACTCAATTTTAATACACGCCACAATGAATCATCAAAACAAGAATTTGCTACCACTCCCCCACACCAAGTAAATGTGGAAAATGAGTCCTCAGTCCCAACACATAAGATTCCAAATTAAAGGTAATTTGACTTTAGAGGTTGGGAGGTTGTAAATCATTTCCTACTCGTCATAGAATATCAAAGTCTGTGAATTAAACAAAATGATAATAAATACATTTGAGAATGCTTCAAAATTGTATCTTTGGTTATATCACTCTTACTCATTGGTATTCCATGCTCTTTCCTGAGTGATCGAAAGGGCGTGAAGGTATAGCTAGGATGAAATTAGTTATTTATTCTTAACATCCAGACTTTTTCAAGGGCCCACAGGGAGCAATGGATACTGACACCACTTTAATAATTGTGTTAACTATGAATTATTGCCATGACTGACTTCACTATAAATGTTGTGTTTTTTAAAAAAATCTGAGTATGGCCATGAGAGTCTGTTGAGCATATGTATGTCATCTGTCATATGTGTCACTGCAGAAACAATGGCTGGGAATTCTGGAAAACACTAGATGAGGTACATAGTAATTGAAACGCTTCTCCTTAAAAGACCTCCTCATGGAGCTATCTGAAGTGTGGAATTATCTATTCCTCCAAGGACAGAAAATTTCATTATTTTAAGATTTTAGCCCATATAACTAGATTTTGTTTCCATAAAGGGGATCCTATTGTAAACCTTTAGCTACCTAAATCCTATTTAATTCAGGTCCTTAAAACAAAATAAAACAAAAAATACTTTTTACAAAGTAGATCCTTGATAGTAGAACTAGTATAGATGTGTGGAATGACTGAGAATTCATAAATTTATTAATCAGGAGCCAATGCACCAGAGGAAATAAAACACTTGTACGCCTGGAAATAAAGAAGCAGATATCAATCCTAGCTTTTCGTGACCTGCTGAATTGAAAATATTTAAATAATTGAAATGTCATGTCTAGTCTTGTGAATTCCCTTTAAACGATAACTGTTAAACCAGCCATGGAGTTCCTTGGGTATATTTCTGGATGGGCAATTCTGGTTGCTAATGTAAATTTTCAACAGTGGGTATAGTTTAATTTATCTACTAATGGTTACTCATTGCCAATTTCTATGTAATTTAAAATATTTACTAATCACAGGAAACTCACTTGACATCACCAGAGAAGGAAATGTTATACGTAAATAACATTTTCTGCATAATTAAATCTCAACTCTCATATAAGCCAGGTCTGCAGCAGTGTGAAAGGGAGGACCAACCCTACTTTATTTTTTTTTAATTTATTTTTAATTCTTTAATGTCACTCCATATTTGACCCTTTTTACCCCATCTACTTCACCCTTCCTCACTACCCTCTGGTAACCACTAGTCTATCGTCCATGTCCATGAGTCTCTGTTTGTTTGTCCTGTTCATTTGTTGCTTTTAGGTATATATCCCACATATTAGTTATGTCATGTGGTTTTCAACTTTTTCTGTCTGGATTAGTCCTACTTTAAATGGGTCCCAATATAATGATGAACTTTAAGCTCCCATTTCTGCTCTGACAGTAAGCAATCTGACAGCAAGGAAAAAGCCATGGGCTGAAAAACCTAATAACCGAGTCCAAACAAATCATCTTATGTAAGAGTTAATATGTTCTGAAAGAGAGTTTGAAGGGAAAATTCCCTGAACTTTGATACATGCATAGGATGCACTGTTGTGGGTGTGGGAAAAGAGCCTCCTATGTACAAATAAGAAGCCTGTTCCATATTATTTCTCTGCTCATAAGAAATCCTGCTCAGCCTACTCTCAATTGGGAATTGACTCTTCCTGCCATACATAGGCAGAGTGGGTAAATCCCACAAGATCTCACTCACTCTCTCATGGGCCAGACCTGGAGGGAAGTGTCACAGGCAGATCAAAAGGAAGCATGCTGAATAAAGCACCCTAGGCAGCAGTTGCATACACACAATCAGAGAATGTTCTAATAAAACAGCCAGAGAATATCTGTTCCACAAAAATAAAGAGAAATCATCCTTGATCTCTAAGTAATAGAAGGCACAATGTAACCCTATTTAATCTATAGCTAGTGAGGACTCATAAAAAAATTTTTGAACTCTGAGTAATTGTTGAAGCCAAGGCTTAGCCTTCTCTGCAATTAATTACAGGGATCTGACTGAAGCCAGCAACCATCCCGGGCACACTCTGGGAGACAGGGAAAGCATTAACAGAATCAACATGATGAAAAGACAAGGGAAACCAGGATGCAGTGCACTGTAGCCATGTCAGACTGAGTGAGAAGAAATTAGAATACCAAAACCCATTTCATATTACCGTGTACACTGCTATTGCATTTCATTATCCTTAAATTGATGGTAATAAGCTATATTGAAACTTCAATCCATAGAGTACATTCAATCTTGTTAAGTCCCTAAACTAAAGGTTCCCACCAAGTATTATTATTCTATTGTCAATGACTGAACCAGGGGGACCCAAAATGACAATTGCAGTTGATATTCTGGCATACAAAAAGGACCGGAGTGAGATTACTGATTAGAGTGTATACAAGCTAACACAGCATGTTTATATCAGTCCACTAAGTAGTACTATTAATTGTTTTTCTATGAGAGATTTTATTTCTGCTTACTCCGGGGTCAAATAATGTTTTTTAAATAAGAGGAATATTATTCTACATTTTAAATATAGAGGAAAAAAACTCTGCTCTAAGTACAAGCACTTCATTTTCTGAAATCTAATTTGCAATTCAGAATGAGCAAGTCTGATACACAATAAACAATACATGCCTTAATACTAATAATGCAAAATATCAGACCTTACTGTTTCTTCAATAATTTTGTTTCATTTGTTTCTTTGTTTCTTCCTTGATTTACATGTACAAATGGTTAAGCTGTCTCACTTTTAGAATGTCAAACAAATTTAGGAAAAAATAAATGGTTGGTGCATATTGGTTTAACTTAAAATTTAAATAATCATCTTGTCATTTAAATAATCATTTAATCAACTCGCTGAATAAAGATTGTGGCTTTTAACATTGCTACAGAGAATTTAACATTTGTCCAAGGCTCAGTATATACTAAAACATTCAGAGTGGTGAAATCTAAATTGTTATCTTCTTTACTATCCTTCCTTATACATTTATAACAATTCATATCTCTTTCCTATAGCACACCACCTTTATTCATCATTACCTTACACACAAAAGATATCCCCACCTTATCTTTCCTATACCTCTATAAAGCCTCAGCATCTCTGCCATAGAGAGAGTACTCATAACACTCTATATCAAATTAAACTTTTTCTTTAAAGATCACTTGGAGTGGCAAAGAAAGAGGAAAACCCATTATGACCATGTATGGGCGAATAGTTCTAGTATATTCAGATACTGTCAAAAGGAGCAATAAGGTAATATTTCAATGTCAAATCATCACATGAAATTAACACCAATATAATTATTTACTCATAAAATAAGAGCACATGATTTCTGGGAACAAGTACTCATGTACATGAATAAGCATTCTCATTCTCATTCTCTCTTTCCATCCATCGCTTTTTCTCTCTTCCTTTCTTTCTCTCCTTCTCACCCTCCCCACTCTCTTTAGCTGACAATTGGGTCATATAGGGTTTTTTCTCCTTCATTCTCATTTAACGGTGATATTTGACAACTTCAATACAACATAAAATAAGTTCAGAATACTGTGCACACACAAAACATATGGATATACATAAAACACACACACGCCGATGCCATTTATAGATAGTTACTTAAATACCGTTGAGGCATTACAAGAAAAAATTAAGATTTGAAAAATAATTAACACACATCTCAATAGGGCAAAAAAATTATTGGTCAATAGCAAGGATGGCATGTTTATGAAAATCAAGTCTTTTAAGATCAATATAATCACTTTCTATGAAGTACAACTTAATGCCACAGAAGTAGGGGGGGTGACAGATATGCTCTTGCATAATACCATAAAGGCCTTGGACTGCATGAAACTACGAAGGGAACTAGAATTTAAAATCGTCTTCACACTTTCAACAAAATCTACAAATTTTTATGTTTTATAACTAAAAGTTGAGTCTTTATGAAGACGATTGCAATGGGCTGCACATAATGAACACTGCAAGCTTCATCAGAAAGGACGTGTAGCAATGTTAATTAAGCATTCATTAGACAAGGAGGCTAAGTGAGCCATGGGAAAAGAAAAAGTAAGATCTAACTGTTAGTAATTTAGAAAGTCAGAATAACCTGTCTTGATTAGAAGTTAAGGGTCTCAGTTTTAGGAGGATTACCAAAACAATAAGTAGAGTTGGTTTTTTTTCTCTCTCTCACTTGCTTTTTAACTCTCATTTTAGACTTCAAGAGCAGTTGAGCAAAAAGAATGAATAGATATGTTTAAAAGGTCAGTATGTAGTGAGAAAGGAACCAAGATGGAGTTTAAGATATCCTCACAAGGACTGATTAAAAAAACTATTGTAAGAAAGCTAATGAAGGCAATTAACCCAGCATCAGGCAAAGCAGCTGGTGGGGATTTTTCAAGCAAAACTTGAACTAGCTTAGATGTCCCACTGTCAATGACACAGTCCAGAGGCTCCTGACTTTTACAAAAAGATAAGTGTACATTGTAATTTAGGCCTAGGAAAGGATCCAAGAGTTTGATTAAGTTAAGTGATAACTGATAATTATTGAGGAGAAATTAAGAGTGTGTAAGTATACTTAAAAGTAATAATATGTACTGAGAGTTCCTCAAAAACTGCAAGGGACAAGCACATTTTAACTTAATTCATCTTCATTTGACATGAAGTCTAATGTATATTACTTTAAGGTAGAACTTAGTCTTTTCTGCAAAATATCAAAAGTGATCAGACCCTTAGAATCACTTTAATTAATCCCATTGTCTAATCATCAGTCATTGCTTATCTATTATCACAAACCTGATGGGGAAAATTAGAAGAAATTTCCTGGTCTGTGGCACTTACCTTTCAAATTTGAATTAATTCTCTGTTCATAAACAAGCTAGGAAACAGCAAGAAGGAATGCTTGGTTGAACTTGGAGAAGAAAAGACAGAAATTACTTAAGGAAAATGAACAAGTAGGGACCTACAGATTATTATCTGTAATTTCTCATTGATGGGAAAAACAGAGTCCTGAACAAAGAAAAGATAGAAAACAGGCAAAATGGAAAAAAATTAAAAACCTAATGAAAATTATAAGTTCAGGTGGTATTGGCTGAAGAAATAAAGTCTGTCAACTAAGTTGTAATAAAAGAAGAAAAGAATCATCTACATTTCAAGTCTGAGAAAAACAGGAGTTCAAATGTGTGTTCAGTTTGGCGAATGAAGTGGAAGTCTGTGCTAACGATTTGACTCTAAAGAACATAAACTTGCTGGTATATTTAATAAAAAACTGATAAAATTAGAAGTTTGCATTCTTTTCAGAAATACATGAAAGCTGAGTCAATATATTTTATCTTTTCAGTTATAATAGCTTATATTTAATAAGTACTTCCTAAGTGCTTTGATAAGTACTTTGCAGGTGTTACCTCTCATGAGCTTTTTTACCAACCTTTTGAGGTAAGTACCATTTCACATCCATTTTACATGTGAGGAAATAGATACATAAGAAGCCAACTTACTTTTCAAGAGTTTCACAGTTAGTAACTTACTGTTTTGCAAAGAAAAAGTGTGACTGTAAAATATGGAGTGGTATAATTAAATATTTTCTTTAAGTTCCTGATCGTTATATTTAAGAATCTGTTTGTCAGAGCCTAAGGAATACTCTCCTTGAATTTTGACTAAAACTGCATTGAATTTTAATTTAAATTCAGGGAGACTTTTACAACTAAAATAGATTTCCCAACTGTACATGTTTTATTGCACCATATCATATGTCCTTCCTTAATGTTTTAAAATTTTCTTCACAAAGTTTGTGCTAATTTCTATTATTTTTTCCTAATAGCCTTCTAGTTTTTGTTTCTATTGTGAACTGTATTGTTTTAAAACATTACATTTAGAATTGGTTATTGTTGATGTAGAGAAATATAACTGATTTTTGCACATAGATCTTGCTAAACTAGAATTATCTGGTCACCCAAGTCCACTCTCTTAGAGAGTCACCATTTGTTAATTATCAAACATTCCCTGAAGAAAGATTAAAGATAATTAGGCTATACAGAGCAGTCAATAAAGAGTTTTTAGTGAAGGCCCAGTTTCCATCCATCCCTAGGAACTAACACCAGCACAGTGATTCAGAGGGGACGTAGGCAAGGCAACCCGAGGCTTGTAAACAGCGGAACGATATTGAAAGACACAACCCACAAAGCACCTCTAACATCATCAAAGCCCTTCTTCATGGAACTCCTATCTACCCTTTTTTATTTAACTATATGTAAAGAAAAGTTAACAAATAAAAAAGGCAAAGCTTGAATTTTCAGAAGGTGACAAGTTCCATGAAAACAACATGCGGATCAATAAATAGAACATTCAGAATTCCCTGTATAGTCTTAAATTCATCACAGCTATCCAGTCATCCAAGCCAGATCATCCTGAGCCTCTGCTACACTCCACCTCCCTCCATATCTGCATACAACACCACCTCACACTTTCGACACCTTCTGATCCCTCAAACTTATCACCTCTTTCAAGCTTTGTCACAGACTACTTCCGGGCTCATAGCACTCCTTCCTGGGGATACTGTGACAGTCTTTCACCTGGCCTTTGTGGTCTCCAGTCTTGCTCTTCTTAAAACCATTATGTGCATTATTACTTGTGCGACATCTCCTCCAAAAAGCCATCCTTGAACTCTCTTGTTGAACTCCACCATTTCCTAAATGCCATATCCTTACCTTCATAGTTAAATGTATAACTGTTTGGAATATTTTTGTTAATATGTCTGTTTCCCAAAATAAGTTCTATTCATAGTTGTACCCACAAAATTTAGTAGAGTAGCTGACATCTAGTAGATGGTCATTATGTGTTTCTTAAACTAAAAGCAAAGGGTTTTAACTGCTTGTCGTTTTAACAGACAATCCTCAAACTACTGCTGTTTTTTTTTTCTTTTTTCCCTAGACCAATTACACAGACATTGTGTTCTGGGATTATTTTCCCCTTGTAGACCACTCTTTGATCTTTATTTCAATTTGATTTTATCTGGGGAAAAAAAAATACTGCTGGGTGAAAGGGGAACCATATGGGTTATATGTTCTGATTTATGACCCCTAAGGGTGGGTAGAGATTGATTCTTTATTGGATGAAAGCAAATGCTCTAGTGTGTGTATGCAGTAGAAGAACAAGAGTGTTTCTTACTGGGATGAGAGAGAGGCCCATAGACATTCCTGTAACTAAATTTTAAAAATGCACACAAAAGAATCTTGCATTACAGAAATAATTTTGCTAGTGTTTTTCACAGTCACTACAGGTCCTTATTAAGAGCCAGACAAGAGGTCATGTCTGACAGAGGAGACTTTTATGTAGTTCATGGCAATTCTAACACAGGTTCAACTGCTTCTATTTAATACTATTGTACAGTTTTGCATCATTCTGTGGGTTTTCTCTATTTTATAATATCTGCGATAAGAGAAGGAAACACTTCAGAAATGAAAGATTAGTTTCCTAAATCATAAAAATGAGCTTTGTAATCATTTCCCTTTAAGCAAGGAATTAAAGGATAATAAAAGCCCTAATTAAGGACCTCATTAGCTTAACTAGATTTTCATATGCAAAACATTGTTATGAAGAACTACGATAGAATGACTATTCCTCCTGTCCACTGCAAATCCAAAGAGAATATTGCTAGGATTTTTCTTTTGTTTCTGTCCATTCAGTGTTATTGTCTTTGTTTAGGACCATCAATTCTCTTCACCCAATCCATGATTCCTCCTTCTGCTCCTTTTAGTTGCCCACTCTTCTTGATTTCTTTCATTTTCTTTTAAAATTTATCATTCATTCATTCACACATGCATGCATGTATGCATGTAAACAGCAATTATTAAGACTTTAATATGAGCCAGGCACAAAGCTAAGAGTTTGAGAGGCATGGATTAACATAGTATGTTCTTTTCTGTATTTCTTGTCTTCTGGTCCACTCAGTCATCATTAGCTTCCTATGGAATTACTTGTCTTAGTCTCTCCTTCCCTACAGGCAAAATGCTTCTTCCAAAGTAGGCTTTAAAAGCCTTCCAGGTTCTTTCAGCTCTCTTCTCATATATAAAAACCCTAATATTATATTAGTAATTTTCAATTTATCCAATTCCACGGTTGATATTATCATATGATATTGGGTTATTCTATGCCCTTTCTTATTGGTATAAATTTAAATGCAACTTTGAAACTGAATACGGCTGAGGGCAAGTACATGCAAAATGATTCTCTCTGATCTTCTGGGAAAATGACAATAACACACTGTCTTCCAATACATGGTATTTTTGCAGTTTACATTTAGCCTGATACATTATAGGATTTGTTGGGGGAAAAGTTAAACATTCTGAAATTTTTTGACAGCAAAATTCTCTGTATTAACTTTACACTCGAAATCTAAAACAGGAAGTTGGTTTCTTAAAGTCCTAAGATTGTACTCCAATCTCATTGAATAAGAGTCCTGCAGGGGGATCTTGGAGTTTGACTATGTTAAGAGTGGAAAATCTTCAAAGTGAGCCAACTAGCTAGGTCAGCTACAGGGAAGAAATATCTTTAGATACCAGAAGTTGTCCTACTTGCTTGGGTGTGGGTTTAGGAAATGTATAGGATATGAAGATGGCCAGTGTCTGCTTCTGTAATCTGCTCGCTTATTAATCAGAGTGTAGTACGAAGTGATGAATTTGTATTGCGTTAATGGTCGACTTCTGCTTTCTGTAAACTGCTTACTTGTTTAATGTAGTTTTGGGCTTTGTGAGCTACCTCTTTTGAAATTGTAAGAGTGAAGACTTCCCAGTAAATCAGTAACAAGGAGGTGATTCCTTGAGGCACCAAAGTCCCAGGAAGTGGCAGGATATTCCAAGATACAGATAACAAGACTGTCTACCAGGCTATGTTTGATCTAGCAATTCCCCAGATACATTTATCTTTTTAAGGGACATTAATGGTTAACTTCTGCTTTCTGTAATTTCCTTACTCTCTCTTCGTTCTAAGATGTAGTGAGAGGCTTCATAAACTGCCTCAAACAACCACCCGAGGCTGATCTCCTCTAACCCTGCGTGGTAGAGAGTCAGTCGCTGGCTGGCTAATAAAGGCTCATAATTAATCTCAATTGGCTCCGTGGGTCTTAGATTTGAACGCACCACAACAACTATTTTAAAAAATTCCTTGGGAGACTCAGAGTCTAGACTTTAAGAACCTGTGGGGTAAGTTTTGAAGCCATGAGATTTGAATTAAAATCTCAGCTCTATACTGATTCTCTTTCATGAGCTTTAGTTTCCTCATTTGCAAGATTAACAATATCTAATTTATGGAATTGTTAGGATTAAATAAATGTATTTTTTAAAGTACTTAGTTCATAAAGATCTCAACAATTGCAATATTTACTGTATGAATTAAGAATAAAGTATCTTGTTTTACATTTGTAAATTAAATAAAAACTGGTTCTTACACTTTCTTATTCAGGTTTGTGAATCCAAGAAATATCACGTGTTACTAGGGAACCAAAAGCCAAAAAGGAGTTTCTTTGAAAATAAAGTGAAATGGATTAGTAAAATTATTTGATCAAATAAAGTAGAAAAGATGAACTACACAAAAAGGGAAGAGATAGATTTTTGTTTGCTTTGACAGTTTCGTTCTTATTGCTGTTAATAACAGCTGGGTGCCTACAATGCATTAGGCTCTGTAAAAAGAACAAAAGTAGAGAGCACCTGGGCCCTCAGGAGGTACATTATTGATCCAGGAAAAGCCTCACTGAAGATGCGAGCCTAACCCAGGAAGACAGAATGATCAGTGGGAGCTAGTTCTTCTAGCCCTCCTGGTTAGCAGGAAATAGGACACAGTGCAGGGAGTGAGAAAAAGAGAATATAGAAATCAAAAAGCAGGCAGATTCATTCTTACAAGCACTATAAGCTATAAGGCCAGACAGAGGTCTTGAAGCCAGAGAATTAAAAAGTGGCCGATTAAAAGGGTCAAGACTAATGGTAGAAGTGGAAGTACAGTCTATTCTAGTAATTTTTCATTAAGAAAAAAAAAAGAAAAAGGCTTAACTGTGTGCACTGCATGTGTTAGATGCTGAGTAAATGTTCACTGAATGAATAATAAGGAAAGGGATAGGGTGATTATGTAATACACATAAAAGTAATAGACACATTCTTAAAATCAAAAGATCATTTTTACATTCAATAAATATTTGGTAACTAATATACGTAATATGCAATGCTATATTGTGTGAGTGTCTGTGTTCGGTGAAGCTTGGCTATAAAGATAAGTAAGATTTCAGACTCTGAGCTCAAGTGTTTAGACTATCAAGAATAATAATAGTTTATACATATAGCATTTGAAAAGCTAGTATATTAAATATAAAACGACTCACAGCAATTTAATATTTATCACCTTATTAAGCTCAAGAACAATGGAATATATTGGCTTTTCATGGCATTAAAGACATTTATGTCTTAAAATGATAACCCTATGCAATATTTGATTTCATATTACTTTAAACTATTTGTATATTTACTAATATAAGGTAGCTAGTGTAAAATGACTGCCTCAGAAAAATGTCATTTTTTGGCTTGTAGGTCAATGTCTCATCCATGGATAGCCTGAAATAGCAGCTTCTGCTTCTGCTCTTTAACCAAGCCTCTTGATGAGAAATGGTTTCCCTAAGGTTTTCAAGGTCTTATTATATGCCACCTGAATGTGCTGAGTTACGATTTTCTTTCTGATCACTTAGGGATTTTTTTAAAGCAAAACATGGCCAAAGAAAACTTAGCCTCAAAATTCATGTTGTCTAAAACTGAATAAATACTCAGAGAATAATATTTATAAATACTCTTAACATGATAAATAAAATTTATTGTTTTATTATAGAAACTGTGCTAAGTAAGAATTTTCCATGTATTAATCTCATTTACTTCTACTAACAACCCAATGAGGTAGTTACTACTAATATCTCCATTTTACAGATGAGAAAACTGATGCACAGAGAGGTTAAGTAAATTACCAGGTTGAACAACTATGTTGCTCGTTTTTACCCATTTTCAAACCTTAAAAATTAAGTGGTTGGATGAAAATTTTATATTCTAAAGAAAGAAGGAGAATACTAATTTCCATCCCCTGGACACTCTTTCCAAAATTGACAACCGGATGAAAACAAACCTATGTAATAAAAAGTGGAATGCTGTCTTCCTCACTGACCCTCTAAGAGAAATCAATATACAGATTGTGTTCCTTTAGAAAATCAGAAATAGATTTCATTTTTAACCCCAATTATTGAGAGAACCTAGTGCCATATATCTCATAATCTATTTTTCTCTAGCAAGAGCAGAGAATATTTGTGTTTGATGTTTTCATTTTCTGAGAGCCAGTATGGCCAGGAGGAATAGATGACCAGTAGAGAGATGCCCAACAAAAGTGGTAGTGGTGACAGCAGCAGATGGAAAATAAACCATGGGTGTATTGGAAATAATCAGACATCATCCTACAGCTGGGAAATCAGCAAGAAATGAAGATCCAGCTTTCTGCTCATTAAATCTGTAATTAAGGTCTCATTCTGCTTCATTGAAATCCTGCAGCGTTGGTAGGTAATACCTTCTCTGTGCTGGGTTAAGGGAACCCCTACAAATGTCAGAGTGATAAGTTAATTAAAGGGTTGTATGGTGATAAAAAAAGATTAGTAATATTTGGGAAGAATCACAAATAATAATAAGATGATTCTGATCAATTTCCACATGGCTACCTCAATATGATGTGGGACTTGAAGAATATGGAAAAATATTAAGGAGTCTGTGTTTCCAATATAAATTTCAGTAGAAGGACTCACAACCAGAAACTATTCTGCAAGCTTACTAAATTTCTCTGGTATATATGAAATTAATACAATATTTAATATGCATTAGAACTTTAATTGAGACCATAAGAAGTACTACAAAGTCATATCCATGTATACTTATCCAACTACTTAAATTTGACACAGGTAATTCAGGATAATTTGTAGAAAATAATTTTTATCCTGTCACATCAGCATTTGCATGTGAGGCAGGTATACAAATAGTACCAGTCATAATTTGTCATCAATGAGTTTGTATAAATATATTTGTTACCATCATACAAAGCTGAGACTCTTAATGACAGCAATGGAAGAATTAGAAAAGATCACAAAGAGAAAAGATGTGTCATTAGAGACCAAGGTTAAGATCAGCCACACCCTTGTATTTCCAATTACTGTATGCGGATGCTAAGGTGATCAGTGAAGAAAAGCCGATAGAAAAAAAAAAATTGAATCACTTGATGCATGGTGCTGGAAGAAAGCTCTGCAGATAGCCCGGACTACCATAAAGAACAACAATGTCTTAAGCACCATTGGAGGCAAAAAGGACAAAACCGAAGCTGTCCTACTTCGGGCACATCATGGGAAGCAGTGTTCTTTGGAGAAGACAATAATGCTAGAGAAAACAGAAAGCACCAAGAAAAGAGAAAGACCAAATGCGAGATGGATTGACCCTATAAAAGAAGCCAGAAGCATGAGTCTATAGGAGCTGAGCAGGATCATGGAGGACAGGACAATGTGGACATCATTCATTCACAGATTTTCAAGGAGTTGTAGCTAGCTCACAGCATATAGCACACATCATATTAGCCCATAAAATCATTTAAGTAACATCTTCCTTAAGTTTATTAATTTTCTCATAGGTATTTCTATTTATAAACCTATAAATTTCTTCTTTCAGACTTAGAGAAGCTTTTATTTTTCTGAAATTAAATGCATCAACACTGACCTTTCACAACTTGGTAAATCAGAGTTATAGCCTTCTGGGTTTTTCTCATTTGTAAATTATTTGCAATACCTACTGAATAAAATGTGATGGGCTTTTGAAATAACTTTTGATATTGTTTTTTAAAAATCACAATATATCATTTTTGTCTTCATAAGGGGAAAAAATGACATGTAATTGACTATATGTAAATGAGATATGAAACCCAAATGTCTATGGCAGCTATCGCATAAAATATATTTTATCTTGAGAGAAAAAAAAAGGAAGAGCCTATAGTATTGTTTTCTTTTTATGGCTTAGACACAGGCTTAAAATTCACTCATCCAACTAGTTCCTAACTTCTGTCGCCATGAAATTCTCAAAAAATATGAGCTCATTTCTTTTTGCTATAGATTAGAAAGACCCAAGAAGCAGTATGTCTGAACTTAGACTATATATCTGTCACTCACTGGTTATGTAACTATGCTCAGTAGCTGTGCTCAAGTGATAAAGTTGATGAGACCATTTCTTCAAACCTCAAATGGGGATAAAAATACCCATCTAACATTACATTTCTGAAAGTGCTTTGTAAAAATGGTAAATGCCTGTACAAATGCTAGTTGGCCGATGATGTGGTTTGGGGGAGGAGGGCCTAATAAGTCCCTAGTTATTTTCCCTAACAGATTTCCATTTTGTTTGGAATGCCACAACCATTGTGTCCTCAGATATCAGAACCCAATTACCATCTAAGTTTTGAGATAATTCCATCGTATTTTAGGGAAAGTATTTTTTAGGAGGCAAATAGTCATTTGGGATCATTACTTTGCCATTTGATTAAAAAACGTCAATTTAGTATATCCAGATTTCAACACATGTTCCAGAGCAAGGCTTCTCAAAATGTAATGTGCTCACAAGTCACTTGAGAGGAATATCCTAAATACAGGATTTGATGCAGAAAGTCTGGGGGTGGGGCCTGAGAATCTGCATTACTCATATAAATTCCTAGGTGATGCTGGTCTCAGGCCACACTTTGAGTGGCAAAGCTCTAGACCCTCTACAGGTACATTCTCCAATATGGCAACCAATAGTCACGTGTGTCCATTTACACATAATTAAAATTAAATTACATTAAAATGCATTTCTTCTGTTGCAATAGCCACATGTTGAGTATTCACTAGTACATGTGGTTGGTGGTACAGTGTTGGACAACACAGAACATTTCCATCTGACAAAAGTTCTATTGGACGGCTCTACTCTGGAGTAAGACAATAAAGGGGGGTTGGAGTGGAAGGTTGCCTTGACCTAACAAGTTTCTCCAAACCCTCTAAAGTCATGCCCTTGTGTCTATACTTGGCTTCAATGGTTTAAACTTCTGTATCTTTTGCATAAAAGGAAAATATAAATGACCTCACTGCAAGGCGTACATTGGGGCATTTATGATAGGGGAAGATGGGTTTTGAGTTTGAGCCTTCAGATAAAGAGAGAGACTGAATGGCAGTTCCTTAACAGCGGGGAAGAGAAGAAGGTCCAATAATGCCCAAAGAGAGAATGACTAAGAGCCAGCCTTGCTCCTCTCAAAGGAAGAGTAAAGTGATATTAATCAGCACACTATTGTATACAAAGAGGGTTCTCTCAGGAGAAGAGCAGCGCATCTGTCCCACTCACACATCAAAGAGGCCTAGCAGCTGAAAATGCTTGTGTCAAATCTCCGCTCAGCTTCTTTTTCTCCTTGCTTTCCTTTCCTGGTTCATTTGCTATTCTGTGGGCTGTTTAGCAATAAGCCCTTCATCAGATTAACATTTCAAACCCATTGTTGGTCTGTGCTGGCTTAAATGAACTAATCATCATTAGTACTTCAAAACCTGTCTGGCTATGCCTGCAAGGGGAAAAAAGAAGGAAGAGGAGAAAAGGATAAAGAAACAAGCCTGACTCATTAAATAAGTCATCCATAAGTAGTTGGTCAAGACCAAAACAAAAGCAGAATCCTGAGTATTTTTTATTCATTAATCAATTCACAGACACTGGAGCTAGAGAGGCAGAAGTGGGACCTTAAATATATACACCCATCTATATCTACATGTGCATCTATATCTATATCTCTTCCCTGTGCAATAATGGAATAGAGAAATCTTTCTTAGGAAGATAAGGAAAAGAAGCTTAGAATCTCATTCATTTCTTTCTCTGTGGAAAATATTAGTTGTGACTGATTTCAAAGCAAAACTTATTACAGACCTAGTTTTCTATTCTTTCTGCTTTATACACTCCAACTGAATTATATTCCCCAAAGTAATTGAGATGAGTCATCTATTTTATAGTAGTACTGATGTTGTCTTGCTTTTAATGTATGTTTTGTATCATATTACAGAATGCAGTTGACCCTATCGCCTTTATGGGCCAATTAAGCCATCAGCCTGGCTTAACCTGAGTTTACCAGACAAGCTTATGGCTAGATCAGAATTCCTAGTAAGTATATTCATTATTTATTCTACGTTTTACTAAAGTTTTCATAATGATGCTTTTAGCTCTGTGGCTGAAAAAATATAAAACACTCCCAGACTGTTTCCTATGTTTGTCTGCAAGACCAAGAGAAAGTCTTAAAGCATGTTCTGGATTTAAATGATGAATTTCAAACTTAAGCAAAAACATTTTTCTCTTCTTGTGAATTCAACATTACCCTATCCCTGTGATCTATTAGTTTGTTTCCTGAAGTGTGATATTTGTAAGAGAGATGGTTGAAGATGCTGAACTATCACAGCTTTACAGACATTGAATGAGGGTGTCCCATATTCTCATTTCAACTCTCTTTCAATTCTTTCATAAGGTCAAGGAGAAAAACTCTTTTGGTAGCTTATTGACCACCACTTCTACTTGCCAATATCCCATTATAAGAAACAAATCAGCCCTTAAACTCAGCGTCTTCTGAAAGCAGTTGTTTCTAAATAAAAATTTTGGTGTCACTGAGTTTATCGTTTTTAACATTTTCCCTTAATTTATAGCATATCGTACTTGCTTTTCTATTCATGGTAGTAATAAAATGTTTATTAAAAATATGGTACATAAAAGATAGTTTTTAAAAAATATATTAATCTTAAAATGAAGCAAGTGAATAGAACAGAAATAATGAAAGAGTAGCACTGATTTGAAGCATTCTTTTTGCTTTAAGGGGTGAAAAGTAGAAAACATAATGTTGTTCCTTAGCTGTTAACCCTTTCTATACATAGTGGGTTCAATTTCTACATCAAAGACTGTGCTCATGATATGATCTTCGAAAACAACGTTTCATAGAAACTGTAAGTGAGAAGATGAGAAGAAATGTCTAATTCTTTTACAGGATCACGACTTAGGGCAGAAAAAGGTGCTAGGGAGCACATAGGTAGCCTAAGTGGCAGGAAAAGATGAGCAGAAAAGTAGCAACAGCAGAGGATGTGTCAAAAACCATAAGAAAGTAAGAAAACAATCCTTATCCTTTCCCTCTTGTTTGATTTCAATATGGTGGGTTACTTAGTTTGCCACAAACTTTTCCCAAAGGCGAGCTTTTAAGTGTCTTCTGTTATCTTTAAGGAGAGGAAACACAAGATGTAATTGGTATGTTTCAACTCAGTGTCACGTTGCCATTTTTTAATAAATGGGACCAAATTTATTCTAAGAAGAAAACTTTCTGGAGACCTTTATTTTTAATTACCCTAATAAGAAAAAATACTAGTTCTCATTTCCTGATCATTTGTTTTTTGGATAAAACCTCACAACTGTGTTTAATTAATAAACATTTATTGAGCACTTACTATTCATGAAGCAATTTGTGTTTGCTGTATCAAAGATACAAAGTGGTACCCTGATTCTTAAAGCTGAGTCTATGGAAAAGAAATCATGACATCACCTGGGGGCTTCTTAGAAATGTATAACAAGGGATAATTAATATAAATGGTACAATGTAAATTTAGAGAAGATAATGATCTACAAAAATCATAAAGACAGGAACTGAGTCTAAAAATCTATCCAGGATCAAAGGACAGAAGCTTGCCCCCACTTTGAAGTGTGGTGATGATTTTTAGGCAAAGAGAGGACAGAACTATTTACATGCCGTCTTAAATATGCAGAAAAAAAAAAAAAACCTACTTGACTAGATTGAAGTATACATGCTGAGGGCTTTTGAGAAATTGGACTCAAGGGAAAGGGTAGGGCAGTTCTGATAGTCAAACAGAAGAGTTTAATTTTTACACCAGAGGAAATATATGCCATCCTTGAAAATACGCAGACTAGGAAGTCACAAAAGTAGAACCCGTCCACTGGATATGATAAATGTTCAGCATTTGAGAAATTGAGTTGGTTAAACCCTATGTTCAGGAGTGATTAGCGTAGCCCCATGGTAGGTGGGATGAATTGCAGGGGGAAAAGCCAGGATGGTGTGGGATCTGATGCTTTGATTAATGTCTATTTAGCAAAAGAAAGACAAAGGCCCTAAAAACAATAATTACATGTCAGAGACCAATATAATTAAACCACTGTATCACAACGACTATGCCGATTTGAATTTGCTTCAATTAAGGAGCTCTTTCATTGAAATAAAGTTTCTAAAAATGTTATTTAATGGCACCACTGCACTGCTGTTCCATTCTTTCAGCTGAAACCCATCTCCTTTTATTCTCACATTCTATTACAACTAAAACAACAAACGTGAGTATAAACTATGACATTTTAATTCAGGAAGCACCTTTTCTTCAAGCGAGGCAGCAGGCAGTATGAGCAAAATCTAAATCTGTGGCGTCACACTTGGGTTTGAAACACCAAACCCAAGTGGCCAGACACTGGTGCTTCATGACATTGGCCAGTGACTTAACTTCTTCCATCCTCAGTTTCTGCATCTTTAGATGGAAATAAATAATACCCATTTCATAGGACTACTGTCACAAGGCCCAGCACATAGTTGGATCCTGAATATAGGTGTTGCTATTAACATTTTAATCCTCACCCCTCCTCTTCACTGATGATGAGAGGATCAAACCCAAGACAGAGATATCACCATACTCCCTTTAAATTTAAGAACATGGCTCTGCTTTTACACTAATCTAGTTTTCTATATAGTTATTCCTTAGTTAAGCCAGCGGTCTTTCAAATAAAGGAAAAAGAGAGAGAAAGGAAAAAAGTCAGTGCCCTGCAAATATTGAACTGTATTCTATGACCAATGACATGCTGATATGGAAACTCAGATGTGGGCAAGGCTATGGGCACCTGAAATCTCTTTCCTTGGCTCTTTCAAATTAGGCTCTTTCCAGTTTTCTGGGTACTCTCCTCCACCTTCCTTCATTTTCCACCTTTTCCTCTCTAAACACAACTGTTTTTTAAACTACAAGAAAACCAATCCTCCCCATAACTCCTTTTCCTCCTCTAACACGAACCCAAGCTGCCCAGAAAATATTTCTTCTCCTAAGAAGAGAAAGTGAAGGAATCAGATCTCCTGAGTCTCAGCTACATAAATTTTTCTTAAACACCAGCAATTCCAGAGCTTTCTAATTGTTGCCAGCTCTCCAGAAATCACTGATAGAGCCTCCGCTGAAAAACTAAAAGAGGCATTTTACTCACAGTAATGACTGCCTCTGCACCTAGTAACTGTCTGATCTTTTTTTCTAGCACATGTAGTAATTAAAAGCATGTATATGTGTACTCACTGGTAAATGAAGAGGAAGTTCCTAATTCATTCCTAATTGAACTTATTTTTTATTTTCAAGCCATCTGGTGGGGTCAGGAGTATAGTTGATAGGAAAGACTTGAGTCTACATTATTAGCATATACAGGATTTAATCCATGGCATTGATTTTTGTAATGACATCCAAAGCCTGAACATTTTCTAGGAGTGGAGTTACAAATGCAAAGAGCCATTCCAGAGCCCAGAGGAATATTTTCCCTACTCATGAACCATCCATATACAATGGAGAATCACAGAATACTAACATGGCAATAGCTTGAACATCTAGTTCAAAGTTTTTATTTTTTGGTGGGGGGAGAAACCTTGAAATGACTTAACCAAGATAAGTCAGGGCCAAACCCCTATTTTTCTATATTAGAGGTTCTCGAACTTTAGGTTTCATCATAAAATCATGGGGGCCTTGTTAAAACACAGATTTCTGGGCCTTATACCCAGAGTTTCTGATTCAGTCGACCTGGGATGAGGTCAGATAATTTGCAAGTTCCCAGGTGAGGCTAATGCTGCTGGCCTGGGGACCTCTCTTTGAAAACTACTTCTCATACTACCTGTCAACCATGAAGAAATACCGTGAGATGCTCCCTACATAATTTTTAAAATATTCATATTAAATATCATAGTTTCTACTTCTTAGAGGAGAAAAAGTTTTGAAAAACTGGATTACCATTTTATCGTCATCAGCTCCCCTTTCCCCAGCCCACTCACTGTCACGACTTTAATAAAAGCTAAGCTTTTATACACTATCGGCATGTTTTTAGCTCCATGTTAGGTTATCAAGATCAGGCTCAGTGATATATAAAATTAAACTAAAAGTCATCATTTCTCTCTTTAAAGGAAAAACTTTTTAACATAAAAAGGTGATACTGTTTGCTTGAAAATATCATGCTGTGAACTATCCTATATTTTCATCAGGGTGAATAAGGGGGAATGTTGATTAAATAAAGTGGCTTTTAGAAAGTAAAAAGGCTGTGGTGGGAAATTAGGGAAAAAAAGCAAATGAAAAGAAATAAAATATGACTTTTGAGCAACAACCAGTGCCTGACACTAGAGAGGGACTTCCACAGTTTCACATGACTATCCAGTCAATCTGCGATGTTCTTGGTGCAGTTGCTTGCATTTTTCTTCTATTTATAAAAGATAGTGTATAATCTATGCCCCACTCTCCCCATATGTGTACATGGTCCCACTTTTAGGAACTCTACCTATACAACATGCATGACCTGGAAAACATGCCAGTAACTAATTACAATAACTCTTTATTGAACATTTCTACCACTAAGCAATCAAAATTAGATATTTATCCTAGGTCACACAGCTATTGAGTGGTAAAGCAAGAACTCTAACCCCTATAACCCAGGTTTCTCTGATTCTAAAGTCTGCTGTCCTTTTCAAAGAATCAAGGATACTATAGAATGCTGTTTGTTTTCCTTTTATACTGGACACTACACGAAGCTCTACATATAAATAAATAAATTCGTGACAGCAGAACACAGAGAGATCAAACAGGTCTGGGATGTATAGATCTGAAATACATTTTTCCCTCCTCTCTCTCACCATCATTCCTCATTCTCTCACCATAGCCCTAAGATTTTACTTGTTGGTACGGAAGCAGAAGAGAGACAGGATACGACTGCAGGAGAGGAGGAGCAGAGGCTATGTAGGTCCCCTCCTTCTCTGCCCTGCACATACACCCAGTGTGCCTCATGGGCACTGCTACAGCCAGACCGCTTTTTGGTTTCCCAGATGCATTTCCCTGAATATCATGAATACTCATTTCATTCTCTGAGTTGGTCAGCACAAAGAAAAGCAAAGAAAGCTAAATAGCTGCTATTAAACGGCAGGCTGCCAGAAATCTGAGAAAGCACAAAATACAATATTTCAAGTCTAAAGGGAGAATTCCAAGCCAAGATTTTTGCATCTCACTTGGCTATCCAGCCAATCAGCATCATGGTTTCCACTCTCTGACACGTGACCTTTTTACTGGGACACTTAGCAGTCATCCTGCAGATGTTCCAGGTGCAGGCTGAAAGCAGTTGCTTTCATTTCTTTTTTGGTGCTGAAGGCCGGTTTGTACTCCATTCTCTATTCCCCACCCCCACCCTCATTTGTACACAGAGAGTCCAGTACCAATGGAATATGCAATATTAATAAAAGACTATCCTCCTCTGAGGAACTCTGTGTATCTATTTCCCCCTCATTTCTGAAAGGAAAACTAATGCTGAGAAGAAAGGGATCAATAGCAGAAATAGCACACAGCACACACAGTGAAAAATCTGCTCAGCTGTTTGATGTCAGCACACTGTGGCAAAGCAGTGTATGAGCCTAGAGTGGCATTTCCTCCTGCTCCTTATGGAGTTCAGTGCAACTTAGCTCTTGGCTACTGAATTGGGTTCTGAGTTGAATTAATTTACTTTTGACACAGCTAGTATGGCACAGTGTGAGATGAAACAGATGCTGATTTAAGTGTAACATTATGAGTCCTTGGGTCTGATATCTTCATTATAAGGAATGTGGCTGTGGATATAAAGGAAATTGTATTTGTTTGTGCTCAGAACTTATGCAGGCCAGAACTAGAGCTTTGGAATTTAAGTTAAATGATAGACTGAAGAGAAACAGAGTTAGAGTTGTGCAAATATTACCCAGAATGGTTACCACATCTGTAAGTGTAAAGTACTATAGATGTGAAAAGACTAGAAGAAGGAGGACCAAGTTACCCATGCTTACAACTCACAGAAGTGACCATAAACCACAGGAAGTAGGGATGACAGCTGAGAACCAATAGGCTTGGCACTGAAGACTGACAGATTGACCAGATGGCAAATGTCATTAAAGCACATGTTATATTTTGATTAGGATTATCTCTTAATACCCTTGATTACTTTTTAAAGCCTATAACAGAGACAAACCTACCTACATCCATCCTTTTATATTAATAATATTAAAAAAAATCACTTAGATAGAAGCATTTTATTTATAGTCAGTAGACATTTATGGTGTATGGTCAAAGTACCATAATAATACTTAAAAACTGTCCTCCAAGTGGGAATTCTGGCATATTCACTTATAAAATCCTGCTATTTGTAACCTATGACTGTCTTTCTACACATTGTTACCATTCTTCATCTTAGGTCACAATTAGAGTTCTAAGTTTTGTCTTTTTTCTCTCCTCATGGTCATTTACAAACTAAATTTTCACTACATGTCACTGTGTCAAGTTAATTCAGACTATAAATTCAACAGGAAATTTTTGAATAGCTGTCATAGGGGATGAGAACGTAAAGAAGAAAAAGATACAGTCTTGGTCTTGAAGCAATTCTTAGTTTTAAGATCAAAATTAGTCGATGTCTAGTCCCACTGTAGCAATCAAATTTTACTTATCCTTATTTTTGCAGAAATACTCTCCTTAAAGTTAGACTGGTCTCCTCATTCCACTCAAAAGATACTCTACTAATTGCTTAACTCTTATATTTCCTACTGCTTGAAAGCCTGCTTCTGCCTGCCTGTATCAGTAAGGGTATAGTAGTTTACATAGCAGTAACACATAATGCCAACGTCTCAATGTCTTACAAACCAAAGGTTGATTTCTTCTCTTACTACACTCCCATTATAGGTTGGCAAAGGTTCCGTTCTACTGAGAAGTCCTTATTTTGAACTATGCCAGATGTGCTGCAGAAGAAAGAGAAATCATAACACAACATGTCCTGATCCTTAAAGTTTCTTCCTGGAAATAATACACATTTTATTGGCCAGAGCAAGTCACGTGGCCAAGCCCTATACCTATAGCTCAGTGATATATACTCCTCCTCCAGGGACAGGCGGTGAATATTAAGACACACAATAGCTTCCATTCCTCTACAACAAACCTGCTCATCCAGCAATTCTCTTAAATGTTCCCATTTCAATTCTCACTAGCCCTCATAATATTCTTCAGCAGGGTCTATCTGTACTAAATCTATAAGTATTTATCTGTCATGTATTATCTTGTGATATTTTTAAATCATTTAATTTTTCTGATGCATTTGTCTCTGTCATTCAATTATAAATTTTTTGAAAGTAGGGACCACATTTGACATGATTTCCTTGTACATACACACAATTAACAGGACTCAGAGTTGCATACTACAGAAGCTCTACTAGCCTGGATTATTCCTTGTTGATTGGCTTCAGAAATAACTCATCCTATGCATGTGCTGGTTTTTAATCAAAGCAAGTACAAACAAGACTCTGCCCCCACTCCCCGCAAGCACTTGAAAACTGGGTACCTGTAACACAACTTTCTTTTACAGTACACAGGAAAACCATGTTATATATCATTTTACCACAGAACTCTTATAAGATGTCAAAAATACATTTGACATTATATAGCAAAGTAAAGGTTGCCATTATAAGAAACATAGAACTTTCAAGTTACCTTTCGTGACTGCTCTGGGATAGGGAAAATATAAAGTTTTCCTAACAGCGATCTAGAGAATAAGTAGGTTGGAGATTAAAGTGGTTGAAGAAACTATCACTAAATAGGTTCAGCCTAAATTTACTATTATTGAAGAAAAATTGTTCCATGCACACGTGTCTCATATTACATCCAATATTATATTTGTCAAAGCTCTCTGAGTACTGGCTCTGATTTTCCTGCTTGTAACTACAGAGATATTGGGTGCATAAGCCTGCATATCATTTACTTTTTAAAAAGTGTTTGGAGGATTGATAAAATAATTTGTTCGGTAGTTGTGGCATTCCAAGGGGGAATACAAGGGAACCTGATACAAATGTGTTGACCATGTGTGCTTCAGGGAGGATGTGCAATTAGGAAATGGAAACACAAGCAGGCGGACACATAACAACATCAGGACTGTAAGGATTCACTTAATAACAATCAACTAAATACATCAGATGTATTTAGCTCCTTGAAATTATTTCATTAGCGTAAAAATTAAGCATATGCTGCTCCTGAGTGGAGAAACAAGGGAGACTGGTTTTCTCGGGAGATTGGTAAAAAGCACACAAAGCTATTTATCTTGAAATTACAGGTCTGGCTTCAACCAAGAAGCTAAAGACAGTTATTGCTACTTTACAGCTCATATGAAATGAATTATCATTATCAGTTTAGATGCTCATTTCAGCAGGCTGTCACTGTAATATGGGTTTGGATAACCCTAATGGATATGTGGACACATGTCTGCCTGGAGAGATAATACAGTCTACTGAAAAGAGCTCTTGGCTGAGAAACGGGAATCATGGTTTATTCCAACTCTGCCTCTAATACACGAGTAATGTGAGCATCACTTCTCTGGGCAGGGTAGGCAGGGAGAACGGGAATGAACCGGATGAGCTTCCACTTCCCCTCTAGTCTTAAAGTTGGTTAGGATCCTATGTAGGAAAGTTCCTGTTGGCTCTTTCTCATAGGAACTTTCTCCTTATCTTCCCCAGATCATCACTGGCCTTGCTTTTGGATCTTATTCCCGATATTACTGCTTTCCCCTGTAGATAAAAGGAATAGGATATCATCTTCTCTCTTTTCTCTTCAAATGTGCAATCTACAAATTATCCCTTAATCTAGGAAAGATTCTTAGGCCTAGTTATATGGGCTGTCTCATTCTTAAGCCCTTTTCTTTAATCTTTATAATATACCGGCACCTATTACCAAAGGTGTAAGGATACTGTCCAGAGTATGTTGGTTTCAAATAAATTTTAAACAAATAATGCTATATTTTTCATGCAATACTTCCATCACTCTTTTAAAGAGAATAGGGTATGATGAGTTCTGGGTCCCTGTAATGCTGAATTGTCCTCAGCTCTTTGAGAGACTCATAACTATTAAAAAAAGAACAGTAACTAGGACAGAACTGTGCGTCAGTAGACTAATTACAACCTACTGGTAGGCCTCCCCAGTCACTGGCTATTTCTTGGTTTCAGTGAAAGCTGCATGTTTCTTTTCGAGAAAGGACAACATTAAGTGTAGATTATTGAAAAGATGGTTTACATTTTTATTTTCATTTCCTAATTTGAAACTTGGAGATTGGGGTTTCAGAAAGATGAGGCTGATATTAAAGTTTCAGCTGTAAACTGGAATTATGATACCAAATGGAGGTGCTGGGGACAACAGGTGACAGGGATGAGGGCATGCAAACTTAGACTTATTCAGAACCTACCACAGGGCTAGTTCTCTGCTGTCTGTATGTGTATTCGATCCTTTATTCCTTGCAGCCCGGCAGAAGGAGAAACAGATACAGAAAGCTTAAGTCTGTTGCCCAAGATTACATAGTAAGGGTGGGGTCAGATTTATGCTTCAATAGTCTGACTCTGGAACTAATTCTATTAATCATTAAACTTTTCTTCTTTGTAAACTCTGTATAAGGGATGAGGAAAGGAGCAGGTTTCATACCTACATGTGTCTGGCTTCAAAACTCAATGCCTTTAGCCTTTAGGTCAAGCTTCCTTCCCAATAGGAAGAAATGGAGTGATAAGGCATAACGATAAACATGAGCCAAATTCCTCCTCCCAACATACTCTACCCTATACCTGAAACCGTTGAGGAACACTGACTCTGATGTGCATTGGTATGCTCTGAATGAGAAAATACTTATTTTAGGGAAATATTTATGCTTAGGAAAATTCTGAACAGCCACAGTCACTTTCTAAAAGAGATTTGGTATCAGTGGATAATGGCGGCGGGGGGGGGGGGGTCTCATTCCAGCTCTTCCACTTACCAGTTGTGTGATCTTGACTAAGCTACACAACATGGATGGGTTTCAGATTCTACATTTGTAATATGAGGACACCAGGTACAATGTAATTTATTATTTTCATTATTAGACCTCAAAGCAGTATAATCCATCATTTTAATAATCTTAGGTCCAAACCTAACACGTGACACAAATAGAAGTGGCTTTCTCTGAGTGACAGAGAAATGACACTACCAGCCCTCCTCCCACTCCGGGCCAGCAAGGTGGCTGGGAACTTCTTGGTGCTCAGGAGCAAAACACCTGCTTTAGATCCATTAGGTGGTCTCTGAGCCCCTTCCTAATTCTGACAGTCCATGAAAGTCTAGAATCCCCTTGAGGAGTATCAGGGAATCTACTGTTTGTTAATAAAACCTTTGCTGTCTCCTTTGAAGAGTTGTAATCATAAACCTTGCAATTAGTCTCCTTTGAATTACAGATGTGATTTATTTAGTTTTAAACACACTACAACAACCAGCACTTTAAACAGATTTACTCGTCAGTGCGGACAAATGAAGAACTGGACTTTGATCCATTACCACTGTGCCAGGAATTGATTTCGGGGAAGGATATGCGATTATGGGGTAGAATGTGAATGGAGACGGTTTGGGCCAGCCTCAACCCTGATTCCACATCTGTGTGTGGTGCAGCGTGAGTGACACGGGGCGTGAGGAGTGCTTCATAAGATGTAAAAGGAACTGATTGATTTATCGATCTAAGGAAGACAGTCTCCTTGACGGAGACATGCTGTCAAACAGTGGCAGGATGTGCTGCTAAAAGCCCTCCAGATTGATAACCCTACCTGGCACCTGATCCCTCGTCACTGTGGCAGGTGAAGAGTGCTGGAAATGTACTCACAGCTGCATTAATAAGATAGGAGGAGAACAAACAAGGAAGCCTGGGTCAGGCAAGACTCTGACTGAGGAGAGGATTTCCCACTGATTCGAATTTCCTCAAAACTGAAAGTCTTTCAAATGGTGTGATACACAGAGGCTGACAATGAGACAAAACAGCTAATCTAGCTGAAAATGTGTACGGCAGCAATGACACCTCTGGCTTCTGAAGTTCTGTGATTTGGTTTACCCATCTGTTCCTGCTTCTAAAATTGGACAATTCCTGTTTGAATCCTTAGGTAATTAGAAAATGCTTTGGAAATAGTGTAGTGTAACACACACCTGGTATAATATGCAAAACACTTCTCCTTTTAACCATGTTAGAGAATCTCTGCACACAAACATGGCCACATCCTACCGTACGGATTAATAAGAAAATTTAGGAGGCACGCACACGCACGCTTTCACAGAAGTTATCTTTAACACAGACTTCTAGGCAAATCACAGCCAAGGATTGAACACCAGTGATAATCGGGGAAGCATCCAGCTAAGACCACCCCTGTGGGGGGAATAATCATAATGGTATTGAAAAGAAGGTATTGATGCTATTACTTCTCAGAAGACCAGTATAATCTGTGACAGGCAGAGTCACACCCTTCTGAAAAGAAACAATCCAAAGTCTTTAAAAGAGAAATTAGCGAGCTTCAAATCTGGAAAGAAAATTGGAGTTTTTGATATAATGTTTATGCACCCAACAGGATGAAAAGTGCTACAGATGGGAAGCATTAAAAATGTTATTGCGGCATTTCTAGCGCTAAACTTTAAACTGCAGAACTACATAAAGTTTGATCTAGAGAGATCAGAGAATTCTTAATCATCTTATTTTACCTATGAGAAAACTGATGCATAGGGAGTGAATTTCTCCAAAGTCATATTTTATGTTAGTGGGGAAGGAGCTAGGATTTGACCCTGATCTGACTTTGGAATCCAGTGATATTTCCATTACATTATGAATGCATAGTCAACCTCTTCCTTTACCTAGATCTTGTAAAACCTTTTAAACATGATTAAGTCTCCCCTCACTAACAATAACAACAACAATAGCAACAATAAAAACAATTATAACAAAAAACTCTCCTGTAGCTACAATATTACCAACTTTTCTTCTTTTACATAATTAACATAATTTTCTCCCCAGCCAAGACTCGATTGAAATAGGCTTCTATCCTTGACTTTGAGATAATAACATCTCACACCGGGCATGCACCATCATTCTAGAAAGTGTGCCCTAACTTTCAATTGGTGTATCACCAATTATAGGATGAGACAGTGTCAGATGATGGTCTTAGACAGAGAAGAGGCCATTAAAGCAAAGCTAATTCTCTAGCTTCATGAAAACAAAATCTGGCAAAGAAAGTAGAATCTTTTACCAACCCCAAATTTTAGAGAGGGACATGAATGGGTGAATTAGATCTCTGAAGATAACATTTTAGGTGAAGCAAAAGTTCTACACAATTTCGTAGCCTATTGAATACTGCTTCTGCACGATGTTTTTTTGTCATTTTTTTTTTAAACAGGGAATCTGTAAATTTAGACAGGACTATTGATCATTATTTTTGGTAAGATCTAAATGTTGAAACAAATCTACACACAAAATGAGTTTGATTTCTTTATATTAACAACGAACTATCTGAAAAGGAAAATAAGAAAACAATTCCATTTATAATAGCATCAAAACAGCAAGATACTTCAGAATAAACTTAACCAAGGAGATAAAATACATGTACACTCAAAACTATAAAACGCTGATGAAAGAAATTAAAGCAAACAAATGGAAAGACATCCCGTGTTCACAGACTAGAAGAATTAATATTGTTACAATGTCTATCTTTAAAATTTTGAGGTAACTATAAACAGTCAATTATAAGAAATGATACAGAGAGATACTACATACCCTTTATCCAATTATCTCTAATGGAAAGATTTTTCAAAAATGATATTATAACAGTCAAGATATCAATATTGGTACAATCAAGATTCATCACCATAAGGATCTCTCATGTTGTGTCCTCTCTACCTTTTAACAACCACGCTCACCTCTCTCCCACATCCCCATACCCCATACTCTGTCCTTATTCCCTGGCAACTACTAATCTGTTCTCTATAATTTTATCATTTCAAGAATATAAAATAAATGAATATAGCATGAATTCTTTTGGAATTTACTTTTTTTTCTCACCGTGATTCTCTGGAGATGCATCCAGGTTGTTGCATGCTGAGCAGTATTCCATGGGATGTATGTACCACAGTGTGTTTAACCATTCTCCCATTTAAGGATATGCAGCTTGCTTCCCATGTGCAGATAATAGAAAGATAGCTATCAGCATTTGTGTCTACGTGTGTGTGTGTACATAAATTTTTATTTCTCTGGGAAAAATGCCTAGGAGTACACCTACTAGGTCATGGAAGTTTCATGTTCAGTTTGTTTTTAAAAATCTACTGACTGTTGGGAATTTTGCATTCCCAATAGCAATGTATGAGTAATCCAACTTCTGTGCATCCTCATCTCTTGGTATTACCACATTTAAAAAAATTTTTTTTTTTTTAGGCATTCTGATAGGTATGCAGTGATGTTTCACTGTGGTTTTAATTTACATTTCCCTACAGGCTATTGATATTTAACTTTTTCCATGTACTTATATTCCATCTGTATGTCCTTTAGTAAAATGTCTGTTCATGTCTTTTGTCCATTCTCACATAGGACTGTTTGGCTTTTTACTTTTGAAATTTGGGATTTCTTTGTTTATTTGTTTAGATAGCAGTCAGTTGTAGAACATGTAGTTTGAAATTTTTTTCTCCTAGTCTATAGCTTATCCTTTCATCTTCTTACTAGGGTGATTTGAAGAGAAAAAAAATTAATTTTAGTAAAGCCCAAGTTATCAGTTTTTCCTGTAATGGATGTGCTTTTAAAGTCAAGCACAAAAATTATTTGCCAAACCCTAATTCCAAAGATTTGTCTATGTTTTCTCTCTAAAAGTTTTATAATAGTATGTTTTACAATTAAATTCATGATTATTTTAATTTTTATATAGGGTGTGAGCTTTAAGTTTAAATTTTTTTTTTTTTTGGTCTATAATTGTTCAACTGCTCTATGCTACATATGTTAAAAACCCTATGTTAAAAACCCTATCCTTCCTCAAATGCTTTTACAGTTTTGTAAAACTCAGTTGAGCATGTTTCTGGGTTATCTAGTCTATTCCATTGTTCTATAAGTCTACCCCTTTGTCAAAACCACACAGTCTTGATTACTGTAGTTTATATGAGTCAGGAAAACAGATAACTGATTCCTCCCACTTCATTTTTATTTCTCAAAATTCCTTTGCATTTTGACATCAATTTAGAATAATCATGTCTATATCTACAAAAAAATCTTTTAGTTTTTGATAGGAATTTAATTTAATCAGTTTATCGATTTGGGGAGAATTGACAAATCTACATTATTGAGTCTTCGAATTCATGAACATGGTCTCTTTATTTAGATAGACAGTCTTTAATTCTTTTCTTCAGAATTTTGTAGTTTTCAGCTAATTCTAAATATGTTTGGTTAGATTTATATCTAAGAATTTAATTTTTTTAGCAACTATAAACAGTATTGCATTTTTAATGTTAGTGTCCACATGCCCTTTAATTCCCTTATTAGTTTTAGGAGTTTACCTATAGCATCCTTATGATTTTCGACCTACACCATTATGCTATCTGCCAAGAAGTACAGTTTTATTTCTCCTTTTTGACCTCTTTTATTTCCCTTTCTTCAAGCCTATTGCACTGGCTAGAGCTTCTAAGACTATGTTAAATAAGATTGGTAAGAACAGATATACTTGCTTTGTTGATAATATTAGGAGAAAAGTAGTAAGTCTTTTACCATTAAGTAAAATGTTAGCTGTAGGGTTTTTACAGTTTTTTATCAAGTTGAGAAAGTTCACCTCTATTCTTAGTTATCTGAGAGTTTTTAATCATGAATGGGGTCTGATCTTGCCAAATGCTTTTTCTGTATAAGTATATGTGATTTTTATCAGGCTTTTAATACTGTGAATTACACTGATTGATTTTCAAATACTGAATCAATATTCTATCCCTAATATAAATCCTACTTAATCATAATATAAATTTCTGTTTATACATTATTGAATTCTCTTGGTAATATTTGATAAGAAATTTTACATCTCATTCATAAGGGACATTTTTATGTATTTTTCATTCTTGAAGAATTTTTGTTTGGTTGTGTTATCTGGAAAACACTAACATCATAAAATAAATCAGTATATCTTCTCTTCTCTTCTGTTTTCTGGAAGAGACTCTGTAGAATTGGTATTAATTCTTCCCTAAATGTTTGGAAGAATTATCTCACAAAACCATCTTATCCTGGAAATTTATGTTGCAGAGTTTTTAAACTATAAATTAAAATTTAACAATTACATGACTATCAAATTTTCTCTTTTATAATGGGTAAATTGCAAGAGTTTGTGCTTTTAGAGAAATTGGTCCATTTCATCTAAACCTTCAAATTTAAGTTTGTAGAGTTGTTCATAGTATTCTCTTAGCATCCTTTTATGTCTGTAGAGCCTGAAATGATATCTTGTTTCATTCCTGATATTGGTAACTTGCCTCTTCTCTTTACACTGGGGGTGGGAAGTGATTAGTTTTTCAAATGTTTGTCAAAGAACAACCAACGTTTTGGTTTCATGATTTCCTTTATGTTTATTTCTGTTTTCGGTTTCATGGATTTCTCTTCTTAACTTTGTGATTTCCGTCTTTCTACTTTTAGGTTTATTTTGCTCTGCTATTTCTAGGTTCTTCAGGTAGGAGTTTAGATTACTGATTTGAGATTTTCCCTTTTCTAATGTAAGCAGTAAGTGCTACACATTTCCTCTCACCACTCGTTTAGCCATGTTCCACACTTATTGATAATCTGCATATTTATTTTCATTCAGTTAAATGTGTTTGTGTGTGTGTTTAATTTCTTTTAGGACTCCCTCTTTGACCCATAAATTGTTTAGAAGTGTGTTGTCTAGTTTCTAATTGTTTGGAGTTTCTCATGTTATCTTTCTGTTATTGATATCTAATTTGATTCCACTGTGGTCAGTGAACACATTTTGTGTGATTTCAATTCCTTTAAATTTATTGAGATTTGTATTATGGTCCAGGGAACTTATCACCATGTTGGTCTTTGAACCTCAAGATGCCTAACTGGTCTGGTCTTTTTTTCTCCACCCTTTGGAGTCTTCTAATATTTCTTTTATATGTAATGTCTAAAGAATTCAATTGTACTTAGTGTGAGAAGAGAGGAAAGCACATCTACTCCATCTTTCCAGAAGCAGATCTGAATTCCTATATTTTTTGTTTATGTATTAAAGCATTATTCTCCATCAGCTTTAACAAAATGGCAAAGGAGGTGTGTCACACAATAGAAGAGAGAGCCCTTGGCCAGGCCTTTCTCTTAGAGTGAGTAGCCCAGAGCCACTCTTCCCTTAATCTGTCCCTGTAGCTGATCAACCCAGCAGTTGTTTTTATTAGTTTTAAACCCACCCATTATAACCTCATAGGAGCTGACATCAAATGCCTCTTATAATTCCTGTACTCCCAGGCATTCTCCTACACTTAAAGCCAGCTGCTCCCAATCTATATCCTGCCTGACTATAGGTAATAAGTTTGTTTCCCACCTGAAGGTACATGTGCACTGCCTGACTTCAAACACCATTTGTGATGTAAGCTATGAGCTGGACTCCAGGTCAGCTTCCCAATCCACGATCTTACCGAAGTTACCATGGCATTTTTTTAAGAGGGAAGGGGGCACAAAACTAAAATACTTTACCTGAGCAATGTATGTATGTATGTGTATATATGTATACATACGTACACACATATATATATGTAGATACACACATATGTATACATACACACATGTACATATATATATAAAATCATAAGACATTTAAGTTATCATTTTCAAGATACTGGGGGAAATAAGATTCATTCATTCCTTTTAAAACACTTATTCACAAATGAAAATAAACATCCACATAACATCACCTTCAAAATCAGTGGTAAGTCAGTGGAGTTACTCTCACCTAGAGACCTAAGTTTCAGTTTAGGGAAAGAAGGGTTAGCCAGCTGTTATGTATGCAGGCAATTCTTTCATAAATTTCTACATTAATAGAAATTCTCCAGGATCTCAAAAGGTTCTTTCATACAGACACCCCTTTAGTGACAATTAGCATACTTTTACTAGCAGAGATGAGGAGAAAGAAAAAAAGGAAAAAGGATAAAAGGATAGGTGGATTAAAGGAGAGGGTGTAACCTTTGTCAACCAGGATGAATCCTGTCATGCTGATGAATGTTCTTAAGCCCCTAAGGGGACTCTGCTGGCAGCTGTAGCATTCTCAAGTTTTGAAAATGAGGGTATTATCGAAGGAAAATATTTATTGATCTCAAAATGCGGAGGATGTGAGATTTATGATTGAGAAATTATATTAAGTAATTAATTTATTTACTTACTCAAGTGCTGATCTTGGGTTCCTTGTAAATTAAATTAACTACAAGGACAGAGTTGTGAAAAGGACAACCATGCATCTCTGTGAAGTCAGAATTAAGGGAGTTAGATGCAACTAAGACTGAAAATATTTGGGATCTAAAAATTGGACCACCTGACTTGGTTAGATGATCACTCATCTACTCTGTGTGATTTTTAACAATTTGTTAGTCTATGGTTGAGAGGAAGATTTGTCTAAGTTGGAAAAAGAACACTGAAAGTGAAAAAGTGCAAGACAGATGTATAATTATTCTCTATCCCCTTCTACCCTGGGCACTGGAATTGTTTGCACTGAGCAATTTGAGATACACTTAAGATTCAAGCTGTCACTTTCCCTAAATACAAAGAAAATATGGCTATAATGTTTGACTACGGCAGCAATCCATGATTTAGATAACAAAGGAACTTAAAATTTAGGGGCAGGGTGAACCAAAGAGAAACATGACCAATTTCCATTTACTGATTTTCCAAAGGGAGGCTTCACATATTCTTACAGCTCTTAAAGGGGCGCTTGGATCCTAAACCATGCAGTCAGTATTCCAGGAGTTCCCACAACATCCCCGGGCTCACCTGCCTGCAGAGTGAAGGTGACTGGACACAGACAGACAAAAATGAGGTTGTCATGCAGATAAGTGTATGATAACAATAATTACCGATCCCCTTGCAGCCTGTGTCTATCACTACCCTGGCCAGACATCCAGAATGGTGACAGCAATGAAAAGTCTGACCCTTCTCATTGCTCTATCCTCTTATTCCAACTCCAAATCACCAGGAAATAATAAAATGAGAACAAGAACAACTGCTGAAAAACAGACTTGAGAAAATGATTTCGTGAAACAGATATGCTCAAAATATTGGAACCATGCATTATCCAATCACGAAGGAAAGAAAAACCTGTGGGGTTTTCCCTCTTGTTCTCTGTTTGAATGACAGAGAATATTTAAATGGCTCGAGGATGAAATGAGTGTCTAAAACCCAAAATCACTGCTTCTATGTTGTTTCAGTTATTGCTAAAACTAGATCAAAATATGATAGGCAATCACTATGACATACTCTTTCAGTAAAAAAAGAAGTGACAAAACACAGGGACTAACATGGGAACTCTGTTCTCTGCTTCTCCATCAGAATACTGCCTACCTCTTTATTCTCTTTACACATTGCTCAGCTGATTAGGAGGGAGACCGAGAGGGACACGGGGCTGCTCTCAATGTGGCTATTTCCCACAGGCCCTCCTTTAAGTTTAAAGCTCTGGAAATATCTCTGCAAGGCCACCATGCTTTCCTTTCACTGGCTACTAGGCTCCACACTCTAACAAACAGTGGAGGGGGAATGTGGTAGAGGGGAGAAGAGGACAAAAAGATGACAAAGCTAGAAAGAAGAAAAATAAAAACATTTCATTCAACCTATCCTCCCATCATGATTGCACCCAGGAATCATGCAAGAGTCTCTTTCCAAGACTCTCTTCAGTAAAAAATGCTGGGAAGATAATAGATCTGGAAAAGCTAGAGATTCTGAAACTCTACAAAACATGATATCATCAATAATATATACCTTCCCACAGCTTTGTGAAAATAAAATATTAATATACCCAATTTTAAAGAGGAAAACAAGGCTGTGTGCTGGGGTGTTTTTCACCTAATATCAATGCTCTTGTTCATACATATGTGCTCCAGTGAATTCCATAGTTTCTCTCCCATCTGCAGCCCTGACTTGGACCTATACCTCAGCCAGGAAAGAGGAGCCATGGGCTCCTGGGCTAGTGTACGATATGACGGTGCTTCAGAGGGCCGCACGAGACGTTTATATTTTTAATCTGAATATCCTCCAAACTCTTTCTTTAGCTTTCTTGGGGCTTTTTTTCCCATGTCTTTTCAGACTCAATTGTATAGTCAATGTATGGGCTTCACATTGCTCATTCGCACCTCCTCAAACAGGCTCTTCACTTGCCCTAAAATATAAGAATAGTTATTGAGATTTTAAAAAGTGAAAGGATTTAGGTAGGTTTTGTATCATCCCAGCTCAAGGGAAATGTTAATGTGTCTTGATGGAACATCATTAAGTCTTTATGACAGTATAAAAGCAATAGCAGAGCTGGCAAGAAAGACATAATATCTTTCAGATCAAATTTGGAAAGTTGGTCTTCAGAACTCTAGTATTTAAGCTGGGAAATGTGCACATACGGGATCATTTATCATATTGGTGTGTTTCAGAATTCCCCAAAAATGTTAAATTAAAAAACTCTACCCTAAAGACTAATGGCAAATTTCATTTTAGCAGGAACATTTAAAAGTATTCATGAGTTCACGACCATTTAGTATCCTTGTTTAGTCATCGGGAAAAAAAAGTATGGCTAATATATTCCTTTAAGATGTTTATTGATTTGTTATATCACAAAAGAAATTTAAGATACATGCAAATGACATCTAGATTTACAGAATGTTGTTCTAAGAGAACACCAGGGAATATCTAATCCAGTGATCTCAAACAGATTTTTGAAGATCACTAGGGCTCTCTGGAGTTGCCTTAGGCTCCTGGGATGGGTAGCAGATAGGTGAAGCGATGCCAATAAATAGGGCTCAGAGCCCTTTAGTTTGGTTTAAATAGGAAAGCTCTACTTTTTATCTTTTTTTATATCGTTTCATAGTCTGACATCAGAAAGAGACACACTCATTAATACCATACCCTCTCTATTTTTAGAAAATATCATTTCCCTTGAATGTGTGGGGAGGATTAAGTAAAATATCATAATGTGAAAAATAATACACTAAGTGTATGTTTAAAAATAATAAAAGTAATATAAACAATGTATTTTTTATAATTGAGAAGCTACTTTTGGTAACAGTTATATTGCAAATGTGTACACTGAACCCTATGGGTTCCTGATGCTGCCAAACTTCCATGTCATAATTTTTCTAAACTTAAAATTGCGTTATCGTATCTATAAAATTAACATTCTAAATTACTTAGAATAAATATGCATAGATGTGCACCTGTGTATTGGCCATGCAAATTAGCACATGCAAATATGCTTATAGATTAAAATCAATCAGGGTGTAGACCTAAATGAAATCAGTTTTGGTCAATTTCAATTTCACTAAATCCTAGCTCTCTTTCAGATTTAGGCTAAGTGTTCATTGTGATTACTGAGAACTCTCTACCCCATACAGCTTCAGATACCCTGAGACATGAGGAACTGTCTACAAAAGACAATGCTAAATGCATTGCTGATAAAGTTGCTAAAAAAGCTAATGAAGATGACGTTTTAAAAGAGAAATAACAAGAAAACAAGGATGTTCATGGAAATCACAGGAAAGAACTACGCAAGGTATTATGATGTATGCTGCACAAAACAAATTAAATGTCACTGTCCTTGCAGCCCAGAAGTTTATAAACTGAACAGATCAAATATCAGAGAACTATTTTAATGAGATTATAAGTATCTGCATAGGAGAAAGAACCTCCCAATTTCAAAAGATAACAGTTAGAGCTGGAAGTGATGCTGGTAATCACAGAGGGAATTAAAAACCCAAATGCATACGAAGGGCAAGAGTGAAGTGGGCTGGTGGAAGAACAATGGGTGGTTTGATTATGGCAAACTATGACACACCAACCAGAATGACTATGGCAGGTCCAGCCCGAAAGGGACAGCTTTTCATCAGGTCCAGCAGATTGTAACCATTCAGAAATGATGTTACCAGTGATTTATTTTGTCAAGGAAAGCTAAACGCAAATCTCTCTCTTTAAAAACAAAACAAAACAAAACAAAACAAAACAAAACACCTCATTACTTAGTCCTTATTATTTTGTTTTAATAATAAACAAAACATGAATTTGATTTGCAGTCACTGACCCCTATGCTCTAGGCTCTCGAAGTTTATAGTTAAGAGAATTGATTGAGTTTCTGAGAGGTAAATGGTGCACAGGGTTCCTAAGTGGGCCTTACAAAGCTTAGATTTCAGCTCTTCTACCCCTTCAGGAAATAATCTGCACTTTGGAGATTATAAAGGTGAGAAAACTTTCACTGCTAGCGCCTCGGTTTTACCTTAACAATGTGCTGGGCTTACTCAGTGGTGGCCATACTGTCAAGGAGCCACTGCATTCCTCCTTTTCACACCCAGCTCAAGCATGCTCTTGATGGCTGTGACTTTAGCCCTCTGCTCAGGCTAGGAGGGGCAAAAGGTTACCTTTCCCTGCCCACTCCCTCATCCATGCAGAATTTCAGAAAAGTCATGTTTTCCCTTGCAAGAGCAGCAAGTTATTTTAAAGGTTTTAGGTCAGAACATATTCGAATGGTATTCGTTTTTCATTTCTCATCCATGTGCCCAGTGTTGAAATTGTTCCACTTAAAAAATATTTTTATTTTTCTATTTTGGTTCCCACTTTTTAGCCAGCATTCATTTCTGTCAAAGGAAGAGAGCAGCAAAGCAGTGTTATACATGTCAGATGGAGGAAATCTGCTAAGTGTCATTGAGATAAAAGACAACGGCCTATATTCTGCAGCTGTTATGCATGAGCACGCTGTCCTTAAGAGTACAGTTAGGGTTAGAGCAAATTATTCCTGAGAAATAGCTTGTGCAAACATCACGATCTCTAAATAATGTCTAATAAAAATTAAGCAAGCTTCTTCTTCTGTCTCATTTCTAAGTAAATGGGTGTCTTGCCACTTAACATTACCTCAAGATGTAACCTTGTCATATCTTGCTAACTGAACAGTATCATAGCTTGTCACAGAGGATGGCAGAGTTCTACAATAAATTCTTCTTGCAAACAGAAAACACACTGGTTGACAAACAGAATGGAGTATTTTGCGCATTCTTATTAAGGGACCTTCAATTAGGAATTTAGGAGGTGAATAGAGACTATAAAGTTATTTCTCTAACTCTACATCTGATGTGGGGTTAAGACAAGGGGCTTAACTGAACTTTAACCACCTGAAAAAGTTACACTTTTTACTCATTTGGAGTCCTCCATGAAGACTTTAAGCCCTGACACATCTGCAGTCTCGCTAGGTACCAAGAAAAGTAATGCAATATAACCTTTCATTTTCGTTGTATAGATCAAGTACAACATAAAATGGAGTACGTTGACAGGAGGAAAAATATTTACAAATATTTGGCATTATCAAATATGATATCCTTTTAGTGGCTGTGCTTGAGGATGCCCTAACTAAGATGAAGACACAGGGGCAGAGGGCAGAATTTGGTGCAGAGGGAAGTCATTTCATTGGTCACAGGTAGAGCAGGGAAGGTGGAGACCGCAGGCACAGAGAGCACTGAGCATGCTGCATTAGGTCAGCCCTGGCCACTTGCCCTCATGTGAGGCTGGGGTGAGGAGCAGGTTAAGGTTTCTCCAAAGAAGAATGGTGGGCTTGGCGTTTAGTCCTGTTTCGCTATACATTGGTTACTCCTCATCTGGAAAATCAATCTAACTTATTTTCGACTGGAAAGTAAAATTATATAGAAAAGTAAAAAATGATATATGAAACATACCTATTTGAGAGACATATAAGATCAGGGTTAGAACACAGATCTTTTGAACACAGACATACTACGTCAGTCTACTGGGAGGTCATGTAATTGCCTTATTTTACCTCTCTCCCCAATCTGATTCCTCAATAGGTGTGTAATGTAAGAATCAGGACAATTTCTCACTGAGGCCTTGGTAGGATCACATCGTTTCAAGAAAAGAAGGCAACATACCCCACCAACACAAGAACATTTCATTCAAATAGTTCAAGAGCAACTGAGGGCAATCACAACTGCTGGAGTTCTCTCTTGCCTGGGCTCCCAAAGAAAGTCACTTTGGCTGGCCCGAGCATGGCATTCCTGCCTTTAGTCTGCAGGGCACATCTCTTGTTGCACAGTAGGTTTCTGGCAAGAAGGGGTTGATTTCCCTTCACACAGTTAGAGACAGAGAGCCTCAAGCAAGAGAACAGAACTTTATCAATCTCTGAAATCGCCCATGAACCACAAATAACTCCTGGTAAGCTTCATTGACATATATTAGGAGTTGTTGTATTAGGATATAAGTTCCATGAAAGCATAGCACTTGTCCACCAACTCATATGTGCCCAATTGAGTACAGAGCCAGCATATTGTGCTCCTTACACACTTATGAAACTAATCCCTTAAACATTAGGGATATTTATTTAGACTAAAATTCTTATTCTGGCAGACTGAATTTTACTTTGAGTATATTTTCCTTTTATGAGCCGTCAGGCTTCTCTCTTCCTCTATCTTGTATATACACAAAATACCATTATTGTATATAAACACTTGCTGCACTCAAACTCTAGAGTCCTCTAGAAATTAAAATTTCCTGAATGTTTTTGCCCTTCTGAGCTGTCTGAAGAATCAGACGTTATCTTTAGAGTGACACAATCCTTAAGTCACTGAAGGGAGAGAATCTCCATGCTTGATTACAGTTTACCTGGGATGGGAAACTTCTCTGGGATACATTTGCTAGAAGGAATTTGTTGGTGTTATAAATACTAATGAGTGTTCTAAAAATGTCTGTAACTCTCTCTCCATGATGTAGAAGAAAGGCTCAAAGAACATCTTTCATAACCATACTTCAAAGTCAGCAATAAATTGAAAGTTTATACTCAGTCACATATAATTTAAGTACATTTTCAATACACTTAGATAAAAAGCTTTAGCCTATCTCTCTAAATGTTTAGACCTTCTAATAAAATAAAGTGTATAGATATTAATTTAAAAATATGGGAATTTTCTAAGTTTAATTTATATTTAGACTAGCAAATTAAACTTGGTTGTTGATAAAATAATTTGGGAAATCATAAGGGTTATTCTTTATTTTTCCCATAGTATGTATGATTGATCTGACATAGCACATTAACTGTAAGATGAACTAAATATTCTTAGCAAAGGTATCGAGTAACAATAGAAGAGGCCAGGAAAAGAAATAGTGTCAAATTGAATAATATAAATTAGAAATAAAGCCATAGATGCATTAATTAATTTAAAAATTTAGTATCCAACTACAAGCCAAGCACTGTGCTAGGTGCTGTACCTAGAGTAAAAGAGACATTGTTCCTGCCTCATGCACCGTAGAATCCAGTGGGAGAGACACATATTAATATAATAATTGCATAAATGCAAAATTTCAAAATGTGGTAAGTACTCTCGAGGAAAAGTCAGGTTGCTCAAATAACACAGAGCAGAAGACCTGATCTTAGCTAGGGTAATGTGGGGGAGAAGGCTTTCCTGAGACATTGATTCCTGCACTGAGATCTGAAGGGTGAGTGAGGTTGGAGGTAGCCAAGTGGGCCAGGTGGTTATGGGAAGTAGAGCACAGGATGGGCAAAGGCCCATGGTAGGAGGGAGCTCGTGCTTTCCATGACCTGGAGTTGGCTAGTGCAGCATCCTGAGCAAAACAAACAAACAAACAAACAAATGAGGCACACGGTGGTTAAAGGTGTGGCTAAGAGGACTGCAGGTAAATACCAGGCTCTGAGACCATGACAGAGATTTTGGTCTTTAGTCTCTTGATGATGGGAAGACTTGATTTAGGTGCTTCTCCTTGTAAAAGACTTCTCTGCTTGCAACATGAAGAGTAAACTAGAGTGGAGCAATAGCATTTGGGAAATAAGTGAGGAGGCTTTTTCCCTGGTCCAGATGAACTGGGATAGTAATTTGTACTGGTGTGGAAATGGTGATGGTACAGAGGAAGAGAAGTACATGGACTTGAGCAATATTCAGTAAGTAAAACTGATATAGTATAGTCATATATTGGATGTGGGGGATGAAAAAGGGAGGTGCCAAAGGTACCTTCAAAATAAAAAGGCTAAAGAACTCTGAGGCACTGTTATGGTTTGAGTTGTATTACCTGAAAAAGGTACGTTGGGGTTCTAACTATTAATACTTCATAATGTGACTTTATTTGAAGATTGAGTCTTAAAGAAGTAATTCAGTTAAAATAAGGTCAACATGACTGATTGGATACAGAGACAGGCACAGAGGCAAGACGATGTGAAGACACAAGGAGAAGATGCTCATCTACCAGCCAGGGAGAGAGGCCTGGAATAGAACCTTCCCTCAAAGCCATTAGAAGGAACCGGATGTCTCCACATCTTGACTTCAGACTTCAAGCCTCTAGAACTGTAAGACAATAAATCTCTGCTCTTTAAGCCACAGAGTTTGTGGTACTTTGTAATGGCAGCCCCAGCAAATTAACACAGTCACATATAGCCTAAGTGAGTTGTTCTTTCCACAACAGACACAAGCTAGGAGGTCATAAATGGAGAATTCCTGTTCTCTTAATGTGAACATCTATTATAACCAAGCACATGAATCAAAAACTAAGAAATTAACAGGGTATATTACTATTGACTAAAATGCAAATTTTACTCAAGTTTCACCAGTTTTCTAGTCTTTTTCATGTTCCAGGACCCGATGCAGGATTTCACATTGCATTTAGTCGTATGTCTCCTTAGTCTGTATTTGTGATAGTTTCTCAGACGTTCCTTTTTTTTCTTTTTCATGATTGACAGTTTTGAAGAGTACTGGTCAGGTATTGTATAGAATATCTTCCAACTGGAGTTGCCTAATGCTTTCTTCTCCTAATTATTGTAAGATTATAGGTTTGGGGGGAAAGTACCAAACAGGTAGAATACCCTCCTCATCACATCTGGGGCACATGACATCATGACTTATCACTGGTAATGTTAACCTTGATAACTTGGTTAAGGTAGTCTTTGCCAAGATTTCTCCACTGTAAAATTACTATTTTCCCCACCCCATACTCTATTCTTTGGGAGTGAGTCACTATATCCTATATATTCAAGTTAAGAAAAAATTTACATTATATTTTCAATCGATCTATCGATCCATCTATTTTTATTGGCCCAACCCAACCAACAACACTGCACTAAAAGAACTAATACAGTGTGATTCAGCTGGCTATCAGAGAAGTGTTGCTTTTACATTGCAAGAAAACTGCTAATGACTAAAAGGCAATGCTGAAAATTCAAGGCAGAATATAAGATCAACTAAACTAACTACATAAAAAGTATTTACAAATATTGCCTCTAGCCTTAGCAGATAAAGGTCAATGTATGTTCTTAGATGACAATACCTTTAAATAAGGTCAAGGACTCTGCTAAGTTGTGACAGTGTTGACAAGGCACAGCATAATTACTAAGGGTAATTGAAAGTGGTAGTGAACAAAAGACATGAGATCCACTAATTTAGATGGGTGAGGAGGTGTTCATTGCAGTTCACCTCTCACAAATTTTGCACATTTTATATCCTATCACCAATGATTTGCAGTGGTCCCTTTAACTGTTGACATCACCTAATGGTCCAGTAAAGGATGGCTCCTTCGACATCATTCACTGCAGACATATCATGGTTCAAAGAGCGAACCAAGATCCAGAAAACTTAACTGGCATTCTCAAGTTTATAGGAACATGTGTTGCCCCAGGAGAGACCAGACTGAATATTCCTGACTTTTTTCAAGTATTTTTCCAATTATCTATTTACCCCTCTTATTTTAGATTCTAGTATGAACCCAGGAACAAGATACAGGAGGTTGTATAGCAGCTGGCTCAGAAGAACCACACAGACCCAGAAAATATAGCTGTGAGTGATGAGGATAGTATATGGACAGACTACACTCCAACTTCAATTTTAATTAAACTCTTTTTATATATGCAGATTGCAGAACTCTGTTACAACATGGTTCATAATTATAGAATTTAGCTTTATCTTCGTTTAAAACCTGTTCCCAGAATTTAGTTTTATCTTAGGTCAAAACTGTTCCCACAAAGTTAAAATCTCAAAAAATAAGGAGCACAAGGATCTAGACAATATATAATCTACCCAGCATATTTTGTTTCTCAACACCAACAATATAAATAAGATTGCCCATATAAACAGTCATAACGATATCAACCATCCTTCTTTTTATATTTTTGTATTATTTTTCAACAAGAAATCACTGATGAAAGTATTTTCCACATGAGGACTCTTGAACCACCTACTTAATCTTAGACAGTTAAATTCACTTGTTTAAAAGAGAATAGGAGCAAACAAAATAAGTAGCACATGTGAGGTACCAAAAAATCTATTTAGATTGTTAAATTACCAAAAATGATGACATAAATAATTGTCAGATAGTCCAGATGTTTGGCTGCACATTCTTTTAAATTACATCAATTCATATTATCTTTTACTCTGGTAAATAGAGCTATATTCTGAGCTCATGACCCTTCCTAAGTGTCAGAAATTAGCATATGCTTGCAATGAATAAGTTACATTTCTCTAACTCCATGCTTGCATACATTTGTGTAACTTGAACAAGAGAACTTACACAGTATAGTAATATATGACCCCCCCCCCCACACACACACACACTTTGCTCGTTAAATCAGCTTGACATAAAACTACTCCTTTTTTCTACACTCCTTCTACCTCTTTTTCTCCTGTCTTTTTTCTCTGGCATCTTCCTCATCACCATCACCTTCACCATCACTTCTTTCAACATATCCTCCTCTATCCTCATCCCTTGCTTCTTTCTATCCCTGCTATTGTACCTCCTCTTTCTCTTCCTTCTGAGCAAACTATATGAGACTCATTCCAAGTAACCTACTAATGAAGTGGGAAGAGAAATGGAAAGATTCTTCCACACATGAATGGCCTGGGGGACACCACCGGGAGCAATGGAACTGTTTTTATAATACTCTCTAAGTGAGAAACCCTGATCCTTCATGTTTTTATTCAATGTGCTTTGAGGTTATCCTTAGATTTCCTTTTAATTTTTTTAAAGCTTATTTACTTAGGAGCACATTTTTGAAATGGACCGTTATGATAATTCTGGAAACTTTTAAAATAATATAATACCCGTTTCCAAGGTAACAAGATATGGGTAGGTGATGGGAACAGGAACCATTGATTGTTTTTAAATTCTCAAGTTGTATAGCAATGTGTAATAACAGCACTAATTAAACCATGCAAGGGCCTTGGCCCATGTCTAAGGCTACTCAAATGTTTTCCCAGACAAAGTAATATTTAACAAACTTTGGAAAATAATTGTTCAGTTCTCTGGCTTAAATCAACATTTGTTTCATCCACTTACTTATGTACAACTTGTTATATGATCTCTATAAGCTTTACTTAAGACCTTGCCCACCTTTATTGATTTTCCCTTTTAGCAATATTGTATTAGAGCCACTCATTCCTGGATATATTTATCATGAGGGAGAACATCAAACTCATACATATTGTATAACATACCAAAGGCTGGGAAGGGTATCCAGAAGCTACAGGTAATCAAACATAAAGCTGACATTCAATTTATCTTAGCATGTTGTCCACAGGGAAGAGGAACACATGACAGAGCTTCAAAGCCCTGTATCTTTTCATCCACCACAAAATGACTGAAAACATTAAAATAATATCTTATTTATTATTTTGCAATAATTATACTGTAGAATAAAATGACCATGTACTTCAGTTTTCAGCATACTTTAGAAATAAGAATCTATGACATTTCCTGATATAGAATGTGATAATTAGAGACATTAATTTTAGTGGTAAATGTTGTACACTTGACCAACTAAGTTCCAACTGATATAATTTTATAACAGATAAACAGAATTATAAACTGTATTATCATCATAATTGCCACCAATTTACTGAACGTATCACTACTAAATAATTTCATGGTACAGTCATAAGAATAAAAGCTCATGCTTCCCCAATTTCGAAATATATACAAAATCATGAATTTGGGAATTTTAAGGAATTAATGTCAAACTAGTTTATAACTGTGCTTGTATATATTTATAGCACATTTATCCCCAGATAGTCAACAAAAGAAAATATATATGTCCAATAAAAGAAAGTGATCTAAATTCTAATAAGTGCCTAAAATACTGGAAGAAATATATGAATGGCAATCACTTTATCCTATACAAAAACCATGACTTAGTAATGTGTTTTCCTGTGTTTATTCATTAAGGTCAAGGGCCCAGGCATTTGGTTTCCCAAAGCAGAGAAAGATTACATTGAGTGGATACAACCCAGAAATATCCCTAGTAGGTAGCACTGAGGGAGCACTCAGCAAGTATACACTGACTCTCATGGGGATTCGCAGGGTTGAGGATCCCTCTGGTTAACACAACGACCATCTGAAGCACGCAGGATGGGGCACCACCCTGAACATATATAACCCTTAAAGCTCCTTCCTAATGAGCAGAGCTACCAGGTTTTTAGCCTTCGATCTGACTGTACAGCTTGGGCAACTGTTTCAAGGAAACAGCACAGTATGCACACTGTAAAAATGTGTGGGGAACGTAGAGTTGATAAAAGGCACTGAATAAGAAGTAGGCAAAGACTGGATGGACAGAAGCTCTCTCACCTTCACTGGGTTCCCTATCTTGGAAGAAAAGAAAAAAAAATTCTATAAAGAATTTAGAACAAAAACCGATACACTCCTCAGACATATAAAATAAGGGTAAAGTAAAAAGGGCAATGAGCTGAGAGTTATAAGGACTATCAGGATTTTAGTCTTGATTTGACAACTAGCAGATTTGCTAAAAATGTGCAAATTAAATCACCATCCTGTGCCTTAGTTGTCTCTTCTGGGAAATAAAGAGGTTTGAACTCTCTGCTATCTAAGCTTGCCTTTGGTTCTATCATTCTTTGATTCTAAAACAAAAGTACCAGGAAAAGTCTTTGAGGGCAGCTATTATTTTTGTTCCTGTCATTTCCCTTTGGGGCCCACAGTATCTTGCTCACTGAGAGTTCCCAGATGAATGAACAGACAAGCCAGACTCAGACTTCCCACAAAGCACATCACATGACTTTTCAATGTTTAGAACTCAACTTTTTTCTCCTGTGTTATTCCAATTTTGAAGGCCATTTTCTCCTCATTCTCTCATCTCTATATGTTTTATATGGCCCTTCTTCTCCTGTATAGAAACATGAATTTCTTAAATAGATTCCATTTATCATTATTTAAAAAAAAAGAGGCCTGAGTCTAAGTAATGACAGAGCTTCTATAGAAGCTCTTGAAATAGTGTTTCTAAGTCCTTGTTTAAAATACCTTCAACACATCCCCAGGTGGTCATGAGAACATGAAGCTCTGTAGGTGAAAAGCTAGTGGCGTAGAAGGACAGATGCTCAAAACTTGACATAACTGTGGATAGAAGAGCAAATGTAAGATGACAGAGTTAATTGATGTCGGTAGCCCCCAGGGGCTCCTATCAAGCTGGTATTACTGACCAAACTTTTCATTGGACAGATATGAGACTCTTAAAAATATCCTGTGATTTGGCTTTTGTCAGGCATGGCAAAAAATAAAACCCTAAACTTCCTAGCATATATGTATCTATTAATTAATCCTTTAAACAAACAGTGATTCACATAGGTTGGAGTTGTTTTCCTCTTCTGAATGAGAATCTCATTGGCTGGCCTCGAGACACAGTTTATTGCCACAAAAATTAAAATTAAAATTAAAAAATTTTAAAAATTTTAAAAACCACCTCACAGATCACAGCACTTTCCGGACTAGAACTCAGTTCTAATTCTCAGTAATGTCTGATCCTCTCTACCAATGAACCTTCTACCACCTTCACTCTGGGTGTCTTGCTGAGAAAGGAACACAGATGAGAGTAGGTATTCACTCTAGTTATACCCTGTAGCCAGTGGAACATTATGTGTTAGACATTTCTCGAAGGTGTGAATTCTCACCAAGTTTCCTGCCCCATTCACCCAGCTGCTGAAAGAAAAGGAACTTCAAGCTGTGATCATGAAGAAACAGGCGGAACGCTCAAAGCTAGCAGTTGATTTCTTTGCCTGTAATTTTCTACTTTCCGGTTTCACTGTTAATGCCAGTAATTAATCAAAGTATTTGTGTTTCGGTAAGATTTCTGTTCCTCCCTCTCCATTGTCAATGTCAGCTCTGAGATCACACAGTCTTCTCTGCTTGTGAGGGGCAAGAACTACACCCCAAGGTGCCATGGCTTAGAAAGAAAGAAAATGATGAATAAAGCCAGGGAAAAGGCAAAGCAAGAATAAAAAATCTAACCTCTAGACTAAAATAAACTTGTCAACTAAGGATTATTTAATCAATAATACTACTGTTTCTTGACTTATCTGAACTTATTATTTCAGTTCTAATAAGTGTGTATAAATTACTTGTCTCTGAAACATGCTTTATTTCTCCCAAATGCAAGTTTCCCCTACTATAAAAGGACATTCAAGGGCACACTACATGAATTTTAAGGGAAACATTTACAATGAGTAGCCCATAGTCAAATAATAGTACAAAGACTAATTTTTTTTTGCTGTTAACTTTTGTTAAGTGGGTCCTATGCAGTATCTGTTATATAATGTTATTTGATTTCCATAGCAACAGTATAATGGGGTATATAGATAATAAAACTGAGATTCAAAGAGTTCATGTAGGCTTTGCAAGGCTACACACAGCATTTAGAACTACTGACCCTGAAGCTAGCACTCTTAACGACTTTAATTGTGAGGTAGAAGCCTGTGGGATTTTCTGTGGGAGAGATTATGTGCAATGTGTGGTCATAAGATGAAAGCACTGCATGAGAAGTCTAATTCTACATGTGAATCTGGGTTCCAATGTGCATTTATTAGGCAACTCTCACAAGGTCATTAGTTTCCTTATCTTTGAAATGGGCACAATTGTTTGATCATATTTCTGCATCATCCTGAAGGCCAAATGAGCAATAAACACACACTAGAACTTAGGGAACAATAAAAGCTATAAATATAAAGTATTATTATTTCAACATGATAAAGAGACACATTAACATCCCAGTTTAGTAAATGATGGATGAAGATGCAAGGATGAACAGAACAGAATTTTGCAGACACAAGAAGAAGTAAAGGATACAATGCAGACTAAGAGAAAAAAAGACCTACTGGGGGGAAAAATAAGAGAAAGCTTAGTGGGCTTCTCATGGCAGATGGAGCTCAGGGAAGCCAAACAGCCCAGAGGCAGAGTCTACCACCCACAAGGAAACAGTCCTTCCCAGGCAAGACAGAAAAACAAATCTGCTAAGGAGGAAAATTATTTCAGACCCTTTGAACTCTCCATCTATTTCCTAGGATATAGGAAAATATAAATCTGATCGTTGGTTAAATCTTAGACAATAAAAGGTACTGTGTGCAAATGAAAAAGTGAAGTAAACATGGGATAGGCTTTGAAATAAAACAGCAGCCCAAGTCTTGTTCCAAATAGGAAGGTTTCATGTGCATTACTGTGGATATAGTTAACTTTCTGCTCTTGAACACTAGTCAATAATAGTAGCTTCCATTTTTATACCCATTCTCTGCTTAACTCCTTATAATTCAGATTCTTATTTTCTTCCTTTTTCCTCCTGACCTGAGAGATTGTAACATAGGCTCATTTCTTGGCTCTCTGCTCTTTGCCCTGCACATACTCAACTTTCTGTATGTTGTCTAAGCTTATGACTTATAATTACGAATAACCACTTCAAGCCTTTAGCTCCAATCTGCTACCTTTTCTGCCCATTGGTCTTGCATTTACCGCAGACCTCCAGTTCATATTCTGCTGTTACCTACAGCTTATTAGTCACCTTCCCTCATCATATAAAATATCTCTGCTCTTTGGCTTTTCTTCATGTTATCAGTTATATTGCCATTTTTCTAATCGACCAAGGTCAAAACCTCTGAGTTGATCACATTAAAAAAATCAACCCTTTTGACACAACTTGGAGAATTATGTTGTAGTCAGATAACTCTCACATCTAACCTGTACATCATACTTACCCCTTTCTTCTTGGTCTCACAAAGTAAATGGAGCTGCTCCATTATTTCTGTGTAGTATTTTTTTTTTCATCAATTCATCTACCCATCTTTACCTTCCATTTTTACTACCACCACCCTAATTTAGGTCCTCTCACCTTATCTTTGAGCAAATGACAGATTTTTCTAATTGAAACCACTGTTTCTCACCTTTAGTCTTTCCAATGCATCATTTGCATGCTGCCAGATTAATATTCCTAAATTTTTTAAATCAAATCACTCTCCTAATAAACAATACTTTCATTGGCTCACCAATCTTAAAAGGACAAAACTAACCCAAGTTATGTCATCCTTTGCAAAGTTTTCTGTCATTCTACCCTACTAAAACCCTTAGGTTCTCTCAAAACATTTTTTTTTCATTGCCTTATACATGTCTTGTATTTTCTTGCCTTGGTGCCATCCATCTCACAACGTGTCCTACCAACACCTTTTTGTGCCTATAACCTTTTCTTAACTTTGAGGCTTTATGCCTCATAAAAACAATAAGCCCTGCATTCATTATCTTCCATTTGCTCTTCTAAAACTATAACTGTCGTACATGTTTTATATTTATCTAATTTAATATGTAATTTACAAAAGTAAATGCATATTATTAAACAAAAATAATTTGTCCCTAAGAGCCCTATCATGATGTAAATTCAGGTCCTCTGAGCCTCACCTTGTAGTTCACTGTCAATTTGAGAAAACATATAGACATTTCATGACCTGAAGGTCAACCTACTCAGGTTCACGGACAACAGTCCTATGCAAACAAGCTCAATGTCTCATCTTATCTTCTAACCCATCCATCAAACTAAGAATTCTTAAGCTGTCACAGATGCTCCCTGTGGCCACCTCCCATGTCTAGTGTTGCTAACCTTGGCAGCGATAACTTTCTTCCTTTCACCGGGTGAGAGAAATACTGGTAGTAGATCATAACCTCGAAGCAGCAGGAAGACAGTGTTGGACTTCAACCTTCCTCCTTTGAGACGCAGCTACAGAGCTGTTCGCAGAGCAAGGCACCTGCTGTTGGACGGGAGCCCAGTGTCAGGGAGTGCTCGTCAGCTCATGAGGCAGAGCTCTGCCAGAAATCAGTGAGGTTCCATGTTTCCATCCATAAGTTAAGTTGCAAGTACAGCAGAAAGAGGAACAAATATAGGACTAATTCTGCATGTGGTTGGGAGTGGTGGTGGCAGGATGAGAAGGAGAAAGACAAAGGACATAGCACACTATAGGAAAAGTGGCCCCAGACCACAACAGGAAGCCAATAGTATGGACTGAGCTCAGTTTGTCAGGAATCAAGTTTCATCTGTTAAAAAATATACACACACACACACACACACACACACACACACACATATACACACACACATACACATAGCTTTAGATGATCTTCTGGTTTATTTCCCCTTCTTCATATTTTTATAATTCTAGGAAGAAAAGTATCGGAGAAAAGAGAGAAAGAGAGTGAGTGCACTTTTGACTGGAATCAGGTAGATTTACCCGTCTATTCATTCCTACAATTTCTATCTTTGCTATATTAAGAAATTAATGAGAAACAACTGCACAAATTTACTGCTCCTTTTTCTTCTTTCTCCTGTTGTCCTCTTTTTCCTTTATTCTTTTGTTTTGCTTCTTTTCAATACCAGCCTCAGCTGCCATCAAAAGCTCATTGGGGCTCTATGGAAACAAATCCTATGGAACACATCTTCTTGCCACACACAGGTAAACAGAGGTTATGTTGAAACAGCTCCCAGAAGCTTGACACTGGTCAGAGTAAGGATCAACAAGAGATGAGAATAGGAAATCTGGGCTCACTCCTCTACCTGAAACCAGTTCTTTTTCAAATGCTTCATTGTCCCCATGTTATACTCTGCCAGGACCTGGGGCTAAGCTTAGCAGTGGTAAACTGTGGTCACAATACCTTCAAACTTTCAGGAAAGTAATGTAGCAGTCGGCTAGGTCTGCACTGCTTGTCTGGTATCTCCTGATCATCTCCCCTTCATTAGAGGTTTTCACATAGAGATGGGTGACCTCACAAAACCTCTGAATCTCAAAGATGTTCTGATCTCTTTCTCTAGATCAGAGACGCTTAAGCCCTAAACATGACACTTGAAAGAAAAGAAAATCCTAACCTTAGTTCATTAGCAAAACATTGCTTCTCTCTCTTTTTCTGCTCGAGTCTCAGCCAGCCCAGTACTACTTGTTTAAACCATGTGCTTTGTGAAGAGGTCTTTCAGAATGCTGCAAAGCTAAAGTTAAAATGATAAGAGATTTATATTTTAAGTAGCTTTGTAAACGAATGTTGTGTGTTACTTGGGGTTAATATTTAGGACATGAGGCTATCACTAGAATTATCGGAAGCTGGTAATCGTTATGATCTAGTTTTCACCATGAATCCTTGCATACCCTCACTCACCCAAAAGGCAGTGTTTCTATGTTTCCAGAGGAAACTGGGATATATATGGGTACACACGTGCATTCTACACACACACACACACACACACACACACACACACACACACACTTCTTCTACGCCCCAACCCACTTACGCACCTTCAGATAAGGACTAGAAGATTGTGATGAATAATAGACTTCTGGGAAAGAAGTTCGAACAGGATCTACAAAAAGCAGATTTTGGCCAGCTTGCTAATCAATCTAATATGATGCTCCAATCAAAGGAATTAGCGTTCCTTAAAGACATGGCTCATTCTAGGCCTGGGACAAGAAATACTCAAGATGAACCAGAAATATTTTGCAATACCAGAAAGAAAGGAAATGTTCCCAAACCCACCAAAACCCCACAATGATGGGGAGATGTCAAAGGGACACAGGAGATAATTGAATGACTTCTCAATGGCCAAAACTACACAATTCAAGCAACAAAATAAAGGAGTATTGGATTATAATCCAAATTCTAAAATAAATATTCATGAGTCCATACTGCTATAAATAAATGATTGAATTATTAATTTAAAAAAAGGGGAAACAGACAAATTTCATGTCTAGAACATCTGCAAAAAAATTACATGCATGCCTCACCTTCAAGGAGATTGAGCATAACTTCCCACTTCTTAAGTGTGAGTTGTGGGTGGTAATTTTTTTCCAAAGAGTGTAGTATGGAAAGGGGAAATAACGGTAACTTTATAGTGGAGAAACCTGACAAACACTCCCTCAGCCCTGTGATCAAGGTCAACATCAACAGTGCTAAGTCATATTGATAGTATACACCTTTGATATAATGTGTTGAAAATGATTCTTTACCTCTTGTGATTTTCTTCCCAGAAATCTATAACCTCAATCTATAAGAAAAATATCAAACATATTTCAATTGAGGAATATTTTACAAAATACCTGACCAGTACTCCTTAAAACTGTCAAGGTCATTAGAAACAAGGGAAGTCTGAGAAACTGTCACAGTCTAGAGGAGCCTAAGGAGACATGACTAAATGTAATGTGGTTTCCAGATGGGATCCCAGAACAGAAAAAAGACATTAGGTAAAAACTAAGGATATTTGAATAAAGTATGGACTTTAGTTAATAATAATGTATCAACACTGGTTCATTAATTGTAACAAATGTACCATACTAATGGAAGATATTAATAATAAAAAGAAATAGGTGCGAGGTATTTGGGAAAGTTGCTATACCATCTTTGCAGTTTTTATGTAAATCTAAAACTCCTCTAAAATAAATAAAAACTTTTTAAAAAGTAATAATAAATGTTGGATGCCTTGTCTTTTTTATAGCAATTGAGGGATAATTAATGCAGGGGAAGCACAGAAAAGCCACTAGCTATAGGCAGTGAGAGTACTCCTTCATTTAAAGACGCCTTCATTGTATACATGTACCACATCTTCTTTATCCACTTGTCTACTGATGGCACTTAGGCTGCTTCCATATCTCAGCCATTGTAAATAGTGTTACCATGAACATAAGGGTACATATATCTTTTCAAATTAGTGTTTTGGATTTCTTCAAATAAATACCAGAAATGGAATTGCTTGGTTGTAAGGTAGTTCTACTTTTAATTTTTTTTGAGGAACTCTCATACTGTTTTCCATCATGGCTACAGCAATTTACAATCCCACCAACAATGCACAAGGGTTCCCTTTTCTCCACATTCTTACCAATACTTGTCATTTGTTGATTTATTGATGCTAGCCATTCTGACAGGTATGAGGTGATATCTCACTGTGGTTTTAATTTTCTTTCCTCTGAAAATTAGTGATGGTGAGCCTCTTTTCATATAACTATTGGCCATCTGTATGTCTCCTTCAGAGCAATCTCTATTAGGGTCCTCTGCCCATTTTTTAATTTGTGTGTGTGTGTGTGTTGGGGGGAGGGTGTTGAGTTATATATGGTCTTTATAAATTTTGAATATTAACCCCTTATTGGATGTATCATTGGAAAATATCTTCTCCCACTGAGTAGGTTGTCTTTTCATTTTGTTGATGGTTATGGTACACATATACAATGGAATATTACATGTCTATAAAAAAGAATGTAATCTTACCATTAGTGACAACATATATGGACCTAAAGGGTATTGTGCTAAGTGAAATAAGTCAGAGAAAGACAAATACCACATGATTTCACTTATATTTGGGATCTAAAGAACAACAACAACAAAAATGAACAAATAAAAGACAAACTTGTAGATAGAGAACATTTTGAAGGTTGCCAGATGGGAAGGAGGTTAGGGAGATGGGTGAAGGAGGGAAAGGGATTAAGAAGTACAAACTGGTAGTTACAAAATAGTCATGGAGATGTAAATACAGCATGGGGAATATAGTCAATAATGTTGTAATAATTATGAATAGTGCCAAGTGAGTAGTAGACTAATCAGGGATCACTTTGAAAATTATATAAATGTTTAACCACTATGCTATACACCTGAAACTGATATAATATTGAACGTAAACTGTAATTGAAAAATAAATAATTAATAATAATAATAATAATAATAATAATAAATAAAGAGGTTTTCATTAACTGTTTTCTCTTTACTTCCTAGAATCCCTAATGCGATTGGGTAAGGGAACCTCAGCTAACAAGAGGATCTCTTTGTCTCTGAGCCTGGGAAGCTCAGGGTGACAAAGTGGGTTTGGGAAATATCTCTGAAGAGCTGAAATGGAGGAAATATGTTTTTCTAAAAGCCCTATCCTCTGGACATCAGTTGTTGTAGCTGACCATAGAGATGTTATTTTATTTTTTTTAAACAGAAATTATGAAGCCTCATCACATACTCAGTAAGGATGCTACCTGCAAACAATTTTCACTCACAAATATATGAAGCACTGTCTGAATTGGGCAATGTTAAAAGCAGAAAACAGCAGAGCTAGAGAGGACAAAAAAGAAGTGAGGTGGCTGAGGAATGGAAATAAGACTGATTCTCTACTTTAGCAACAACAAAAAGTCCCAGCTCAGGGACATTTCTGTGCTGGGATCCCCAAAATAGCCATGTACATTTCCAATTCCCTCATTTCCAAGGTCTTTGTATTAGCAAAAGACAGATGGTCTACGACCGCCAGGCAATCATAAAAAATGCCAAGTCAAGGAAAATTGGTGGACTGAAATGATGTGCTAATCCAGTTAGCTGAAAGATGAGAGCAACTCGCAGAGTTGGACAGGAGCATGCTCTATACACAATAGCTCTTTTCAATTGAATGGTATGTTTACAAGCCTGAAACTAGCACCTTTCAACACTGGGTGTCCTCCCACCCCCACTCTGGAGCTATGAGTAGGGAAAGCCCATATATATTATATCTTAGGCATGTGAGCTGACTATAAAAAGGCAGAGCTGATTTATTTCTGTTGTATGGAACAGAAGCTCTGTTGGCATCTGTCTTTCATTGCAAAAGCTAAGCACTCAGATGTTAAAGCTGCATCTCACAGAAGTTATGCTAACTTCTTACAGATGATTTATTTTAAAGATGAACTAGGTAGTGTACACCACAGCTGTCAGAACCATCTTCTGCATCAACTGAGTACAATAATCTACCCTCTACCTTCAATGTCACATGACTCTCTATATATGAATAAGCACCTAATAAGGATTAAGCACTAGGTCAAAAGAGCTGAACTTGGGAGAGATAGTAGTAAAAGGAAGTGGGCAAGAGTGGGAATCACCTCACTAGAGACTGGGAATTCACAGCGCAAATGACATATGGCAGACTTGGACTATGGAGTTAGAAGTTGCAGATCTTAGAGGTAAAAAGCCTCAGCTGTCACTTAATTCAGTGGCACCCACCTGTGTGACACTCTGGCTATGAGCTCAGAGCTGTCAAAACTTTGGGGGCCTCTTATATTTCTACTTGCTTGATTTTTGTGGCCCATTGAGGCCTTATCAGATTCTAAGCTACAAGTTTCTTTATGCAAAATCACATGGAGCAACCGAAGAAGGGGACAAATGAAGGAAAAATCTAGGTAGCCATATTGAATTTCGACCTCTTCTTCTGCCCTGTTAGCCAGACGGCCTCCTAGTCCTTTTTCATCTCTTATACCCATGTGTTGGAAAAAGCATCCAAAGATTCCATCCTTGCTTTCTGTCTCTCTCATCTCCATTCCATCAGCTTGGCACTGACACAGTCTCCTGCAACTCTACTGGCGTCCTGTGTAATCCATTTGCTCAGAAATCTACTACAGCTTTGCTCTCACATCAAGTCTCCTCTCTTTTCTCAGACTTTCAAAGGCTTTCCTAACCTGGCTCTGCAGCTCCTTGCTCTCCAGCCAAACCCTCCAGTCTCATTTCATCGATCAATTCACTGTCCCTGAACTGTAGCATATTTATTTTCCCTTCGGTGCCCATGGCGCTCCTGCTACTTGGGACAACCTGCTCTTCTCTCATCCATCTGTGAGTCCTGCACAATTCTTCTGACTCAGCTCAGGGTCACCCTTCTTCATGGATTCTCAGCTCGATTCTCATTTCGTGTCATGATTTCTATCAAGCATTATTTAGGTCAACATTCTATTATTTTTACAGGAAATGTTGATTGTTTTTATCTCATCTCATTCTAAAGAAAAATTGAGGTAGTTTCATGTTTTAGCCTTTCTTTAGCTGTGCGATATTAAGTTACACAAAGGACACAATCTATGTCTGTCTGGATTTCATCATTACTTTCAAAATCTTAGGCCTGAAGTCAGATCTTAGGAAGGTATGGACTAGTTAGTTAACAGTGAAAGGCATCCTCTGTGGTAAAGTAAGGAAGTTCTGGAATCAATCCATATGGTCAAATATTGACTCGGCCAATTTCTAAGCACCTACCTCATCATATTGCATGAGGGTTAAATGAAATGTCACATGAAGTACTTAGAACAGTGCCAGACAAAAAGCAAACACTCGTTAAATAGTAGCTGCTTTTGTGATTTGTGTTGCTATTGTTATTATCTTTATCACTCTCATCTTCAATAACAAGTCTGGTCAAAGCACGAACGTATGCTAGGTCTTTCTTCCATCATAGACTCCTTCCTAATCCTCTTTGATACCATGCTGTCCATTTTTTTCAACATTATCCAGGGCACAGAAGCACTGGCACCAGAAGGAAGCTCTCTGATGTGGGGCAGAGTGATTGATCCAGGCTTCCCTGGGTGAAAATCCTTCAACCCAACCACCTGCTGATTTGGCTTCCCAAAGCATCGGGCTATCCAGAGAGAGTCACCCTATAGGTAGACATATGTATACCTCATAGTAGAAAAGGTTATCAATGCTGCCAACTAAAATATTACCATTTTGAGTTCTAAAAAAAAGCCAGAAAAAAATCTTATACTGTCTGTAGTCATGTCAAACAGACCTGTCAGGCTGCCTACTTCTCCTCTAAATAGACGAATTTCAGTTATTCCTCAGCACCCTTGCATGGTGGGGGGACGTCCATTGTGAGCCAAGGCCTTACATGTGCTCTTGCCAGCTATCCCTTCAGTATCTGTCATCTGGCAAGGTGGTGTTTATCTGGTCACCCTATTACCAAAGTGCACATTGGCTATTTCTCTGCTTGAGGAAGACGAAGCTCTGAAACTTTAAATACCTGTCATTTACAGCCATGTATGAGGCCTATATTATCATCACTACTCTATTGCTCCAATCTTTGTCATTTGCTCCTGCTCTTTTATTCTTCTCTTCCCCTTCTTATCTCAGCTTTTATTATTTTTTCAGACAGATCTGGAAACCTCCAGACCTGAGACCAGCCTTCCAGGAAATCGTGAGCACCAAGGCCATATGGAGAGGCTCACTCTCTCCTCTCTCATTTGTTCTCAGTCACCCCTCCCTCTGCCTATGCTTTACCCCCAGTGGAGTGTGTTGAAGGCCTGAAACAATCCTGGAAGGTCACACTGTTTGATTCTGCTGTCAGTTTAAATTATGTCTCAGCTTTTATATCTAAATCAAAATACAAGAGTTAAAAAAAGAAAGAGAGAGACAGCAAAGAGAAGTGGCAACATCCTACAGTGAGTAGAGAAATGACATTTCAATTGACCAATTGATTTGTTCTTTTGACAGCTGCCTTCCTCACTCACCCCAAGTCATTATTTAACATACACAAACTGAGAGCCCACTCCCAGGCCTCTGCGGGTGGAACACACACCTTCTTCTAGAGGGCTGGGGAATAAAATGATTTTTTATAATGATAAAAATAATAAATTACTTTAAGATGATGATTTTATTAAGAAAATGCTTGATCATTTACGTAAAATTCAAGCTATTTGTTCTCAGAATTTATTACTGCAGTGCAAAAAAATATTTCTTAAGTTCTTATAAATATGTGTGGATTGTAGTGTATTTTTTTCAGGTTAGTAATTATCAAGACAAGGTTTTAAAATTGTACTCTAAAAAATAAAAATGAAACTATTAGGCTGTGTTAAATAAAATTTCCATAAAGCCAAGAGTAAGAAATGCCTGATTTGGTGCCTATGGCAGTTCTCTATTGCTCCTAAATTTCATATATCCTTATTCAACAAAAGGATACATCTTTTTTGTTTTGTTTTGTTTTGTTTTATAAGTAAGTTTACTTGGAGACTTTAACTGAAGAATGCTCATAGAGGATTAAAACATCTGTCCATTAGTTTTTTTTTTAATATGAAATTTTAAACTATAGTGCAGTGGTTGTAAGAAAAGTTGACAGATTTAGGGGCAAACACTCTAAAGTACTATACAGGTGTGAAATACCACCACATTTAAACATGGCATAAGTTGATATTTTGCTGATGATACCATCATCTCATTAAAAGGGTTACAGCTTTTCTTATTAATTATAAAATTGTCCCCCATTAGAATAAAGAGTCCACTAGGTTTTTAAACTTTCTTGAGTGTACTTTAAGTCCTTATACTGGGCTACAGTTTTAATTGTTTATCCTCAAATAGTGTTGGGTTTATTCTGATCCAGCCATAATATATACCAGCATCTCTAAAAGGGATTTACACTGTGATTAGTAAATAAACATTAAAAGATGTTGACTTTCTTGAAATCATTTATAATTAGTTAAAAGTCAGAAGTGCTACTCCACTTCCACTCTGCTACTGTATAATCATTAACTGACAAGTTTCTAAATTTCTCTGAGCCTCAGTTTTTGTTTTTGTTTTTAATTCATAAAATGGAGTTACCACTACTTACATAGGTACTTCTCAGAGTGTTTCTGAAGACAATGAACACAAATTTACGTAGAAAAGAACACAGACATCTTAACCAATTGCAACTTAGTGATCACACTTTTGCAACCCTACAAATCATATAATTATAAAAACTCATTGCTGGGGCCCCTCCCAGGGAGTTGGCACAGGGAAGGAGATGAGAGAAGATACATGAAGCTTAAGCTTCATTAGCTTTAAGGCAAATTGGCCTCTAAATGCATCTTTTAAACTTAAGTACTTTTGAAAAAAAATGTAAGACTTATCCAAACATGAAAATACATCAGATATTAAATCAAAGAACCATAACTATTATGTATGGATTAAGGCTTTCAGTATATGATTAGATGATTCAGTTTTTATTGTTTACCTATAGTGATGTGCTAGCCAGGCTCTCCTTTGAGGAAGGTTCACAGATGAGTAGGAATTGCTCCTTACATAGGAGGAGTTCGGAGTCTAGGCGTGGAGTTGAGCACGTTTCTAAATAAATAGGCAAATGATCAAGTAATAAAGCTCTGTTATATCAATTCATTTGATATAGGTGATCGATAAAGGCTTCTCTAAAGAGGTGGATTCTAAACTTGCCCTTAAATTCTAAATGGTACTTGCTAGCACATGTGGGCAGAACAGCTGTTAAATAGAGAGTCTTGGTAAACCAAAGACTAGAGGCAAGAGATGCAGAACATGTATGGAAAATAAATTGGTATGGTCAGAATTAAGACCTAAGGATGCAAAAATAAATAAATAAATAAAAAGGAAAGATTAACTAAAACAGAACTTTGGAGAACTTTGCATGCAAACACAGAAATATGTTTACTTTTCCTGTATACCATAAGAAATCTGCAAAATTTCTTTGAATAAAGAGTTGACTGCAATACACGTGCACATTGGGCAGCATTTCCGCATGAGGGTGACAGGAACCAGGGACTCAAGACTTATAATGGTTCTGGTAAGAGTGGAGAGGGCCTCCCCCAAGGATGGGATTGTGGGAATAAAAAGAAGAGAATATATATGGGATACAAAGAAGAGCAGAGCTGAAAAGACTAGCTAGATGAGGGGATACAGACAGAAAGGAGAGGAAAATGTAAAAAGATACTAAAATTTAAAGTTAAAGAATTATAGTGATGCTATTAACTGAGATAGATGTCACTGATGGATGAACATGGTAGGGAAATGGAAGATAAGGAAAATAGGTAGAATTCATATTAGACACCCACAGAATGTCCATATGTGGCTTCCCTGCAGGCATCTGGAGTGACCATGAACACTACATTCAACTATAAAGAGCACTGTTCTTTCTCCTGAGACCTGAAGTGATTTGCTACTTCCCCTGAATTCTCCTAAAACAGTTAATGACATTCTTCAACTAATGAGACAGCTTCTGAACTTCCTTGAATAATCCTGCTCAGTGAACACCTTACTAATGGAATCCTCCATGATTATCTCCAAAGTATTTCAATCACACATTTTGCATGATATTAAATTGTTATCATGTCAAGTTTGTTACTTCTCACTTCCTTCCCTGCAGCTTACTCTAAAACTCCCATTAGAATAAGCTTTAAAAACAGGGATTCAGACTCAGTTTTCTAGTACACCTCTACCATGATCAACTCAGAACTCTGCAAATAGTGGGTGATTAAAAATAAAAACAATCATTATCATGAAAACTAATATTTATCGAGCTTCTAGATTGTCCACCATTATGCATATCAAATCCTATCCTGTATCAATCCTAAGAAATAAGTCCTTACTCTTATTTAGAAGAGGAAAATGAAGCTAAAAGAGGTTAGAAACTTCCCCAAGACCACTCCAGTAGGGCTAGGGTCCAATGCAATTCATTGTGCTACAAAACCTACCATCCTTTTCACAAGGATACAAAGATTCTACATGTAACAATTTCTATTTAACCCTATACTGAACACAATTTCATTTTTTCTCCTAAAAATAGAAGGCATTTAAATATTTTATGCCTCACTGTTGGATGAGATATAATAATTATTTTGTTCTGTAGCTATACTGAAATATTCATTTTGACAGTTAGGTATTAACATAATTCTGCTTAATGCAGAATTTATATTTTATGTACTAGTTTTTAAATATGAGTGAACATTACAGCAAGGTTATACCTAAATAATAAATGAACATTTTCCAACTGATATTACAAAATTCAATTTGTAAGTCAGTTATTCAAAACTTAAAAGGTATATTTTCCCATTAAAATTATGTGGTAAATAACTGTCTTCTCTTATATTGCTTTACACTCACCCATGATTTACCACATATCATTTCTGCCATATATTAGAGTTACTACGACTGTTCCCTTTCCTCCTTCTTTTCCTGCCTAACACAGATTATAAGCTTCCTGAAGGCAGATCATATGCCTTGACTTGATCTTGATATACAACCTCCATATTTAATACAGTCTCTTACAGTATATACTTATTCCTCCATTCATCTTTTTATTCATTCTAGAATTTGCAGCACGTCTACTTTGTGCACTGGGATAAATGCAAACGATACGAAGTGAATTAAAGAGACTGCTCTTACGAAGTATATATATAATCTAATGAGGAAGACGAAATATTTACAAAACTATGTAATTTAAATGTGTTGTATATGCTATAAAGAAAAGTTATGAGGAATACTGAAAGCATAAATAAAAGAGAATTAAGATTGAGCAGTTAGGATAGAAATGAAATAAAAAAGTTTCCCATAGAAGAATGTGATAAATTACATCCATCAGTGTGCCTATTACAATGACTTCTTGAAAACTATAACTGGCTATGATGGGAGTTTAAACAATCTATGAACTAATATTCATTGATGACAACATTTCAGTGGGAACATATGTCCTGAGATCCTTCATCAAAGGCTCAAAATACAACATAGACCCTTTGTGACCCTCCGTCCTTGGCAGCAAAAAAACAGGCATCTACTTATTCCTGCTGAGACTTGCTATCATAAAAGCTAATAAAAGTACAAAGAAAGGCCAATTTCCTTCTGTCACTGAAGACGGTACTGCAATTTTGGGGCCCACAGGGAGGAGGACGATGGTTTCCAAGGCAGTGTGTGAGCCTTATCATACTCTAGAACCATTCTGAGGCATCCTTAATTGAGAATCCTTGGAAACTGGCAAGAGAAAGAAAGGCATTTTACCATACCATTGTGAAAGTGGGTGATTTCCTTCTGAGTCACTTTCCATCCAACTACTTCCAGGGCTTTCAAATAGGGACTGCTCAGAGGATATTGCCAAGTCTCTATTGGGACAATGGTCTCTTTATGAATCAGCATGAGTGCTGGCATGGCTCTAAAGCCACTTGCTATTTGCTTTTGCCTATACATACCCATGAGACTAGATCATCCTGTACACTCAGCACACTGGATGTTTGAGAGTCACTGATTTGAGATACATGGTAGAGATAGAAAGTGAAATAATTAGGGGGATTGGCTTTGATCGCTGAGTTTTATGTAAGCTACAAGGCAGAGCAAATAGCAATACTCATACTTAATTAGTAAATAAAAATGAAAATTTGAAAAAAAAATACTGAAAAGCTCCCAATATTTCCAGTTTGATAAACTAAAATGAAAACAATTATCTTTTATCTATAATCTTCATCCAATATTGCTTATTTTATTAAAAATAATTTTTTCTCATAATATAGCTGATTACATATTTTCTTCTCCTGTTGCATGTACCTTTATCTTCTTTCTTTTTGGGTTATTCTACCTTCAGTCTTTTGAAAAATGACTATTTTGATATTGACTTTGAAATTATGCATTCTCAAACTTTTCTTATCCAAGCAACCCTATATCTCCAATCTTTGTTCTTCTTCATAGAGCGTGTCAAACCAACCTACCTACATATAGGTTTCTACATAAATAGCAATGACTAACAAAATTCTCTATTCAACAGATTCTCAAATAAATGATGCCATAGAGAAGAACTAGGTTTCAGTTATAAAGTTTTAGACCCAGAGAAAATCTGGTACAGCTTATATCTCAAAGGAGCTGGAGATCGGTTCCATATTTTGGGAATAAAGAAGGACCATTTTTTAGAGTTCCACCAGTGGTTTGGAGATGCTTCTATTAGCACTTAATTTAAGGTGATGTTATTTTTCATTTCCTTCCTTCTTCTTTGCAAATCTCTGAGCTCTCTGAGCACCAGAATGATTTCTAATCTCTTCATATCTCTAGTATTTAACACAGTGGCTAATTCATATAAGGTGCTTAATAAATATTTGTGAAAGAAAGGAAGGGAAGAGATGGAAGGGAAGTAAGCAAGCAAATTCAACAGTAAGCCAGGGTTAGGGGATCTGAGTCAATAATTAGACAACTTGGCTTGCAGATGTCTCTATTCTAAAATGGTTAGATCTGATCATCTTTAAATTTTGTGTATCATTGTATTTTATGGCTCTGAATGTGGCGGTGGGGGTTGAATTGTATATGCATTTTGTGCAGTGTGTATGAAGAGTATTGCTGCATAATTAAAATATAATAATAATAAATCCCCCAAAATACAGGACTGCTTTTACAAAAAGTTTCTGACATAATTTTTTGCAATTAATCAACATTTCAGGTTTTTCCTTTGAAATTTATAAGTGCATACATCCTGCAGACATTTACTTGTCAGAATTCAGATAATCTAAACGAGGCCTATTAAAGTCCCAATCAAGAAGAAGAGAAAGAAATAGACATTTATTGTAGACTTATGCTATGCAAGGCGCTGAGCAAGGCACCTTGCCTAAGTTATCTAATTTAATCCTCATGACAACCCTATTAAGTTATCATCACTCTTTTCTAAATGAGGAAACTAAGGTTCTGCAAAACGAAGCTATGAGCCAAGTCTACAAAGTTAGTGACAGACCTGTCAGTCTGATCTGGTTTTTTACGACTCTAAACAAAATGCTCTTTCACCATGCAAAACTGCATCTGATGATGAAAGACAAGCTTCAAATTTGATTTACATCGCAAACCACCTCAATAAATATTTTACATACTCAAGAACGCACTGCCTCTCAGAAATTTCCTTCAGAATATCCTAGAGGCAGAGGAGAAGAAATGCATACATAGCAGTCACCTGATATCTGCTATAGGGAGAGTACCCTATTAAAATCCACGTGTTTCTTCAATGTTAATATAAGACCTCATTCTTTTACATAAGAGCTCTATATTTGTTTTAATATAGAAATAACAGCTATCTTTCTTAAAATCAGTGAGTAAAACTGACACTCCAGAAATATGCAGCATGTTTTTCAGTGGCTCCGAGAGCCCGTTCACTCTCTTAGACACCCCCAGGAACGGCCGCATCTCCAACAAACAGCAATAGCTCCTGTCTTATTCATAAGACATAGGGAGTTGTAATATTGTCCCAGAGCCAAGCTGAGGGATGTTTACTTTCTTGCAAAAATCCATTTTATTCAAGTGCCCAGAAGCAGTATTAACTGGTTTCTTGAACCTTAGTAAGTAAAGATCCTTGATCTTTTTCTTTACTTTCTTAGGAGATTTTTTTAAAGAAAAGGCTCTAAAAAATAGTAAATATGAAACTTAACATTGTGAATGTCCTGGAATATGTTTTAAAATATTAGAAATGAAGTTATACCTCTTGTTTCTACTCATCTAAATATAAAAACTTTGAAAATGCTCTGTCCTTTTGACCACAGTTATAATGTATTCTTTCTTTAATTCAGTGGATTATAGCCTGTTGGAGCTAGAAGAAATCCTATAGATCATTTATACCAACCTCATTTTCCATATATAAGAAAACTGAGACCCCATGAATGCAAATTACTAATCCCATGCCACAGAACTAATTAAGAATAGATCCAGGCCTAGAACTCCAAATTCATGTTTCCCAGCCCAGTGCTTTTAGCATAGCTGATTCTTCCAATATTAATCATAACTTGGCTTTCTAAGAGAATATCCAACCTTGCATTTGAATTATATTTGGGCAGACAAAAATTTTGTATTACCAAGCCTTCAGATTGCTAGTTGGGCAAGATTCAACAAACACCCAATTGCCATTTAAAGCTGAGTGGTACGAAAGAGGCCAAGATGGTTTAGAAATGCCTTCTCTCGTTGTTACCAATCGGTTGGCATAGTTCACAAGTGGCAAAAGCTGCTCTCCAGAAGAATTAAACTTTGCATTTTCATTGGCCAATACAATTGCTTTCCAATTTGGTGTGACAAACAAAATACAAACTGAATTGTATAATATCTATTTTAAAAGAGCATGACATAGAATTAGTTGTGACTAATCTAATCAAATTTGTTCTCTGCCCTCAAGGAACAGTTTATAGTTTCTTATGATTAGATGGAAACAAACAAGTAGTAGAGGGTAGTAGACTCAATTAGTATATTTTTGTCTTGTTGTGAAGATTAGATGAGTTAACACATGAAAGCTTTTGGAGCAGTTCCTGGCACATGTAAAGATCTCAAAAACTGTAAAGGGAGTATTTAAGGATCATGTGCTTGAGGGAGAGGACAAAGTGATAACACTTAGGAACTAAGTTGGAGATAAGTTAGGACTGTTACAAGGGGCCTCCAGGAATGTTCAGTTCTCTTTCTAGGACTGCTTCTCAGCTTAGAGCAATTCCTCAAGCTCCAGGAAGAATTACATTTACATAAAATGCCCAAATGGCCAAAAAGCTTCTTCCATGACACCAGGAATTCATAGCACAGACATTTCCTACCTAAACTGCAGTTCTGTTCATTTAGTTAAATATAATTGCACAATTTATCCCCAACTTCTATGCCTACAATACCCACTTTAGCAAAACCCTGAGGTTATACTGTAGTTTTTAAGTAAAGAGCTTACAAGCTTGACCAGATGATTCTTGCTAGTCTCTTAATTGAATTAGTCAGTTAATAGAATCAAATCACCAATTTCCACAGTGACTGCAACACCTGGAATTCATAATGACTTGTCCTTTATTCTGAACCTTTTGAGTTTCTGCAAATCAAAACTGATAACATCAAACCGAATTCCCTTCTTTTCTGAAAATGAAAGGCAAAGAAAAACACATAACCACTGAATCCTCACACAACATTTAGATATGTATTCACATATGTTAATGGAAGATTTGCTTATATTAATTTATCTTCACCTTCTTTCTTGGTTTCCCATAGCCTAAATGAAATTATCTGAGAAGTTCATCCTTTCTAAGTTATTAGGCAAATACATTAAGAATGGTTTCACAGTCTGATCTGTTTAAATAAAATAGCTCTAATGAAAAATAAATATCTAATAATTAACTCAGTTTCTTCTGTTTCTATTTTCAACTACATTTTAAAAATTAAGTTTATTAGTATAAATGTAACACATGTACATTGTTGAAATTCCAAATGTATATAAAAGTGAATGTTTTAATGAATTTTTAAGTCCACGTTTAATGGATTTTTTTCTGAACTGTGACTCATAATTAGGATTATATGGCCTAAATATAAAACACATTGTTTCCAACTGTTCTGAAAGATCAGGTATAAAAATAATATTACATTTAATATTTACCTAAAATCTATAAGTTTTGATTTTGGGGGCGGGGGGGGGGAGAGGATGGGAAGGAGATTATTCTTGAACATAATTCTACACTCACTACATTCCATCAGCTCCTAACACTCTGCCTCCTGTCGTTGTACAGAAAGAGCCCAATAGGTGAGGTGAGCAGCCACAGAAGCAACATTTCTACACTTCTTAGAAGTCATGTTGCGGTTCAGGTAACTATTTGACTGAATCCTAAGAAGAGTTATTTTAAAAGTTGCGATAAGAGTTCTTGATTAAGCAGATAACATGGCATCTGTAGGAGGAGAGAATGACCAGGACACTTTATGCTAAGAATGCAAAGCCCTCGAAGAGCTCTTTCTCTTATAGGTATGGCAGAGAGGCAAAATATACAGTGTATCTAGTATATTAAAGAAAAAAAGGAAATGAGCAAGTAAATCATGAAATTTATAATTCTTCAGTGTAGGGAGACATAATTATGAGCCTAGGTAGTCAAGTAGATTAAAAGTTGAAAGTCAACAGAAGAACAAATAGGTAACAAAGAGCTTAAGATGAAAGGAACAGAACAGCAATTGTAATCTCTGAACTAGAAAGGGATCCAAAGGTTAGAAACAGTATATTCACGTTAGGTTTCCTATCTTGTATATGTGTGATAATGGAGAGAAGAGAAGGGGTAAAGAAGAGTGAGGGGGCAGGGGGCAGTTGGAAAAGAAGTGAGTTTGCACCATGTGTTTTCATTTTAGAAGAAACAGACCCTTGACATTTGCAAGATGGCATTGTGGTTATAACTCAATCAGAGGCTAAGGCTTCAAGAACAGACATATTACGGAAAGTGCTGAAATGTAGGATGGTACCTTCTCTTTGCAAGGACAAATTTGCTTTTTAAGAGGAATGTAAAAATTGCTGCCCTACTAATGACAGAGTGCTGGGTGATAAGTTCTGTTGGGGAGAATATGGAACCATAACTCCAAAGACAATGGATATCTTATGATCTTTCAATGACTAGCCACAAAGTATTATTTTTCAGTAAATAAGAAATATAGGAAACATGCACCTTCTTTCTCATTCACAAGAATATTATAAAAATCTGCTTATTATGGTTCAAACTGGTAAATAGATACTCTATTAATATAATATGTAATTATTTATTTTCATGGGCCAGTACATTGGACAATGACTTTTAGATGCATTTTAAGCTGAATTTAATTACCTTTTTTGAAACTTGAAAATAATCTATTTCTATTTGGACAAATGCAAGGCAGCATAGCTAGCTTACATAGGCTGATTTATTCCAACCAGCTCTCCTAAGTTAGTATCAGCTAGTTTATAAATACCAGCTAATAGGCTTTTGCAGGTTTCTCAGAAATTAATTACAGTAGATTTAAATTAATTGCTAAGTTGATGAAGGAATTCCCAAAGAATCCTCAAGTTTTAAAACTTATAATGTTGCTGCTGGTAAATTACAGATAGCCATGATTCTAGACATATCCTCTGTCATGGTTGTTATCCTTACTACTTAAACTATAACTAAGGATGACATTGCTACCCTTTCAGGCTATCTTTTAAATTAATAAATACAACATCTGTTCAGTCAACAAATATTTAAGGAGTAACCATAATGTGCTAGATACTGGAGATAGAAGTATAGACAGACAGAAATGGCCTCTGACCTATTTAGTTGATGAAAGTATATAATCATGTACATTTAGCTTATTTCCTAACAAACACATAGCTCTTGAAAATGTACAAGAGGAGGAAGGGGTTGTGGGTCAGGCTATGGCTAAGGTGGCAGAGACATATGACTCTCTGGTTGAAAATCCCTCAGCAGATGTCTGGCTTGGTGAGCTTGTTATATACAACAAGCAGACTATATAAGAAAGTATCAGCCCAGCAAGTCAATGGTCAATCAAAACCATGCTTGGACAGCAAACGTGCTTAAATAGAGACCATTCACTCTATCTGGAATTGTTTACACTAACTTTTTAGGAAAAGAAATTATGTTAACAACATAATACAATAAAACGAAGTCAGTATATGGTTTTCTATTATTATCTAGGAAATCTAGGTAATCTGGGGGGAAAGTGGTATGCTATAGTGGTTTTATAATTATTAAGCACAATTCATTTTGATTTTTCTGTCACAGGCCTAGAAAGTAATAGAACAGAGAATGTGAAAACTTAGATGACACCCTGGGACAGTCAGATAAGTAAATTAAACCAAATTGAACTACATGAAAGAATAATGAAAGGATTCTCCCGAAACATGTAGCTTGCTCTAAACACCTATTTGATAACTTGAAAAAACTAAGAATTTATAGGTATAGAGAAGGAACGGAGAATATTGAGAGAGGAGTACTAAAAATGCTTAAAGACTAAACATATCAAACAAGAAGGAGCATGCACAAATTACAATTTTTGTAAAACCTCCCTATTTGTAGATTCCTGGAAAATGATCTAAATAAGTAAAAATTCTCAAACATATATATATATATTATTTTTTTTTTAAATGTTGTTTTAAGGCCTTCAAATAAATGCAATGACTAACTGCTAAAAAAGTTTATCCAAGCTTGCTGGACTAGTTTTAATGAATAGATGAGAGTAATTGTAATTAGCAGCACTCATCTATATAAAATGAGTTTCTGATAATTTATTTAAATGGATTCCCCCCTTCCTTAAAATGTTCTATAGAAGTGCTTTCTTTTAGAGTGAATTAAACTTAATTTTGTTTAGAGGCTTACAGTGGATATATTGAAACATGTCCAAAATTAAGTGGAAGCATTTTGAGTTGTAAAGAAGAGGTTAAAAATAATTTATTTATACCCTATTTATTGACCTAACAAATTTAAAGATTTTATAACAATGAAAGTAATTATAAGCGAGATTATCAAATCTTATGAGATATGCTGAGAATGTATGAATTATAGATTTAAAAAATGCTAAATACACCAAGAGTGAACAACTAGTAAATAAAGGAAGACATGAACATGGAACTTTCCCTGATTAATTCTTCATGTGACATGATTCCAGATAAAATGTTGTTAGAATAGAAATGCATACACAATCATCTTACTTAACTCAAGGAAGAAAGTGTAAGTTTTTAAAACAACCCAAAAAAGGCAAATAAAAAATTAAAATTAGTAAAATAATTTTTATCTTTTGAAAATAGCATTAATTTTATAACAATGATATACTTCCATAGAAAAAATTACATAACATAAAAAAATGTAGAAATGTAAAATAATGCATAACCTCAAATGCCACCACATAGAAATTACCATTATTAATGTTCTTTCATAATGACTTTTAGGTATTGATGCATGTATACATTTATTAATATAAATACATAAGTATACATGACTTTGAAAATGTCCTATATAATGTTTTGCAATCTCTTTTTATCCACTCAACAATATGTTCTGGACTTATTTTCAAATAAATTAATTCTACATCATTATTTCAATAGAACTATAAAATCTAATTATAATATGAGCCATCATTCAATTAAATAATAATTGATGAATATTTAGATTGTTTTCTTATGATTTCTATTATAAAGCAATTCTGCAATGAATATTTTTATACTTATAATATTAGCTAGGGTAACTTTTTAGAATTAAGACTGTTAGGTCAAATCTATGCACAATTAGCACTGGAATATATTATATATTAGTGCACAAGAATGGCCCATCCTCGAATCTTTGTTCAGTTTGTTAAGTGAACAATGACATTTTCTTTTCTTTCTTTCTTTCCCTTTTCGTTTGCTTTCCCCTGTCTGATCTCCCCTCCCCACCTCTCTTTTTCATTCCCTCCCCCATATCCCCGCTACTTTATTCCCTCAATGCCTCCCCTTGCTCTCTCCTTTTCTTCCTCTCTTCCTATCTATCCATCTATCCAGCTATCTATCCGTCCATCCGTGCATCCGGCCATCAATCTATGTTTACTAGCCACTCACATTTCATCTTTTCTCTATTTTCTATTTAGATCCTTTGCCAATTTTTCTATTGAGATTACCATTTTTACCCTTACTGACAGGTAAGAACTTTGATATAGCAAGGAAATGACTGCTTTATCCATGATGTTATTATAGATATTTTCCATTAATTTTCTTTTTTTTTTATTACCATATGTTGTTTTTTTGTCATTAAAAAGTATTGTGAGTTTATATGGTTATATTTATAAATATTTTCCTTAATTGTCTCTAATTTTTATAATGTTATTTAAGGGGATTTTTTTAATTCAAAGATTATTATACTTTCTCCTAATTTTTGTAATTTTTTTTTAATTTATACATTTCAGTCTTTCATCCATTTTAATACAAGGTCTTTAGTCTAACATAAGAAAGAAAGAAATCAAGCTTTCCTTTCTTCCTAATAGCTAGCCAGCTGTCTCACGCAATTTATTGAATAATCTACATTTTTCAGACTGATTTGAAAAGCTCTTTTTATCATAATGGCATTTTCTTATACTCTTGAATCTATCTTAGACTCTTTGTTCTTCTGATCCATTATTTCAATTAAACCATAGTGTTTTAAGTATTGAAGTTCTATAATGAATTTAGTAATTAATAAAATATGTTTTAAATTTCACTTTTATTTTTTAAACCTATCTGAGGGTATGTATGTATTTAATTTAACCATGAAATAAATAATATATGGAACAGTGCTAGACAATTTGTGAAGCAATTTTTTTTTTCAGTTAAAAGCTTCCAATTAAGAAGTCGACCTGATAAGTCAATATTTCATTTTTCTGCATTTATGATGTCTTGACATAGGTTATCCTACTCTTCTTTACTAAGATAAAACACTAGGTTTATAAATATACAGGTATTCAAATTAGGTATATGTGCATTGTCTTGCTCTTCTTTAATTCATCCATCAATGGACTTATATCTTTAAAAAGTTACTACACAATTAAGTAATTTTTTTTTATTGTACCACTCTCAAGTTTGAAAGCAAGACTGACACAAGTTATTTCAGAACTCTACCCCTCTAGTGTTCCATGCTTTGCATCTGATTCCTTTTGTCTTCCTTTCTCAGACTTCTTGAATGAAATAGCAAGAGGGATCTTCCTGTAGGAGTATCTTTCTCTGAAGTGACAAGGAAGCAGCATCCTTCACAGCTGGCAGTGCGTGCCTGCATAATACCTGGATGCCAGAAGTGCTCTTGAAGAACAAACAGGCAACCTGTTTCCTCCTGAAGCAGCAGCAAAAACTGTCAAAACCACAGGTGCACCAGGAACCACCCCTCCATCAAGCTGTTTACATTCCTCTTTCAGTCTAGCATTTGGCAGCTGAGGTTGATTCTGGCCTTGGCAGCAAAGACAATTTATCTCTTAGGATTTAACTCATACAGATGGTGTGAGAATTTAGCACTTTAATGCCTGCCTCCCACAATGCTATAGAGTCAAGTCCCTGAGCTAGGCAGTGCATGAAAAGGATGGATAGAATCATACAAGCCAATTATGCAATATCTACTCTTCTTCGGCACCTTTGAATTCTTGCCTTGAACTATACAGTCTTTGCATAGGTCATGACTGGTGATTATAAAGCTAAAAAGCAAGATGCACTACTTTTATTTTAAAAGCATATTTAGAATTATTAAGTTTATATATCCTCTTCACAGATGACTTGCAGGAACATTAATATATAACTAGTCTTGCTTTAATTATACTTACAAAAATTACTGACCTCAACTTTCCAATGAGTTGAAAGAAACTATTAAGTCTTCTATTTGGGGTGAAAAAACATGTATTTTTTTCATAAATGTAATATTATATCTGTATTCCAAATTTTGTGACACTATTTACAATGTAAAAGATTATTCCATTAGAAAAAATAAGTGACCACAATTTGATTTAAGGTGTTAGAATGAAATATAACTTTATATATTTATATATATCTACATATAAAGCCATATAGCTATGTGCAAAACATGTTTTATAAAATGTATATGTTTAATAGTCAGATGATATTCTGGCTTTAATAATAGCTTATATGGAAGGCGATCGATAAATAAACTGCTTGTTCAAGGATACTTTTTCTTTATAAAGACAAAAGTCAACATAATAACCACCATATACTCTATTGGTTAATCAAAATGTAAACGCAATTCTTTAAGTGATAGTCCACCTTAAATTTAGCCTAGTTACTTTAGTAAAGATTTTTTTTCTTTCTAAAATGAGGTTTATACTAATATAGTAAAAGGAATCCTAATTTTCACTAAGCTTAATGAAAATACATATTTTTTTTTTTTTGCCCTGCCAGGCCATATGAATATGTTTTCACTGTAAACCAACTTAGAAAATACTTCCATTCCATTATCATTTGAACAAATATGCTTCTTTATTATGCTTTATCAACAAAAGCCAATTTGTTTCTTAGTTAATTAAACTACTTTTTAAAGAAGCAGAATCCTTTATTATAATGCATCTCTACTTTAAGTTTACTTCGTTCAACTACAATACGCTGTACTCACTGAAGGTTCAGGGCTTCATGCAACGCCAAACCCCAAAACATTATTTGATATTATATTCATAAAAAAAACAATGTATGGCATTAGGGGGTTCAAAAATCCACCAACACCATTTCTATCAAACATATACTTTACAAGGTTTTCTGTCATCAGGGGACTTTGAGTCTGTGAGTTAAGTTCTGCCTGTGAAACTGTTCTCAAAGTAGATGAGCCAAAATCTAATAGAAGGACGTTGCCATGGTAAGAAGGCAGATATTGTTTCTTTGGAGACAGAGTACAGCCCAGGCCTCTATCAAATCACAGTACATAGGCAGCTGTCCATAACCACCAGCCTGGCTACTCAGCCAAAATAAGGCAAAATTTTTCTGAAGTTTCCAAAACTCCAAAGAGAACAGAATGCTATAATTCTCACTTCGCTTCTGGCTTGATAAGTTCATTTACCAGATATGTATATTACCCGGGACCTAAAATATATATTAATGCTCCTTTGAGGTTGCTTGCCCTTCCTGGGGCTTGGGCGGTCAGAGAGGTATGAGAAAGCTGATCATAGGCCAGTCTTAGTTGAGTTGATGAGCTCTCTTGGCCTCACGTCTGATTCATAAATTTGAGATTCCCAAGTCAACTCAGAGGACTCTAACGGGTGATTATTTGGGCCTATTCCTGGATTCCTGGAGTAATACATAATACTGTCAGTGAAAGGCCAGTAAGGTCAAAACCATGAAACACCCTGTCCATTTTAAACCATATTGTTAAAAAATAATACTAATAAAGTAAGAAAGAAAGTGTACAGATCAGCGTCAGAGTGAGAGGCAGTAATAATGTTAAATGAGATCATTCTTTTATCTCTCAATTGTTGGGCTTCAGTAGATGTGCATAATTCAGCTAACACACAAGCCTCTGTTCCAAAAACCTGGCTGCGAGCGTAGTTAGATAGAGGAAAGGGGACTCCACACAACACAGCCCCACCACATTAGATCTCCCCAGTCAGCTTGAGTTCTAGTCATAATGTGCAGAGCTACTAAAGCCACAAGCTTATTTCAGAAACTCTCACACAGCCTGTGCATTTGATAGGGACAATAAATTCAGCCACTATATTACTGATACACCACAGTCAGTGCTACCATAACATAGGTAAGTAGGTCCTGGGAATGCAGTTTAAAACAAAAAACAACCAACCAAACAAACAAAAAAACTTCTTGATTTGAAAGAAGGATTACTGAGGAGAAAAACTGGTATTCAAGATTTCTAAATCAAAGAGCAACTGCTTTGTTGCTTAGTTTCAGAACTAAATGGTATTCTCACATCTCTGAGAAGGCTACTTATGAAACAAGTATTCAAGGAAAGGCTACTGAGTGCAAAGTCCTGGGTCAGGCACTGTAATAGTAGCTAATGTTTATAAAGCACTCTCGTGCTAACTACAGAGCTGGTCACAATTTTTCAAACAATTCTGGCTATTAAAAATAAATGTTGCTCTCTCCAGTTTTCTTCAGGAATGTCAAAATCTGCTTTATCCTGATGGAACACATTTGTGATTAAAATCTCTGTATTAAGGCACAGACATTCCTGCCATCGACATTACCCTAGGCAGAGAGAGAGAAATTTCCAATTTCAATTAATTTAAAACTCAATAGCAGTAATGCTCTGGTCCCTTTGCCAAAAAAAGATTGTTTTTGCTAAAGACTGAAGGAATTGAATTGTCTCTAATTTCCCTTCTGTCTTAGGTCCTCAGTCCCATCTTTTTCTCTCCTTTATCTCCCCCATCCCTTTTGAAAAAATGTTTATGCTCCTTATTCTTATTTGTATAAAGATAAGTTTGTTCCACTTTAAAAATAAAATACTAAATCCAGTTTTATTTGTAACTATCTTTTCCATGCTCAGGTATCCTCTTATTCTATTCCCCAGTTCCTCCTTTTTTTTTTTTTTTTTTTAACAAAATTACGGTCCTTATGGTCTCTCTCTAGATCCACAGCTGTTCTGAAGAAAGAACCAAAAAATTTCTCACCTCAACATTCCTCTTAACCTAGAAATATCTTCACACTATCTACTAAAATATGACAATAACAGCCCATTTTCTTTTTAGATCTAATTATTATCCTCACTGAGGATCTTAAATGTAAGCCCTATGATTTCATGAGGAATTGTTATCTATCAGAGCCTCTCCTTCTCGCTCTCCGCTCTCCGTCTTCAATCCTTCCCCCCCCCCCACTGCTTTGTCCATTGTTCACAGATATATTCAATTGTTCCTTATCCCAACAAAAGAGCCAGCAACCTAAACAGATAAAGCAACCAAATAACACACACAAACACATGCACACTGTTCCCTCAACCACCTTCAATGGCCACTACCTCCATTTAATTCCCTTGCATGAACTCTTAAAGCCCTATTCTACAAACACTCCAACTTCTCCACTGACTTTTCTGTTTGAAGTCTTTACTTCTTCTAAAGTTGTGTTCTTGAAAGACTCCAAGAAGCCTCTAACATTCTAATCCAAATGCTTCGGTAGAGGGTCCCATTTTCTCTAATCTCTCTTTAGCATCCGTTTCTTGCTGTGCCTCTGCTGCTATCATTTTCCCCCTGCCATTGTTTCGCCAACCTGCACCTTTATTTCCTAAGTGGGAGCACCCCCTAAAGTATGTCATGTGCTCCTACTCTATGTTGTATGTAGTCTTTTCCTTGGTGATATTATCAATTCTCCTACTTAAATATTGTCTCCTTGAATATGGTCATGGATTCTTTATTTCTAACCCAACTTATCTGCACACCTCCAACGATTTTGCAAAAAAATTTATTTTAGTACACAATCCATTTGTCAAAAACTCAACTTGATTACTCTGTCTTTTCTCCTCTTAATGTCTCTTGATATTTGTTCTGTCTTCACTACTTCAGACATCAGTTCTAAATTAGACAGCTCCTAATCTCAGATGCTCATTTTCCCTGTATTGCCACATTCAGTGTGCCACCAGCCTTTGCAGTTTATCTGCAAAACAGATGTATCTCCGCACTAATACCACTATAATTGAGACACATATTGTCCCTTACCTGAAATACTTGGTCTTCTCACTTACACACACTGCTGACAGATTAATCTTCTTAGAATACGGCTATCATCTTATTATCCTATGCTTAAAAACCATCATTAGCCACTCACTACTTTCAATTATATCCTAATTACTTTACCTGACACTTAAGACCCTACATGGCATTGAATTGAAGCAGCATGACCAAAATTTCAGCTAAATAAAACTACAGACTCCTTCTAAAATATGACCTAGAGTTTTCTTAATCTCAATGGCTTTGCAGTTATTATAGGTACCTAAGAAACACTGCTTCCAAATCCACTTGAGGAACTGATTTTCATCATTCTGGGCCAACCTAACTGCCAACTTCTTTGTAATAGTATCTCTATACTTTCAAATTGGATGGGATTGCTTCTGAGCCACTAAAATATTTGTGTGGTCCCTTATGAAAGTTATTTTTGAAATGATGAAAAGTAAAAGAAATGTTTTAAAAACTGCAAAGATACTAACATAAGAGATTATCATAGTTTTGTTTTGAAAAAAACTGCCTAGCTAGCTTGGTAGCATATAACACAGAAACAAGTTCTCAAAAAACATAGTGGATACTCAATAAATATTTTGTTGAATTATATTTAATTAAGTTATCCTAAAAATTAATTTGAATGATTGGGCTGAACCAACATATCTTTCTGTGATATTTATATTAAAACCTTTCTAATCATGTAAAAAGTGAGTAGGCTTTTATTAAATAAATGAGTTTTATTAAGTGGGTTGTGAAGTTTTTCTTTGTCACTGACTTGTTTTCAGTGTGCAAAGAGGATCTCTAGGTGCTGCTAAAATCACTCTGGTTTCTTCCTTCCCTTGGGCTTAAGGTAAGCCGTGTTTCTAGTATAAAGCTGTGTAATAGTTTTTGAGGAAAGCTTTCTCCCAAAGACGTTCATCTTGAGCATGTCCAGCATGCAGCAGCTATCACAAGTATGTCACATGTGATACCAGCAGGATGCCAATAGGTAGATTGTTACCTGTCGGTGCCAAATGAAATATGTGACTGACTCAAGCCGAGCACAAATTCCTTGTCGATAAGTCAGCAGTTAACTCCAGGAGAAATGAATAGAGATGAGGGGATCAGCTTCCTTCCATTTTCTATAATCCGCTTCGAGTCCACCGTGCTTGTACTGACTTAAACCGTGTGTGAGTGTGCAGGCTGAAAAAAGGTTGGCTGGGTAATATTTGAAATGAGATTAGAAAGTACTGTAATTATTTTACTCATGTAGAAATATGCTGAGAACATTTGACCCCTTGTAAACAATGCAATATGGGGGACTCGACAGAGTGCTGAGTTCTTCGCTCATTAGCACCTCATTAAGCTATCCTAATACTAAAACTCTTGTCAATGCAGAGGCTGCTTAAGAAACCAACAGAGAAATGCCCCTAATAATAGTATCTTCGGAATACTTGCCTCTGGTGACACTGTCCTCACATCACTTTGGTTTTAAAACACAACCAGGACTGCGGGGAACACTTTTCTTCCTATATTGCCCTGTACAAAGCCATTGCATATGTAAATCTGAAACGTATCACACACTGCATGGTGATGTAATGTAGAAAAAGAAAGAGCTGCAACCCCAAATTGAAGTACCTCTTGCTATGCTAAAAGCATGAGAAACAGAAAATGAGAAATGAAAAATTCTGTCTGGCAAGACAAGCTCATGCACCTCTAATTCAGGCAACTGGGCAAGGCTTCTTCCTGGACTTCAGCTCTGCATCCATGTGTGAGAACAGCAGTGGGTTTTAGGCTAAGCAATTCTCCATCACAATAGATTAAAATCAGCAACTGCCATTCTTTGTGGAAAGCTGGAGACAACGGAACAGATGACTTTATTTTTACTTTTATAAGCAAATGGGCTGTGACATTTTGTACTAATCCAGGCCAGGTCTTCTGGATAAGTGCTTTGCATTCATCTGACTAAAAGCCCAACGACAGAGATGAAGTGACCATACTTCAGGGAAATGAGTGCATAGGGCTCCAGTGGGGTCTAAACAGTGGAACCAAGGCAGGATGGGACACGGCAGGTGGCTCTTGAATTGAGCCGAGTGTTTAGGTTAATTGGTGGTTGATGTGATAAAATGTCATCTCGAGCCTCTTCAGCATCTTCTGTTTATTACATGGTGGAGTGTGGTAAACATGTGTGCTGAAGGGACTTGAAAAAAGTTTGGGAGAAAAAGATCAATGGACCCCAGTTATGGAATATTCAAATTTCCTAGCTAACATACAAGAATTTCTCAGGCAGAGGGAACACACAGGAAGGAAATTATCACTTATTGTGTATCTACTATATGAGACTGTGTTCTTGTGCCAAGCACTGTACTTAACATCGCATACTTATTTTAATTTTCATCACAATTCTAAAAGGTCGACATTAAAAGAGGCAGCGAAGACTCCCAATCATAAGCAGTCGCATTTTTATGGAATCCAGGAAGAGCATATGAGTTGCCTGGTATGCCTGCCAGGGAAAGGAAATGTGTGTAGGGATGCTGTGCAGAAGGGAGTCTGCTTCTGAGATGTCGGAACTAAGCAGCTACTTGTACTTCCCTGTTCCTCAATATTGGAGGGAGCTGGAGAAACAAGTATCATGTGAAATTATGTTTAAAATCATAATTATGGTTGAAAATACTATGGCGGATCCTTTTCTCCTTAGTGAAACATATAATCAGACTAGTGTGATATTCAGGCCTGTTTACATTTTATATGAGGCCCAGGACAATATTACAAATGGAGGCCTGTGTACTATTTATCAAAATAATACCATCACATCCTCCTAGAAAGTAGGTCTCAATTTCAAATCTCCAGCTCCTTGGAGTTCTGTGTCACAGCTGTGCCTCAGCTGTGCTACTCTTTGTCCATGGATGTCTCCCCTTCTCTTCGTATCTGACCTCAGTTCTACATTACATCCATTTATAAGGACCCCTTATCCTCATGTCTGCATTCTGTGACAGCCCCTTAAAACTTTCCTTGGTCAGCCTTTTCAATGGCAGGCAGGAAGAGGACAATGCAGACCTAGGAATTGGATCTGGGATTCTTTGTGCAGGGATGCCAGGTGCATGGGGTCTGGGCTAGAAGGTGGAGCATGGATGCCAGATGGGCATTCTTTTAGGCTGTTGACTCTTCATCCTATAAGGAGGGATATGGCTGTGGAAGGACCAGATAGAGTTGTCTAAGTATGAGGCCCAGCATGGGGGTCCTCTTTTCTTGGTTTAGGGTAGAACTCATAAGATTGCTAGTCTACCTCAAATAACTAGGTAGGGCCCACAATCAGAAAACTGCTCAGCTAAGAAACCACTGAAGTTCTATAAACACTGTGTAGACAAGATGTATTTTGTATTTATTTCCTAGGTTGAGAAGACAGAGTGTCACATATCATACATCATATTATTCTTACCCAAAGATAGTAACCTAATCAAAAGAGAAGGTATTTATTTCTGGATAGAAAAAAATTTTCCCTAAATACTGAAAAAAATATATATCTTTTGAAGTCAAGTCATCTAATTTTAGGTGAATTTATATGTTTCACTTTCCATAGCTATAAAAATAGGGCTAATGCTACTTATTCCTAGGGTTGTTGAGAATATATTAGCTATTCTATATAAACACAGCTATCCTAATGTTTAAATATAATGGAGATGCTTAACAAACATTAATTTTTCTTTCCCTTCCTCTCACTCATATTTTCTTAAGTTATATTTGCTAGAAAGCCCTTCTAATAAAGTGATAAAAATGTATTTTCCATTCTAAGATTCTTGAGGGTTGATAATACATATTTTGTATTTTTCTATTAAGGAAAAACTATCTGTGCTTATTGCAATATTCTTATTCTTGTCTCCTTTGTTTATTCTTCCTCCTACATGAAAGCTAAAAGTATGCAGTAAACCAAATTTGTGCAAATTAAAAATTATTAAATGTACTGATATGACTAGAACATCCTTGAACTCTGTTTTCTGTACACTTTCCCCTTTTCTATTTCTCCCTCTCCTTTCTCACTATGCTTTATCACTTCTAACTACAGAAAAAGAATAAATTCACCTTATGCCAGGAAAGAAAAAATGAAAAAAAAAATAATATGAGCATGACCAAGAGGCTACATACAATAGCTAGATGCAGAAACAAGAAGCAGCTTGGTATCAAATGAGTGGCCCCATGTGACACTATGTTTGAGATTTGGTGCCTTTTTTAATTCTTTGCTTAAAGTATGCACTTAGAATGTTTGGTCTCATTGCTAAATATTAAAGGACAAAATGCTATGGCTTCTACTTGATCCTTTAGAATGTAAATCAACAAGTCTTTAGGCCCCTGTATAAAGGAACATTATTAAAAATATAAAATCTTGGCCTCCTTAGACCCTTCAAATTCTTCAGCATACAAATCAATGCTTCATATTTATTTGAGAACCTGAACCATTTTTTTTTTATGGATATGCATTGTGCAGTTTCAGGCTGTTAAGCTTTAGCTTGGCCTGAATGATGCTGCTCATGCATAAAGATATGAAACAAGGCAGTGGAGAGATATGGATACACCTTCCAAACTGAAATGCGGAGACCATTCAGCAACTGCTATTCCTTCAACCTCTCCCTGAGGATATGGGCATTGATATACATAGTTTTTCCCCACTACCCTAAAATTGTGTTCCTATGAAACCTTTGATAAGCTGAAATGGTGTAAAGCAAATAAGCAATTACATACCATTCATTTATATGAAAAAAATTTTGAGCATTCCCAGACCCCTAAATCAAGGCATGTATTCAGTCTTTATTTTGTTCACCACGATTAAAACAATTACATCCAATTTTACACTAAGCACAACACCCTTACAAGCTCTCTTAGGCTTTGCTGATATGTTAGTACACATTTTGTTCATCAACGCACAAGATAAATCTAGATGAGCACACAGGTACTCATAGACAGCTTATAGCTATGGCGGCTTGACGCTGAGTGTAGTGCCCCAGGAAGGCGCTTGGTGGCGCCACTCTAGTTGCTCAGATGCATGCGACCTCTACTCCCTGCAAAGAAAGCTCTGAATACTATATTCGTTCTTTGCCTTTTTTTCGCAAAAGCAAAAGTCATTTTCAGATTTCTTTTGGCTAGTGAAAACACACTACTGAAGGTCTTTCATAAAAGCAGACTATGTCTGGTGTCAGACACATGCTAGACTTATTGGGGTGATCATAAGGTATCTGAATGTCTAATCGCTATGTTGTACACCTGAAACCAATATAATACTGCATGTCAACTGTAATGGAAAAATAATTTTTTTTAAAGAAAGGTAAAGTGGCATAATGCAAACTTTTTAAAAGCTAGGGATGCCTGTACATGCCACATATGAGGTAAGAGAATCAAAAAGACCATGTTCACAAGTTCAGTTGGGACTAAGCAATAGATAATCACATACGGAAAACACATTGTAGGGGGAGCAAGAAACTCAAAAAGCAACATGGCCAAAAAAACAGGCATAGAGGGACACTGAAATGTAGGGGAAAATATCAGTTGTAAAAGTATAGCAGGGTCACAGAAACAATCGTCTTTCGGACGTGGTGATGGCCTATGGTTTCCACAAGGATGAAGTAATTAAAAACAGAAGAAAAAAAATGAAAAAAGCAGACAAGGAATTTCACATTAAGTCGTGACTGGTGAGGAAAGGCAGATTGTGTGTGCTGGTATTGCCAGTCTCAGGGCATGGAATTCCGACTCCCACGACACAAAGTGGGAAAAAAGAATTAGAAAGACCAGATTAAAAACACAGGGAGAAGGCAGCTGCTGGTGGAGGCAGTATTCTCTTTCTCTTGCAGGCAGTTACACACACATACACATATAAACACACACGCACACACATTACAGCAATATTCATGGACTAGCTGGTGAAAGTTGCAATCAGCAAGGGTATTTCTGCCTGAATGACTTGTAGGGGGTGATTACTGAATTAAATCTAATGAGAGAGAGAAAAGAGGCAGATCATAGGACAGAGAGTGATTATTAGTGTGGGTCTCTGAAAATTACAGGAGGTGTGCACCTTGGCAGTGTTAGAAAATAGAAATGTGTGGTCCCTTTTCCCTCCATTTTTAGTGACACATGGATATTACTTGTGAATATTTCCCTCTAACCCACACAAAATTCCAGGAAAACTGTTTCTGAAGCGACTTCTCAGAATCTACATTTGTAGTATGCTTATTGCCCTTCATATTAGCTGAAGCACAGAGCTGGAAAGAGTTTAGACTGGTTGAAAAGAAATCAGATTATGACCGGAGAATATTTAAAAACTCAGGAAATGTATTTCTCAGCATTGATCTTGAATTTCTTCATGGCTAGGGCTTGGCATTGGCTTAGTGTGCAACGTGGTAGGGTGCTGACAAGCTTTTGCAAGCTGGGGTATTTTCTAATCTATCTGCGAAAGTAGAGCAGGCAGTTTCTGGGAATGGGAAGATATTAGTAGATTATGAATTAGATTTTCTTTTGTCTTTCTTTCTTTCCTTTTTCTTTCATCCATTCTGACTAGCATTCAATACACACTTACTCTAATTTATTTCTATTTTTGTAAAGCAAGTCAATGTCATTTAATTTGCTTTAGCCTATTTAATTCAATACGTTAATTGGTTACCAGAACACCTGTATGTACCAGGTGACAAGAGTGCTTGTAGGCATGCAGTCCTAACACAGGACACACACCTAAACTCACACACACTGTTGTTAAATAAGACTATGTGGAGTTATACCAAAATAGTTGAACTCATCTTCTAAGAGACTGCTAACGTAAGGTTTTCTTTCCTGTTTCTACTCTACATTACAGCACTGTCCTTCATATTCAAAGTTCTGCTTGGGAGAGTCCACAGGCCATAGCAGTTCAGGAATTAATTTCCATAATTATCCTTTTAACTTCTTCATTATAAAAGGCATCATCCCTGGATGGCAAAAAGCCAACCTGCTGACCCCAACAGGACAGTGCTCTACACAGACACCCAGATCAGCATGTGACTCTTTTGTCTCCTTTAATACCACATGAGCCAAGTGCAGAGATGCTGTGTTCACTGTAAAATGGGATTGGCAGAGAAATAATAATGTGAAATAATGATCCTTTGTCACAGAGGCATCACGGACCCATGAATATGGTTTGGACCTCTATATGAGATAACCTTGAATTTCAGTCTCGGTTTCAAACTCACAAGCCCGGTCACCAAGTAGAAGTGAGTGGACCTATTTGAGCCTCAGTTTATTCTTCTGTTTATGAAAGACGATAGTGTTGACCAGCTAGGATTATTGTTTAGGTTTAGAGATAACAACATTTTTCCATAAATGGTATATTTGTTAACAAAACAAGGGATATTTTTTGGGAATGTTAATTTAGTTGGGATGAAAGAAAGCCTTCTAAAGACATGGAAACCATAGTGTTAAGTGTTTCAGTGATAATGTGAGAGGCATTTTCATTTTGTCTTTTGAGTCTTGAGAAGACAGTTTTAAGCTTTTATTATAACAGTACTTATGTAATAATGTAATACCTTATTGCAGACATAATTATTTTCAAAATATTTTACTAAATTATATTTGACACAGTTTCATTAAATCATCATGTGATATAACAAGAAATGTATTTGTTCTTTGTCCCAGGCGGTTCATAGCATACAGCTCCTAATACCCTTGGAAGTTCTTCATAATGACTCACTTTTGCACATGCCTGAGTTTATGCTAATGAGATGATTTAGGATGGGACCCCTTGATAGCCTCAGAATGGGGCTGGTCACCAGCAAGACCAAATGATTAAAGGGTTGGAAATTTCACACCCACCTACTAACTTCTAGAAAGAGAAGGCTGGATATAAAAGCTCTTGAAAGAAGAGCTATAATGAGCTTCTGAACCGCTGAGTACATCCATGTGCCAAGATGGTGGTCTATCCCACTCCACAGAGACAAAAGCTCTTGTGCTTGGGACCCTTCTGGACCTCACCCTATGTACCCCTTCACCTGATTGTTTATTGCATCCTTTATAGTAAACAGATAAACCAAAATAAAGTTCTTCCTGAGTTCTGTGAGCTGTTTTAAAAAATTATTGAACCTCAGGAGGGGGGTCACGGGAACTCCTGATTAGAGTCAGTTGGTCAGAAATACAAAAGGCCGAGGACTTGGGACTGCTCTCTGAAGTTGGGGGTTGGGCAGTGTTGACTTCTGGGATCTGACACAAACTCTAGATGGTGTAGAACTGAATTGAACTGTTAGACTCCCAGTTGGTGTCTGAAGAACAAGAGTTATTGGTTATTGGTGTTGGAAAACACTCCACATCACAATATATTTGTGAAGTAGCAAATAGTTTTAATCTCCATTTATCAAATTAGTAAACTAAGGCTCATAGCGAGTAATGCACTGACCCAGGTCACATATTAAACTTGAGACTGTAATCCTAGTCATTGGCAATGGACACTTGATGCTAAATATGTTAAATAACATCATATCAACTCTTTGGTTGATAGTTTCACTTCAAAAAACTATTGTGAAAATAATGGATCTTTATCAATCTATTGTGATCATTATGTGAACAAAGAAATGGTGAGTAGTGGAAGTGAAGGTGATTGAAGCAAACTTTGTAGAGAAAAAAAATGAAGAAATGTGAGAAAGGACGTTCCAAGAGAAGGAAATGCCTTGAGCTATTAATACAAGGAGAAAAAAATGTTACATAGGGAGAAGAGCAAACACACCTGCCTAGGCAAATCAGGGGCAAAGCAGCAAGTACCGAAGATTAATTTAATTGAAGGAAAAGCAGGGCATTGGGTCTGTTAGCATGGTGAAATTTTGCACTTACTAAAGTGGGCAACTGAAAGTCCCTGCAGAGTCATTCACTTTTCTTTCATTTATTCATCTATCCATCCATCCATCTATTCATTCATTCATTCATTCTCACAAGCAATTATATATTTATTCTTAGACTGAGTGGTTACTATGCATCAGACATACTACTGGATATTACATATATACAGAGAAAAATAATAGTAATAATAGTCCTGGCCACAAGTAATTTAAAATACAGTGAAGTGACAAACATGTACATAATACTGTTTGACCGGTTCCCCAAAGATGCAGGGGTGAGGGGTGACCAACTGTGTCGTGATCTAGGAAGGCTTCAGAGAGGAGTCAGTATTTGATCTGGGTCACAGAAGATGACTGGACGTGCTTTAGGTGCCATCATGTATGATTGTGGGTAACTGGATTGGAATGGGTAGACCCGAGGATAACAAAGGCCTTTTAGACCATTACTACAATTCAGAAGTGAAGTGATTAGAGCCTAGGGTAGAGTCACGGTTATGGAGATGAATTTCAAAGGGAAAGATCAGTAGCATTTAGTCACTGATTAGATTTGGAGGTCAAATTAAAGGGAGAAATTACACACATTTATGATAATGAGATTGGGGCATTAAGATCATAGTGAAATTATTAATAATTAGGGGATGAAGAAGGACTGATGGTACTGTTCCTTGATGCTCCCAGCACAGCCCTTCTCCCTATCCAGAAAGGATCTCCTATACCTTAAAAGCTACAACATAATTTTGGCCTTTAGCTGTCCCTCCTGAATACAATAAATGGGAAAAGGGACAAGAAGAGACTGTGAAGGAGATATGAGGTGGCCCCTATTGAGCACTCAATTAATGTTTGTTCAGCTGAATTTGGTCTGAGAGGTGTGAGAGGCAAGGACATCACTGATGACAAGCCAGAGGGAATTCTGAGAGGTAGTACCACAGTGTAGCAAAAGGCAGAGACTATGGGTTCCTGAGATCATCTGAGATGGGGTCTCAGCTCCCTCTGGAAGTAGAAAATTTAGGTCAAGTGACTTCACCTTGTTCTGTCTCAATGCCCTTGTCTGTAAATTGGAAAGAATAGTTCTCTTCACCTTACAGGGTATAGTAAGAATTCAGTAAGTTAATGAAATACTTCAGCGACTTGACTCTACATTTAAAGTAATTATAACAGTATTTGGTACATAGTGAGTGTTTAAAAAGCTTTGCTATTATTACCACATACTGAAGAGAACATTGTTAAAGGCAAGGTAGAGGAGGAATTTTTAAAAAAGAAAAAGAAGAGGTGAATATAAGTACTGGATATGATTTTAGAGAAAGCCATTTCAGGAAAGGGGTAAAAATGAAAGCTTGGTGTCTGCAGTCAAAGAAGAAGGAGACCGTGAACTAAATGAATCAAGTAAAATACTCACAAATCAAGCCTTGAAGTACAAGACAGGATTCATGAGAACAGAAGTGGTTTGAAATGTTTATGCTAGCTCAAAGTATTTGAAGATAAGCAGTAAAGCCCTTTGAAAAAGAAAATACTAATGCTACTTCCACTGCTATTAATATTAATAAATAATAATGAAGAAGAAGAAGAAGAAGGAGGAGGAGGAGGAGGAGGAGGAGGAGGAGGAGGAAGAAGAAGAAGAAGAAGAAGAAGAAGAAGAAGAAGGAAGGGGAGGAGGAGGAGGAGGAGGAGAGGAAGAAAGAATTATTATTTAAAACAGGAAGCACACTACCTCTCGAGAGGAATTAAATGTGAAGGAGACAGTAATCACGAAGGCTAGGCAAAGGATGTGTCTTTTCTAATATCACACATATAAGTTCGAAAAGACATCCTATACATGGCAAGTAGAAAAATATAAGCTCATCATTCCATTAAACTGTTCCATTTAAATGCATAGACCAATATTATTAGATACCTGAGCTTATGAGTTACCAGGTAAAACATGCAAATAAGATCAAGCCTATAAAAATAGACAAAGGCATTCACCTGACAAACTAATAATGCTACAATTATGGAAGCAAACTGTCGGCACTTCAGATAATAATAGGGAAAACCACACGTGTGACATGGATTCATGTAGTTGAGTCCTAGTGTGGTCACTCCTCTGATCTACTCCTGGAGTCTGTACTCTTTTCCCAGGTACTCTCCACAATGCTAATATTTCCCCTCTTTCTTGCTGACAAAATCTAAACAATCTAAAGCATCTCCAGTGAGTACAGGAGAATGAGAACACAACTCTTAGCAAATGTGCATTTGAGCTCCTCACACCCAGGGTTTTCGAAGTAATAAAAACCAATTAGATAACACTCAGCAGCTATAGCGAGAGTGAGCTGTGCAATCTTACCACTACTAATAGGGTTTTTAATAATAGATAGGTTTCGCTCTGCAGAACTGGAGTTGGAAGTAGCAGAAGTATCAATTGCACAGCATTCTGCTGACCAATACTCAATACAAAGTGTTACATTAATGTAGTTGGTCTGTCAATTTAAGCTGATCAGTCAGAGCCAGGGCAAGACTTACAGAATGACCAGAGGGAATTCCGAATAGGTAAGAATTCCAAGGAAAAAGAAAGCAAGCATTCTCCTTAGATATTCTAAGCAAGATTATAATCTACCTCAGGTGGAAACTAGGGAGTCCCAGGTCTGAGGAATTCAAAGGTATGAGGTCAAATGCTTTTGGTCATGGAATGCTGGAAACTTTTATGAACAGAAGATGTTGACTCTGATTCTGGGAAGAATCGAACAACTTTCATCTGCAGGTACAGTAATACTGTACAAATCTTTTATACCTAAGGGTAACCATATACCTATAGGGTTTTGATTGTTTTATTTTCACCACACTCACTATTCAAAAAAATTATGCGTCTGATGCTTCTTTGCTTAAAACACAAAGTATAGGGAAAGTATTTGTCTTGTTGTCATAGAAACCATCATGAAAATAATTTACCAACTCTACTTAATTCATCATTCCCTCCTCCCTTCAAAATTGTCAGGAGTGTTCTCTAAAGAGAAATAGTGTTTTAGAGAAGACAAGGACTGGGGGAAGGGGCTCAGAATATGTTCCTCTGTGGGCGTCCTAAAGGCAAACTGGCAATACCCCCACCCTCGACCAGCTCATATACTGTTCATTCTTTTCTTCCACACCATTCTTTTAAGTATAATCATTTAGGTTTATGAAAGAAATTTCCTCAGGGCGTGTGGTTATCCTGCAAATTCTGTATGATCAGATCAAGCTTGTGAATAATACATTTGTCTGAATAAACTCCCCAGGGTATGTCCTCCTGGCTGAGCCTCTGTAATGAACCATTTGACTGTAATTCAGTTAAGAATGCAGAAGATGTAAATATATGTGGGTGGAGAGAATGTAGAAGACTTCAAACCACAGTGAAACCATTTCTTCTCAAGATTCGGTATTGCATTCAAATGCTACTTTGAGAAAACAGCTGCTAGTTGGCATGAAGTTGAATCATAATAGCATTTCAGAGCAAAGGAGAGAGAGACCTGAATTGACCCTGACCAAAAATACCAGCAAGATAATCATGTAGAAAAGTGATGGACTGCAGTCAAATGAGATCACTTATTTCTACCTCTGCCAGTTTCATGACCCAAGACAACACATTTCATCCCTTTGATCTGTCCCCTCTACAAAGTAATGCTTCAAGACTGTATACTCTCAAAGGTCCCTCAAAACAGCAATGTGTGAGTGTAAGCTTTCAAGAAGTAAAAGAGAGAGCAGTGCTGGTATTCTCTGAAATTTCACAAAAAGGTCAGCAGTGTGTTTATTATTAATTAATGCTTTAGAGGGAATGCTTCAAACCACAATAATCTATAATCTTAATAATTTCCTCTGAATATGATTTGATCATGTAGAAGCTCAGAATGAGTCACACCAAGATGTGCCTCTGTGGTACACAGATTATTTTGAGCTAAAGGCAACTGAGTCCCTGCGAGCTCGGAAAAAAAAATTTCTGCACCCACTTAACTACCTAGGAGAATTTAAATTAAAGGCCTTGCCCACTATAAGAGTTATTACCAGAAATAACTTTTTATGACCTATCTATAGGGCAGGGTGAACTTTTAATTACTCAACACCTGCTCTTACTATTATCCTACAAATGACCTTCCTTCCCTCTGAAGCCCCAAGGCAACTTACCTCATCCTTAGCTCGAAATGTCTTTTATACCTCATTTTAATTTTCTGTCCCTCTCAATTATGTGGGGTCTCTGATTCTCTCATACATGTGGGATTCTCATACGCTCGAGTATAATTAAATTTGGTTATTTTATCTTGTTGATGGCTCATGTAGATTTAATTATTAGAGCAGCCAAAAGATCTTTGAAGAATAAAGTTTCTTCCTCTTCCTCAGTCATCATGCAGTAAATAATACATATTTCTTATTACTTCTTATCTCTTTAAAGCTAGAACTCATGCATGCATTCACAACATCTAGCCCAACATTTGGAATATTCTAGATATTGAGAAAACTTTTTGAATGAATAAATGCATGTACAAATGAAGGTATGATCAAATAGGAGGCAATACTTATTAGCAATTTATAGATATCTTTATTCATGAAGTGGGAAAATGTGACTGAAATGCCAATCAAACTTAGATGTAGGTGATGCTGGACAAGAAGCCACTGTCCTGGATAGGCTCCAAAATTTCTTAGGCTTACAATGTGTTCTCTCTTTTCCAAATATAGGCTCATAAAAATACCACTGTTTCAGGTCCCTGAACCTTCCTTCTCAGGGGCTACAGCATATTTTCTGCTCTGTTGATTTCATGGTCACAGAAGCTGGGGGAAAACTGGTTAATCCTGTACCCATTTACTCAGCCTCTATTATCTGTAAAGCTCTTTGTTAAGTGGAGAATGCCAAGATGCACAAGAGATAATTCTAGCTATCATAGAGCCTGGATCTTTTTGGAAGGATTCGACATAATGTATAAAACAATGACTGACCAGAAATCTATGTATCAAATTAGTATTAATAAGTAATAATGAGAAATAACAGTTATTGACCAACTAACATGTTTCTGGCACTATATCAATCACTTTTACCTATGTTATCTTATTAGATCTTTGCCATAACCATGAATGTGACATAATACTCATTCCAATGTTCCAATGGTAAGACTCAGAGATGTTTTAAGCAACTTGTCCATACTTACATTATGAGTAAGCAGTACAACAGAAAAGTGTTCCAATCTACTGAGGTGTATTTTGATTGGACATAAGCAGTTTCATGGGTAAGGGCACTTTTAATGATGGCGAGAATTTACAAGGACTGAGATGAAGAAAGAGGGACATTCTCAGGCTGAAAAGGGAAAGCTAAAGACACATATGAAAGTTAAAATATTGGTTTACTTAGAAAAAATTAAGTATCTACAAGACCCTGGTGATGACCTTGAAATAAGAGTTCATATTTTATCCCATATGTAATGAGTTACCACTGAAAGTATGTAAGCTAGTGACATAATGAAAGAGATTTAGGATATATAATCTGTTGTTTCTGTGCTACACAAGGGATGGCAATATCTAGACAGAGAGGTAAAACGAACATCTTAATTAGCTAGATATAAATGAATTAGTAGCTGAGAATGCGTTACATATGCTCAAAGTTAGAATAATCTCTTCTAAACTCTGAATTCAGTAAATGAAGATTATTTATCAGTTAGAAGCACAGTATTGGAAAATTGAATCACTGAGTCGTGGAAGTAGGAAAGAAAGTTGGCAAAGAAGTTGTCCACTGTGCAGGAGGTGCAATGCAGAAGAGCCTCTTCATGAAGGTGCATTCATCTGAATTAATACCTGCATTGAAAAAGGCTTAGGCTACAAATTGCAGTTATGGTAAATCTGATCATATTGCACAATATCTCTTTAAAAAAAAACTTGGCAAAAACATAAATAGAATCCAATAGGTAAAGACTACTATCAGAAAATAATTCCTTTCCTAAAGTGAACCAAAGTCAGATTGCAGGTCATCTGTACTTTAATATTCAGAAAGGAGCACATGACTGTTATGAAGTTTTAGTTTTAGAAAAAATATGCTCTCTTGGTTTTATCAAAAATAAATTGAAAAGGAAGAGAAACTTGTTTAGAGGAGGATAAAACCAAATATCTTTCATTGTATGTTTTTAAGGAGAATAGGGAGGTTACAAAAACAGTAGCCAAGCCTTACCATTTGTCAGATAGTATACTAAAACCTTCACATTAATTAACTCATTCAATCCTCACAACACAATGGGATAGTACTATAGTGCTATTATTATGTGGGAACTGAGAAACAGAAAGGTTAAAAAATATACCCCAGACCACATGGCGAGTAGGTGGCAGGGCTAGGGCACTGCACCCAGGAGTCTATCTCCAGGCCCATACTTTTTTAAATCACTAACCCTCTGCCTCTTTGGCCTCACCCTAAACATGCAGATGTGCTCTGTGGATTTAACAGGTCAGCAATGAACCACTGGGGTTGTTCTCGTGTGAATCAACAACTTTGGACCCAAGATAAAACACTGAGAACTGTCAGGTTGGGTGATGGAGAACTGAGATGACAGTCACTGTGACACAGTAGACAGAGTTTGAGGCCTGCAGTCTCATGACCCGTGCTGGAGTCTTGGCTCTCTTACAAGGCCTCTGTCAAGTCACTTAGTCTCTAAAGAGCCTTAGTTCGTAAACTGCTAAAAAGGTAAAAACTAATATCTGTATCATAAATGTGTTGTGAAGACTAAACGAGAATATGTGAAAACATTTCGTTAAAATCTTTAAAAGACTTGGATTGACTATAAAGTGCTATGTGAATATGGTTGTTGAAATATTTATTTTAAATGCTTTTATCCCATCATGACTTTCTCAGAAACAAAAAACCCTTATTCACCGCTGGATTAATCTTCATCTGAGCCAAGTATTCACGTGTCCCTGTGTCCCTGAGTGCATTCCTAAATGTGCTTTTGCATAATTTCTTCTTCTACACTTTATAGATCCAGAGCCCACCAGTAGGTAGCTGTAAAACTCATGGCTGTTGATCTTGGCATTGGGCTTCTATGAAATTAGGGATGCTCTATTGGAAAACCTGATACTTGCAAATTTTTTTTCTTAAGTCAACCATTTAAACAATTGTTAAATCGAATCTTTGTTTTTCCATATTCATTCAAGCATCCCAAGTTAATGATCACTTCTTTCCTGGTCAAACCTTGGGGAAAAAATTAAAATTAATATCTCTACAACTTGGGTTCCAGGCTTAAGAATTGAAAATATATGGCTTCCTATTTTGACCATCAATTGCCTTATTTTCAGAAGGTGATTGGCAATACGGTCCTGAAATCTCTCCAGATCAATTAGATTGGCACAAAATATTTGTAGCAAATTTGTAGCAAATTTTCTCTTTGGCCAAGGCAGGGGAGGGGGGAAGCATCAAGATTGAAGTTCAATGTATATTTAATAACTTATAAGTGGCAAAAATCAATCAACATAATTAAGTAGTGGCTCCATAGTGTAGTGGTTAGCACGTCTGCTTTATACTCAGAAGGTCCTGGGTTCACACCCCAGATACAGCAATGGTCCATACCTCAGGTTAGCCAGGCCCTGGGTGCACCAGAACCCCCAGGTGCACCCTGTATGTAGCAGGCCCTGGGTGCGCAAAGCCCTGGGTGTGTGCTGTCAGCATGTGGGGAGAGACACCCTGCCTTTAGAGATCCAGTCCTTAAAAAGGGAGACAGCAACAACTGTAGGTTAGAGGTAGAAATGAGGGTGGAGTGGAGGGGGGAGAATTAAAGAGGGGGAAAAATCAACAATAATTAAGTTGGTGAATAAATTAATCTATCTAGATAGATGGTTTTTCAAAAAGGTCCATCCTTCATATTTGTCCTGGTGAGTGTCTTCTTCTACTGGCCAGGATATAAATAATTTATTGTTACCTGAATTTATTTAAGTACCATTTTGTGCCAAACCACTACAATTATACAGTATCCCCAGATTCACGTCTAAAGCTAATTTAAATATTTTATGCTTTATTGGTTATTGTCCCCCATTTTTTTTCATTCTAGAGGAACTATTGATATATGTCCAAGTATTTTGCATGGATGGTGAACTAGGAACACTGACAATACCCCAAATTATGGAACCATTTATATCTTAACTCACAATCATTTTAAGTGACTTCCTGATTTAAGTTCATCTTCTACTGGAAATTATTCACTCTAATACTCCCCCAAATTCCTGATTTTACAGTCTCTCCTAAGAATCATAGCCACAAAGAAACCGGGTACCCCAAATGTCCATGCCCTCTTGCCAGAAAGACTGGGAAGGGCAACTGCTTGCCCCCATTCTCCTCTAAGAAATAAACATAGGGAGCACCTCCACTTTGTTAAGCATTAAGAACGCTCCTTCTAATAAATACTGGTCACATTTTTTATATACGAATACTTTTTACAGGTGATGTAATATGCCGTGAGTATAACTAGGTTTTCTCCCATCCTTTCCTTTCAGGAATCTGCTGTGTGGGCTGATGTACCACTGAAAGCTCTTGTCACCAAGAAACTGAAGGTAGCAATAGAATGTTATAAACAAATCAACTTGACCTTAATTAACATAGTTACAGATGGGATTTGGGAGGAAAATATGTGTGCCTGTGTGTGTATAAAATATGAAAATTAAAATTCTACAGAGTTACTTATTTTCTGGTGTGCTACCTGAATACTACTGAGAAACTACTAGAAATAAAATAACCATTCCAAAGCTTTAAGTTAAAAATTATATAAACTATTTAAAATATTCTTAGTTAAAACATCGGCTCTGAGGTATCTGTAAAATTATGTGATTATTAATCCATTGTTACAGTTTGGAAAATGCTAGTAAAGGATTAAGCTAAGATATTGCTTGCAAGTGCTGTTTTCACTCTTGGTCCCTACATTAAGGAAGATGATGAGAAATATAAACCGCTGAAGGATGAACATTTCCTCATTTCAATGGGAGACTAAACACTCTTTCTCACAGAGGCCTGGAAACAGTATGGAAAGAACTGAGGCAAGCTTGTTTTTTTAAAGTATGAAACCATTGAGGGTTTTTCGTTATTGAATAAGTTTGCTAGCCATGTTATTTTCTAGCTCTACCTATGCACCATCCTAGAACATGCTTCTTTCCATACATTGTAGCTGCACCCAGAGTCAGGAAGATAGGATCGGCTCTCTCAGTTTTGTAACCTTTTGAACAAGAAGCGATTGCATTTCACCCACCAGTAGCTAAGATATTTGATAACACACACTCTTTAAATATCAGTCGCATCATGCCTTCTTTCCTTCCTATGCTACCAAGCCTTTTATATGAGTCACATAGTCTTCTATGCGGGTGCAGGGAGGAAATGAATTTTGGTATCAGACATCCTGATGTAAAATGTTTACTTGCTATTTAAGACAGAATGAACTAAGGCAAGTTACTCAAATAGTCTAATTCTCAATTATTTTGATTTAACGATAATTTTAGAAAAACGTCTGACATTCAGTAGACCCTCAAAATGTGGTAGCTGCTACTAGTATGACTACTACTGTACAACTTCTTCTCTTTTGTTGTAATGTTTATTATCATCATCACCTCTACATGCATTCTTTCCTTTCTTAATGGTGTGCGTACGGTTATCGTTTATAATCCAGTCAGAAACTATGTCACACACATGTATAATTAAAATGTCATTTAGTCCCCAAATATCCCAGCAACTGCTTAGCAATGGTTAGAGAGTAATTTCTCTACCCCTTGATGATTCTTTATCTGTAAGAATAAAAGGAGACAGTTAAAAAGCTATCTGTACTATGGTATTATACACATGGTTTTGTTTTGTGTTGCCATTGCTGTTTTTCCAGGGATTTGCCAAAAAGCCTTAGAAGTAAATTCTTTAACCTAATCAGATGCTGAGTGTGGAGCAGAGGCTTGAGGAGCAAGGTGAGCCATTCAGGCTTGGAATGAGAAAGAACATAATGAAACTAAGGCTTTTGGGTCAGTCCTTTAAACCCAATATGTCATTAAGTCTATATGGGAAGGGGAAAGGTTCAAAGATGCTTTTTAGAATACTAACTTTATTATTTTGCCTTGTTACAAAATTGGTCTCATGTAGGGAAAGAAAAAATGAAATAAGCTTAAACTTAAGATCCTTGTGTGAAATCAGGTAAATGTTCTTAAAAAGCTTTTTATTCAACATGCTCCTTACTCATCACATCCACCTTTCCCTACATTGTTCTTCCGTATCCTTTAACTTCTTCCTTAAAGAGTTAACCAAGCTGTACATTCCAGTATGAAAACTCTCTAGAATACATACGCCATGGGAGCAGATTTGCCCTGTCCCCCTGTCAGCTCTTCTCCTCCTCTTTTCCAGGTCCTTTACCCACTCTGTACTCTTGGTTTGCCTTTTATGCCTCTCTTTTCTCTTTCACAGCCCATGTTGTCAGCCTTCTAAAGATGCACTCAACAGCAGGTGTGATGTGTGGAAGTCACACACATGCTGGCTACAGTAATTCAGCTGTGGTGCATTCATGCACATGTGCGCGCGCACACACACACACACAAATAGAAAGATAAACAAAGGAAAGAATTGTTGGATTTACTATATTGATAATCCTGGTTAAAATGGAAGAATGGCAGACCCTAAAGATCTAGGAATAAAGAAGGGTAAAATTAAAAATTTACCAACCAAAGAGACTATTTCCTGTAAATTCTATCAACATATAATGGAAATGTTCAGGAAGGCCAGGAATGACATAAGATGCTGCAAGAACAAATGTGAAATGGACACTGTTGTCTACTTTTTTTTTTTTTTTTTTTTTTACTGTGGAAGAGGTTAGACCTTCTTTGCCCTTTGGAAGGGCCTGGGCAATTCCAGAGAATGGTTTAGAGAAATCTGGGCAAGATGGCATCCTTAGTATCTTCATTTTGGCCCTTCATACACAAAGCCCTTATTTATTCCCTCCATATCTAAGCCTACGGTAATGTAGAGAGACAGAAAGTATATGGGTTAAAAGTAACTACTCTGAGGCCAGACTGCTGAGTCCACATTCAGGTTCTACCTCTAGGCAAACAGACACTTTGTCAGTAAATAAGAGTTAAAAATAGTACCCACTTCCTAGGTTTGTTCTAATATATAAGTGGGTTAATACATAAAGTTCTTCCACTAGTTTCTGAGATATAGTAAATGATTATAAAGCAAATGTAAATAGTGTAAGCTATTATTAGTAGAGGAATGCAATTTATTTGCATTTTATAAAATGGACCAATTAATTACCCTTACCTTCTCTAATTATACCCTTGCACAAGGGAAAATAAAAAAGTTTTTGTTTTCCTATTGCTAAAAAGGTCTCTTAAAAAATAATGTCAGTTTTAGAAACCCCAAGTACCTACTTCTGACTTTTAAGTAAAAGATTATTTGTTGTCCACATTGAGGAATCTCTTGCCATTTCACAAGTACCTGAAGATGCAATAGTTTAAGAAAAGTAGGAGGATGACAATGCCTGCAATAGAGCCATGGCCTAGCGTAGGCCATCATGGAATCTGGTTGATTTCATTGTACCGGCAAGCCTGAGAACTTGTAGCTTGGTATTTTTCTCTTAACCAATGATATATTTGCTGATATATGAAAACCAAAAAATGTGTTTATAAATTCCATGTTAAATTTTAGAACTCCTTGATTCAAGAACTCTTTTCAACTCTCTGCAATGCCCAGCTAGTCTCTCTAATACAAGCAGAGATGCTGGCATGAGCAAAAGTCCAAAGATAACTGTGCCTCTGCATGAAATGTCCTCCTCTTTATTTTTTTTACATCTAGACCTTAAAATGCACACCTAAGGTAGACAATGATAATTATAGCCACCACTCACTGAGCCATGTAATAGACACTGAGTTGAGGGCTTTGTGTTTAAACCCCACAACAATTTTATGAGTTAAGTACTATTGTTATCATCCCTGTAAACATGAAAAATTGAAGCTAACACAAGTTAAATTGTTTGCCCAAAGCCTCACCTAGTAAGTGGAAAAATAAGGAGGACATCCAAAGTCTGTTTCATTCCAAACCTCATGCATTCAGAAAACTTTACTTCTCCACAATCTCAAGTAAAGTAGGAGGATGACAAGACATCCTGCATCTAAAGACCATTTACTGTTTATTTTCCCTGTGGATGACTTTGTTCACAATTCCTTTCTGGTGCAACAAATTTAGACATGTTTAGGTATGCTCTGAGATCACCATACTTTTCTGTTTCACCTTCTGAGAAACTGACATCCAAAATTAAGTCTCCATCCAAGCAGATTTTTGAAGCAGTGTAATTTCTTTTTGCTGTTATTAGACTTAAAATCATCACTGACTCAGGATGTAAAAACTAAACATTGGTCTCACTTCTGAAAGATGAATTTCCATGGAGGAATTTCAAAAATAATTTTCTATGTACCACTTTCAAGGATGTGAGGGAAAATTTTGGAAAGATAAGACCTCGGGCTAATAGAAGATAACTGACATTTTCTTTTAGGAGTTGTTAATTAAAACAACATTAAATATTCTCCTACAATCTTTTGTCTGTCAACAGGCTAGGCCACTGGAACTGCCACTCAGGGGCCCATCAAAGCCTATAATATTTTCCCAGAGTAGCTAATTACAGCCATTGTAAAAGGTTTCCAATGTACTCACCAACATCTTTTTAAGAATTCATTTCTCTAAAACTTTCAAATGTTAATAGCCAGCCTTAGAGGAGATGCCATGTAGAAGCATTCAATGAACGTTCTACAGTGATGTCCAGTCATCGTTACTTCATACAGGTAAAGTCTTGTTTTTAAAAAGCATATAAAAAGATTCAGTTATTTATAAGAATATAATATATGACCAAGTAAGCATCATAAAGCTATGAGTAGGAAAATCTAATTAAGTAAATGATGCTGGGGAAAGGGTTAAGTATTTTGCTTGATAAACAGAAGATACTCATTTTAAATCATATACACAAATAATTTTCTTAGATAAAAAAACATGTAGAACATATAATATTTATCAGAACTGTAGAAGAACTATGAAATTCCAAGACCAAAAGAAATCAAAAGAGAAAAAGTTAGTCTGTTTTTCTATATAAAATTAAACTTCTAAGAAGAAAAATTGAAGTAGAAAAAAGGAGACAGGAATGTTAACAGAAAGTTAAATGATTAAAGTTTCTATTATATAAATGTCCCACTTATGTAAATAAGAAAATCAAGATATCAATAGCTAAGTGGACAAAGGTTAATAAAAAAATAATTATATGAGAGTAGATACAATTAAGTTATTGGCAATGACGAACCTGACATCTCAAACAGAAGTCCAAACTAAACTGAGATATTGGCTTATTCTACCTTTTATCCTTTCAGATGAAAAATAAATGACAACAATAACTAAATTACTGGAAGATAATCTTAAATCCTGCATACTCATGAATTACTGCTGACAATGTGTAAAACTCTTGGGAAGAAGATTTGGCTTTATAATTCAGGTGTCTTAAAACTCTTCATACCCTTGGACCAAGTCATCTCACATCCAGAAATTCATTCTACAAGAAGTGCATTGCGATAAATATATAAATAAGTGTGAATATACTTACAAAAGAGATTTTTGTAATGCTATTTATAAAAGAAGAAAAACAATTTATGTCTATCAAGGAAGATTAATTAAGCAAATACTAAATACATATAACCAATTAACAGAGTATTTATAAAGAAAAGATAGCTACATGGAGAGATGCTTACAATTTAATGTTAATCAAAATTGCAGAGTGGAAAAATATGATGTTTTGAAAGAAGATCTAGAAAAAGAAGAGTCCATTTCTTAAAATGGTAGAATTCTGATGGTTTTCCCTCATTTAAAATATATGTTGCTGTGATAATATTATGGGTGAAATAAATATGTATATGGAGTTTTCATTAGAAGAGATTTTACTATAATTAAAATCTTGCAGAAAACATTGTCCCCTGTGTCACTTGTGACACAGAAGCGCTAAATTCTAAGCTCTATATAGCCAAAAGTGGTTGAAATATTTGATATGGAGCATTGTTTGTGAAGTAATAAATTGTTCTTTGCTGGACCAATTACTAGCACTATCCTTCCAGACTAATTTTTATTTTATGATGAATGGAATATGTAACAGACTATCTGCAAAATGCACAAAATTATATACTTTCAGTGTTGGAAACAAAAGGCAACTATGTTGGTCTAACTAAATTATTCATAACTGAAATTCTTTTATAACTCTAGGCTATCCACATCACCATAGAGACATAGAGATGGACACATTGTTTGAAACAGATTTTTATCCGTGGAAGTTGGAGGACATTTGCCAGGTCTTTTTATGTCTGGAATAGGATAAATGAATCATGATAATAGTTAACATTTATTTAGCATTTAGTGTATGCCAGCCTCTCTGATAAACACGTTATATTCACTATATTATACATTAGTCACAGTTGTCTCTGTTTTACCAGTGAGGAAATTGAGGCACAGAGAAAACAAGTATGTTTTATAAGCTATACAGCTTATAACAAGCAGAACTGGGAATCCATTTAGTCTTATATTTTCACAGCTAATACTCTGTAAAGTATCATATTCTTCTTCCACTCCAATAAGGTTTTATTTGGAATTATATGATATAGCTTATCTATAATCCATACAGTCTAGGATTTTACTAATACTGACTTATATAAAAAGGTTAATTTTGCCTTTGTGTACATTTCTGGGGATCATTATTGAATTATATCTTCCCTCACCTACTTACTACAGAATATCAACAACCCAAGACTCTGTCATGCATGATTCTCAATTGTATCAATTTTCCAAGTGCCTCTTCATCTAATAGCACCGACAGGGTGGTAGAAATCCTGAGGCTTAATATTCTCACCATCATGTGTATAATTAGGATGAACAATCTTTCTAAAACACAGTTTTCTTATTTTTAAGGTGGAGGTGGTAACATCACAAAATTGTAGATTTGTAGTGAGGATTAAATAAAATTATGTAAAGTGTCAAGCTGTGTGTCTGACATGCAGTAGGCACTCAAAATTTAATGAAAAACATTGAATTTTTTCATTTGTTTAACACATACTTATTGAGACCTAACTCGTTGTGAGCATAGAGCTGAGAGATGGAGACGCAGCCGTCGACATGATAAACAAACTCCCTGTCCTGATGGGGTCTCTGTTCTCTTTAGCATAGGATAAGATGGCAAAAAACAGAAATTATTCTAGGGAACAAAGAAAACAGCATATACTTAATTCAAAGCTTTACTTGTCTCAATAAACAATTGCTCTGATGCATGGGATAGCACTAATAGCTCAATAACAACCATTGGATAATGAGGCAAACCATTTATTGAGAATGGAAGTGTCAACACAGGCATAATCTACTAATATGTTAATTGTTGATGGACATTTGCTGGTTCATAGAAATTCACCTTGTCACCCATACAAATGTCATTTGTTATAGCTTGCAAATTTTCACACAGTCAGGCATTACTTCGAAACCAGACTGCAAAATTCCTTGTAGGGTAATTAATAAATATTCATGATGCTGGTATTGCTTTCAATGATGACAGATCTTGAACATTAGAAAGGGTATTTTAAAGATGATGATGTTAATCTTACAAAAAAACAAAGACATTCTCATATCAGATCCAATGACCCAGGAACCTTTAAATGCTATAGCATATATCCTTTTGTTTTGTTTTGTTTTGTTTTGTTTTGGTACTTGTACCTCTGGGAAATATGGAGTCATGCTCCAGTAAGTATATGCATCAGTTTAAACTTTAAATATCTGTCCACAGACTATACTTTCAATATATAAACATAGTTCCTCTCTAAGCACTTGACTTGTTTTTCAAGTCATGACTACATTAAAGCTAGATTTAATTTTCATTTTAGATTCTGCAAAAAAAAAAACACATCACTTTTTTAGCTTGAATCTCTTCATATTTACTCTCTTTGCCACTCCTCCCAGACATATAGTCATCCACACCAATATTTGCTGAGTACCTATTATGTGCCAGGTAGCATCCTGGACCATGAATATATAGAGGTGAGGGCAATAGGCATCATTCCAGCTTTCATGAATTTTTAATCTCATATGGAAATATGTAAACAAATGTATAAATAATTACAAATTATGAGGTTCTGTGAGACACAGTTAAGGTGTTGCAGTAAAATTTGGTCAGGAAGCGCCACTTTGAGGAATTAAACCAATTTTGACTTCAGAAAAGAGAATGAATCCATCATGTGAAGAAATATGAGAAAATATTTTAGATGGAAAGAATGCATGCAAAAGCCAATGAAGGAAAAGAGGCTGAGGTATGGCTGAAGTTTACTGATCAAGGGAGAAAATGAGCAAATGAACGTTCAAAAGAATGAATGAATTTGACAATACTTTTTCAACTAGTGATCTCTGAATCATTCATTCCTCAAAAGTGAGAAAATCACTAGGCTTATTCTCAAGGATGGGAAACTCTTGAAGACCCAAGGTAAGCATCCAAGCCAAGAGCACTCTCACATCTCTGAGGTTTCCTTCTAATCTCTCCCTCTGTAGGACCTGATTCGTCCTCTTTTTTTCTGGTCTTGGACGTTCTCCTTCGAAGACAACCTGTGACTGATTCCTTTAAATCTGGGCTCATAACACATTTTTATTGGGATATAATCCATTAGAAATCTCACTTCAGTACCATGGTGTGGTAATTTCATTCTCTTAGCACATATGCACTCTACATGGTGTCTGAATTTAGCTACATGTCATTTATAAATGTTCATGAGGTTTTCATGTTCTAAGGTTGATAACCTTTCATAAGTTATAAGGATTTGAAAGCAGGGTATTTTTTGTTTGTTTGTTTGTCTCATTTTCTGTTTTAATCTTCTCTGCCCAGTTCAATGGTCAACACAAAGGGAAAGTTGTCTCTCAGGTTAATAATTAAATCAGAGTATCCCTAAGTTTTACTATATGGATGGACAAGTTGATAGATAAATAGAAAAAGACAGATGGAATTATTATATAATATATATATAATCACTCTATATCACCCTCATACATAGTATGCATATATTTAGGTATGAGTGTGTACATGCAGTATATATTTTCATGTATATATGCATTTTTTTGGAAATTTCAATTTATCCATCCATCCACTCATCCACCTATCCATCTATATTTTTCTATCCATCAATCTAGAGAGAGATGTAGTAGAACAGAGGGATGCATCAATAATCGACCTTGCCACAAATCTTATGGAAGTATACGTAAAGATGTACTTTGGAGATGCTAATTTTTGTAATGATTGTTTGCAACTGTGCTTGCCTATTAGTAATGTTAGCAAAAAAGAAGAGCAACTTGAGGAAAGGGTGTCAAAGCAGTGTAAAAATGGGTACATTGAGAGGAAAAGAAAAATTAGAAACGAGTGATCTGTTGGGAAGATTTTTCTTTCCTACTTGCTAGGGGATGGAGAGAAGATGGGAAATGCCCAAACTGGTGGGATGTGGTAGACAGCAGGTAAAAATGCTGTTGGCATCTCTGCTACCCTTCCTGAAATCCAGGCTACAATGGTTTTGGGCAGCAGGGAGACAGGTATCATACTTGACCAAGCTTAGTGCAGCTGCGTGGAGGACATTTTTTTAAATGCAAGTGTAATCCACTTCTTTCTAAATAGGTCACTGAAAACTTTTGAAAGAGACAGACTGAGAGTTGCAGGCTGTTTTTATACCAGTCCTATTCATTTCATGTATTTCCTTGGACTTGTTCAAAGACAGGAAATAAACTATGAAATTTCAATTTGTGAACTCTAGGCACACAAATAACTAAGTACTATTTTTACATTGCATTATCTGATACTTCTTAAGACATACTTAACAACTTAGTACTAGTTAAATACTAAAAATCACTTCTTGGCCTTTTGATTAAGATCAAGTAAAAAACAGCAATGCTTATAAGAAAAAAAAATTACTATGATTCACCATATAAAAGAGAGATTTTAAAAATTAATTTAATAAATTTTAGAGTATGTGCATTTTATTCTGTAAACAAAAATAAAACTGTATGTATATATGTATATGTGTGTGCGTGTATACATACGTACATACACACACACACATATATATAATCTGCAAATCTGTGTATACATGCACACACACATATATATAATCTGCAAATTTTTTAAAAGACATTTTGGTTGGTAAAAAGCTTTTTGAGACCCCTGCTGACAGCAGAGGGGAACTGCATCCATGTTGCCCTTAACAGAAAGTGAATATGTACTTTTCCTCATTAGCCTAGTCACCTTAAATGTATGTATATGCATATATGTATGTATATATATATGTGTGTGTGTGTGTGTATATATATATGCTGTTTCACAAATGTAAAAGATACATCACTACATGATAAGTGTATAAAGGTGAATTCTTAAAAGAATATGATTTGTTACGCATAGAGATTTTTATTTTGCTTAAGGCTTATAGGTCTCCTAAACAATTTCATGTCTTATATCATATAAAATTACTATTTTGGTTTATTTTTTAATATGAAAAATTGCATAACTCTTTACAAATATAGCTATTATGGGAATAAAAACATCAAGAATTTTCTAAGACAATATGGTATTTTAATAAAGAATGAATGCAAATGTAAATAATTTTATCTGAAAAATACATTCATTTCTCCAATAATTTTACTGAGGGCATATTCTATATTAGATATTATTCTATGTCCTTGAAACAAAGCTGTCTTTATCATATCAATCAAGTACCTTGCTTTTGAGAACTTACATCTTTTGGAGGAATAGATAAATAATTATACAATTTCAGATTTCAATTAGTGTGCTAAAACATTACAACATAGAAAGGGGACAGAGTGATAAGATAACATTGTTACATCAGGAAAGAGGTCATAGATTGCTTCACTGAAGAGGCAAAATATAAATTAAAACCTATATGCTTAATATGCTTATGGAAACATATATAGCTACATAAATTTTAGGTAGACAGTAGCAATTGAAAGATCTGAAAGGTAAAGGCAAAGGATAAATATGGAAACATAAAAATTTTACATAACGAGAACTAAGCTTGGCTCAATCTCCACTAGAGTTTATAATGTAGATCATTGTTCTCTCCAGTGGGCATCTAGATGCAGCGAAAAGATCAGGCTGGTCTTTGAAACTAGACAAACAGAACTTTGGAACAGTCCTAAGGCTGCCTAAGAGAAACCTCATACAAGTTCCTGAACCGCTCTTAGGTCACTGCCTCATCTGTCAATTGTTGATAACTATACCTACTCAAAAGGTTTTCTTGATAATAAAAACCGATAAACTATATAAAAAGCCTACACATAATAGGCACCCAGTAATTTTTCATTGACCTTTCCTCTGATTCAAGGGTTCCCTGGGTCTCATCTCCCTAATAAGTCTCAGCTCAGGTATGAAAGACAATGAGATGCAGTGAGTAAAAATATCCACAGGGCAGGCAGGCAGCTAGATGTGAAGTTGAGTTTATAAATAGCCAAGGGCAAAGATGCTACTCTCCTCTTCTTTATAAACCCTAGGCCTAACACAGGAGCAGATATATAGTAGGGAAAAACACTTGTTAAAGAAAAATGAGACTCAAGAAAACTAGGGTTAGGTAATCCACATAATATAATATATGGTCCCAAAGTCATGTAAAAAAAAGACCAAGATTTTATGACTCAATGGCTCCCAAACAGTCTAATAATCTATGATACTATGACCTCATTGCTTTCAGCTGTGGAAATAGTAATATGACGAGGTCATGTGCAACCACAAATCTTTAATAAATGGCTCTTGCGAAGAGGAAATTTATAATTGTTACAGAAGGCTGTGGGTGTCTTAGCATACCTACAGAAATATTAGTTCAGCATTTCCCAAATTCTGCTCCAAGATGATAAAGAAGAAACCTTGAAATATTTTCATGAAAGTAAATCTTTTTGAATGTAAAGACTTCTTTTATTTTGAGAGTATGTCTTCCCTATATTTTCAGAATAGAAGTGCTTTACATTCATGAAATTATAGTGATAACAAATGGAATATTTTATTGAACTTTTTGGAAAAATAAGATATTGCAAATCATAGGGAGTACATCAATTTTACGTTATGTGAAATCCATCCCCAAAGAGGTAAGGGAAATTCTGGAGAAGCTTATTTAAAGAAGAGTAGATCCAAGGAGGAAGAGGTCTGATGTGAGTTTATGAGGAGAGCAGGCTCAAAGGTTCAGGGCAGAAGGGGCAAAAGAGAGATTGGGAGGGCAACTGATATAGAAGCTACACTGTGAATAACAAGGCCCATGCAACATGGACCAAGTAAAGACTTGAAATAGTAAAGTTCTTCTTTCCTCAGGTGAAGTTGGGAGGCTGAGAGCATTTGAGTAACCATGGATTCATGTCAGTCCAGAAAACAGACTGAGGTCGGCAGATATGAATAGAAGGAAGAACTTGTTATTTAAAATCCCTACATTGCTGCTTAGTCTCGGACTACATTTCTCAAGACCAAACTGGGTTGATAATAATGCCCCAAAAATATCAGAGAGAAAAAGATGCAAAGCGAAGTCAGTGAGCACTCTAAAAATATCTTAGCATAGAATTTCTCAGGATTCCCAGTTCCGTACCTATTCAGGTTCAAGTTGAACTTGATACCTCTGTACTCGCTCAGTTCCATAACTAGCTTCTCCTTCTTAAGACAGCTTGGCTAGAACCTTTGTTTCCTCAACTTTTTTTTCAGCTGCCTGTTGCACATGTCTTTCATGTAAACTTACTAACTGCACATGTATTCTCCTTCATCAGATAAACTATTCAGTGCTCTACCTGCACTTATGTAATCAGATTGCACTACAATAATTTCCTCTCACTGACACGTGTTTGGTTTAAGTATTCTCAAACCATTCCATTTTTGAGTACTGTAAATGCTGAGTGTGTATGTTCCCTTTTCATCCACTAGACCACAATCATCTTAAGGGCTAAGATATTTCTCTCTAGCATAGCGTCAAGTTTGGATTCAAATGCTAGCTCTATCATTAACTAGATGTGTGAATATGGGAAATGACTTAAAAGTAGTTGTGCCTCTGTTTTTTCATCTGTAGGAGATAATAATACTGATCTGCTTCAGAGAGTTCTGTGAGATTAAATATTTATGAGAATGACTGATATTCAGTATGTGATCGATTCATGTTAGGAGGGGGTGTTGTTAAAAGTGTAGACTCTAGAACAGTATTCCATAGGATCAATTCTCAGCCCTATCAGAACTATCATTTCTCAGCTCAGTGATTTTTAAGCAAGTTACTTGACCTCTCTGTATCTCAGTTGCCTCGATTTCAAAATGGAATGATTAAACCCACTTTAATGGATTTTTGGGGAGGACTAGGAAAAATTATATATGTCTTAGAACAGTATTCACAATGTATTAAGTGCTCAGATGATTATTAAAAATCAAGGAGGTTCTTTGTGTGAACCTTTTTACTCTCTGAGTTATAAATTTTGTTCAGTTCTACATAACCAATAAGTCTCGATTACTTCTTCTTTCCCTTTTCCATTCCCACTCTCCTCCCTCTCTTTCTCTTTCCCTCTGGTCCCTTATTCATTTTCTTCTCTCTTTTCTTCTCAGTTTTTGTTTTTGTAATTTAAAATCAATGTTTAAACCAGAGGCTCGTCAGGAAAAACTTTCTCAAGAGGATAAAAAGTAACTATTTTAAACCAAGAAATAAAACTGATTTCAAAGGAAGTACGATACTGTAATATTTTTCTGAAAAAGGCAACATTTGTAGCTATTTGTCCTGGGATAACCCTGCCCTATCAAAATTGAATTAGAAGGCTGCTAGGGGACTTGAAATAGCATGTCTTCCCTCTGTCTCCATAAAAATGCTAGATGATGATCTTTTGTAGGAACAGGGACACTAGGCCATCTTAGTGTCTGAAATTCCCAAGTTAAAATCCTAGTAGTTAATGTGATATAGTGAGGATCAGTGAAATTAGGTAAATCATTTGGTGAATGTGAAACACATCATAATAAGAAAGACAGGGAGAAATGTATTCAATATTTTACAACAGAAGTCTAAAGCTAGGATTAATGGTCCCATGGCTGAAGAAAAGGACCAATGAGTAGTGGTGGGAGAATACTGGATAGAAACTTCCAGACGAGAGAACGTAGGTCTAAAGAAGAAGGCATTTTATATTGGACTCAGGCAAAGAAAGAATAGAGACCATCTTGGGGATGAGGGGATCGTCCCAACATAAACTGAATGACCACTAGATAAAGATGCCACGCCAGGTTTAGCAACTCTTAAGCTTGGATTTAAATGACCTGAGAGCCTTGCAAGTCCAAGACCCTTTGTTGCATGATATGCTTTTACAAAAGCAAATCATTCATAATAAACCTTAAGCCCAAAGTAACCAAATACTTGGAGAAATTCCGAATTGTGGAATTTTTTTTTTCTCTTCAGCAATCTAACTTATCCCTTTTTCTCTTTCCCTCTACACATTTGAATTAAATTTGTGGCCCAGCTTGGATATGCAAAAGTAATTTACAATTCTCGCCTTCCTAATTTGAAATTCTACAAGTCCAAGAGAGTAACCAGATTATGAAAACACTTGATTAATTGTGCAAACCAGCAGTTAAATATTAGAGTTTAAAAACTCAGGTTAAAAATATTTCTTTTCCTTCAGGAAGAAATATGAATGTTAAAAATGTGGTGCCTCGCAGAAAAAAGCTCCCTAATTAATCTATAGAGCTATCTTCACTGTCAGAAGCAGAAAGGCCCCAGAGCAACTACTTTTCCTATAGAATGATGATGGCATTAGCGCTAACAGTGATAAGAAAGACCCTGAAAAGTATGTGAGCATTTCTTTTAGAATCTTGCTTGGTGCCTAATAATAAGAACAATATTTCTTGAGCACTTACTATTGACAAGAGAATATTCTGAGTGATTTCTATAAATTAATTTCTTAATCCCCACAATAAAGAGGTCAAGAAATTTGCCTACAGTCATCTAATTGGTAAGTGGGAGAACAAGATATGAATAGAGGCCATCTAACTGTGGTGTATATGTATGTATCAACCTAGATTACTATCCTTTAGAGCCTAATTTGAAATACAGTTGGAAAAGTAACTTTACCTGTGGAACAGACATAATACCTGCTATTTGTTCCAGGAGCAGTGATTTATTCACGGTGCAAATGTGAGTGGCCCTTGTCAGACAATGTATGGAAAACTAGGTTTAGTTCTGGATCTCAACAGGAAGAATATTGACTAACTAACTGGAGTATATCTGACACCTTTTATCAATGAAGATTAAATAAAATATACAATTCCTCAATAAAGTCTCGAGTATTAATCATTACAATATTAGGGGGAAATTAATTGTGTGTAAAATAGTCTCCTCTTATCCACAGTTTCACTTTCCATGTTTTTAGTTACCTGTGATAAACTGCAGTCCAAAAATATTTTAAAAAGACAATTTCAGGAATAAATGATAAGTTTTAAATTACGAGTTGTCCTGAGTTAGTGTGATGAAATCTCACACTGTCCTGTTCTGACCCACCCATAGGTGAATCATCCCTTTGTCCAGCATCTCCACATAGCATTCTCCCCCAGCCCCACTACACATTAGCCATTTAGTAGCCATCTCAATTATCAGATCAGCTGTCACAGTATCGCAGTGCTTGTGTTCAAATAACCCTTATTTTATTTAATGGTGGCTCAAAGCACAAGAGTGGTGATACTGGCAATTTGGATATGCCATAGAGAAGCCCATAAAGTGCTTCCTTTAAGTGAAAAGGTAAAAGTCCTTGACTTAAGGAAAGAAACAAAATAATATGCTACAGTTGCTCAAATCTACAGTAAGAGCAAGTCTTCTACCTGTGAAATTCTGAAGAACAAAGAAGATATCAGTGTTAGTTTTGCTGCCCCACCTCAAACTGTAAAAGTTTTGGCCACTGTGCATGATAAGTGCTTAGTTAAAGTGAGAAAAATATTAAATTTGTGGGTGGAAGACATGAACAGAAAGTGTGCCCCAGTCGATGGCAATGTGTTGCACTGGAAAGCACTGAGTCTATAAGAAGACTTCCCCAAGGGAGCCCTGAATGAGATAATCACATTCATACAACTTTCATTATAGCACATTGTCAATTTTATTTTCTTATCAGCTACTGATGAGAGAGAGAGAGAGAGAGAGAGAGAGAGAGAGAGAATGAGAATGAATTTGGTAGTTTTCATGGTTTCAGACATCCACTGGGGGTATTGAAACATATCCCCCACAGATAAAGGAGATTACTATATATGTGTTTGTGTGTAAATATTTCTTCGAAAAATCATTTGAATATGTTTAGATCAATGTATTAGTTTTACAGAAGATATTTCCATGTGTAATCACTTTATCATTATTCTACTCCATTAGACCACAGGGCAACTGGAAAATTCCTTTCTCTTCCAATCATAAAAACTACCAAATGTCAACCATCACCAGATTTAAGCAAATAATTTCCTCACATGAGTATAAATGTGGGGTCTATGGACTTCCTGCAGTCTCCCACATGAGAGGAAATGATACAACCCATAAAAATAACTGGAACATGTATACTACCATGCAGTTTTAAAAAGCATTTTTATATTGTATTATTGGATGAAGGTTTTTTTTGTTTTTCAGTCTTAAAACTATGAAAACAAATATACCCAATCTACCCTACTATCTGCTCCGCTATACCTCCACTCCCACCCTTGACCTCTAAAAAGCCAATGGAACTGGGAAAAAACAAACCCAGTTTGGAAAAGACAGTGTAATGTCTGCCAAGATGCATTCCTAGTTCATCACACATTTTCCTGAAAACAATCAATACAGGTAGCCCGAGGCAGACAATTTCACCATACATGCACTTTCTGAAAGCAGATCGTTATTACCAGATACCTTCTCTTACTCAAAAAGACAGAAAATATGACAGAAACTATATACAGAGTTGGCCTGAGGGGAGATTGTATAGTAGGCAAAATGCCTCCTACCTCATTATATAGTCCTCTCCCTTCCCTTCCAGCACAACAACCCCTGCCTCCCAAACCTCCCCAGGCACCTAGAACCTTCATGATCTCACTCCCATGACCTGACCAAAATCTGCTTTGAGAGATTATTTTATCATCTCATTCCAACTAATGTGTAAAGGACCAGCAGAGGTTTGAGAAATATCAAAGCCTTGTACTCAAAGGACAGAGTTCAGAAAGGTACAGACATTAACTAAAGGAGAGCATTTTATGGAAGCATATCTTATGAATCCAAATTCAGTCTCTTTGAAGGTTTCTACACAGAAAAAAACATAATCAAAAGAAAGGGGATGTTGAGGATTTATAAATTCTCACGGGCGATACTGAAAATGGGAATATTTTTAAAGTGGTTTTTGCTACTCTCCCATAGAGTAGCAAACAGGAGACAGAGTTGAAGTGAAACCAGAAAATCCTGGAGATGCACCAAAATCACAGATACATCTTAGCACAGACCTGCACAACACTAAATTATAGTGTAGAATGAAAAGTGCTACATAGTCATACAATATAAGCTTCCTTAACATACTTGAACAGTCGACAATCACATAAAACCTAGTGCCTGTTGCTATTACTGCCCTGGATACATGAATCTAGGCTCTGTCACAGAGCTATTCTGTAAAGGGATATCACACCAAGCTGGGGGACTACACAGAGAACACATCCTTGGAATACATAAGTTCTCATCATATCATCATATGCCACCAAATTAGTCACAGCATACACAAGAGATCTGTGCAATGCTATACAGTGGTTAGTGTGACACGGTGAATAAGGGTATGGACTTGAGTTCACACAGATTTGGCTTCAAATCAGGCATTGCCACTTTAGCTATTTATGTAGTATTATAGAATCACTTCTCTGAGCGTTGGAAAAAAATAACATGGGTTTTGGTTTGTGTAAGAGTTAAATGAAATAATATATGTATGCCACCTGGGATATATAGACTATAAAGCTTAGGAGGAGGTTAAAAATAATAGTGGAAACGATGATGCTGGTAATAAAAATGGTATCACAAATGTAGGTGAGTCAAATCATGCAATCGTTGGGTCAATATTCATAGTGCTTTAGAACATGAACTCAGAAACCAAATATTTTTAACATACTACTCAAATTCTCTATTAAGTTTCTCACCTAAAAATGAGATCAATAACAGTAACTAGTTCATATATTTGTTGTAAATACTGAATGAATTAACACATGTAAAACACTTAGAATGGTGCCTGACACAAAAGATGCAGAAGATAAATGTTAGCTATTATGATTACTACCCATGTCAACAGTGCAGGTGAGAACATGGGAAAATATGGAGATAAGTCTTGGTAAGAAAGTCACAGGTCTCTAAAAGAATGGTAAGAACTGAATGCTGGTAGGGTCTCATTTCATTCTGGAAACATACTCTTTCCATTCATTGATTCATTTGCCCAGGTAGTAACCATAGGAGCTCGGGTGAAATTCCATAGAATCCCAGAAATTGCTTCATTAGGACATAACTGGCTTGATCATTACTGCATCACTACTGAATCTTTTCCACGGAAAATCTATGGCTATTATCTAATAATATAACCATCCATCATTTTGGATCCTTTTTTGAATAAATAATACCAAGAGTTTGGCAATAAAAAGTGTATATTAGGTGGTTGTTGGTTTTTATGTGGAAATTATAAAAACACAACAAACACAATGCCTAAAAGAAGTTATGACACTGAATTTCCAAGCTTGGAACATCATTACCGTCACCACACCATCATGAATATCATTGTCAGCATCATCAACACTATCATTTTCTACATATCAGCTACCATTTGTTATCTATGAAATTTTGTTCTTAGCATATTCACGATAACTTCAGAAAATAGTTCACATTATTCCCATTTAACCTACCTTTGTTTTTGCTTAAGGCAGAGGTGTGTTGGGCCTTTCCACTTCTGAAATTAAAAGCTACATAATGCACAGCAATACCTCTATCCTATATTTTCCATATATAGCAGACCCACTTTTGACACACAGTCGTAAACCACTGAATGAAGCACTCAATTAACAATGAAACAAAATGAAATATTTAGTGTATAACAAAGTATCACAGAGAGTCAATTCCAAAAGTAACCTTCAGGTACAGCTGTTCGGTCTTTTGCTGCAAGACCATTCCATTGTGTTTTGTAATTAATAATTTCACACATGGATATTGACGACAGGATTCAGACAGAGAATTAACGGCACCTCAGAAAATCTGTCCCCATCAAGTGAACAGAGGGGCTGGCTTGATGAGCTCCATCAGTTAGGATAATTATTATGAATAAGGAGGTGTGTTGCCTCCCTGTAAAGGGCAGGGGGTGCCTGTACCAAATTACACACAAGCTACACACAAGTCAGTTTGTTGGAACATCTGAGATATCCTCAGTAAATGCAAATAGCCAAATACAATATGGCCAATGCTGTCTATTCAGAAAATAAAAACTGAATTTGGAAAGCAGGATAAGGAACTGAAGAACTGCTAAGTGTGAAAAGCCAAGAGAATGGCCAAGCCCAGGCCAGAGGCCAAGAAGAGTTACTGCCAATTTTCTAGGAGCAGTCACTGTTCAGATATTTAATAACTCCCAAGTATTCTTTTCCCTCTTTTTACTATTTATCTCTCATCTTGCCAACTTAATCCTTCCCACTCTACACTGTACTGCTAAGAACTCATTTTCTTCAAGTCTAAAACTCCGACCTCCAAGTAGATTTGGATAATGCAGTGGGAAAGAAGCCATGCATTTTAATATTTCAGACTCCAGAGCACACCCAAAAGCATGCCAATTCCATAGCTTCAAGTCTATCTTGTAAGAAGCAAAGGAACAAAACAGAACTATCAACAAATAATACTTCTCTGTAAAAATACAGAGAAGTATACCTCAAATGATAAAAGAGACGCATACCTGAAGTCTCCCTCCAAAAGCTGTTTAGTGTAAAGCAAATGCAGAAAATACATTAGAGAAGATTCTTCTTTAATAGAAATTCACTATGGATATTGATGGAAAGAAACTATTCCCCTCAGTTCTTCTGTGTATAAAATTGAGATTTGAATAGGGTTCACTTACCTTAAAGAAAGGCACAGCTAGACCTTATTGGTGATATAGATATAGCCATTTAAATTTTTCTTAATCCTAGGTTATTTACTGGTCATTTAGCACTGAAGGGTAAAGACTCACAAGTCAAATAGTGGTGATATAAGATACTGAGACATCATTTTGTAGTATATTCAGTGGAGAAAGTCGTTATGTGCTGAGGCAGTCTGGTAACCACAGTTCTGATGTGAAAATTGGTTGCACTTACCTAGAAAGAAAGAAGAGAGAAAAAAAAAAAAGGAGAAAATTTTAATAGAGTTCTTTGAAACCTAAAAGTTGTGTTTGTTCCTTACTTCTCCTTTACTCCCCTTTCACATTCTCTTCACTTTTCAGGAAAAGAGCCTTATCAGTATCTCAGTATTGGTATCAAAGATCATATAGATACAATGGGTGAGATGATGCCCATCTTTGGCAGTGGAGGATAACAAGGTCACTCCTCTTATCTTGCTCTGTAGGTGTCCCAGGTGGGGAAAGTAATAAAATATACTGTTTGTTTTTGTTGTTGTTGTTGTTTTCTGGAATGAAAGGCATGGGTCAGAGTTATTTGGGTTAGAGTCATACTGGCTCCTTGAGAGTTCGCTCCTAATCTTGCTCTTCCTTGCTTTAGAATCTTTGCACATGATCCCCTTTTTTTCAGCTCCTCCCATCCTACCCACCCCACCTGGCCATTCAGTTCTGTTATACACACAGTTTTCTCTGGCTATCTATTCTTTACCATTCTCTTTAGGAATAACCTTTTTAAGAAGCATTTATACATCTTTCATGCCCAAGATAAGTGTTTCTTCTATATGCCTAGCTCTCTGTAAACTACTATTGATTAAATAGTAGTTATGATATTTCCCTATAGTTAACCATTCACTTGTATACCACCCACTAGAATAAAAACTCCCTGAGAATAAAGTCCGCACTGTATTTCTTTTATTTTTCTGTATTTTCCACAGTATGATCTGGGATAGGGAAAATTTCCATAAGTATTGTAAATGAATAAGTGAACTCATTAAGAAGCAAAGGGAGCCTACGCCAGAGGTAAAAAATAGAGAGCTGATGGCCTAGAGGGATGTTAGTATCTAGGTTTTAAGGGAGAACCCTAAAGGTATTGTCCTGTTCCTTTTTGCTCAGTTTCTCAGGTTAGGAAAATGATCACAAATAAACATAGAAGCTCCAGGCTAGAACATTAAATTTTTCAGAGACAAAACCTGGTACTCAGTGCTAGGCCCATTTGAAGATTTGGAGGAAGTAAAAACCTCTGAGTCACTCCATTCAAAAGTGTCCCTGTCATGTGACCTTGTATAGAGGACCTCAGAATCTAACCCTTCCTTTAATCAGATGTAAATGGAAATTATCACATTGGCTTGTCAGTATCTACATTTTTTAAACTTTTTATTGTGAAGTAATTATAGGCACACAGGGAATTACAAATTAGTACATAGAGCCCTGTGAACCTTTTCCCAACTTCTTCCAAAGGTGACATCCTACATAACTGTAGTATACACGAAAAGCAGGAAACATCACCATCTGTTGAGAATGATAACGAGACATTGGAAATAAATACCTTTTCATTTTATTACTTTGTAAGTTAATTATTCTTTATTTAATAATTACTTATTAAAGGTCTCTATGCAGTAAGTACTGTATCATACACGTGAAATATATTTGAGATCAAAAGAAGCACATTCCATGTCCTCATGGAGATTATATATTGTGGGAGGACACAGAAAGATGAGGTAATTAAAATGTGCAGTGAGTTCAAATTGTACACGAATTAAAAAAAAAAAACAGGGATATCTAATTCAGACTAGAAAAGATGATCATATAGTAACATAAGGCTTCCCAAGGTGAAGTTTTAAGTCTAGACTCAAATATGAATGAAGAGTTCGAACTGTGCAGGTTAAAAAACAGAGGCCATGCATGCAGGTGAAAGGAAGGGCATATGTGAAAGCAAAGAGAAGGAAAATATCTGGCCTATTTCAGTTTGAACAAATATTTGCTTTTCAAAAATGGTTGAGTAGTAGCAATTTTATATGATTAAAATAATAATCCTACAATGGCTGTGTAAGTGAAGAGATAACCTAGAAAGAAGGAAGATATGAATAAAATAGAATTTGGTAGGCCAGGGTAAGGAGTTTAGAAATAATTTTGAGAGCACTTGGGGGCCCAGAGGTGTGTGTTAAACAGAGGACAATTGTAATGAAATTGGCGTAGTCTGGATGCCTGGAGATAAATAAATATGATGGAGCAAATATGGAAGTACAGGCAGGGAGATCATCTAGGAATGCAGCATTAACCCAAGTAAGACCATAAAGCAAATTTCGGCAAAACAGTGGACAAGGAAATGGAGAGAAGGGGGAAGATTGCTTTAATGACAAAACTGACTTAATTTGGAGATAAGCTATATATGAGCATTAAAGGGAGGCCATAATAAAGGAGATACCAAGGTTTCTAGGTTGAGCAATATATCGTGGTACCATTCGAGTGGAGGAGCAGCTTTAGGTGAGCTATAATAGTGAAAGCACTTTGTAAACTGTAAGGTGCTACAAAATGTAAGTATTTTCCTACATGTAGAACATGAATTATATATGCATGTACATTCTCAAAAGAATTAGAAAAAGAAGTGGCCATTTTTAGAAAGCTATGTCAGCGCATGTCTCCTACATGGCATGTGATAATTGGTTGTGGTGCCATTTAGTAATGCCAAGACAATTCATTAAGAGACTCAAAAATATGCAGGTGTTTCCATTAGAGCTTCCTCTAATGCACACATATACACACTCACATTCACACACAACTGCCAAACTAGGGCAGAATTAAACTTGGTGAAGCATCTGAAGAATCCATTCAAGAAAACTGTAGTAGGGGGCATTTTTCATTCAAGAATGGAAACTAATCCAAAATGAAAAAGAAAAATTGCTCAGAAGATTGGTAATTAAATAGACCATGGTGCTTGTTACTTCTCAGCATATCATTTAAATGAATATCGATCAACAGATCCTACACTCTGCCACAGGCTGGTGAATTAAATGAAATTAGTGATGTCATCAGTTTCAAGGTGCCAAAGATCAATTAGACTATTCTTTTTCATTAAAATAATTTATTTATGTACCTTCTGATTCTACCTACTTGATATATGTTGCTTGAGACCTAGTGACGTATCTTACTTATATTTGAATTCCCTATAGAGTATAGCGTAATACCTTGCATGAAATAAGCACTCAAGAGTATGGCTGAATTTTTGGAACTTAATTAGAAACGAAATGCACTCAGTTATACAAAGTCATTTATTTTCGACTTAATAGTATTGGTAGTTATTACTTTAAAAGAGTGTTAGTGTTGGTAAGGTACTTTTTCAACTTTTCAGGAAAACGTCATTTTTCTTAAGTTGACAAATGTAATTTATCAAAGAGAAGTAGGAAGAGAAAGGAGTTGCTTTGAATAAATTCCAAGAAATGGATTTCTTTGAAGTAACAGGCTTCTTAGTATTACTAATTCATAAAATATGCCTAACACAAAGTCTTGAAAAAAATCACACAATTGTGTTATTTTTGGAAATTTCTCTTACACACCTATCACTAATTCCTTCTTCTGACTTGTAGCAAATGGTTAATGAGACAGATTTTGGAAAGGAATGTGTGTAGAAAACCACAGCTGTGATACCACATTATTATTATTGTTATTATTAATTTTAATTAATTAATTATTGGTGAGAGACCACTCTACTCTTCATGTGAGATAACAGATGGTATTTATGCTCCCCCCACCTCAGGCCAGTGCAAATTTAAAGGACCATGAGATGAAAGTCTTGCCCTCCCCCTGATCTCTATCACTTTAAACAATTTCATATCGGTAGAGACTACAAAGCTAATGTGACTAAAAAGTCTTGTTCCAGCCTCTACTTTGGAGCTCACTAGTTTTCTGAGGTGGTGTTTCCAAGACCTGTGGGCTGGAAGAGCAAGGCAGAGGATCACAGAGCTGCAACTGATGCAGACATGTTGCTGCCCTGTTGGTACTAGAGAGGCAGCAAAAGGGGCATGGACACAGTACCTTGTAAATCTGCCTTGGTCTGCATTTCACATTGTTTTGCAAAATGCTTATTATATCCTAATGACATCCTACAATACCCCTGATCCTTGAACAAACTGCAATCTGTTTTTATGAATGGGGTATAGTTAGATATTCAGCACTAAAATTCCTCACTTTTTTTCAGAAGATCACACCTTAGGTGCTTACCAATATTCTTCACACCAGGAAGTCAGGAGGCCCTGACCCAGAAAAGATTTTTCAAATGTATATTGGTGAGTGCATCTTCGCTAGGCTTATTAAAAGTATACATACCTTCTGGGAAAAGAAAACCTGGACATAAACACAATTGGAGTGGGGGAAACGATAACTGATGCAGGTTAATCTTTCCCATGTCTTTAGAGAACAACCCTGCTCCTAGCGAGTAACACTGTATCTGTATTTTTATGGTGATATTAAGGGAAAAACTATGAAGACTTGCCAAGATATTGGCATGTGAAGAGAGGATAAGCTTATAAACTTTTGTAAAACACTCATTGAGCTGGGATTGATTGTTACTGAACTGCTTACTCTGGGGATGCTTGTAGACATTACAGGGCCAGCACCCTCTCCCCAAATTTTACAAATCTTGTAATTTTATGAGGCAGTTGCCTCACTTAATTAACTTGGTGGCTTTAGGGAGCCTACAGCTCTTAGGAGTGAGGGTTCTAGGAACAATTGATGTTACATTATTCAAAATGGCTCCACGGAGAAGCTTCAATGATGCAGTAAACTAAAAGAAGCCACTTTGTCTAATCCAGTTTATTTGATTCTTTAATCATTTTTACTTGAGCAGCCAAAGAAGAGAGTAAGAGTTTAGACTGAAAGTTGGAGATAGATTTTGACCTCATAAAGTGTTAGGAAGATAGTTGTAGTATAATAATCTCATTATCATTAGGTACAGTTATCTGGTAGCAAGAAAAGAAAAACCTTTTTTAAATTTAGTCTGGCCTGATATCCTAAAATGAGAAGGACACAGTTACAACATGGATGGAAAGGAACAAGTATCGTCATTCGGTTTTTATATTCCTCCTATGTAGTATCCCACGGGACCAGTCATTGTGTGTGAACACTTATTGACTGAAGCAACAAAAAGTCAGCTGACCTAAAGAAGTAGCTTTTAGGGTCATATGACTGATGGTTGCTGAGCAGTTGTCTGAGGGGCTTCCGTGAAAAGTATAAACCTTTCTCTTATCTAGAATAGTATGTTAGAGATTCTGCCTCAGTTCAAAGGAACAGCAAGTCTGTAAGCTGAAAGACCCATCCAAAGAAATCACCATTGCCTATGTTTTCTTCTATGCATTTTATTGTTTCAGGTCTGATACTCAGGTCCTTAATCCATTTTGAGTTAAACTTGGTGTGTGGTGATAAACAGTCTAATTTCATTCTGTTGCAGAGGTGGCCTTCCAATTTTCCTAGCACCATTTATTGAAGAGGCTTTCTTTTCTCCACTGTATGTTTTTGGCTTTTTTTTGTCAAAAATTATTTACCCATATAAAATCACTTATATGTGGGATATAAACCTAAAAGCAACAAAAGAACAGGACAAACAGAGACTCAGGATCATGGACAATGGACTAGTGGTTACCAGAGGGTAGGGGGAGGGGGCAAGGGGAGAAGTAGACAGGGTAAAAGGGGTCAAATATAGGAGGGTGGGGGAGGGAAAGGTGGATAAAGGGGATCAAATATATGGCAGCTGAAGGAAATTGGACTTTAGGTGGAAATCACACAGTAAAATACATAGATGTCAAATTATAATGTACACCTGAAAATTATATAATTGTATTAACCAATGTTGCCACAATAAACTTAATAAAAAATTAAAAAATTTCCCATTGCCAATAATGTGAAATGTAGAGCACCAATCTAAAACTATAGCTATGTAGAGTTTCCAAGTTATTTCTGAAACTACACCTATTCAAGGTGATAAATCATTCTTGGTAATACTGAGTACATGTAACCAAGAAGCATATATATATTTGGAATGGGCATGTCTAGTCCAGAATTATTCACCAGGATAACCTTTTGAATTAAATGAAAGAAAACTGACACACACAGGTAGCCCTCATAGTAAGAATAGGCTTTGGTAGCTTGCTCAAACTCCCACTGCAAAAGGAAGTTCTGTGGAAGAGTATGAACTGGAGCCAAAGGACCCTCAAAGATGGCTTTCTTCAACCAATTGTTCCAGGCTTAGAATTTGAAAAAGGGTCCAAACAACAACACCAATCTTAACCCTCCACACTTTAATCTCATTTCCTTCCAATCTAAATGAGAATGAAGGAGATTATGTGACATGGTTCATTACTGATATCTTCAAACATCTGCTTATGCCATACTGAGTTCTAGCCAGGAAAACCTCCATTTCCTTTTCTACATCTTGGCTCCTTTCAATCTGCCATCTAGAACTAGCTATCAGTAAAAGTTCTATTTCATAATTGTATTATTGGCTGAATTATTAATTGAATGAAAACAACATTTTAATGGGCATAAAGTCATTTGGAAATGAGATAAAATGTTCTAGGCACTGCCTGCCTAGATGCAGACCTAAAGCAAAAGCACTCTGACAGTTTGATTATTATGCACATTAGTGCAATCTAGTTGGCTCCCAGTTCCTAGAATGAAATTCCCTGTTTGCACAAGGGTCTCTCTTGGCTGTTTGCTTTTCTTGCATTTATGTGAAAAGCCTCAAGGATAATTCTTTTCTTCTGATTAATCTCTCACATTTTGTTACTGTAACACTGTCTCTCATTGATGCCATCATAAATGTCTTGCTCCTTCTTTGTATGTGGTTTGGGGAGAGGGACCCAGAAGTGTGGCGCAGTCCTCCAACCTGAGATCTCAGAGGCCAGTCAGGACCCATACAAAATCATCCATTTTCTTTTGGACCTTATTTTTTTACTATCTCCTCCACCACCCAACCAGCACTTTACCCATTATATGACAGCCACCCTGGCATTCTTACTCTACTACATTAAGTCCCCAGCCACACACTAGTTAGTATTGGACACTTGCATTGTTACCTCTGATTGGACCAATCTTTCCCCAGATATGGGTATAATCAAACTCTCTCACTTTCAAGTCTTTGCTGAAATGTTAGCTTTTCAAAGAGGCTTACCCTGACCATTCTTATTTGATATGACACCTGACCTCTGCCACTGCTTTTAACTCCTAGTTCCTTAACTGGCATTATTTTTTCTTTTATTCCTAGGACTTTACACTTACAAATTTTAGTTAATGTATTTATGTTTTTTTTTTAATTTCTGCCTTGCCCACTAGAATATATATATATATTTATATATATATAAAATTTACATACATATAACATACATATGTGTATATATGTATTATATATGTGTGTATGTTTTAGTATAAGTTCAATGTCTCTATAAATATTAGTTATATGGATTAATGAAACAATGGGCTCGTAGTGAATCTGTTGCTTTCTTCCTTTTTGAAACTTGTATACTTTCCAAAGAATAGATTATTACTTGTCCTTAACTCCTGTAGTACTTGTTTGCCCCTCTGGCAACAAACACTTGTCTTATTTTGCTACCTTGATTTTTCTTTTCTCCCATAATATCATTAGGTCTCTTTTCTTTATTTATTATTAATCGAGTCTTCAAATCTCACTGTCGGTAACCATAGCAAAAAGGATATACCACTGACAGGAAACAAGATTAAGTCTTGAATGTGTAGAATTGAAGGAAATCCAGGTACTATCATTTCTGATCTCATTACCTATCAACCAATCAATGGAAATCTCTCACTGACCTGGAATTCTAACACGCAAGTCACCCAAGCTGGAAAACATAAAAGATTAATCCTTTCTTTTACATGCAAACCATGTAATTTAGTAATAGCTACTCAACCACCATTGACCTGCTAATTAATCCATAGATTTTTTTGTTGTGCCTTTAATCATTTTCACTGATAACTGAGCCACTTTAGAAATACTCATTCTCTGCTCAGACTCTCCAACTAAGTGCTTCTAGTCTGTAGTAATAAAACACTGAAATATATTGACTCCCTGCCAACTTGCTCTCTTTTTCTTCCTTTCTTTTCTACATGTCAGTTGATGCTACTATGCAGACAGAATACAGAGAGGAGGATGGAGCAGATAGTAAATGAATAGTCTGTGTCACAGGTAAAGGTAAAAAATGATTTGTCATCTGGGTCAAGAAACAAGTTAGTTCTGCTCTCTCTGAAATGAAAATTTACCTGTCCTCCTGACTTCCCATCAGTAATTTCAAATCAGCCTGAAAATAACTGGTTGAGGCCTTATTCTCAGACTCTCCTTTTCTGAGAACACATGATTGGTTTTCATCTTCCACCACCAAGCAACAAGGGATGTATGTTTTCCGAAGGAGCCATATTTGCATGCAATGATTCCCATAATATCTACTAAAGTGTTAGTATGTAGTGACCCTACACGAATTCTATCCTTTGACTTGAAAGGTCTTCAACTATATCTACTGCCTGAATAACAGCTTCAGTGCTGACTTCTGTTTCCTGCTTTGACATTTATCTACTGCGTGCCTTTGCAAGTATCAGTTCACCTCTTTGAGCTTCAGTAACCAGAAAGGAAAGAACTAGCCATTTATCTGCCTCACAGGTATGTGGATGAGTTTATCTTTTGTCACATACAAGGGGCAATTCACACCAACTATTATGATTCCCTCTGAAATACCATGAACTTAACTTATTTCTTATCCAGTATTTAAGAGACAGGAAAGAAAAAAAAAATCCTGAGATGTTAAATGATACAGTAGCTCTAGACCTCTAGTTACTGCAATCAAAATGAGTGGCTCATCAGGCCAGGGTGATGCATCGTTAGCAAATAGACTAGCAAAAATTGTGCTTACCATGTAGTCTTCCTTTATAGAAATTACTTTTGCACCCATTCTGATTTCCCAGCAACTTAGTGAAGCATTCTGAAAATGCAGCCAGAAATGTTAACCCCTGCTTGCATTGAAGTACAGCTACTAAGGAAAGGTCTGCCCATTTGGAGGTCACCTAGGACTCTGTGTATGAGAATGAAAGCGTCTTTACTAAGAACAAGCTAGGAGGAATCCAATATCACTTGACCAGTAGCTAGTGTGACTGATTTTCTAATGACAGAGAAAATACCCAATGAGTATTTTTTTTCAAGGTCATTGGTTTATGAAGTTTTACCTTTATTTTGAATATCTTCTATGGTCAAACAATTTTTCGAACACCCTGTTAGAACTGCCTCTTTTGGCAGTTAACAGTATCTTTGACTTTGACATGGATTATTTCCAAATGTTAGCTTTATACTCCACACAGAGTTTTAGTACCATTGGACACATTGAAAATAAATGTGTCTAGAGGAGATTTTGAAAAGAGAATTCTGAAGATGTCTCAAATATTATAGCAGAATTGAAATAAGAATATACCCTCCCAAGGTAAGCTTATGTTTTCTTATATTTTTTCCCCTTGAGGCAGTGAATTGTGAGGATTAAAAACATGACATTTGGAGCCATATTCTTGGTTTAAATCCTTCCATAGGAATTTGCTAGCCATACTGACAAGCAAGTTATTTAATCTATCTGGGGCTTAATATTTTCATCTTTATAGTGTAGATAAATATAGAACCCATTTTATAAGGTTATTGAAAGAGAAAGGATTTGATCTACGTAACACATTAGAATAAAATCTGGCATGAGGCAAAAAAACAGGAGTGTTATCTATTTTAGGCATTATTACTACTACTAAAGTTATTTCAAAACACAGAAAATGACTTGCAGAGTGTTGCCCCACAGAAGAGGTGAGTGGATCCATGACTAGGAGCTATTTCTTGAGGCTACAACGATAAAGACTTATTTTTTGCCACAGTCAATCTACCTGTACTTATAGAACCAAAAACCACATGTCATGAAGACTCAGATGATAACACAGTGCAAGGGATTTAGTGAGTTGCCGGGGTGGGGGGGGTGGAGAAAAAAACCTGTTTCTTGCAAAAACAGCTATAACACTAAACACTGCTTCAGAGATAGTTGATCTTTATTTTTTATAGAAGCTTAAAATAAGTGACAGACGGGGCTCTGAACTTGCAGTTGGGCTTTAAAACTGTCAGGATGTGGTGTTTTTGTATTAATATGAGCATTTTTCGGCAACTCAAGCAGAATAAATTATTACTTATCCTGCCCTATGACTGCCAATGGTTTGTGAGCACAGAAGGAAGCCCCTGTGCAGAAACACTCAACTTCATGTTCTGGAAGACAAGCCAAAGGAAAGCAAATACATTATTGGATCACTGTTACCAGACCCCAAACAAAACAGGGAGATTAAAAATGAATTTCCTATCACTTATTTTTCTAACCAATATAAGCCAACCATCATCTATGGTTTCCACAATTTCACAATAATAGAGGGCCTGCGGTAACTTAGGAAGGTATACAGGACAGAACTTACCTTACATTGTCATATATAATTGCACTATCCTCATATATTTATCATTTTGCAATTGACAAGAAAAATGTTATCCTGAACTTGTATTTGGGAACATCTATATGCTTCCTTAAGTAATTCCTGGAGAATGGTTAAATTAGTGTTGTCTGGATGTCTCAGTTTCCTTATATATAAAAAGGATACTATTATCTCCTTACAACATACAATGGCTTTCTCTCATCCTCAAATGTTCTGTCATATTTTTTGACCAACATCTTCCTTCAGTTTTTGCATTACTGCACTAACTTGTTCTCTCAGTTGTGAATTACTCTTTCTTTCTTCCCTTCGATAACTCCAGTTCTTCTTGACCTCAACTGTGAACTTTCTCCAGGGTATAATTAGTGACTCTTTACACCCTTTTACTACTTTCTCTGAAAGGGCTCATATATTTTCTTATTCATATTATATCTTTAAGCAAATGACCTCCAAATCTGTCTAGCACCTGCTTCTCACAAGGCCCCCAAATCTACTGGATATTTCTCCCTTGGTAATTTAATATCACCTTATTCTCATTATATTTATAACCATTTCAACTTGCTTCCCAAGATTATCCCATTCAAGCCAATGGAGAATTTTTTCTCGTGGAGTTGACATTTAAGAGAAACCTGTGACTTTGTCTTCATCTCACCCCAATATGGAACTAGTGTATTGTTCCTCTATGTTTCCTTTTAATGTTCTATGTCTTCTGTCACCAAACTGATCTATTTATTTTAATTTTGTGTTACTAGTTCATAGTTACTCATAGCTGCTTCTTCTCTGGACTGCTTCCATATTACCTATATTATGTAGCACCAACAATCTTTGAACGTCTGACTTTATTAAATTGTTCTCCTAAATAAGAATTTACAGCATTTAATTTTTGTGTTTTAGATCAATATAAAGTCTTCGACCTGTCACTTTAGACCCCATTGGAGTCCTGTAGTCATATTTCCCAAGTTTCCCAGAGAAGATCAATTTTTCTTTGGTTAGTCTGCTCAGACACCATGCTCACTCCTTCCCATGAGTATTTATGCCGCCCTTTCACCCACCTAGAGTGCCCTCATTCTTTCTCTAAACCACAAAATATCTGTCATGGATTTCCTTTGTCTCCATCAATTCAGACTGCCCTCTCTTTTTCAAAACTTTCAGCAAATTTTATGAGTACTCTGGGGTCTAATAATTTTGAGATTGTTATTAACTTTAAAGATATTCTCACAGTGATTTTTGTTCACTGAATGTAACACAAAGTTGTATATGACCCAGCAATCCTATTTCTGGATATGTATATATCCAGATCTATATTCACACACACACACACACACACACACACCACAGAAAGTTATTTAGTTTTTTTTTTTTTTTTAAAGAAGAAAATTCCTGTCATTTGCAACAACATGGATGAACCTAGAGGACATTATGCTAAATGAAATGAGCCAGACAGGGAAAGACTAATGCCACATGGTATCACTTATATGTGAGGTCTTAAAAAGAAAAGTCTGACTCATGGAAGCAGAGTAGAAAGGTGGTCAATAGGGGCCAGGGGCTGGTGGAAATAGAGGTTAGTAAAAGGATCCAAACTTTCAGTTATAAGATGAATAAGGTTTGAAGATCTAAGATATAACATGGTGACTACAACAGATAACACTATTTTATAACTGAAATTTGTAAGAAAGTAGAACTTAAATGTTCTGACCAAAAAAAAAGGGCAGGGGAGGCAAATATGCAAGGTGATAGATGTGTTAATTAACTTGATGGGGCAGAATCCTTTCATAATATACCTATATAGTAAATCATCAAGTTGTACTCTCTAAATATCTTACAACTTTGTTAATTATATCTCAATAAAACTAGGAAAAAATTATGAAAAGCTAGAAAGGTAGTTGATAGAACATTGGAGTCAAGGAAATGGCCCAGATGTCAAGAAAGTAAAGGGATAAATTTCCAAAGTTCAGGCCAAAAAGATAGCCAATTTCTGGCAAAAGTGTAGGGAAAAGGCATTAAATCGATGCTTGCTGGACATTTACTTGTTAATAAATTCAACAACCATTAATTAACATATCTCTATGTTGCTGGGGACATAGTAGTAACTAAGAGACAAGGTGTCCCCTCTGACGGAGCTTATATTATATTGGGGCCACAAACAATTTAGAAAAAAAATATTTAGAAGTCAATAAACACCAAGTATCAACAGATTATGCAATGAAATAATGTCAAACCTCTGAAATAAGGCTCTCAATCAGCAGAATAAGGCACTGCTACAGTCCACTGTGCTACTGATTTCAGCAGAGAATTTGACTTTGTCTCTTATGATATCCTGAAAAATAAGATGGTGAAATGTGACCTTTGATTCTAATTGCACTTGAAAAATGTTCTTTCCCATTTAAAATTCAATACCCTGTCAAATTTACAGGTGACACAAAGCTGAAAGCAATATCTAATATAGCAGAAGACAGGAGCTAGACTCAAAATAATCTTGACAGGTTGGCCTAAACCAACAAGGTGAAATGTAATAGGAGTAAATACAATAGTCTGTATTTGGTTGTAGATGCAGAATTTTTAAACGGGATTCAGAAAGCAATAAATTATAAAGAAAAATAACTTGCTAAATTAAACTCATCATAATTAGAAACTATGTTCATCAATAAACATTATTAAAAATTAATAGACAAATCATAGAGAGGGAGAAAATATTCACATAGAAAGTATCTGATAAAGGACAGGTAACCACAATACAAAAAGAACATCTACAACTCAATAAAAAAAACTGCAACTTATTTGAGATTATCAGAAATATATCAGAAATTGAGACACAGATAAAGGAAGGGATAGATAGAGAGGTGATAAAACATTTCCATAAAATGTTAATTATAGAATTTAAGAGATGAGTTTGTGGGTTTTTATAGATTTTTTAATTTTTCTGTATGTTGGAAATTTCCATAATAAAATATTGAGGAAAAATCAGGTTACAATTATAGAAGTTGTAGAAATTATATGTTGTTTATTTAATAGAAATTTTAAATGTAAAAAAGATCAGGTTACAAAAGTATATAAATTTATGTGTGTGTGCATGTGTGCATGTGTGTGTGTGTGTCCTACTGTATGCATCCTATAGATATAATGGAATAAACGGGTAACAAATGTTTAACAGTAGCTTTCTTGGAGTAGGCACAGACATAGGGCAAGGGGAAGTAACTTTTTATTTTTGACTATTTGTATTTTCTGGTTGTCTTACAGTGACTATGAATTGTATATTTTAAAAGTCACTTTTTAATGAAAAATTCTTATATTTTGGATAAAAAGTAAGTGCACAGGATTTATCCATTTATTGGTAGAAGTAATTGGCGGTACAAATAGAAGAAAGAACTGTTTGGCCTTTGTGGCCGCCTATGGGAGATTAAGTAGATGAGCAAATCAGAATTATAGTGTCATGGATGGGAAAGTGAGTTATGTAGGGGACACTACCCATCTTACCACTTACTCCTCTCTTGTCATAACAGTCATATAGCACTCCTTTTATTTCTTTAAATATAACAACTCTTTCCCCTGTTTAGGTCTTCACACATACTTTTCTCCTGCCTAATACACACTTCCTCCTCTGTCTCTTTCTTGTCTAATTTTACTCAACCTTCAAATATAACTTTCCCAATGAAGAATTCCATAACTTCCCAAATTAATTTAGCTCTCCCTGTCACGTTACATTTTCATAGCAGTTATGATAATTAATAATACCACATTTACTGTAGGATCATTTGTTTACTATCAGTCTTCCCTGCTAAAATCAATGTTTATCACTGTAATCCGAGTGTCCAGAGTAGCTTCTAGCACATTAGAGGAATTCAATAAATATTATTCAATAAATGAAGTTACTAAGTTTAGTTTCAGACCTGTTAAACTTCCATCGACAGAAGGACGCCAAGATAATAATATTCAACAAGAATTTAAAGATCTGTGGTTAATAAGTGGTAACAAAGGTAAAGTTTGGGGCAGCATCAGAAAGAAGGTATAGGATGATGTGAGAATGAGTGAGCTCCTCCAAAAGGAAAATATATATATAAAGGAAAAAGCAGGTGACTGTGGATCAAGCCCATCGCGTTGTTTTCTTTATCATTTTCTCTTTATTCACTTTTATCTCATTCTGAATCTTTTTATCATGTTCTTACTTTTACAGGAAACAGGATGTCAGCTTAACTAGCACTAAATTAACTATAGCCTTAAGCATGTGAAGTGATGATGGGATCCAGGACAGGCTTGCAGTTTCAAATCTTGGCAGCTTAGACTTGGCTTCTAGCTTCTCTACTTTTCTCCATGGCTGGGAAAGATAGGCAGCAAATGTAAGAGCAGATTCTTAGATAGTACTGTTCCAACACCATAGAAATGCCAGGAACTCACAGGGCCTCCTTCTTTCACAGCCAACAGATTCAGTATTCTATTTAGAATTAATCCAATGGTATTTATTAAATGCTTATTAAGTACTATACACTATGTTTAGTAATAAATATTGCTGCCCTAATAGAACTCATGGTCTGGTGGGCCAAGAAACAATAAATATACAATCAAACAAATATTCAATTCTGAATTCAAAATCCCATTAAGGAATGGTAGAGGGGAGCGGTACGTAAAAGAAAATATCAGAGAGGGTGGTCATGTGGGTACCTAGGAAGAAATGATATTTAAGCTGAAATTTATGAGATAGAATCATCTTTACAAAGGGAAAGGGAGAGTTTCAGATAGAGGAACCAGTCATATGAAAGGTTTGAGGCAGAAAATTACTTAGGATATTCAGGGACCTGAGAGCAGCCTAATAAGGCGGGAGCAGAGAGAACACGAGGAAGAAAGATTTTTGCAAAGGTGGCTGGGATCCAATCCTTCCAACCTCCACGGCTGTGCTGAGAACATCAGATGTCAGAGAACATGCACTGGGAAACCACTAATGGGTTTAAGCACAGAAGTGACATGATCTCGGAGAGGAACCTTGGATATTCGAACGCTAGACTTCTATGTAGATGGGCATCACAATTTTTGCTGGTTTCTGTTTTTTTCTTTTTCCCTCTAAGCACTCTGAGCCTGTGGAGGGCTCCCCACTTACGATCATTCCAAGCCAGTATCTATATTACAAATTAGAAGAAAATGAAAGGAATTTGAACCATGCGGCCATGATAAAAAGAGAAACAATGTGTCTGATTTTAGTAATTGTGTTGTTTTACTTTAGTGTGTCATTTTAAAGTAAAAAAAATTAAAAAACATATTATTTACAATGGCCAGAAAGGGGTGAAAAAGAACGTAAGACATTAACTTAGTTTTAACATATTCCTGACAGAAAGTTGTTACATACTAGAATGAATTTCCTAGAGCTTCTTCATGAGGACATTAGAAATTAGATACTCATTTGTCTGAAATAATTGTGGAGTTACCATGTCTGAAGCAAAAAAGAAAAGAAAAGAAAAGAAAAGAAAAGAAAAGAAAAGAAAAGAAAAGAAAAGAAAAGAAAAGAAAAGAAAAAGGCTTGATTTTCTTTCAAGTCCCCCCTGAGATGAATAACTTAAGAATCTCCAAGAGATTCTTATAACCAATAAGTTATACAGCAAAGAGAGATCAGAATGTGGCAAATTAGTAGGTGTTTGATAGATGTTAACTGATTTCTGGACTGACAGTATATAGATAAATATAATATTACTGGGGAGGGGAATATCTGAATAATGGTGAGAATCTGATTTTTAATAATTATCATCATACATAAGAAACGTTTCGGGTAATGGTGTGAAATATTCTCAGCAGTCATGAGTCAGTCAAATTCAATTTGATGTGCTTTGAAGAACACATTACACACAAGAGATGAGGCAAATCAGCAGTTACCAGGAGGCAGCCAGGAGAGGAAGAGAAGGCCAGCCACGATATGGAAGCAATTGAATGTTGGTTGTAAGCCTCGCCAAGCAGGATGGAAAAAGCAATGAAAAGGCCAGTAGAAATGGAAGATGAAGCCCAAGGTGGCACTAGCCCCCTAAGATGAAACCTGCCCACTGGCATAGGCAATACACTGCCAGCCAAGCAGGGGATTGCTCAATGGAAAACGTCTAAATCAGGTCAGGCCAGCCCACTGGCAGCAAAGCAAACCAGTCAATGGGGTAGTAACAGCAGTGCCAAAGGCAGAATCAGTACATCCAGAGGAACATGAGATGGGCGATATCCTCAGCATGGGCTTAACGGAAGCCCACCAACTGGCAAGGGCAGTACATTCTAGCAAAACAGTAGAACAGTGTACAAAAGCCAAGAGATGTGATTTGAGCTGCGCCAAGTAAGCAGAATGGTCTCTGAGGACATATCGGCTTCCTACCAATCAAAAGGCCTCTGGCAGTGTAAAAGCTGCATATATAGTGCCAAGTGTGGCAGGGCAAGGATCATGGCAGCAAGCATGGAGGATGCACAGAGAGAAGAGTAAACTACTACAGTGTAAGCCCACAGGACCCATCCACACTGCTCCAGTGGCCAAGCACAGCCTGAAAGACTGGGAGCACTGGACAGGAGTCAGAAAATTGAGGTTTGAACTCTATCTCCGTCATTAACCATATGACCCTGACTTGAATCTCTGCCTTGTCTTTAGAACCCATTCGTTTTGTCAGCTAGAAACTGCAGGTCTCCTTCCCTGAACCGAATTCCAGTACCAAATTGAGACTGGGTTGTCCCAAATGCTGATAGTTTTCCATAATGTCATGATCCCACTCTGAGGTTCTTGGTTGTCTAACCATCTAAGGAAATGCTCGTTTTGTCTTCCTCCCTAATGCACATTGCTCCTTCTACTTTCATTCTTTGATTCTGCATACTTTATCTGATGGCCTGAACTACTCCATATCACCTTTGGCTGAGACACCCTCCTCCAGAACATATATCATCTCCATGAGCACCATCTCGAGGTCATGGTTATTCTAATCTGGCCTACTTATTCAAATAAAGCTGTCTGTGCCACAGGGACAAAATATAGCATTTTAAAATTCTCCACTGCTACTTTCAACAGAAAGCCCAAGAAAAACTAAACATAAGCAAAGTCATAGTCATATTATATAGTTTACATGTCCATTTTCCTTTTTAAGAGCACACGCATGCTCTCAGGGCAGAAGTTACTGCTCCCTTTAAATTCAATATGCAAAAAAAAAAAAAAAAAAAAAAAAAAAAAAAAAAAAAAAAAAAAAAAAAAAAAAAACCCCACACACCTGATTCATAGTAATCTGATTACCTGTCACATGCAAAGATAACTCATGATAAATAAATGGCACATGGGATAATCGAAGGAAAAAACATTCCAGAGCAATAACACACTCAATTCTACAACCACTAGGAAAAACATCTATAATTCTCCAAAGGCAATCACCTTTCTTCTTCTACCCTCCTCTTTCCCCTTTGCTTCTCTTCCTTGTCTCTCCAATCTTTCTCTTTCTCTCTCCTCTCCTTTCCTCTTCTCTGCGTCTCATGCCCTCCTCACCCACTTCTCCTGAATATTTCCTCAGAGACCATTCTGCTCAAATCATGACTCTTTGCTTTTATATACACATGTGCGCACACACATTTTCACATCGAATAAGTACTATGCTCATGTGCCTCATGAGTTGTGTCATAGCTGTGGGAAGAGAGATTCTTTTTCTATTTAGCAACTGTACTAACTTCTTTCTGCTGCATCCTCCAATTTTGCCAGAGCATTAGAGCTGAAGGCTGTAGAGGTCTTTGGCAGAGCAATTCCCAGAGAAAACTAGGAAAATTCTAGAATGAAAATGACAGTGTCTAAGTTTACAAGGAGATCTCTGTATGAGAACCTTGTTTATGAAATCTTACCACCCAACCGATCCAAATGAACTGGGCTGTCTTAAACATGCAAAATTATTCGACCAGAATATCAGGGTTCCCTTTATGTGGCATAAGTAGGCAAATAAGCCACCAGAAAAACTACAGATAAGATATTATCTGATATGGCCATAATCATAAGGACAAACTTCAGGGATCAAGAACAGTGAGAGAAGTACCACTACGGCTGCAGGAATGGATTCCTGAGAAGTTGAGACTTCATAACCTAGGGCACCAAAGACGTTTTCTTTATTTGCACTCTTTTCTCCTGTCCTCTATACTGCTTATCTCTTATGAGCTGACAAAACCATAGGACATTAGGATTGCACTGTTAAGTTCTCTGAAATCTGAGAGTTTAGGTAACATGAATTACCATCAGGGTTGCTTTGTAATAAAACTAACAGTAAACTTCAAACCATGGGCAGGATACTGAATTTCTAAAAGATTTCTTTCAGGAGTGATATTAACATTTCATGTTACTAATAGCATTCATATGCAGATTCTATCATTCCCCACCCTATTCTTATGATCTCCCCAAATCTTCTTACAACTAAGTATTCTCTTATTGTAAGAACTGACAGGGCTCGGCTCCTGCTCTGACTTTATTTTGAATAGCAAGCCAACTCGAAATCTATCTTAGAAAGTCTACCAGCACGATAGCAAATGATGAAGTTAATTGCTTCAATATTGGCCCTGTCTAGCACAATCTTTGAGGTGGGTGTATCAAGAAATCCCAGAGCTTGCCATTCTTTCTGCATTAATTTACAAGAATCAATTGCAGGATATAGTTTTAGTTGTTGAAAATATTGGGGAAGAGATGACAATGGCTGATGTGGCTGAAAGAAAATGAGTGAACAAGAATTTATAAAATTCAGAAAGTCATGAATCAAAGAAAATACTATGTGTACCTGCTATAAAAAAAGTAAAATGTGTATATTGTATTTATGTACATACATTTTAGTTTTACTATAACATTGTGATTAAATTCTTCTATGACTTCCATTTCCCTAAAAAATTAAGTGAATATATTTTTAAAATGCTTTTCTGATCAGGCTTCCCATGATCTGGATCCAGTTTTCTTCTCAGAGCTAACAACAATTTCTTTCTCACACCTTCCCCATGTCTCACCCTTTACATATGTGTATTTCAGCCATACTGACCTTCATCCAGTTCCTCAAATATATTACGCTTCTCTCTTCTCTGGGCATTTCCCTCTGGAATATTTTCCCTAAAGTTTATACTTTGATTGACTAACTTCTACTTATGCTTCCAGGTTCCTCTTAGAGGCCATTTTCCTGATTTCCCTGTATGCTGCAGTTTTCTTTTCTATCTACTCTCTACCCCCATAGTGCTTCTCCATCATAGCACTAATAGCAGATGCCATGTTAACGACTGTCCCCTCTGGAGCAGAAACAAAAGATGATGTATGTTCTATGTAACTCTGTATCAGCTTGTTATTTTGTAATACCCTTAGTTGAGAATAGTCTGCCCTGCATGACTCAAATGATTTAAAGAAAATACTCATTGACTATGGCCAGTGAAAATAATCTAGTTTAGAAAAGAAGGAGTCAGGCTACCTTGCTTGTTGGAGCAGGAAGAAGTTTGTGTTTATGGAGTTTGATGCATGTAAACTTTTTCTGTCCATCTCTCCTAGAATCAAGGTGGAAATTCCCAATTGCTGGGACTTACAAAACAAAAGAAACAAACACACAAAGTGAGAGACCAGTGCAGGAATAATCAGATTACCATTTAATCTTATCTTGAATGAAGAATAAATGTCACTCTGTTAAAACTACCCTTTGTCTACAGCCATTCAACCCTGAACATGCCTGATCCTACCTGATCTCAAACTAAGCAGGGTCGGGTCTGGTTAGTACTTGGATGGGAGACCACCTAGGAAGACCAGGTGCTATAGGCATAAAAAATAAAAAATAAAGGATTGTAAACTGACAAGGTCCTTGCAATCTGTGAAGTCAACCAAGGGTTTCTGTCCCTTAAAAAACAAAAAAACAAACAAAAAAACAAACACAAAACAAAAAAAAACCAAAAAACAAAACTACCCTAATGACTAAATTCTGCCTCACATTTTTGACTGTTTGGTCACTGTGATTAAAAATAACTAATTAATTAGAGTGAGGAAAGAGAGAAGAATATTCTCCATTACAATTAATTTCCTATAACAATCTAGTATCTAACATGGTGTTTTATACATACTAGGCAGTTGGTAAATATTAGTTGATTGAATTAATGCTGAAAAAAAAATGCCATAGGGAAAGGGTGCCATAGAGAATCAAAATTACCAGAAAAATTACTATATACTATATCTATTATTTGTTCTACCTTAATGATACAGCCACCTAGTCAGAATGAATACAGATTACTTGATAATGCTTTTCTTCTTTGTTTTCTTTTTTAAGGTCTATATTACTTTCCACCTAAAAAACAACTGTGGCCAAACATGGTATAAAAAACATACGCCTCTTGACTCACTGCCACTAAAAAACTCCTAAAATCATTGGACATATTAGGAGGTGAGGAGTGAAATTAATATGATTCCAAATGCTGTTAATAGCTCTAGAAAGGAGGAATTACAAAGAAGTGGCAGTGTTAGAGTAGGCATTAGCTTTAAGCAATCTCAAAGTCCCTGTGGTAAGCAGTAAAAGACATCTAAGCAATGCATCATGTAACACACACACACACACACACACACACATATACACACAGATGCATGACTAGGAAAGCATACAAGTGACTCTGACTGCCTCTCAGAGGTCCTCTTTGCCTTAACTTCATCATCTGCAAATTCAGATCTATATAAATGCAGGTTGGTTTATTTCCAGGGAATGTGTCTTGTTTGTGGAACCCACTGCTACAGGGTCCCTTCTGGAGCATTTCACCACAGGACACACTAACCCCTGAGATGTCACACCCAGGGATATACCAGTCCTCATCCTGACGATCTCTCTACAAAGACTCACTTTGCATTCAGGTACCTACCTCAAACATGTCTTACTTGACGACCCCAACAGCTGCAGGCCCTAGTCCCCAGGCTCAGAGTGGGGGATATCAGGGTAAAGTCTCTCTCTCGGCATGGTGGCCAGTCTTTGTTTTATATTCCCTCCACACAACAGTACTCTCGGTGTGGCAGATCTGCCATGCAACCCTGGGTTTAGAGTATCACCATGTTTGGGGTCTTTATTGTCATGAGTGTTGCTGTTCTGTAACATCCGATGTTCTGCCCTGTAAGATGTTGATTCCACTTGTGACAACTAACATTATTCATAAAAGACCATTATGGCATGAAATAGCATGTGTACATCTGAGTTTGTGGGCACTGCTATCTTCTGCTTCCAGTCTCCAGGGAAGATTGCAACCAAATCAGTATCTCTGGTTCCCGCAACCCAAATCAGACTCCTTGCAGCTTCTTCTAGAGGGAATGAAGGCTGCTTAGTGCAGCGTATAAATTCATAGCAAGAGGCAATAAAGGTGAGTTTTATACATTCCCATTATTGCTTCTACGTCTTTGCAATAATGTTTATTGACATGTTTGAATGGAGCACAAGCTGCAGTTCAGTTCAACTGCCTGTGAAAATGGGACATTTGTCAAGAAACAAACCTCACAGTTTTTAGTGGCTCTGACAGTGGGTATTAGAAAAGATATTGATGGGAAAAAAGAGAAAGTAGGCAGGCCTTAGGGGGATAGTGTTAAGGAATATACTCAGCACAGATGCCTACAGTAGACGAAGAAGAGATGGCTGAGGATGTAAAATTGAACACTACACACATTGAGTGACTTCCGGTTGCCTTGAAGCATATGCACTTGTGTGGGGAACATCAACAAAAACTCTCTTTGTCTCCTCCACAGTGATGCTTTCATTCACGATTCGATTCCCACTTTGCTCACCCCTCAGTCCCACAGTCTATCTCCAATGATAATCAGGTTCTTAGAGTGTGTGTATCACTCTGTTCTTCAGGGTTCTCATGAACTAAAAAGTGAGCACAGAAACTACTTAGCATATAACTTGCCTTTAGCCATTAAATCAGTCACTCGGAATTTAATAGGAAACACATTTATTGTGGGTGTGAGGCACAGTGTTAGGTGCCAAGGCTGCGCACAGACCTTTTCTTCAAGGACTCTGCAGTCTCGTAGCTGAGCATGTTGCACTCATGAATAATATAAAACAGCTCACACATATCAAGGGACAAAAATGTTCTACTGGTATTACTTTTAATTTTTCTGCTCACCAATGCCCTAAACTAGTAAAATGTTGGGGACAAGACAGGCATTTCATCGATACCTACACACATCCCAAATACAAATATGTTCAATACAATAAAATAAAAAGCTACTAATAACGCTTTTCTTTTCCCTGTTCTAATCAGTACTAAAAAATCTCGGCCATTCACGCAACAGTAGCATGACCCTCTCTGCAGCCAAACTGAAAATTCCCAAGCTTTCTAACCTGTACTGATGGGCCCTGGTCAATCAGTGCCTCCTTCCTCCTGAAGCACATCAACAGGTAAGACAGTTTTGACCTCCAGATTTAACTCAGGAAAAAGTTTTACTTTCTTGATATATAAGAAAGAAAGAGAGGGAGACTAACACAAATTAATGGCAATTAGTTTATGATGATGGAATGCTGTTGTATGTTTATGATGCTATACTACTGGGATAGGATTATTTTGTCCTAGAAATGTTATCATTATCTATGAAAAAAGTCAGAAAAACTGGTTGTTTCCCTGGGAATTGCAGTTATTTGGACCTCAACTGCAAATTGGCATTAGCTTCTGGCAACTCTGAGTTAAAGTTCCAAAGTTTTAATTTTACTTAAATTCTTCTATAATGTCCTTTCCACCTGAATTTTTACCTTCTTTTTTTTTTCCTGCCTCTCTAAACCCCCAGTTTAGCATTTCACTTCAGACTTGCAAAAGCCCTGGATTCTTTGCTATCTTTTCCTTCTCAGAATTCTTTGTAAATCAAACCTGTTTCCAATATAACATACCGTACATTTTATACAGAGTTTAAGAGGGTAAGAGGGTGTTGGTTTAATAGAGATGTTCATCATTATGTGGATATCAAGGCACTTATAATGTATATTGTTTGATGATAGCATCCAAGATCTGGTTTCACCCATTTTTCATGGTCTGCAAGAAAATATAGTGCTAATAAAGTTCTAAACTTGTTTTGATTACTGCAATATCACAGAGTCTGGTTTCTCCTTACTTAATACCCATCCCTTCCTTATAATGGGCACTGTGACTGCTCCCTATTCAGATGCCATTTATATTCAATTTTCACTCTGGCTCAGCAAATAGAAATTTCTTTTTTATTAATATAGTGAGGTCTCAGCCAATGCCTACTTTGGAAGGCATAGATTTTTGTGAATAGATGTGTGTGTGTGTGTGTGTGTGTGTGTGTGTGTGTGTGTGTGTGAGAGAGAGAGAGAGAGAGAGAGAGAGAGAGAGAGAGAGAGTGTTTGAGAAGTAGAGGGGAGGTAGAGGAGAGGATGGAGACACAAGGAGGGGAGGGAGAGAGAGAATGAGCATGTTGATCAGAAATTACCTGGCTCAGAAAAAAAGTAATTTACTGACAAATGATTATCCATTTAGAGGTAAACTACGTCAGCAAAAGATGCCTTAAATTAATCTATCTGCAGATCCTTTCAGATCTCTTATACAGGATAGTACGAGGCAAGTCAAATCAACCATGTCATGGAGTCTCTGATAAACTGTAATAAATTGTCATAGATTTCATTTCACATCTCAGCAATTCTAGCCCTAATGTCATTAGCAGAAAACGGTACGGGTTGAAGTCCAACATTGAAAAGGAACAGTTCCTGCCCTCACCTGGCAGGAATACCTTTCAGTTAGAACTCAAAAACTCAGCAAAGGTTCATAGAGGTAAGACTGGTCAGTAGTAAGTACACTAGACGGGGAACCTGAAATCATGGTCCCATCGATGAACAACAGAGCTTCCTTAGGTAAGTCACCTAACTGAGGAGGTAATGGCTCCCTGGACAGTTGTCAGAAAATGAAATGACACACACATGTGAACTTTGCCAAGGTAAAGAGTGTTACCTATATACAAGTCTATTAGTCAATAACGTGCCTCTCATGTGCCTGTCCCTATGCAAACACTCCATGTCTCAAAGTACTTAAGATGGAATGGACATGTGACAGAACTATAAACATACCTTTAGGAAACATTTTAGTAACTGCCAGAGTAGAAACAAGTGTAAAGTGCTCTCGAAATACAGAGAAGAATACAGTTTGTGATGGAAGGCAATATTAATATTGTAGCTCTCTGACACATCATTTAGATGTCAATTTCCCTTAGGAATTTGTCAAATCACTTGCACCCTAACACTGAAAAACAGTGTTTGCCTCTTGGCTCCCCTAGTGAATATAATGCAGCACCTGCAATTAATAATAAAAATAAACACTGTAGTAATTTTATTTTAACATGCTGGTATTCTAGTACTTTGGCATGAGCAACACATTATAATTATTGTTTGGTACTTACATGAACTCTCCTTTAGGGAACTGCTTTTAAAATGTTGACTAAAACTCAAAGTATTTGTTCCTTGGTTAAGTAAGCAGATTAAAAGGAGATGGGAGGGCATTAACTCACTCACTCACTCGACTTTTATATGTGTATTATTATACTATGCATAACTAGGATGCATATCTGTATTATAACATGGTAAATCATATATTATTATTATATAATATGTAAATATTACTTAAATTTGGAAAGGATCTTAATAGTTTTCATCCCTTTTTTATTATGTGACCTTATTAGTTTGTCTAGAAGCAATTAATCTTATCATTTCTATTTTATAGAATAGAAAATGAAATTTGGGAACACTCATTTTGAAAACAGTTCCAGAGTCTGAGATCCAGGACTCATGTTGCCTAATGCACAACTATTTATGTCTGCAGCTGGTATTTGCCATTAGTACTGCTGCTGAAGAAAAGCTACACATGCAAAGTTCTTGGAAAAGTATTTTAAATGCCTTAGATACTCATTAAATACTAATAAACACTGTGGGTGAATGAAGTTAAGAGATTTGATTCTAGCAGTGAATGTACTCTAATTAATAAAAAAAACAACACTACTTTATAAAAATATAATCATTAGAAAAGTGTGATGAAATCTCGATAGACAATATAGGGGGAATAAAACTAAATTTACCTAAAGCATGCCAAATTTGCTAATAAGTACATAAAATTAAAATTTAAACACCATTCCAAAATATTCTAGGTATGGAAATTTCTGCTAGGGTGGGATAAAATGCTATCTTTAAAATATCAGCAAAAATATCAAACTATAAAGTAAAAAATTCAGAAAATATTATGAATATTTTACCTGTGCAATGCCAAACTACATAGATATTTGTAACGATTCACCTTGTTTACTATTTAATTTTCATTTGGATATTTCAAATAGTGTGTGTCTGGGGTGGGGGGAGAGTGTGTATCCATTCTAGTATATGCAGCTTTTACTACACACATCCATGGAAAATCCAGGAAACAACTCCCATCCATGTGCTTCTTTATTTAACATATGATTAGACAAAAACTGCATATATATGTTGGGTAGGGTGGGAAGAAAGAGTCCCCGGTGAAATAACAAGCATGTGCAGGGCTTCCTGGAGTATTAAAAGCAGACACTGTGCTATTATCTATAGACCCCATGTCATGCGGGCTACTCCACATCCTTTTTTTAAAAAAAATTATTTTCAAGTATATAGTACAGTATTTATTGGTTAGACATTTATATAGTTTATAAAACGATGCCCCTAATTGCTTCTCTCTTCTGGTTTTCCACCTAGCCAATATATTGATGCTAACTGCATTCCCTATGCCGTGCTCCCCATCCCCATGACCATCAACTACTAATTTGTACTTTTTTAACCCTTCACCCCATTCTCCCAGACCCCCAATCTCTCCTCTCCTCTGTCTGTCACCAAATTGTCCACTACATTTGTGTGACTACTCCACATCCTAAAACTTACCTATGAACATCTAATTTTTGTTATTATTTGGCACTTACATGGAATTTTCCTTTAGAGAGCCACAAAAGACTTTTAAATTATTGATTAAAACAAACTTATTATAAGGTATGCATCATCCTAAGAACAAATCTGACTCAGCCATATCATGGTTGACTCTCAGTAGCTTTCAAGATACAGTTTATCTACATGGCATTAAGATCCAGTCCATCCTTCCTCTCCAGCTTTAACTTCTCCTACTCACCAATAAGCTTCATGATCCCCAGAGCATCCGCTCAGACCTACCCTCATTGCAGTAGATAAAACTATATGGCTAAAAGGAACAGCTTTGCAAGTTTGTGGATTATTCAATTTTACTTAGTTACCAAGTGGACAAAAAAAAAAAGATCTAAAAATAACTGCCTATTTTTTATCTGTCTCAGAATGCATATAGTTGGGATTCAAAAGAATTGAATGGAATGTGTTGATTGAAATGATTTTGAGGGCAATCAATTATAAAAGGGTCTCCCTTCCCCACAAAAAAGAAACAGATATTTTTGCAAGGCTGTATAAACACATTTTAAGTTAAACAACAAACTATTCTGAGGGAGGTATGAGAAATGTTAGAAAGTGTTGAAAGAAGTAAGATCGACCGTACTGATTTTTCTAAGATAACCACAACACTTCAGTACCCGACAGTCACTGACAAAGATGCATGGTTGCTTCTAGAAATATCACCTGGTGGTTAAGGAAAAAGCCAGGTGTTTCATTCTACTCTATCTTCTGGTTTACAGTGTTTGGATTTCTAGCCACAGCTTTTCCCTTTGCCAAAGCCTCCATACTGCAGGTTGTCATTCACACTGCCAGACTGCGACGTCTGCCAGGATTTATGGCCACCACGCTGCTCTCTCATTGCTAAGAGCAGATGGCTGGGCTGAGGGGCAGCAGATTGCTGGAGGGCAGAGACGACCATGTGGGGGAAGAGAGAATGTGGTGGCTACAGGGACACACTTCATTCTCAAGTCTGGGAAAGATGTCTTCTATGAACTTCTCCTTTCCTAAAATGCTTTAATCAAGTAAGCTAAGATTCATGGTAAGCTTCGGGAATTTGGGAAAATTCCTAAAGTTGAATACAAAATAGTCAAGCATATTTATTTTTTTCTGGGGTGATCTAACTCCATAAATATCTTTAGAGGACCTTGACCTCCCCCCCTCTACCTTAAAGTATGGCATGTCTATCTATATTGCTTTATGATACTGAGAAGTCTTGTGAAACATTTTAAATTGTTTCAACTTATTTACACTTACAAAATTACATATTTAAGACCTTAAAAAAAAGGTGGTTTTGATTTGAGGACATACAGCAGTAAAATCTGAATCAAGGACATTACAACAAGAAATGTGTAAACAGGTTGATATAAATTATAACAGAAAACTCATTGGTTATATCCATACTGGATACTGCAGATGGTGTCATCTTTGTATAGTAGGAGATAATGAGGGATCTTCAGAGCAGTGGAGAGAAAAGAAGAAAGCAACCAACATCTATCGCAACCAACATCTATCGCCCCCTCCCCCCAACCCCCCTTCCCGCCCCCCCGCCATTAACCTTCTGTCACCAAACAGGGAGCATGCGAAGGAAAGAGAGGGGAAAAAATAAATTCTACAAAGAATGTGTGAATCAAATTTCATGTAAGTTCAAGTCCTATCATTTTCCATGATACCACCTCTGGGTACCTTTCTCTGACATCATCATCCACAGTTATGATGGCTCACTTTCATTAGTGCCACCATGGCACACAAATCCCAACTCTAGCACATATCAAGTCCTACCTATCTCTTTGCATGCCTATCTCCCTCTCTAGACTGTGAGCTCTCTGAAGGTATAAATTTTGTCTTCATCATTTTTGAATTCATGGTGTCTAATATACAATAGGCTCAATAAATATGGTTAAACAGAATATACAAAATAAGACTCTTCTAAGAGCCTCACTGCTAGTTAATGATGACTAAGAGTATGACCATGCTAGGCATGCAATGTACAACTGCAATTGCAATCTCTGCATATGTATTCATGTAAGACTTGGCTCTAGATTCAAGCAACACAGTTCATTGCACTTATGCTGGGGTCTTGGTGAGGTAAGGAAGGAATAAAGAGATGGGCATTTTATGCTAGTAGCCTGGGATATATTTATTATTTTAAGTTTTTCTGATCCATCAAATGCTATATATTTTTATTTCAATATTAATAGAATTTATATACTTGAATTTCCAGAAGTCCAGTTCTATATTTTTTTTTATGTGAGAAAAATATAGCCCAGAGAAAGCAAGTGACTTGTCCAAAGCTACCTAATTAGTTGGTGCCAGGACCCAGAAACCAGCCACAGGAGGCTTAGGTACCTACATTCTCAGTCTTTCCACAATATCGAATAGCTACAAATGTTTTCCTGTATATCCCAACATGCAATAAAATAAATATCAGTGGTAATGAGAACACGAATATTGCCAATCCTTTTGAAACATTCTAAACTGTTTCAGTTAATTGTACAAATCTCTCTAGTTTTGCATCTTCCCACAGGAGCTGAGAGGTTTTAACATTCCAGGAATAGAATAAATCCAAGATAATAAAGATGTGACAGAAAAACAAATACTATGCTTAGGGCGTTAGGAAACCAGACTGAATACAGTAAAGGGTACACTGAAGACAATGCGTAATTGGTAAATCTGTATGACAAGGCTGGTGTCCCTCCCTGTCTGTGTCTGCTAGCATGGCTCCCCATACTGCCTCTCTGAATGGTCTGAGAAAGTCTACAGTGCGTTTGAAAATGCACCTTTACTCTTTTTACCTATAGATGCAAGCCACTACAGAGGGCAACCCAAGGGTGGGAATTTTACCACCAATATTAACAACTGGAAAGAATGGAGGCGTTGTTCAGTCATTCCAACGGTTGCTGTCATTCCAGTGTTTTAAGCAAGAATCAGGACCTCTCTCTGGGAGTGTTTGGAAATGTGTGGGGGCATTTTTCATTTTCACAGTAACTGAAGGCTTCTGCTGGTATTTAGTGACTAGGAATGACAGATGCCCTGCAATGCAGGGGGTAGTCCTATACACACATACACACACACACACACACACACACACACACACACACACACAATCAGCCTACTATAAATGCCTAAAGCATCCCCCACCTTGAGAATTATTGAGAGTATTCTGAGGTCTTGTTCCCTCTAGTGGCTCAGACAAGGGAAAACTGAGAAGCTTGCATCAAGTTTCAAGTATGGCAGTGCTCCCAGGGCTTGCCTTCCACTTAAGTAAAGATTGATAATTGGGGGGAGCTGAGAAATGTAAAATTGTAGGCACAGAGTTCCTTTTGGTGCACTAAAGGGTATTATAAGTAGCTGGGTAAAGAAAGTCTAGATAACTTTAGTCATTAACAAAGGACTACTGAAAGTATAAAGGTTTCCTTATTATTAACATGGAAATTCTCAAGTCAAAGTCTTAAAGAAAGTAGGAAAATCAGGGTGCCATCTCTAAAGCAAAGTCAAAGAGTATAAACAGGATACGTATGATGATATGTGATGTAGGACAACTCCCCAGAGTTAGCATGAGCTGCCTACGTGAAAAAGAAAACATCAGCATATCTGAGCAAAGACCTCGGAGCAGTACCACCTTCACCCAGGACATACTCCTAAAATACCAGCTATCTCCATGCCCTACACTGTTCTGCCAATGAAGTATGCAGTGCCTCTCCAATCTCCACAACCTCTGCTAGTCCCTCTGCGAGCTGTGAGGACCATCTTCCAGACTAACTCTTTCACTGCTGTGAAACTCATGGTTCAAAGAAGTACTCAGGCGATTTTTCAGTTCAATTCAGAAAACAGGCAATCGCTACTTCTTGGACTGATCTATGGAATATGCAATAACATAAATCATTCATCCATCAGATATTTATTGAATGCCTGCCACTTGCCAAATCCTGTGCAACACACAGTAAGGAATGTAGAAATGAACAAAGTTGGATGATAACCTATCCTCAAAGAATTTGCTCTCCAATAGAAAAACAGGAAATAGAAAAAAAACAATGGGTGAGATTTTTAGGGAAGGCTTATAAAGTTTTGGACTGGATTTCGAAAAATCCAATCAACTAGATTTGGAACAATGGAGAAGCAGAAGAAAATATTCCATGCAGAAAAAATACTGAGTGAAGGGCATACCTTGCATATGCCCTCTTCCTCTCGCATATACCCATTCCCTGTGGCTCAATTCATAATGTCCCTATTTCTGAAAACCTTTATATCTCTGACCATTCATTTCACTCTCGGCGGTACTACATAATTCAGAACTTAGCTGTATGGTGTATCGACCATTCTGTAGTTTTATTACATAACTCTCTCCTGAGACACATGGTAGTCACCTTGAGTGTAGAAACCACATTGTCTCTATTCATTCATTCTTTCATTCATTCATTCAGTAATTTACATAAACACACACATAGAACTGGGCATGTAGCTAATGAGACATTTCATCTAATGGCTCATTAATGTGCATAGATGTAATCTGAGAAATTAGGGATGCAGATATAGACTGATGACTTGTCAAAGTCTACTCATACAATTGATATTTGAAAGCCACCATAATGCTTCAACATCCAATATAGCACCTTGCACAAAGTAGGCTTTAAATGAATAGTTATTGAAGTTAATTGACAGGGGAATTGGTGTTTCTATGGAATTTCTATGATATTGGCACTTCTATGATTTCCAGGAAGCTAGACTGCTTCTGGGAAATATGTCATTTGTATGGAAGAGCTCTATAATTTTCTGCTCAAAGTTTGGCTCTCTAATAATGGAGGTCACAGAACCTCCATTATCTTGTCCTAAATTGACCCCTTTTAATGCCACGACAAAGGATTAATCAGGGTTGTCCTTTCTGGAACCACCATGGATTGGCGAGAGAGAGTGCATCTTTGTCTCTTTTCTTAGAGTTTTAAAGTAGCTGACATTGTCCACCCTACTCCCATTTCTAATCAAGGCCAGGATATGGCTCTCTCCATCTCTGATCCACATATGTTTGGCTAATGCTCTTTTTGCTATACCCTCATTCCACATCTCTTTACCCCCACTCCAATGGAGTCTTATTCTTATCTTCCAATGTAACCACAGAATCCAGCACAGTTGCAGGCACATAGTAGACACTCAATAAATATTTGCTAAAAAAAAAAAAGTGGCATGTCTTTGTATGAAACTGCCTTTTTAAAGATTCTACTGATTCACTCCTGATTCAGCCTATGTGCTTTAATAATGTAGATTCTTAATCTTCTCTTAGGCTCTTCTATACAGAAGCACCAATCTTAGAATAATTGGTCTTGGACCTTTTAACATTCTGCATTTCAAATTCTGTTCAATGTCTGCATTGCTAAACCTACATATGCTCTCGTTGATCCACTATCAATAAAGTGGGAGTTTGCTTATGAACGAGGCTTATTCTCTTTTATGTCTGTAATATCTTAAACCAGAACTTGAAAAAGTAGAGAGAGGACCTTATTTAGTCGGTTTCATTTTGTGAAGTGTGTGTCTATATGAGGGAGAGGAACACAGAGGATGGTTAATAAAGTTTAAGTTTTTTTTCCCTGTCACTCAGTTCCAGAATGTTCAGAGCATCCTGGAGATGATAGGTTAAAAAACAAACAAACAAGCAAAAACAGTACACTGTGGGTTAGGATATTTGAAGGAACAGAGAAAAACGGCTATTCAAAGATCAGAGTTCATATTCTTTCTCACCTACCCTTCTTCCGACCCAAATCGCTTTTCAGGAGAGAGGCCTAGAGCATGAGAGAGATAAAGCAGTCATTGTGTCATCTGCAATTCATCCAGAGGAGCTGTGATGTGAGCACACATACATTTAAATATTTAAAAAGCATCTTTTAAAATGAATATCAAAATGACAAATAATCTAAGTCAGAGAAAAATGCCCTAGCATTTCCCTATCTCCCTTTTCTCATTATGGAGATAAATCCCAGATGAATCTCTAGACAGCGGAGAGGGTGGAAAAAATACTTGTAATCACAAGCACAATAGCAAAAGAAACCTCTGCAGAAACCTGCCCACCTGGAAGAGCAGAGTGCGTAGTCTGGCAGGCCGCTTGCAAGTGTAAGAGTAGAAGGTGGAAGCTGGGTTGGGTGAGAGGGTGGTGAGAAGCTTGTTTACTTCGGGTTTCTTATACTGATAGCTTGAACTTCAAGGGATTTGGAAGTTGGATTCGGATTAGTGTTCAAAAGCAAGACTGTTTCTCACAACCTCATACAACTACTTAAGTATGTAAAAACTACAGGGGGAATTTCATGAAAATAAGCTCTCTAGAGAGAGTCTCGGCGTTGCTGCCAGAACACGGTACAGAAGCCAGCCAGCCAGAAGAAACACCAGGCATAATTAATCTTTCCCGGATTATGACCAGAATTTCAAAGTACAAAGAGCTGTGGGAAAGAGAGGCAAGGGCCAGTGACACTCCGGGTGTTTCTAAGTCCAGGCTTGAGGGGTGAAAGGGTAGATGGGCTTGAGCTCACGGGGAATTTGTAGTTCAGCTTCTTTGTCAGACCTACAGAGTGCAGGGCTGTGGATTTGGAAATTTCAAAATTCCACACACCTACCTGAGCTGTCTGCCTGGCCTGCTGGGTTTGTCTGATGGCTAGAACCAGGGTAGCCCAGTTCTGAGCAGTGCTCAGTCACCCAGCTGCAATGTTGTTTTAAATTCAAGTTTGCGTGTTGCCTCTGAGAAAGGCTGTGAGAAGTACAGATGAAACGAACGGCATCACTTTGAGTACAGCATCTGCATAAATCACTGTCCAGTACATTCATTCCTAGTGACAGATTAATTCCTTTCTCAGGTTTTGCTAAAGTATGTACCATAGAATACTAATACACAAAGACAGTGGAGGGAAGGGGGGTGGGGGGGGGAGAGAGAGAGAGAGAGAGAGAGAGAGAGAGAGAGAGAGAGAGAGAAAGGGAGAAAGAGAGAAGATAGAAAAGAAAAAGAGAGAGGAGAGGAGATAGGAGGAACTCAGCTGTCCCTCTCAGCCAAGTAAAAAATAGGTGACACAGGATAACAGCGTGTTAAATGTGGATGGGTTTTGAAGTTTCCCCAGTAGCAGAAGCTCATGTGGAAATTGCGTTGTAGGGTATAGATTTTGGGGGAGATCAAAGCCACTCATGACCTGTCTCTGCACTCTGAAAAGCTCCTGGATGTGGTATAACATTGTTAGCTATACTGAGAACTAAGCATCGGTCCATTCTCAGCCTCCCCCTTTAGGCGGGTGGAAAGTATTGTCCATGGAGGGACAAGGAAACATACGATGTGATGCCACTCAATTTTAAGACACAAAAGAAAATATTTCCCAGAAGTATACCCTTGAAAACAGCTCTGAGCAACATGCCAAGTTCATAGAAATGTAATTCGGAGGAAGGAAGCCAGGAAGGCGGAAGGAGCATTTTACCTCCCAGGACTGGTTCCTTCCCGGGCACGCTTCTGAGCCTGCACCTGAAAAATGACTGTGCTGGTATTTGCAGTTTATCAAGTCTTCCCGCAGAGGTGTCAGGCACAGAGAACTCACTTGTCACTCCAACATTTCCTGGCATTTGCTAACCACAACGAGGAATGGAGGGCAAAAGGATTACAGAATTAAGCGGCACCAGTACAGCAGCTGGTGAGGGGCTGAGATTTAGCTGTCACTTTGAAGAAAACTCCATTTCATTTCGCTATTTGGAAGGACTGAAAGTTAAAATAGGGGGGTTGGGCCTTGCCAGCTTTTGCCCAGGTCCACAGGGAAACATCAGAGGTGTTCTCAATATGTTGAGGGATTTCCCACAGCCACTTTACTCCATCAACTTATTTCCCCTTCTGGATGTGGAGAGAAATCCACCATATCCCAATAAGGCCCCATTTCACAGGAGCCCTAGACTCTAGGAACTTTCACAAGCCCATAGCTGCCCTTTTCGCTGGGATGCTGCTCTTAGGCTTGTGTGCTCGACACAGGTCTGCTTCTCCACTAACACCCAGCTTAAGCATCACCTCCTACCACCAACCTGCTGCACCTCCACAAACACCCCCCATCAAATGCTCTCTCTCTCTGTACCCAAGTTGTCACCTGGTATGAAGTTTCCTGCTGTGTTTGCTTTGTCACGGGACTATACATGTCTCAAGATTGTACCCAGACTTATATTAGATATTCAACAAACTTTACTGAAAATCACCTGTGTGCCTTGTATTGAGGATGGATGCACAGATGAATAGGACACAGCTCGAGTACCCTGAAAAGGATCTACCACACAGTAATTAATATGCTTGTTCCTCATAATCTGATTGAAATATGGACAGGGATATGAGAATGTTGAAATCTATCTTCGTGTCAACAGGCCACAACACTTTGCTTCTGTGTGTGTGTGTGTGTGTGGTGTGTGTGTGTGTGTGTGTGTGTGTGTGTATTAATTTGGCTCTCTGATCATAGTAAAACAGCCTATGTGAACTAAAACCATACACAGTCTGAACAGTTAGTATCCTTCCATTCAACTAAGCTAGAAATGTGTGCTCAAGTAAAGACTAGGCCAGAAAAGTGAGTTGATACTTAAGGAACACACACAGGGATCTAAAATGCAAATTGGCAATCATAACTAGAAGGAACCCCTACCCATTTTATTCTTTCAGTTACTGATAAGTATAAGATTAACCCATTTATTTTCTATAGAATTCTTGGAATAAGGATGTCCAAATACAACTAGTTGACAGAGCTTTCAATGCAGGACCAACAATCCTGCTATTAGAAATCTACTGTACTTACTAAATCCCTTACCTGTCTGTGTACTTGTTATTCATTGTGTTTTCATCCCTGTGACAGTCACGTTTTGATTTGAATTTTTCATTAAACAGAATTTTTCCTTATGTTCAGCTTTAGGAAACAACAACAACAGATGAATCATAGTGAAAGCTGGTGTCTGAGATTTGGTCAAAAGATCAGCCTTCAGGTACGGGTTATACTGGCAGAGATTCGACTCAATCCATTGGCATTTTCTCCATGAAAATTCAAAATGAGAGAGTTGATGTTCAAAATGAAACAAATCACCATCTTTAAGTCTTAAATGAGGAATCACTATATTATGTGTCATGTAGTTAGGCAGAAAAATAGACAAATTATTATAATTTCTTTATACTAAGGGTCAAAATGAAAATGAAACTTTATTTAATGTTCAGTTAATTAGAAGTCCTAATTAACCAGGCCATTTGACATTCAAACCCTCTTTAACATTCATATACTGATTCGTTCAACCAGCATTCCTTGGTGCTATATGGAAGGAGTGGGAGAACTACCATGTGGTTCCTACTCTTAGGATACTCGCAGGCTGGTGGAAAATAATGCCAATACATTGTATATGATATAAGACAATTTTGAGCAAAGTTCAGTGGTAGCTTAAGAAACGGAAAATCTCTCGAAAACAAGGAAATTTCAGAGAATTTTACCAAAGTAGTAGTGTTTCAGTCGGACTATACAGGATGAGAAGAACTGAAATACACCAAAGATTGAATCAGGTAACTGAAGTTACCTTCATAGAACTGAAAATCATATTTTATGGTTGGAATATAGACGGCAAAGTGGGTAGAGGTTGGGTGAGTGTTGAAGCTGAAGAGGTGATAAGGCCCAGATGGTAAAGAGGAGACACTGTGCGAGAGATGCGTCATCATTTCTCCAGGGCTCAGCAATTACGTTAACTGAGGATTCAAGAGTTAAGTAGCACTTTCCTATTTCTACCATCTTTCTACCTGTGGCTTTTCTGAATATTCCATCTTTCTTTAATCCCCCTCCACTGAATGTCTATATAATTTAGAGTAAGTAATACATTTTATATCCTTAATCGTAGATTGGTTTTATTGATCTGTAATTGATTTGCATATTCTCATCTTGTTTTTACAACTAGATTATATGCTATGTCAAGACAGAGGTTAGGTCCTAAACTTTCCCCCAATCTCATAGAACTGCATACAGAGTTACTGTTTTAGAAAGTCCTCCTAATTGATCTTTAAAACAATAATATTAATCATTATTTTCCACTAATCCATTCAAAATGTTGATGGATGTTCAGAAACAAAATGAAATACTACATTCTGCTTTGAGTTTTGAAGTACATAATCAACTCGGAACTTTCAAATCTTTTCTACTTTCATTATAGCAATTGATTTACCTCCTCCCTCTGTCATACCTGAGATAACTTTCTAAGCCATTATCTTCAAATTCTCTTTCCCACTGACCACTATAGAAGAATGCACTCTTCTAAGCTGTATTTTTTTGAAGAATGATTTTAGATGACATGTTAGCTAAATTACATTTATACTGGAAATGTGAAAGTAAACAATAGTTGAAATAATTTAAATATTGAAATATTTATTTTATTAGCTATAAAATTGTGTCTTTAAAAATGTACTCATGTCAGTTTCTGTACTGAGCTGTGACACTGAATGCCATTGGTTACATCCCCTCAGAAGACGAGTTAGTCTCAAACAAAGCAGGGTGCGGTGTCACTACAAGCGGACCTGTGAGAAGTTGGTTATGAGTGCCTGTCTCTGAAGAGGATCCCCACAAGTTGCTGCTCTGGTTCAAGTTGCAGTGATCCCCCTACCCTTTGCAATGACATCCTCCCACACCACCACCCATTAACAGCCTGGTCAACTGCAGAAAGTCACGGAACATTATATTCCCAGCCCCTTCTTCCTGATCTTATTGGATCTAAAGAGAGGGTCAAGTTAATGTTAGAAACAGTGTCCTCATGCAATGAAAATGAGCAAGTTAACTACGGCTTCAATAATATTGAGCTGTCTCCCAACTGCAAACCTATGACCTAAAGCATATTCCCATGAACTTGTCCATTTCAGTTAGCTATTGCAGGCTCCGATATATCACAATGCCTTTGGTATATAATGGAATACAAAGAGGTTGCCAAAAGTTGAGAATAAAAAAACAAACAAATAAAAAAAAAACAAGTTTATTGCTTTACGGTCCAGCTTAAGACAGCCCATTTCAGTTCCCACTGGTCTTTTTACTAATGGGTCATTTTAGACAGGTCTTAATTCTGAACATGGGTTATGTATGCTTCCTCTACTAATGTTTGTCTAAACTAAAGCACGTACCCTTTTCCTTCAAATCCTTTTCACTCTCATTCTCTCTAAACATACCTCTCTTCTTTGAGGTTGACATCCCCTATAAAAATGACCACCCTCAAATTTTATAGCTCCATAACATTTAGATACATGAGTTTATTCAGATCACAAGCCATTGTGCAACTTTAACTATGTAGCAACAGAAAAATACAAAGTGAGATACTTTATATGTGATAAAAGTCATGACACGAAACTATAAGATTTAGAGACCTTAGCTTGTTCAGAATTAAATACCAAATCTCTGGAGGAAATCTGCTCCTTTTATATCTGAATTAAGAAATACTAAAGGTAGACATCTTCTCTGAAATTATCAGGGGTAGCAGAAGATTGACCACAGTCCTATAACTAACGAAGATCCCACGACTGTGACATAAATTACACAAAATGGAATTACAAGTGAAGCCTCTGTCATAAAAAGTCTTGGTCGTATTCAGAAGTAAATGTATTTTGAAGGTCTCTTCAATTTGTACCAATGACTTATTACTCTTGAGTTTGTTAAAATGTACTGGTTTTCCCATAAAGGACTGGATCCAGAGAGACATAAATTTTAGCAAGTATTATGAATTCTACCTATGGGTCCCAGTGGCCTTTCCCCACCCTCCACCCCACTCCACAGAGCTGTCTTATGGAGATATGTCCATCTTTCCTAAAGGAGAGACACATGAAATAAGTGGTATCACACTCTTTTGTATTATAAATTGCCAACAATACTTCTATAATATACCTAGAAGCCCCGGGTATTTCTTTTTTCATTTGGTTAATAAATATGTATCAAGAATTTACTATCTGCTAATGAATAAAAATACAGAAATTAGCAAGACAGAGTGGTGCCCACATTGATGGCACTTAAAATCTACTCATACTCTTCACTCTCAAAGTTATAAGTTCACATCTTCTTATCCTTGGCTTAATCCATAAGAATTCTAAAACATAAAACTATGCATTAATCTGAAAAAAGACTAACACGTAGTTCTGAATGCCTGTTTCAAGGAAATGACTACTCTCATGCCAACTAGAACATTTCCCTAAAATTCCAAAATATCTTGAACCATGACCACAATGATTGGCACCACCAACTGTCAAAGTTAGCCCTAGCATTATGATAAACACTAGCTGGGTTTTGAGAGAAAAAAAATTTTTCTATGCGAAGCCAGTACATGTATTATTCTGAGGCTATGCTATTTCTCTGAAGTTGTGTTAACAGTTAGCTTCTGTTATTGAACATAATAAAAACATATTGGCAGGTATAAATTAACTAAGTACAAACTGAAGAGCTAGAAACACACACACACACAATGCCTAATTGAGGATTGATACCAAGAAACTGGAGGAAAGAAGATAGTGGTTATTCATTCCAGTAAGTAAAGAGTAGCAGATCTCTGAAATGGCCAGGCCTCCTGTCCTTGGCCTGTGTCTTGTGCTGTCTGAGTCCTGATGCAAGTTGTCAGATGCTCTGTGAGCCAGCTCTTTGGACATCCTAGAGCTTTAATTTACAGGATGTAAAACCGCAGTATTAATGCTCAAATTACAGAATTAACGTTAAGAGTCCTCCTGCTTTATAAAATGAGTGATAATGCAAAGTGGAAGCTGTTTAGTGGTTCCTACACATCAGCTTCCCACAAATGCCAGAGCTGACTGCTTTTTAGTCAGGAGCAAATATGCCAATTCATTTTTATTCGAGGTCATATTGTGGTTTCACTCAGAGGATTGCTCTGAACCCAAAGGGTCAAAATTTCTCCCATTAAGGTGGTACAAAGTAATTGGGTCTGCCCACGGTACAGTGTTTGTATTTTCTCTTCAACTTAACTACAAATCATAAGAAAGAGAGTGTCTATTCCATTATTTTGAAGTCCCCTTCATGTCAAAACAAAAAAAAAACAAACAAAAAAAAAACTCTCTCTCCAACAGCATTTATTCAACCAACTGCTTATTCATCCCAAGGATTTGAGGGCTTAAAAAAATCCATGGTGGTATTTAGATAGTGATGTAAGGTTCTTGAGAGCTGGGACAATATCCTACCTAAATGTATAAATTATGGCAACATCAAGACAGCCTTTTTCATGCATTAAGGGGGGAGGGGGGAGGAAGCCCATGGAAAAGATAGTACCTAAGCTAGGTCTTGATATTCAGAAAGACAAAGAGAAGAGAAAGAGCACCCTCCCACACAAACACACACACAGACGCACGCACGCACATCCCCCACACACTGTGTGAGAGAGCACAGTCCAAGTAAAGCTTTGAAGGTGAGATTAAGTAATGCATGTTTGTAGCAACAGTGAGTTAGACTGTGAAAGGCCCCAAAGAATAATTTTTCTAAGCCTCAGTTTCCTATTTGTAAAATGAGAGTAACAGTGCCTATTGTGACAACTGACTACTGCCATGTAAGCAATAGTATTTGGAGTCTTCGGAAGTATTTCATCAAAACAAAGAACCAGTGTTTTATTTTGGTTCAAGCATTTATGGCCACTTACTAGCTATGTATCTTAGGGAAGTTTTATATTGCCATAGAACCTTAGATTGCTGTTTGATTTTTAAAAAAAAAAAAAAATTAAACAAGATAATGAATGTAAAGCAGTTAGAATAAGAAACACATAAGCACAGAGAAAACATTTAGTGTATAGCAGTCAATATTATTAAAGTTTTACATGCTTGAGCATTTCTTTTAGGGAAATCACAAATGAAAAATAGAACACCGGTAAAATTAAGAGAACCATTTTGGCAGCTGTGGCACAGCCTTCTTTCTAGAAGAGAGAAATGAACAATGGACTGTCTACTTTTTTCCCTAAGAACTCAGGAGAGCTCGTCGATTGAATCCTTACAATAAGCTTGTGTACTATATTCATCTTTGTTCCAATGTCCAGATGAGAAAATGGAGGCTTAGAAAAATTCAGTGATTTATCCCTCTGCACACAGATTACAAGTGTGACAAGATTCAAGGTCAGATCTGTTTGGCTGTAAAATCTATGCTCCTCCCTAAGAAGCTAACAGCCTCCCACCTGCTTAGTTAGCTAGAAATCAAACTCCAGTTAGATGAGCAGTTTTCACTTTAAATTGTCATAGACATTTAGCTAGTGAGGGACTTTTTATATTTTTTTTAATTTCCACTTCTACCGAATTTTTATTTTCTCATACTTTTAATAAATAAAAGTGAAAATGTGTACATAATGACAATGCCGTCTACAAAGAAAAAGAAAAGCCTCATTCTGAATACTTTTAAAACATAAAAACATGGTATTATAAAACATCAATTGAGGATAACTTTTTCCTAATGTGATTACGAACGATCAGCATATCCCATTTTCCTATGAAATGAGACCAAGTCTGCCTCAGCAGAATGATAACCCAAATCAGTCCGCCGATGAGCTATTTAATGCACATTGCAACAAACAAATGCTTTAATTATTTTAGAAATAGAATTACCTGGTATCTCTTGATAGTGCATCAATTTAAATAAACCCTTAGACTCTCATATAAGAACCAAGGACTAAAGGACCAAGGAGACTGTAGACCCGGGAATTAAACATCCCTAAGTTGAAATCCGGGCTCTGCCACTTGCTGTGAGTGTTACTTTCAGCAAGTTATTTAACCTCTCTAAGCCTAGACATTTTCAACTGCATGATCATACCCAGAGCAGCCATTCACATTTTACTTGGCAACAAAGTGACTACCATGTGTCAGGTAATGATGGTTATGCGCCAGGTAACAATGGTGGACAAGTGTGCCTGTCCTCAGTAAGGGAGAAAAGTATTAAACGATTTCAAAATATGTGAGAAGTAGGATGGTAATGTGGTAATTTGTAAACAATAAAAAATAACAAAGGGTCTAGGGTGGGAGTAGAAGAGAATTTAGATGAATGACTCATGCTAGAGCAGTGCCATTTAAGATCAGACCTGAACGACTTGTAAGAGCAAGGTGAAGAGTGAGGGGAGGGGGAAAAGGCATTGTGTAGACATAACACTGTGTACAATGGCTTTAAGGTGGGAAAGAGCTTTCATGGGGGGGAACTGAAAAAAAAGCGGGGGATGGGGGGTTTCCTCCCAGTGCAGTGGACAGAGAAGTGTAAGCTGAGGTGAGAACAGGGGTATAACTGACAGGAACTTTGTAGCCCATGCTAAGGAATATGACTTTTGTGGTAAGTACATTAGGAAGTTATTAAAGAGTTTTAAACAGATATGATAAAATGTGTGTCAGATTTTGGCCGGGGGAGGGGAATGGGACTATAACATAGTTGTAAACTTAGCATTTAGTTACTGAGTTTAACATCTCATCTTTTCCTAAGGTTCCTTACAATTCTCTCTCTCTCTCTTGGCTCTCCTGAACCTCTCAGGTTTGAAGAACCTAGAGTTGCTCCAATGGTAACAAAATGTTCCATTTTAATGGGTTTTTAAATTTTTATTTAAGATACAACTATATAACACGTGTGTTTGTGTGCGTGTATGTATATATGTGTGTGTAGAGAATGAGAAAAGTAATTAAGTCTTCGGTAACTCATCTGGCTTCTTTAAAGCACTAATTTCCTTACCTATAAAATTATACTATATACATATGCATGGTACATAATGCTAAATCTGACACATGGGAAGCAATTCAAATATCCGCTATTATGAATTAGTTGTAACAAAGTTATAAGTGCAGTTTTCAACATCATAGAAAGAGGCTCTTATACTCTAATAGATGTTGAAAGAAATCCAGTGAGTCATCACTTCTGGGTTACACACTATACAATTTGACATATTGTTTAGCCGAGGCCTCCAAATAGATGCTTGAAGGCAAAATCTGCTAGGTCTATGTGGTTTGTTTGGCTAGCACCAGGATTTTTAGTTTTATATTGTTTGCTCAATTTGTAGCCGTTGAGGCATAGCATATAAACTCTAGTTAGACACTGTGTCCATTAGCCCCTATAATCTCACACACTGTTGCTTCAAACAATTACATTCTCTGTCTCCTGAAGGTTACACATATCATGATCCTCAAGCATGCTGGGTTTCCTCTAAGGGTATGAATACTTAGAGTTTCTTCCTACAACCAGAACCTTAGGGTTGTCAGAAACCCATTTTATCATCACCAGAGAAGGCTGCTCCAAACTTTTTGGGTGATTGAGATAGGCTTCAAAGCCCCTCTGAATTTTTTAAATTATAATCCTGATGCAGAGGGAAAAAAAAATACCTTAGCATAGCCTCCCAATATATCAGGTTTCTAAAACTTTCTGGACAAAAACATATATTGTTCCTCTTCGTTAGTCTTTCTATATCTCAGGTTGACCTTGATCTTGGAAATTCACCTAGCTCATATGCACCATTTATCTTCCCATCTGCTCACTGTTGCAAAACTACATATTACCATCCTACTCAATGGCAGGACCCCAATGATACTCTGCCCGGATCCATTTAGATCACTAGTTCAAATAAGCCCACTGAGGATAAGAAAGATGTTCCTTTTCTTTATAAGTTTGCTGAGAAAATATTACCTTATGGGATTTTGATGAGAATTCTGGAAATAACTTCAAGAGAGAAAATGTCATATGGGAATGATGATGTGAAGACATTTTACAGGTTCCCTGGATTACACACTAAAAACGGATCTGCATATGGCTTCCCTGTTAAGAGTGCATGGCTGGAACTACCCAGGGAAAGAAGCACCAGGTGCCTCTGAGCAGGCTATATGGTCCCTCTGGGCTCTGGCCTCAGCCGACAGGAGTTCCTAAGGAACACCATACTGCACGTGGATTGCAAATCAGCTTTGAAAATTACTTGCTCCTAGAACATAAGATATGCATGTTGATAAAAATATCAATAAAGAGAGTGGCAAACATATAAAAAATATATGGACTTGATATTGAATCTCATGTTTGAACAATGTACAAATGTCCACAGTGTCAATTTTCTAATGTCTGGATTTCTGATGCCACAAAAACAGACATTAATCTAGGAGTAAACATACTAGATCAAAGAATTGTGATCTAAACCATCTCAAAAACAGAATACCTTAAATGTAAAACCCATTCAATCGATGGTGAAGAAATGAATTGTTAAGAGAGCCGAGAAGAAATATATGTCTTAAAAAGATCAATTAAATGGTTACACACAGCTGTAGGTAAGGTAGGTAGGTAGACAGGTAGTTAGAAGGAAGGAAGGAAGGGTGGGTCAAAAAGGATCTGAATACAATGTAAGTTTGAAATTAGGCTAGCAATATATAACTAGAATAGTTATATTAAAGAAACAAATTTTCCTTGGTTATAATATTATTTATTCTGAAATTATAAATATCTTATTTTCTTTACCTCACTTTCATCATCTGTGAAATTGGAATAATGGCACATTAGAGGAGAATGCTAAGGATTAGCTACTTAATGTTTGCCGCATTGTTTATTATAAAGTTCTTTAGAGACTGGAGTAAGTGTGTGGTGAATACAGAATGAGATGACTAAATCAATATAAATAAAATCTTTGCATATACAATATATGTATGCATAGAAAATAAATTACATGGAGGAGGACAATAAAATATTTTCTTAAGTGGAAAAAAAAACCCCAGAACCCTGGAAAGTATAAAATGGGTCACTCCTAATGGGTGAAAATATTCCATATAACATACTGCCATCACCAAACATTTGATTTATACCAGCCAGCTGCATTTTGAGTAAGCCCTTAATGTGTATTTATATTTTTTAAATGTCATGATGCTGGTAGTCTGAAAAAGGAAGCATTTGCAGTTGTGCTAGCTTTAGAATTCTTTCCTAAGGAAGCATCTGGGTTGCTTGCCTAGAGTTTGAAAAATATGTTGTCGTCCTCTCAATGGTTATTTTTCTAATATGTCTCATGACCATGTAATGGTATGTTGCCTGGAGTAGATGTCCCTGGGCATCCGCAGAGTCAAACTGCCTGTCTCAATTTCTTCCATGCCAATGCCTATGTACACTAGATGAAATTATATACTAGTAGCTGGGAAATTCGACTCTGTCTGACAGGAAAATTCAGAAGAAAATCTCAGCTGTCTTACAAACCAGAGGGCACACTCAAATATTATTAGTAGCTACAGGATTTATTCGGTTTACAATGAATTGTTTGAACACTTTGTTTGGCACCCGGTATGCTGCATGACAGGTCATTAGTGGTGGGCCGACTCGGTGCTCTCAACCACTGAGTCCCTAGTGTCTCAGATACTGCTAAGCGGTTGAGAAGTTTTCATTCAGAGCCACTAAGAGATTAAGAGAATAATGTATTCTAAAATAACTTTGATCGATTTTATCTCTAAAATTTTATGGTTGTTGTCTGGATGCTGTAAGTTAAAATGAAAACCTCTTGAAATGAGGTACTTGGAGTTTACTTGTGTTTGGCATAATGATCTGGAAATTTGCAGATACCTACCTGGGCTGGGAGGAAAAAAAAACTCTTAGGTTTCTTCAACCTGGTAGGTCTCTGAAATTCTGGTCCTTTACACCTATGCTTTATCTAATCATCATTTTTATAAATTAACTGGGTTAATTTTCTGATTATCATATAGCTATAGTAGTCAAAATTATAAAACTAACAAATGAGCAACATGACTGACAATACACCAAAATACTTAAAAATGTGGACTTCTGTCATAAGTTGCCATTCCCCCCCCCAAAACCTTTGTTCTTTTTATGAAAAAAAATTCTAATTTTTTAACCATTGGTTCTTGACACTTCATGATTCTTCCATTTCCACTTGCTAGACAATTTAATTGCTCTAGTGGAATTGAGGGGAAGACAAAATACTTCTGTTTTCCATTCCATTTCCACTGCCTAAACTATCCAAGATTTCCACTTGGATGGACTTTGGTTAACTTCTCAAAATACTGGACTACTGGAGCATTAGTCTTAAGTGTAAAATTAACTTACTAATTAAAGTTATAAGTTTCAGTTGACTCAGTCAAGATTATCCTCATAATAGTCTACACTCACTCACTCAGTTCTAATATGCTTTCTTTAGGGGAAAGGCAGAAAAAAGATATATTTCATCTACCTATATTGAAGACTGTCCATAAGTTTGGTTACTTATAGAAGAGATGTTTTATAAACCCATGAAGAAAACAAACAAACAAAAAACAGATTGTCAGCACCTATCAACTATCAACTCCCATCCATAGCATGCTGTGTTAGGTCTGGGCTTCACTTCACTTTTAATTTGAGCAGGAGGCTTTGGTGTAAGTAGTCACCAGAAGTTTCAGAATGAGATGTTTAAGGAGAAGTTAAAAGTGTAACGTAAGGTTTCAAATGTAAAACTTGCTGTTAACTCTCTTTCTCATGCCTCATCAACTAGTTCCAAAATAATTAATGTATAAAAAGAGAAAGTATAAAAAAATTGTAAAATTTTCCCCAAATTATCACAAAGCTGTACAGGCATTAGGCTAATAAATCTATGTCGAATAAGTATACACAGGGTATTTCCTTGTGAGCCCATGGTAAAGAAAATTAAATATAATAATGCATATGAGTACACTTTATAACAGGCACAGTGTTTGCAAGCATTACAGTGACTATTACCATTAGTGCTTAATCACTGGTGAAAAATGACTAATAGTCTCTTCAGTAAAACCATCCAGATTGTAAAGCAAAACTCACACTCTATACCAGTTTGAAAATCTTATGAATTCCATGAAAGACAAGGCCATGTTCTATTAATCTAGATATTTTCAAAAGTGCCCAGAAAAATACTTTCTTTGAAGCCAAATCCACAATATATGTATTGATTTGATTAATGACAGAATTAAATATAGCAATAAACAGATATGTTGAAATACTGATTCAAAGAAGGGAAATAATGAGGAAGGGAAGATGAGATGAATTCTCTAAAATCACCTCACTGTAAAAATGTATTAAGGTCTCTGTTAGAAGAAGGCTAAGATAAGGAGATTCTTGTTATAGAATATAGGGATTAGAATGCTGAAAAATGACAAAAAGAAACAGAACAATTTAAATTTGATTCTTCATGGCTTCTCTGTTAAAGAGAATAATGTTTTTGAGAATGAAAGAATAAACATTAGTCAGAGGGAAATACAACTCAAGATGGGTAAAGAAATTGGAAAAAAAATATCCAATTGCTTTAAATGATGCTGAGTGTTCCTGCTGAGACAAATTACAACCTTGAGGTACTGATAAACCTCACAATTGAATAAATTAATTACTAAGAATGGTTTTAAAGGAATAATGGAGAAGCAGAAGAGTGATGAAGACCAAAGATAGGCAAAGTACTTCATTTTCAGAAGGAAAAATGTGAATCATGTGAATTGAAGAGTTTTAGTGTTGGTTCTTAGAACATAATGCAACCATCATTAAGAAATATAATGGATTCACTAAGAACAGACCAATTCAGAGTTTCCACAACACCTTTTCTCATATACAACCATTAAGATTTTATACATGTGAGAAATGCAGTAGGTAAAATTTATCTGGATTTTAGTAAGGTGCTTTTCACCATCCTTATAATCTCCTTGTTAAAGATCAAGATAGGAGGGCTAGATTGTAATATTAGCTGGATTGCCTGATTAATCAATGACAACCACAGGATGTAGCTGATGAATGAATCAGTATTAACTAAGAAATACCTAAACGCTTGACATTTGACTCTAACCTATTCAACATTAAAAAAAAAAAAGATTCAATTAAGTAAAGATCTCATTGTAAATAGATGGATATGGAAGCAGGAATAATGAATCATCTATAAAACAGAATTGGCAGTTTAAAATAACAATAACTAGAGGAGACAAATCTAAATCAATAAAATATATTTTATATATGATGTTGGGTCTTATTTGTGAATATGAGGGGAAAGAGTACAGGAATAATAGTCGTGCTTGTGGGGAAAATGATCTAGGTTTCTAATTCCATGATCTGAGTTTCCAAAAATATCTGATTCAAACTTAGGCAGCAATAAACATCTAGGAATTATCTAGAAAGTGGAAGGAGATAATTCCACTTTACTCTGCCTCATTTACATCATTCCTAGAGAATTATACACAATGATGAGTGCTAACAAGATATAAATAAACTGAAATACATTCTGAAGATAGGAATTCAGAACCATCACATGAAACAGTGCAAGAATGAGGCCATATGACCTAGAGAACAGATTGATATTCGTATAGCATGCATCAAAAAGCTAAGTAAGCTTAGAAAACAACCCTATCAGCACTGAGAAACAGCTTTTCCTCTTTAAATTTTATTTGTTTGCTTTAAAGGTCACTTTATCCCGATTACCTCTCTGTAGAAAATTACAAAAATAAATAACAATATGCAAAAGAGGATATTATTGTATTTGGTCTGTTTCACTGCAGTTTTTGCATATATTTCCAGTTGTACTCTATATAATTTTGTATACAATCATTCAGCATTATAGCATGAAAGCTCTCTTGTTTAAGTTAATATTTCCCTTTTCACTGAAGTCTGAAGATTTTATATGCATGTGCAGAATTGGTTAAGTTATTAAGTTTTCTTTTAAAATGAAGCCTCTGCAGTGTATAAGATTCCTACATGTCTGGAGAGCCCACAAAGACAAACAAGACAAATAACTCTTGTGGAGTTTATACCTGAGGGTGTGTTTGAGAGGTGGAATGAAATAGACATGCAAGTGAGCAAATAAAATAAAAAAGCTAATTTCTGATAACTTGTATCATAAAGATATTTGATTTGACAAATGCACCTCTAAAGATGTATGACATTTGAACTGAGACCCAAATTACAAGGAGGAGCAAGCAATACAAAAGCCTCACAGCAGACAGTTTCTAGGCAGAGGGAACAGCAAATATGAAAGTCTGCAAAGGTAAGAATAAACTTGGGGTGTTCAATGAATAGAAATAAGGCCAGTGTGACTTGTGTTTGTTAAGAATGAAGAAGGGTGGTACAAGATGAGGTCATATTGATAGTTAAGGTGAGGTCATGGCAAGAATTTTGGATATTATTCTGCATGCAAAGGGAAACCTTTGGAAAGCATTTGATCAGGTGAAAGGCTATCTGGTTTACTTCTTAAAAATATCTTTCTAGCTACTGCAGGCAGGATGAATTATAGTGGGGACAGATGCATAGACAACACACGCCTGAGTTATAGCCAACAGCAACAGCAGAAAGATGTTAGAGTTAAGACTTAGTTTTATCTGGTAAACATGGAACAGTGAAATAACCTCTCTGAGCTTTGATTTCCTGTTGCGCGGAATGGGAAGCATCATATCTACCTATTATAATATGTCTTTGCAGATGTCTAATTTGCTATTTTGTTATATATGTCAAAAATCTCAAATGACTAAATATATTTCTCTTTTTTGGCATATAAAATAAGAAGCCAAAACCAGACTTACAGGTGACTCTAAAACTTTTTAAGTGATCATGGGGGTAATTTTAACTTGGTCGCATGGTCCATCAGTTGCACTAATTTACATTTGGTTCTCATACAGTGAAAATAAAGTGCTGATGATTTTCGAGACTGATGACAAAATATAAGGATATGGTAGGGGAAGAGAATAGGAAATTAGAATTCAGAGTGATTTAAAAAATTCTTCAGTAAGCATAAATCACATAAATAAATTATACAGGCTAAATCCTTATAAATGAACTCCAAGAAACTACCTTCCTATTTAATTATCAAGAAATATTGCTCTTTGAAGTTGGCCACGTGGCTAGAGTACAGATGTATTTTTGTTGTATTGTGATTTGCATCTGCTGCCATTGGAATTCTCCTGTATTCTCAGTTTAAATTTTTTTTAAAAAATGTTGCTTTTTGTACAGAAGGTGATAAAAGAACTACACCAGGGAAAAAGTAAGGGGTTAAAGAAAGAAATCCTCAGCCTATCCTGTTAGTCTCCTGGAGCAAACAGGAACCGCAAGACTGAATTGGAGAGATGGTACTGATTCCATGCACAGCACAGTGAATAAAGATGTGCCGCAGCCAGTGCAGGTAAGAAGTCATTGGAACAGCAGTCTTACTTTGAATTACATGTTCGCTCTTCTCAAATCCCTTGAGGCATCCCTTCTCCCAGCAGCAACCATGGCTGCTGCATCACTCTTGGTTGTTTTTCAGTTGCTCTCTGTAGGTCTACCATTGGAGCACTGCTTGTACAGGCATACCTCACTTTATTGCACTTTACTTTCTTGCATATCACAGATGTTGCATTTTTTTTTTTTACAAATTGAAGGCAAGATCCTCCACCAGCAAAAAGGTTATGAATCACTTTATTGCAATACTCGTTTTATTGACGAAGTCTGGAACCAAACCCGCAATATCTCCAAGGTATGCCTGTACTTTATTTGGCCAAGAATGCCTAAAATGATCAGTATCACAAAAGTCTCAGTTTTAAGGCCTCTCTTGAATAAACTGGAAGTAAAAGATCAGAAACACACATTTATTTGACCATCGGGTAGGTAATAATTCCAAGATGGCCTAGTTTGTTCTTTGGGGTCTTCTTCTAGAGCCATGCAATTTCACCTCAGCTACATTTTAATGATTTGTTAGTTGAGCACACCTTGCCAGGTTAACAGTGTGACCTCTTCCTCCTGCCCACTTCAAATTCCTTTTTGAACAGGCAGGGAGCAAATAAACAAACCAATTTCCACCTCTCAGAAAGCCTACTCCAATGGTAGATTTAATATGCTCAATAGAAAAGATACTGCCAGGTTACTCGTGATCTGAAAGTTTCTAAACAGCTTTGGGGTCCATTGAGAGCATTGTACTAGTAGGCTTAAAGCTTTTATGTCACACTGTCTATAAAAATGAAGAGGACATGCCCTTCAGATTTTACTAATATAATCTTGGAAAGTTTCATTCCAATGGGGAGTGGGGGTGGGGAGCAGGAGGGGGCTGTGATTCTTTACACGAAGGCCTGATAATATTTTCACTTGACTTCTCTCAAGCCTGTACCCCACTCTATGTCACCCTGTTACAGGCATACCTTGTTTTATTGCTGCCTGCTTTATTGTACTTCACAGATGTTGCAAATTTACAAACTGAAGGCAAGGCCCTCCACCAGCGAAAGGTTACAAATTGCTTTACTGCAATAATTGCTTTATTGTGAAGGTCCAGTACTGAGCCTGCAACATCTCCAAGAACGCCAGTGTAACTCCAGGCCAAAAATGTCCACATGGGTATGTGTATCTTTGTATTAAATGAATTAAATGTCCCTGAATTGCAGTATGTATATCTCATACCGCAATTCAGGGACATTTAATTCTATTTTTAAAGGTAAGCAATTATAATTATTTAAACATGACAACACAAATTCTACTCTTTTTGTGATTTTGGCTCAAGAACCAGGAATACAGCTGGATGTGTTAGGACAATTAGAAGCCAGCCTGCTGTAATCCAAGCACACACTGACTGGAGAGTGACCATGCTACATTCTTCTCTCTCAAAAATGAAAAAAAAAAATTCCATCTAGTGAACCTCTTTTCAGATATTTAAAAGGACTTGTTAACTCAGATACCTAAAAGTTTTTTAGGTAGAAAATTAAAATCTATTCCCTGAAAAACAGATTATCATCCACAGAAAATGACTTTAGTTGCTTGAAAGAATATGGCACATCATTAGGACATTTAAGTGAAAATTATATGCAATGATATCCCAACATATATGGCACCAGAAGAGACCCACACCCTTCTCCACCAAGCAAAAAGAAGCTTCACATGTTGTGTTTGTGAACATTAAAGCCAAGGGTGGCACATCCTTCCTGGGATATGGGATGTGGTCTTAGAGTTCACTGTGCCTCAAATTCTAGGACCTGAGCACTTGAGAACTGAGGGCATGCCCAAGAAACACACAGGGATAAACTGAGGCTTTCTTAAAGGCAGCAAGGCAATAAAACATCAAAAGCTTAAGGTTGGGTTTTGTTGTTCCCTGATACCAGTAGATCCTGGAATTAGGATCTACTTTGTCAAAAAAAAAAAAAAAAAAAGGAGATGCATTAAGTGTGTGCTGTCAAAGGCAGCTAGCTATGTGATGTGCTTGACAGCATACAATTCAGAGGCAGAAATGTAGGTTTACGTCTTGACTCTGTTACAAGTATTCCTAGTCGAATCACACATTGTCATTGGAAATGCAGCTCTCCTTTCCTACAAAATGGGAGCAAGAGTGCATAAGGTATTTTAGTTGCTTATTATATTCTAGGCACCTGTGTTGTGAGAGTCAGGGAGGTACAGCAATGTGCTGCAGGGAGTCCCTGTTGACTGGGAGGCACCAGCTGCCACATTTTTGGATCCGCTGTACTGAGGCCATGCTTCACCCAGGCTGTTAATGGAAAATGACTCAGTAGGAGTACTGGCATTGGACGACTTGTACCCAGCTCAAGACTCCTGAAGGAGGCAATGTTTTGCTTGGTCTGATTCTCAGAATTGCATGCAGTCTGAAGCCCTTTCAACCCAATTCTCCATCCATTCACAGGTATCAGACCCAGCATTGCAATCTCAAGCCTCCTTTCACCTGCTCTGCTTCTCTATCCTTCATATGTGTTTTCCCCAATAAATTGCTTGCACATCACATTCTATCTTGATGTCTGCTTCTTGGTGACCCAAACTGAAACACGTACTAAGCAATTGACACAATGTCATTTCATTCTCATAACAAGCTTACGAAATTAATATTATTATCCTCATTTGACCAATATGGAAACAAGGGCATAGAGGGATTAGGTTAAAAATAAACCAGTTTTCCTTTTGAAAGGCTGTGAAAATTTAATGAGATAGTATATGTAGAAGGGCCTTATAACTAGTATTTTTTTCCAGGGGAGAGAAAAATCACAAACAATATCCAAGCAAAGTTTTAAGTTACCCTTATTTTTTTTCTTTGTTTTCCATCAGTATCATGTGTTTATAGTAGAAAACTTTGCTTAGCGTCCAAAAGTGCCCTGGAAAAGTAACACATTATGTTTATCACACCTTTACCCGATACACTCTTTTCACTGGAAGACAGAGAAGAGTGAAATTTAGATATATGAGTCAGTGCTATGACATGCTTGGCATCATTCTGATCTTTAAAACCAGAGTTCTAGTCTCCTAACCCTTCTAATTTAATAGCAAGCAATTTACTAGCCAGTGAGAGAGAGAAAACTACAGTAAATAAGAGCCATTCTCCTTTTCAATGTCCGTCCTAAGCTTCCAGGCATCTTAACAAAATTCCTGGCATCCAAATGTGTAATGTTTGGTGTGCATGGTTAAAACAGTCTTATTTTTTTGCCCCTGATCATTGAGCCTGATCTGATAAAAGGCTTCAAGGGTCTAAGAGAGAAAGTGCAACAGAACAGCACCTGAAGGATGCCAGCGGGTTTGTGTGTTCTCGTCAGCCTCCCCTTGAATGTGAACAATCAGAGAAAGCAAGAAGGATGGAATTATTGCATTTTTAGAGGTCCCAATGGGTGTTCCTAAGGGGGAATATTCCAATCAGATTGATCGATGACATTGGAGTCCTGTGGGAATCAAAAAGCCCAATTCCTCAACCTGCCCATATATTGGCCTCTAACAGATTAAGCAATGACAGATAATCCTAAGGAATTTAGAATATGATCAGGGAACGACACCTCCTCCTCCCTTCTAATTCTGATAGCTCCCTCTCTGACTGAGATGCATCCCTCTGCGTGCAAGTACCAGCTTGCCTCTCCTACGAGGCCTGGAGGCAGCAGGAAACTGAGCCCCCTGTGTGGATCTCACTGGCTTCTCCATTTGTTTTCGTTTTGCCACCAGACACTTCTATTTAAACTACTTGGAAGGATATCTCAATAACATCCCTTTGCTGTGCTCCAGAAGGTAGGAGATGAGACTCCATCTGCCCTCTTCTTTGCACCAGGTCTTCAATCCTGGTTGATTATGCAGAGGGTACAAAGACCTTCAACAGAAGAGTTGTCTTTAGGTTCTTATCAGGTTAACGAATAGGACAGACGGCTGCTGAGCACTGTCTGAATGACACTGGTAAGAATGCATTTAAATGATTAGTTAACATCCTTTTATACAGACACTCCAGAAAGTAAATCTCTGGCTCATCTCCATGCCAATCCAAATCAATCTTCTGAAAATCCAAATACTACATACTCCTCGTAAGTCAGCTCTTGCTGAATATTTACCAAAATTTGTTTTAAATGAGGAGAAACTATAGTTCCTTGGCCCAAATCTTTCAGATTATTTTGTGATCATATGATGAGCTAGGTAAATATAGTTAGAGAGGAATGCCTTTTCTCTGCTCCTCATTTCCAAGTGGGAAATTCTCCCTAAGCACACTCCTAGCTTCTCTGTGTCCTTTCACTTCTTGCCCCTGGGTAGGTGATGGGGCTTACCTGACAATTAAGTTTTGGAAGAATAACAGACAATTGGCTCAGTTGACTTCTCATTTTGGAAAGGGGCCTAACCACCAAGATCAAAGCCTCCTTGGCTTCTCTTTGCTATTATTAGTCATGCAGGTGTGCTACCAGGGCCCAGTCCCGCCATGCTCAGCAGGCATATGTCTTCCAAATTAGGGGTTGGTATCAGCAAACCCACATGGCTAACAGATCCAAAGCTATGGCTAGTAACTTAGCCATTATCACTACTAAGATAGAATTTTAGTACCAGTTTTCCTTTCATTTTCTTCTCAAATCGTTCTGACCCCAGGCCTATAAGAAAGATCCTGTTCACTCAGAGCTCCTTGAAGATACAAATAATTATAGTACCAATATTTTTGTTATCATGTGGGTAATGTGGCATTCGTATCCTCTGGGGATAAATTCTGTACTATTGAGAGGAAAACTAACTCACAAACATGGCGAAAAGGGTTAGGTGAGAGGACAGTAGAAACACAATCCTTCAGTCAGTGTGTTCTGAAAACTGAAAATGAGGCAATACATAGGAGTGCTTTTCAAACAAGCAAATAGAATAATGAGACATATAAACCACACAACATGCTCATTTTTAGGAATTTTACATGAACTTGACATTAGACCCACTGACCAAACTCTCTCATCTCTCACATATATTTACACAAACATGCTCACTTACTCACCAGCCAAGTAAGACTGCTGACAAACAGATAATATATGTGGGGGAAATAAAGCTCTTAGGAAATAGTAAAGTGCTATAGAATACCAATATGAAATGTATTATTACTTTGCTTTTTTGAAATGCTCACATCCAAGAGAGACTGAGAAATTGGTGGGAAGAAACTGAATGGAGAATATAGCAAAATATCAATTCAAGGTGATAAAGATTCTTTCAAGTACCTCTAAGATGTTTATTTGTTGGTAAGTAAAAAGTCCATGTAATTTTTCTGATAATAAAGGTATATACTAATACAATTTATTACTTTGTATTATGGTAATTTATAAAGTTTTACTATTACTCTGTCATACATATGTTTGTAGTGCTATACATATTTTGTTATGAGGAAACATGTTCGTTTTGGGCGCATTTCACTACAGACGTGCCTATTAGCAGCACTCCGTTCTGTCTGTCTGTTTGTGCCAGGCATATGTGGAGTGTGCCAACGGCCCTCCTACATAAAATATTCCTGTTTGTAAGACAGACAAACTGAGCCTGGCCCTTGATTCCCTGTGAGAAAAGAGCTGGACACACAACACCCTATTCAGAGGAGAGCCCTGCCACTTCGTGTGGTACAGGCACTCCGGGTGGACAATCACATGTCCCGATGCCCACAAAATGGTCACTTCTTTGTGTTGCCCAATTATTTCAAATGGAGATGGACACAGATAGAAATTGAAATTTCCCTCACCCAAAAAGTTGCATAGTCTACCTGACATTGAATTCTCAGAAAGTGCCTGTAGAAAGTAACTACAACTTTAAAGTCAACTGTTCCAAGCTCTAGACCAGGAGTCCCCATCCCCAGGCCACAGACTGGTACAGGTCCGTGGCCTTTTAGGAACCAGGCCACACAGCAGGAAGTGAGTGGGGGGCAAGCTAGGTGAGCTTCATCTGTATTTGCAGCCACTCCCCAGTGCTAGTATCACTACCTCAGTTCCATCTCAGATCATCAGGCATTAGAGTTTCATAGGAGCACCAGTCCCTGGTGTCAAAAATGTTGGGGACCACTGCTAGAAGGAGCGATGTTCCTGAAGTGCTTAAGGAATGGAAGCTACCTAAGTCTCTCATCAATAGAAGGTAGTTCCAGGAAGTTATTCCTCCCCATAGAACATTTGCTTCTTTAAATATGTCTACATTTATTTATAATTTATACTGACCGACATTCAAAAGGGATTCAAGAGACCAATATGTCTATAGAACTGACTTATGACCAGTTCCTAGTTCATTTTGATCCCTATATCATTGTCTCTAATTGAAAGTTTTCACTGAGATTGGTAATATTGATTATTTGCTTCTGTGTGCAGAGACATTTCTTATAATACTAATTCTATATATTTCTGTCACAATCTTATCATTCTAAATTTGTTTATCTAGTTATAGCTATTGATGTACATGAACGAAAATGATAATACATGTATCAAACACTGTGTATCAACATGTCTCATGACCTTGCTGCTTTGAAATGATAAATATGTGTCTGCGTGTCTATGTCTGTGTAGATACATTTGATTTCTTTTATAAAATCTTCAATGTTCCAAGAAATATAAATTTACAGAAACAGAAAATCTTATCTCCATCTGAATTTAACAGTTGAATTTTTACTTATTTTTATTTTAAATTTACATCCAAATGAGCCACTAATGTCCCCTTGTACTAACCCAGAATAAAATTTGATTTTAGCATATTCTGTCCAACGAGACAGTTAAAGGAGATGGGAAATAGAGACCTAAAGGTAAAAGAAATCAAGTATCATTCCTATAAGTGTTTCCAAAAAGAAAAACATTGGAAGAAAAAAGAGGGGAGGAACAGATGGGCCAGCAGAGTTTCGTTTTCTGTGTGACACTGTGCACTTATTATTCACATGAGGACTAATTTATAAACCTGAATAGTGTTTATAAACGTCACTGTCCTAATGGAAATGAAAGCATTAATATAACCAGAGATTTCTTTACTTTCCCAGTTTTAATTAAAATCACTGGCATTAAGAAGCAAAAGTGTCTTCATGGAATACGCGTCTAATGAAGTATCGCCTTGCCTAGCACAGAACTCTGTGTGCAGTCCCAGCTTTCTGGCACGAGCCATTTGAAAATCCGACCCACGTGTAAACAGGAGCGCTCTCTGAAAATTAGAAAAGCAAATTATATCACATTTTTTTTCAAATATAGTTGCCAAGGCAGACTCAGAAAAAATAATAGCAAGTCAAAAAGAAAACACATACACACACACACAGCCTTAAAACATGGTATCTTAATTGACTAACTAGAGGACTAGAGGAAAATGTGTGTGTTCTACATACTGAGTAGAAACTTGACAAAGAGGGAGAGGTAACAGGTTTGGACAAAGGAAATGTGAGATTGAGGCAAAGGCAATCTAAGAAGGAAGAGAGAAAGGAAAAAAGAGAAAAGAATCATTTAGAGCAAGGGTGCCCAACCCCCAGGCCTCAGACCAGTACAGGTCTGTAGTCTGTTAGGAACTGGGCTGCACAGCAGGAGATGAGCAGCAGTCAAGTGAGCAGTTTCATCTGTATTTGCAGCCACTCCCCAGCGCTAGCATCACTACCTCAGCTACATCTCAGATCATCAGGCATTAGAGTCTCATAAGAGCACCGGTCCCTGGTGCCCAAAAGGTTGGAGACCCCTGATAGAGTAATAGCACATCATCATAGAAAGACCGAACCTTAGGTTTGCTACCAAATGATGGAGAAAAAATAGAGCCCTCGGAAGCAACCTGGACTAAAATGCCCACCATGTAACTGTTCAATCATATACCCTTTAGCTTTTAAAGGTGTCACTTGGTTTACGCATAGCCAAATTAGGCTTGTGGTGAAATTAAACTGGTTTTCATGTAACTGAGGCTGCAGAAAATAATAGCAGACTATATACAAAATCCAAAATATTTCCAGCTGCTTTGTTTAGTGACGATGTTGATGATGGTGGTGATGATGATAACGTAAACAACAGCATATGCAATTCATTAAGTACTAATGTTGAGTTAGACATTGTGCTCTGTATTTTAAAAAACTTATTTCTAATTCATACAACTCTAGAAGGCAAACGTTATTAACCCTTTAATAGTATATACATATAAATCACCAAAAAGCATGCAGCTATTGAACGATAAAGCTGTGTTTGAAATAAGGGCATTAAAAGAACAGGATTTTTTAAAACAGCATTCTGGTTGTCCCTGAAGACTAACATACACACAAATATAAGTACACATATCTATTGATATTCATGTATGTATGTGTGTGTATATACATATACACATGTGTGTGTGTGTGTGTGTGTGTGTGTGTGTGTATAGGGGATGGATGTGAAAGGAACTAACATTTCTCGAATACTATCTTTTTTTCCAAGAATCTGCTTAGATCATATTTTATATTATCTCAATCAATTCTCACAGTCTTAGAAGAAATAATTTCACCTATTTTTTTTTGATATATGTGAGAAACCAAACCTCTGAATTGTTAAGAAGTTTTAACTAAATTGACTATGAAATGACAGCAACAGTATTTGAATCTAAGTTGGTCTGACTTGAGAAAAGCATGGATCAAAGGAAATACAGTGCAGTTCAAGGTGGGAGAAACACATAATTTTAAACTTTCTAGAGGTCATTTTTTTTAAAGTAAAAAGACACAGGTGCTGCTATTAGGAACCATCACAGCCTTAGTCAATTGTTGCCTTCTTTTGCTTCCCAGGATGGCCCAGATTTAAGGATTTTATTTTCCTATGTCTCTTGGTAAAACACCTCAGGAAAAACCCAATGATGTCCTGAAGTGAGAAGGCACAGCAGAGAAAGGCATGAGCTCTCTGAACCTGTTGCTACTGTGTTTTCTACAGATGCACATAGAACTCCAATCCTGGCACAGTCTCAGGCAGAGACACCATACCCACAGGGACACACTGCCTCTTTACTAGCCCAAACCCGTGAAGGCATTTTTCTGCCACTTTGTTACACCTTAGTTCAAAACTTCCAATTAGAGAAATAAAATTACTAAGAGAAACCAGGGTATCAGAAGTGAAAAAAATATGACAGTTAAATCAATTTAAAAGTATAGTGTGAGGATTAGGAGTTAGTGCCATAAAAAATGTGCAACAATGGCTGCTATGATGATACGACTTAATGACACAAGCATTTCTCACTTCAACACTATAACTGTATTCCTAGATGTGTTCATTTTAAGTATCATATGAACATTGTGATGCCCAAATGGTATTTTTAAAATACAAACACTGGTCCCTGATATTCTCGCAAATTTAAAGTGTCATATATTGGGTTTTCTTCAAGTAGAGTTAATTCTCTAAAGAATATATAGGCAAAGGATGGATTTATCCCAGTCCCTTGAATTTGCTATAGGCAAGCAGAATACAGAATAATTAATTATTTGTCTATTAACCTATCAAGGTTATTGAAAGTATTGACCATAGAAAGAAGTGTTTTCAGATAAATGGCCATAATAGGTTTACTCAAACATACCTACAGTGGATTTCACACTGGATGCAATGCATAGAAAGATATGGTTCTGGGCTTCAAGGATTTTTCATTTGATTATAAAACATTGATTATAAAAAGTTAAAATGTACAAAACAACAAATAATAAATCATAATTGTTTTATTTTCACCCTCATGTTCTTTTGATACATGTCCTCAAATTCTCCAGCCAATCTTACTCTAAATATATCTATAGCCATAATATTAGTGAACCATTCTTCATTACCTAACCAATATATACTTCATGAATCTAATTAGCTATAAATAATAAAAGTGAATTCTTAACCAAGTAGATATTTCTCTAATCAGTTCAGACCCATTTATATCATGCATGTGTTACCCTTTTTGAAAATCAGTGGACAATTTCACATTTCTCTTTTGATATTGATTTAAAGTATCTATTATATATTCTTTGGAATTTTTTGTTATCAAAAATGTCATTTTAAAAAATAAAGTAACTGGCATTTATTTAACCCCTACTATGTATTAGGCACTATTCTAAGTATGTAAGACATATTACATCATATAATTTTAATCCTGATAGTATCCTATAACATAAATATACCATTCCCATTTTATAGCTGTGGAAACTAGGAGCCAGAGATATTAACCAACAGATTGAAGAAAACACAACTAATAAGTGGTTAAGTTAGTATATAAATCCCAGAACTCTCTAATTTCAATACTCAGAATGTTCTTATGATAAGAAAAAAAGTAATCTTGAATCAAGCCTTGACTAAACTGTAAGTGCTCAATCCGAGTAACGCCATTTGAGTTCAAAATAAAGGCTGATTTTAAAGCGATCGGAATAAATTTTTTGCATGATCTTAACATAATTCCACCTCTCCCTCCTCCCAAAAAAAAAAAAAAAAAGAAAGAAAGAAAAAGAAAAGAATTTCTGTTAATACCACTAGCATTATTAGAATAAAGACCTGGAAATTCACAATAATGATTTCTGTGTATATGTTCTAGGTTAGTCATTTAAGCCTTAATCTCATTATTTTATAGTCTTATTTTCTCACTGCCTGAGCTGAGAAGCAGTTGAGAATTAAATCTGAAGTTTTTGAAGGTGAATCCAAAAAAACATTGGCCTCTGGTATCTTCTGAAAGGATGAGTATACTATTAATGTAGTAGACACACAATGGTGGAAAAGCTAAAGGGGATGAAGGACAGAAAAGGCATCAGTGCATAACAGTAGAGTCAGCAGGTAAGCTAGGATCAGAAGGAACCAGAGTGTCCAGGGGTCACTTTCCATATTATAAGATTGAATTGGAAATTATTATTTTTCACAGATACTGTAAGGATAAGAAAAAACACACACACACACACACACGGAAATCCTGACTAATAGTAAACATACAGTGTGAGTATCTCCCCTTACTCCTCAATGAGCTCACTCATGTCTTGTTTGCCAGGAAAACTTCCCCAGGAATAAAGACAAATGCAAAATACACAAACAACGAATCTATACTGAAGAGTCAGCTTGCAATACTGAAAATTCATATCAATCTGGGAGATTGAGTACTTATTGCTTTAAATATAGAAAAACATAGAAACAGAACCAAGGACCAGGGTGAAGACAAGGAACGGTATCTTTACAGAGTAGATTAATCATTTTTCTTTAAGTTGAAATGATATATTTCCATAATTTTGTTTTAAGTGGCAAAGTGGTATGATGTTCCTTCATAGCAGATATAGCTAAAATTGAAAGGAAGCATACACTTGCTCTCATACACTTCAAAAGTTAAACCATGTGATTCTGTAAACACAGGTATGTGCCTGAATGCTACGTTATTAAGCCCCTTGGAGGATGAACAGTGTCTACCGAACACTTTGCTACAAAAGTTTTTGCCATGTACAAAGCTGCCTTTCTCCTAACAAGTGTGCCCCTCCATATGTGTTTTCCTAGAGGAAGGTTCAGCCTAAGCAGCAAAGGCGAGAGGAAGAAACCGAAGAGAAGACATATTTAGAGTGAGCCCCAGAACAGGCGACAGATATAAATGACTTTGGAAAACCTCTTTCTTCATCTTTCCATTTCACACTTGGATGACTTCAACATTTTTATGGACCCTCCCAACCCCTACCCCACCTCTTGTAAATATTTTATGTAATGTCAGCCTATCAGTTGTGCTGGCACAATGAACATGACAGACAGTGCCAACATTCGCCCCAAGGAGCGACTGGCAAGGCCACAGCCTGAGAGAATGGATCGGAGTCATAAACACACTTTCTTAAGGTCAATGGAAATAGAAACATCAGACTATAAGACACCAAACCTCAGACACTTTGTGCAGGGGATGAATATACCATTGCTGCTGAAAGTATTGGAGACAAGGGAATGCCTGTCACAGTTACAGACTCTCTGGTGGGTGAGATGGAGGTAGGAGTGACAGAGCCACCAATCAGCCACAACGGAGATGATTGATGAGCCAGAAAAACCAGGCAGCGAAGCCCAGCCTCTCTCCTGAATCCATTTGTTATTTCCGATCTCTTTCTGTCTCTGTCTCTACCTCTCTCACACTGTAGCTAATCAGTAGTGATAGATGAGGGCAGAAATTCACTCCTTCCTTCAGGCACCCAATTGTATGTTCTCTCGTTTGTCACCAGGTCTATCATCCATTTCTCAGCGAGTCCTTTATTCAAATGAGAAAGGAGCAGAACCTTTCCCGAAAATTGAATGTTGATGCAAGAGTCCTGAAATGTTCATAAAAAGGCAAGAAAGGAAGTTAAGATCAAAGGATTTCATTGTTTTACTCATAAAGGGACAGAGAGAAAGCATTTCCAGGAGGAAAGCACTGAGTAATTACAGATGAGTGTTCAAAAAGAAGTTCAAATAAAAACACAGCAAAATTAGAGAGCATGATTGGCAAGAGGCTAGCCCTCAACTTTGTGTCCCTGTTTGAATTGGATGCAGTCACTCCATCTGACTCATTAAGGCAGTTCAGTCACCAGTATGGCTGATATTTACAAGACCTTGTCATTTACATGAATGTGCTGATGACCCAGATAAACAGAAATGGAAAAATTTTTGGTCATATCTCATCTTTATTTACCATATTCAACAAGTATGAGCCAGTGAATAATGCTATAAAATTAAGACTATGGCTGAATCTGTATAAATATGGTAAGGCCAGAACATTCAGTGCTTGAAATTGGCTAGGATTTGTCTTCAGAACCAAGCCACATGGTGGACACTCAAAACATTGGCCCCTGCATCTGAATACAAGGCCAAAACAGGCTCACAAGAAATAGCCAGACTGGATATTTTGGTCCTAATGGATTTGGCTGTGCACATGGGAATCATTTTTAATCGGGAGAGCTAAGGTCTGAGGATGGTGATTTTGCTGAAAACAGTAATGGTGATGACAACAAATACTCCATAATTATTACAACCACAATGAAGACAGACTTGGACAATGGAATAGAGAAGAGTCTTCACTTCTATAACTCTTCGAAATTGATTTAAAGGATTCAATGGCCACCTCTAAGCTTTTAAAACAGTATCTCCTGATAACCAAACTAAAATCTGTGTCCTCTTTGCAAGAGACAGTTTTTCAATAGACACTCTTTATCTTTTCATTAGGTACTTCAGGACCAGGTGTTGCTATTAGAAGGTAGCCTCCCTACATTAAAAGCAGTTGTTCTTCCATTTATGTATAAGCATGTTGGTCCGAAACACATGGTTGAATTAAAAATAGAAAAAAATATATGGTTTCCTAATTGACACCACCTCATTAAGATAATTTCATACAAAGACGTTCCTACTGCATACAGAGGCACTGATATTATCGGATTATCAAGAAAACCAAATTTTAAAATAATTATATTTTTAAAAATTAAAATTAAGGAAAACATCATACATACGTTCCTGCCTTGAACCAAACTAAAATATACATTTCCATATTCCAGAATTTATATCTGTCTGCATAGAGTTTATATTTCTGTAATCATAGCATATTACTATTATAAATATGAAACCTAATGGCTAAATAGACAAAGATGATAGGGATAGGTAGGAGGTGCCCTCTCATACCTAGCACTATTTCTAAACTTGAGTTGCATTATTATCATTAGTATATAAAATGCTTGAACTTGTTCCTCTGATAACTATAATAATTCTGTTCACTTATACTGTCAATTTGGCAGCATTAATATTGCTTTAAAAATAATATTTTTAAAAAAGACTGATCTTATTAGGAAAATAATACTGGAAAAAGTAAATTCTGTGCCATAAATTAGAAAAATGAACGAAGACCTTTGGGGATTGAAATCATCAGCACCTGACTCTCTCATAGGCTAGAGTTGACATCATCTTCTTTATCCAATTAGGAAATAGGTGCTACAAATATTACCCTGACAATAGGTATGACCACACAATTGAAATAACTAGATGATGTTCCCTTTGGTGCAATTATTTAAATTGCTTCGGCAGCCAAATTTTCAGCTCAAATTACTTTGTAGCAATAGACCTTTATAGAAGAAGAAAAAGAACCAACTATGGAGCTTACTATTTCATTACTACCTTATACTCTGATTCGAGTTCATGAGTGACTTGAAAGTCTCATAAAAATTGACTCTTTAAATAGGTATCTATCTGTGTTCTTATCATTCAAGTCATAAAATATATAAACAAATTTAACATCTGGGCCTTTGATTATCAAGTGGTTTTCCAACTTTTAACTCAATGAATTATTAACTAACCCTGAATTTTGCTATAATTATATGATACATTCCGAGAATTATTTCTATGAGCGTTCAGGATTTGCTGCTATGCAGAGATTGTTTCCTTGTTCAGTGCGAGGTCCTCTTCTGAGAAGCGTAGATAACCTACCCAAGCAGCACCGACCTATGAAGGCATCATTCTTTAGTTGTCAGACCCCAAAGGCACAAATGTTTGGATAAGTATCAACATTTCACCCTTCATCGGTGCTAAAATTTAGCACTGAGATCCTACAATAAAGGCTATGTCTTCGGCCTTTTTCTTATTAATCCTATTATACTTGTCTTTATGAGCTCTCCTAGTTCCTTTACTCCCTTCGGGGCTTAGCTGCAAATGAGATTTCACATCTCAGTGTAAAATAACATGAACATTTTTCTATAAAATTAAATAAAAGTCCTCTATTCTGGCACTACATGCCTAGAATCCAATTTCTGGAACCAATGTTTTTCCCAACGCCTCATTGTCTTCTTGCCATCTCACTTTTCTTAGCACAGAGGAGCTTTTTTTTTTTTTTGCTTTTGCATTCACATGATTTACTGGTTTGGGAAGCAAGACAGAGCAGTATCATATGGTGAAAGCAGAGTAGTGTGCAACAGAACCCTAGAGTTCCATGCGTACTTTCTGAAGGTGTTACCTGGGTAGGATCCAAAGCTAGCATCTCCTCTGGTCCATGCAGTTCATCAACAGACTGTTCTTCTCCTACATCTTTATACTGTTTCTCTCTGCCAATCTGTGCCTATGCTTTCAGTAGCCACTAAAAACAACCCTTTGAAGTTTTCACTTGAAAAGGAATTAGAGTTTATTAAAAAGAAGGCCACTCAGAGGAACAACAAGTCCTGGATACACACTCTGAAATATTTGGCCCTTTTAAGAAGTCTAAAATTGACTAAAATGGAACTAAGACCAAACACATAAGCTGACCAAATGGCCAACATCTTAAGAGTCTCTTAAAGCATTTCATCTAGTATATCCAGGTGTGATGACAGGTAAATAGAATTGTTCACTTTCTTTTTTTAATCCCAGGTAGAATTAAGTTATTATAAATAGTAAAATTTAAAAAACAAAAGAAAATGATTCATTCACATATTTTGCATCATCTTCAAGATCTCATTTAAATTTAGATCACAGGTGCAAAGTTAATAAAGTGCAACTTTCCGAAGTTCTGCTTCTGTATAAATTGGCAACGGATGGCAATGAATTACACGCAAGAAAAAGATCAAGTAAAATATGGTGTGGTAAAATGTATGTTAGATCATCATCCTAGATATTTTCTGAGCCAAGGCAAGACCAGATTTTTAGATTTCAGAAATTATTTTCTGGATTTCATGCATTCTGAACCAAATATTTTAATCACTTAAACAGAGAAGAGAATCTATCCAGAGACATGAACACAAATGCCGTAAGTAGGTAACATCAGGTGGGAAGTAGATGGGTGAAAGGCAGCAAGAGGTGTTTGGGATTGAGGTAATCCAGGCTGTATCTTTCCATTTAACCTAAAGACATTTATGTGCTCGAACAGAATTATTATATTAAGTGCATGGCAAACAATTTGTAGGAAACTTAACAGCAGGAATGAAGTCTAAAACTTGTTTTAACATTCTATGATTCTACTAGAAATGCAGACAGCTCTTCAAGAATTGAGAAATAACTTTGAATAGGGGCTGAGTGATATAAATATTAGACATCCCTGAAGTATTTCAGTAGGATTAAAATAACCCCACTAATATTGGGCTAGGCTTACTAGATATTTTTCCTTGGGAACTTAATCCAAAATTGTGTAGGTTTTTGGTTTAATAAAAAAATAATTCTTACTGAAAGAATCCTCTTCTATATAAAACAGAATCTCACTGGGCAAAGTACTATCATTCATTAGGGAAAGTTATTCTGGCTTCTTGTATAATATAGAGAAAGCTGAATTTGTGTTTGTATACAAGTTATAAAAGAGTGAATAACTCACTACACATATGGAAGGCTTAGAAAGAGCACATGGAAATCTGAATATATCTGCTACTGATATGTAATAACATTTGATATCATACAAGTGAAGTACATTGAGAATCAATTATGGAGACGAGATTCTAGTTGCTTTGTAACTGATCATATTAAACAGCAAATCTATTATGATGACACAACTTCCAGAGAAATATTTGAAGAATATATTAGGCCTAAAACTGAGGGAAGTCCAATCAATAGTGATCATTTTCAAAGCATCATAACCAAAGTGTTTCTAGGCTTTATTGATGGAATGGCATAATTATATTGCCTTTTGGATTTCAAAGAGCTTTGGATTAGGTGAAAAAAAAATATTTCATTGTTCTTTTCTCTTAGTATTTCTCTTGGAATGAACAAGAAGCCTCTAAAACTACTGATGGATTTGCAAATATTCAGTGATTATTGTACTAGTTTATCTTGATTCTATGTCCCTTCCACAGAACAGAATATGCTCTTAATTACATTGATTTTCCCTTTATATAACAGGGTTACTTTAGAGAAACCACTTTGTGCTCTTAAGCTCAGAACCCGTGTGTCAAGCAGGTGCAAACATGAGTTTATGTCACAAAATTGCTAGCTTATACTGCTACTGGGTGAATCTCTACTTTCTATGTGCCAACTCTCTCAAGGCAAGCAGAATTTCCAGAAGCTTGTCATCAACTAGAAAAGAAAATATAACTGCTTTGTACAGCTATTCATCTGACCTTATCCTATCTACCTAAGCCAACTTCCTTCTAAACTATTCAGGTTCATTTCTCACCTTCTGTGGCACATGCTATATTTATAGTCCAAAGCTTTTCTTTATATTGTTCCTCTTGCCTAGTATTCTTCTTCTTGTCCTTTCATCCATATAAATACCAGCCATCCTCCAGCCCAAGTTCAAATTAAAATTCTTCCATTAAGTTTTATCTGACATCCCCAACTTAACTGATCTCTTCTGAATTTCTAATTCAGAATCTGTACATTGTAAACTTGCTATAAATTATACTCCATTTCTGAATACTTTAATTTTTTCTCAAGTAAATTATCACCTCTCTATAGACTGGGCTCACATTTTATAATTCTTCTAAACATCTCATGGTGTCTAGTAGGACTCTAATTGCATAGTGAGTTTTCAATATGAATAGAGTATAATTTTTAAAAAAGGGTCACTGAACAGGAAATTATGAGTATTTCAGGAAACTGATTTGGCCAAACGGTTAAATGAAAATATGCCTATTTATGATAATATATGAACCTCTTCGATTTCTAGGAGGTATTAAAAATGTACAAGTGGTTTGCTAGGAATGGGGTAGGAGTTTGAGATATGGCATGCTCAGTCATCTTTGGACCAACTGCCTACTTCCTAGCTAAAGCTGATCATCTCTTTAGAATGGATTGATGTAAGCTGTTGGAATCAGAACTAACTTATAAATATGAAGCAGCAATCGTTGCCTCAGGTAGAGTTTGCACTATATTGAAAAAATCCTCTATCTTTGCTTGTAATAAACATCTGAAAAATCAATACAGTAGATGTTAATAATACATAAACAAAACAGAGGCCTTTTTCTGACTGAAATAGAAAGAGAGAAGGTCACCCCTTGCCTTCCTCGAAGGGAACTGTTACTCTTATGTAGACACTAATATGATCATCTCTTATTTGTTTTTGCAATTATACCCAGTTCTGAAGAAGGTACTAAGGTTTATTATGTTTTAAAAATACAACTGCATATTCATCGAATTTAGCAAAAGGGCCTAAGTATCAAAATGTACATACTTTAGGCTTTGTAAATAAAAATGCATTAAAAAAATATACATATCCGAACATCTATCTTGCTTTGGAAAGAAAGAACAGCACCTTCTAGATTATGTGCCCTCCCGAATGAAGCCTGAAGCCTCCACTTCTCAATTGGATGGCTGTTTGCCCTCCCACTGAATAAATATTTCCTCAATTTATCATATGAGAATGCTCTGACTGAAATGGACACAATAAGGTGATATTGGTTAAACCATCTCTATGGGGGTTCTTTCAAACTTGATACTGCTAGCACACAGCTGTCTTAAACAGAAGCCAGACTTAGTTTAACTAATTTTACATTTAGGTATTAATAATGCACGATTAAGCCATGTCTGATGTGACAAATTGCAATAACTATTAAACCATTTGCCTATTCAATATATCTGATTAATCATGACACACCATGTGACAAAGACAAACCTCTCAATTTTTAAAAAGAAAGCTAAATGAATTGAAAAATAGGCTAAACTCAATACTTCTCACTGGTATTAATGAACATGATTCCAGCTTCACATATTGCCTTGGTAGGGAGAGCAGAAAAATCCTGCTACTTCCCACTTTCAATTCTCTTTTGTGTCCAGCTAGCTCCTGAATGAAAGGCAATGCTATCTTACAATCATGTTTGTGTTGGAGGCACTGTGCTCAATGAATACAGGGAACTGAAAAGACTGAGCCTAAAAAATCCCAGAGGAAAAGCAAGAGGAGCCTGTCAATGGTTTCACACATAAGAAGATCTCCTATATTGGGTCTTACTAACAGAGTTCCACAGGAACAAAAGGAGAACAAATCCTCAAACATTGAAAGGGAGTGCCTAAAATGGTGTCCGTGGTTGTCAGAAGCAGTGTTCAAACGTTCACTGTGTAGCAGGGGTAAATAGCCCCAACACAATATAACTTTCCACCTTTCTCCTTATGCTCTATGGGAACTGCACTAGAATTTGCCAATGAAACATCAACACAAACCAGTGCTTGAGCACACACATGCCCCACTATGTTCTCCAATGTCATTTTGCCCCGCATGCCTGTAGGTATAAAAATGCTTTAATTTCTTAAAACAAGGTACATGCTATTTTCTTGTTTTGTTTGTTTGTTTGTTTTTACTACTATTCCTAGGAGAGCTTAGCTATTTGGCCAATGAAATCGTATAGTCAAAATACACCCAGCCACTTAGTAATGGCTTCCTTAACTGTATATATAATAGGAGAACAAAAACAGTTTCCATGAAGCAAGGTTTGGAAACCCAAACATAGAAAAATGAAAAATATTCTTTCTGTGTAACTTTGGTCAGGTTGCCAATTCTCTTTGAGACTCAGTTTTTGCACAGATAAAATTAACGTTTGTCAAGATTAAAAAGTGCTGTCATAAAGTGAGGGTTCATAAATACTATTTATTAATATTATTGCAATGAATAGACCCAAAGTCGATCCCAGTGATCCCCACCTGCTGGTGTTCACTCCTTTGTGTAATCCTTTTCCCTTGAGTTTGAGCAGAATCTGTGACTTGCTTCTAACCGATAGAGTATGGCATAGGTAGTGTGAGATCACTCCTATGAATGTGTGTTGTTTTAAGCTGCTATACCTGTGGTTATTTATAATGTAACAAGAGGCAAATAATATAATTATGCACAGCCAAATGGTAGGCAAAATGAAGAATATGCTTCTTAAATAAGTAAAACTGCCTAAGACTTTAGGATTGATATTAAAGAGTTGAGAAATCTTGATTTCTCTTAAACATTTCATTTAATTTCACAGTGGAAGAGATGGATCTTGGGAGTATCCTGGTCTAACTCCTCTCCCACACTATTTTGTAGGGAAAAACAAGCTCTAAAGAGGTTTTATAACTGGCTCAGAGTCATGTGGTCAGACAACTGTAGAGCTGAAACTTGAACTCAAATCTTTCATACTTATGTTTCATATCACAACACTATCTCCAAAGCTGTGATTTCCCATTTTGGTAAGACTTTGTTGATTCTGACTTAAATCAAACCTAGAGCATATATCAATGTTGACTATATCTCAAATGACCGTCTGACAATGATTACCCAATTTCATCTGCAAGTTACTTACTGTCATTCCGATATGGCTTGTTTTCAAGGTTATATTGGGTTGATGTGGAACCTATCAAGCTCCAACTGTATAAGAAACACATTAAAAATTGGTAAATGCAGAGCAACCAAGGCTCCGCTAGAAAGTATAAGAGCATTGAGCATTGAGATGAAGGGTAAGAGGTTCAGTTAATCCCTGAAAATGTCACCATACACTTGGGATCTTTGTCTGAAGGTTAAGTGTCACAGACTGTCAGATGTTGCCAGCAGCCAGAATGGCTGAATCAAACTGGGTGATGAGTGTGGTAACAGATGCTACAATCACATTGCCTGTGTTCCCAAGTCAGATAATGTGACCATATTAAAATCAGAATGTAATTCCAAACAGCACATTTTCTTCCAATTTTTACAGTGGTTGATTAACCAGATTCTCCCTATTACAAGTTAAAAGGGCCAACACTCCATTTTCCCCTTTACCAGCATCTCCCCAGATGAATAAGTTCTAGAGATATAATATATAGGAATATGGCTATAATTAATAATATTGTATTGTATACTTGAAATTTTCTCAGATCTTAAGTGTTCTCACCATCAGGGGGTAACTATGTGAAGTAATTGATATGTTAATTACCTCAATTTTGGTGTCTGTTTCACAATGTATATGTGTATCAAAACATCAAGTTGAGCTCCTTAAATATATAAAATTTTTACTTTCCAAAAATACTTTAATAAAGCTGTGGGGGAAAGGGCATGAGAAATGTGATATCCAGGTTATATATGCAAATTTTTACATAAAACAAATTTTTAAGATACATTCGAATAATACTCTGACAATGAGGCAGAACTTTAGAAATCAGGATTATCCTGGAAAACAGTGTTGCATATCTGTTTTTCCTTCTCTCCCATCAATTCTCTTTAATAGTTTGAATCCCAATTCTTATATTTACTATCTGGGTAATTTTGAAGAGTCACAACCACTTGACTTTGAGCTTCTTCACATACATCTTGCTTGCTAAAAGAAGGTCTTGTAGTAAAAATAGAATCATATATACGTAAAATGTTAGAATGGGGTTCACTGCATAAATTATTACCTTTCCCTTTTCTTCTAATTTTCCCCATGGGAACTTTTATTTTCCTAAAGTCTTTTAGACTTTTGAATAAGATGAGGACAGAAATCCAAACCCTAATAAGGTGTCTTTACATTTTTTAGGTTGCTGGTTTATAGAGAAGCATTTGTTATTAGTATACAGCTTGAAGTCCAATCTAGGCAATTTCTTAAGGCTTGCAAGCTGCCTATATAAACAGCACTGAGTCAACCATGGATCCACAATGTCTCTTTTGCCCAAGCATGGCAAAGGGCAAAGATCCATTCCACGCTTTAAGACAGCCAACCTTTTAGTAAATGAAGGGGAAAATTGAACTCAAGTCAGAAAGAGAAAACAAATCCTCTTGTCCAGTAAATTTCTTTAATCAACAAAGTGGTTTTTCAAGACTCTCATTCAATGTCACAAAGCTTGCTGGGTATTTTCACCCAGGTACACAAGGTCACAGCCAAGTTCTTATATTTAAAAGATGCAGAATAGAACCTCTTAGGAAGCAAAAGGAAAGTACACTGGCAAAAGAAGGTGCCAAGCTGGCATAAAAGTGTTGAGAAAATTTTAATGTGCTCTCATTTATCTTTGGATGAGGTTTAGAAGAGAAACAGAACCAAACAAAATAAATATTATTAGGAGACCTGCCAACTATTAAGAACTGCATATATTGTTATTTTCTAGCTTCCTCCTAGAGTCCAAATTTATGAATATTAGGAAAAACATTCATAGGGTAAAAGTACATGTAATTTACTCAGTGACATATCAGAGCTTATTTTGGTAGGAAAGGTAAGTAAATGAGCAAATCTGTCAGCCCAGCATGAAATGAGGGTGGAGCTGGGATCACAAAGTTGATATGTCACATTCAAACCCTTTAAGAAAAGTACCAGTAATACAAAAATTTAAATATGAAAAATAAAAAGTTTCTATTCACATGTATTTTTATACTATTCTCTCTTTATACCTTTCCTAATGTTCTTAGCTTTTCTTTTGCACTATCTGAACAATACTTAGACATCTGAGTGAAGATTAACAAATAATTTAAATATCTGAATGTGTTATTGACTCAATTCTAAGTATGCAAATATTCTGAAATTTCTTAATATTCAGAAACATCCAGTTATTTTATGACATTTAGAGGAAATAGTCATATACTAAACTAAATTTTAAACATCAGTATCATACACTTAAATGAATACTTCTATTTATTTTGGAGTTTCTATATTGTCCTTAGACTAGCGGTTAATTTCCTACTCAGAATTTACAATTACATATTTTTCTTTTTTCTAGACTAAAAATGTTTTCGCCATTACACGGATTCTCTTTTTAAATTATTTTGGCCTTCCCACCCCCGCCCTTCTTTCCCTATCTCTTCCTATATATATTCTCTTTCTTAATCTTGTTCTCTACCTTTGTTTACTGTATATATTGTTTAGTTTCTCTCTTTTGGAAAAATTCTCAAAAAGCATTTTTTTTTCTTTCTATAACTATTATCGCAAGACTAGAAAGGAGAAAAAAACAAAAGGGAATCAGCATTTCTCAGTCTTGAGAGATGTTTCTCCTTTTTCATTAGACAGAAGTGAGGGTGGGTAATATGTGACCAGTGCAAGCAACATTTTTGCCCATTCACCAAACTCTACCATGGGTGTTTTGTTCTTTTAAGTGCAAGTGTACCAGTTGCCACAGATGGCAGAGGAGTCTACCTAGTTTGTGGAGTAAAAGTAATGGGAGTGCATCATTTATGTGACATTTTAATAAACTGAGTGTTTGTTTATAGACCATATAAACAGACAAAAATCTATATTTTCTAATCAATTAAGTAATTAAACAGTCATGTGCAAATGACTATTTTATATGCAGTGTGATTTATGTAAACTTAATTTTTCAGAGTGTATGCCTCCCTCAAGTTAAACATTCTCAAATAAATTTTCTCAGTCTCTAGATTCTGAAGCATAAATCAGAAATCTGTTCTAGCCCAACACTTCAAGAACACTCCGTGACTGTCAGATTTCTCTACTAGCTGCTTTAGTTTCCATAGCTTCTCAAGCCATTCATATTTTTTCCATGTTCCTCCCACAGAGAAATGTATAATAGACCCTCTGTTTTCTTTTCTGCTCCATCACTGAGTTAGAGTTGATCTCCAAAATGTTAAAAGTTTAATTCCGAGTCAGGTGCTCAGTATATGCTTAAGGGAGACATGAGTTCACCTAAAATATACGTTGGCTGAGTATATATATGTAAAACAAAACAAAGGAATGAGACAGTATCTAGACATATTAAGGCAAAAAACATATGTCTAAATTTTCTTGAGGACTGAAGCCAGACTTTGTAAAATGTTACTTTTTGGTAGGACTAAAATTCAACCATATGGGTTTTTCATTTCATTTTGCATGAGCAGAGGAAATCTATCATAATGATTCTGTTTTATCTAGTACTTTTTTTCTTTACAGAACTCAACAGATTTAACAGACACTATTAAATCATCTCTGGTATGTTCTTTTTTATTTAACTTTTCTCTCTCATCACTCAAACTTCTAAAAACAACTGTAAAATTAATTTCTCATTAAATCAATTGTGACACTAGACTTAAAATAGTAAAATTCCATAGTAGCATGAAGGTAGAAGTCATTAGTAGAAGTTCATTGGTATAATTGCAGCTAGTTCTACAGGGTACATTACTGACCTAAATGTTAGAATGCCTGGATTTCCTTTTTGGTTTTTTACTTGATTTCTCTTAATTGCCTCCCCCATCTACACACACACACACACACACACACACACACACACACACACCCCTTTCTGGTACTTATTCTTCAGGGTCTCTGAATTTGTATTAATCAAAACAAAGTTCAGAAAAAGTTTTTGAAAATTTTATTTACATCATGGTTGAAATGGTTGAATGGATGATAATGGTTAACTCACTTTACTAGGAAAAATATTAGTTTAGGGTAGATATGTCATTTTTTCTGGTGCTTGATACCATTTACCTTTCCCATCTTGGTTCCAGACTTTTACTCAGCATTCAATTTGTTTTATAAGTCTATGCATTATGCCTTTATAAAAGAGATTATGATGAGTTAGTCTCTAAATAATCATATATCTCGACTAACATCTGTAATTATTGATAACTTCATATTGAACAATAAATTTAATGTCAATCCTATAAATAAAAGTTTAGTTGTTATATGTGTGGTCATCAGATGCCTTCCTTATACCATCTTGCTCTCTCCTGCCTGGAAATGTGAGTTTCACTGAGGAAGTGTCTCACATCTCTCATACCACCTCTTTCAACCATAGGATCCTCTCTCCCTGGTTACTGTGCTCTTTCGTCTCATGCTAGACATTCTCATTTGTCAGTTCCTCTAATCCCAAGCAACCAGGACAAAATAGAAGACAAAGAAAGAGGTTCACAGAGAAGCTTGGTACTATAAAAATTTAAAGTAACTAAAAACAGGCATTTTTATTCTTCCCCTATTCTATTTAGTACCTAATACTCTCCCCACAAAACAAATCTGCTTTCAAAAAAGTACACAATTAATTTTTCATATTACTATCCAGTCAAGTAACAAACATTACAAGTAAATAAGTTTGGATTTCATTGTTTATTTTTTTGGGGGGGCAGGGAGAAAGGAAGGATATGAAAATGGCTTTTAAAAGATAAATACATATAAATTTTCAGGGTAAATGAAACATTATTATTCTCCAAACGTATCCATCTTTGACTGTTTTTGTGCCAATTAAATAATGTCAAAAGAATAAGAAAGAGTTTTACTTTTCAGCTCATTTTATTTTCTACCACTTTTACTTAATACAAGGAAAGTTAGATTAAGTAAGGAAGTACTTTAAGGTTGATTTCGAAGGCAAGGGGAAAGCACTCTCTACTCCTTCCGATAAATAGTCACAATTGGGGAGAAAAGGAAAAGTAAACCAGGGCATAGCTTTATACCCAAATATTCAGGCAAGCTTACTTTGTCCTAAAACTCTTGTAAGGATAGAAACAGAAATTCCAACCAAATCTTTGTTTCATCCTAAGAAGCTACACATGCTGACATTCCACATCATTTTTCTCTCCATCATAGTATCAGGCATCGGCCACCTGGAATTTCCAGTGTACCTCACAAACTGCATCAGAGTCTCATCCCTTTTCTACATCCTCTTGGACGGCTATAAATGGATCTCTCCCCAACTGGAGCATTACTAATGAACCCTCTACGAGAGTATGGACCCTCTAAATTTTATTTACCCTAAGTGAATAACCTTTTTGATGTTATGAACCATATATTAAATTACTAATTGTCAATGATTAGACAAAAGAGATCCTAAGTCTACCACCTGAAAAAAAAAAGATGAAATGTTTTTGAACTGAGGAAATGGTGCAGGTCAGGACAGGAAAGGGAAAACTATAGGGGAAAATAAATGAGGACATCAGAAGATATCCTCTCAGATAGCTGGTGGAGAATAACTACAGAGATTTAGAGGAAAAGTGTGCAGAGAAATGGATATTTATCTATTAGGTACTGAGTTTCTTAAGTTTCTACTAGTTGCTCATCATTTTTCTAGATGATGGGTATTCATCAATAAATAGGATTGGCAAGTACCTGTGGGAAGAGTCAGACAACCAAATAATGTCAGATGGTGATAAGTTATATGAATACAATAAGAAAGGATGATGGAATAAAAAATGCTGGTGTCATTTTGATTAGTTGGGTAGAAAAGCCTTCTTTGGGAAGGTAGTATTTGAGTTGAAACCAAAATGACAATAAAGAATCAGTCATCAGATGATCTAGGCAAAAACTGAGAGCACAAAAACAAATCGCATAAAAGAAAGAAGATGCAGAGAACATACGAGTCCAGGCACAGGAACCTCTTGTAAAGTTGATCATTCTTGGCATCTAGACAGAATCAGCTAAGTCAGAGATCCTCAGTAGGTTCTGTATACTAAGATGAACAAAACTAGTTGCATAAACTCTACATTATCGATTCCTAGAAAAATGAAACTGAAACAAACCACAAAAGTTAAATTAGTCTGATTGTCATTTAAAAAATTGATTTAAAGAGTTAGTTCTAAGAGATCTGGAAAAAATAAGGATATAGGTTAATTTTGAGGCTATAGCTAACTGGAACAAATGTCAAATCCTTGGGTAGCAGCAGGATGCAGCATTTTGACTGCTCTGCAACAAGACAGAGTCCATCTCTTTTGCTGGAGCCCCTGTTAGGACCCATCCCTGGATGACCCCTGGCTTTGCTAACTGCCTCCTTTTTGATCACTTTCTCCTCCCAGAACTTTTCTGGCCCTTTCATTCTCTAGCATCCTGCTCTAATACTTCTTTTCTCTCCAGCCCTGTTCCTGCCCCTCCCAAACTTGTTTGTCCAAAAGGTTTACTATTTCCATGTTCAGGAACTTTTGAACACATCTGTCTTGTAGTAGTTTTCTCTTAAAAAAAAAAATCGTTTTTTATCCATATCAGCAAAATATAATATGTAAGTGCTGTCAGGATGATTGGGAAACAGTCTTTTTATACAGAACCAGTGGCATTTGTGATAACTGAATTCTACTTATGTAGAACTTGTATTTCACGCAAAGGAAATAGGCAAAGTAGAGGACTGGTGTCCTGACTCATTAGAAAGGGTAACAAAGTTCTCTTCAACGCATATGGAAACTAGTGGTTTGGACTCTGGAAGCTCCTGAGCCTAACAATTTTATCAGACATAATCTTATATGTGGTAGTTAATTAGAGTCACTGTTGAAATAGTAAGATATTACTGTTCACACTATGCCTCAGATTCATATTTGTATGAAAATTTTGTGAACAGGCCTAGAAACTTAATGTGGAATACTATTCCTATGGGGAAATGTATTCCAAGTTTCAAACTACCTTCTAAATTAATTTATGCCGTGAACGGGATTTACAAATTAGAGGCTTAGGAGGACGGAAAGGGTCTTAGTTCGTCCTCCTGTTGTTTCGGATACTTTGTTTTGCTATCTTTTATTTGTGCATTAAGTATCCCCTTACTATGGTTAGCCCATTATTAACTTGGTTAGTCCAGATTTCGTCTATGTGCATTTGAATAAGTCATGTGGCACAGTTTACCCATTCTAATTTACTATCTTTTTATTATATGTTCCTTGTTATCTACAGTTCGCAAAGTTCTCATAAATGACATTACTTTTCTTGTTTTATGTAAACATTCTACAATGGTATTATTTACATAGTTTTACAATCAAACTTCATTTATTTTGACCCAGTTTTGTGTTTCTTTCTCTCCCTTTCTCCTCCTCTCCCTCCTACCCTTCCCTCCTTCCCTTGGGTCTCTTCTGCTGTCACTCTGGCTCCTCCTTTCTCCTCTCTCAACTTCCCTCTCTTACAGAGCACCACCCATACATGTAAGAGGGTAAGCTCATGATTTTGTAGATATATTTATCTTACCTTAGTGGTCAAATATGAACTTTTAGACTTACTTTGAATAACAGTACTTCTGCTTGTCATGAGCTGGGACAATAGTGAGGAAACCAGAGCATTGTTTCAGTTCACCCTGCATTTGTTTGTTTGTTTGTTTCTGCCCAGCATTCTTAGTCCTATGTTGCTTGTTTCCTTGCCCAAAATTCCCACTCCCCAATCATCCTATTATTTGAACAATATGTTCCTCTTGTATGTAGCATCACTAATCCTCAATAAACTACTCATTCTCTTATAGCTACAGGAAAATATTTCTACTGGCTGAAAACTTTCATTAAGTACAATATTTTGTTTTGTCAAACAAAACACAAGATATATAAGCGCATTTAAAATCAAAATTTTTAGCCCAAAATACATTTTTCCCATAGTTTAGACACAGTTTTCCCTATGAAAATCAACTCTGGTACTACACCTTCCTTGACCATTTTGCTAAAAGTAGCTATTCAATGGCCTAATGTTCTTGGATTTTTCTTCTGTTTCCCTGGATACCATTCAGGGACATGACTCATCTTTCATTTTCTAATATGCTCTTACATTCTCTCTTTCTATTAATTGTTCTTGCCCTCCTTCTCCCTAGAAATCACGAGGTTTTAAAACGTCTTATCACTTTTCCTTCCACTCACTGCAAATCATATACTTTATTTCATAGCCCTTTTTCTATGTTTGAAATCCCTACACATAATATGTTTATACTTTGCTTTTCCTTTGTTATTCAGTTTATCATTCTAATGTTTTTATCTTCCTGACATTCTGTCTAACTGAGAGAAGGGAGAACAAACTTTACAAATATAACTCAAGGGTTCAATGTATATCTACCCTATGCTCTGTACTGTATGAGGTTCTGTGCAGAGTAAATAACACAAGCTAATTTAGTTCCTGTCCTGAAAAAAAATTATAACTTGAGAAAAAAGTGTATATATATATATATATATATATATATATTTATCATAATTAGAGGATGATAGAACATTGTACATAATTAAATGCTAACAAAATCATTGTCCATTCTTAACAGAACTACATTGAAATAAAACTAATTTGATGTCAGTAAGTGGTTAAATATGCCAGCTCAAAATATAATTTACTGTCTCCTCATATTTTTATAAGCTTGGCTAATTTCACTCTGTCCAATTCTCCATGGTTGCCCATACAATTGCACTGCTGAGAATCGAAAATGCCCCAGGTGACTGAATAGAACACTTTCTGCACCTATAGTTATGATTTCCCCACATTTCTAGATAGACCCAGCTAAATTTAACCACTTAGGATGAGAGGAGAAAAATGCTGTGAGAATGGTTTCAAGCAAATCTAAGGATACTTTGGAGGTGAGGGGAAATGATTGCTTCTCAAGGCATTGTGGACATGGGGAAACAGTTGGCCAACAGCATTGCTTGGGACAGACCTACTGTGTCCAACTACCACATCTTCTCCTCTTTCTGACAGAGAATGAAAGAGAGTGGTTTTATGCTCTCATTTCCTCTATGTTTTGAAAGGTTCCTACTGAACGGTACCCGCCCTGCAACTGGACAATAGGACAGCCCAGTAGCTGCTCTTCACTCAGAGGGGTAGGTAAAGTTCAAGGTTTCTGTTTCAAACTATGATGACAGCTTTTCTCTTCATACGAAACACTGACTTGTTTTCAAAAACAGTGTGCCCTGTGGATCATATTGTCAATAGTAATAATGTGTGATAATGAGCCACTGGTACCAGTGCAAGACACAACAGCCTTGTCATCATGCACATTAAGAAAAAACTGATGAGAATTTGGGATGAAATCTGGGTCTATAGAAAAGAGCCTCTACATTAGAAAGATAATTAAATATTATTTTTAAAGAGAAGAACCTCTGTCCTCTTAGCTAGTACTCAAAACAATTAACAGCACAAAACAATTAATAACTGAAAATAGCACCTAAGGAAAGCAAATCCATGGCACACATAGAAGCACCATAGCTACTACTTTTATTTAAATCTCAGTAATTGGTCAATCTTTCCTTATACATATTTAAGGGCATGATTTTCTCTGTAAGTTCATCAAATATAACTGACTCACCATAAATTACTTTCAGGCCTTATCCTCTTAAACATTTCTAAGTTTACTAAATCGCAACTGAAGAGTGAGACTTTGAAATAATTCACATCCATTTCTGTTCTGGTAGCTAAACATTCACAAATTGCATGTAGATTTCCTAATCTTCATAACAGCTTAAATATTCCCTAAATGCATCCAACTACTTCTACTACTAAACCCTCTTTAAGTTTGGCCAACTTTCACAACGACCATAATTATAACGGCAGGCCTAAAGTGCCTTACCAATAACTGAGGTGAACTGTAATATTTTATCTTAGGCAAAAGGCCATAAAACTAGGTTAGGGATGGTAAATAAGTCTGAGTTAGCATGCCAATAGGTGGTGACTGCTTAGACAGATAAGTTATAAAAAATTCAGAGCCCAAGTCACACTCCAGAGGACATGAGTGCTAGATGTAGTTCCGATGGAGAAGAGAATTGCACTGGACTTCCATTGTATCTACCCAACATCAAGATTATTGTACTTAAAGAAAAAAAGTTGATTAAAAAATTAGTTGAAATTATTAACATAAAAATCAACTTTTACATATATATATATATTTTTTTTTCACTTAGAAGCATTGGCATTTTAAAGACTTGTCAAATATCCAGATGAAACTAGCTCTGGAATGGAGAGCAGGAGTTAGGAGGAAGAGCAGATACATTTCTCAGATAATTATATTCTGTACATCAAAAAAGAAATATAAAAGTATTAGTGTAATAGAGTTTAAATTCATCTTATTAAAAGATTAATATAATAGAAAACACAAATATCAAAAAAACTTTTGACAAATATCTGTAGTGTTAAATATGAATTTGTGATGATACACATATATATTTTTTCCTAATTCTGTTTATTAAAAATTTCTGGAAGCAATCGCTTCCAGGCAGCAGTGAATAAACCTAGCATTCAGATATTTGTTTTTAAATATCATTCCTCAGTAAAAGAAAATAGGGCTCCTTGGAGAAATGACTGATTCCTGATCTGGTTTAAGGAAAGTGCAAAATAACTACAGAATCTTATGAGGGAAATCAAGAAAGTTCTCAGAGATTAAGAGGAGCACATGGAAAAGACATAGAAGTCAGTTCGAAGAGACGTTCACTGTCCAAATTTCAATCAATTTGGGCATCAGGAAGAATAATGACCATAACTTAAAATATCGCACTAAAATGAAATTGTTGTATCCATTTTGATACTAAAAATGAAGAGACAGAACATAAACACATCTATAATTAAAGGTGACTTTTACACCAATTTTGTACTCTAAAAATTAGAAAGACTTGAATGGAAAGAATCAAGTACCTATCCTTCCTTTTTAGGAAAAACCAGCATTAATCCCTACATTATGAGGGAAAAGTACTATTACAGAAGAATGTCAGACAATTACTGCAAAAGAAATTATAAGACTCATCAAGAAAAAAATAGAGGGGACCCAAATAAATAAAATCAAAAATGAAAAAGGAGAAATAACTATGGACTCCACAGAAATACAAAGGATCACAAGAAAATACAATGAGCAACTACATGCCAACAAATTAGAGAATCTGGAAGAAAAGGATACATTCCTAGAAGCATACAACTTCCCCAAGACTGAGTCAAGAAGAACTAGAAAATCTGAACCAACCAATTATCACCAAGAAAATCAAGTCAGTAATCACAGAACTCCCAAAAAACAAAAGTACTGGAGCAAATGGCTTCAAAGGTGAATTTTACCAAACATTTAAAGAAGAATTATTCTCAAACTATTCCCAAAAATTTAAGAGGGAACTCCCCCTAATTCTTTTTATGAGGCCACCATTACCCTGATTCCAAAACCAGACAAAGACATTACAAAAAAAATAATAACCTACAGGCCAATATCCTTTATGAACATTGATGTAAAAATCCTCAACAAAATATTAACAAACCAAGTTCAGCAATATATTAAAAATATCATACATCATGACCAAGTTAGATTTATTCCTCAGATGCAAGGTTGGTATAATATCAGGAAATCAATTAATGTGATATACCACATTAACAAATTGAAATATAAAAATCAGATGATCATATCAATAGATGCAGAAAAAGTAGTCGACAAAATTCAGCATCCACTTATGATAAAAACTCTCAGCAACTTGGAGATAGAGGGAACACACCTTATATGACAAACCTACAGCTAACATCATACCAGGAATAAGACAAGGATGCCCATTTTCACCATTCCTCTTCAACACTGTATTGGAAGTCCTAGCTACAGCAATCAGACAAGAAAGAGAAATAAAAGCCATTCAAATTGGAAGGAAAGAAGTAAAACTGTGATTACTTGCAGATGACATTATATTATATATAGGGAACCCTAAAGATTCCACCAAAAAACCATTAGAACTTATCAGTGAATTCAGGAAAGTAGCAGGATACAAAATAAATATTCAGAAGTTGGTTGCGTTTTTATACACCAATGATGAATTTTCAGAAAGAGAAATTAAGAAAACAATCTCATTTATAATTACATCACAAAAAATAAAATACCAAGGAATCAAATTAATTAAAGAGGCAAAAAAAAAAATCTGTTCTCAGAAAATTATGTCACTGAAAAAAGAAACTGAAGAAAATACAAATAAATGGAAGCATATATCATGCTCATGGCAGGAAGAATCATCATCATTAAAATGGCCATACTACCCAAAGCAATCTAGAGTCAATGTAATCCCTATCAAAATACCAATGGGATTTTTCAGAAAACTAGAACAAATAATCCAAAAATTCATATTAAACCTTAAAAGACCCCAAAATAGCCACAACCACAAGCATCTTTTTTTTTCCAGCAGAAAATAGCTTTATTGGAAAGGAGAATAAATCAACAGTACACTTCCAAACATGGAAGTGGGCTGAGCAAGAGAAGGGTGGCTCAAAGGCTGCCACAACAATCTTAAGAAAGAAGAACAAAGTTGGAGGTATCACACTACCTGATATCAAACTATACTACAAACCTATCATAATCAAAATAGCATGGTACTGGCATAAAACTGTCATATAGATCAATGGAACAGATAGAGAACACAGAAATAAATCCACATCTATATGCTCATTTAATATATGACAAAGGAGACAAGAATATACAATGAGATGGAGACAGTCTCTTCAATAAATGATGTTAGGAAAATTGGACAGATACATGGGGAAAAAATGAGATTGGACCACCTTCTGACGTCATATACAAGAATAGGCTCAAAATGGATTAAAGATTTAAATGTAAGACTCAAAACCATAAAACTTCTAGAAGAAAACATAGGCAGTAAACTCTCTGATATTACTACTTTTAATTTCTTTTAGGATATATCTCCTCAGACAAGGGAAACAAAAGAAAAAAATAAGCAAATGAGACTACATCAAACTAAAATGATTTTGCACAGCAAAGGAAAAACCATCAACAAAACGTAGAGACAACCTACCAAATGTGAGAAGGTATATGTCTATGACACATCTGATAAGGGGTTAATATCCAAAATATATATAGAACTCATACAATTCAAAACCAAAAAGCAAATAATCCAATTTAAAAATGGGCAGAAAACCTGAATATATATTTCTCCAAAGAAGAAATACAGATGGCCAATAGACATATGAAAAGATGCTAGAGATTACTAATCATCAGAAATGCAAATTTAATCACAATAAGATATTATTTCACACCTGTCAGAATGGCTATTATCAATAAATCAAAGAACAAGTGTTAGAGAGGATGCAGAGAAAAGGGAACCCTCATACATTGTTGGTGAGATTGCAAATTGGTATAGCCACTATGGAAAACAGTCTGGAGGTTCCTAAAAAAAATTAAAAATGGATCTACCTTTTGACCTAGCAATTGCATTTCTGGGTATTTATTCATAGAAAACCAAAATACTAATTCATAAAGATCTACACACACCTATGTTCACAGCAGCACTAGTCACAATAGCCAAGATATGGAAGCAACCTAAATGCCCATCAACAGACAATTGGATAAAGAAATGATGGTTTATATAGACAATGGAATAGTACTCAGCCATAAAAAAAAGTCCTACCATTTACAATGACATGGATAGATCTAGAGGTTATTAAGCTGAGTAAAATAAGTCAGACAGAGAAAGATAAATACCATATGATTTCACTTATACATGGAATCTAAGGAATTGAAAGTACAAACTGCTGAAAAACAGACTCGCTAATACAGAGGATAATCTGGTGACAGCCAGAGGAAGGGGGTGAGGGTTGGGAGAAAGGGGTGTAGGGCTAAAGAGTACAAATTAGTAATTGAGAGACAGTCATGAGGATGGGGAGTATGGCCTAGGGAATGTAGTCAGCAGTAATGTAAAAGCTAGGTGTAGAGTCACATAGGCGATAGAGTAATCGGAGGGATCGTCGTAAACTATATAAATGTCTAGCCAATGTACTGTATACTTGAAACTAATAATAAAATAAAATGTTTTTTAAAAAGAAATAATAAAATTCGAAAGTTGCCATTCAGCAATCATGAATGAAATAATTCAGAGAGCCAGTATCATCAAAGGATATAAAAATCACTAGGCCAAAGTTCATTGGGAACAGCAATTTCACATAGTGCTAAAATATCACCTCAAAGTTTGTTTGCTAATACTGAAGGGGGAAATGTACCAGTATAATGGAGAGACTAGTAGTCATTATCTTAACCAAATAAACAAATGTAGTGTCACTGAAAGTAGGATAACCAAATATTATGTACCTTTTATTTGTATGTAATATGAAGTACCCAGCATCATCCATGAAATGTTCTTGCCCAAAAAGTGTTACATGAATTTAATTAAGCTTGGAGATCGAACATCCAGTTTACAGGAAATATAGAGCATAAATGTACAAGTTAAGAAACACCGGTAGGAAACAAATTAAGAATGTGTTACATGTCATAAGAAAACTAATTTAGTTTCTAAAAAAAAGTCAAAATGATAAAATGAAGTTGAAGGCCTTTCCTATATGAAAAGAGACATAACAAATATAATAGAGGAAAGTTATTTGGATATTAGTTGAGCAAAACAGTTATCAAAGATATTGATGGGACAATTGGGATTTACGAATAAATATACAAGATAGAAGTTATAAAGATTTACTATTTATTTTCTAGGGTATGATAATTGTACTGTGGTTATGAATTTGTGGTTATGAATTTGCCATTATTAAGAGATGTTTGATAAGTACGTCATGGTATCTATCTATTTGAAAAAGCAAACAGTGGAAATTGTCAAAATGTTAACAATCACTAAATTTCAGAGTTAAGTACACAGGTGATCATTATTCAATTCTTTCAACTGTTCTGTATTTTGGAAAAAATTTTTAAATAAAAAGTAAAAAAAAAAAATCAATATAATGTTAGCTTCTTAAGATGGATAAAAACTCCTCAAGCAAAAAGGAAAATGTATAGACTCACAGAGGTCTTTTATCTTCTCAGCAAAACACACAGTCCCTTATATGTATGGCATGAGGCTTCCTTCGCCATTTTCTGTTCCTCGATGACTCCTTCCATTTTTATACCAGTGATAAAATATTAGGGGCTTTGATCCCTTCCTCATTAAATAGAGCATATTCTCACTCCAGTCTGACCTCTGCTGGGGCCAGTTTAAGGAGCAATCTGTCATGAGATCATTAATACAGCAACTGGCTAAGAAGGTGAAGATATTCATCTAAAATTAATTTCTTGACCTTTTCCACAATAACCTAGAGAGGAATATTTTAGTGTTCATAACTGGGGGAGCTGCTCCACTTATACACTGTGTTTCCCAAATGTGGTAATTAGAGAGACAGAGCCAAGAAGTAGGGATGCATGGGGCAATCAATGTTTAAGAAATATTCCCACTGAAGGAATGCCTTAAGCTACCTAGGAAGAGTCTATTTGGAAAAAAGCTAGGAGGTTACTCACCAACATCTAATGCATGGCCTTAGACATTTCTGCGAGGCTAGGGAGAGGACAGGTGGATTCAAAATCGAATGAAAATAGGTTGTGGCTAAATAGGCTGTGGCAAACAATTTCAGAAGACTCAGGCTACTGTGGAAGCCAATGTTAAATGATTCAACCTTAATTCAGCACAAGTGCTATATAATAAGTGAGACAACTCTGTACTTCCACTATAATCAAAGACAAAGATGAATACTAAGCCAAACATTTAGCAAATGCCAGAAAACTCTGAGTCAGAAAGACAACACTAAAGATTCATGAATAATCTTTACTGGCAACTCAGCGATGCCATTTTGAAGGTGAAATAGATATACTAAGAAATCCTCTGATCTTCAAAAAAATGCATTTAGAAATGAAAACCAATACTTATCTGCCACCCCCCCCCCCTTTGCAATCTCCAAGTTGTGGAGAGGTCTAGAAGCACATTTAGGGGCCAGTGAAGATTCACATTATTATTTTTAAATTTCTCCCATTGTTTTTAAACTTTAACTTTTTCAATGATGGCTAATAGGGAATGAAATCCTGACTTTGCAACATCTAATTAGGGTTAGAAAGGCCTAACTTCACAACATCTTTGCCACAAAGCCAGGGAGGGACACTTGGGTGGAGACAACAATTCAGAAAAGTGGTGATCTAAATAACCTAAAATGATTTTTTAAAGGGTTTCACGGCCTTATCACTACCCTGTGTTTTGCAGATTTAAATTAAAACAAACACTGACGTCCAGATATTGACTTGCCACCGGGAAAATTGTAATCTATAAAAAGTAAACATGTGAATACAATCTAGAATATAATAAATGTTTATAAGTGTTCAATTAAATTCATTTGATCTAACCTGAATTTGAGAAGGAAGTAGGCCAATGGGTCTCTGGAAGTTCATGAGAGAGGTGCTGGGGTTGAGTTGTAAGGATGCAATATTATCCACTATCATCCTCATAATACCTGTCCCATCAGCTCATGGTAAGGGGAGCAGGTACAATCAATATAGTTCATTTAATTCATATGAACTATACTTACTAATCCTCCCAACAGTTATGCAAAGTTTTTCCCATTGTAATTATAAGAAAACCGAGGTTTAGAAAAGATAGGTTAAGCAACTTATCCAAGGTTATACAAGTACAAAGCGAAAGAAGTAGGATTTAGGTCCAAATCTCTGGTAACTCAATTTTAGGTCTAAAACTTCCCATTTACCAAAAAGAAAGAAATACTGCCCCAAAAGTCTCTCACAGAGTTAAATTCCCACCATGATGAAAGGGCACTACCATATCATCCATTATTCGCTTATTATACTAGCTGCAGATAAGTGTTGTTCCTTACTGATTTGAGATTTCAGATGGAACTCGATTTCATAAGGTTGGAAAGAATGGGATGATTTTTGCAGGAGGTATTGGAGGTTCTGATTAGATTACCGTTTGAGAGGAACAATGGTAGTGATGAGGATGGAAATGCAGGGAGTTGTAAGGATGGAAAAGAATGCAATGTATTCTGAAGATAGTGCTTCAATTGTTGCTCATTTACTTTATACCCTGAACCCTAATTAGATTCATAGATCAACAATTAAATAACAACTACTGTCACTAAATTGTGTCTTTTTATATTATAAAAGTTGGCCAAACATTTAAAATTTTAGAAAATGCAACATTTAGAAAAATATGAAAAAATATACATATTCTCTGCCAAAGTATGACAACTGTTAACATTTTTGTCTATTTCCTTCTAGCTTTTTTTCTCTCATGCCAATGATTTGGGACTTTGGAAAAACAGTTGAGATGATAAAACATGCACACATTTGAATCTTGTTTTATGTTACGTTATAAGCATATTCCTTGTTATTTCTCTATAGAATTTAACAGTCTCAAATCACAGCCAAGTCCCACCCAATATAATTTACTTCCCTCTTTTACTCATTCTCTTTTGCCTTTTTCCCCAAAGCAGTTGTTACAACACTGTAAATTATTAATAAAAAAAAATTGTTATAAATTTGTATCACAAAGTCCGTAGGATTGTGGGCCACAATCTCACAACCCCTGACTCTCTTGTACAAGAGGTTACTTTGGAATGATCACTCATTTTTTTTTTAACCCTCCTCTTATAAAGGCTAAATAGGGAATGAACCAAAACGAAGAATAACATAAAATGAAAATTTCTGAGGTCATCTCTGAAATATTGGATTTAGCTCCCTCTCGGAAGCTAAAACCACATAGGACATAGGGGCTTGATCCCCTGGAATGTGAAAGGCAAGTCAAAATGTTATAGCCCGATCATTATTCAATCTTTGGAATGAGGGGATTATAAATCCATTTTTATATTAGTACTGTATTACAAAAGTCACCTCCAATGATCTATTTACCAATTCGATCTGTGTTTCTCATCATAGGTGAATACTAAATAAACCAGTAGGCACATTGCAACAATAAGGCTGCTGTTGCTTCTAACGTACTGAAAAAGAGGCATATTTCACAGTTTAAAATGATAGATTTATCTTAAATTTAGTATAGGTCTTACAATAGAAACTGACGTTGAAATGTTTTTTGTCACAGTTGTTTGCTTTTGTTTTTATTTTTGTTTTGTTTTTGTTTTTCAATGGTGACAGAAAAAAATCTCAAATAAATATTTACATTTTACTCTTGACTCTAGGATATATGAGAGAGACCCTTAGCTGTTTGAATTACACACGAGCGGAGAGAAAAACTCACCTATGTTTTCTATGAATTAAGATTTAAAAGTTCATCTCCATAAACATACAATTGGAAGAAAATATTCAAATGCATTATATGAACATATAGATTTACAAAGTAGATAGATGGCTTAGAAATGCTACTCATTTTGTGAAGGTCTACTTTTTAAAAGAGACTGTTTCTTTAAATATCATTCTCCATTGAAAAATACAAATACAATATATGAACATGTACAATATGAATTTCAAGAATATGTGAGGAAAAGCACCATTCACATGCAACTTGTTATATGTAACCTTTTGTAGACTGGATAGATTGATAGAATTCTGTCCATTTGACCCAGAAACCATAGTATAAACAACCCTAATTTTGCCTCTTCATTCAAGATTATGCCTCTGAATTTCACGGTGTGACATTAGTAATCAACTCATGGTCCATACAATGCAGCCTTATGCCAGAACGCCATTTCCTAGTGATCATCGGTGCCCAGGTACAAACTCACAGAAACACTTGGAGCGCTCTCTAGCCTGTAATAGTTGTTTATCCACCCAGTAGATGTCAACTTTCATGTGCTTGAGAGTCACCGGTGGTGTGTGACAGTGAAGGAGGAAAGGAGATACGTATCAGAATCAACTAGAAAACATTTAAAGAAATCTTCCAGGCCCTGCTCTCCTCCTTGGATAGGCAGGTAAGGAGGAATAGATCATAAATACACATTGCATTTATATTGTTAAAAGCTTCAGAGATGATTATGATTAGTTTCCAACAGTAAGTACTACTGCTTTAACAGTGTAGTAAAGTGCACCTGAACAAGTAACTAATTGAGTTTAAGTTGTAGCTCTTACATTATCAACTCTGAGTCTTGCTAGTTGTGAAGCCTTAACATATATATTAATTGTTCTATGCTTTATATCTTATCTGTAAAGTGAAAGTGTTTTTCACTTTCAGGTTGTTTCTAGGATTAAATACAAGCATACTTAAAACAATGCCTAGAATACAGTTTGTACACAATAAATATTATTATATTTACTTTTATCAAAAAATTAGTTATAAGAGCAAAGAGATAATGAGACATGGTGAAAGGGTTCCTCAGACTGAGACATTATATATATATATATATATATATATATATATATATATATATATAAACATGAACAATTAATACTGTGACATCTATGCATTTAGCTAAACTACAGATGTTTGGATTTTCTACAACCTCCTGAGGAAAATTATCATCATTTTGTTTGTGTGTTTTTTGTTTGTTTCATTATTCACTTTAAGCTGTCCTGATAGTCACTTTTATGATGCACTTTAAGGAATAAACTATGACGTAGAATTTTTGTAGAATCCTTACTCTTGTTGGTTTAAAAATTATTTTCTATTATAAAACCAACTCAACAACATCCTAATAGTACACAAAATAGGGAAAAATCATAAAGAACTGTATTCGTGAGCATAAACAGGTTGCAGAGGACAATGTGTTGTAGTATTGATGGCAAGAGTGAACATTTGAGGAGAGGAGACTAAATGGCCATCACTAAGGAAACAGCTGCAAACGTTGTCACAAACAAATTATGGAACACAAGAATTAGCTATTTACCAACAAGGTAGATATTTGTGTGCTAACATAGGAAGTCCTTTTTCCAAGGCCTGTTTTTAATTGAAAAAATAAAATTGCAGAACAATACATGAAATGTGATAAAAATAAAAAAGTTACATAGTGAAAAAAGAAAAGGGCTAAGATTCCTTTCAAAACCTCCGATGTCTCAAATTTAAATATTTAGTTCAAATTTCTCTAATGAGCTCAAAATCTCAAAATAGTAGTAGCAACTACCTCGTTAGTCTGGGATGTCTCACTGGCACCCTAAACTGAACTTAATCTGTCTACTCCTAACCACAATAGTTGTTCTTCCTACTTCTTAAAGGGCCCCACTAGTCTTCCAGTTACCCAAGCTAGAGACTTTAGAACCTCCTAAATACTCTTTCTCTATCACTAAATTAAAATATTAAATGTCTCCAAGTTCCCTTGATTCTGGCTCCTAAATATCTCTTAATAGATGCTCTCCCCATTTTTTATGCTACCACAGTTTTAGGCCACCACTTCTCTCACTTAGATTTCAGTCTTGTCTCTTCAACTTAGCTTTTACACAACTGTTAAGACCTCTTTGTCTAACCAGCATTTGTGAGGGGCCAGGCAAAGGCATAGGAGTTCACTACAAAGGGGTACCATGAGGAAGTTAGGTGGTGGGAGGGCTGTTAGAACTGATCTGTACCTTGATCATGGGTATAGTTACCATGACTGTATGCATTTGTCAAACTCAACAAAGAGTGAATTGCACTGTAAATTTTAAAAAGCAGAAAAGAAGAATACACACAAAGAAACCCCAAAATTCTCTCCTCTTGCATCCCAATGTTTATATAATAAGAAATAACATCTGAGTGTAGCCTAGAGAGCCCCTCAGCATCGGTTTCTGCCTATTTCTCCAGGAATATCTCACAGCCTTCTCCCCTTCTCTCTCTGTATACGAGCTGCATTGGTCTTTGCCTCATCTCCTCAATGTACTGCTCTGATCCTAGAGACTTCAAGTCTTCCCAGAATTCTCTGGTTCCTTCCACCTTTTAACTACCATGCATCCATTAGACCTCAGTTCAAATATCACATTCTCAAGGAAGACAAGGTGTGGAGAATAGATTTGTACACCAATGTAAATTAAAAAAATGAAGAAACAAAAGTTTAGGGGAAGTGTTATAGAAAGAATAAACTACCTAAAATCCTTCATATAGATTATGTATCAATATGAAACATTGTTAGAACTATTTTGTACCACTTTCCTCTAATTTTTTAAATCCCAATGGCACCCTGTATTTATCTTCATAACATTTATCACAGTGTCTAGTCACATAGTTGATCTGTATAATTTTTTTTAAATTACCACCTGTCTCCAACACTAGACTGCAAACCTGACAAGGGCTGAGACCATAACTGGTTTCTAGCATATGGATTAATCAAATACATAATGAATAATGAAATGAATGAATGGTGAGTGATAGTTCCAAAAAGCAGTGCAAAGCCAACTTAATTCATGGTCTTCCCTTAGACTCTTTTAGTTTTTCAATTTTCATCTAAATGCTTGATGATTTAAGGCCTCCAAACATGTTTTGTCTTTTTCGCTGCATTATATTTTCTTTAACCCTTGTTGTAGTTTGAAAAATGACCCTCTACTGGATATCCACATGTAATCCCCAGAATCTATAAATGTTACCTTATATAAGGAAAACAAAAGGTCTTTGCAGATGTAAGTTAAAGATCTTGAGATAAGATTATTCTGGTTTATCCAGATGGGTCCTAAGTGCAATTGCATATATCTTTCTAAGAGAAAAGTAGAGGGAAATCTCACACACGCAAGTGAAGAGGGAGATAGAGAATGAAGGGAGGCAGCCATAAGTTAAAGAATGCCAGTGCCCATCAGATGTCGAAAGAGGCAAGGAAAGACATTCTCCCCAAGAGCCTCCAGAGAGACTGTGACTCTGCAGATATTTTGAATTCAATCCAGTGATACTGATTTCAGACTACTGGCCTCCAGAACTGTGACAGAATAAGTTTCTGTTGTTTTAAAAGACTCAGTTTGTGGTTAGTTTGTTATAGCAGCCAAAGGTAACAAATGAAACCTCAACCTATTACTCCCCAGAACTTTCTGCTTCTTTCAAGACCCAAAGAATTATCACCCCTACTAGTACTACTCTCTCATCTTTTCTCGTTTTCACCTTCAAGGTTGCAATTCCTATCTGTTCTCACACAGAGAGCTCAGTCTAATGGAAAGAACATAGTTTCTAAAATCAGACAGATTTGAGTTTTAATCGTGATTTCATTAGAGATTGTATGATCTCAGGGAAATTAGTCAGTATTTTAGAGTATCAGATTCCTGAGCTTTAAAATGAAACAGTGACCTTTATACTGCTGTGCTAGGATAAATATTGCTTGAACTACTCTGTGAAGAATGCTTTTGCAAAATGCTTGGCATCTGCTAAGTGGCCAAAAACTTATTTCTTTCCTCTCATTTCCTATTAACTAACTAAATTAATCTTATTTGAAAGTCACCTTCATAGAGAAATAGTTCTCATTAAACTACCTAAACCAGCACCCCTCTGACTCTTCATTCCTCTGCCACCGTCTCATCCTTTAATCCACTTTTTAAATAGCTCTTATGTAATCTAAATTGCATATTATATGTGTATATGTGTGTTCACAGAATGGCCCCTCATCCCAACTAGATGTAAGTTCAATGAGAGCAAGAACTTTTCTGCCATTTTTCATGTCTGTATCTCCAGAGCCTAGAAGAGAACCAAATACATGCAGGTTGATCAATAAATGTTTTTGAATGGGTAGATAAATTTTTATCAGCTAGCTTTTTTACAATTCCACTTCACTTTCCTGTGGAGACCCATCTTAATAATTTGAAAGTGTCTAATGGAAAGTTGCCATTGTGTTATTACAGAAATAAGCCCAGAATTGAACAATGGAAACATAAAGTTTATTTTACAAAAGAAAAGTAAATGAAATGAGTATTATAAAGCTAATCAAAAAGTCATGACTATGTATCCTTTATACATAATCTGAACTACAGACTTCACAAATAGGAAACTATAAGGACATCTCTGTAAAAACCACATTACAGTAACTTTGATAAATGCCCAGATGTCAGCTGATATTTGCTGCCATTATTTCAAACCTAAGGTCATCAGCATTATAAAATATTATGCTTTATTTTACCTATCTAACAAATGGGTTCCATGTTCTTTGAAATCCTCTCATTTTGTTCTCTAGTCAGTCCAAAAATATATATATTTTTTAATACATATGGTACTGTTACTACAAACTTAGTTAAAATTTTATTTTATGTTTAAATTATCTCAATCCTTTTGGAACCTCCTAGAGATTTTCTCAACAACTATTATCCCTATAACTCCTAAATATGTCATATGGGGTGTTTTGCGGGCAATAGCTAAATCTTCAGGAACTAGGGTATTTTAAGTTAATGGAGATGCAATTTTCCTTGGCTAAATTCTAGAAATTTGAGTTATAGTGCATTTATTTTTCCAAACAAATGTTGACATCTTCTCTTTATTACTGTGATTTGTTCTCAGATGCTTTCTTCCCCTTTATGCACAGAAAATAGCTAAATATCGTGCTGATTTTGGAAAGTAGTTTACCTTATATTCCTTTTAGCTTTCTTAAATCTTTCTTCCAAACTAGGGGAAAGGGAGAAAAATGGCTTGGAATGGCTTTTAAAAATTTTTAAACAATCTCCTGTCTCAGACAATGTGGGTAAGTTAAAGGAAAGAAAGAAAATAAGAGTAGAGGAAGTGGCACTGTGGGGGAAGGAGTGGGGAGGGGCTGTGATTTTGCAGAATAAATGTGGAATTTAGAGCCATAATCTAATGCTGGCTGTGCAACTAGTTATTATGTAACTCTAGACATTTGGCCCTCTGAGGATCAGATTTCTCCTCTGGAAAACTGAACAGTAATGACTGCATCATACAGAAGCTCTCATCAAATGCTGATTCTATTCTTCGGGTTGCTTCTTTGGAGTCATTCTTCTTCACAGTTTCCCCCTCCGCCCCTCACCACAATAATCCTAAGTAATTTAAAAGGTACATGTTAATTCAGTATTGCAAAATTGGTCTCACACTTCTTGAGCTTCATGAATTCCAATGACTTGTTACTTCAGGCAGGTTTATCTTACCCCTCATGACCTCTCTTAGCTATCTTCAAGGATCTAGATCTCTCATCACTTCTTTAATTCAAAATATATGTCTGTTCTCCTACCTAGACTCTTATGTTATTTGCCCTTTTTTCATTGTTACCTCTAACCAGAATTCTTCTGCAGTCTTATGGGCAGGCATCCTGGGACTATTTAACTCTCATCTTGGAATAAATATTTCCATTCAGCAAAAATTTAGTGGGTTCTATTACATGCCAATCATTGATACAAACATGAGAATTATAAAGATGAAAAAAATTGATCAAGACCCTGCCCTCAAGAAGATCTGCTTACATTTTACTGGTGAAAGATAAACAAAAGCATTACTCTACATATATTGCTAAATAGTGATTAAGAAACTGCACAGAGGGACAGAGAATGTGGGGATGGCACTCTTCTAGATGGAGTTGCTTGTGAAAACCTGTCTGGAGAAATGGATATTGGAAGCACCATGCAAATGTCTGGAAGAAGAGCTTTCTAGGACAGGACGTGGAGTAGCCAGTTCCATTATGCACACTCCTCATTCTGGAATTCATAGTTGTCATTTTCCTGCACATTTGTCAATCTTGGGTAAAGCCACAATTGTCTTTCTGTATATCTGGGCTTCTGAGTTCTTCTTAAGAAAAATCACAAAGATAAACTGATTGGCCATACTGCAAATTATTACTAAGGGTATCTGAAAACTCTGACCAAGTCTGGCACAGATTATGCACTCAACACATTTTTATTGAATGCATAAATTTTGTAGACTCTTATGCCTGAACATACTTTTTCCTTAATAACTGTTATCTTGAATCTTTTCATAAACTCAAACTAACACCTTTCACAAAGGATGTAGATCCCTAAGATTCTCTTTTAACACAACTTTTTTCTTATTACATGAATTACTCATCTTTGTACACACTAAAGGAGAAAAAAGAAACTTTGAGAGACAGTTTTCCAAAACCAGAATGTATTATTAAAAATTACTCAAGCTCAATTTTGAATAAAATCCCCTGAGGTTCCTGTAAAATCTCTTTTGAATAGTTCACAATTCTGAGAGTCCCATTTTTAGTATAATCTTCTCTTGGCTTACTTGGTAATTCAGTGCTCTGAAATAGGAGGGTGTGAAGATTAAGCAAAAAAAGTTCTACTTGAGTAAAGTCCCTAAGTTTGGATTTAAGGGAAAAAAAAAGGTCTGATAAAACTTATTTTCTGTTACAAGTGAAGCTTGGGGGAAAAGTATTTCTGCGCATTTATGGCCATGAAGTCTGAGCCTGCTGAACAGCTCAGGGCCGTTAGCTGTCTGATTAACCTGATGCCTCCAAACTAACACAGACACCAACACTTCCCTCAGTAAAGTGCGTTGTAAGTAGTTAGAAAACTAATAGGATTACTGTCAGCGAAGTGATTCTAGAGAATTTCCTCATTAAGGTCCTCAATGGCAAAATCTGAGGCTAAGAAAAAAAATTGAAAAGCCCTTTCTTTTCTTGCTGGTCAGTATTATTGAGTCCTACAATGGGATATTCCCATGTATAATAATCATGGATCAACTTCATATGGCAAGAGGAACCCTCCATTGGTAGGATATATACTTGGAATTGTTCTCCTAGTACTGCACTAGAAGACACCAAAGGCATTCCAGTGTGTTACACTGTGCTAATAGTTGGGATTAAGGCTTTGGTCCAAATATTTCAGAAAAAATGCATCCTTGACTTCTCACTCAACCTCACCCCAACATCTACCACAGCCATCAAATTATCCCTACCTTGACCTGGTTAATTATATGACGAAGGCAAGTATTTTCAACTTGGTTAAAGAGTATTTAGAGGTATATCTTATGGCTCTGAAATAGAGCCGTTAGTTCATTCATTCATTTATTCTTTCATTCAATAAGCATTTCCTGTGCACCTACGCCAAGTACTGTCCTAAGCACTGAAGACAGAGAGCTGAAAGCAATTTTATGCCTGCCTTTAAAAAGCCCATGATTTAAAGGGAAAATATCTTTATAACAAATTAAAATACTATAATGTTAAATTCCATTTTAGATATTTTAACGTGGTGTTGAGAGAGCACAGAGGAAAAACTAACTTACTTTGAAAACACTAATAGTTTCACTGAGAGCTAATATTTGATTCAGATCCAGATGCTCTGGCCTGGATATGCAGGTGAGGCAGCAAGCTTATTTGGTCAAAATATTGGACCATGCCTTTCAAATGGCCTAATCCATAAAACTGAACTTCCTCTTTGGCTTTCTAGAGAAGATATGCCTGGAGCACAGCTGAACTATATAATTTCCTGACATTCTCTCTCACCCTTAAATATTTCCTACACTCATGTCTATTTATTAGTTCATGGCTAGGTTCCTCCTTACAGATATTTGGTCCCCTTGAAGACAATCACACTATCAAGTTGCCACCAATGTGACTTCAAGTGTTATTACAATGCCTACAGCAATGTTCCCATGCTCCACCAACTATACTGGCCTACCTTGGATATATAAACAGATGCTGACTCAAAGGCATATACACTGGCTGAAACCTGATTGAGTTCATTATCCCTTTCTGTATACTCTACATATTATAATGCTTAATATCCATCTTGATCCTTGCCTTGGGAACCATTCCAATATTATATTCAGGTCCCTCCCCTGCCCTATATGATCCCAGATTCTTCATTTTTCTGTACCAGCTGCACTTGTGAGATCCAGCATCTTTGATACTAGATTTATATACAATGCAAAACACATCTAGAATATCATGAAAACACATCAACCTTATTACTTTCAACAAATGGTATTTATAATGGGATATTGAGATGGGTCACAGGCTTGGCAAAACACACACACACACACACACACACACACACACACACAAGGAGTTAGATTATGCCTTGTTCAAGATTGAGCACATATAAAATCAGACACTTATACCCATGTCTTCTAACTCCAAGTTCAGTTATATTATGTCCTATTACACATATGGATTAAGAGAAGAAGAAGCATAGTAGAGGTCATCTTGTTGATGTTATAACACTAGATTTAAAAAATAGTAATAATAGGAAAGCAACATAATAATCAAGATCTAAATTAAAAGCAAAGGCAAAAAGCAAAGATTGAGGCCAGATGATTAGCATAAGTAAGGTTAAGACTTAGAAGTCAACAACACAGCATATTCAAAAGGAACATGGTACCAAGGACTGGATGTTAGAAGCAGCCTAGAAGATCACCCCACAGTCCCACCTTAGGGTTCCAGATACTGTCATGCTTGGCTATCCATCCAAAAGCAACAGCTTTAAAATCAGTTATGGCTGGGATAAAATAACAGATTTTCTATTTATTCGCTATGACTAAAGGTACTCAAGATATCAAGTTCAAGGTTTATTAGAAATTTCAGACAGAACATGAGAGGATAGAACTTATGATTGTTTTAAATTATTATCTCAATTTAAATAAGCAGAGGGAAGAGCATTTCATTTTTAGGAAACTGCTTGGACAATGAGACTTTTTTTTGGAATAGTTAAATAATATGGAGTATACTAAAATATATATCGGGTGCTTATTCAGTTTGAGCTAAAATTCCCCAATTCTGAAATAATTATTAGCATATTTGTAAATTATGCCTCCGTTATCAATGAAAAACATGTTTATTTTAAATGAGTTGGTTTTAGTTTATTACAATCATTAGTGACTATCAAAAAAGAGAAAATAGACCTGAACATCCTCAAGTATGTATAAATTGTACATATATTACCCAGCAGGGGTCTACCTTCAATCAATATTTTTTCAGAATGACATTTCTCAGGAAGGAAGAAGGTCTTAGTTAAACTAACAAATCGTTATCTTTCACAGGAGAACTTCAGACAGGATCCTAATTAATGAATTGGCTAATAGTAGTTCCTTGTTTATAAGATGTAGCATACAAATACTTATAAACAGTGGGAAGTAGGCATGCAAGGAACCACCTTACAGAGTGGGTGTAAAGAGAAAGGAGTGCAGTGTAAAAGATGAAACTAGACAAAGGAGAATAGTTATGTCAAAGTTACAGCAAAAAGAAAAAACAACCTAAGAGGCTCCATGTCACACAACCAGGCTCTGCCTTTACTGGGTGAAAGAAGAGAGACTCAAAAAGATCATCTTTTTCTTGTAATCACAAATGTCATTTCTGGCTTCTCTGATTCATTTCATGGTCTTAAGGACAATTATTCGGCCTTCATTTCTAAAGTTTCTCCTTAAAACAAATGGCTTAAGAATAAAGAATCCATTTTATTTTCTAGTAGCACTATACATTAATTTGGAGTGTGCTTTGTTCTCTTAGGTGTAATTTCAAATTACTTCCAATCCACTATAATGCCATTTTTACAATGGTAATGTAAGTTTCAACTCATTTTTTGCTGTTTCACCAAATAAATACAGAAAAGTTATTTCCCGGTCATATATAATAATGATGCTGTTTGGGAAAAATAATTAAATGATATCATAGTTGTATTTATACTGAATTTAAGATTAACTCACTGTTCTTTTTCACAATTCATTCTCTATTTCTATCATCAATTCTATCAACTCATTTCAGGTTCTATCACAAATATTTCTCAATGTTTCATCCTCTCATTTTTCTATACTCCACAAAGAAAGCATGTGATCACAATAACTATCTAGTTTTCAAGGGTGAAACTGGAAAAATAACAAGAAATACGTGATCTGACTTTGAATATTTGCATATGTTGCATTTAACATCTGATATTAATATCGATGATAAATTCTAGAATGGCACTAATTATTTACTAAATTCAGAAAGATCAAAAATACTTCTGTCAGGATTCGGCCACTCATTCTCTCAGACATAACCCTTCTCTAGCCTGCATTTAAATCACTTTAAGAGACCCATTGCGTTAGTAGAAAGGTCCTCCCCATCCCCTACAAAGGCCAAATCACAGAATCCACAATCTTAAATATAAATGTCAAGTCTCACTCTACACCCAGCCCTGTTCAATTACACTCCTGGGGAGAATGAGAGTTTTCTAAGGTTTGAAATTAAAAGAGGTATATATTTCCCCCAAATCTCTGAGAAATTATATTATGCAGCTTTTGGTAAAGATACCTGTATCCATCATGCCTGGATTGTAACCAACCAATTAACTCAGATCATCTATTAGTATTCTGAAGCATGTACTTTTTATTCTGTATTGCTTTTCTGTAATTCACACTTTCAAAGAATGGCTAAACACTATTAAGTTTGGGTTGGGTCATCTTAAATCACCAATTCCAGTTTACATTGAAAAGTAGACACCAGTTGAATGCCTTATGTACACTTAGCGACAAGCATTTTAGAAGCAGAGATTACTAAATATGCATAATATGTAATAATATAATGAAATCATTATATAAATATGATTTATCAGAAGACTTTATGGCCCTAACTTCTTATTCCACTGGCCCTATAGTAAATATTGTTTCAGGATAATCTTGAACAAAAAGGAATAGAACTGATGTAGAGTAAATCCTTATAAAGAAATTCTGAAAAGTTAACCAATGTCTATGTCTGTCTGTCTGCCCCTGTGTGTGTGTGTGTCAGGGCAGGTGGGGTGGGACGGTGGCAAGGGAGAGAAGGAAGTAGAAAGAAGGCAGTTATTTTTCTGCTTCAATATTTATAAAACAGTTTGTTCCTTTTTGGTACCAATATCACAAGAAAGCCCTATGATAGAAATATTGGTGATTGATAATGCTGAACTTACAGCAATTGTTTAGTTGAAATAGTTTTTTTATGTTTTCTGGTGCTTCTCTGAGATCAGTCAAAATAGCATAATTCCCTTAGATACAGAAAGGGCTTCTTGAAAAGGATTCACCTTCATTTCTGCTTAAATAAAATTCATTATCAAATTTTGTAAATGATTCTAAGGAAAGAGTGTTAGTTTCAACTAAGCTGCTTCAACCCTATTTCAAGCTTCTATGGACCTAAACTATAAGAGATCTGTTATCACAAACCTTTCTAATTCAGATGAGCTCTCCTGCAGGTTATTGCCAAATATTACTCCAGGTCACTCACTGAAGCTCTTCTTTTATCTTCACATAACTTTGAAGTTCTTTTTGGAAATAAAAGTTTATCTTTCCATGAAACTTAAAAAGATTTTTATAGATATGAAACAAAGAGATTGAGATTTTAGTCATTTATTTTAGAATATCTAAACTTTCTATTCAAAAGCTATTCCTCACTTTTGAACAGAAATAAGAATAAGGTTCTACCCTGAATAGAACACTAAATGACTACTGAATAAATGATGGAATGAAAAAATGTAAGAATGCTAACAGTAAACTGTTAGCATTTTTCCCTGTGGTTTGCTAAATTCCTTGTCTGAGGAGTCCATTCATATAATTTATTTCAAATGTACCCTGCTTTGACTTATTTTACAAACTAGTGTTTCCCAAATAGTATTCACCTAAGACTATATTCTGGAAGATGGTAATAGGTATGTGAAGAAAAATATTCCCAGCTAAATAATACCTGGGAAGCTATGCAGTATATATTCCTCTACCTCTTTAACATCAAATCCTATGAGAAATCTGTTTAATTTTGTTTAACATAGCATTTCTCAAAAATGTTTTACTGTAGAATCCTATTAATATTTCCTAGTACATAGTCATCCATGGAACACTTTAAGAGAGGACACTATAGAAGATTTCCTTCATTTTTTGCACTAAGTTTTCAAAACACCATATCTTAAGCCAAATGTTTTAAGAATGCTTTAACAAAATTATTTTACGAAAAATTTCTGACTGCAGTATTGTTACCTTCTTATATCTGGGGCATCAGCAGAAATCGTCAAATGATCTCATAAAAACAGCAAAAAATGGCATGTGAAGTAGTAAAATATTAAATGGTGAGGCTGGGAATGGTAATTATATTCAACAGGCCATATTCATTTCTGATTTCTTGATTGATTGATATTCACGCCCTGATTTCCTGAATGATTAATTGATCCAGGGCATTTATTCAAGATTTTCTATGTGACAGAAACTGTGCTAGGTGATTTTTTATATTTAGTTTATTTATGAGCATTGCCAACACACCAGCCATTGCCTGAGATCATGGGTTGTATAACTATGGCCCACAGGAAAAACCTGGGCCGTCACCTATTTTTGTAAATAAAGTTTTACTGAAACACAGTCACAGTACTTTGCTTACATATTGCCTATGACTTCTTTGCACCACAATGACAGAATTAAGCAATTTCAACAGAGATCGTCTGGTTGCAAAGCCTAAAATATTTACTACTATCTAGTCCTTTACAGAAAAAGTTTGAAGACTCCTGTCCTAGATCCTCATTGTGTTATATCATGTAACCCTCTCAACAAACATTGAAAAATGTACTGCTCTCCTTATTTCATTAATTAGGAAGCCTGAAATTACTACCTTGTGTAATAAACCTGTGATTCAAATCTGCTTGGCTGCCAATGAATTTCATGAGCTTTCTTCTATACATGAAGCATCATGAAGGTACTAAGCACATTTATTTCTTTGGGGAATTAGAAAATATCTCTATTATCTATTTGAATAAACAAAGTAAATCTTATTTTAAAAACCACTCAGTCTTCTACCTTCAAGGGTCTTATTAGCACATTTAAAACAATGCATTTATATTCACTTTCACATATCTGCCTCTCCATCATAAGCATTGCTCTAGCTAAATAGCTCCATTGTTTTAGTCCTAATAGCTCTCCCTCCCTGGACTCGTCCTTATGCAGACCACATTTTCAGAAACACTGCTAGGTTATACAAAGATAAAGCATTCCTATTTTTGACATATGGTTCAATTTTTTTCATTTTTGTTAAAGATCTGAAAAACTGCTTCTCTTTGATGGCTCTCAATTTAACTTAGCATTTGATTTATTTATTTGATTAAATATGGTCTTTAGAGTATTGTTTTTGTTGATTCATCTAAAAAGAGATATTTCACTATTTCATCTTTATAGATTTGGTTCGTTTTCATTTAGTTTTGCTTCTATTTTTTCATTATTGAAAGTAGAAAAACAAGTCTTTGTTTTGTAACGTGGGGTACATGTTTTGGTGGCTGGGGAACATAAAATATTTAGTCATTTCTAGAATGGAACAAAGATGTGAGTCTATACCAAGAGGATCAAAGAAACTTTTCAATTCTAATCGATTCACTTTAACAAGAATCTATTGAACATTTAAGTGCTGTGGAGCAATATATGGAGCGCAAGACATGGTCTGCCCAAAGGAAGCAATGCTCTCCCCCGGGGAAGACTTGGTATGTTCTGGGGAAGCAAACAGAGACAGTCACAACAGCTTCTACATAAATGTTACAGTGTATCAGTGGGCTATAAACCAACTTATTCTAAAACCTGAAGATTTCGGATGGTCTTTCATTTAGAAGTAATAGTAATAGTAAATATAAACTAATGCAAAGATCAAACACCGGATCAGCACCTAACATTGATGTCCCTAACTCTGACTTCAGCACAACCTGATGCCCTAGCCACTAGGATTAGGAGTCTCCTTTCATTCCTTTTAAAACAATATTTATCCAACCAGTTATTCTATGTCAATACTTATTAATAATTCATAGGCACATTGATAAGCATTTTGATGAGTTTAGAATAAATTATTTGGTGAAATAGAAAAATATAATTTTAGATGTGAAGGAAACACCCAGTATCAACCATTTACTCACTCACTCAACACAAGTCCAATGCCCGCTATAGTCAGGCACTGTGCTTCACCCTAAGGAACACTTAAATAAGATCCTATCTCCATGTGCTTGAGAAATTTGCTGCCTAGTGAGAGAGATGAGAGAGTTACAAAAACATAACAGGGTAAAAAAGGAAATCTTAACAGCTGACCTTTAATTGCTCCTTTTGGGAAGAGTGCTATTTTTTAAAATGTGGCCTGATAGCTCATTATATATAGAAGATGAGCCCCAAATCATATATGCTTTAAAAGACTTGGTAACTAAGGATAAAATTAAACTTGTTTCAAAGTAATATAATGAAAGTAAGGGACACTCACTAAGAAGGCAGTTGAAAAACAATTGCTAAATAGGGGAAAAATTAGCTGAGAACCTTTAGTTGTAGGACAGCCAAAAGATTATTTAAGCATAGGAATGTCTAACATGCAGTCTTAAATTGACTCTGTGTGTAGGGGGGTGCGGGGGCGGGAATCGGAACCCTCTTGTGATTTACCCCATCGTCAGTGCATTGTTATTGTTTTTATTGTGTTGTTTGATTCATTTTTGTTTTGACTGATTGACCTCATGGAAAGTGAGAAGGGTTCAAGGTTTCACATTTCATGAAAGTTGTTTAGAAAAGGCAGATTTCAGAATTCTCAAGGCAAAAGTGATCAAGAAATGTAGGACCCCTGGATATGCATAGAAATCATGGGGAGTTTGAGAAGGGCTTTAGCTCTCCACAGGTTATAGGACACAGAGAGTTCAAACCAAGACACCTTATTTAATTATTTCCTGGTTAATATAAAAACGGATATGCAACTTAGAAAACAACCTCTCTCCCACTCCTTCATACATGCATATATACATAAAAAATTGCTAGGTAACATTTTACATATATTATGAAAAATGATGGATTATTTCCACCTAGAGTAGAATTCTGGAAGGCTTAATTGACTATTAAATAATGATATGATGACCATCTCAAGAAAGACAATAGCATTATGTAAAACAAAAATGCACAATAAACAATAATTCAGTCTTGTTGAATCAAGAAATGCTTAAAAAGATGTCAGAGAATAAGACTAGAAAGAAATGGTTGTGACTTAATCATTAAGTGCCTTTGATTCTAGACTATGGAGCTTGGACTTTTTCTATAGAAAATGAGGCAAAAGTGCAAAATATCCAGCAGGTGGTGATATGATTACAGTTATAGATAAATAAAATGGTGCGTAACAGAGGCTGGAAAAAAAAAACAATTAGAGTGAGAAAGAATGATGGTCAAAATAATGGTAGTTGTAGCTGGAATGGGAGATCATAATGGATATGAAATACAACAGACAAAACCATGAATATCTGTTAATTTGGGGGGATACACATCTGAATAGCCTGTTTTAATTGGGAAAATCCCCCACTGTGTGAGCATTGTTGGCAACTAGGACTCCACCTCCCATTTTAGAACTTCTCCCTTCCTGTCCCTGTTTCAGAGCAAGGATACGTGACCCAACTAATACACTGTCTTCTCAAAGGATTTTAAATCTTGACCCCATTATACAAAGACAGATAATAAGAAGAGATCTGAGATGGTGGCAACAGCTTCTTGCACCATTGGTTTTAATAATATTTCCTGAAAGAGTTAGGTATACTTTGTGTTTCCATATTCCCATCTCTCACCTCTCCACATTACCCTTCAGTTGGTTTCTCACCATCATCACTTGACTGAAAGAGCACTTACTGAGCTCCCCAGTAGCCCACATCTTGACAAAGACAATGGTCCATTCCATAGATCAGCAGCATTTGAAAAGGTTGTCCACTCCTAAATTCTTGAATCACCTTATTTCTAAGTTTTCGTATTTCCTCCTATATCACATTCTCCATTTATTTCAATTTCTCTTTCTATAGCTTTCTAAGTATTAGAGTATCCCAAGATTAAGTCCTCAGCCCTTGTCTCAATTTGTGTTCATAACTTGGATGACCTCATTCCATTATATGGCTTTAAATACCACATAGTATACTTATAAAACTCAAATTAATATTTTCAGGCCTTTTCTTCACCTGGAAATCCAGGCATTTCCTTGTGATTAATAGTCATTTCAGATTCAGTATATCTAAAATAGAACTATTGATTTTCACTTTCCCTGTCTGGTTCTCCCCCTCTCTAAGATGAGTGCCTTAGCAGTCCAAAGCAAGCTCTAGGAAAGCAAAGACCTTGTTCCACTTGTTTACTACCGCTATCTAATGCCTTCAATACTATCATGGAGAAGGTACAAATAAATATTAGATGACTAAATGTATTGTTATATGAGGATATCTAATAGGCTATTAGAAATACCCCCTCCTTTTACTGGTGAAGATACTGACACCAATTTAAACGAAGTGAATTTTCCAAGGTCACAGCTCCATCAGTGGCAGACTTTGGCCTACCTACTCTTTGACCATATCAAACAGTTTCCGTTGCTATCACTGCCACCTGTTCCCATAACTTCAAACCTGTCATAAGTTCCTTGAAACTCAATGGGTATGTTGAAAAGGTAGTCTAGTTCAGCATTGAATATCAGCTCCTCACTTGTTCCTCAGTCTCATCAACATAGAAAAGAGGAGCACAGTTGAGATGTCAGGAAGAACAAAAGGCTTTCCAACTGAACTAGATACCTCTGGTATTTTTCTGAGTGACTAGAACCTGAATTATCTTTTTTTCCCCAAAGATATGCCTCGATGTACACATTTTGGTTAATACAGAACACTTTTTCATGCTTCAGACTAAACTAATGCAAGCAACCCCTTCTTTTTACCTCAGGAAGCCAGGTGCCTCCATCAACGAGAGGTCCCTGCCCAGGACTTTAAAGATAGGGACACAAAGACATAGGACTCTCAAAGAGCAAGAATTCATGGTGCTGGTGGTGAACACAACATACTGACGGGTCAATGTGTACACTGTCCAATGATGAGATATAAGAGGTAGCATTTTAGACTGACTACTTGTGGCCTGACAGCGGAGTCTTCTGCTGCACAGCTCCTCCTCATTCCCAGCTGGGACTGGTTGTCTTCTTGTTCTCCTTAAATTAGTCAGAGTTGTTTTCTTTTGTTTACAACCTAAAGCACTGACTGACTCATCAATAACCTCCATACCATTTTTCAATTTCATCCACTAACTCAAAACATTGATAATGGTCCCCTCCTTACACCTAAACCTATCTTCTCGATGGCATGTTACTTCAGGAAGGATTTTGATTATTGGTTTCCTAATCCAATAACTAGATTCAAAATAAAGGACTAACAGCCTATATCTTACCAACAATATTTAAAGCGGTAGCTGTCCCTTATCGCCTCTATGTAGATCTCTCCAGCAAGAAGGGAGGAAGAGTGGCTAAGTTAATCTAAAAGTTTAAGTTTAGTCAACATTATTCATGGCATGGCTTATGGTAAGAGTGGGTCTTATGGAGTAAGGAGCCCTGGCTTGCATTTGGTCCTAAGTGTCCAAGTAGCTTTATTAGAAAGCTCTCCATTAGGCGTTAGGGCCCAGAGTTTAATTTTGTCCTTTATATGTGGGTCCCTCTTGGCAACCTTATGTGAGAGAAGTAATTGGGACAGGGCAGTGTTATAAATTTCTGGGCCTCTACCCATAAGATCTTCTTAATACTTCACTCCAATTCCTAATACTATCTTATTCCAATGGTTAACTTGTTTTGTGTGATTATATTCCTTTAAAATAAAATTTCATTGAAAATAATGGACTTTTATAAAGAGAAAAAGTATACGTACACACGTATGCATACATGCACACCAAGTTTTACATAGATATTACGAAGTTCACAGATTAACCCCTAAACTCATTCATTACAAAGAGCATCACCCAGCTTATACAGTAATTTATCACAATAACTGGAACACTGTACTGTTCTTACTTGTTTACATGATTCCCGCTATTAATCTTTGAAGTCCATGAAGACTGTGTATCTTATTATCTTATTTATCTTTTTATCCACAATACCTGAACACTGTCTGGTATATATCGAACACTTAATAAATGTATGTTCAAAGAAAAAATGACTCAGTCTTTTAAATTGCTTCATAGTTATTAGCTAATAGCCTCATTATCCCAACTATGTATATTTAATCACTTTGTATTTCAAAGATCTTATCAGTGAAGAGGGTATACAAAAATCTCTTATTTACTAGGGAGTTATAAGCATCGCCTCTAATAAAAACTGCTTAAAAACACTCTACAAATGTCAAGACAAATGTGTTGATGAAATGATAATTTATATAATTTGAGTACATACATAGTCACTTGCCTCACTGGGCATTTCAAGAAAGGAAAAAATAGGCATACAGCCATTCCCGGAATAACTCCATTCCTCCAACAATGCAAGAACATCGTTGTCAGTGATGACCAGCACTGTTGTTCAATCTTTTTTAATAGCATTTTCTTTTCCTTGTTCTCCAGATCTTAGGAAATCTACTTAATCCCCTATGTAAAGACTGGGATGAATGAGATAAACAAGGGCAATGCCTCTGCTTTACTGGGACATGAGTGCAACTCTAAACATGGAAAGGTTGCTACCCCATGCTTCCTATTATACTAAGTTCATGAAGGTGATGTACTATGTAAAACTGGATCTCATATTTCATACATATGAGACACTTCCAAAGCTGGAGAATGTTTCCTCTATATACAAGATCCTATAGTTGGTCCAGTGCACTTTGACAGTACACCATTCAGAATGAGTCTAATACTAGCTCTAGAGGCAGAATGATGGATTCTTAGAAAGACTGGCCTCATGAAACATGGGTGCAAATCTTTGAACCAAGAACAGAACAGGCAGAGGTTACTGCTTTGCCTCCCTTCCATCTAGCCTGCATGGCACTTGCCTGGCATGTCCGCAGCATCCACAGGTTGCCAATTTTCTAATCTCAAAAAGGTGCAGCTGGGAAATGGAAAGGGCTCCCAGAATGCATCTGCCCTCTGTGCCTACCAAAACACACCTGAGAGCACTAATTTTAGGTTCTCATCAGCTGTGACAGCCAAACTGCAGCATCAGTTAATTCATAATCAGTGAATGGTAAGTGTGTTTATAGATTGTATGTTAGGAAGTCAAGGAGAAGCTTGTACAGTTTTCACTTAAGTATCATCATGGGCTGGAGGATGGCTTCAGAGGAAGTAGAGTTGAGTATACAATTGTTCTAGGAGGAAACAATATCTTAGCAAGTCCTAGAAGAAACTAAGCACTACTCTGGTGTATATCTGGGGATTTCTGTTACAGACACACAAAAATTCCATATTTCTTTTTATGAAATTACATAATCCATATATATATATATGGATAAACCTAAATACATTTAAATTGTGGAATACAACAAAGAACAAATGGAAAATGTGTTGAGTACTTCACTTCTGTGAACTTAGGCAAAATTCTTTGGCCCCTCTGAGCTTTAATTACCTCATCTTTTAAAATGAAGATAGAAGATAATTACCTTATAGTATTATTTTTCTGGCACATAGCAGGCATATAAAAATGCTATGTTCATTTCTAAACTGCCAAGCCTAATAAAGTGTTCATTTAAAACTAAGACCCACTGACTTCATTTCACAACCCATGACTTTCAATAGTGTGTTTAACTTTTATAAATTCACAAACACTTCACACAATTTACATTTCAATGACTGGATCTGAGGTACAGTGAACGTATTCAATAGTGAACACTGCAATCAAGGCAAGGAAACTTACTTAAGCTAACAAATGATTACCCTTCAACTGCAGACCTATAATTCATCAGTTTGTTCTTTGCAGAAGCAGAAAGGCACAAACTAAAGCAATTGAGGGCATAAGGGCTCAGAAAGCTCTTTAGATGCTTCCACAAAACCCCGCAGTTACTCTCAGCAATACATGTTACCTATATGTCTTCTCTATATCAATAATAATAAATGTATTTTGGGGGTCCATGGAGCTACCTCACATCTACCCAAATTTCCTGTTAACTGGTTAAGGCATCATGTGAATGGATCTTTCATAGTAGCTCTATGAGTCATTGCTTCACTAGAATTCTAAAACATGTCAGAACTTGTGCTCTTAAAATAAGAATGGGAAACACACCATATGGATAGTAACACATTCATCACTCTCTCTACTGATAAGAAAGCCAAAAAGTAGCTTTCAGTGGTAGAAAGAGAAAGTCTAATAAGACAATTAGATTCATTTTAAAGAGATCTTTGGATAGGCTGTCCAGGGAAATGAGAAGAGCCAAGATTTCTAGAATCATTTGTGGTAGTTCCAGTTGGGAATCTTGTTGCTTCTGACATATTATTAGTTCTTCTCTATCTGTAAGCTTTTACTTATAGCCAAAGACAGCTGAGAAGTAAAGAATTCCAAAGCACATTTTAGAAGGTAGATGATATAGAGAGAAAATGTTACCATGAGCACAATACTGAGCATGAGTAAGGTACCACTATAGTTTCTTCCTTTGCTTATTTTATATTGCCATCTTCTCTCTCTCTCTCTCTCTCTCTCTCTCTCTCTGTGTGTGTGTGTGTGTGTGTGTGTGTGTGTGTGTGTGTGACTATTTCGTCCTTATATTATGGTAAAAGAATGTGTCCAACACTGTTCATCAGTTAACTCATTTATGTTCTCAAGCTCCTTCTCTCATGTCACTTCTATTTCAGAAAGTGGGAAAACTAACCATTCATTTCTTTATTATCATTTGTATCTAGGGGTGATATGCATGAGATGCAAAACTGACCAATGATCTGGCCAGGAAGATCCAAGCAGGAGTCTGCTGAGGGCTTCTGGAAAGGCTTTTGTTTTTCCGAATAAAAGGTGTAGGTGGGTAGCATTACTCCTTTCCTCTTCCCTACTCCTTTTAATGTTGAATTTGAACATCACACCTAGAGCTGAGGTATCCATCTTGGGGCTATGAACAAATAATGATTATGGAAAGACCAAAAGAATTGCAGAAATACTGATTTCATTGAGCTGGCAACCTACAACAGATATGAACCACTAATCTTATTATATAAGATAAAAAACCTCTACTTAAGACATTTAACTTAGATTTTGTTATTAATGCAAACATATTCCTACTCATACACAGCAGTTTTGAGTGACTTTTCCTTAGTTCGTTGTAAGTACTTTAAAATTTTTTCACTAAAAGAATTAATACTTGCTGTCTAGACTAGTCGAAGGTACACAAGATTATCTGCTACTTTTACCTGAGCCTTCTTTTGAAGGTCATAAGAATTCCAGGGGCACAGAGGTGGTTTAACATATATGAATCAATTAATGCGATATACCACATAAGCAAAAAAAAGAATGAAAACCACATAATCATATCAATAGATGTAAAATAGTAGTTGACAAGATACAGCATTTATTTATGATTAAAATACTTAATAAAATAAGTATATAAGGAAAGGTAAACCCTCAACTATCATCATACATAGTGGTAGAAAACTAAAACTCTTCCCTCTAGAATCAGAAACAAGACAAATCTCCCCCTATCACTGCTGTTATTGAATATAGTGTTGGAAATCTTAGCTAGAGTAATCAGGCAAGAAAAAGAAATGAAAGTCATTAAAATTAGGAATGAAGAAATCAAATTGTCACTTTTTGCAGATGACATGATTCTCTATATAGAAAACCCTAAAGACTCCACCAAAAAAAAAAATTAGAAATAGTAAACAAACATGGTAAAGTTTCAGGACACAAAATCAATGTACAAAAATCCATAGGGGTCCTATACTCTAACAATGAATTTTCAGAAAAATAAATGAAAACAACAACAATTTATTTTGCAACTGAAACAAAAAGAATACCTAGGAGTAAGCCTAACACAGCACATGAAGGGCTTATATAGTGAAAACTATAAGATGTTATTAAAAGGAGTTGAAGACACAAAGATATGGAAAGATATTCTGTGTTCATGGATTGGAAGAACCAATATAGTTAAAACAACTTTATTACTCAAAACAATATATAGATTTAATGCAATCCCCATCAAAATCACAATGGAATTTTTTAAAGAAATAGAATGAAATAGAATGAAAAACCATTAGATTTGTATGGAAGCAAATAGACCCCAAATAGCCAAAGTAATCCTAACAAAAAAACAAGGCCAGAGGCATTACTCTGCCTGACTTCAAACTATACTATAAAGAGACAATAATCAAAACAACATGATACTGATACACACACACACACACACACACCCCAATGGAATAGAATTGAGAGCCCAGAAATAAACCCTTGTACATACGGGTAAATAATTTTTGACAACAGAGCCAAAAACGTACAATGGGATAAGGGAAGTCTCTTCAATAAATGGTGTTGACAAAATTGGAAAGTCACATGCAAAAGAATGAAACTAGGCTACCATCTGTCACCATACACCAAAATTAACTCCAAATGGATTAAGGACCTGAATATAAACCTGAAACAAGAAATGGCATAGAAGAAAAGATAGGTACCAAACTCATGAACTTTGGATTTAGAAAAAATTTTATGAATTTGACCTCAAAGGAAAGTAAACACAAAGACAAATGAATGGACATCAAGTTAAAAAGCTTCTGCATGGCAAAAGAAACCATTGACAAGACAAAGAGAAAATCATCTGAATGGGAGGAGATATTTACAAACAATGCCTCTGATAGGGGCTAATATCCTAAATATACAAAGAATGCATATTACTCAACAATTTTTTTAAAAACCCAATTAAAAAATGGGCAGAAGACCTGAACAGACATTTCTCAAAAAGAGATTCAAATAGCCAACAGACATATGAAAGGATGCTCAACTTCACTAGCAATTAGGGACATGCAAATCAAAACCATGATGTGATATCATCTCACACCTGTTAAAAGGCTATCAACCACCGGACAAGCAATAACAAGTATTGGAGAGGTTGTGGGGAAAAATGAATTGTTATAATCTGCTGGCAAAAATGTAAACAGGTAAAGCTGCTATGGAAAACAGTATGAAAGGTCCTCAAAAAATCTTTTAAAAAATTACCATGCGACCCAGCGATCCCTTCTGGGTATTCACCCCCAAAATTTGAAAACATTTATTTGTAAGGATGCATGTACTCTGATTTTCATAGCAGCACTATTCATTGTGACCAAGACATGGAAATAAAGTGTCCTTCAATAGATGACTGGATAAGAAAGATATGGTTCATATATAAAATGGAATATTACTCAGCCACAAGAAAAGATGAAATACTGCCATTTTGGACAACATGAATAGATCTTGAGATTATCATGCTAAGCATGATAAGTCAGACAGAAAAAGTTATGAACCATACGATTTCACTCAGATGTGGAATATAAAACTGAAAGCAACAAACATGACAAACAAGCAGAGACTCACAGACATGGACAACAATTTAGTGGTTACCAGAGGGAAGAAGGGAGGGAAAGGTAGCAGGGAAAAGGGAGTCAAATATATGGTGATGGAAGGAAAATGAACTTTTGGTAGTTAACATTCAATGCAATGTACATATGACGTATTATTAAATTGTACACTTAAAACCTATGATTTTATTAACCAATGTCACCCCAACAAACTTTTTAAAAATTAAAATAAAATACAATGATATTTTAAAAGAAGAAAAAGAATTAGGAATTAGGGAAGAGTAGCACAGACCATAGGAAATTACTAATTAGAGGTAATCTGTTTAAAAGTAGGTATCAGTAGACAGACAACAGGAATAAAAGAACAGAATTAAATGACAAACAAGAAAAGGGTTAACCAAAGGAGATACAGAGAGGAAGACAAACATAAAAGAAAAATCCAAAATGAAAAGCAAATGAGAAAGTTGAATAAAAAATAGGGCCCTAAACTAAACTCCTAAATTCCAACCTAGAGGTATTTAAAAGGCTGATTAAGGTAATTGTCATTGATTCCATTTTATGCTATTCTCTCTCACTTCCAGCTCCTGACAGGCAGCTCTCATCTTGTGCTCCCACTCCTCACTTCCCTTCAAGTCTCCATCTGTATGGGCCCATTCACAACTCCAGGTGACTTATATTGACTGATAATCCCTCAAGATGCCAATGGGAAGCAGCAATGTTACAGAAAGTGTGACAAATGTCAATTGCATCATTGAAAGGAAGTCCAAGAATTGTGAGATCTAGCGCAGTTCAAATTCTGCTGTTGGATGGGCAATATGAGGAAATGCTCATTTGGCCTAAACTGAATGCAACGGCAACTTGAGTACAGGTTATGAGGAGGAGAGAGCTACAACATGCCTAGCCTTCCTCAAAAGAAAAGTAGAACAGAAGAGAGAACTAACTACCAATAACATAAACATGTACTCAAATCTATGGTATAATGCATCTCTGAACTAAATTTGTTAAGATAAATCGTAGAAAGTTCAATCTCTATATTGAAACTAATTATAACAATGGTCTTTATCTGCTCAATATAAAAGTGTCTGCAGCTTTTCTAATTAATAGAATCTTTCATTAAAACTTCAGCAATAAAAATAAAAAAGTAAACTAAAAAGAGAAAAGTCTTCAATTAATTTTTTAATGAAGATTCATTTTATAGAAAAAAAAGATGTTATTCTATGTCTGAGAATACAACACACAGGAAGAAAATTAAAAATGTACAGGAACAAGAAAGTAAGAAAATAGGTAATAAAGAACAGTCATGTTTTTCTGTAAGGTTTTGTTTTAGAGAGTGTTATATACAACACATTCATTGTACTTTTCCCTCCATTCTCTTTTCACAAAGCACAAAAACAATTGAGAGAACAAAGAAAATTCCCATAACTCATATGGACTCTATTCCACAAATAACACTGTCATCATAAGAATAATATTTAGAAATTTAATTAATATATTGCTTTTTGGTGGCAGAACAGGAAAATAAGGCACAGCTTACTAAGCACCCATTCTTTGATGTGTGAAGCACAAGTTGTACAGTTTGAAACTGTAATATCAGCATATGCTGTCTCCATACCCCACAGGGACTAGGAAAGTACCTTGGAAAAAAGAAACCTCAGTAGAAATTGTGTAAAAGAGGAAATGAGCAGAATTAATTTACAGAAGTTTTATATAGCTCAGTAGCATATTGTATAGAGGAAATATGCAATAGGTTTTTTTAAAAAGAAGATACTTAATAAAACATTAAGAGAAAGAAGAAAAGCTATCTCTGCTATAGTTAATAGACTGGATAAACCATGGAGCAAGAAAAAGAACATAGAGTTGAAAACCAGGTTAACTAGGCTTTCGTCCAGGCTAGGTTTATACCTATGTTACCTAGGCTATAAGTTATTAATCTGAAATTCTGTGAAAAAACATTTATACATTTTTCTACATACATTTTCTAGGGGAGAGAGATTGTAGGTATAATTGAATTCCTAAAACTCTATGACCAAGAAAAATGTTAAGAATTATTATTATGCAAATTATATAATCTATCCTTGCCTTGGTTTTCTCATCTTCATAATGGAAATACAGCCATATACCCACTTTAATCATTGCGAGGATTTAAAAAGCATATCGAGGAGGAAAATACTTGAAGAGTGAACATGTTACTTAAATATATTAGTCTTTTACCTTTCATATATTTGTTAGAATATTACTTTTAATATGATCATGGAGTTTTCTATAAATTCATCAAACAACACAGTTCAAAACTGGCTCCTTCTTGAGCCTGTAAAAGATAAATATGAAATTCTTAGGGGTAATGTATCAGTGACGGGAAAAATATCTTAAGAGACTATATCTTTCTATTCAAAGGTGCCATTTTTAAAGGTTAACTGTCTTGACTATATTAACAGAACAATTTAAAGGAATCTATTATTTGGGGTAATTTATATTGGTGCACATTGTTTAGACAGAATGTGACAAATGTAAGTCAAGGAATAAGAATTTTTTATGATGATACCATGTAAAACAATGCAATTGATTAGTCTAAACAAAAAAATTATGGTCAAAGGTAATTCTCCGAGTCCTTCAGGAACCACTGTGTATACTGACACGTTCAAAATCTGATGAGCAAGCCTGTGCTTTCAGTTGCTATGATTTACTAACAATTGATAGGGGAAACGTTTGATAAAACTCCTCATTAATAGATTGTGCTTTCTTTTCTCTCTGAGACAAACTGCTTGAAATTTTCTGTAAACATCTCATTAATAGCAATACAGCAAGGGATGATAATTAGTTTTTGTCATCAATCAAGTTTTCAACTTCTATACCCCAGTCAATGCTCACAACACTCTTTCTGTTTTTAAAGTTACAGGAAAACAAAACAAACTCAGTGTTCACGAAACCTCACAAGTTTCAGTGGTAAGTTAACTTACTTGGAACAAACTGACTCTGAAAACAGCCATGGGTATCAGAAATTTTGTGCAAATCCTATGGTAATTGATTGAAAAAGTACCATCTCATCACAATTTCTAGTTATGGTCCTATGAAAACATTGACACAAAATAGGAAATCATTTTGAAAGAGAGTTAGCTTTATATATAATATGAAAGTGATACATAGACTGCTTAATTCATTGTATAAATGATCATTAAATGTTTTAGTGTCATAATCACTACATGTTTTGTTTTTAATTTTACACTTACAGGTACTTGCCCATTAGAGTCATATATCTGTACGGCAAGCTAGGACTCCAAAGATAAGAGGCAAGAGAGTTGAGAGTACAGAGGTACAGCAAAAATGTCACATAAGTAACATGCCTTGGATGACACAAGAGATTTGGGTTAGTGCAGAAAAATAATTTATTACTAGGATTGGTTTTACAGCATACTAGAGACAAATATGTTTTTTAATTAAAGGGTAAGATATTGAAATTCAACACGAAGCACAAGAAAAGATTAAGTTCATCTCACTGAAGAAAGAAAATCTTTTGGGGAAATAAAAATCCTGAAATTAACCAGGGATGAAGTGGCTGCCCCTTTCACCTTTGAGTTGTATATAATTTGGTTGGGAATTTTCCCTGAAAGTTGAAAATTTTGAAAATTATATCACCATTTGTAAATCAGAGAGTTTTCCCAAGCAGCTATAAAGACTTCATTTCCAGCACTGTGTCTTGCAACATCATTCTTAAAAGCTATCTAAAGGAGATGTGCAATGGCTGGATGCCCAGGCATTAGCTCTGCAAGGTGGCATGGCAGGCCCTGCTCTGCAGCACTAAGCTAGATCTGTCAAAGATTGATTCAAGACCCGTTTGTCTAAGGGGTGTGTGTGTGTATACACATACACATGTATGTATATATGTATACATACACATACACATATACACACATATACATGCATGTGAGTAAAACAGGTATGGACTGTTTGAAAGGAAATAGTATAACTAGGTGTCCATCTGATTGGGCCATTGGTTTTGTTCAACTGTTTTGCTAATTTTCTCATGGTTTTTACTGACTATGATTAAACTCAGACTCTACCCTAGACATAAAGATTTTTTAAATGTACTTATTCATTGGCCATCTAAGACATTATTTAACATATGATCTATCAAGATCTTATGACAGACTAGCTTACAATTTGAATCTGCAGTTCCAGAGAGAGATCCCTTTCAGAAAAAAAAGAACTCAAAACAGAAAGTTTCCCATTCACAAAATAAGACAAGTACTTGAATCAGGATTTCAAGAATAAGGCTTGATACTAAAGAGAGATTTGAAGGAAATTATAGTTCTGAGTTGAATATCTATGATGTCATTCTATCGACAAGGTTTACAGTTGAGAAATTTGAGGCTCTAAAAGGAGGGGAGGGAGGAAGGGCAAAAAGAAGAAGGGGAATAGAGATACAAATTTCCAGTTATAAAATAAGTCATGGGGATGTGATGTACATCATAGAGAGTATAGTTGATAATATTGTTACAACCTTGTATCATGACAGATGGTTACTAGACAGTATGGCCATCACTTCATTAGATATACTAATGTAGTACACTTGAAACTAACAATATTACATATTAAGTATTTTAGTTAATATAGAACAAAACAAAAAAAAGAAGTCTCTCCAATTCCAGAACCAAGGACTGGTTTAGCTGGTATCTAGACCCCATGATCTCAGCCATAAACTGTCACCTACCAACAGCCAAGAAAGTTTTAAGTGACAAGCCCTTAGGAAACTTGTAATTTCATTTTTTGTGAAAGAAAATAAACAATAAAATTTTTAAAAATCCCACACAGAAATAGCTACTCTTGAATTAGATGTAATCAAAAAGGAAGAACAAAGAAATCCCCGTTCTACTTTGCTTAGAAATGAATTCAATGAGGAACTAGAACTTGTTTGGACTTTCAATGAAAAATAACAGCCCCACATTCTTAGTGACAACTAAAATTTGAAAAAAAATTTTTCCCTCCAGGGCCTGGAACAAGATTAAGAAAAAGAAATGGAAACCTACCCATATTTTACATTGAACCAGTCTTCCTACCTAAAAAGAAAAAAAAAAAAGAAATAGAAAAACTTAATTTATTAGTCATTAGCTTTCTATTTCCTGGCTCAAAGATCCAAACTCTTTGACAAATAGAAAACTGGACAACCATCACCCTACATATGCCACCAGTTCGTTCGTTCGTTCGTTTCTCTCTCTCTCTCTCTCTTTCTCTCTCTCTCTTTCTCTCTCTCTCTTCAAAGCAGCCAGAGTACTGGCTGATTAAAATTGTGTTTTTAATCCTGCTTTTCAATTATTTTCTTATCAATGTAAAATTTTAGAAAATTAAGAAAAAAATTGATAAATTTTATTTAATTTTACTCTTTTTATACATTTTTTAAGAGAAAGAAAATAGGCAGAGGCCATAAAATTAAATCACAAAGAAAAACAGATAACTAAAAGTTTAACCCTACTAAATATTGAATAAATGAAAATCAAAATTATAATAAGTATATCAATATTTATAAGCATTAAAAAGATAATACTTAGCTTTAGGGTGAGTTTAGATAACACTGTTATATTCACTTGATGTGAATATAAATTGTAATAAATTTTTGTGGGGAGAAGTTTGTTAATAATATTATAGTCAAGGCCCTGAAAATGTTCATGTTGTTAAAAACAGTATTTTCACACGTTGGATTCTATCTTAAGGACAGAATCAAAGATACAGATAAATATTTATATAAAGTATATTTATTACAATATTGTTAATATAGAAAAGCTGGGGTAAAGCTATCAAATAAAAAGGTAATGTTTTGATAAATTAGATACGGTAAATCTTCAAACACTCAAAATTTTATAAACCATGATATAGGAAAATGCCTACCACATCATTAAAAAAGACACAAAATTGTTTATATAACATACATAAAGTAATATTTTATAAGACTATATTGCATATTGAAGAAAATACACAAAAAGGCTCATAAAAGACCATAGAATCATTTTAAAGAATTCTTTATATTTCCCTATGTTTTCTAAGTATTAAAATATTTTGTAAATGACTTGACTCAGATATGCAGTCAAGAATGGAAAGAAATTCCAAGACAACAGAAGCACCTAAGCAAATGTAAATAGATAAGGATGCGCCTCATGCAAATTATAAAAATGTGACTACAGCAAAGGGTATATGTTCTGGGGAAAGAAGTGGAAACATCGTTGGACAGCCAATGTCTAAGCATATTTAAGAAAGTCTGAAAATCAGGATGAATTGTTGATATTTTTTAACTGAGTAGTGATTTGATGGATACAAGGTTCTCCTTAAATTAATATGTGGCAGTGTAGCAGATGGACTAGGTGGAGTGAAGGAGTGGAGGTATAAAAAAGAGTTATTAATTTAATTTGCTAAATGCTTCTGGGAATGAAATGACAATCAGAAACATTCTAAATTCCTCCTCTTGATAAAAGATATCATCAGAGAATCCACACTTATTCCCAAAAGAGAGCTCTGGGGAGATTTAATCAAGAACCAGGCAAGACAGTGCAACATGCAAGAGTGTTATCCACAAGAGAAATTTAGAAGGCTTTTTCTCTAATTTACATTCTTTTGCTATAAGATCTAAGGATCAGAGTTCTTCTCCATTATTTATTGTAAAGTTACTTTGATTGTCTCTGATCCCGTTTGTCTCCCAACATGACTGACATGTTCCTCTCTACTTTAGACACATTTCTAGTTTTTTTATCTCAACCTGTCTAGATTTTAAATGTCTGCAAGGCCTCATCTAAATTGATCTGAACATTTCAGAGGTACTTGATTTGAAGCCTGGTTCACTCTTCACTAATTACATAACCTCAAGCCACATAACTCAGTCTCAGTTTCTTTATCAGTAAAATGGGAATAGTTCTACTAATTTTGACAGATAGTCATAAAGATTAAATTAAATGAGATTATGGGATATATCTGATACATAGTATGGGCACATATATTTTTTCCTTCATCTCTTATTTTCTTGTGACACCAAAACATGAGTTCCTAACAAAGGCAAGAGGAACAGCAAGTAGAGTTGATTTAGTTGGGGCCCAAAGTTGTGACAATTGCTATTATTATTGTTTTTTCATTTGTTTGTCTTTGTTTGTAATGGTTATTATGCCAATTTATTAGCCCAGGGGATATAAATAGAATATTCAGTTGCAAAATAGCTGCATTATTAAAAAAGAGATTCTTATAACTTTGCCAACTGGTTAAAAAGAAATAATTTATAAAGATTTTTAAAGTTGAATCTGTACAATGTATATTTTATTCTGTCCATTCTTCTTAGAAATGAGGCTTAATGACCATCAGGGAGGGTACTTTATTGTTTTCAGTTCTTTGTTTGTTTGCGTTGTTTTCAGTAGGACTAAGTAAACTTGCATCCATCTACCTTGTCTGGCTCACTCACTATGGTGAACGACTAACTTCCCATTGTTGTCTGCTGGATCAAACCAAGAAACCTATGGCCACAGAACAGAGCAAATCAAATGATATGTGAGGAAATAAAATAGATGCCCTTGGCCTCAGTGGCACCATGTATTAATTGAGTTCAACTGGTCACAGTGAGACCAACTAAGGGGAAATGTTCTAACTGCTTCAGTACCACAGAGAGCTTAAATGCGATGATGAAGCCTTGAAGATTGCTGCAGGACAGCACAGTGTGCTTTACCGTATTTATTTTTCATGAGTTTTCTCTTGCCTGGCTTTGTAAAACATTCGTCCCAATAAATGATTTACCATGGCAGAAAAGATGCAGGAAATTGATCTGCGCTCACCTTCAAACATTATGAAGGCCCTGAAGTCTAATAAGGTTCCAGAGAGGATTCTGAGGTGGCAGACACTTATGAACAGAAAAGAGAAAAACACACTAGGAAAACATCACACAGACTAATCTATCTTTCATTTCATTTTAACATTGACCATCCTGAATGTTCCTTCTTTGAAGGAAGGCCATTCACTTCAAATTTATTTTTAGTTAATGAAGGTAACCTTTTAAACTCCATTAGCAGCTTCTTTCTCAGCCTAAGTGTAGAGATACCTGTGGGATTTGAGAGATATACAATTTCTTTTTAGGAAATGTGTTTTTCAGAGACCAAGGGCTCTGCTTCCACAAAATCAAGATTCAGAAACACTCCAGAAAACCAACATTGAATGCCCTAAGAGCAAACATCTTATGCTAGAAAACTGTCAATCTTTGAGAAATAAAAGTAGACCAGCACCTCAGAGTCCCTAACTTTCTTCTTCTTTAACCAGAAAGCCCCACCCCAAGAGAACATCATATTTTCAAGTAGAAAGAAGAGTTGATTCTTTAAGTAGCTAAATACTCTTTAACTAAGGCCTCTGGAGCTCTGTGTATAGAAAAGTAAAGCAATGTGTTAGGAGTTGAGATTGAGAGAGAAACAAACTTCTAACTATGGTGTACAGAACTAGACATGACAAAATTGAGTCACACAGTGTATTGGATCTATGGGTTGAAAGTGAGATGTGGATTTGAATCATAGCTTGTCTACTTACTTACTAAAGTTTATATTTGACATCCATTTGGTACTCTAGCTTAAGCCCTGTGCAGACATTTCTGGGAGTTGGGGAGGAGAGAAGAAGTGAGATAAGATAATGAAGTGATCGTGCTTAAAAAAATCACACATATTCTCACAAGTTACCTCTGAGATCTTCTCTAATTCCCAAAATCTTGGATATTCTTTCATTTCTCTATAAAATGTTAAGTGACCCTTTCAGATTCTTAGTGAGTCATAGAAATAAATGGGGGACCATGAATTCATGTTTAAGTGTGGTCCCTGGGTGAAGGTCTGGTGATTGGCTTCCATATACCTAGCTCCAGCAGGTGTTTCAAATCCTAGACTGGGCAGTGGTATAAATTATTCCTTGAAATAGGCCTTTGGGTTGTTCACAAATCTTTAAAACGAACTGTTAAGTCCTGGAATTCTAAGTATCTACTGTACTTCAGAAGCAATGTATAGTATTGTAAATTAGTTGTTCTCTTTCTCCCTATTTAGAATATATTCCTTTTTTTGCATTCTGTTGGGAGTTAGGCAAAAAAATACGTTAATACCCTTTTGGAAAAATAATTTTTAGGAATGGATAAATGAGTCCATGTTATGGAGGGTTAAACCACTCAACATTCACTTTGCTGACAGACATTTGGGATTTTCCATATGTGATTCTGAAGAGTTAATTTAGATTATATCAGCAAATGTGGTAATCCCAATAGTAGATGTGTTATACCCATAAGTGAATCATAATGTCATCATCAACATATGTTCCGTCTCCACCACGGGTGTGAAATCACAGTGGAGAAATTAAAGTCTTTATAAAGTCACCTGACTTATTCATTTACTTGAGGGCTAAAGGCAGAAAAAGAAAAACTTACACTTCTCAAATATGGACTATATTCATTAAAAAAAAATCACACATATATCAACCTGACATTCAAGCATTATGTAATTTTAGGCAACTGTGGACAAACTTACCCAACAGTTATCTGAACTCTAGGTTCAGCTTCTTTCCAAGTGCTTTAGCTTTGATAGTAGGGACTGATATATATTAATTAGTCAAACAACATAGAGAATCCATCCTCCTATGCATCTGGGTCCCACCTACACAGTTATGTGTGAATTTCTCTTACCTCTCTAAATGGATTCTCTCAAACATGGGCAGTGAAAGAGTCAATCATTCTTTCTTTTCTTTATATCTACATCTTGAAAACAAACAGAATACTTCCATTTCTTTGCAGAGGCCAGCTCTTGAATCACCAAATATTTCCTTGTCAAATTATTCAAACTCCTTTGTCCTCTTTCTTTAATCTACATGCAATACCTCAGCTGCTGGCAATCACATAGTCCTCTTTCCAGGGACATATAAATGCATTAGTAGATCAATGTCGTAATGGTAAGCATCATTTGCCAGATTCTTTGGAGGTCTATGGTGATAGCACTATTGGCTGACGTATACTGCTACAAGAGAATTATGACCATGAGACCTGCACAGTCCACTGAGATGACAGCCTTGAGACAGCTATATTCAGTCAGCAAGAGCTTTTGGAAAAATAAGGGAATACTCATTTGCCAGGCCATCAACATGGTCCTTGTGAACATGCGTTATCAAAGACAGACATTAGAAGTTCTTTGGCACAAAAATAGCTAGAATTTAGGCAGCACAATAGTCCAAATGGGTTGAACTTGTTAAAACTAAATACGCCTCTCTTTTTTACCTCATGCTTTCATTATCCTGCCTATTTATTTCTATTACCCTACATGCAATCTTCTTTTATTTTCCTATAAAACCAGATCTTTTCTCTTTCTCACTCCCCTGCACTGTCACCCACTCAAGTCTTCAACTCCAATTGCTCACTTCTCATTTCTTCCTTTCCCTTCTCAATCTGTGCCTCAATCTCTTCCTATATGTGATGTTTTGATTTTTTTTTCAATTCATGCCTATTTCGAAGCTCATATAAAATACTTCATAGATTTCAAAGTATCTCCTCGTACTCTAATGAATCTGATGCTTAAAATAATACTACGACATTGGTAGCAAGAGATGTCTTCTTTATACAGCTGAAGACACAGGTACAAATAGAATACTGACCCAATTTTCTCAGTGTGTAATGCTCTGATCTAGAATTAGAACCCTAGTGCCCTTATGATTCTACCTTGTCACACCTGCCCATATCCTTCTCTGACCGCTATGGCTATACATCAAATCTCCTGAAATATAAAGAAATGCACACAATAAAGAAAACAGGCTATGTCTTTAAGACAGTTTTCCCTGCTAATGGTAGAGCCACAGAAAACTATCAGCTAATCCTCTGAGCCTTGAAACCTGTGGGCTGTGCTTCAAAATACATCTTAATTAACCACAGAATCAAGGGATCAATGTGAGCCATTAGAGTGTAGCACTGCACCAAATACAGTGCATTGTGAGAAAGCAAGTAAATCCACAGTGCTCACCCAAACATGCAGATGTACCCCAACATGCTTATCCACCCTGAGGCACCACACTTGTGACAAGCTGAGCAGTCATACTTCAACAGCAGGGGGCAATGCCATCAAGTTTTTTTTTTCAAATGACAGACTAAAATATTTTAATGTCTCCATGCTATTTGATATAAATATACATACTGTCATAATAAACCTGGAGTAAGTCAACGATTACCTATTTGGCCTTTTTTAACCACTTTCCCATCCTGGAGTTACCCTTTCACTTTTAAGGTTTACCTCAACTCAAAAATTTTTATATAGTTTTAGCTGATACACACATAATATTAATTACATAATCTTGTTTTTACACATATAAAAACACTTCCACATGCTAGTGAGTCTTTTCAATATTTCTTATTTTGCAAAAATAGGTTTGATTAATGGATTGTCCAGATCATGCCCTGAAATTAGTTGTTAATTTTCTTATTTTCTGTTTGAGATTTGATAAGAAAATTCATCATCAAAGCAAAATCTAATGTTCAGATCAGTTCAAAATAAAGTTCAGTGCTATAATCTATTTTGCACAGAGAATATGATTATGTTCTTGCAAATATTAGTCAGTCCTATCTCCTGTATCAATCATGGTCCATTCTGGAAGAGTACCAATCTTTCTACAATGTTCTAAACTGTATCTGTGCCAACAGCTACATTTCATAAAAGTACATCAATTCAGAAAATCTCTCGTTTCCATTAGAAGAAATAAATAAGTGTAAACAAATTCCCTTTTGGGCCATAGCCATGTAGTAAAACATTGGCTTGAGAGGCTAAAGTCTAGCTTTAGTTCGCACAATTCTTATGGTTTCCAGAACTTTCTCGTGGATTGAAAGACAATTGCAAAAAGGAATTTTTCTGAGCATTAAGTTGATGTACGTATCGATGCTCAATTTAAGAATGCAGAACCCCCTGGAATCAATAAGAAAATCTCCAAAAAGAAAACTAAAAAATAATAATTTTAAAAAATTTTGGAAAAATGAAGAGGCACAGGATAATGGTCATAATAATTTGGAGTCTGGAGTCTCTATCAGAGAGGAGTTTTGTTTTTCGGTTATCTATACTACCTTGTATCATGTGGTAAGTTAGTTGTTGACTTATTGATTAGTCACTGCATTTCCTTTCAGCACTTACACAAAACGGTTCGATCTATAGAATCAGGTTACAAATCTTCCAAGAGAATACACTTATATTTCAAACTTGTTTCTAAAAATACTTGAAGATTAACTGTACTGTTTATTAAAGTAGCAGAAATAACTATGTGGAAGTAAAGACAGATACATAAAATACAATAATCCTCATAATAATAACTCTTTTTTCTTGAGTGTTCACTATGTATCATTTGGTTTTCTAAATGTTTTACATATATTAATTTATTTAATCCTCACAACTGTATAAGATAGTATTGTTACCCCATTTTAAAGATGAGGAAACAACTTGAAAGGATAATTTTCCTTTGATCATAAAGTTTTAAGTGGCAAAACTGCATTTAAATTCACACAGCTCAGTTCCAGAGTCTGCTTTAACCACCAAGCAATATGGCCTCTCTTTTATCTAGTTTTCTGAACTCCACATCTTTAAGTTCAAAAGTACCCATTGGCACCAACTCAAATTTGTAATCTTTAATCTCAATGGAGTCCCTGAAACACTTGGCCATCCTTATGCATTCTCCCATTTTCCACTGTCCACAAGGCTAAAGTATCCATTTTCATAAGTTCTTCAGTCCACATTGACGTAAGCCACATTGTCACAAGAACTCTTATACTTTTTAGAGAAAATTGATTATCTCCAGCATGAACAATTTCAACTCCCCACTAATAACACCCATAATCTATTTCATATGTGTGCAGATACTTGTTTCAAAGGAACTTTTATGCAAATTTGGAGTAAGCCTTCTATCTGGGTTCTGCTATAAAGATCTTTCCCCTCTGGGACCCGGCACTCTTTTCGTTACCTTTTCTATTTCCTAAATGTTTATTCTTCCTTTTCCTGTATCCTCAGTTCCCTTGCATCAGATACATGATCCTCTCCCTATTTCTCTTTCTGACATGGCTCTCCTTTCTTAGCCAATGTCCTGAAAGTATAATCAATACTTACTGTCTCCACTTCTATACTCTTTTCACATTCAATGTCATTAGTTTTCTACCTCTCTCCAAATTCAGGTAAAGATTATTAATTGTCTTATAATTACTAAACCCAATGCATTCTTCCAAATCTTTAGTTCCACCTTGTGAAAATCACCATATTTAATTTTAGGGCTATGATTCTCTTCTGACTACTATCTTTACTCCTTGATCCTTCCTTTTCAGCCTTTTGAATATATTGCTTCCCTCTTACAAACTTTTGAATAGAGATATTCCTGAATGTTATGTTTTTGCTTCTATTATCCCTCTAAAGATTCTTTTTTCTAGATGGAACACTCTCCTATGTTCCAGACCCATGTATCTGACTATTTACTGGGCTTACTACTTTTTGACACTTAAACTCAATATGCCTTATGGCAACCAGCCTCCAAGATGGTCCAAATGATCCATACCTCCTAGTGCTCATGCCCTTTTGACACCCTCTCCCACATTAAATTGTTCTGACCTGTATGACCACTCAGATATTGCAGAAATGACATATGTGGCTTATGAGGCTGTATTATAAAATACATCATGGCTTCTTCCTTGATATCTCTTGATTAGTTGCTCTGAGAAAAGTCAACTACCATGGTATGAAGACATTCAAGCAGACCTATGGAGAAACCCACATGATAAGAAACTAGCCTCTTGCCAATTGCCATGTGAGTGAAACATCTTAGAAATAAATCCTCTTGTCTCAGTTAAGCCTTCAAATGGCTGCAAGCCTAGCTAACATCTGGACAGTAACATCGTGAATATACACTTGTTATTTTAAGCTGCTAAATTTAGAGATAGTTTGTTATATAGTGAACTGAACTCTTCCCCAACACTTTTTTGCCTCCTTATGTATTCCTTTTCTCAGTCACTGACTATATTATCCACCAACTTATCCAAACCACATAGCCAATGGCATCACCCGTTCACACCCACCCCAAACACACTTATCACCCATTTCCAATCAAGGCCCAAGTTTTCTCTAATCTCCTTCCATTACAAAGCTCTTGAATCCATCCCTCTATCAATAACTCTGCCTAAGTCCTGCCTTCTACATTTCCTTCCTGAATTATATCAGGACTACATCTCTAAATTATTCTTCATCTTCTTTAAGTTGGATCTTTAAAATGCAACCATTAGATCATATTCTCCAAAATCATACCCTTTAATGCACCCCATGTGTTCTAAGGTTGCTTGTTTATAGCCTTATCTCCTGCCACAATCTACTAAACATGATTTTCTAGGTCCTATATTCTTTCATGCTTTTAAAACTTTTTCTGCTAGGACAATTTTTTTCTCCATTTCTCCCTCCTCTTAGCTGTAGAGGCAATCTTGACTTTGAAAACTGAATTGAAGGATCACTCCTTTAAATAATACTTTCATGTATAATTGACAACTTCTTCCTTAAAACAACTACTGTGTCCTCGACACACTTCCATCAGGGCACTTAAAAATGCTTTTAATATTTGCTGACTTATAGGTCTGCCTTTCACTACAACAAAAACTCATGGAAGATGTAAATTATGTCTTTCTCATCTTTGTAGCTCCAAGAAATGGGAGAGAGTGTGGTATACATTGGATGCTCAATAATTTCTAGAATAAACTGTGACTAGTTTATTTCAAATTAGATTAGCATTTCAACATTATAGATATAGAGATAGATACATAAAGATAAAAAAAAAGTAAAGAACCATCAACTTACCTGATATAGCCAAAGTTTTAATACAACAACAACAAAAATTCATTCAAGTTGATCTACTTAAGTAGGGTAGAAATATATATTTCATCTGTTTTACTATGACTGTTCGAAAGATAAAAGCAATAAATGCTTGCCCCCCATGTTCATGCCATGAAGACAGCCTTATAAGAATAAAATATGTGAAATATTTCAATTCAGTTTTCTTGTGCTGTATGGATTGCTTAAAAGAGAAAGTAGAAAGTACAGAAAAAACAGGACAGCGCTGAATCTTTACAGACAATTATACTTCTAACATGTTCCCACATATTCATGCTTGATCATTCATGCCCTTTCAAGAAACAGATCACTGCCAGCTAGAGCAATATGAAATCATTGACCCTAGGAGTTCAGTTATATCTCAAGCACAACTTCTGAGGCCTTATATAAACTTAATTAACACAAACTATCTCCTGTAAGATTTTAAGAATAATGCTAATCAAATTAATCAACGATCACAGAAAGGCTTGTGCCACCATTTGTAAAAATGCATTTTTAAAATAATACTTGTTCTAATTATGGATATATTTAAAGTGAAAATGTTACAATTGTTATTTAGAAATATATTTTTCACAAGGGAACTGGAGATGGCACTCTGCACATTTTTTTCTTTAGGAGAAAAGTATTTCAAGAGTGTTATACTTGCATTAAGAATAGGGAATTTGTATAATTCTCAATTTAAAACATATTTCTAATTTAGACATTTTGATAATTAGTGAATGATATAAAATAAAGGAAAGGGGCAGGCTAAGTTCTGAAACAGTCAAGCAGGAGTAAAATGACAAGGTTCTGTAAAAAGTAATGTAGAAAAATAAAATTAGCTTATTAGCGGTGAGAGGGGAGGATGTAGTTGAGAAATAGAAAAGCTAGATGGTAGGTGAAAGAAAAAAAAAAGTAGCTAAACCAAACTAAGGACTTACTTATTTAATCCTAAGAGGCAAAACCAATTATTATCCCTTATTTTATAGATGAAGAAACTGAAGTATAGATCTAGTAAGTAGCCAAAGCACGACCAAACAGACTTCCATGGATTTCAGTAGTTTTCAGTTGCTAATGGCAGTCTGTGGTTATACATCAGGATTAATGCTGAAAGAAGTATTGTGTTTATTATTGGGTCATGATGCTGCATTGGCTATATTCAAAGAGAGTCTCTATGTCTCAGTCCAAAAAACAAACAAACAAAAAAACAAACAAAAACAAAAAACCTCTCATCTCTCTGATAGGAAGTTTTTCAGAAGGTTAGAATTATTTTAACAGCATTTTAGTCTCTTAAGACATTCTTCAACATTTCTATTTTTTAAATTCACTGTCCCAACACAGCAATGTTATCTTTTTACTGGGCAAGCCAAGAGAAGCCAGCTTAAAGAAGGAGCTTAGGGTTGGTTGCATTAAGTCCAAGTAGGCAAGCAGAGCCAAGAACCCTGGAGGTAACCAAAAGAAAGAAGGAGCAGGAGGGTTCATTTGTTTTCAGTGAGCAGAATAGTTGCTTGAGCTGAGATGGTCTGCTCTTATTCTCTTGCCCTATGTGGGAAGTTTTGTATGAACATATGTTGATTAAAATCAGGGCTTACATTACACTAGCTAAGTGGATAAAACCTACGAGGTGGGCAAAAACAAGCAAATCTCTTTAATGCCTGTCAAAGTAGAAGTGATATATATAACGTCTTACACTGTATGGATATTTTTAGGTCCTGTATGTAGCTTCTGGTTCTTTGAGAGCTGTATGATATATAATCTCTAATTTAACTCTATTCTTTCCACAAATATTTCAGTGCTCCCCTTCTTGATGTTCCCACTACATGGTTATACCCAAAGATAGAGTACCTTTTTGATTAAATGTCTACTCCTAGAAGAGCCTTGGTAACACCCAATGTCATAGGTAATTGGAGACTGGACAAAGTTGGGAAGATGCAGTTCAATAGGTTAAAACCTCAGAATATGCATTCTTAAGTACAGATTTATTTTCTACCCTACCCCAGATCCCTAGATAATTCTGGGAACTACTGTATGAAATATTAGTGTGGGAGCAACTTATGAGAGGACTGAGAGTAGGGAACTCCAATAAACATTCCCTCATGGACACCCTGAGTGCTGGACTTCTTGCACTACAATGTTCTTAATCTGCTTTTTTAAGGGCTCGGGATGCTATTAGGGAGACAGCTGTTGAGACTAATAATGCCAAGGAAAGTTGAACTTTTCTATGTATACGTTCTTCTTGTGAAAAAGACCCATGAGAGTGATAAGAGATGGTATTTTCCCTTCAGCTCCCAGAAGGCTATGTTAATGAAAACCTCTCAGATGTAAAGGGACAATGAGAATTGTATTAGGAATCTAAATACATCCCATGATAGAGTGGCTGTTCCCTGGGAGGAAAATGACAAAGACTCTTGATTTCTCTAAGGAAACTGCATTAAAATAGTATTTATGAAATGACTATTCCATAGGGCAAAGAAAAAGACTGGAAGACATAGGGTTTGCCCTCAGAAATTAAGTCTAGTTAGAAGGTACAGTCATTCGCAGGTTAACAGGGATATGTTCTGAGAAATGAGTCGTTAGGCTATTTCCTTGTGTGAACATCATAGAGTGCACTTATACAAATCTACATGGTATAACCTACTACACACCTAGGCTACATGGTATAGTCTATTGCTCCTAGGGCGCAGGCCTGTATGGATGTCACTATATAAAACGACATGAGATTAAATCAAGCACATTGAGAAAATGATGTAATCAAGAAATGCAGTAAAAGTGAGATGTATGAGGCTGCTGCCGGAGTAACACGAATACTATTTCACAGCAAACTTTTTTTCAAAAGTAGGAAAAGTACACTTTAAAACGCTGAAAAAAAAAAAAACTATACTATAGTAAACACACAAATCAGTAACATGGATTATTATCAATATAACGTGCTATAGTCATATGTGCTATTCTTTTATACAACTAGCAGTGCAGGTTTGTCTATACAACCATCACCACACACATAAGCAACACATTGTCCTATGACATTACAACAGCTATGACATCACTAAGTGATAGGAATTTTTTGGCTGCATTATAATCTCATGGGACCATTGTCGACTACGTGGTCCGTCATTGACCGAACCATAATTATGTGGCACATGACTATAGTATGAAATGTTTCTACAGATGTTGAAAGTCAATCTGTTAGGAAAATTATATTGGGGATTCCTGTACTTGCTGAAAAACTGGGACAAATACAATCTAAATTCCCTTACAATACAAAGATTCTATGTCACTTTATTCCTCAAAATTAAAAAAAAAAATTAATGTTAGCTAATTGTAAAATAATATCCCTGCTTAAAGTAATAATATAGGGAAAAAAAACAAAAAAGCTTGTTAACATCTTGGTAAATCTTGTTCCATATAGCTCTCATAATAAGGATAATAGTTACATTATTTGCATATTTTGTATAAATCAGGCATTATATTAAAATTTTTTATGCTTACAATCTCTTTTAATGCTCATGCTAACTCTATTAGGTAGATTCTATTATTTCCCCATTTTGCAAATCAGGAATTTGAAGTGCAGAAATATTAAGTAGTTTACTCAGTTACACAACTGGTAGGAGGGGTATATAAAATTCTGGCACTCTGACTCAAAACCCACGTACTTGACCACTGTTATATGGACTTAGTATTGTCCAATTAACAAGAACTATCCATATGTGGTATTCTACTTAGACAATATCAATGCCGTCTTAGTATACATTACATTTTGGAACTTTCCTTCTTTGACCCAATAGTACATTGTAAACATCACTCCAAGTCAATAAATATAGATCTATTTCTACAGATCTAAAATCAACATTTTAAATTTATATTAGAAAGAGTCTATAATTTTATACATATCATATACAATATCTTATTGGCTCTAAGTTAATTAAATTTAGTTCAATTCAATAAACACTTATGGACAATCCATTTGTTAGGCATGACACTAGAAGAAGCAATTTGATCCCTGTTCCCAGTAGCTCTCAAGTTAATTACAATCTATGGAATTCAAATCTTCCAGTCTCACTGATACACCTCTCACTGCCCAGGCCTATAATCATGAAGAGTTTGTACATATTGGGCAAGTGTAGGATAGCAGAGACAACTAACTTTGATGATTTTAGGAAAAGTTTAGGGATTATCTGTAACCCAGTTCATCTCACCTTACAGTGAGTGATGGACAGTGTATTACAGTAGCTTCTAACACTAGGGTCATTCAGTATTTTACAGGTCAGTATAATCAAGCTACATAAGAAAGAATGGGACAAGCCTGTCAGTGAAAGATTGCGTGGTTAGGAAATCCATCACATCTCGTCGTCCCTTTGAATTATGATGTGTCATTGTTCATTTCTTTGTAATGCTTGCACGTTGGCTCATGTTATTCTGTCAGTGTTTATTCTCTCTATTGTTTAAACCATCTACTGTTCTTGCCAAATGTAGAAAAATGAATATGCTCTGCCCAGAGGAGAGTACCACAATAACGGAGAAAGGTTGATGGTTGTCAGAAAGGTTTACTATTAAAAACTACGCTAATACTGGGAAGTAAAATAGTGTAGTGGTTGAAAATTTTGATTAGGGTCTCATCCCAGTCCAATAATGGATTTCTGTATAAATGTAGGCTAATGTATCTGCATTTTTACTACTCATGACATTGGGACAATATTGGTTTTTACCCTATGAGGCTTTTTTGGGGATTACAGGAACCGATTGATGCCTTTAAAACTGCCCAAACTGTGCCTGACACGTAGTAAATAAGTGCTCGCTAAATAAGTTTAAGACCTAAAACAGTCTTAAACTCCTCTCTAGCACTGATTGATTACTCATGTTTTATAACTGTGCTCATTTCCTTTGCAAAATATTAAATATTGAAAGAAATCAAAACCGCAGATACTATAAAATATTTTATGTAATTGCATTCAAACATGTTCATCTGCTCACTAGATGTTTCCACTTGGATACCCAGTAATTGTAGTAAAAATATGTTTGAAATTTTAAAAATAATTTGTACAATTCCCTTTGCATCATTTATCTTAATTCTTATTATTACTTACACTTTTCTTTTCACTCCTGCATTCTCAACCCTATTCAGGTCAACTTATTCTTCCTAGACTCTCTTCTTTCCAAGACTACCATTATGTCAGCAGTTTACTTAGAATCTCTATTCTGTTCTGAACAAAGTCCTTAACATTTTAACATTTTAATTAAAACCATTTCTTCCTCTTGGTTAATATGTTTTAACCAGAATTACCACTGATATCCAAACTTCTCTAAGTCTGTTACCTGCCCCTTCCCCATACTCTGCCACCTTCTCCAACTCAAAGGGCTGCTAGGATGAGAGATCTGCTTATTCTTTGCTCCCAAATGAGCTTCGAACAGGCCTCGTAGTTTATTATTTCAAAGGTTCCTTTTCTCTTGTTTGTAATCACTTGCCTCCAGGAAATACTCTGGCTCACAATTTCTCAATATCCCGGAGATATTCTGGTGTCATATTTCTTCAACTTTGGCATCCACTAGTGGTACCACCCCTTATCTTTTATCATCATTGGAAACTAATCCACTTCCAGAATCTCAAATTTGATATTCTCTCTCAATCAGTCACTCGGCAGATTTTGTTTTATATCTACTATATTGTAAATACTGTTATACACACTGAAGACACAATGAAAATACATCATGGTTTTTGCCCTACAGGGCTCCAGTTCCTTCCTTCCACCCATCCTACTTTTCTCCTCTTATTAACATCAGTTTTCATTTTCATTTTATCTTTTAGTTCCTTAATCCTCATTATTCTATCATTCTGCCTTAGTTGACTGAACTCTATCTATGATCGAACATTTTAGAAATAAACACTACCACAAAGGTCCTGGGCCTTCCAACTTACCCATCTGCTAATTTACTATCTTGGGTTAGCCTCATAGAACTGTTATATCTCAAGTGTTACTGGCAAAATGTGCAAAAAAACCCCCCACAAAACAAAAACAAAAACAAAACAAAACATGTCTTTTACTTAAACACACATACAAACACAAAAATTCATTTCTTGGCTTGGCAATTCTCTTAACAGTCCTTGTATGAATATCGAAGGCACAAGAGCATAGAACAAGATTAAATAATTGGTGGCAGGGTACATGACTATGACTTTGTGCCAGGTACAATAGAGGGCCCAAGCCCTAGAACTGGGGCAGAGGACATAGTCGGATGACCAGCCAAACTGATGTGATTCTGAGTCACCTAGATAAATAAAATGAAGCTTCATAAATCTCTCTTTCCTAGAGAGAGAATTATCCCAAAATCTGGCATAGGGTAATCTTGCAATTAGAGGTGGGTAATTCTGAGGACTTTATTATCTAATCCCCACCCCCAACCCGGAAGAGAACATAGTTTGTTTATTGTTCTCTTTATTGCTAACTTTAGCCTTAAGCACATACAACCATTTATCATAAGCACTGTTTCATATGAATATGACTTGCATTCCTATATAATCTGCAAACTTCTAGAAGGCAGGCTCTATATTTTACATTTCTTTTTTTATCCCCCTCCATTCTCAGTTGCACAGAGTATGAAGTCAATAGATACCTAGCGAGTGATGGCACAAACTATACTCACATGGTGAATAAAACTCTAAATAATGGTTCAATTGCTTTTATTTAGGTGAATACCCACATTATTTCTCTCTTGTTGGTGAATCTATGCATTACTGCTAATAACATACTTGAAAATGAAGCACTCCTAGAGGAGGACAAAAATAAATAAATAACTATGGGCAAAATGTGTGTTGAAGTATAACATATATCAATAAAAACTATAAATAGCCAAGATTCCTTTTGAGAAACTTGAAGAAATATTTGAGATATAATTAATGCAATTCTCTATTCTACATTTGGAAATTATTACACTGTCATTTCTGAGCTCACTACTCTTCCTCCAACATTTCAGACTCAAAAAGCACTGTTTTCTCCTAATGCTTCTCTTCCTACTCTTCATCCCAGCCCAGGGATCATTAACTATTTCTAATGGTCCTCTATAGCAGAACCTTCTATTTGATTTCCTGGTTATCTTTTCATTTGTATCTTGTGAATTTCATTGTGAAAGTCTAAAATAAAATTCTCATACTTGGAGAACATTTTCTTCTGCATCTTCTTTCATTACCATTAGTTGGCTCTATCACCTGGACTCCAACATAATCATGGAACACAATCAAGTATTCCACCCAACCACCATTTCTAGCCAAGAGTTCAGCTTGTAGGTACAGTTAGTACCTGGAGTGTGTTAAATCATTTCACAATAACATTTAAATGAGCTAAATCTGACCAAATATGATACTGTATAAAAGGAACAAGAAACGACTTAAATTTTATTTTGACTACAATACACTATCTTAAAACAAACTGGCAGCCAATGCATTTTCCATATGACCAAAGCTTTTTGTAATTCTTAACATACTTCAATGAATTTTGGTTGGATTTTTATACACTGAGAAGTAACAGGATGATAATACCACTAGTTTCCTATATTACACAGACACAGCTGGCTATAGAAATAAACCAAGAATTCATCAGTTAGATACACTTCATAATAATCAAGATGAGCCAGTCATGGAAACAAGACTATTCACTGGTTATCTGGATAATGGGATTACAGAGTTAATTATTAATTCTTTAGATTACACAAACCTTAAGAGTAATAGAAAAATTAGATTAGAATTCTCAAATTACCTTGAGAAATTGGAGAAGTAGCCAAGCATAAATAGAAACTTCTAGGAATAAAAATGAATAATGTTATGATTGCAGAAAAATAACAAAAAAACTAAAAAATGAGAAAAACAAATATGTAAATCTAGAAGTCAATTTATTAGCCAAATAGCAACGCAGTTAAAGGTATCCAGTGAAGAAATACGTACTTGACATCCACTCTATAATCATTGATTTAGAAAAACGTGGGATGCATGATTGGAAAGCTAAAGTTTAGTAACCTTGACATTCATAGTCATGCCAAAGCCTGACTAGCATACTTGTTAAATTCCTGGTCTCCACAATAATAGAAGGTAAAAACATTAAAATAATTTAGTAAAACATAGAGATAGAAGGATAATACTTACTGAAAATATTTAAGGAAAAACTTAAGAGATTGAAATTATTCATCCTTCAATTAAATACATAAATACGTGGAGTTTTAAATTGTTTTTGTGTTTACGAAAATGGTGAGAAGCAGTTGTTTTCCATTTCTATAAAGAGAGAAAATATGTTCAAATTAACACAAGAATGATTTAAGAGAGTTATAAATAATACTTTTCAGAGGAAAAAAAAATTGGCTTTTAAGTCTGAGGTTTTTTCTTCTTCCTAGATATCATTAAAGGCAGGAGAGATTTTAATTTCTCTTAGATTAATAAGAGTAATGTGGCTTAAAGATTTCAGTGTTTCTGAATCTCTGGAGGTAATGAGGATCCTAGAATAATCTGTTTTAGGTCTAGAACAGTCATTTGGTAGGAAGACTGGTCAAGAGTTGATGAGAAGCCCAAATACTTTGGACAGTAGGCTACCAGGCAAACAAGATGTCATTTGATATTTTCACCCTTAGGTCACCGAGACATGAAGCAGGTCGTGTGTTTAATGCAAGCAGGTAATTTGTAGATACTAAGTATTCATAAAAGAGAAGATTAAAGAGACTTTGAATAATAGGGCACTAAGTTATTCCTCACTTGCAGAACCAGATGTGGCACACCGAGGCTCCTCTGCCCTTATTAAATAAAAGACGACACTAGGAAATGGTAGCTACAGGTAGCTGAAAGCTCCTGAGTGAACTGGTATCTTGTCAGCAGCTACTGAGAGCTATTTTTCTCTCCAGGGAATCTTTACTATGGTTGATAATTAAAACTACTGAAAAGCAATGAACATGAGAGACTGTCCCCTAACTCCAACCTTCCTTTCTTGCCTTGGTGGACACCCCATAGAGGTTAAAAAGATCTTTTCATTATACACTAAGAATATACATTGTGTATTTGTCAAGACTGAAGCTTGAACTGCACTAGTTTTCTGAACATTTTTAGAAGGTTACATATCATTATGTTATGGCCACGTTATCCTATAAGGGAAACATCCCAGGTTGTAGGTATATGCTAATAAAAGTTTTTGAGATAGGAGTTGCAACCCATTAATTCAATAAGCAATGAAACTAATACAGTTATTTTCATTTTTCAAATAATGGAATAGAATGGAATAAAAAATATAAAAATTCATCACACAGAGTAAGGCTATGTATTACTTTGCGAAACAATTGTTTCAGTTATACATTTATGTTAGGGGATATGGATATAGGTATAGATAGATATGCACAAATATAATCAGTGGGTCATGATATAAAATACGTTTCTTACTATGGGTTCTTGTATGCAATATGAAATCCAATTCTCTACGAGATTATTGGGGGTCTTCAAATTAAGGAGACGTCTCCGTGCCTATGCAACACCAAATAGCCACAGGCAGAACTGAACATGTCAAACAATATTCCAGTGACCTAGAACATATTCAGGATCTCAGAAGACAGTTCGATCTCTACACACAAGCACAACACAGTCCTTGGGTAGACTCACTTACTTCTTCCAGGGAGGGAAAAGAAGTGACTATCACCTCTTGGTTTGTTTCATTAAATTTGCCCCTGGACTACGCTGACAGTACCTGCATTGCAGATTTTTCTCTCAAAACTTTATTGATAACATATTAATAAAAAAAAAAACAGATTCTTAAAAATCTCAAGTATCTATAGAAGAACACAAGTTTGACAACTAAAATATTTACATTTTTAAAGCATGTGCACAGTGCCAAGCAAAGAGATATCTATTCAGACCTTGCACGAGTGTCATGTTTAACATTGTCTAAAACAGACACTTGACTTGTCTGATCGAGGGTAGCTGGCAAATGAAAAGCTTTCTAAACACAATCCAAAATGACCCATCTTCAAGACTGTTGTCACACACCCAGGCTGACTTCTACAGAAAATGGACACTGACATGCTCGAGGCAAAAGTTAATTCCATACAATGGCCAGAGATAAAGTCACAGAAATGCTCCAGAGTACAAGAAACCCAGTGATTGTCTGGGCTTCTATAAAGAACAGCAGCTTCTGCTTCCCATTATCCTTCTTTATGCTAGTTTCCTTTCTCCCACCAAAAAGTGAAACTGCTGAAGCCCAGAGTCAATTGTGACAAGGGCAGATGCCAAGAAGAACAACAACAGCAAAAATATGTTAATGATGCTCTCAACACTGCCAGTTCTTCAATTCCATTCAATTATCTGTACCTTTTCTCCTGATTTCCATGACTTCAGGACGTTATTTATCAAGTGTTCCATAATTAATCAGGCACCAAGCTTGACAGTGCTAATGAGACTCTATTTACAGCACCCCTCCCCCAAGCCATTCTCCACCCCTAATTCTCACACCTACTGTATAAAGCCTCCTTCTCCTTTTCCTTCTTACAGTGGCCTTGGGGCTTTTGAAATGATCCCCGACAAGAAGAGCACCTCCTGACAGTTTCAAATATAATTAACATATAAGCAAGTTACCCATCATTATTACTCACCTAAAGATAGGAACTTGTTCTGTTCATAGTGTGTGACTGTCAACGCCCTATCACTTTTCTCCTTCCCATTATCTTGATCCCCACCTCACGGGCAAGCTCTCTAAATCACAGTCCCATGACTACCCCCCCTATTTTTTTTTTATTATCTATTTGCTGTTTTTCTTTTCTTTGCTAATTCCTTGTGTTCATACATTTGTAATTTTCCATTCCATTTTCCTCTTCCTTTTAATCCATCTGTAAAGACAGTAATTTTCATTCTACCTTATGAAAATCTTTGAAGATTTGTAATTCTTCTTTTTCAGTTCTTTGTAGTTTTCCTGCTCTTCGTTTTTGTTGCCGTTGTTTCGTTTCATTTTCTTTTGTTTTTGTAAATGTTCTCTCCTTCCTTGATACAAAAAACCTTTCCCATTTTTAAATTCTGTATGCAAGGCATTCATCTCTCTAATTCTTTCTGACCAGAGTAGTCATGGATCAAAGGTAAATTTTAAAGAGAGCTGTCCTCTACGTCAGGCTCTAGCTCCTGCAGTGAGTCACTGCCTTTGCCTTCTGCCTCTGAAGACAGAATACCTCTCCTGAACACATAACCCTCAAGTAGCCAGGGTACGAATTAAAATAGAATCCTGCTTTCCCATGTCCTTTTTCTTTGTATCAAGGAAATTAATGGGAACAAGAAATGAACCCAGCCTAAAGTTATCAAGTTTTTAAATGATATAGCTAAGACTTCAATCACATTCTCTTAAATCCTATATTTCAGGGCTTTTAAATTACATTCTAGGATTCCACTATTTGAATAGGTTAAATTTACCCTATGTCTCATGTAAAGATTTCTCCCTTTTTTTAAGTTATCAAATGCAGTCCCATTTACAAAATTTAAGGAAAAGAGGGCATTTAGTTCTCTCTATAATAAACATACTTTAAAAAATAAGTGGTACTAGTCTGCTAATCTAACCATGTCCAAGAATGACTTAATGTGAACCACCTAATATGAACCTAACAAATTCTGTCTTTCAGAGTCTGTAATTCCAATCTTGAAACTATGTTTACACAAAATACATATATACAAAGAAAAAGAAAAACTATTTTGAAATTATCATTTTCATACCTCAATTAGATAATTGATTAGTTATATGTTTCGTGATGGTCTAGATATTGATATTTGACCTCATCAACTAATTTTCTTAAGACAGGAATCTCTCAAAGCATGAACCTAAAGAAAACTCAAAGTAAAATAAAACCTTTATAATTATTCTTGTTTTTCTGAAAACAATAAGACATTTCTCCAAAGATCTTCAGGCAGCTAACTGAAGTGTCTTGGGAAGAGGAAGACCCAGACTAACTCTCTCAAATAAAAATAAGTGGAGATGTTTGAACACAATTTCTCATTTTAATATAGCTCAATTTTTAATTTTGTTTCTTTTATGACTAACACTTTTTGTGTCCATTTAAAGACTCTGCCTTAAAGATATTGTTTTACTATCCTCACCTAGATCTATAATTTATCTGGAACAGATTTTGCATATGATATGAAGTTTATCTGGCAAAGAACTCATATTTATAACATGTAGATGATTCCTAGAGATCACTAAGAATAGGGCAAATAACTCAAAAGAAAGACAGGAATGAAAATTTAACTTTATGAAAGAGAATATCCAAACATTGATGACACATGAAGAAGTGCTCAAATTCTTTAGTTACCAGAGATGTTAAAACAAAAAACCACAAGGTGACCATAAAACATTCACCAAAGTGGCCAAAATACAAGACAAATACTTTAAATGTTGTCAAGAACATGGTGCAGTTGATACTCTTCTATGTTTTGGCGGAGTATGAATTAGTATAATTTCTTTGACAGACAGTTTGGCAGTAAATTTAAATACCCCATAACCCATAAATACCACTTTTCCCAAAGGAAAATATGTACATAGATTCAAGAAAATACAAGAATGTCATAGCAGCTCTACCTATAACAACATGTAACTAGAAACAACCCAAATGTACATCCAAAGCAGAATGGACATATAAAATATGTTTACATAATAAAATATTTTAGAGCAATGATACATCCAATTCCATGGATGAATCTCACAAGCAAAACACTGAGCAAAAGAATCCAAAGGCAAAAAAGTGCATATCGTATGACCCCATCTATATAAATTTTAGAAGCAGGCAAGATAAATCTATGGTGGTAGACACTGCTTATCCCTGGGGGCGGGGTGCTGCAGTGTCTGGCAGAAATAGTTTCTCAGAAATGGTAGTGTACTATTTCTTGATCTGGTGACAGTTATATATGGTTATTAAATGGTTAATTTATTAACCATTTTTAAATCTATTTTATGCATCAATAAAAATTAACTTTAATAATAATAAGCAAAGTCGACTCTGGCCTTAACGAAAAATATTTACAGGGGAAAATGTACTTCATCAGAAAGTGGTTCTAGTATTATCCTGTGAAGCCTAAAGGGCAACGAAAGTAACTAAAGAAGAAGATACAAAAATAAAATCACCAGCCAGTTTTTTTAAAACACTACTATGTGTATATCCATGAATAATGAAGTAAAAACAGACACTTGACCTTAAAAGAAAGAGGATGTAGATAGGCTTCTGAGTCTAGGAGGCAGTATCTCCAGGAGAAAAACTACAAAAATAGTGAAAACTGTGGAAGTTAGTTTGTGACTATCATTTAAGATACTCTTTAACTGATGTGAAAGTAACACATACAAGTGGAAATATTTAGGATTTAATATTTAACATTTAATAGAATAGAACTAGAGAAAATGATGAGGTCAAGACATGGATTATGAATCTGGAAATCACCTGAAGACAAGGAAAAGTGAGTACTCAAGGAAACAACTTTAGAGGAACTGGCCAAGGACCAAACTTGGAATAGATGGACACATAGTAAGGCTGGGACTGGAGGAGTCAGAAAAATGGTAAAAGGACTTGAATGGTAAAGTACATTATCATAGAAGCCCTAATAAATGTTTTCATTGAAACTCTTCACAAATATTCTTTCCCTCCTTTTTAGCATAAATAATATAGGATTGTACTTTTCTGCCCACTTTGAAGTTAGGAGTGACCATGTGGTTTAATTTGGTTGATAAAATGTGAACAGCTTTAAGGTGTATTTAGGAAGCAGTATGGGCCTTGCCAAAATCCCTTCCTCCAGCTATAGTGATTGTAGAGATTATGAAGATAATGAAATGGATCCTCCCTCAGCCTGGGTTCTGGAACTACTGAGTACAATGTAGAGTGTCTCAACCTCCAACTCCTATTGGAGATATAGTACGGATGCAAGGAAAACTAAGGGTCTTTGCACTCCTGTCTTGTGGACCTCACCTTCCCTATAAAACTGCAAGAAGAGATCAATGGTACAATTCAGCATTTTCTGTTTCTACATTCGGGTGGATGAGTACTACTAGGAAAAATCAGGTAATCACACTACTACAAATTCCCACTCTGCAAAATCAGTGAGGTCTCAGCAATCCTTTTAGCTGAACTCAGTTCCTACTCCCATTTTTCCCAACTTTTCCAAATCTTTATCATCCTCCTCCAGATCCATACACTCTCAACAGAGCATCTGCCCCCCTAAATCATCAAGAGCACAAAGACTACAAGATCTACTCTTCTGTATATTCCCTCTTGCCCCTTTCAACTAACTTAAATTCACCTATATCCATCCTTATTTTTGTTCTTTCATTCACAGAGAATGAAATGTCCTTCCATCTTATTAAGCAATCCCTTCACCACTATTTAGTACTGCCTCTTCTGGGACCTTGCCCTGTTAATGTAGTCCTTCTCTTCCCATTGAATTCGATTTGTTACTCTTTACTTATTGTCCCCTTTTTTGGTCTATAAATACGTCATTAACCCTGGCTTGAAATTAAATTTCCCTCTAGCTATCATAATCTCCATCTCATCAGAGAGAGAAGTAGGCTCACTCGTACATGTATTCTGTATAAACTATTCTTACTTGAATCATTAAAGACCAAATGATGGCCAATTAGATGTACATTATTAAACCTTTATGTCATTCTTGGTTGCAGTTAAAACTGCTGCCTTCTTCCTTGTTGAAACTCTGGTTTCTTATTGTCTGTGACTCTAGATACCTCTTTTACTATAGATGCCTCTTTTTCCTGACAAGCTTGAAATGATGATGATCTCTAGAGTTCTCTCCTCGGTCCACTGCTTTTCTCACTCTCCCTTGATAATTTCATTTGTTCACATGATTTCAACATTACCTATATGCTCATGACTTCTAAATATAAGTCTGTTTCCAGATCTCTTCCTTAAAACTTGAAATTCATAATCAATTGAAAATTCTGTAGAGTTATACCCAAAATTGGATTCACTATTTTCTTCCAGAACCCATTTCTCTTCTCATATACTCTAAACTAATGGAATTACTATCTACCCATTAACCCAAGACAAAATCTGGAAGTAATCCCAGTTTGTCACTGACTTTAGCAGGACATGTGTTATCCTGTTCTCATTCTTTAGAGTCTTTCCATTTAAGTACATGCTAGCCTGATTTGCTACTACAAATCTCTCCTTCAATTTTGATGGACAACTTTGCTGGACAGAGTATTCTTGGCTGGCAGTTTTTTCTGTCAGCACTTTGACTGTATCATCTTAGTCCCTTTTGTCCTGCAAGATTTCTGCTGAAAAATCTGCTGATCGAGGTTCCCTTGTATGTCACAAGTTACTTTTCTCTTGCTGCTTTTAGGATTCTTTCTTTGTCTTTAACTTTTGAGAATTTAATTGTAATGTGTCTTGGTGTGTGTCTCTTTTGATTCATCCTATTGGATAAATTTTGGATCTGGAAGCAAGGTTAAGGATGCGATCAGCCATAATTTACAAGCATTCTCACCCTTTCTCTCTCCCCTTCCCTTTTGAGACTTTTGTAGTATATATGTATATGTATATGTGTATGTGTATGTGTATATATATGTGTATATATATGTGTATATATATACACATATATATACACACACATACATACACACACACATATATATGTATATATACACACATATATATGTATATATGTATATGTGTATGTATACATACATACATATATACACACACATACACACATACATATATACACATATATACATACACATACAGGTGTGTGTGTGTGTGTGTGTGTCCATCTAATGGTGTCCTATAAATATCTTAAACTATCTTCACTTGTTTTCATTTTTTTTTCTCTTTGCTCCTCTGATTGGATGTGTTCCACTATTTGATCTTGTCTGTTGTTGAAAACCTCTATTGAATTCTTCAATTCAAGTATATTTTTTCAGCTCTCTGATTTCTCCTTGGTACTTTTAAAATATTTTCTATCTGCTAAAATGCTCACTTGTTTATGCATTGCCCTCCTTGGTGAGTATCTTCATGAGCATTATTTTGAACTTCCTGCTGAAAAAAAAATCCCTTATTTCAGTTTAATTGAGATTGATTTCTGGAGATTTATCTAGCTCTTTTGTTGAAATATAGTCTCTTGTTTCTTTATTTTCCTTGACTGTCTGTGCTGGTTTGTGTGCATTGGATGAAACAGTCAGTTCTCCTAGTCTTGAAAGACTGATCTCACGCGGAAGATAAACCTTGTCAATCAGCCTGACCGAAGCTCCTGGTTGCCTCTCTAACTTTTTGCTTGTCTAAACCACTGTCTTTGTTATTAGCAGCTCCCAATAATTGAGGACGTGTGGCAGCGATAACATTAGGGTGCTGGACATGATAACAAGTTCCTTCCAGGGAGAAGTTGAAAGCCTGGTTTTACTGTTGTAGGGAATCAGAGAAAGACAGCAGGGGACATGTCCACCAGCTCAGTCTCCCAGGAAGATTCCAGTCAGCTTCCGCCTGCAGGTTGATTAGAAGCTAAAACCTCAGGATGCGTCTGGGAAAGTATGCAGTCAAACCTCGACCAGGCAGAAACTGAAAGGCAGGCATTTTGCCTGCTCTCTCTGCACAAAGTCCAGGGCAGATAGCTTCAGGAAGTATTTGATCACCTGCTTTTTGTTGTTGTTTAATATGGTACTGTGGGAGTCATGAATGCTGAGTTCTGTTGTCTATCACAGCTAGGTGACCTGTGGTCACCAGAAAAGCTGAAGTGCTAGATATGTGGACCATCTCCTAACAGCAGAAGACGGCGACTTGGTTTCATTGTTGGAGTGAGCCAGAGGGAGAATATGGGGTAAGTGAGCACTAGCTCTTTCAGTATGCCAGACGGGGAGGATCACATTCTGCACCTGGATGCAGGCTGACTAGAAGCTGGACACTCACTAGTAGCAGCAGCTAGGAAGTACGCAGTTAAACCTCTTCCAGGCAGAAACTGGGGGATGATGTTTTTACCTGTTCCCACTGCACAGATCCAGGATATATAGCTGTGGGGGATGCTCCTGCACCCATTTAAAATATGCTTTGTTTGCTATAATACTGTGGTATGCATGAATGCAAGCTTCCATTGGCTTTCAGAGCCAGAAAAGCTGGGGTGTGAGACATGTGGTCTAAACTCTTCACTCCTCACAGAGAAGCTGAAAATTGGTGGTTCCCCTCTGATCATACGGTGCTGTGCCAGGAGTACGGGTCTATGATGAGAATGTGTCTCAGCCTTCCCTACCAATTTTGATGTGGGTATTTTCTCAGTCATCCAATGTATAGGAGTCACTCAATTAGTTTCTGTGTTTCTCTCAGTGGGAATTGCTCCCTTTGAAGCTGTATATTCAGTGTGTCCATGGGAGGAGGTAAATTCAGGATCCTCCTATGTTACCATCTTGGTCTGGAATATTCCTAGTGTGGGATAACTTTAAAGCATATGTTCTATACTGCCTTCCAAAGTTGCTCGGCAGGATTAAGCACCAGTTACCCACAGTGGTAATTTGCTTAAATACATACCCTTTATTGGCCAAATTTCCTTCCCTATTTTACTTCCCCCTTTCCCTGCTGGCACTTTTTCCCTCTCCAAACTATGCTACTTCCACTTCCATTCTCATCTCAGACTCTACTCCGAAAATTACCCAAACTAAGACATCAACTCTTATTTGATCACATAGTCAAACACTTGATTTAAATTGGTAACTATGTCTACACACTATCTACAGCACTTCTACCATGATTTGCACTTTATGCATCACTAACCTGGGCTACTTCAAAGGTCTCCTATTTATCTCTATTTCAAATCCTGCCTACCTCAGATTCATCCTCTACACTGAAAGAAGAGTAAGGTCTTAAAAAGCAGATCTTCCTGTATCACTTGACTGAAAACTTTCAGAGTCTCCCATCACCTACAAGGCAAAGCTCAAACTTCTGATCATGGTGATCTGGTACCACTTGGTTTTAGCCTCATCTCTTCCACCTCTCATGTTATATCCCCAAAACATCAATTAAATTGTGCTCTCACTCTCTCACCCCTGTCCTATCCTATCTATCTAGATAACTAGATCTCACGTCCGTCATACATTAATTAGAAAGCTTCCTTTTCTCTCCTTAACCTCAGCTCAACATCTCCTCAGCCAAAAAAAAAAAAAAAGTTTTCTAACCTCCAACATAAGGCTAAAGTCCACATGCTCTCATATAACTGTTTATATATATATTACTTCTACATCAGATTATATTTTCTATTTATGCCTGGATTATTGCAAATGCTTCCACAGAGATCTCCATGCCTTGAATCTCTTCCCCTTTTGAATCCAAATGACACCTTTCTATGGATGTTATTTTTCTAAAAAAAAATGTTAAAGAAAGCCTCAGCCAAACTGGCTATCTAACCCCATCTGTAATATTCCATTCTGATCTTCTGTTCAAGTTAGGTCAAATTAAATTACTTTCCTCACTTAGTGTCAAACTGCAAGGCTCTTGTATGTTTCTATGCCTTTGTACATGCTTCTGAAGGCAATGGGTCTACCTACCTACTAATCCATCAAGTTTTATCCCAAACATCACTTTTCTACACTAATTTACCTGATATCTTCCCTCCTCATCTGTTAGGAATTTCTTCTACTAGATTCTCTTATTACTGGCACATATTCCCTTCATAATACCACATTTCCTTGAAATTATTTATAAGTGCTTTAAGGGCTGTTCCTTTTCATCTTAGCTCAATATTTGGTACTCAGTAAACTGACAATAAAGAATTGTTGAGAATGAATAAATAAATGAGTAAATTCATGAAAAGTTTGACTAGTTTTTAAAATGAAGATAAACAAAGACAATCACAGAGAAGCAAACAGTTTTGCTCACAATGTGGCTGAGACTTAGAAGCATTTTTGTCCTTCCTGGTGACAGGGCAATTCTCACCTTCTAAACTTGAAAGTAAACTTGAAAACAAAAGATAGAAAAGAAGCAGCAGAGTAGAAACAAAGAAATACAGAAGGAAACAGCATAAGAGAAGAGGCAAACGAAACAGAGAAGGGAAGAGAGAAACAGAGAATATTGCATGTAACACCATCATCAGTTCCCATCTTCCAGATCTGAGGAGTCAGCTTCTTGCAGAGATGACACTGTTTAGTCCTATACATAGGATCCTCATATTCTTCTTCAGCTCAAGGTACTATGTGATCACAGTAACTCAAGAAATAGGAGAGTAAGCCTCATTTCCCCTTGGAAGTACTTTCATATCAAATCTTGTCTTTCATATTGCCATCAAGAATTTCAACTACCAGCCATGAGAAACTGCACATTTTGTTAAAGCACAGAAGGAGAAATAGGCATAATGGAATTAAGCTTCCAGGTTCTCAAGTGTAAGGAGTATTATCTAAAATAACGCTAATTATTTAATGAACTATAGCCACTGCTGGTCATAGCAATAGCCAGATGGATGGAAATGCATTATAGCACCACTTTTGGGTGGCATTTCATGCTCTGAACATCTGTCTGCTATGAGAAAGAATATGTTCTGACTCTATTCAGTCTGACAAGTGTGAGATATACACAGCTCTAACCATAAGTAGAAATTCAGTTAAGACAAACCAATCATTTAGGCTTTGCAGCAAGCAGTGTTGAGAATTAGCGACAACAGATCACTCAGGAAACAGACATAGCATACAAATTTAACTTGAATGCTATCTTTTAGAACAAATCTGAAGCCAAATGGTGGGTAGTTGTGAAGTATTTAGTATGCTAATAAGTGGACAACAGTGAAATGGCACTGTCGCTTCTTCTCACCATATATCCTTATCCATTCATCTTACTCTTCTCCCTCTCAATGAGAAATCCAAAATACTTCACTATAGTTAAACACTGGAGGTACCTAACCCTTCCCTGGCAAATTCTGAGGTTCTCTTCTCTCACAGACTTTTCATCAAGCATAGGTCAAGAGATGCAAGTCTTGGAAGACATAAAAACCCATCTAGTAACTTCCATTAATCAAATATTAAGGACACCATTTCCCCCTTCCCTTGAGTGACATGTTTGTGCTTCATCCCATGGTCCATTTCCTCATCTCCCTTCTGCTGCCTTCCTGTCTCTCTACACCCCTATTATAAGGACAACAATATCCTCAGAGCCATCAAACACATCACAACATGGTAGCAGCCTGAACAAGGATGTTTTTTAAAAGGCAATGTCTGAATATGACAAATGACATTAGCCCCGTGTTTGGCAGGGTCACAGCCAGAGCTGGGCCTGATATTTACAGTATGCTTTATAAAACCACAAACATATTCCTAAATCCCATGGGATGTCATGTCACACAGAACATATGCAATTAATCTCCTATTGTGACATTTATCACCCTTTTCCTCAGGCAAGTCTCTCCCAGGGATGGTTAAGTAGCCGCTGCTGGAGCTGCCACCTTTTAGCAATAGTCACATGTGTGTGTTGCACGGTTTGGCACCAGTGCAACTCCCTACTTGAAGAAGCAGTCCAATAACGTAGTGAGCCTTGAAAACAAGGCTCATACCTAGCAGGTCGCATAGCAAAATCTTTCCCCACTGGGATAAAATATTCGATGCTTGGAAGAGACGCTGGCCTTGGGGAATCGACTGCCATCAGTTTTAAGCATTATATAAAGTTGCCTTAATTTAGCTCTAACATGACCATTTATTTCAAGACTTGAACATACTAAAATTGCAGGAACAGAAGATTCCAATTTAAAAACTGTAGGTTTTAATCTCTACTATTACCTAAATCGAGACAATACTAACAAAATTATTTGAACAGGTAAGTAAAGTTCATTGAAAAATTTTAAAAGCTAGATCTTCATAATCAGTTTATATACTATATCCAAAATTCTAATACCAAGTTCTACCCTTCCTCTATGGTTGTTGCCCAAGTAAAGACTAAGAGCCAGACACTTGAATGTTGTAGCTCCTCTACCCTGCAGCATTAAGACTACCTAGTGGGGCCTGATCTCTACATCTAAACGTCACTATGGCACTGAAAAATCTCAGAATTGGTCAGCTAGACACATGCAGTTGTTAGTCCAAGCCTGAGAAACAATTTAAGTGGTAGTTTTCAATCCTGATGCACAATGAGATCAACATTTCTTTGTGTTACCCATCCAGGAACACATGTGGTGTTAAATTTAACTTTCATATGCTGGCTTTAACTCTACTTTTTCCCTCTAATACTGAACAAAGCATATTCGTGAGTTATAGTGCCCTTATAAAAAATATCATTGATCTAACAAATATAAACTTACATCATTTACATATATTAGTATTTTGCTATGAATAACAAGATACTTGCAACAAAATTCACAACTCCTGGGCAGACTTTAGGATATCAAGACTCTGTGGTTGATGCATGAGTCACCATGATAATCACAGTACCGGCCTTCTCTGACAAACATGGTGCTGAGGTCTTTAAATATTGCATTTAATCGTCATCACAGGCAGAAAGTATTAGACTACTTGCCCAAGTTCACATGATAAGTTTTAAATACAGGACTTGAATCCAGTTTTTTCCTACTCCAAAAACCACATTCAACTACTATCCTTATTTGCAATAACTCCCTACCTCATTCATCATCTCAGAAGTTCAAATGCTCCCCAATTAAGAGTATCAAGGTCTTACAAAAAATTACTGCAACCTGTATTTATAGCCTTACTTATCCCCCAAAATTTTAGACCCAGGTCAAATAAGTTCTCTAAATTGAAAATCCCACAGATGTTATTGCTTCCTTCCAGTGCAATGGTTATCAACTAGGATGATTTTGATCCTCAGGGAGCATTTGACCATCTTTAGAGATTATTTTGATTATCACAGTGAAAGAAATGCTACTGGCATCTAATGAAGTATGGATTTTGCTCAGCATACAACAATACAACAAAGAATTATTCATCTATTTAGACATGTCAGTAGCAGGAGAATGAGAAACCCTGGGGTATTTGATAATGAACTTTGTAACTATCTTCCTTGCATTACATAATATATTAAATAATCCCAGAGATGAAAGACTATGGCTTACATAATTTTGTATTTTACATCCCTTTCCACAACAGTGACAAGAGTTTTAAGTACACAACAAGTGTTGGGGGACTAAATATTTGATGCTCACTCTACCAACACTTGACTCCTTAGGGTAAATCCTGAAATGCACATGGGAAGAGATATGTGGAACAATGGGTGTAACATAGAATTCCATAAATTTTTGAGGTGGAGAACGTAGTCGAGAAAGAACAATCTCATTTTAAGGACCTAGATGATGAGAACCAGAGAAGTCAAGTGAATTGGTTAAGGTCATAGAGCAAATGCCACTTTCTCAGTCCACAGACCGGGATATGTCTTAAATAAAAGCCAAAGTTATACAAGCAAAACATTAAAAATAGAAAGCATCTTTTTTAAAAAGGAAAATGTATCTTTTCCCAGGAGAGTGAAATCCTGCTCATGACATGCGTTAAGTGCATGAGCTGTATTTTTTTTTTAATCATAAACATGCTATGCATCAGTGCTTCCTCTAATCACACTGACAGTGGCGATCAATGCCTTTTACAGAGATTTGTGGAAACCACAAAGAGTCAAACGTTGCTACTATGGAGATAAATGTCCTTGAAGGCTCTCAGCCTTAGCTCACCACTAAATGCCTCCTTGGAGGATGTTTTATTTTATCCCCATGTTATTACTGGAATGGAGCAATGGTTCAGTACTGACTCAGAACAGTATCCCAGGTGCTATGTCAGGACCTCAGTTTATGACTCATGTGAAAGACAGCTCTGTCCTGAATTCTCTTGCCCCAGTCCTGGTGATTCCTCATCCAATTAGTTCATGAGATCTCTTAAGTGACACAGTGGGATATTCTTTATTAAACGCGCGCACACACACACACACACACACACACACACACACACAACCAGGAGTTGAAATTTGATCCAGGTTGCGTTGCCTGTAGAAATTAAGGTCTATGCCTCCTTTAGCTGACCCAGTTCACCAACTTCTGTTAATAACTAGTTCACTACTGCTAACAAAATTTTTTTAATAGTATGAAATTGTCACAATGTTGTATCGATGTCTGCACCAGCAAAAGAGACCAAAGAACTTAAAGTGCCTCACGTCAAAGGAAATTTCTAAAGGGATTGTCTGTTGCTGTATCCTCAACAGCTTGTGCTCAACAGAGAGAAACCAAGCAGAAGAGAATGCCACACTAGCCCAAGATTAAAGAAAGAGGCACTCTGTGCTAATAAATAAGCACAGTCACAAATAATGGAGCAAGGATAAGCCTGCTGTATTGACACACTTATCCTGAGTTTCAGATCTCTGTTCAGATAATGTGCTAGAGATCTCCTGAGTTACTTGAAGAGACAGCGCTCCATTAGTGGATTCCCTACTTATGGGGGAAAAAATGAAGATAATATATTTTTCTACTCAAGGGGAAACTTTTTCCTCTTCTCAAATTGGCTACTGATCTGTGTGCCACAGTACTGTTCTGCTTACCACATTTTCTCACCTCTTATATATCAGAGTCCTCTATTTAACCCCTTCCTCTCTCACATAAAATAAAGTCCTCACATAAATATTAATGTGTTAGACTCATGAGTAGAAAGGTATGAATCGCTTAATAATTTCACTTCTCTCCTTCAAAAGCCACAATTAAGTCCCAGAGGGAAAATTATCTTTTGCGGATAATGCAAATAGTGGGTTTTTTAATATATGCACAGCTTCATAATGATATTACTATTATTAATAGTGACAATAATGAATAAATTTGCTGCTAGAAAATAAGTAGGTAGTCCAGATTTTATAGTGCTATTAAACATCTCCATATTTTATATGTTGCATATTATTTTTTCTTTATGAGATGACCTGAGTCACGTATGCACTTTTATAGCTTTCTAGAGATACAAGAAAATGGAGTTTAACTTTCATTTTCTATCATGTGTGAAATATTTGAGAATATGGACATGTATCCAAAAAAAAGTCTTTCTTTTGCTTCAGCTCTTTGATATGAAGAGTTGAGATTTTCTATGATTTATTTTACAAAGCCATATTCCTGTCCACAAACATTTAAATAAAAAGGAAATAAATTAGGCATCAAAATTGTTCATTAAAATAAAACTATAAATAGTGTGTTGTTTCCTAAATAGCTTTTGTCATTGACCACTCCAAATAGAGAAATCTTAAAATAGCAGCAAGCAACATTACAAAACTACAAAGCTAATACTGAAATCATAGTTTAAGTATGAGCAGTCAACTTTGTGAGAGTATTCAAATGATGTGAGTGAACATCTCACTTTGATATGATTTCCTTACTACATAGGAGACTATCAGAGGAGAGATGAGGACAGGAAGAAAACGCTATCATAATAAAACAGTATAAAGAAGAGGATAAATTGGAAAAGGAATATAACTGCAATGATACTTGACATTTTTAAAAAGACAAGTATCCATTGACTCAAAGACACTGAAGAATTCATTCCATTGTCTGGTTGATATTGTACCCAAACATGTACCCAAACATTTGCTAACTATCCAGCTGTTTTATTATTGCATATGTAGTCAGTCATACAGCACACAAGAATAGTAAATGCACTTTTGATCATCCTGGAATTGAAAAATTACTGTACAAGTTTTCTATTCTTAGTTATTCTAATCCTTGCTAAATTAACAGGGCTGAGTAGATTTTGGCCTTTTGCCACACATCACAAACAGTTCTTGGTGTTTTCTACTGTCATGAAAATGTGGGCTAAATCAAGGGTTGGCCTTGTGAGGGAGCATGAAAATGCACTGGCAATTCCCAGGGATGCTCAAAGCTAGAAAATCCTGAGGTCCTCAAGTGCTTCCAGGGTCATGTCTGAACTCCCTAGTGCTCTGAAAAGTTTATTTCAATGGGTTTCAGAATTTGTTGTGCATCAGAAGCATCTGAAAGTCTTGTTAAAACACAGATTGCTGGGTCGCACCCCAAGCATTGACTTGGTTCTGTTTTGTTTCTTTATTTTTTTAGAATCTACATATAAGTAAAATTGTGTAGTATCTGCTTTTCTCTGACTTGTTTCACTTAGCCTAATACCCTGTAGGTTCACTCATGCCATTTGACAAGGTTTCATTCTTTTTAATGGTTGAGTAATATTCCATCACATTTATATACCACATCTTTATTCATCCATCTATCAATGGACACTTAGGTTACTTCCATATCTTAGCTATTATAAATAATCTGCAATGAACATAGGAGTGTATATCATAGATACAAATAATATATTGGTAGTCACCAGATAAGAATGGGCTGAGGACATGGGTGAAAAAGCTAAAGAGATTAAGTACCAATTGTCCTTTATATAAATAGTCCTGGGGATGTAAACTACAGCATAGGAAATATAGTCTATACAGAAGGAAATTTAACTTTGGGTGGTGAACAAACAATGCAATATACATATGATGTATTATTGAATTGTATACTTGAAATCTATTTTATTTTATTAACCAATATCACTCCAATAATTTTAATAAAAATAAATAAATAATATTATTAATAATTATGTATGATGTCAGATGGGTACTAGACTTACTGGGGTGATCACTCCATAAGTTATATAAATGTCTAACCACTATGTTGTAGACCTGAAAGTAATATAACGTTTATGTCAACTGTAATTGAAAAAAAAAAATTAAAGCTGTAGGTTTAAGAGTTTGTGGCTTCGTAGGTCTAAGGTGGCAAAGAATTTGCATTTCTAATGAGTTCTTAGGTAATAACCATGCTTCTGATTTAAGCACTATATTTTGTGAATCACAGTTCGATTCAATAACATGCAGATTTTCTGGACAATCATATCCCAGGATCTACAATAATAAATCCCATCTCCACTTAAAAAAAAAAATACCACCATAATCTGGGATTGAAAATTGCACATTTCATGAGCTAAATTTCTTTTCTTGGTATCAAACATTCACATTTATAAAAGCTAATTCATTGGTACAGATACCCACAACTAAATATGGCTTATTCTACACCTATTGACTTTTGCTAAGGAACATTTAATGTCACAGTTAAAAGAAAATATTTATGTTAAAGAAAATATTTATGTTAAAGAAAATATTTATGTAGAAAGAATAGATTTTATGTCATTTGGTTTTTAATTTTAATGGTTTCAAAAAACCTATCTTCTAAGAGTATTACATCCAAAACTATTTCATTATACATAAAACTATAAAATTCCTACTATGTGCATGGTACTTTGTCAAAGTCTTTGGGAGAAGCATAATAAAAATACTGTGGTATAGCTTACCATTTTGAGGAAAGTTCTAATTTTTTATTTTCTAGAATAGCGGTCCTCACCATCGATTGATGAGATGTGGAACTTGTGAATACTCTTCTGCTTATGTCTCTGATTCTGTTGAGTGCTGTTATCTATCTCTTCAGCCTTCCACTATGATAAAATGATCTCAATCCTTTTGACATTTTACTCAACCAACATCAATGAGCAGATTTAGATGGCAGACACTTTGCTAGGCAATAGAGAGCAAAAATTGATCAGACTACATGGTATCTTCCTAAAGCTAGTTAGGGAGAGATGGAGAAGTAAAGAGTTATCAGCACTATCATGTGGTAAATACCAAGACTGGGGAAAGGCCCTTTGACCAGACATGGTAAGGTTTCATGTACACCTTAATATCTGAAACAAATCTTGAATTAAAAGTAGGAGGGATCAAAGTCAGAATGGAGCTTCCCAGCGGAAGGTACAACGTGCCAAATGGCCTCAGATCATGGTAGAACATATGAATTTGTTAAGAAAACTCAAGTTGTTCAGTAATGATCAGAGTAAAAATGTATGAAGAAATAATAAAAATAATTAGCCCACCAGGAGACTAGTTCCCAAAAGAGGGACTTTTCAAGTCATCTAAAGGAACTTAGGTTTTTACAGTAAGGCCATTGGAATCCACTAAAGGATTTTAAAAGAATGGCAGAGTGCTTTTTTTTTTCCAGCAGGAACGATCTGGCATTTTCTAAATTGTAACCAGCATTTTAGTTTTCTGAATGTGTCATACCTTTTTGAGTGTCTATGTGAAGTGAATAAACTAAAAGTACTGAGAATAATAGAAAACTTAAACTAGTCATCCACATGATATGCTTTTATACAGTTGAATGTGCAGATATTCAACAGCTACTCTTGGGCCGATTCTATTTTCCCATTTCTCTTGAGGTGTTCTGTGAGGCCTCCAGTGAAGAATTCCAGGACTGGATACATTAGTCCAGCCCAGATGTGAGTCATATTGACTATTTCAAAAGGGTTGCTCTCATTCATTTCTCACAATCACACATTTACTTTTCACTAGTCCAAATGGGAGAAAATATGTGCTGACTGGTGGCCTCATCGTTATCCATTATGCCCCATGTAGACCTTTCTACTTAAAATGCACAAAATTGTCTTACTCTGTCTCACAGTCTCATGCTCAGAATTTCCTCTGTGGGATTACACTCTGTGTTCTTTCTGCCCATTATTCTACTGGTTTTTGGTTGATCATCACTATCTAAATTCTCCATCCTTTGCTTTTAGGATATAGCTCCTCCTTACTGTTTGTCTTCTTACAATCTCTTCATTTTTTAGTTGTTCTGCACTCTCCATTTCCTGTCTCTCATTTTTACCAAATGAAATTCAATAAATGCATTTTCTTAATATTTTGGGACTTTGTACTTAAAGCATGACAAAAGTAATTTGAATATAAACCTTAAAAGTAAAGCAAAAAGGAACCAAAACAGTCTGAACTTTAATGCCTTTTCCCTTTTTTTTTTTGAAGAAAATTTAAAAATGAATACCTGGAATGTTCTAATATCTTTGAAAAAAGCAATTTAATCAAAAATCAGAGTGCTTCTAGTTAATTTAATTCCCTCCGGACCCACATTCCTTCCAAATTGCACACTTCAAAACTACAGAGCCAAGGAAATTTAGATGCCCTCTGAGAATGCCTGAGGAGAAGGGGGAAAACATCCATGAAAGAAAATGAAAGTAAAATCTAATTTATGGAGAGAAAAGGGAAAATGGTGAGGAAGTATCAATTAATTTGTGATTGATTTAACATTTAAGAACAATTGTTAAAAGAAGAAAAAGCAATATTAGTATTTAATTAATTATTTAGAAACTCTTGAAGGGAACATATTGTATAGGTGTATCAACCCTATAGTCCACATGAAGGATGGGTTGAAACTAGCTTAAAAAACTAAACTATGATATACTATAGGGAAACTCTAATTCCAAATTTATAGATGTGGGAATAAAAACATATGAGAGAAATGGTTACAGATAGTAAGTCAGACAAAATTTTAGGTAGTTGGTCAACCCAAAGTCATTGACAACTGGATTTTATTTGAGATGGCTGAAGAGTCTAGAGTGACCCACTGCTTACCTCCAAAAGAGCTTTCAGATTTCTGTTGCTAAACAAAAGGGCAATTTCATATTTTACCACTACCTCTCCACGTGTGTGCGTGTGCGTGTGTGTGTGTGTGTGTGTGTGTGTGTGTGTGTGTGTGTCAATATTTAAACAAATCTTACCTGGGTTGCAGTTTCACAAGAACCAGATTAATCAGAGAAATTTTTATCAAAGATATAGCTTGTAAAACTGCCACAGTAACTGCCATATCAAATGATGAAGTGGATCTAAGTCAGAATGACAATTATCCCTTGTAACTAAATGGGGCATTATTCTAACAATAGTTGCTATTGTCAGTTTGGTTCCTGATTGGGAACTCTTGTTCTGTGTTGAGTATGTGAAGGTGTGAAGCCTTCTTTGACTCCCTTTGATATTTTGTTTTTTACTTATATTCAAGACTGAGCAAGTAGGAGAGAATAAACTTTTCTCTGCAAATTAGTGTTAGTGCTGGGTAGAAGAATCGTGCACTTATGCACCCACACACACATTCTCTGCCTGCTAAGCTATGTGGCCCCCCATTGCTCCCATCACACACTGTGCTTTGTGAGGTATTGTGGATCTAAGGAAATTCATTCTTCAGCTTTGTTCCACCCCATCTTGTATCTCCTCATTTTGATGTCATTACTATGGCTCTGAAATGGTGTAGAGCCTTTTCCTCTCCAGCTATATCAGGTTCACTGCTCATCTAGCTATCTTTGCTCTTATTAATGACAGTCTCCAACCATATAATGATCTAGGTTCTCTTTTAAACACTTCATATGCAACATTACTTATAATTACTGAATAAATTTGTGCTACTATTTCATTTTTTTCAGATCAGAAAACAAAGGCTAAAGTATATTAAGTAACTGCCCAAGTCTCAGAATGAGGAAGGAGTAAAGCCAGGACTTGAATTTATGTCTGTGCCTCCAGAATCCACATTCTAAATACCGTGCTAATAAACTTCTGCCTTCCCTCAAAGGGCAGAGAAGCTGCAAAAGTCAGCATTGTTGCATCTTAGTGTTAATCCCCTTTATCACTGTTCAGAATTAAACTAAACCCAACCCACATTCTCCTGCTTTTGACATGAAACAGTCACTATCGTTTTTCTTTTTGTGCCCATCAATGGATATTTTGTACTATAAAATATTCAGCATGCAAATTAGGTAGAGAAGCATAAGGCATGCTATTAGACCCCAGGGTTATCATTTCGGAAAAGAATTGAGGAAAATATGCAAAGGAACATGAAATGTTTTTCTCTCCACATGCCTTTATATAGGGACTCGGATAAATTGTAGACGTGTGTATTAAGATTTTAGTATTGAACACTTAGTTCAACTTCTATTACAATGAAAGCCAAAAGCCTTCATCTATGCAAGATGAGGGATAGAGAAAGCTTATGGAACATTTTGCAAAAGGCTGGTGGAAAGAACAATTCTACCTACAGCTGCTGATGGTTCTCTTTTCCAGCTGACCTTCATCTTCCTCTTAGGACATACATTAGCATAGGGCTAGGAGTCCAGCAAGTGCATTAATTCAATGCTCCTAACCCTATGCAATATCTGAAAATTTCCAAACTATAGAAAGCTTATCAAAAGGTACACAGAGCTACTCCTGCTGCTATTAATTAAAATCTAATCAATGAAAACTACAGGGACAGTGTCTCCCCAAACTAAAAATGACACTTGAAAAAATTCTGAACTCCAAATATATCCATCCTCCTGATGACACTGCTATTGTCCTCTTTCTTTGGGGGTTTCTCCTTCACCTTCTGTCCACTTAATATCAAGCCATGGCAATCTCTCTTAGTTTCATCTCCTACAACTTATTGCACATATGAATCACATACAGCATGCTCCAACTTGGAAGGGTCATGTGCCTTGGAGTCTGGTTCAAATGCCAGTCTCATGCTCGTCAGCTGTGTACATTTAACCTCCTTGATTTTCAGTTTTCCAGTTATAAAATGGGCATCCCAATAAAACCTCAGTGGGTGATTATGTAGATTATAAATGAAATATATTGATCACATTGCCTGTATATCATGAGCTCTTAAATGGCGGCAAACATTATCACATGTGAAGCCCATCCTAGAATACAATATTCAATTAATTCCCATCTTGCTATTATTAGAATGACCAGATTCACCTTCCACATGAAAGGCCTATCCATATATAATTCGCTGTAGATTCTTCTGTCTCTAATATTGTCTATCTCCCAGCAAAGGAATTGCATTGCTCCATATTATTTTCCTCAAGCACTTGGTACTTAAGACCCCTGAGTGACTCAAGAATTTCTTAGAACTTACTTTGGGCTTTTCATACTTTTCATGTACCCTGCCTATTCTCCCAAACCCCATTTTTATCTTTCATTGACATCTATTGTAGGAAACGCAATTCACCATACTATGCCAAGCACACTTTACTATCCCAAGCACACTTCACCTGCAAATTTATGAGCTTTGCATTCTGGTTTACCCCATCTAGGAAAAAAAACTGCTGTATTACTGTCTTGTTTCTCCTCTTTTACAAGACCATATGCCCTTTTCATAAGGGCTTCCAAATTAACACCACTCATTGCCAAGTTTTTCAATCTATATTCACTCAAAGTATTTGCTTACAGTTTGCAACTTACTGTTATGTTGCACATAGTTCTGCTCAGAAAAATTTATTCAATACTTGTTTGTCCTTTATGTTAATAAGCTCTTTAAAGCAAGGTAACAAAAATTTTACATGTTATCTTCCCCAAAGTTAGTGAAGGTACAAGGACACCAGAATAAATATTCCTAGCCTGTAGTATTTAACAGTGTGACCAACTTCAGAGCAAGAAGGTACACAAATGTCACAAGTGTGACTGTGTTTTCCTTCATCTAGGCCTCATGCTATTCATGTTTCTACCCCCTTACTGGAAGAATCTAGAATGGAAGGAATTCTGATATCTCTATTGCTCTTATAGAAATAAACCTTAGCACTGACTCCTTAGAACAAGCAACTCATTCACTGATATTCAGAACCCAATTCATAGTAGAGTTCCACTTTTTCCCTCTTTCATTCCTTTCTTTTTAAAAATGTTGCTATGGAAACTACCCAGGGTTTACAATCTCTGTGTTCGTCATGCTTCTGCTCAAAACCCAGGGAGAAGGACATTGATCACTGACGCAGTGAGACAGCCTCTGGGGAGAGAGGAAGGCCATGGGGTAGTATGTATTCTCAGGGCACTCGATCACAACTACTTTTTCAGTGAAGACAGGTCGATTTGACCATCCTTTAGGGGGATTTAATTAAAAACCAGTCTGGGCCAGCATTCAGCACAGTGGCAACATGGATCACCAGCATCCAATAGCAGCATGTCAAAAAGGGTGAAGGTTACTCAGAAATGGCTCCACACATATTAAAGGTTTCTGCCGTGTGCTGCTGTCAAGCAAGAAATTCATTTGGTGCTCATCCTTATAGCCAGGGAGATTTACTGACCATTGGTTGAATTCACTTTCCATGTTATTAGGTCACTAGGGACCAGGAAGGTTGCCTCTTCCCACCCTCCTGTAGTTTTTTCTGTGGCAAGGACTTTTATGTAGTTTCAACGATGGATTAAAGAAAGCCCCTAGGCTGAAGAAATTAGAAAGTGTACTTTCTAGTTACTCTCCGGCTACAGCAATGACTACTGATAATATTTCTGCTGCATAAGTTATCCTTTTATACATGACTGTACAGCTTTACAGACTCCATTTTACTCTTCTACATATTTTTACTTCCTCATGTATTTGGGCAAAGTAAGGAGCTGTCGGTGCCTGAAGGCATCCTAAAAAGCCCACTGTGAACACCTGACATGTCAGCAGTGAGTTTCTTAGACAATTCTTCTGCCCCTTTACCAGGTAATGTTTCCTTGGTGAGAACTGTGCCAGCTTCGAAGGCATCTGGCAAATGGAGAACATGCTCTGAGAATGTAAAACTTGATGACCATATGTAATTTTCTTATCTACACTGTCCAAACATTTCTAGCTTACTCTTTTTTGATTCTCATACCTCCCAGCTCATTGCTCAACCTTCATTCTTGCCTCTCTCTCACTTCCTTTACCACTTATGCAATCCCTTCATTTAGTGAACTACTTAAGGTTTCAGACCTTGCAGTCACATGGCTTCCACCATATCTCATCCTTTCCATATCCCACATGTGTAAACTCGTAAAAGTTATTAAACCTTCACAGGCTTTAATTTTTTCATTGACATAAGGGAATAGTATATTACTGTAAAGATTACTACAATAATGTAAGTTTAAAAAACTGGTGAAGTGTCAGACAATGTTCAGTAAACACTAGCTTTTATTTAATTCATTTATATCCATATATGAGTCCCTCATTCTTTTACCTGGTATTCCACTATATCTCTTTAGCCTGTGATCACACTACTCAACATGATTTATTTAAATTTCATTTAATGTTTGAAAGTTATTTAACACCACCAATATCTTTACATACTAGTGCAAAGGCAACTGAAACACCGAAACTGTAATCATTCAGATTTACTCCAAGATTCAGTCAACCTGTCACCCAACTTCTTATCCTATCTCCTCCCAGAGAGACACAATACACCACACCCTGGTACCTACCTATACATTGACAGGAACTTTCAGGAAGTATTGAAAATTCAGAGAGTGAATGATGGAACAGAAGTCAAGGTTGGAGATGTATATTCAGGCATCATTTGTATAGGGATGGTTCTAGAATCCCTGAGTGAGCATTCCTTGAGGGAGAAGGCATAGATTTCCAAGTGCTAGGTTCATTTAAAATAGCTGAAATAATACATTATTGAATTTAGCTATGGTGGCTCTTAAATATATAATTGCGAATTTTGGCAGGGTGACTGGACCATCTTGGGAAGAGGCAAGAAAAAGAAAAGGTCAGAAACTCAAGTTCTGAGGATCTAACTTCTTCATTGTGGTATGTTATGTCTCTGATACCTGTAACGCTTCCTGTGTACCTATCACCGAATCATTTGTAGTCTTAGCCTATACACAGTGTATGAATGTGTATGGTGTATAAAGCATTACTGGTGTATGTAAGAGCTCCTAAATGATAATACAGGTTTCTTAAAGCAAAAATTCCATTAAAAATATTCCCATGTGAAAATACAATATACCAGGTACTAAATTATATGGTGGGGACATAATAGAAGACATGGTAAACACAGTACCTGCCTCATGGAATTTTTAGCCTACTAGGGGCACATCAGTAAGCAATAAAAAGGTACAATGAGTGGAGTGAAGAGGATGTGATGGGGAACAAAGAAGAGGAACCAAATATGGTCTAGAGATGGGAGAGGTACATGAGCAGACAGGGAAATCTTGGCTGAAACTAATTTAATAACTAAATAATGAATAGCAATTGGTAAATAGGAGAGATAAGGAAAATGAAGTGGGGAGAATTTTTGAAGCAGAAGAAACGGTATACACAAAATCATAGCAGTAGGCTAGACCATTGCACATTCAAAGGACAAAAAGAAATTCAAGATGGCTTACATGTTAGGGGTCAAAAGATATTATCTGAAGGTTAACTGGGTTCGGGTCTTCTGGGGCCTTATAGGTCATAGCAATAATTTAGAGATTTGGCCTGGCAGTGAATGTTTTTAAGCATAGAAATAACCTGACCCAATTCTCAAAGTATAGTAATCCAGGAGGATGATAACTGCTTGAATGAAGACTATTATACTTAGGATGGACAGAATAGATGGATAAAGAGAGACTGAAGAGGTAAAATGAACAGAATTTGGTGGTAGACTAGACTCTTAAGGGTAGGAACTGTGCTTATGTTTCATAGTGCTTGCCATGATATTTTAAGGACAGAAGGGACCCGATAAATATTTGTTGAATGAATAAATGAAGCCTCTAAAACTTCTCTCCCTAGAAGAAATATGAATTACGTTCATGTTTCATTTATAAGGATGTGATGAATGCTGAAAGCAGAAACACAGCCCTTTCAGCATTAGTCTTGTTGAAGGAGCTAGTAAGTAGGAATTTCAGAGCACTGCTGTGTGCAGCCCCAGGAGACCACAGCTGGTTTGAGGCCAATTCTCAAGGCCTCCATCACAAAGCAACTGTAGTAATACCAGGCAGTTGAGAGGCGAAAGGGCAGCAGGAAATCTAATTCCAGAATTTTGTAACACAAAACAGATTCCTGGAAACAAGGCTGGCTTCTGAAATGCTACAATGGCTCATATCAGAAGATAGAATATGTTGCATAAATTCACATGCTGATACAACGAAGTTGAGTTGGGCTTTGGAGAAAGCAATGAGATGGCTAGTTAACACACAGTATTCTGAAAGGTTAATTCCATCCTGGCCAACTTCGCAAGTCATAAGCATACAACTGACAGATTATTTCATCCTATTCCACACCCTCTTTCCTCCTTCTCTCTCTTCTACTTTATTCTCTCTCTAGTGTCCTTCTTCTGTTCACTTTTCTCTTCTTTTTGGTCCTCAATCTTTACTTTTCAGATCCATTCTTCACCTCATTCTTAGCCTGGTATCAGTTTTAGGGTCAGAAAAATAAGTCAAAGATTGATAATACTGTAAAAACTATGTACAGTGCCAGGTGGGTACTAGACTACTCAGTTGATCACTTCATAGATTATATAAATGTCTAACCACTATGCTGTACACCTGAAACTAATACAAATATTGAATGCCAACTGTAATGGAACTACAAAAGAAAATTTAAGATTAATTTAAATATTCTCTAAATTGAGGTGGGAGAGAGAAAGCATATTTGCCTACCAACTCCCTACCAACTCCCTACCAACAACTTGCAACATCCACACACACACATCGGTAATTCGCAGTTGGTCACAGAATATTTATATCTGATGTCTCTTCACCAATGTGAAACAATAAATTATTAAGAAAATGATAGTACTTTTAGACATACCACTATGCAGACATCAAAATGCTGTTTGTAAACGGATTTAAAAAGATGGAGAATGTTTTTGTTATCATGTTAACATGAAAGAAAGTCAGAAAGCAAAGTTATATTTTAATATGATTTCGGCTAGGTAAAATATACGTTTAAATACCAGAAAGTCATATGCTGATGTGTTAGTAATTAACTTTGTACAAGGCTTTCATTTTCCTTATAATACAGTTCTAGATTTCTAATTTGTCTGCAATGGACATGCCTTAATTTCATTTGGGGGAAAATATTTTAAAAGCAAAATATGAACAAGACAACAAGGTTGTATATGTGGTGAGGGGAAGCATTCTGAATTGAGTTTATTGAACATGCTAACATGTAGTTTTAAGAGAGTATAAGATTTTAGGTGTCGAGTGGATGTGAATACACTGAAAAGTTAAATGAACTTTGGTTGGCCCTGATGGTGACTTAAATCCAAGAAGGTGTGTTAAACCTAGAACAATCAAATCTAAGACACATGAATGAGGGCACATATTCATTGCTTAGAAGATTCTCTGGCCATCTTTTTAATCTAGTTGATTCCATAATTCAAGTATTTAATTAATAGTGCCATGCTACATGTAAATTTTTACTTATTAGTTCTTTATTGAGAGCTATCTTATCCTAATAGAGAAATATGGTGTCAGTTTATTTATGAATCTGCCATTTGTTTATTTGTTTGTTTATTTCTCTGTTTACCTCTTGGGAATTTATTTTGTCTATAAATATCTTTGGCTCTCCCTATGTTTGTTATTGTTGTTTTAAATCTTTTGGCTGTAGCTTGTTCTGGTGTGTGTGTCTATGTGTGTCCTCGCATGCACATTGTTTGGTTTTTAATGACCAGTGTGTCCTCAGTCCAAACAGGGTGAAGGATGCAGTTTAGTGTGATCTTCGAAAACATTGTTTTGGAGCTAGATGAATTCAAGTTCCTTGACCTGCCAGTCATTAAGCTCAAAACTTTGGGCAAATTATTTAACTAAACTGATTAAAATTTGGATAATAATCTTATTGACCTCATAAGGCTGTTGAGAATATCATAAAATAATCTATGTAATAAATTTGTTGGCATAAAGTGATTACTCAAGAAACATTAGTTCTTATTTTTATTACCTGGGTATCTTCTGTTGACTCTGGCCAAGATATTGCCAATGATGGAAAACAGTAAATACCCCAGAGTTAATGTTCTTACTTCTTTTTAAATTATCTTTTAATTTTTAATTTATTTTTAAACTATTTAAAAAATTTTTTTCAATTACAATTGACATAAAAATTACTTGATTTCTTGATGACAGTGAGACTAGGGCATGCTCTAACTTCTCTCATTTCTTCTAGAGTCCACATATTGTAGAAACATTCAAACTGGTACTGTCCTGTCCTTCTCCATCCTGTCTGAAGACATCAACAGATAGGACCTGGGACAATAGCCATGAACTCTTCAATATATGCAAAATTGATGGGTTATTGTTTTATAGGTTATCTTGACACCTAGTGTTCTGTCCTTCATATGAACTCATCTGCTTAAATGAAAACAATAAATATGGTGAATCTTGTAAAAGTGCTGCTGTCATCTTCATGGGCTTCTTACCTGATTTAATAATTGTAACATAATGAGAAAAATGTCTGCCACCTAAAATCTACGAGGAAATGGTTCCCCATAATTAAGAATCTACTTCAGATCCCAGAACTGAGGCCAGATCTTTCCAAATGATGCTAATAGTATCACTCAAACATATTAGTGCATTAACGTTCAACCATTTCTGATGGGAGAGTGGACAAGTTTACATGAAAAAGAAAAAAACTTCTGGAAATAGAATCTCAGGCACATTGATACTTGGATAGAAATGATTTAGGGATAGAAAACCTTTCCTGTCATCTCTTAAATCATACCATATATGTAATCACCTTCTCCCATCTGAAAGTCCAACTCAGATATCCCAGACGTCATAGAAGAAGGCAAGACAGGGTCATGCAATGAAGTCTTAGAAAGTCTACCATCACAGAAGTGATTCCTGCTACAACACAGCTCCACTCATCTGGACACACACAAAGGACGGACGTCAGCTGTACGGTAGACTGAGTATAGACAGGGACAGGGGAAGAAAACAGTATAGTGACATATTAAAAGAACTTCAATAATGTCACATCCCTATTAAATGTTGGGAAGCTGCATACAGCAACATACAGAGTGGTTTGCTTTGAATCAATCTCAGAGAAAGTGTGTCCTTTCTATAATTAAAGCCTGCAGGCCAAGCAAAGAGGCCAACCACTAACAGTAAAGACTGCTCAGATATGAGTAAGTCACAGAACAGAGCAGTCTAGCAGCCTGCTCACGTATCATATAATAACAAAACCACAGGCCCATCTTTCTTGGTTCACTTATAAATTCTCAGAAACACACACATGGAGGGTCAGGGGAGATATCTCCAATCAGCACATTTTTAAATACAAAGAACTGCAGAATAAACTTGGAGTTCTTTTTCTGACTCTTAGGTCCCAGTACATTTATAAACATGATTCTTCAAAACAGAGTTCACATTTCTCTCTCAGTTCATGGCATTTATAAGGCTTTTTAACATCTCCTTTTTGCATTTAATGCTGTGTACTACCCTAAGCAGCATCCATGAACCTGCTCAAAGACATCCCAGTGGCATGCCTTCGATATTCCTGGATGAGTGAATCTGAAGGATGAGTATATCTTTAGTGCCTACTATCTAGCAAAATATCATGTCACTCAGTATAGACAGATCTGAAGAATAAAAGCATCCCGAGTTAAGAACCTGTGAACTGATCTGTTGAAGTTTTAATAGGTCAACAAATTCTCCCCACCAAAAAAAAAAAAAAAATTATGTTCAAAAGTACTTTTAGAATTAGTTTCTCTCATAATAACCAAATTAAACTAAATTCTCCCAGCATATTAACAAACATACCTTATATATATAAATATTTTCAAAATACCTAAGTTGCCCTGGGAAGGAAAGAAAAATGAAAACTGAAAGTTTCAGGCTCTCTAGTTAATTGTCTCTACATTAACATTACGGAGAGAAAGGTAGAGAAAAAGTAAAAAATAGTACAAAAATGAGAATCAGTTTTAAAAAGAGCACATTCTGATGGCCCCGCCCATGTACATTGTGATATTCAATGGGACATTGCAATGAGTCTTCCCGAACTCAGATGAGAGCAAATGCTGCAATTTCTCACTCACAGTAAGTTGGTGAGAGTGGTGATAAAAGAAATGATAGCAGGATGACCTTAAGGGAAGAGGAGAACTACAACTGCTAGAGGATGGAGAGACATAAGTATAATAACTGCTTGTTGACTATTTAAAGTGCCTCATTGCCATCCTACCATTTATGGGAACAAATGCAGGGAAGAATCGATAACAACTGAAGAATGGTGTTATGGTGAAAAAGTATAAAGATAGGCCAAATCCAGAGGCGGGGGGGGGGGGAGACAGAAAGAGAGGCAGAGAGAGAGAGCATGCACATGAGTGAGCGAGAGCGCTGAGTAAGAACTCATGAAAGCTGCTTGACAGTGAAAAAGATTTGGATGCCACCCTTGGGTGAGCTTCTAGGAAGGTCTGACCATTAGTCTGCGTTCTGTTGATATGCCATATAATAAAACATCAGAGAAATAGCAAAGTCAGCACCTATACATCATTTGAGGCAACTTGGGTAGTTGGCACGACATAAATGATAAAGTCTAATGATCACCAAAATCATTACAGAACTGAATGAAAGGAGGAATGAACCAGATGCAAATGTTCAGTGAGAGAACCCTGCAGGCAGAGGAACAGCAAGGGCAAAGAGTCTCATGTAGATGTACGCTTGGCATATTCCAAAACCATTAAGGAGTCTGGAGAACTATTCAAAAAGAATACGAGTGGGAGGAAATTAATTCAGAGAGGCAGTCAGAGGCAAGATCATAGAGGCTTTTCTTGACCATTCCCAGACATTTGGTTCTATTCTAGATGTTACAGGAAGGTCAAAAACTGTGGTAGATGATAGGATCCTATTAATACTGTGATGTTTAGTAAGGTAACAAAAATAATATAAATAATTCCATAAAGTTTTTGTTGAAGTATCATCCTTACACTACATATTAATTAATTACAAACCATTTTGTTATAAAATACATTTAAGGAGGCTAGTAACAATCCATGGCAATACATTTTGATAACACTGGTAATTAAGATAGTTAAAGTACAGGCTCCTGGTGGATTTTAGTAGAGAGTAGGGGGTTCAGTTAGTAGGAATTTACATGAATGATGAAAAAATTACAGATAGCTGGAGGCAGATGAGGCTGCGGTGACACTGGGCAGAGTATGCACTGTGTGCATGGCACATAAAGTATCCAGGAGAATGTGGAATGACCAGTAATAAAGATGCCCTTAAAAGTTAAACTATTAAACAAGCAAAGACCACTAATAAGTGAAGTGGCGAGATGGCTTTTGGATCATAGCAACCTTCCTGTTGGAATTGTCATATCTAATTCTCTATGGTATTAACATATCTACAGAAAGAAAGTGACTGTCTAAAGCTGAGATTGGTCAGCTATGGTACCACAGAAAAAGGAAAGTCAAAGAAGCACATTGTGCTCCTGTCCAAGAAAAGGACATCCTGGCATTGTCAAGCTGCCGGGAATATCTGTTCTTTCCGGCAGGTAGATGGAGATGGATGCAGGCTGCCATTACAGTCTGATGAGACTAAGCATTTGAAACAAGCATCTTGCTCTCCGGGCTACCTTCTGCTAATGTGGCGCCCTATGTAGCTTGCCTACAGGGCCGGAATTCACTGGTCGGACCAACTCAAATGTCCGGTCCAGTTAACAGTAATATTTTTCATTGTAAATTAATACAGTGGCTTTCCAATTTATGTGCTTCAGGCTCTCATGAGTTGGTATAAGTCATCCCCCCTCTGAATAATCAGCTCTGGGCACTAACTAGACCAAATGCTGGGACCTGCATTGCTGTGGTCCGAACTCCAGTTGTGATAAATTCACCCTAGAAATGCTACCCTGCAAGGTCTCTTGGCAGCTGGCCTTCTCCTGGGACACACTGACCTTGCAGTACTTTACATTTGAAATGTCGACATGTGCATCCCACACTGGCTCTCCTGGGAACAGTCACTGCCAGGGCATATGTGCAGGGAGTTGTAAGATGTGATTAATTGAATATTGAAGAAATGTCTCTACTGGTGGGAAAGGAAGTTTAATTATGTATACTATGGACATACTCTTTAAATATGATTAGCAATAGCTAATATTTATTGATTTATTGAGCACTTTCTAAGTGCCAAACACTATCCTAAGCATTTCAAATATTTGATTTAAGTACTATATTTATCCCCATTTTAAGGACTGGAAAAATAGGATAAGAATGATTAATTAATTTTCTCAGGGTCATATCATTAGTAAATGATGAAACGGTGATTTGAACTCAGACCTATTATCCTCAAAATTAAGAGAATATGATCTAGAGTCAGACTTGCCCTGGCTAAAAATTTGGCTCCACCACTTATTAAATTTTTGACCTTGGATAAAATAACTGACCTTCCAAATCAGTTATGTCTAAATGCTTAACACATAGGACTGTAGAAAAAGTACAAATGCAATTATAAAAATAAAGTACTTAGCAATATAAAGTGCTTAGTGCTGCATCCTGCACACAGTGAGCTCAAAAAAAAAAGTTATCAGTTAATATAACAGAGCATTACAAATATTTCATATATGGGAGGTAACACTACGTAGGCAGATCAGTGCTCAGCTGTGCCTTCTCCTGAGTGTCCTTCTCACTCCAGACATACACCTCTAATATTTCATGATATAACTTAATTTATTTAGATAAGCCTCTTTCCAAAATTTAAGTCAGGTTTTAGAAATATATCAAATATGATTTTTAAAAAGAGCAGGAAAAGCAAATAGGGTAATATGCCATATATTTCTGTATCCTTGAATTAGGCACACAATTGGCTCTGAGCTCCCTAAAAGCCCAAGTAAACAGGATAACATGGTTTAAGTTTCACAATGTCCATAAGATTAAAACAAACCTCTTTCCCACAATTCTGAGGACTGAGGGAACTTACTCTAATGGGTCTTCATCAAAGCAATACTTTGTAATACAGCAGCATCACCAAGAAATCACCTACGATGCTTATAATAATAAACTTCAATAGTTTTAAAATAGCAACATTCTATTTCAAGAACCTAGAGTGTCAGCTCTAATTTATGGGCTCCCAACTGGCTTTGAACCAACGGTCTGACCATCTTGCGTCCCCACACAAAGACAGTCTAGGTGCTTCCAGCTCTCCCCAGGCCCGCTGCAGGGTCCTGTCCTTGCATAGACTCCCCTCTGCAAAATTCCAGGCCTCACTTCCCCTCTCATCAGCTTTTATTTCAAATACACTGTGCTTTTTTCCATTTCATTTCAGGTTGTATTTTCCAATTCTCTAGCAATGTAGAGAAGAGGTCAAAGTCGTTCATCTGGAACTAGAAAAAAAAGTTTCACAAAACAGCAAGCTTACTATTCCAAACAGTAAATAGCTGGGAGAGAGCAAGTGCCGCCGGAACTTGAAAACCTGGCTTCAGACAATAAATCAAAAGCACTTAAGTTAGCACCAAAGCACCTTGGGCTTTCATACTCGACTGGCAAAAAATTGAAATAAAAAATAAAAAGGGAAGTGATGAGGAATAGAAAATGGCATCCTCACTAACGGAGCTATGAAAATGATTGGAGTGCACAGTCATGCTTCGTGTCTGCTTATATGTGCCCTCCACGTGCCTCCCTTGAATGTCCCTTCTCAAGTCCAGGCCCTTTTATTTCTTCCCCTTTGTCCGCTTCATCCCTTTGTTCAGCTTGGTATCAGGTCCGACTTTAGAGGTTACATACGCATTGTTGCTTGCTTTTGAAAACACTCATCCTAATCTCCATCTCTTACTTTTTTTCTTTGTCTATCTGCTAAAGTGTATTCCTGTTCATAGCCCTGGAAAGACCAGAAAGGCCAGGGCCAGGCTAACATGGAAAGGTCATTTTCATTCTGTTTTCGGCACGGTCTCCAGTGAGAAGTCCCATCGTTCTCATAGAGGGAGGTTGTCTTTTTCCATGACATTTCCAGATTTAGCTTCAATAAAATAACTGAAACCCTGCCTTGGACGTTTGAGAACAGCATGTTGTCTTATAGGTCTGATTTTGATTGCAAATCGTATGCTCTGTTCAGCACTCAGCACGTGGTTGATAATCCTCCAGTCGTGGTTTCCTTCTCTCTGGCAGGGGAAAGCTAACTGAACGATATTGTGCTTAGCCTTCCCACAGCTTCCCCTCATCCTCTTCCCCTTCAGTCACCGCACTCTATTCTTGGGAGAATTCTTACCAGCTGAGTTGTGGCTTTCACCTTGTCTGGACATTTATAGGGATGAGAGAAAGAAAATTAACTGTCTATTAATTGAATGCACCACTCCTTGTTCCTGGAGACAAAATAGGTGACAGTCACCATCACCACCGGTGGCTAGGGGTGATCATCTCACCTTCTTTGGATGTTCATGAGCCCCGACAACTTTCCTTTTACTCAAAAGGTGTGACCTAACACTTGGGTACTGAAGTGTCTCTGCCAAAGTCCTCTCTCTCCAGAACTCAGTGGTTCTATGTTAGGCTAACCATAAGCCTGATGTAAGAATAGCAACATCGAAGGTGATTATTTTTCTTTTGACAAATGAACTTATATTCCCTAGTGACTGGGAAAGACTGCAATTGTATAATTTTCCTAGCACTCTCCCTGTGCATAGTAAATACTGTATTTTTTGTCTCCTCAATGATAAAATTGCAGAGAAGGAAGTTGAAATGTCTTGCTCAAGGTCATGGAAGTCTGCTGGAAGTTTACATAAACAACAACAACAAAAAGTTTCCGGATGCATAGGATCCCTGGGCAGCCCTGATCTCAGATGCAGCATCCTCTGTCAAAGCCGTGGTGGGGAACAAAGTGAGAAGATAGAGTTAGAATGGTGGTAGACATGAAGTCCCAGTATTATAAACTCAGAGCTCAGTGTCTCCATCTGCCCTTGATTTAATGTGGACGGCAGTATCTCTGCCACTGACAGGAACAGCATTTCTTGTTGCTTCGAGTACTGAGCTATTTCTGCCATGACATATATCAGCAGGATCAGGATCTTGAGGATTTATTGGGAGTGTTAATAATTGCATGTGAGTAAGGTCCCGGCTCCCCATCTGCAGCCCGGAGAGCTCTGCTAAACGGGCCCAGTGTATATTCTCTCTCAGACAGGGAGCTCATATTTAACCCACAGCTTTGTCTTCCCTGATGGCTCTCTGAAAAATTATGTTTTTAGTAAATAAATATTTAACAGATTTCCTAGTGTCTGTATTTTCTATTAGTTTGGCTGCATTCAATAACTAGTACTGTGAAAGCAAAGTGTAAGAATTATTTTGTAAAAAGTAACAATTTGACTGTTGAGTTGTTTCTTACATTCACATTCCAGTTTTGTTTTCAATCTGTAGATATCCACATTTTGTTTTTTAAACATGTTTTAAAAAACAGATTTGAAGAGATAGGAAACACGCTGATATTGTGTGTTGATATTAGGAAACCTAAAATGATCAGGATTCCTCTACATGCATTTAGTATTCTCATGTTTTGCTTCTCTGACTCCTTCCCCAAAGCTACTTTTCCAAACTGTTAAGACATCGCAAAACTGAATTTGCTTTAACTTATCCAAAATAAAACTGACTACAACTAAATCTATTATGTATTAATTAACTATAAGTTTAGAGCGTCTATCCACTTGGTCCCCAAACCATTGAATGCTTCAGATTTAAGTGCCTCTGGGTTTTGTTATAAACATTTCAGATGTAGTCAACTGTGGTTAAAATTCACAACCTGTAGATACTCTTTATATCAGATATTGCAATTGCCTGGAGATATTATTTTTATGGGCATTCATTTATTTCCAATTTCTACAACATTTTGGGAAACTTCTGTATGAATAGGAAAATGCAAAAATAAAATGCATTGTGTCAGGTTATATTCTGATATGTATAACTAGATCTCCATCAGTGACATTTATTTCCTGCCTCTTAATGTTTATAAATGGTAATATGTTCTTCTTTGTACTCTGATTTTTCATGTCCATAATTATATTATTCCTGCAACACAGGTATGTTTATTCTTGGTGGTGTATTATATTTGTCTATATGATCTCCTATTAATTAGGTATAGCTAAGAGATGTGAGTTTATAGCAAACATAACTAAATTGTGCCTTAGTGTGGCTGAGAAGGAAATGAGATTGAGAAAAAAAGAAGGTGGAACATGAATTGAAGGGAAACAAAATACAAATTGACTTGCATTTAAAAAATAGGTAACCTCATGTTAGTACAGACCTAGAAGAGCCTGTAATCTACACATTTCCCTTTACAGATAGGAAACTGAGGTTCAGAGGGGGCTTTACCTAATGTCTCAGAGAGGCACATCTGTACCAAAAACCAACAGGTCAGTGTCATTTTTATGTTGCTGACTCAGAACACCTGGACCAGAAGGTAACTATGCCTTCCGACAAAAGTTCTTTTAGTTCTGGTTCCACAATCCTGTGTTGCATTAAAATCAAAATTCATCTCTTACTTTCTCCTCTTTCCATCCCTAAAGGGTATTTCAACTAAGTAAGACTTCTTAAGTAAGATCCTATCAGTCCCTCCTTCTATCATTCTCTCCTTATATCTTCCTTCTTAACCACATATGTGTAGGACATATATGTAGCAAATAAGATGAATGCAAGGTGACTGAATGTCTAGAGAATGCAGATACTTCATGCCTAATAGAGTAGGCAATCAAATATCCTGAATTTTGAATAAATATACGAATTCATAAATTTAAGGGGACGTGAGATCTAAAAATATATCCTAACAAGAGAAAGTAGGTAATGAATCATTCTTCATCCAAATGCAGTCTAACCTAACAAATAAATAATCCAGAGGTCTTCAATACACAAATTAGGAAGACAATTAGAGACACAAAGAATAGAAATTTGTCCACAGCACACCAACCTCCCTTTGTCCAGCACATTTCTTTTATACTCTAAATTCAATGTAGAAACATAAAAAAGAGTGAATTTATATGGACCATTAGAAAGCAGTTCAAAACAAACCACATAGAGATCACAAAGTCATCATCTGCTACTGTTGGAATGGCTGGGTGTCTGTGATGAATGCATTTGCAAATATTGCTGTAAAGTAATTTCCTTCCATTTCTGGAGTACTCCAGATAAATTAGATTCCCCTCTAATCACATCTGCTGCTGCCTGTGTATGAGAAAAGATAGTTTGTCTGCATAAGACATAATATGTACTTGGAGGGTAGAGGGCAAAGAGGCTCAGTAGAAAGTTACCACATATATTCATAACGGGGCCGAGTACAACCAAATGAAGAGCCAAAGGATGCTTCTCAAGCAGACTATGCAAAATGACATCCCAGACATTGCTGTGGGAATATTACAGGGCACATGCAATTCAACTGTCGAATGCAGTCGAGACCTTCCACAAGTGGGGCACCATGCTGAGAACTGGCTATGCTAGGTAGAATATTTTAAAGAAATAAATCAGATTTATCATGCTATTAACCCAATATATCCACATTGAAACTGGAAAAGAAATAAAGTATAGAGATGGTAGAAGAAAATTGAAACCGAAATGTGATTAATGAAGTGGCTACATAAGTCAGAAGCAGAGGTTGTTCCAACAATTTAAAACAATATCTAATCATAGAAAGTCCTAGAATTTAAAAAAGAGAAATTAAAAATAGTGTCCCCTCATATATTCAAAGATTCATCAAAAGTAACCTACTGATAGCAGATGCTCTTTGTGAAGGGCTCAAATTCCCTTGGGACACACCATGTCAGAAAATGTTGACCATATCCTATAGCAAACGTCTGTGTGACTCTCCACTTGAGCTCTTTCTATTGGCATTCATGTAGCAGGCTACTACTGGGGAGTTAAAAAGTCCCTGGGAACAGCTTACAGCTAACAACAAATGGAAGCTAAAGGACGGATACCCGGCTTTCTTGCCTTTATGTGGGAAGACTCTGAGACTTGTTCCTCAGTGTCCCGAGGTTTCCCAATGGGGCTGAGCTCTAGTTGTACATGACATACCCTTTTTTCATCTTTCCTCCATTCCTGGTCATACTTCCATACTTCTTTATCCATTTTTCCTGATATTATCTCCCAAATAAACTACCTGCACTCATATCTTGCTTCAAGTTCACTTCAAGAGAAACACAAGGTACATGTTCAAAACTGCCAAGAATGGAAATTCAGCTACAAAAAAAAGTCTAATGATGTCCAAAATAAAGGTCATAAATCTCATATACCAAGGAGAATGTATTTTACTTATAATGGCAACAAATAGCAGGAACACTGGGGAAAAAGGCGGAAATACTACCAAACATATAGAATAATTTATAAAGCATTTAGAGGAGAGAAAATCAGTCTTGAACCTAATAAGACCTGAAGGCATTAGTACAGTACCTCAGGGTACAATTCCTATTTATGCTGATAGTCTGGGTAATTAATCATTAAAAAGTTGAATGCCAATTGGTATACTCTAACAATGCAGGGAGAACGCAATATAGTTTGAAAAAATTTACATTAAGAATTGTTAAAAATGAATAGTTCTTACTTAAAGATTAAACTTCATTTACCTAGAAAACATATTACTGCAGAATATACCACTCACTCTCCTACAACTGGAGAATAAGTAGATGATGTAATATAGGTCTGGTATAACTCAAGTTAATAGAGTTCAAGAAATATAACTTGTGCCAACACTCTACCTTTTTCACTGAGGTGGAAAAGTTGAAGCCAAGAGGAAGTAATTGAAAGTTGGGAAGAATATTCATCTTATATTGGAATTGAGTACATATTAAGCTGATTTTTCATAATTTCTTAAAATCATATTCCATCCATTTTAGCATAAATCTGCTTGTATCTTGTTTTATGCAAAAACTGGACTATATTCATGTTAGTATAATAAGCTTAAGTAGTGAGAGTTGATGAGTATCATGAAAGAACCCAGATTTTGAAAATATCTTCCCATTGATCAAGAGTTGACAAATTGAATTCTGCCACTAGCGGCCTACCTTTGGTTTAATCACTGTGGTGTTTCATCTTATAAGATGAAAATATGCTTAAGGGGAACATCACTTTAGGTCACTCACACCTTAGTGTGAGTAATATTGAAAGCATTGTTTAGTGACAAAAGGGACCTCCAATTACGGAAATTAAAGCTACAACAAAATGGTGATACAGTGATGAAAATATTCTTAAAACAATTTTTTTTCTTACAAAAGCAGCCCCAAACCATACTCAGCTATACCAGCAGTCCCCAACCTTTTTGGCACCAGGGACCAGTGCTCCTGTGAGAATCTGATGCCTGATGATCTGAGGTGGAGCTGAGGCTGTGATGCTAGCACTGGAGAGCAACTGCAAATACAGATGAAATTTTGCTCGCTTACCCACTGCTCACCTCCTTATGTGCAGCCTGGTTTCTAACAGGCCATGGGCCAGTACCAGTCTGTGGCTTTGGGATTGGGGACCCCTGAGCTATACGATTCTGGCTAAAAATAAGTATAGATGCAGAGAAAACCAAATACTTAATCAAGTATAGAGCCTGAAAAGGGTTTAACAAAGTGCTATCTGCCTGTGTTGTGAACAGGAATATTGTGATTCATTTTTGATATATGTACAGCTGTGTCTTCATCTTCATTTTGCTCAATATCTATGTCTTTGATTCTGGAAACTATTCTACACTGATCTACTTCCCAGTTACTCGGGGCTTGTCCTACAATAGCTGACCTTATTCCTTCTGTGACTATGACCTCTATGCACAGGAAAATCCCTGATGCCACTGTACACGACTGGCCTAGGCAGACAGATGGCCTGGCATATTACCAATAGCTGAGCATGGAAAAAAAAAAAAAAAAAAAAAAGAAAAAAAAAAACAAAAAACAAACAAACAAACAAAAACAGAGGGAAAAAAAGGGTAAACCAGTTCAGTAAATTTTAGGTGTCCATCCTTATCTTTATTTTTGTAGTATTATGTTAAATGCTTCTGAAGCAATTAATATTTCCTAGGGATACATTATTAAAATAAATCAACTCAATTCAAGCATTTTTGAGTATTTGCTCTGTGACAAACCCACACCAGGCAATGAGCAAGTCACGATTTACACCTCTAAAATGTAGAAGATCTTCTCATAGGATACTGTAAAACCAGAAGCAAATGGTCTCTCCCCCATGCTGTAAGAGGCAATGTCACCTGAATAAGGGCAGTTTCTTGAAAGTTCCCCTGTGGCTTTCTGAAGGCCATAGTAGTGATTTGAACTGCCAGTCAGAATGTTTTTTGACTTGTTTCCACAAACTCTAACCTGAAAGACTAGAAATCCTGCCAATAACTCACTAAGGAGAAAAAAATGCGAGACCTATCTCTGCTCCTTTTAATTAGCCTGGAAATCTGACAACCAGAAACCTTGACATGGAAAAAGACAAAATACAGTCTTATGTAAAATACCGTGGGAGGCTGACTCTGGAACACTGACCAGCCACCCCCCTCTTCCCCACTGGAACAGTGTAGAGGCTAAATTATAGCAAGAAGCAGCTCAACTTGTAGTCCTATTTAAATTCTTGTGTGCATCTTGCATCAACCTGCACTGATTTGCATTGAGGCCAAAGGCCCAAGGATGGGCAGGCTGACAGAGCAGTCTGACCAACATAGCATCTTCTGGTCATCTTGGCAGCTCTTTCTTCCTCAGGTGTGACAAACGACACTCCTGAGAGGCTTTGGCAAGCTTCCAGGTTGCGCTCTGTGTGTGCATAGAAGGAAATGACAGAGTCCAGTAACACCATGAGAGCACATTTTCATAACACTGATTTTTATCTGTAATTTTTATTAATCCAAAATTCTCCCATTTGTCAAAGAAATAAATGGATTGAATACTGTACATTGTCCCCTCTACAGGTTCAAATGCTTAGTCCCCTTTTTAGTTTATGTATTTATCACTAGCCTTAAGACTAAAAGCCTTCATTAAAAACTCAAAACATGGATAGGAAGTGGGAGCTTTTCCTTTTTTTCTCAAACCTATAATTCAAAGACTCAAAAGGCCAGGTATTAAGATTTCTTTTTTAATTCTTGTAGCTAGCCTCGAAATTATATGAGACCACCTATCGCGCTAGAAGTGAATAAGAACATAAATAAATACATGACACTTTTTACATCAAAGAAGATGTTTTTAAGTATGAATGCAAAATCAGTTTATCCTTGAACAATGCAGGGATTAGGGGCACTACCCTCTTGTACAAGCAAAATTCTACATGTAACTTAACTACTAATAGAGTTACTGATAACACAAATCATTAACACATATTTTGCATGTTATATGTATTAAATGCCGTATCCTTAAAAAGAAGCTAAAGAAAATGTTATGAAGAAAATCATAAGAAAGAGAAAATAAATTTGCAGGATTGATAAAAACCACTAATGAACCTGTGCAGTTCAAACCTGTGCTTTTTAACAATTGATTATATTTACAAAAATAAAGAGTGATGCAAGATTTCAATACCATACACACACACACACACACAAATAGTAGCAACAGGGTGTTGGCCACTGATGGGGAAAGCGAAGTATCTTGAAGGTTTTTCTAACACTTTCAGGAAGTGGTGAAGATTGAACAGTGAAGAGGTAAAAAGGCATTTCAGGTGGGTTGAATTTAGTGAATAAAATCCAAATAGTCATATTGGAGGGTAATTGCAAAGTAAGCTGGGAATTTTAGATTTAGTTCTTTATTTTTTTCAATCTCACCACTCTTCCTCCCCTAGAGATTAGATTCATTGCATCGTCCTCTCCCCGGAGCATCCAGGCAGAGCTGTCACTGACTCCTTCCTCCCACTCCAGCTCCTCCACGTTGGACAGAACTGCCTGCATGTTCCCTGGGTGACAGAAAGGATGGCTGAGATGTCAACCATGACAGGCCTAAGTGGATAGTTTTGGACATCAGTCGCTAATACTGATTTCTGTGCCCCACAATTTGATTGCTTGGATGATTAATGGGATTCTCATGACAGTTTTGTAGCATGTTTCTTATTTTTTTCTTTCACTTTAATAAAAATGGGATTACCCTTCTTATCATACTGGTTCTGAAAAGGTAGTCAAGTTGACAAAAAAAAAAAGTGAAATGTGTTTTGAGAAGGGATAAGGTAGAATAGCCTCTATCAGCTTCATTTTTTTTAAGGTGCCACAGTACAGGGGACTCCTGTTGCTTTGTCTAAGGCCTCTAATTTTCTGCCTGTATGGGTACTGAACGTCTTGGTGCATCAGCCTTCTTGTCTATAAAATGAGGCTAATAATACAGATGTAGCCCAGAGCAAAGCTATAAAGATTAATTAATAAAACATGATTGTTAAGCCCACTGCAAACATGAAACATAAAATGAAGCTACTCAGTTAGAAAGCAATAAAGCGAGGTCTCTGAAGCAGTGGGCCGGGCTGCTGCAGGCTCTGTCCCACCACACCTCCCTTTGAGCCTCGATGTCAACGCAGGCTTCTTTGTGCCTCACCATGGAAATCCTTCCCACATCCCAGACCAAGCAGTGCCTTTCCTCGGAGACTCAATACCCTCACATGCTTCTCTATTCTTCCACCTGCACCTGCTGTTTCTCTGTATTTTCTCTCATCTCAGTTGCTAGCTTTTGATTCCACCTTTCTCACATTGATATTTCACTTTCCAATTCTCTCGGCATAGAAAATATTCTTTCTACAGTAGAAAGAATTCCCCAATCATGCTTCTAATCCAGTAGAGTGACAGGCCTTGATGCTGCTTCTCCGTCTTCCACATCTCCCCTGAGTCTCTGTGTGTGCATGTGTGGGTGGGTGTATGGGAGTGTATGTGTGTGTGTGGGGGATGGAGGTGTGTGCATGCAGGCTCCCTCTCTTCTCTCTCATACACACATTAAGGTAGGGAGATTACAATGATTAACTAGATACCGTGAGAGGAGAGAATACCTTCTCCAGGAAATGTGGATTCTGAAATACTCACTAATTTGGCTCAATTTAAAATTCATTTTAATTAAAACAAATATTATACAGATTTTTCTTAAAAGCATAGTGCTATCCATAGTGTACTAGAAGCCCAGTCCCTTGCTCTTAAGAGGTAGATAGAGATGTACGTGAGTAACCATGACATAAACAGAGCTATGGTACTTTAAAAGAGATATAAGGGGGGAAAAAAAGAAAGAAAAGAAAAAGAAAAAAAAACGATTTAAGCTTGATAAAAGGAAGAACAGATAGAATGAATAGACATAAAGAAAAAATCTTACAGCTATAGAGGGACTAGTATAGTCTATCAGGATACTAAATGCTTCCATACAGGTTATTTCAACTTTCCAACTACTCTATGGGGTACTATTATATTTCCAGATATTAAAACTGACAATCAAAAAAGTAACTTTCACAGTTGTCGGCATCAAGGGTATATATAGCATGAGGTCAACAGCATACTCACAATACAAAATCTTGGATCCTGTTGGTAGTTCCAAACATACTACTACTACTACAAATTATGCAAGAAATGCCACGTTATATAAATTACCATCTAAAGCATCAATCTTTGAATACCTGTAAATTGTCGGTGTTATGTTTATGTAGATAATTGCATAGCCACTAAATGGCTACATGGAAACATGTTCTAAGAATAGTGTGACATGAACAGAGTCACTATATTTAAAATATATATCAGAATAAGTAGTTTGGTATATTAGCATCCGCAGACCAGCAATAAAGGCAGATGGCAAAGCTTCAGTGAAAAATCTTGGCCCATCACTGGAAACCACGTCAACAGATGTAGAACACGACTTTTAAAAGGATATGATACTAGAACATATTATAGAAATCAATACAACATGGACAATTTATAAGGTAGGATACAATCTGTCCTGGCTAAGATATAAGGTGGTCAAGGTGTTGTCTTTAAACATTGTTTAATTAGCTTAATTTTTCATTAAATATCAAGTCAGCAGTCTACTATTTCAGAGCAGACAGGGTATCTGACATTCTTATCAGCCGTGATTTTCCCTAAGGGTTTAATGAGTTGGTATAATATTTGTACAAAGTAATATTATCATTATCATAAACGTTTTCTAATTATTTCTTGGGATTACTGAAAGCATGTTGTGTTATTGATGGATTAAGCACAATATTTATAAAACAGTGATAGGATTAAAGAGAAATAAATATGTATATCTTTCTGCATGTGTAAATAATAAATATTAATTCCTATCATCAATTTTGTGCAAAGTGGTTTAGTACATACTAATAACTTACTAAATACTTCAGTCATCTATTGTGGATTTGGGGAATGGATACTGTGCTTGTTTACCTGCAGTTGAAGGACTTGGTAAAGTCCTTGAAGACTGCAGAGAGGGCAAAAATCTGGAAAATGGACCCAAGAAGTAATAAAAGTGTGTTGGATTTTCAGAAGTTAAGTAAAATAAACCCAATAAACTTTCAAAGGAAAGAAACTAACTACTGTTGAACTTCTATCAGCAAATATAAAACAAAAATAAGTTCAATGGGGTGTCATAAAATTACATAGCAAATATTAATCATGTGTATACAGTTGGTTCATATACTGGTACATTATTTTTACTCTAGTGGCTTTTTAGCATCATTCTTTGGATTTTTGATATGTGTGCATGTTTTTTTTCTCTGCCTCATTTGGTTGTAAGCTCCCTGCAGACAGTGATAAAGCGTCCTTATAACAGACTGTAAAGTAACCAAGATTTGAGAATGGGACACATGGCTTGGAATTTAGACTTTGCAACTTACTGACTGAGAGGTGATGGAAGATGGTAATGGTGTACATCGTTAGCTCATTCTCTTGCTATCATTTTCAATAACTAGGTCAATCATTTACTGCAACCAGAGGCTTGATTTTGATATAAATGCAAAGCAATTTCTCTCCAAAACTGAAAAGTATAATACATTTTAAGGCTAAGATATGAACCATTCAAGAAACATATGTTTGCTGATGAGATTTTAAAGAAATTACATCAGTGAACTGATGAAAGTCACTTAAGCAAATAGATTCATAAGAGACTCCTGAAGTGATGATACAGTTTTAAATCTCAATGCTATCTTCAGTAGGTATACAAAGTTGTTTTTTCTTTGGATTAATTTATTCTAAGTTAAGGGATAAATGGTTCAAGAACTGAAAAAATAAAAAACAGGAAAGCGCTTATCTTTTTTTTTTCTTGTCTATGAATAAAAGGAGTCTGAATACCATACCTTCTGAAATTGTCATTTGATTAACTTGATCAATTTAGTTTGTTTTAAACAGCCTAACACACTACCCCCTTTTCCTATGGGAAAAGTTATTGTCAGTACCTTCATGGTTCCATTATCCTAGTCCTAAGAGATTTGTTAAGCATAGAATAACATCAGATAAGGAGAAATAACTTACAAAATTAGATTGAGAAGGCTTAGCCTCAGTATCTAGGTTGATATTTACCAAAACCTAATTCAGACCCTGTGGACTTTTCCAGAGTTTGCCAGGGTGACAGGTGGCTGTGTAATGACATGCACAGATGTTTCAAATACAGAAGGCATCTCTGGGTCACCCCAGAAGTCTGAGCCTTTACCCCAGGCATCCCTCAGGTAAATGCAGCCTTTTAAAAACTTCGCTTGTCCCAGAGGATTCAGAATGCCTATGACCCCAAGTTTGCTAAAGCATGTTATTGTATTGCACCAGTGCTAACTTTATGAAAACTGATGTTGTCAGACTATGACAATAAATACTCTTTCTTAATGTTAATGATTTCTAAAAGCCTGTCCAAACAAGAAATAACCATGTAGTATATTTTTTAATCACTTATGCTTTTTGCTGTTCCTGGAAAATATGGTTCAAGTTAGTGTCATATTTCTCTAAGCACTTTTAGGCCCTGTATCTATTTCCAATCTAATTCAGTGCACAAAAGTTATTTCTAATCAACATATTCTATAGCCACTCAAATTAAAAATAAAGGCACTTAGCATACAGGATCCCTGGTTAACTGATACCCAGGCAAGAGTTGTGATAAAAAGAAAAAAAGAAAAAAAAGAAAAGCACAAATCAAGTTTAAGAGGCAGAAAATAGAACAATCTGGGCCAGAGAAGATAGTCACATGATCTGTGTGTACACTGACTTCGGAAACTTTATTCATCACTAGAGTCAATCTGTAAACTTAATAGATCAAATTAGAAAAATAAGAAATTTAGGAAATAAGTCAAATTTAGGCCTTATCATCTATACGCCACATCATTTATTGAAATAATTTAATGAAATCTCAATTGCCTTAGAATGCATACTAGCTTAACAAAGGTTAGTAGAAAAGGATATGCTTTTATAAATACTATAAAGATTGGTGAATAGTTCTATAAATATACTGATATCAAAGCAACACCTACTATAATAAAATAACAGTATAGGTATAGAACAGTGGTTTTCCCATTGTGGTCCTCGAACCAACATTATCTCTATTCTCTAGGAACTTATTAGAAATGAAAATTCTTGGACTCCATCTCATGCTTATTTAATTGAAAACACTAGGAGTGAAGCCCGGCAACCTGCACTTGAATAAGGAGCATTGCAGAGGAAATTATGTCCCTAAATTCTATTCAGAGCCATATTTGTTCTAGGCTATTTCCATATAGAAATTAATTTAACCTACGGTTCATTGGAAAATTAAGCTAACTATAATATTCTTGTCCTTGATCATAACTGTTGATTAAAATATTGTAGTGTTCTCTACTATAATATTTAGAAATTTTATTGATGCTAATATTTAGAATATCAGCTGATTTGGAATCAGCAGTTTCATTGCAATTACAACGACTGCAAAATATTTTAAATAGCAAGAATGTAAGGCAGGAGATTTGATGTTTCTAGGTAGCTAAACCACAGCCAGTATATCTTGGTTTTCACATATCTATCAGGTTTTATATCAAAGAAATGAATAAAAGATAATGTCAAGATTTTGCAATATCAGATTAACTATCCAGGAATATTGAAGGTCTGGTGTGACTTGAGAATAAATTACAGAGTCGTCATTTTTACAGGTCTCCAGTGGAGTTTAGGTGGAGAACTGCAAGGCAGAATAATATTCTCACTTCTCTTGGGGGTTTTAATTCTTCTGAGCAGCTGAAAACTAGTGTGGAGACCTCCTGACACTTTTACTTTCCCTCCCATCTTTCTCTTCTAATTGCCCTTGGCCAAATGAATAACCACTGGGGCATAAAAAAAATCCCACCCCCACCAAGAATGAACGATTTCTAAGTCATAGATAACTGTGTTATGAATTTCACAGTGCTGGAGCAGAAAATTGCAGCAGAAGGTGTAAAGTGCAGGATAAAAAGGGCTCATTCAGAGGCCAACAGCTGGCAAACAGCAGAGATAAGACAATCAAGGACAAGCTAGTCAGATTTAGGAGTGAAGAAAATAGAGAAATAGGCAAGTAATAACGAGATAAAGTTGGTGAGGTCAGGAGCCAAGAGAAAAGAAAAAACGGGAAGGACAAGGGAGGAATGTATGCTACTTCCTTTAAATTCCATTGTAAGCTCTATTCTCAAGACTCTTAAGTTTGGGTCATTTATAAGACACTAACAAGTTAATGAAGACATACTTTAATTCATGTACGAAACCTTATGATTCACTGTACCACCTGGTAGGCAATGCTTGGCTACTTTATATCCTTGACTTTTAGGATATTGATGTTTATCTTCAAGTAACTCATTTTGATCAGATTACCTCTCTTTTTCCTTCTATCCAGGAAGCATATACAAAATATCAGTATGCAACTTTTAGCCTAGAGGGAAAACCACATTGGTTTGCTTTTCACCAGGTTTTCAGTTGCAAAAGTGAGGAAGTTTAATGGTATGGTCTGTCCTTCCTTCTTCTGCACATTCTGGATACCATTGGAGGAGTCCATGCCATCAAGGCTGACTGTTCAGCCCTTAGTCAAAATAGAATAGTCAAATCATAAGCAATAGATCAGATATCAAATGGTCAATCTTATCTGGTTATCTTAATGACTAAAACAAGGGGCATTTAGTTCTTTTAGTCACTAAGATCTCAAAATCAGATCATTCATTCTGGAAGTAACCGATGGGTTCTGTGATTCTCTAAATCAACTTAAAAACTAATAGTAAGAAACACCTAACATAAAACTGAATATCTTAACTGTTTATAAGTGTACAGTTATAGCATACAGACTTAATCCAGTCCTAGATAAAGTTGAAGGCAACCTCAGATACAACAAGGCCTTACAGGTCCAGATCCAGAAAGAAACAAAACATCCAGAGATGTTAAGCAATTTTCCCAAAGGTCACGGTAACATCTTGTGACAAAAGCAAAACTAGACCGAAGTCTCCTCATTCTCAGGCCAGTCCTCTTTCCTTTCAAGCCAACCTGAGTCAGGATAGAACAAAATAAAGCTATATGGCAATTATCTGATAAATTTGATGGATGTGTACAGACAAACAGGGATAATTATAGCCAGAAAATCCAATTTGGGTCCTCAATTACCTAGATTGACTGCCTACATTGACCAAATAAACTGGATAATGGCCAAAAATGCACTCTGTACTCTGTCATGGACCCGTAGCCTGAGAAACACATCATCGTGATTTTGTCTTTAACAGGGACACCCGCACCCTTGAGGTAACCACAAAGTACAAATCTGAATGGACTTATCTTCCATCAATAAAACAAATTTGAAAGTTACCCCCAATCTCTTATTTACTGGTAAGTCAAGTAAAAATGCTATAGGAGCTAAACGCACACACACCATAGAATTTCTCTGAAGAAAGCAATCATGCTGCCTCAGTCCAGATCCTTTGTTTCATCAAGCCTATTATTCCTCCAAATGAATCAACTATAATTAGGCCCAAGTTACATAATGAAAAGATTACAAAAAACCACATATCAAAAGCTTCAGTAAATCTGGGTCATTCTCTTAACTTCATTCTAAAAATTATGTAGGTCTCAGTTGTGAACTTGACAAACATCATGCTTAGGATAGTTAGCCATGGACAGGAAGTGTTAGAAGAATGGGGCTTTCAGGAAATCTCTCCAAAATCTTTCCTGCAAGATTTCATGTTTTAAATTTAGGTGGTTTAGGTGGTTTATCTGTGCAAAGTTTAGGTGGTTTGCCTGTACAAAGTTTCAACAAGAACAATATATTTCGAAAATGAGATGTTTCTCTCTGACAATATATATGTGTGTGTGTATATATATATATTCAGAAATTTCTGTGCCAACATTAGGAATATAAATGACTATGCATCATGATTAGAGGTTGAGAAAGATGACTCAAAAGGCAAGATACAATTCAGTACAGTGGAGAACCTGTTGGACTCGGAGTCACAAAACTGCATTCTAATTCTCTATTTGGCGTTAACCAGCTAGATTACATTAGACAACTCACCCTCTTAATTCCCCCATCATTAAAATGAGAAGGTTGGCAGAATGAGTTTCCAGTTTTATCTCTCTGTGACTTTGAGCTAGAGATCTGCAAACTAAGGATGATAGGCCAAATCCAAACCGCTGCCTCTTTTTGCAAATAAAGTTTAGAACACAGATACGTGTACTCATTTACATATTGTCTATGGCTGCTTTGATGCAACTAAGGCAGAACTGGATAACTGCAACAAAGATTGAATGGCCCCACAAAGCCTAAAATATTTACTACCTAGCCCTTTACATAAAAAGTTTGCTGACCCCTCCTCTAAGCCAATGATAGTGTTTCTGACAAAAGAGGATATTTTGGCATCACAGCTAAAACAAAGTCCATATTTTAATGTATTATGTCTATTTCCTAGGGCAGATTTCCACTCATCCTCTGCCCAAGGCCATGCTGACTAACATGCTTTGTGAGATATTTCATTGTCTCTTTTCATTCTGGCTGTTGGATGTACTAGTTCTTCACTATAACTTTAATACATAAGTGACAGCAATTGATAGAAACATTGTCTAGAGGCTTTGCTGATCATTGGTAGGGTTTGTGAAAGTAACTAAATTCTATTCAAAACTGGCCAGTTCCCAGGTCAAGAAAGAATAGTGAGTCAAGAGACTGGTACTAGATAAGGGAGAGAAGAGAAAAAGTTATTGAATGTCTCTAAGAGAGACAGACAGACAGACAGACAGACAGAGAGACAGAGGAAAGGAGAGAGGGAGGGATGGAAGGAGAGAGAGCATCTAAGACAGGAACAGTGCAACTCATATGACTTTCATCTTCTTGAGGAGCACAATTTATGTTGAAGTTGAAAATCTGTATCCAAATTAGCAGGTAGAAAATTGCCTCAGAATCTGAAATTACCTAAATGCCTGAAAACTCAAGTGATGCAAAGGAAGGAAACACATATATGCTCCTTATTATCCAATCTTCTCATAAAACCTCACTATTAAAGCAAAGCCTTCTCCAAAGCACAGCAAGAGAGGCCTCCAGTGCAGCCTCATCTGAAAGCTACACTTCTCTGTCACTCAAGGACTCGCCTGGCTTTTCATGCACAGCCATATCAGAATTCACTTCCTCAACAAACTTTCGGCTCTCTGACATATTAAGACCCTAGAAAATATTTCCTTGGAAAATTCCAATAGCTGGTAAGGATTTATAAGAGCCAAATCTACACTAAATTTTCAATTGTGAAAAAAAAATCAAGGAGATGCATAGGAGCTTCGCGTAGCCTTAAAACATACCCCATGATGGTGTTGTTGGAGCCAACACAATGAAGTGGAATAAATGTAAGATTTGGGGTCAATCACTCTAGATTTAGAATCTTGGTTCTGTCATTTCCTTATGTATGTATGAAACTCGTAAATTAAACCCTCTGAACTTCAATTCTGATCAATTAAATGGGGTCAAAAATATCTCCGTCAAGAATATTCAAACCTCTTAGAACTGTACACAGCTGTATTAAATAATATCTATCGCTGTCTTTTGAGTTATCGCTAGTAACTAGTACTAGATGCAAATATATTAGTTCATTTAATCTTCAAAATATCTTCATTGAGGTTAGAATTATTGATTTTATTTTACAGAGAAGGAAATTAAAGGCTGGACAAGTTAAAAAACTTGTTAATTGTCACATAGCTATTAAATAGTGCAATAGCATTTGAGTCCAGTCCTTTCTGAATCCAAAGCCTGTGTTCTTTCTTAAAATCTCCATCATTTTCCACTGATAATTTCTTCTGCCCACCAAGGTCTACCCTAGTTCCTGGGCTGTAATGTTAAGCAAATAGGGTTATGGGGTACCTTGGCCTCACCATTTAGGAATCATTGCCCTCATAAGATCCAAAAGTCTATGCTCCAAAGCCCTACCTAGTGCTCTCTGCCTGCCACATGCTTTAGCCTAAGGAGTAGGGTTTGAGTATCTGACTCAGTTTCCTTAGTTCAGAGCTTTTCCCTGCATCTCAGACCATTCAGCTAAGACCATTCAGTCCAATTTGTCCTGTTATTCATCATCTCCACCACCCCTCCCAACCCCAGCTGCAACCCATGCCCAAAACAAACTATGGGGTACACATCAGTATCTCTCAGCCATTTGGTGGAGTCTGGCCAGAACTAAGAGAATGCCCCAAAGTGCAGAGATACCATCTACATAAATGAGCTGCTGCCAGGGCCTCCCCCACTCATCAGATTTCAAGCTCAAATGGCAGCACCTACATGAACCATATCTATTCTAAGATTTAAATCCCACGTGTTCATTAAGGCCTATAGAGAAAGTCAGATTCAGTGACCAGTCACATAACTATCATTATTCCCTGTCTCCCACCTACATAGCTTGCCTCTCCTTTACAGTGTCTGCTCAAGGTCTGAAGTGATAGGTCAGGGCAAGATGTTCTGAACAATAAAATAAGTTTGTGAGCTCAATAACCCAAGGGATATGGATAACTGTGCCTTAGCAAAGGAGCTTCTGCACACTTGGTCAGAGCAGTCATCCACTCTAAATCCAGATTCCCATGGGACTATGGGGCCAGGCTGCTGAATACATCTGACTGGAGAGAGAATTGAGAATCAGGGAAAGGAAGAAATGCTGAGTTTGGACCTTTAACAAACTGCAGTATTATATAAGTGCTCTGTTATTTGTCGAAGGGTCCATTTTCTCTGGCTAAACTAAAATGGGATATAAAAAAGTCTTTGCTTAAAAATCTGTTTTTCCTCTAAAAAGCATATGTCAATACTTCATTCTAGGACGTTCCTTTATATATTGGTCTAATTTGCTGCAGCTCATCATAAATGTTCCTAAAATCTCACGGGAAGGATGCAAGATGTCATAATCGTGAAAGAACTGGGAAAGAACAAGAAGAAAGAGTTTCTCTCCTTTCTTTCTTCCCACCAGCCTAACTCTCTTTCCCATGTCTTTAAAGTATATATAGCAACAGTATGTGTGTGTGTGTGTGTGTGTGTGTGAGAGAGAGAGAGAGAGAGAGAGAGACAGAGAGAGAGAGACAGAGACAGAGAGAGACAGAGAGAGAGAGAGAGAGAGAGCGCAAGAGCGAGATAGAAAACATTACCTGTTGTTGGCTGCCAATTCTTCCAGCTCATATTAAAAGATATAAGTTTGGATTATAAATCATAAATCTCGATAGTATAAATCCTTAAATAAATTTAGAAACTTGAAAATGTGAAATACATAAACCTATTTTCTAAAGTATTAATAAATTCAGTTTTTCTGAATTTTGATTCTTCAAATATACTAATTCTTTATGAATTATACTAGGTCTCTTATGAATTACTAATTCTTCTACTCTGCATTAAAGCCATTGCTAAACATAATACCTCACTTACTAGGCCGTTAGCTCTTTGAGTATAGAGTAAATATGATACAGTGTCTTTTACCCTGTATCTGATACATAGTAGGTTCTAAAGGGGAAAAAAATGAATATGACAGAAATTTTCAATGCTCATGAGATTTCTGTTTATCCTTTCATGGCATAGAGATGTCATTAAGGAGTACCTGTCCATCCAGGTGCTATATTCTTCTTATAAAATTTATTGTGTTAAACCTTTGAAATGTGAGTGTCTATTTGCCACATCAGCTAGACTAACCCTAACTAGAACAGTAAACACATAACTCAATTATTTAATTAATGCACAAATTAACTAATTAATAGCTGAATGAAATAAAGACATAAAGACAGAATCGAATTTATCATGAAGCCAATGAGGCTTAAATATCAGGGCCCTTCACCACCACAGCTTCCTTCAAAGATCCTGGGACAGGACCTCGCAACCTGTTAAGAGTTTCTATAAATTTTTCAAAAGAAATTTTTTGTATTCTTTTTCTGAGAAACAGACCCCAAGATTATAAAGGCCTCAGGGCCCACAAAAACTGACTCTGCCACTGGTTAGAGATAAAAGAACATTGGTGGTATGTAATGCATACAGTATGAAACATATTTTTAATGCACAGAAAGTTGATCTCTTCCACTGAAGCTGACTCTTTATTAATAAGACTGTCACACAATTTAAAATAGCCTACAATTTATTGTCACATTTTCTCTCATTATTTTTCTATGATGCCTTATGCATAAAGAATTTCCTCATTAATAACTTTGACCAATTGCTTTTGTAAGATGCTGATTGTTTTTTTCTGTTGCATTTGACAAAGCTTAGAAATAGGGCAAAAATGTCTTTCTTCTAATAGTGTTAGTTCAGTTTTAATGATGAGTCAACTATGGGGGGTTTAAATATTTCCAGTAAATTCATCTTTGGGCAGAGGCAGATCAGACATAATACCCAGATTAAAACATACACACACACAACGAGTTTGTGGAATCCTCAGAAAAGGAACTGAAAAAACAATTAGCCAAAAAATGTTTGAATAAAATATTTAGTCAAACAATGTCTGACTGAATTTAGCTTTCACATTATTTAATATTGTGGTGATTGAGATTATAATCATAGGGGAGAGATGGCTTATAAATGAAATAACTCATGCCTGTGGGTATGAGTTTGAATTTTGCAGGTAAGAACATACAATGTAATATTTTGCCTAAATCTTCAGTTCTAAATATGTGTCCATAATATCAAGAGAAGCTTTCCCTGGCAAATCTTTGAATTTGTTTTTATCCAATTTGACTTGCCTCTTCCTTTATCTTTGCTTCTCTTCCTTCTGATAGAGAAGGAAAAACATTTCACTTAATTTACATGTAGACTTTCGTGATTTGCTGACATGTTATCGTATACTCATTTCTGATGTAACAAAAGAAAAAATTAAATTATGCTCTAGGAACAAAATTAATCTTGGAATTATTAAGAGCGACATTCCCACAATAGTTAATTCAGGACAGAATAACAAAACAAATCAAGAACAAAAGATAAGATTAATGCTTTTGTGTTTATCAGAAAGTATTCATGCAAACAGTTAAATGAGCATAATAAAAGTTCAGGATTTCGCTATGGTTTCTGAAGTGGAAGAGTTCCCATAAAAACCCAGAAGTATTTTCACACACACACACACACACACACACACACACACACACACACACACACAGAGTTCATATTTTAAGGAAGATTTTCAGGAATTGCACAGTTGTGTCATACCATCCATACACAAACAACATGGGCAGAAGCTGTAACTTGTTTTCATGCCAAAGAACTCACTTTAACAACTCAACATTAAAACACTGAATTTGGCATCGAGAAATCTACATTTACCATTTGGTTTCCAAGAAATTTCAAATAAGCTATTATAAATAATTTGAATCTTTACATGTGCATTTCACGAGTAAAGGATTTTAACGCACATGCCCATAAAGGCACTTTTTTACTACGAGTCCAGCGCCATTAATCAAAAGAAAACATTTCCCCCATATCTAATTTAGACTCCTTTTCTTCTAGGATAGGCTTTTTAATTATTCACTAATTATCTTTCATTTGTAAGTCATCTCTTCTTTAATTTTTTTAAAAGATACTTTGACATATTAGGACTCCCTAATTTCGTTGGCAGCCATCAGTTAAATAAATCACTTGATTGAGACCTTAAATGCAATTTAATAATTTTCCTTTACCATTTGTGAACATGAGCCACTTGATGGACATTTACACGTGCTGGTAGTGTTTCACTGTCCACAGCCTTCCCATATCCCTGTAGCCCAGAGAGATATATCAACTGAAACAGCTAAACAGTGGTCAAGATTCTTTCACAGACCATCCTGTCTGTAGTAAACATTTGTTCTGTGTTCATGAACTTGATATATAGCTGAGGAATCAAAGACACACATTTATCATAAAAGAAGCTAGCATTTTATCTAGGAGCTGTAAGTTGGCTGATAAGTACAAAGAAAAAGAACAACACCCAAGAGAAGAAGGGAAGGAAGAGAGATGGGTAGCTAGCAGTGGGTGGAACTGAACAGAGGATAATGGATATCATCCAGGAGCAATTTATCCAGCATCTGGGCTACAACCATGTTATCCTTTCATTCTCAAATCTGTCTTAGTTTTCCTTAGGGATCTACTACATGACCTTCCAGATAATAAGTGCTCAGTCAATATTCTCCACCACTAGGCCACACCAACCATCTGTATCTTTCTCGCTTGGGACACATGCTGAGAAAAAAAGAATGTAGGCAAGTGGTACACACAAGGGAGGCTCTTCCTCACTTCCCTCTTCTGATCGTCTTTCTGGGAGCCTCATCTTCTCTCTGTCCAGACTTTGCTATTCAGCTGAGGCCCATTGGAGTATCTGGAAAAATGTATTTCTGTTACAGCCTCTGAAGAAATCCAGTATTCATTTTCCAAGATGGAATCGCAAGAGAAATACGAAAGTTAACTGTACATAGTATAAATAAACATGGTATGGGAACACGAGAGAACACGGAGGCCTGACACAGATGAGAGAGACAATCCAGCATAACAAATAGTAAGTTGTGCTTTGCCTGTGGCATTTTCTAGCTCCATCGATAATTATATAATACAACAGCCACTGATTTCCCAGCCCTGGATCAATAATAGGTTTCACAGCCCCTCCAGAGCTGGTTGTTGACCAAGGTGCTTGCTCAGAACCCCCACCCCATCCATGGCAAAAATCGATTCTTGCATAACTGCTTGTGTGCTTGGAATGTCAGCATCAGGGCACTGGAGAAATGTAGAGTTTAATAGCATTACAGAATTCACAATGATTTCATATTTGTCCGCACAAGCTCATACAGCTCAACAAGTAGCTTCAAAGGAGAATCCTCACCCAAAAAAATATATGACACAGTGGGACCTTCCAAAAAACAACAGCAACACAAATATGTAGCTTATTCATAGGCTCAGAGAAAACTATAGCTGGATGCCAAAAGTTTCGTCTGTCCTACGATTAACATGTCTCACATATTCTAACAGATGAGCTGATAGTACAGAATTCTATATGCTTAATACCACATAATGGTAGTGCCACAATATTTGGGATGAACTCTCTGACTTAAAGCCCCAAAATATTCCATCACTTCCCACAGGGCATCAAAGAGTGATTACATCACATCACATCACAAAATGTGGGGTTTTTTTTTTTTTTCCGCAAAATGTAAAGAGGCTCTATTTCATTACACAAAGTGACAAATTTTCAAGCATAAAAATTCTCTGAAAATCAACCCGAGTTGTGTGTACTTGACACAAATAGGAGAAGAGATCTACAAGCATCGTTTTAATCTAATCAAGACAGATGGCCAAACTTGATAATATCGATGCCAAAGTAGATTTAAAAAATTGAATTACCCAGTTTGGTTGTCTGCCTTGATTTAGTTAACTAGACAATGGCCCTAACTCCTCTTCACTAATAAAGTCCCAAGTGGTGGAAGAACATGAATGAGGGCAAAACTGTGAAATGGTTTCTTTCTTAGCTTCTACTACACTCTCCTCTGCAGGGCCTCCTGGCATGAAAATGACAGAGGAATGCATCACAGACATTAAGAACCTTCATTTTGCAGTTACAAAAATCAATGAAATCCAGAGAGAATGAATGAGTTGTCCAAGGTCAGCAGCAGCCTCAGAGTCTCACGAGCATGGGACCCATGTGTTGCTACCCACTGCGCCAAACCTCCTTCTAATTTGTGGGTTCTAGAGCTATACCCCAAAATTACCCTCCCTTACCCCTCCTCATACCTCTTAAAAAATTTTTCCCTATTGTATTTATGTAACACAACTAAGAAAGGATGAGTTTCGTAAATATATTATGACAGCATTATCAGGGCAGAATCAGAATCTTTTGATCCTTTCTTTCTCCCAAATAACACTTAGCACCTACCTGTAGGTTTATCCTTAGTTAACTGCAACTCCACACTTTGAGATGCTGGGACCGAAATCACAAGACTTGTACTTTACTCCTTTCTTGCCTTTATGTCCACATCCCATCCATCACAAAATTTGAATAGCTCTACCATCAGCACAGATTCAGAATTTGACTACTTGTCATAATGCTGACATTGGTCCAGGTTACCATCATATCTCATCTATGTGCTGCAATAACTTCCTAACTACATCTGCAGAGGGTTTCACTGCCTCTACCTTTGCCATTCTCATCCTCAGTCAGACTATTCCATCATCACAGCCAAAATTATCCTTTTGAATACGAGCATGTCACTTTTCTGCTTAAAACCTTCCAATGGCTCTGCATCTCACCAGAGAAAAATAAGTCCCTACTCAATCCATCTATTTCTCTAACTTCATCTTTTCTTCACCCACTTGCGCACTCTGAGGCCACCACTTTGGCTCTTTGCTGTTCCTTGATTAACCCAGGCATGCCAAGGCCTCAGCATGTTTATACTAGCTTTTCCTTCTCCCTAAACCACTTCTTCTTCAGATATATCATTGGCTTGCTCCTACATCTCCTTCAAGAGTTTAGTTGCTACCTTCCCTTATCTTCCTTTAAAAAATGAAACTCCCCTTCTCACCCTTGCCCCATACGTCATTTCCTACCTAATTTTCTTCAATACAATTAATATCTATGTACTGTGTAGCTTATTTTTCCTTTTGTATATTTTCTGTCCTCCATGATCAGGATGGGAGTGCCAGGAAATGCCTAGCAGGGATTGTGGAGAGGTTTGCTTATTCACTGACTCAACCCCAGTACGTAGTATAGTAGCACACAGCATGCATTTGATTATAATTGATCAGAAAAATTAATGCATAATAAAATAAACAGTCTACGGTAGAGAGGTAGAGGGGACAATTTGAGGCAAAGGAAGCTTTCTTCATATGCTGTTCATCATCCCCAGAGGCGTACTCTGTCTCTGACAATGCAGGAGGATGGCTCAAGCTATTCAAGTCTTCGAGGTAATCAGGCTTTTCTGTCTTAAATAAATGTTGGAGATGATCTGACACTAAGTAATGTTCTTAGGAAAAAAATCGAGAAATGGGCATGCTGTTGTTTTTCCTGTAATTGGTGGAAATCCATCAATTACTGTTACTGTGTTGCTGCCACCCAGAAAGCTTGAGTCAGCAGTAGTTCTTACTGCTCTAGAGACAAGAATCGCCAAAAGCAGGGGAATGAGGAAAAAGTCCAAGAGCCTCACCAAGGGAGATATATGACACTTTGACTCCCTGGTTTCTCTTCATGATTTGCTTAAAGTCCGAGGCCTTTCCTTCCCTCTTTTCTTTACACCTTGCCATTCATTATTCCTGTGCCTAGAAGCAGGTAGGACGTACACAAGGTGGATTAAAAAATACTTTATACTGAGAATCGGGATTACATAAAGCAATTGCAGGGCCTTACGCAAGTGTCCAGAGGAATCTAAAGTTTTTGTTTATTTTTAAGAGAAACATATACTTTACAGGAGATATTGCTGGAATTCAGGTGGAAGAATTCATAATACATTCCACGCTACTCAGTCATCTTGACCAGAAGCTGAGGAATCTAAAGTTTAAAAAATTTCCATTAAGTGTGGAAAATTCAAAGAACTTATAACATAATTACAGTACCTGAGCCATACTCTTCTATACCTGGGCTGATGATACAGTCCAGAGAGCTGGGACCCATTATTACCACTGGTCACCTGGGCAAAAAACAAATGATGAATGTGACCTTAACACTGTCCAAATTCCTGGCCATGAGGGCTTCCTTCCTGAATACAACTGCAATCTGTCTGCACAAAACCAAGGTGCTAGAACAACACTATCTTCTCTTTCTATTTTCTTCTTTAGGACCATTTCTTCTTTAGGACGTACATCAACAAACGGAGTAGCAGCAGAACAAAACTATGTACAGCTAGCAGAAATGTTTATATTTCAGTGCACTTTGACTTGCTTCCTCAGAGAGAGTACATGCTATATCTGACCCAAGCAACTCCCTACAAACTTTAATTGCAAGGCTTAGAAAACCTGGCATATAAAAGGTAATTAAAAAGGAACTGTTCCCTGGGAAGAGAGAAGCTGATATGCACTGTGGATTTTTTTTTTTACAAGAAAATTCAAAAATGAAGTCACTGTCAAGGACCTTGGCCAATTACAAACAGTAATTCAAAAGAAAAAAAATTGGTCATTAAGGAATTTCTTTATCTCACTCACTGACAAGGCAAAGAAGGCATAGTCAGTTGAACATAATAATCAAATATAGCAATTTTTTTACTGAAAGTCAATCATCTTGATAAAGTAAAAAGACAATCTTAAGTCTAAATAGAAGGGCCATTATTTTATTTTATTTTTGCGATTTCCCAGGCCACGGGGCATGACCTATATTTACAAAGTCTGGCCCTTTAAAATATCCAGTGCTCAAGCAGATATGCAAATCTAATCTCATTTCTACATTTACCCTGAGAGAGTCCATCACAAGTTGGGAGGTCAGCTATTTCTTTTTTTTTTCAGAGACTTTGGGAAGGTGTTTTACTCTGGATCTTCTGGGTTAAACAATATACCCAGAGTAAAGTTCTGGAAGAGAGAGTTCTCCCCTTGCCACTTGGTTTAAAATTGGACAGGTTCTTCACCTCAAAGGTTACAGAATCTTGACTCTAGCTTGGACAGGAAGATATGCTGAAATTGATTTTCTGCCTTTGAGATGAATGACAAATTGTCTGACACTAGACAAGCCTGTAGAACTACATCATTACATTCAAATTTACCTTCCTGATGCCTAAGGGATGTCCTTTTTTCAAGTAGAAGTGATTCTGGCAAACAAGGCGAAGTAGCCAATGGTCACCTGGTCTACATCCAGCATCACTTTATACACTTTGATATCAAAAGCTTTCATCACAGATTGAGTAACCACATCCTCCTATCCCATTTCCATCAGTGTACTGATCAAAATTGTAATTGATTAGTTCTGTGACCATTGTTCAGTTTGTTCACTGCTTCATCGACTTAGAAAAATGTCTGACAAATAATATTCACTATAAAAATAATTGATGGATAGATGAATGGACGACAGAAAGAAGCAGCTTATCTTCACTCATCCACTTATTCACAGTGATAAATGAGTTATCATTTTAGGACCTTTAATAAAAAGTTGCTGAGTCCAGTTTTGAAACAGGATTATTGTCACCTAAGTACTTAAGTATGAAGATAAATTTCCCTCCTCTCCCTATGCTACTTCTTCTCTGACTACCCAGATCACATTTAGATTTATGGGTATAGTTATAATGATGTGTACCCTTCTGTGTTGAGGATGCTCACAGCAAGTCTCTGATGTTCAAATACAAAAGAGTCTACTAAAGTCTTTTGAGCAGCATGGTGAAATGCAGCAAATATGTCCCATGGTGCTCTCAAAACCAGGGATTTGAATGCCAACTGAGTCTTCTACCTTTGTAGTTAGTGGGGAATATTATTATTTCTGAGCCCAGTTTCCCCATGTACAAATATGAAGATGCCATTGCAGAGAATTGAAAAGATCAACTGCCTACTCTGAGACACACTCTTAGGTCTTAGGCTTTCACAGTATAGAATAAAAAAAAAACTGTAACTGCAGATCTTTACTGAATGTCTTCCATATAGTAGAGACTTTTTAAGGAAAAGCTTAGCAAATATTACAGATGTTCAAGAATTAAACAAGTATCATCAGCAAGCCATACTAGGATCACACTCTCTGCCTGAACACAGGAAAGATGCCAACAGCTAGTGTGTGGGTTTCATTTTCCACATTTGTGCCTGAGTAACTATTCAATTCCTTTCGAATGCCATCAAAGCCAGATAATTCCTAGAGCTCACAAATCATTTAAAGGAAAGGTTCAAGAAAGTCAATTAAATCTAGGGACTAGGAAACCTCAGGTACAGGTTGTTAGAGTGGAGGATCCAAGAACAGAAGAGATGGACTCAGGCTGCAGGCTGTTTGTATTGTACCTACACGTGTCCAGACACTTCGCTATTGTGCATTCCTGCTTTGATATTCTAGGGTATAGCATCTGAAGACCAGTCCTCATCATCAGATATACTGTCACTTCACCACCAATAGGGGGAGGTATGCCTTGGCAAAACAAAATTCTCAAAATCCCACAAACCACATATGTACAAAATTCAACCAAATGAGGCAACATTATTTGCAATGCTTGAGCAGAGTCATTCAATCAGGGACCACTGGCTCAAAAATGATAGTGCTTTATAGCAGTTTAATTGGGGAACAGTTGCATTTTCCTCCCTTCCAAAGCAGCCTAGGCTATGAAGCAAGATGTACCAAACATTAAATCCTGGCTCCAACACTTACTGGTTGAGTAAACTTGGGTATGTCACATACCTAATCTAAACCAAATATCTTCATCTGAAAGAATACAGGAAATGATCATGCTTATTTTGCTGTGACATATGAGGAATAAATAATAGAAAAATCTACTATATGGAAGACATTCGATAAAGATCTGCAGTTACATTTACCCTTATTCTACAACGTGAACGCTTGACTTGAGTGTGTCTCAGAGCATGCAGTTGGTCAATATATCAGTTTGTATTTATAATTTAAATTGTCTTCATTTAAGGGAGCCTATTTTTAAAAGGGAAGGTTTAACTGCGCTCACTTTAAGACTGGGATCTCTGACACGGAGGAAGCAGCTCAGAATAAGAACATAATGTTAATGATTCAGGCACCTCCATGAGTTGTCACGATGTTTAGTGATTGGAAGTTACCAGAATCACACATCAATATCAGTGTGCTACCTTTGAATGGACGCTGAGCAGCCTCTTTCCTAGAGAATATTTTTTGGGATTAGGGGGAAACATAATAAGTTATGTATATTTAATATCTTAGAGGAAAAACATTACTGTAACACTTCAACACTGGTACAAAATGACTAAACTGAACATAAAATAACTTGTAATAAGACAATGTTTATTTGTCACAATAAAGTTTGACCTAGAGTTAATGTTTTTCTTAGTTTTTCCTAATTTCTTCTTTGTTTATACAAATACTAGCCTAAGATTAGACAAACGTGGTTACCTTTTACAGACTGTTAGAAGAGAATCAAAGTAAAATACACAGAATAATGGAAAACCTTGATAACCATCCTAAGAGAAAAATCAGTACATCATAACCAAAAATCAGTACACATTTGGTTTTGTAAGGGTTGTGAGTATATTTACAAATATATTTTTATTTGTACATTTGTGTTTAACAAGTATATTATTTTAAAAATTAATATAAAATATACACTATGCAACCATATTTTATATATCACATTAAACACTAATCATTGAAATATATGTTCTATGTTAATATTATAATATACCATTGTATTGAAATATATTAATTAAATACATTTAATACCTTGAGAACTCACAGCCATTTGCTCATATTATAAAAGTTTGGTTGTTTTTGGTTTTATTTTTGTCACACTGTTCATACCTTCCATCTCCTTATTCTATAAATGTCTGAAGAATGCATTTCTCATACGTTTACAAAGAAACATCTTACAACTACGCTTGTTTCTAAACATGGTGCTTCACACTTTCCATGGGACAGGTTAATAATTATTTTTGGTTTTAGATGCCATCTGTTATAGCTTTTGCTGGGCCAAAGATCCTGTTTATGTCAACAGATTACTTAATTAAGCAAACTAGGTGACAACAATGACAAGTTTTTTTTAAATGATATGGATGCTCATGAAAACTACATAATTCGGTAATATGCTTTATTTGAAAGAAGATAGAAGAGCTGGGTGGGGAAGACACTGAGTAGAATAATAGGAGAAGGGATGCTGACAAGAAGGTACCATCAAGGCCTTCCACAGAGGTGGGAAGGGAAGTGATCTAGTATACAGGTTGAGGGACTGGCTTTAGGTCAAACAGCTTACACCCCCTTCCTGACAGTAGAGAAAAAAAAGTTCTTTCACAGAGTAAAGAGAAGTCTAATTGAATTTTTCCTAGGCATTAAGTAGAGTATTGCCTACCATGAGACAGACCACTGAGATAAAAGGTATCTCAATGTCTCTGTGCAGCCACAGAGTCGCTGTTATGAGTCTAAGTTCATTTGACACTGAACTTGACTTCAGAAGACTCTACCTCACTCTTGGGATACTGTTTCTCATTTAATTCATGGTCCATGATGCCCTTGCATATTTAATAAGGACAAAACTCCAAATTAGAGCACTCCTCACATATCCCCTTAAAAGATCATTTTTTTGTAAAATTATACCCACAAAATATGATTTCAACTCAACTGAGAAAATTTGCTACTTCTATAAGCTCTTTAAATAATGCTTTTTGTTTATAAATTTATAGCTTCCTTAGATTTTCTTGAATTCTAATAATATGCAGGGATAGACAAACCACCATTATTACAGAAATCATTACATTTACTATAATTCTAAAAATATTAAAGGGACAGACTTAAACTACTCTTATTACCAAGTGTTAAATCTAATTAGTCACAAAAGTTATGCTTTCTATATATGACAAGACTCCTTGTCAAAACAGTCTTCTAAATATGACTTCTTCAAAAAGTCCGATGTGTTAAATAATGTTTAATTCAGTAAAATGATTCGGGTATAACCACATTTATGGCAATAATCCTAATGTCAATAATTCGGGGGCTACTTTATAGCTCTGTCAAAACAGCCATTGGACCACTGGCCTAAGTAACCTCAGAGAGTAACATATCGTGGATATCAGTACCAGGTAGATATAAAACACACACACACACACACACACACACACACACACACACACACACACACGTATTAAGGTCCTGAGTTATGCAGCGAGACTTCCCTCATTGGAAAGTTAAAATGTGTTGTGTATAAAGTTTATAATGGAAAAGTGGTCTGATACATAATAATTGGAAAGTACTATTTTTAATAAACTGGAAAAAACAGAATAAATGCCTATTATGCCACTCTACAGGGTAGAATTCCTATTAACAACCTTGAAGCCACTAAGAAACAGTTTATGAGTTGGGAGGGAACTAAGTAGTCAGAATGGATTCTACGCCATCCTAATCACCTTCCATATTACTCCATAAGGAAAATCTGAGGTTCTAATAATTAGGATGACCATATGTCTTAGTTTGTCTTAGACAGTCCTAGTTTACATCGATGGTTCCAGTGTAATTATTGATAAAGTTCTCTTTCATTCTCAAAAGTGCTTCAGCTTGAAAGATAAATTATATGGTCACTCTACCAGTAAGCCATCAGACAAATGACTGAACTCCCTTCAGGGTATTCTGACATTAAAAGGAATGGATCATTTTGTTATCTGGTGCTGTCATTGCTATTATTTAATACTGAGCAAACATCACTGGGTTGCTGCAGACAGAAATCAATAAAAAGCAATGCTATAAGCCTTCAGGAAGGTGAATAGAACCTCATTGTAGGGAGAGGATTTTAGGAGTGAGTAGCATTTTATGTTCACTTAATACACAGGTGATTGTTCAGACTACATGGCAATACCATAGATTTTGTTTAACATTTAACTAGTAAGTAAAATCCATATCTACAGAATCCATAAGGCAACAAAAGGTTCATGTCTCTGCTGACTCCTTTTACTTCCATGACATGTAGGAACTGTTGTTCTTCAATTTTTTGATCCACAAACTTGTATTAGATAGTGATATGTTTTAGCCCCCTGCTTACCACAATAGAAGCAGCCATAGTACCTGCCTTTAAAACAGTTCATATTTTAATTGATGATTCAAGATGAAAACAACCACATGATAACTAAGTGTAAAACTATATGGCAGTAATTCTTGCAAGCAATTTTAAAGGAACATTTAGAATACTGAAAAAAAGGGTTATTGAAGAATAAAAGCTTGAACTTAGGCCTAAAAGAAGCAGAGGGCTCCAAAAGATAGGGGGGAAAAGCATAAGGAGAAGAATAATTATGGGAATGAACATATGTACAGGGGACAGTGGCTAAACTTAGGATTCTTTTGAAAGGAAACATAACCGAATAATAGTGGAGCCATGTTCCAGATATTTTAGAATATTTGGGTGAGTGTTTGACTTGATGTAAGGTATAATATCAATATTAAAATCATGTAATGTCTGCCATCTCCATTTTACTAAAGATTTTTATATACTGCAATCTGAGACCATGTCAACACAATGAAAGGTGCTATACAGGAAAAATATTCAGTCCAAAAGGACAGCTGTAGTAGACAAAAAAATGTATGGTCCAATAAACTGTGCACTAATTTATAACATAAAATATTTTAGAAGATTTCGTTGGTGTTTTTGACTAACCAAAGAAAGACATGCCCTGAGTCTGGGCTCAAATCACCCACTTCGTTTTCTCTTACTTTCCAAGATCAAGTATCTAGGTGAAAACTTTAGGATTCAAGTTACAGACCCTTGCAAATATGCAAAGGTTATCACTATTATCCCGTCAACCTTCTTCACAGTTACTTTCTATTAAGACTCACTTGTTCCATATGTTATAAGAAGATGATCTGGTTTCATTTTTTTGCATGTATCTGGCCAGTCTTTTCAACACCATTTATTGACTAGACTGTCTTTACCCAACTGTATGTTCTTGCCTCATTTGTCACAGATTAATTGATCATATAGGTGTGGGTTTATTTCTAGGCTCTCTATTCTGTCCCATTGATCTATAGTCTCATAGTACAGTATGATATCAGGTAGTGTGATACTTCCAAATTTGTTCTTTCTTAAGATTGTTCTAGCCAGGGTCTTTTATAATTGCATGCAAATTTTTGGATTTTTTGTTCTAGTTCTTTGAAAAATGCCATTGGTATTTTGATAGGGTAGTATAGACATTTTAACGATGTTAATTCTTCCTCCATGAGCATGGTATATGCTTTCATTTATTTATAGCTTCTGCAATTTCTTTTTTCAGTGTCTTATAGTTTTCTCTGTACAGGTCTTTTACCTCCCTGGTTAAATTTATTCCTAGGGTTTTCTTTTGATGCGAATGTAAATGGATTGTTTTATTTTTTCTTTGTTATTGATATATAAAAATGCAACTGATATCTGAATATTAATTTTGTATCTTGCTACTTTATTGAACTAATTTATCAGTTCTAATAGTTTTTTAGTAGAATCTTTACTGTTCTCCATATGTAGTATCATCTCATCTGCAAATGACAGTTTTATTTCTTCCTTTTAAATTTAGATGCCTTTTATTTCTTTTTCTTGTCTTATTGCTGTGTCTAGGACTTCCAATACTATGTTGAATAAAAGTGGTAAAAGTGGAGACCCTATACAAGAATAAACTCAAAATGGATTAAAAACTTAAATGTAATACCTGAAACCATAAACTTCCTAGAAGAACACATAGGCAGTAAACTCTCTGACATTGCTCTTAGTAATATTTTTTTCTAACATATCTCCTTGGCCAAGGGAAGCAAAAGAAAAAATAAACAAATGGGACTACATCAAACTAAAAAGGTTTTGCACAGCAAAGAAATCCAGCAACGAAATGAAAAGACAACCTACTGAACTACTGAATGACAGATGATATTTGCCAATGATACATTGATAAAGGGTTAATATCTAAAATTTATAAAGAACTCATACAACTCAACACACATACAAACACACACATGCACGCACACACGTGCATGCTCCAATTAAAAAATGGGAAGAGGACCTGAATAGATATTTCTCCAAAGAGAACACACAGATGGCCAATAAACATGAAAAGAAGCTCACTGTCACTAATCATCAGGAGATGCAAATTAAAACCACAATGAGGTATGATGTCAGGCCTATCATAATGGCTATCATCAATAAATGAACAAACAACAAGTGTTGGTGAGTATGTGGAGAAAAGAGAACCCTTGTGCATGGTTGATGGCATAGCAAATTAGTGCAGCCACTATGGAAAACAGTATGGAGGTTCCTCAAAAAATTAAAAATAGAACTACCTTATAACCCAACAATTCCACCTCTGGGTATTTATCCAAAGAAATCCAAAGCATTAATTTGAAAAGTTATGTACACCCCTGTGTTCATTGCAGCATTATTTACAATAACCAAGATATGGAAGCAACCTAGGTACCCATCGATAAACAACTGGATAAAGAAGTGGTATATATACACAATTATTACTTAACCATAAAAAAGAATGAAATCTTACCATTTGCAACAACATGAATGAACATAAAGGGTATTATGCTAAGTGAAATAAGTCAAAGAAAGACAAATATCATATAATCTCACTTATATATGAATCTAAAAAACAAAATGAATAACAACGACAACAAAAAACAGAAACAGAGTCCAGATACAGAGAACGAACTGATGGTTGCCAGATGGAAGGAGGGTTGGGAGGCTTAATGAAAAAGGTGAAAGGATTAAGTACAAATTGGCAGTAACAAAATAGTTACGGAGATGTAAAGTACAGCATAGCAAGTATGGTCAATAATATTGTAATAACTATGTATAGTGCCTAGTGAGTACTAGACTAATGGTGGGGGTGGGGGATACTTTGTAAATTATATAAATATCTAACCACTATGTTGTATACTTGAAACTAATAGAAAACAATATTGAATTTCAACTGTAATTGAAAAAATAAAAAATTTTAAAAGATTTGCTTGTTCCATGAAGATATTTCCAAGTAAACTTCCCTGCTTCCACTAAAATCACTCCGCTAAGATAGCTGCCAACCCTTCCTCCCCAGATCCTTGAATCTTTAGTTTTTTGTGCATAGCAGCAATTAATTAATGGTAGGCATATTTTAGTCATGTGAATTTGTATTTTCTTTCCTCTTTTAGACTGTGATCACTACAGGGGCAGAAAACTATCTTTTATTTTCTTGCACTACCATCATTATGTATTATTATTTAGCATTTAATGAGAAACAATAGTTTGTTGTAGAATATGAATCAGTTTCTCACAGCTGAAAGCAAATAATAGCCCCAAAATATAGAAGTGTTAGTACTAGCCAAAAGGATTCAAAATAAGAAAACTATATGTAAAATTCTGAATCAGACAGTAAGAGAAAATAGACTCTCTAAATAAATGGGGTAGGTTTGAAATCAATGACTACTCAACAATGGCTAAAATACTGAATTCACTTTTTTTTTTACAAGTAACCAAAGAACAGTGGACAATTAGGAAGTAATGAAGATGCTGCTAAAGTAGCTATTGATGAAGGGTTGATAAGAAAACACTTGGAACAATTGAACATTTACAAATAAGGAATCCCCTGCTAGAATTATTGAACACAGTACAATGGGACAAACTAAGGGGAATAATTGAATAGATTTTTGAAAGTGAAATTTGAGGGCAAAGCCAAAGCAGAATGTTATAACATTTTTGAGACAAAATTACTGAGCTATTATTCTACCAAAGAAATAGCGGATGAGTGCTGGCCCTATGCAAAATCATTAAATAGTGCAAAATTGTGTCTAGAATCCCCTACCACTTCTTTTCATAATCATCCTTTGTCCACTGCCCCTTTGTCCTGACTTGACCAGTGCTTTTCAGCTGTCCTGGCTGACTGGGGTACCAAAGGTTACTTTCTCTCCAGGCTTATTGTTCTTTTTTCCACAACTCTATTTTCTGTTAAGATAATATCTAGGTTTGGTGTTAAACTAATCCATAAAGGTTAACGTAGTTTAATTCAATATTTTCTATTTAATGACTACTGCATATCAGGCACTGTGGAGGATGCAGACTGTGTACAGAAGCACAGCCATGCCAGTGTTATTCAGCTGGACAAGAGATGTGCTCACACTTAGCATAAGCCCCTGAGTAAGGTGCTTAAATTCTACTGCCATACTTCTAGGTATTTGCTACAGATCACTGACGTGTCACCAGATGGCTATTTTTCTGTAATCTAACCTAGTGAATTTTGGGGTGCTTGTGTTTTTTTTTTTTTGGCAAGATGCTTAACATCTGCATACTATTGTACTTTCCCTACTCTTTGCTTTTCATCAACCTCCCTAAATTTTTCCATTGTTTGCTGTCCTTGAATTGCACTCCCATTGTTTTTTCTTTTTTATTTAATCTGTAATTATGTTATGATCCTGGGTAAAAATAATGAAAGTCATATGAGTTTCCTGGTTACACATTTTAAACAACCAGACCTGGTTTTATGACACCCACTTTTCACAACAGGATTTTTCTAGGAAAAATTCCAAGCTTATGCATAAATGACCAAAAAAAAGTTGTAAATATGAGAGATGAACAAGATGATAAAGTGAATAATTAAAAAGAAACTTTGTATGACAAAGTTAGGAAAACATATGAAATTAAAAGAGAGTTTTAAATGGAAAAATTTTTGAAGAGTAGTCTAATTAGGAACAAAACTCTTCTAGTTTTGTTTTGTTTTGTTTTTGTTGTCCTTTGATTTTTAGAAATCTCCTTTGCAAAGTAAAAGAGATGATTCTTCAAAGAAACAAAATGCATAGTTATTACCTACTTTAATATGTAGGTGGTACATATATGTTCCCTTTAAAATGACAATTTCAACCTAGGAGGTAATTAACCACACAAAAGGTTTTACTACATGCCAGCACTATGAACAAAATAGGTAGAGAAAATTCAAAAGCAAGGTCCCTTACTTCCAATGATTTACAATACATTCAACAAACATTTACTGTGGCAAACCAATACACAGGTAATTAATTCACTATGAAATTATATGAACTATACATATTGTAGCTATATGGGACTAGATAAGCATGGTTCCATTAGTATATCAGATTTTTACCAAATAACTGTAAAATGGATAAGGAACAAATGAATAAATGAACAGATTACGGTAATTAAGTTCAGTCTTGGGAGGTGGGTTTGATCTAATGACCTAGAGCTAATGAATTATATTCGACTTGCCAGAATTAACAGAGCACAGGTCACAGTCAGGAATGGGAATGGGGGAGGGAGGTTGTCGTTTTAGTGGTCAACATAATAGAAACAAGCTCAAATGGAGGAAAAGGTCAGAGGGCACAAAAAGCTCATGTACATTTCTTATAATTATTTGTTTACTCTCTAAAAAAGAAATCCTGATTTCAACTTATGTTATTATAGTAATAAGTAAATTATTCCAGTTTACTTGTTTCACAAACTTAAGGATATCACTGTCCAGGAAAAATAATATGACTATGACTATGATTGACTTTATTTCAATATTTTATTTTATATTAATTTTATTTACTTTCTTGGTCTCCCATTCTCTCCCTTCACTTTCCCTTCCTTCTTTGTTCCTCTTTCAGTCTCATGAGATTTTGTCTTTTCGGGTTATTTCTTACTTCACCTCCAGGTTTCTCCTTGAACTCCATATTCTTAACCATCATCTACCTTTTTCTGTTCTTATTTTTCTGTCATTTATGGCCAATATTCATAGTTTCAATAGTTCCATTATGCAACATCCGTGCAGAATACTAGCCTAGGCAAGAGCTCCACCTTTACTGTATGTTTCCTGTTTCTCTGCTTCTGCCAAATATAATGGAATCCTAAATTGCTATTTGACCTACATATGGTTAGTGACAGCCAAGAAGACACCTATGGTTCTCTAAAGCCACTTGTTGGTTAACAAAAAAGGAAAAACATCAAAAAAGTTACTCCAAAGTTATGTGTATCTTTATGAACATTAGCTGCATTCACGGCTTACGTAACAATCCATTATCTGTCTATTCAGAATCTGTTTACATTTCCAATCTTTCTACCTTTAGATGTAACATAACAAGTTCCTTCAATTCACTCCTTAATAAGTAAAGCTCTGTTGTGCTATAAAAAAGGAATAGATCTTAGTGTCAGAAAACCCATGCTTAAATCTTGACCTTCCACTATTCTATGAACTTAAGAAAGCCTTTCAAGTTACCTTACCATCTGAGTCCTCATCTATAAATCTACTAAAAAAAAATTTCTGCACTTCTATATAAAATTTAATAAGGAAAAATTCTTAGGACAGTCAAAAAAATTATAAACACATTTGTGTTTCTATTAATCTATTTTGTAGTCTATCCTCATTGGCCTGCTCTAAATATTTTATGAATTTTTGTCTGTTTTTCTTTTGAGATGCAATGATCAAACAGACTTTAAAGCCCAGAAGAGAGCTTGACACATACTAGGCACTCAATTAGCACTGTCTGACAAATGCACTAAATATCCCACATTATGATACATTATTTAATTCAAGATTAATGTTTCTATGTGTTTCTCTTCAATCTCCTGTTGATCTGTCAATATACTCAATGGTTACCTCAAAAAATGGTCTATAAAAATGTCTGTATCTTTTATGAGACTAACAGATAACTCAATTTATTTTTCTATAAGCATAGTTTTTATTATTTTTTCCTCTGTGAATTACCTTTCATTGCCCACACTGAATATCATCTACCACTTTTCTGCCCACTCATGCAGGCTGGCAAGTTCTTCCTGCAGTTTATCTCCATCTGCTTGGCATTTCACTACCTGGAAGAGCTTAGTGTCATCTGCAAACTTGGATAATTCATCATGCATTTTCTCTTCCAAATCATTTATGAAAATGTAAAATAAGACAGGTTCCAGGGCCAATCCATAATAAACAAAACTGTTTTTACTTCTCCACTTAGAGAAGCTCTCATTTATGTCTAGATTGTTTTTCTTTCCCCTTGTTAAAATAAGTTTTGTATAATCACTATATATATATATATATATATATATGTGTGTGTGTATGTATGTATGTTTCTTCTGAGCACTAAAGCTATTAGCTATTAGAGATTTGAGGATACAAAATTATCCAAATGTTTGTCTTCCATAAAACTCTTAGGATACAGCCAACTCCAGTAGCAATGAAAAAGCTGAACAAATAGGACTTTGGACACTTTGGACTCAATTGTCAATAAAAGCATCTCTGTTTGTTTGTTTGTTTGTTTTATATGTCAGAAGATAAATTCGTAAGCCAAAAAAATCTGTAAAAAATATATAGCTTAAAAAAAAAAAAAAAACTTGGAATCTGGATCCTAAGAGTTGGGCTCTACTCTGTACTCCTGTAGCTACTACCACTGTATTCTTAGATGAATGACCTAACTTTGCTGATATTCTGGGTCCTAAACTGTAGAGTAGGTAAAACAAGCTCTGCTTTGTCTCTCCTGCAGAATTTGTGAGGATGCAGTGATAAAATGTATTTAGAAGAGGACTGTAGTGTTAAGAAAGGAGTAAGGTTTTATAAATGGATGCAGTAAAAGGGGCAAGAGCACCAACAGTACCAGAGGGAGAATGGTTTAGATATTCAAAGAGCCTGAGCTGGAAAAGGGAACTAAAAATGTCAGGAAACAGCTGATGTGAGAAAGTGAGCCTAGCAAGGAACTTTAATTGTCTATAACATCAAATATGAGAGATAATGGGAGTGAATGTGAAAGAGAGAAGATTCTCTGGAAATTATCTGGAAAGTGTGGTCAAAGAGTGGAGTGTATTAATATTTCCAAGGAAGGGACCTAAGAGTTGATGGCTATGTTGAAGTTGAAGTGAAGGGTGCAGGATTGAGGAAATCAAGGTCTTGCAAACTAGCATAGTGTAAGGATAGTCCAAAAATGCATTTAGTGTTTCAATGGAGATAGAGAAGAAAATGGTGAGTTTAGTCCCTTCAAAACTGAGAGGAAGCCACCAGGAGATCCATGGATGGCAGTGCTGAGAAAAGAAGAAAGTAACATTGTTTGTTAGATGGCAAAAATCTCAAAGTAAGACCTCAACCAGGAGGATAGAAACAACAGCCTGAGCCAGATCATCTATGTCCCCCACCCCCATCCTGGTAAAAGGAGCAGAGTAAGTTTTGTACTCAAAGGAAAGCCTAGATTCAAGCATGGAGATGCAGGTATGCAAACAATTCTGTTCAAAGGTTGGCAAGGTTTTCAGAAGGCCTAAGAAGAAATGTTTAAAAGGGCTGCAGTGAGGCAATACAGAGTGCTACATAAAGGCAAAAAGAAAAGGGAGGACATAGGAAATGAGAAGACAAGAAGGGACTTTGAGTAAGGTTAAAATCACATTTTTGTCCTGACGAAAAGATATCCTCATTTCTGGTATAGGGGTTTTGATTGTGGCACAGAATAAGAGCCCTAGATACCATTTGCCCTTGCGAAGAAAATGGAGATAACTGCTCCAAAGTTTACAAAGGGGCATCAAGGGCCCTTTTTCTCTAGAAAGAAGTTGTCTAAATCTAAGCCCTACACATTAAAGAAATGCTTTTGCACCATACTGGTATCCAATACAGAGAAAGTTTCTGATATTGGTAATCTAGACATCTTGTTCAATTTAAAGGAATCCAATCCACCCTTAATTTTTTTTGGCTATCATATGTATGCTAAGTACCAGTGCACATATAAACTCATCAGCTTTATCTATTCTAGTTCTAAGTCTGTAATAAAATCCGTTTATCTTTTGAATACTGAAACTTGCATTTTAATTTTTGAAAGGTATTTTCAAATCTTCTTTTAAAATCTCTGAAGCTCTACCCCTATCTCCCTTCTCTATCACCTCACAAATTTCACCCAGAACAAAGCACTCTACAAATAAGAAATGCTATCTCCCACATTATTTTATCAGAAAGTGTTGACACACCCTGAAAATATGTCCAGGACATTTTACCTTCTTATAACAGAAAACATAATTCAATTTAAGTATTATCTGCAACTAGGATTCTGTTTAAAGTGAATATTAAAGGAAAAAAATCCCACTGTCCTATTGTATTTAGAAATAACCTATCACCAACAAACCTTGAAGTGGTGAAGGCTGATTCATCACAACCAATCAATAAACTTAATAAAAGTGAGACATAAATGTGGATTGAAGCCGATAAGGCAGTATGTAGCATATTGTGCAGCCACTATTAGTAACCCACCCATATGTATTCCCTCGTCCTCCTAACAAACCTTGATAATGCTCAGGACGGTTATTTGTTTATCAAGGTAAGGTCTCACTTTCCAACTCTCCTATGTGGCCATATGACATAGTTCTAAGTACAGAGAAGAAAACATATCTGCTGTGGACTCTAGAGAGGCTTTTGCTTGCATTGTTAGAAGAGTTGAAAATCATTTGCACTGACAACATTCACTCTATCCCCTTCTTCCACCGCCACTGTCACCTGCTTTAAATGTGAATATAATGCCTGAAAATATCATACCCATTTTTGTCAATTCGAAGGCAAAAAGGATTAAGGAAAGGCTTAAAGATCTGCAGAGATGTTTGTCTCAATATTCTATAACACAGACTTCTTGAAATGTGACATAAAAATACATAGCTATTTGTTTTAGCTACTATATTGTTTTGGTTCTGGAAACTAAAGATATCCTTAACTAGCTAGCTAGCTAGCTAACTAACACTCACTCTCTCTCTCTCTCTCTCTCTCTCTCTCTCTCTCTCTCTCTCTATATATATATATATATATATATATATATATATACACACACACACACACACATACATACACACACAAGGTAGATATGGTAAGTATGCTTTTAAAGTTGAATTCCAATAAACTATTATAAAAAAGAAGATTTGGATAAAATTGGATTATCTTTTTTAGGAGACTTTACAGCCTTTGGTTAGAAAGTAATATGATTTTTTAAAAAGAGGCTGAACTTTGAAATCTGACATACCTAAATTAACATTTCATTTCTGCCATTTTCTAGCTGTTGGGGTGGGGAGGTGAGCCTGGTTTCCTCATGTATAATTTAAACATTATCATAAGAGTCTTCTAGGCTAGTTTTGAAGATTATGTGTGATGATTGCATAGTAGGTAATTTTTGTAGGGAAAAAACAGCCTTAGTCTACCTCCCAGGAGACAATACAATTTCTTATTCTTCACTGTTTTTATAGCAAAGAAAAAATTAACAAGAAAATAAGCTGATGTGTTACTTTTTTAACTAAACCATATATTTCAGGATGTGGTATGGGGACAACACTGATTCAGAGAGCCCTTAAACCTCCTAGAACTGCAGCCTCGACAAACTGAAAATTGATCCTCATCATGAAGGACCATGAGATTCTGCAGGATCCAGGCCTAAAAGGCTAAACTAGGTTCACTCTATTATACTTACCAATGCAGGAAATAAGGGGGAAAAAAATCAACAATGGTTAACACTTTGCTATCTAGAACTTACTAAGAATGACTAAGATTCTTCTAAGGTTGATAAAACAGATTTTTTAAAAAGATAAAAGGAGAGATGACTGTTCACATTGCAAAAGGACAAATTCTACACTCATTTAAGGATGGAAGTTCTTCTGTTTCATTTACATATAAGTATGTATTTTCTGGTTGCTTTGCAATTAAGAACCATGTTGGTAGAATTTGTTTACTTTGTCATATTTAGCAAATGTCTTTAGAAAGAGATAATACTTAATGACTCTATTAAAATATTCCTTATAGTGTGTTCTAAGAAACATCACTTTCTCAGGATGCTTTGGAAAAACTTCTAGTGGTTAAATAAGTTTGGGTAATACTTATGCTAATAAATAAGTACTTATACTAATATTTATTTAATAGCATAATATTTAATACTATTAAATACTTATACTATTAAATAAGTTTGGGTAATGCTAATACTGTATAATACATGGTTCTATTGAATATTTAAATAATGCATTAATATAGGCTTAAAGATGCCTCAATTCTAAGAAAACTAACATTTAGTTTAGCCTGAAGACCAGAATTGTTCCAAATATCTTTGATCATAAAAGCTGTTTTCCTAGTAATACCTATTAACCTCCTACACAAAAAGTGTTGTTTGAAACACATTTCAGAAACTGCTGATCTCTACTATAGAGTGTGGTGGCCATATAATACAATTATAGTGGTAACTATAAAAGCAAAGTGATGTGAAACATACTCTGTTGTCCATTTGGTCTGTCCATGCAGTCAGATGGATAATTAAGCTGAGAGAGATGGCTCACATGCAACCAGATCAAAGGGAGAGAGGCTGATGTTGAGATGTTTTTATAGTCCTAGATTTGTATACTCTATTGATTTTACTATGTTATTTGCAGGAAAATGTTAGCACACATATACAGGAGTCCCCGAATCCCTGCCCCTTATCCACAGGGAATACATTCCAAGACCCCAGTAAATGCCTGAAATGACAGATAGCACTGAATCATAAACACGCTATGTTTTTCCTTATATCTACATACCTATGATAGCTTTATTTCTAACTTATGTACAGTAAGAGATTAACAGCAATAACTAATAATGAAATAGAACAATTATGGCAATATACTGTAATAAAAGTTATGTAAAAATGGTCACTAGTTTCAAGGGATCCCCTACTGGTGTCCTAGTATAGGTTAAATGTGTTCCCATCAACGACCATCAATGAGAACACATTTTCTGTTCATGTTTTCCACCCACAAATTTAATGACTTTTCCATCTTAAATAAGCACTTATGCACTGCGGCCATAACTTTTGCAGTTTGAGTTGTGGCAGCAAAATTAGCACAAATTTCTTTTTTCTTCTTCACTATTTCATGGATAGAAGATTCATTCTTACTACAGGTTTTAGCAACCTTAGTATTTGATTTTTTTCTTTTCTTATTAAGTGGTGAAATTTCACCTTTTTGCTTAAAGGAAGCACTTTACGGCTTCTCTTTGGCATATCCAAATTTGCCAGCCTTACTATTCTTGCACTTTTGGGCCCCTTAGTAAGTAAAATAAGGATTACTTGAACATAAGCAATGCAATACTGTGACAGTCTATCTGATAACTGAGACGGCTACTAAATGACTAAAAGTTGGGGAGCATATGGAGGGGTATGTTGGACAAAGGGATAATTCAACTGTAGAGTATGCTGGCGCAAGATTTCATCATGCTACTCAGAAGGGTGTGTGTGCAATTTCAAACTCATGAATTGCTTATTTCTGAAATTTTCTATTTAATACATTTAACATTTTCAGATTGTGGATGACCTCAGGTAACTGAAACCCTGGAAAAAGAATATGTAGTTAAGGAGGGACACTACTGTATATGTATATGCATACATATTCATAAATAATTTAGGGGTACAGTAAACAGTCAACCCCATCCTAGTTCAAATTTCTTGAGACTCTTCTCTCTACAAGAAATTCTGTTAATAAAGAATATAGAACATATGGCTTTGGTGCTTTAGAGTCCAATGTGGAAAAGGAGGGTGATGAAAAACAATTTTTCAAAACATATTTCTCCTGAAACATAACCACCTCTCAAATAAAGAATACCAAAGGAAACTTTAGCATAATCTGAAGTGACTGGGTGTAATTTCAATTATTATTATTAATATTATTATTATTATTTTGAACTTCACATTGCATCTGATATTTTTCAGAGTAAGGCATGGTAAAGGAAGAGGATATATATAATGATTCCACTCAGATGGAAATTTCTAGTAAGCTACGATGCAAAAATCCAGCTATAATACTGTTCAACATAAAATTTTTATTTTACTATGTTACATAAGAATAATACATGGATTATCTAGTACAGGCCAAAAGCAAACTGGATAGTGAGAAATTTTTCTCTTTTTTTTTCTTTAAAGAAAGGATTATCATTATCTCATGGGAGTTTGTAATCTAATTAGAAAGGCAAGATACACGTCCATAAAATAGGTTAACAACACGAGGGAGATATTAAGTGCTGTGATAAATGATGAGTGATAAAGGTAGCGGGTGCTCTATAGGAGTAGAGAAGAAAAAAAATCAAGTTTCACTCTTTTCGTGGATATAAAACATCCTGAATTATAAAATCAACCTGATTTAAGTGTATTCAACTTGTCATTTTGATTTTGCGTGTTTAAGGCTTTATAGAATTGGAGCTCTTTTCACCAGGTAGCCAGAGAGAGGATAGAACAGGCAATTCTGTCCCTGCCATCTGCAAATGACTCCCACAGCAAATCAGGTGACTAACACACACACACACACGTATATGTACGTATATACGTGTGTGTGTGTGTGTGTGTATTTGCTATCCAATTTGTATCAATTTGTATTTGTATTTGGGTTGAATATTTTGAGATTCTCAGACACAAGAAACTGTGAAAATACCTGATCTCATTATCTAAACTTTCGGTCTGAGGTTTAGCCATCCCTGAACAATCATGGCCCGACACTGAAAGTAAAGATGTATCCACATAAGCACAAATTGTAACAATAACACTTTGCATTTCGGAAACACCTTCTATTGAAATAGATCATTCTCAGCATTGCTTACAAGCATTAATTCAACCACACAAGAGAAAGATAATTTGCAAGAAATAGGTTAACTGTCTAGCTTGAGATGGTGCAGTTCTTAAAGTTAGTATAAAGCAGAGGCTTTCTCACTCCTAGCCCGGAGACTTGGCACAAGCAAAAATTACTTAAATCCCCTTTAAAATACTACTTTCAAATATTAAATGACACCCTACCATGATAAATTATAACATTGCATCAGGATAGTTACAGAAAAATAAGCCCAAAATCCTGTCTTCTGTAACTCCATCTTTGCCACTATTATCATTAACAATCTTTTCCCAGACCTAGTAAAGTTTTTACTGTGTCTGCATCCACTGACGTAAATCAATTTTAAAGAGAATAATGTTCAAATGTGTAAAAATGTTTAATGATAGGAAGAAAGCAAACACAAAGAAGGTCTGAGACCTCACAGGTAGATTTTATCATCAAAATTTGTGTAGCCATGTATATATGAATGCACTTGCCGACTGTATTACGTCTTGTCATGAAGTCATGCCTGAGCAGTTATATATTGAAATATACATTTTTTTTGCAATTACTTCTCCTTCGTATCTCCTGTTTATTATAGTCATTATCTTAACTTTTAAAAAATTATATCTGTAAGGTAGGCTACATATTTTCAATTCAGGATAATCAAAGTATATTACATATTAGTGGTAAACAATATTACATATTTGTTATAAATAGTATTTTATATTATTATAATTGTAAGTATTATTATTTTAAAAGGAGGTGAGCCTGTACCGTGCACTAGAGATAAAGGGAAGGGGGAATGGTCCTTGCCTTCACGATGATGAGTCTGGTTTAAAAAACAGACATCAAGCAAATAAACACACAAATAAATGTAATATCACAACCAAGTCTATGTGTTACAAAGGAAAAAAAGATGATGAAATGAAATAGAATAGCAAAGGAGGACCTAATTTTAATGGTATAGGGTCAGGGAGGGCTTCTCTAACCAAAGAGAAGGCCTTATAAGATATGTAGAAAGTACCAAATGAAGGAGTGGGGGTATACTATAAGCAGAGGGAAGAGCATATAGAAATAATACAAACACAATGTGTAAGAAAAGAAGGCGTTAAAATCAATTGAAGAATCAGGAAATACATACAGGAAGAGGCTGCTTTTCCATATATCCCATTCTTTCCTGCATAATTCCTTCACCTTCCTAAGTGTATTTTCCTTTAAAGGGGATTCAGGTCTCTGCTCAGGATGTATTTAACGACCCCCAAATATCTCCAAGGAGGAAGAAATATAGTGTCACTAGAGTGTATGTACCTTGCTTAAATGCCTTGAGATGGATTAAAGTATTCTAATATTTTCTCTAGGTGAATGTCATCTGAATTGAAAAATTGGGATTTCTACTCTGTACCTCACATTTAGCATGGTCTTGCCTAAACATTGAAGCAAATGGCTTCTTGCCTAAGGGTTTGAAAATAACAAAGCCAAGTAATACCTACCCAGGGCTCCCCTTGGATCACTCAATCAAAGAAAATATTAAGTAGCACTGTTTTCATAACTACCATTGTGGGGACACATCAGTGTGGAGTGGGAGCATGGGGATAATTCCTATTCTCATAATGCAATGCAGAAGAGAAAATTCACTGAGAATGTGTTTCATAAACTACAAATATACAGGAGGCAACTCCAATCGACCACCACAAGGCTTATTAGAACTGTTCACATGAAAAAAAAAACCCATCTAGTTCTAGAGATCACTTACTTCCCCCTTTTGCAATCTCTTGCCCACTTGGGGTAGAGATGTGAAGAAAGTAAGTCAATTGAAAACCTATCTATGAATCTGCTTCCTAACTATGGAGTAATCAGAAAAACTGAGGGGAGTGTAAACTCTCAGGATCTCATCTGATAGCTTTTTTCCCTTTTCTATTTTCATATTATTTTTTTTTAAAGCAGAAGGATATTCATCCTTATGATACTGGGTTGGAAAGAATCTTTAGAGAAAGATTTGACCGGCTATGACACATCTGACACATAGGCCAATTGGGATCGTGGGCTATCACCTATACCCCCTCCACCGCCACCATCCTCCTTTCGTTAGTCAGCTGATCACATTCCTTGTCTCCTAATATGTCAGGAAAACAAGAATTAGAACCTTTTCCTATTTCTTTGGAAAGTTGTAGATCTTTGCCACAAAAATAAATCCTATGAAATATGAAATTACTATCACACTTTCCAACTTGGAGAAAAGTTCACGGTTGATTTAAAACAATAGTTTGGAGTTATATATGATGCAGGTCTTAGAAAATCTTTAACTTGACTGGAATTCCAGGTCATGCATGTGTTTTTGAAATATTCAAGAAAGAGAAATAACTAAAATCCTTCTGTATCAATAGAACATCCATAAGACATATATATATTTTTTTCAGAAATTATGTCACCTTGTGTTTAATATCTGTGAAATGGGAAGTGTAAATGCCAAAGTTTTAGTCTATAATTATAATGTGGGATCCAGCCAGCTATGTCAATAAAATAGTCCACAGATGCCTGCAGAGAGAAATATTCATTACAATTTAAGAGGTTCGACGATCTCTCTTAAATTGAATCTAAGGGTGGTGTGTGAATCTGGGCGTGACATGCCAGGGTCAGCCTACTGCTGCCTGGGAAGCTTCTATTCTCTATGCAGAACCTTAATGGTATTTGTAAGTCCTAAGTCACAATGTTCTTAGACACTCCCTCTTAGTTGGAATTTCTACATCTGGATTTCAGGGATATTTGGTTGACATGGAAGTTAGAATGCAGA